>NW_027361699.1:15456250-16905000 GCF_039654945.1 Dendrobates tinctorius
TCCGGTGGGTGTTTCATCTGTGTCCTTTACAGAAAGGATTCAGAGAAGAAACAGGATTCAAACAAGAAACAGGATTTCGACTGGGAAAACAAAGAACCCATAGAGTTTAGAGAGACAAAGATAGTACAAATAGCTTTTCCTAAGTGTATTCTGCCTGTCTGAAAAGATAGCCAGTGCTAGTAAAAAGCACAAATGAAATCCATTTGTATCACTGTACTTTATGGCGCCTTCAGAAGTTCCATCTTAATCTCATTTTTCAATATTCAGATAGCATACCCAACAGAAGGGGCAAACACAATGTGAATGGTCCCATACCAGGATTATCCCAGTGGTTAAATACATTTCTGGAGACCGTGAAATCGAAGGGAAACTTCTGTGTTTTGCTTTTTGTCAACAGATGGGATCAGGATAGAAAGATTAGCTCTTTTGGGGTGGACCATGTCATGTATTATGGTTGTCCATGCATCTCTTTCCGTTATTCTTTCCTATCCCTCTGTTGAACATGATGAATATTTGTCATTTTTCAACTGTATTAACTATGTAACTATGACTACTATTAAGGTGAAGCAGAAGTCCAGCGTGAGTGATATCCATAAAAAAAACTTTTATTCCATTTTCATTAAAAGTACATAAGTCCAAAATCCATCTTTATATCCAGAGACATAAAAACGGGTAATTCTTACCAGTGACAGTAACAGGCTAAAAGTGCATTTAAAATCATACATGTTTCAAGGGTCGTGTTGCCTGATTAAGCTGGACTCACACTGGACTTCTGTTTCCCCTTCATACTACTTGCTGCTCTGCATGATCCACGTGGTGGGACTGTAGTGGAGGTGAGCTGATCTTTGTTGCTTCTTTTATGACTACTATTGTTATGTGTGAATTGAAAAGTATGGTTCCCTTGTGCTTGAATATTTAAAGGGGTTATCCAGCAATAAGATACAAGTCTGCAGTCACTATGTTTGACTGTAGACTTGTGAATCCTCACAGCGCACATTGTATACAATGAGGATTCTCTGCTGCTGGTACCAGGAGAATGCAGGTATGCAATTTGTACTGTATGTCTCTGGTCACATTCCGACTAGATGTGTCCTACCCTGTCACGCACATCTAGTAAGCATATAACCGCATGTTAGGTGTCATGTTCCTGTTGCTGCACAGCAGGAATCTCGAGCCTTGCCTTCGGCTGTCTCCCATTGCTCTCCGGCTGCAGTGGAGCCTGCTCAGCAGACTCGTCGATCCCAGTGCTCTGCTCAGACTAGCATTGAGGGGTTTAGTTGCTGCTGCCACCTCTGGTCCAGCTATAGCAACGCATGCTGGTCAGCAGCGAACGACTCCAGGAACTAAGTCCTCCTTTTGGTCCACTGAGCAAGCCCGTGGGATGATCTCTCATTGGAGATCGGAGGTCACATGTTCAGGGCGTTCTCCAGCTCTGATTGGACCATCAGGAATGTCCCAGAAGGATGCTGCTATAAAAGGTTTGCATGGCCGACCCCTCCATGCGCTATAATAGACATTGATTCTATATTGTTTAGAGGTATGAGTGATGATGGATGTATGAGACTGGTGACTGACTCATTAAGACTCCCGCCCTTTGATACGCATGAGTTAGGGTCTTATAGTTAGAGTCATTACCTAGCACTTGCACTGCTTAGCGCCGCAGTGTACTCAGCTCTTCTTCCTGTAGTGCCTGTGGGCATCAGTCAGTACAGGCATCACGTACCGCTGATACCGCAGCCTTTGCCAGAGCGGCGCAGTGCGCAGATAGGTGTGATTTCCAGCACTGTGCTTATGCTGGTTAGTGGTGACCACCAGGGTAGCATAGTACCCGCTCTGAGCGGTAATTTACACTGAGTCATGACCTGTGATGCTTAACAGGTCATGCTTATACGCCGGCTAGTACGGAGGTAACAGAGTGTGTCCTTGCACGCACCAGGTCAGAGGTTACTCACCGGTGTCCGGCTACCTCCTGTCATATCCCATTCATCATTGTCTAGCTGCAGTTTACACCTCTGCACGGTGGACCCCGGGCTGCGAACGCACCATATACCATTTACCATGTTCATTATTTGGTGCGTTCCACTAGCCCTTAACACCACATATATGCAAATCACATACTTTTGGTAATGCCCGCCTGCTCCCCGTGCCATCATAAAGATTCCTCATAGAGCACAGTATGCGTGCTGTGAGGACTCACAAGTCTGCATCACACACAGTGACTGCAGACTTGCACCCTAAGTCTGAACAACCACTTTAATGGGGGCAGTTTAGTAAGCTAAAGAAAGGAAATCATTGTAAGTGACAATGAAATGGTGAACTAATTACAATTGCCATGTGCTTATGTGTGTCTGTGAATCCAGTACCATCTACATTACCAATATCAAATATGGCCTGGCATTGATTATATTGCATCTCATCTGTGAACTGTATTATTTCCAGCTGTCAATTTTACAAAATAATTTGCTGTTTTTTATTATGATTATTTTTGTCTCTTTTCCATGTCATGTAGTTTTATGTTTTATTTCCTAATTATATTTCTTGGAGAAAATATTATTTATTGTTACAGTATGATAGGGTTTTTATTTATCATTGCATGAACAAAGTAAAAAGTTGTAAAAATGAAAATCTGTTTCCAGGCATACTATTCCATTTCTGATAGTAATAAACAGTGACCATGGCACTCATTCTTCAAGATTTTCTCATTGATGATGATGAGCGAGCAAGTAGGAGTCAGATGCTCCTGATTCATCAGGAGGTGCATGCCTCTAATTGAATCAGTAGTTTCTGTCGAGTTTCATGTACCTCCATGTGTCACGCTAGAAATCTTACTGTAGTCTCTGACTGGAGTAAGATTTCTGGTGCAGGGGTGCCTCAGCTCGTCATAAATTAGACAAGTTCCTCGCACTTCTATCCTGCCCAATTCTGCCCACTTTGGCAGAGCTGGGAGAAACTCGCAAAAAAACACCAAAAGTCACGCAACTCTGCGTCAAAAAATTATAACTTTTCAAACCAATTTATTCTAGAATTCTGGAAAATTGCTTTGATGAAATGGGGTTCATGTGTTTATTATTTAGTAGAAGAAACAAAAAAATCTTTGAATATTAATTTTGTCTACATTTTTCTATTATGGCGCTATTACTGACGATGGAAGCTGGAATATGGAGTCGTATCTCTTAGGCTACTTTCACACATCAGGTTTTCGGCGTCAGGCGCGATCCGGCGTCGTGCCGGAACGCCGGATCCGGCAAATGTTTAGTAAAACCGGATGTGACGGATCCGGTTTTCTGCCGGATCCGTCTTGTTCTTGACAGACAAAACCGGATGCGTCTCATCCGGTTCATCCGTTTTTCTATCCGTTTTTCGACGGATTACGCCGGATCCGGTTTTTAAAATTGACCCTTGTGGCCTTCCGAACGGGATTGGCTACTGGAAAACTATATATAGAGTGTTCCTACAGCCCTTCTTTGACAGGTTGTCGAGGAGAAAGTGCAGGTTGGAGAGAAGAGCAAGTTACTGGCGAAGATGGATGTTGTGATTGGAAATATTTTGAAGAATTTGGCGGATTTTATAGCGGAGGCGAATCGTTTGAGGGTGATTGTTCTGGAGAAGGAGAGAGCGAGACAGCAGCACATCAGGCATCGTAGACGACATTTGTGGATCCACCCCATCACAGCCAAGAGAATGACGCGTGGGGTCTATTCTACACTCTGCATGGACCTTCGACGAAACCCGGATAAATTTTTTGGATATGTTCGGATGAAAACGGAGAATTTTGATTACTTGGTGGAGCGCATTGCACACCTCATAAGAAAAGCAGACACCTATTGCCGCTTCTCTGTTTCACCCGCAGAGCGTCTGATGGTGACTTTAAGGTAAGCCACATTTATTGGATGTGATTGCATCAGAGCACACTTTCACTGCAATCTTGTTGGTGGTAGTTTGTATCTCCAAGTGTTATAGCTGAGTTTTGGTATGTAATGCTGTGATTTTAAACTAATTGATTGTTTTTTAATTCCCCACAGATTTCTTGCAACTGGAGAATCCCTTTCGTCACTGCATTTCCAGTACAGACTCGGGATTTCCACCATATCAGGAATAGTGAAGTACACATGCCGTGCACTGTGGGACTCCTTAGCTGAAGAGTTTTTACCAGAGCCCACAACAGAGAGGTGGATTGAAATTGCTGACAAGTTTCAACAGATATGTCAGTTTCCCAACTGCTTGGGCGCTGTGGACGGGAAACATATCCGCATTGTAAAGCCAGCCGGATCGGGATCGGAATATTTCAATTACAAGAAATATTTTTCAATTGTCCTCATGGCCATCGCTGACGCGGAATACAAATTTATTGCTGTGGATATTGGGGCCTATGGCCGCTCCAATGACTCTCAAGTTTTCAAACTGTCTGCCATGGGGCGTAAACTGTATGGAAACACCTTCCAGTTCCCACCCCCTAGACCGCTGCCGCAAACATCTGGTCCACCTATGCCATTTGTCTGTGTAGGGGATGAAGCCTTCCAGCTGTCAGAACACCTTTTGAAACCATACTCTAGCAGAGGATTGACAAGACCAAAACGCATTTTTAATTACCGCCTCACAAGAGCAAGAAGAATGGTTGAATGTACCTTTGGTATTCTGACAGCCAAATGGCGGGTCCTATTGACTGCGATCAACCTCAAGACAGAAACTGTTGACGAGGTGATCAAAGCTTGCGTGGTACTCCACAATTTTGTTGTCTGCAAGGAACCCATTTCCATTGAGGACACCTCTGAAGAAACCACCTTGCAAGATTACCATGACATTACCACTAGAAGTTCTGTGACGGTTTCAGTAATGAGGGACAATTTTGCACTATACTTTATGTCACCTCAAGGCAGAGTACACTGGCAGGATGACAGAGTGTGAAAGATTTGTGCCCTAACCAAACTTGTGTACCTTCTGTACCAACAGTATATACCTTTGCCAACCAAATTTGGCTATCTTGTCATGGTCTCTATTTTTAGCTTTAGGCCACAGGTGTGTACCTGGTTGTGTTTTATGCAAAGTATTTCACCTTTTAACAAAAGTTGTGTACATTGTTATGAAATCACCAACAATAAACACAACTTTTTAGGTGAAATACTTTGCTTCAAACACAACCAGGAACACAACTGTGGCAAAAAGCTAAAATTTACCCACAGTTATATACCTGGTTTTGAATACCTTTTTACCTTTTAAATACCCTGTATTTAACCTTTTTTTTAAACATATTTCGCCGCAGAAAGAAATGACAGACAACCAGTGTAAACAATAATTTAACTTTTATTTAAAATATTTTTTTGTTTGTAAACTGTTTTTAAAGTTAAAAAAACTTTTTTAATAAAGGTTTGAAAAAAAACTGGGCATTTTTATTACAAAACACATCATAAATCTGTGTAGTGTGGGGTGGAAATACTGCTGGAGGGGCTGCGGGACACTTCGACACTGGGAGTGTGGAGAGAGGATTGGGATCGTGGTGGGGAAGGAACAGTTAGAGGTGATGGTGTGGAAAAAGCTACAGAATGGGTGGACATGTGGGAGGCAGAAGAGGTGGTGGGCGGTGGAGTGGAGGGTTGGGCAGGGACTGTAGGAGCAGATGATGTTGATGGAAAGTTGTATGGGGAAGGAGTTTGGTACGGGGAAGGAGTTTGGTACGGGGCAGGTTGCTGGAAGTGGGGAGATGTCTGGTACTGGGGAGGTTGCTGGTATGTAATAGGAGGGGGAGGATGGAAAGTGGCTGGAGGGGGTGCAGATGTAATAGGAGGGGGAGGATGGAAAGTGGCTGGAGGGGGTGCAGATGTAATAGGAGGGGGAGGATGGAAAGTGGCTGGAGGGGGTGCAGATGTAATAGGAGGGGGAGGATGGAAAGTGGCTGGAGGGGGTGCAGATGTAATAGGAGGGGGAGGATGGAAAGTGGCTGGAGGGGGTGCAGGTGGAGGAACTACAGTGGTGGGAGGTGGAGGTTGGGAGGTAACCTGCTGTAGAGCACCGTGGCACGAATGCATTACATGCATCTGCTGGGTAGGAGATAGTGTTGCCATGCGCTCCACAACAGACCTGAAAAAGCTGTGGTTTGGCGAAGATCTTGCTTCTGAATGCATGGTTTGCAGAAGTGTCTTCACCTCCAGAATGCTGGAGTTGATCTGCTGAAAGCCTGCGGAGATTTGCTCTGACAAGACTTTTAGACAGTTCTGGAAAGATGCATTCAGATGCAGGAACTCTGGCGCATAACTCTTTTCCTGACCCCTCTGCCGCTGCCGCCCAGTACCCGCAGGTGTACTAGAGGTGGCAGGGGCAGAAGGGTGGGGTAAAGGGAAAGCGATCTCCTCACCAGCAGCTTCATGTAATGTAGGCGGCCACGATGCTCCTGTGCTGGTGGATGGGACAGATGGGTCGAATGTGTGGGAAGGCTGGGAAGGTGCAGATGTACCGGGGCGGTCGAAGTGTCCCTCGGTGCCGGTCTCCTCAGGGATCGCCTCAGAAGGGTCCAATCGTGCAGGCTCCCGAGTGCTGCTCACCGTGCTGTGGAATAAAGAGAAAAAAAAACAATTAAAATAGTGACATGGCATGGCCCTGGCTGAAAAAAAAAAGTTACATCTAAACATTTTTTTGTCACATGTGGTGTGTAATATTTACCTTCTGGTGAGCATTGTCTCCCGGAGGAACGACAGAGCTCGTGCGTACTTGTATTTGCTCCTGCGTCCTCCAGATCCACTCGGGGCCCGCATCTCTTTATTGAACTCCTTCTTGAAACGATCCCTCACAGACCGCCACCGCTTCACAATTCTCTCCCCTGAAACGAGAAAGGACAAAGTGGTTAGTATACAACATCAGTGTTTCCCAAACTCCAGTCCTCATGGTCCCCAGGGGTCATGTTTTCAGGATTTCCAAAGTAAATAGAAATCCTGAACACATGATCCGTGGGAACCACGAGGACTGGAGTTCGGGAAACACTGGTTTAAATCAAGCAACCGGTACTGTATATACTTACGCTCTTTAATCTGGGCCCGAGCTTCGAGGTCCTCCCAGCGGTCCACAAGGAGCGAACAGATTTCCTCCCAGAGTCATCGGGTAACGATCAGGTCAGCGTGGCGGCGGTCAGCCATATTCCAGAGCGGCTCCCTTTCTCTGACGAGATCGATGAGGCGGTCCACATCAATCCCTCCATCCTCACCGTCAGAGTCGGGAGCACGCTGTGAAGGCTGTTAAAGAAAAAGACAAAAATAACATAATTAGCCTCCACAAAAGAAATGAAATAAAAAGTGCAAAAAAAACAAAGCAAAAATATTTATACTTACACGCTGGTGACCGCCGCGTTGCTGTCGCCGACGACCCTGGGAGGCACTGCGAGGACCTCTTGGCCGAGCACCAGATTGGAAAGACTAGAGAAGAAAACAAAAAATGTTATGTCTTTGGATGTAGGCATTTGTTTGCTGTGTGTGGTCTGCAGAACATTGTTTTCTATGTGTTGTGTGTAGTGTGATGTTGTGTTTCTGCGTTTGATGCAAAAAACTTACCAATTGTGAGCCCACTCCAAGTGTCTGTCCACCCCTTCCTTCTTCTTCTGGGAGCTCCTCTTCATCTTGTGATTCCTGTTTTGAAATAAAAGGCAATGAATACACATATATTACAGAGATGATGGATTTTGGAAATAAAAACTTACCGTCAAACGCTGACGATGCGAGGGAGGGCTCCCAGAAGATGTTCTGTCTTCCTCATGGCCAGACTCCATGGCTGTGGGTGGTGTTTCTGCTGCTGCCATTGCTGCTGCTGCTGCTGCTGCATCTATTGGGCGGCTGTTGAATAAAGAGAAACAAAGGGCCAATGAATATCTTGATATTCCATAGCCCTAGTTTGGAGGAATGGGGGATTTGATAATTACCGTCTCTCATCTGCTGCTGGACTCCCCTCCCATTGTTCAGCATGCTGCTCCATTTGGGGTGGTGCTGATGGTGCTGCTGCTGCAGATGTCTGCTGCCTTCTCCTGCTCCTGGTTCTTGGCTTGGGTGGCATGTTGGGTGTGGCTGAGGGTCCCACTGTCTTGCTTTTATATATGTCTTGTGGGCAGAGCTACTGAGCATGCTCAGACCAAAGAAACCGGATCTGGCCGCCGGATCAGGCGCATTGTGGCGCTCATAGGCTTTCATTGTATGAAAAAGCCGGACACGCCGGAGACAAAAAACGTTACAGTAGCCGTTTTTTCCAGACGCCGGATCGCGTCACATTGCCGGATCCGGCGAAAATTGGATGAAACGCATGGCCATCCGGCTCGATCCGGCTCTAATGCAAGTCAATGGGGGGGAAACCGGATCCGGCATTGCATTTCGCCGGATCCGGTTTTAGTCAAAAGCGCCGGATCGCGCCTGACGCCGAAAACCTGATGTGTGAAAGAGGCCTTACAATTTCTATTCCATTGTAATACATCCTCTTTTCTTAAGCTCCAATGAAGAGGTTAAATATCAGAGTTTGTAATGACTATTTTCTTCAAAGGCATTCCTTGTAGGTGCGCATAAGACAGACTTTTACCATGCTATGTGTCTAGTTCATATTCTAGGCAGCATTCCCCTTGAGTGCTTCAGTTCTTTAAAACCCAATAAAATGGATTAAGAAACCAACCTCCTGCGTGTTAATTAAATTATTATCAATAGTTCACTTCTGTGAAAACATGCAGGGTAAACTGTTGAGCCACTTCTATAATGTATCTTCAGAATTCCAGATTCTACGACTGAAGAAATCTGTAGCTTCCAGTTATTCACGACGCAATGAGCATAATCTGGCTTCTTTTAAAAGTTTGAACTCCCCCCCCAATAGAGCTCATTTGCATGTGTTTTTTCAGTAACTGTAACGCGAGTCCGGTTCTGCTTGTTCCTGGTATTTATTAGAAAAAATCATATCACTTTTGATCTTGTCAGCGCCTCAAAAATGGAAAATGTGTTTTAAAATAGTGATTATAGTAATTTGTTGTAAATGTACACATAATGACTCCTCATGCATCATAGCTGTCGGTGCGCTAGCCTTCACAAACAGCTGGGGCCACATGCCCTCATCACTGATGTTTGCTAATGGCACGGTTCAAACAAATGTGCCCTCATTTAAACATTCCTTAAAATATGATGACACTCGGCTTCTGCTGACATTCCTAATCATTTATGGCAGTCGTATAAATAAAACCACTTCTTTGTTACAAAAATCCAACGTTCCTAACTTTAAGGGTTATAGCATTTCTTCATCTCTCAGCCTAAAAGTGAAAATAGTACCCTCAGTCACATATTTATAGAAAAGAACTAGAGATAAGCGGATCATCGAGTTCGAGTAGAATTTCCTGAAACATTTTGAAATGCAATTTATGGTTCGCAAAAAAACTTCCCTTTCACCATTTCCCACACTGCCGAACCATAAAAATGCAAACTAGAGTTATTTTGAGTTTCTATAATTCCTTGCAGTTATGACATCTTAATGATTGTCATTCCTTGTACAGTGATACAGTAGAATCAAGACCGGACTGGCCATCTGGCAATTCTGGCCAATTCCAGAAGGGCCTGTCTGGTTGTAGGCTGCCTTGTCTGCTATGTTGTTAGCAGAATCGGTGTTCTCAAGACACCCATACTATTAAGAGTTGTGACGGAGCACTGACTCCATCACTTACTCCAGCAGACCACAGGTATCAATAGACATATTGGTCTTGTAGTAAATCTTGCTTTCCTCCATCCACGGTAATATTAGTAGCAATATATCCCATCTGGTGTTTGGGGACAGGGGACAGCATGGGCCTGTGTGATTTCAAATGCCAGGGCTGAATTTCAGCCCCAGTCTGTACCTGAGTAGAATAATAAAATGAGTATCTCCAGGTCACAGCAAAGGAGCTTCACATGCTCAAAGGCATCTGTGCTAACATTCTAGGACAGGATCCTGTCAGTGTAGCAAGGTGGCAGACATTTCATTTCTATAGCAATTACCATTGTAGACAAAAAGATTGTGATTTGCTAGCTAACGGGTTGTTCAATACAAATTGATAAATCTGCAGTCATTCGGTTTCAAACCCAGGACTAGAGGGCATGTATGAGTTATACATACTCCAGGCCAGTGGGCATGGCCGACTAGAGGGTGCGGCCTTGCTACATATAAGTGTATGGAAACAAGACCACGCCCACTTATTGGGAGTATGTATAACTCACAGGTCCTGAGCCTGAAACTGGCGAATCCCCGCAGCGAAAAGTGCGTGCACATAGAGTGACTGCAGACTTATCGATTTGGACAGGACAACCCCTTAAATGTATTTAGTAATCTAATCTTTTTATAATGACATTTCCTTTAGTTCTTTTATTTTATTCTATTTCTGGAGAACCCCCATAATGTACATTATTATGATAGTTTGGAGAACAAGCAGCTGGTGTTGAGAGCTACTTTTTGGTACTAATGGTTTTCTAGACTCAAAAGCTTTCTTCATGCTAAACTGGTTAAAAAGCTATCTCTTTACGTTGCATCCAAGTATATATAACCCAATCTGAAAGAGTCAGTCTATTATGAGGGCTCAATGACAACATTAAAACTAAAAAATGTCTTGGGTTTCTTTTATTGTTTTTTTTTATAGAGTTAATAGCTTGTTACTAAAAAAAAATCTTTAAAAGGATTGGCGACTTTCTATTTACTCTAACAAATGTGTTAGGGACATGATTTTGTGGCGCTTTCAGTTTCAAATATCCTAAGCATCACGGTTTCTACATTGACTGTGGCCAAGGAACACTGTGAGTGACGACTCAGCCACCCTTTGGGAACTGGAGTGTGCTGAACTGTCAGTTTTGTGAGTAACAGTCCAGTTATCCAATCTATTCCTGGGGCGCGCTGGGTTGTCAACAGTTTGATTGACAGCCCTGCTCCTCTATCTGTTTTAGTCTGCGGGTGTTTCCTCAGGTGCCTCCCTTCCCTAATCAGTTACAAGGTAATTACTAGAAGCTGGCCAGCCAGTCTGTGTTAGTTGTAGATTTGCTTTAGGTAGGTATGTTTGCTTGCTCTGTGACGGACTCTGATCTTGCTGATGAACCCGCATTTTGCTGTGACTACTCTTTTGGATTTCCCCTTCTGCTTTTGACATACCCTCCTGGTATTTGACCGCGCACTGTTACCTGACCACGCTTTTGTATCACCCCTTTGTTCTACGAGCCCTCCTGGAATCTGACCAGGCACTGTTACCTGACCACGCTTTTGTATCACCCCTTTGTTCTACGAGCCCTCCTGGAATCTGACCAGTCACTGTTACCTGACCACGCTTTTGTATCACCCCTTTGTTCTACGAGCCCTCCTGGAATCTGACCAGGCACTGTTACCTGACCACGCTTTTGTATCACCCCTTTGTTCTACGAGCCCTCCTGGAATCTGACCAGGCACTGTTACCTGACCACGCTTTTGTATAACCCCTTTGCTCTACGAGCCCTCCTGGAATCTGACCAGTCACTGTTACCTGACCACACTTTTGTATCACCCCTTTGTTCTACGAGCCCTCCTGGAATCTGACCAGTCACTGTTACCTGACCACGCTTTTGTATCACCCCTTTGTTCTACGAGCCCTCCTGGAATCTGACCAGGCACTGTTACCTGACCACGCTTTTGTATCACCCCTTTGTTCTACGAGCCCTCCTGGAATCTGACCAGTCACTGTTACCTGACCACACTTTTGTATCACCCCTTTGTTCTACGAGCCCTCCTGGAATCTGACCAGGCACTGTTACCTGACCACGCTTTTGTATCACACCTTTGTTCTACGAGCCCTCCTGGAATCTGACCAGGCACTGTTACCTGACCACGCTTTTGTATCACACCTTTGTTCTACGAGCCCTCCTGGAATCTGACCAGGCACTGTTACCTGACCACGCTTTTGTATCACCCCTTTGTTCTACGAGCCCTCCTGGAATCTGACCAGTCACTGTTACCTGACCATGCTTTTGTATCACCCCTTTGTACTACGAGCCCTCCTGGAATCTGACCTGTCACTGTTACCTGACCACGCTTTTGTATCACCCCTTTGTACTATGAGCCCTCCTGGAATCTGACCTGTCACTGTTACCTGACCACGCTTTTGTATCACCCCTTTGTACTATGAGCCCTCCTGGAATCTGACCTCGGATCTCCTGACTTCCCTGTCTCATGGCTTGCCCATGAGTAGTGACTCAGCATCACACTAAGCATTATAGGTTTCCCTTGTCTCTCTTTTTCTCACACACAAAACAGTACATTGCTCTTGTTTACAAAATGGCTTCTGGTTGAAGAACATGTAACCTAATCAGTATATGGGCCTCCTCCAATTGAAAATCAGCTTTCCTATGTGAGGTTCTTTTCAATCGGAAAAGGTTGATTTCAGGTCTGGTCGCATGTCCCTCCATCAGCTGACATCTTGTGAACAAGAGCATTGTACAGTATTTGAGGAAGGCTGTAGTTACAAGTAGTCGGGAAAGAACCTATAATACTTATATTTTATTAAAGAGAATCTATCACCAGTTTTTTGCTATGCAATCAGAGAGCACCATGATGTAATGGAAGAGGCCCTGATTACAGCGATGTATCACTTACTGGGCTGTGTTTTTCTGTTTCAATATAATCAGTTTTTTATCAGCAGGAAATTAGGACAAGCTACTTGTGTCTCCTGGTCCTATCACACCCCCAGTACTTATTAGCAGCTCTCTGTCACATTACATGGTACACAGAAAGCTGTGGTGTGGGCTCTGCTAGATCTACAACAGAGAAAACTGTGTTTGCATACCAACTGCTGCACCCAGCAAACTAAGTGATACATTACTGAAATTGGGGTCTCTATCCATATCTCATGCCACTGTCAGAATACATAGCAAAAACCTGCTGACAGAGTCCCTCTAAGTGCAACAAAATCATTCGCCCAACACATTTGTAAAATATAGATATAGTGGCCAGTTAATGTCAGCGATAATAAATATGCATATACTTGAATATAGTATTCTAAACATGCACTTGATTTAAGCAATGGGTAATGATTTTCTAAAATTTTGCTGATTCAGTTGAAGCATAAGCTGGTCTTCCATTTGGATATGGTGACTGTGAAGTAAGAGAGATGATCAATTATATTGAATTGGTATATAAGTGTACAAAAACTTACTTTACTGGTTATAAATGTCCACAATTATAGCCCTCCATACTTATTTGAAGGGATTGTTCAATATTTGAAGATCATTTCTTGGCAAGTTCATTGAGGATCATAAGACAATAATGGCCTTTTACATTTAGCAATGCACCAGCGATCCGACCACGATACGACCCGGTCAGGATCGCTGGTGCATCGCTAAATGATCGCTAGCGAGCTGACAAACAGAAAGACCTCACAGCGATGCAGCAGTGACGCAGCGCACGATACTCACCTTTAACACACAGCGATCCTGACGTCCTCCCGCCCGCGTCCAGCGTCGCTCGTCTCACACAGCAGGAAGCCCAGCAGGAAGCAGACGACGAGAAATGGAGCCTCCTGATCTCGCGCGATCAGCGATGGACAGCGGGGGAGCCGGTCGGAGGTAAATATCACACATAGCGATATCGCTAGCAATATCGCTATAAGGTCACAAAACCAGTGACGTTTTAGCGATATTGCTAGCGATATCTCTTAGTGTAAAACCCCCTTAAGGCTCTAGCGCATGATGATGCTCACAAACCTCAGGCTCTTGTTAAAGATTCACTTTTCTCTCTTATCTCTCTTTGGTTAAATAGTACTGGAGAATTTGTGACATCTCATGGTGAGTTTTGACTGTTATGGGTCCAGATCATGAGACCCCTGCCTATCAATAAAACTGAGATATAGACATTGTTGGCTAGTGTAAAAAGCTTTGTAATTCACTATGGTGTCTTCATGTTGGGCATCGGCGCTGCTGGTCTGGCCTCATTGCTATTATATTCTGCTAAGTGGCTATAGTGAGTTTAGGAATAATAATTGTATTTAGATCTATAACATTTAATTTTCTTACTTTATCTACCTTATCTGTGACAGCTCAAGTGATTACATGCAAAAAATGCTCATTAAGCTTCAAACGATGGAGATTGATAAAACCTTTGCTGATGTTATTCTATTAGTTTTCAACTGAGACAAAAACACATTAAGGAGGTAAAAAAATAGTAATACAAATGGTACATTTATAGCCCCCCCAGAAGAGTGGGCCAAAATTCATAGTCTTTGCACAGCTAGAAAGCAACATGAGACCAAAGCAGAATGTGGGCTCGTCTTTTATCAATAGGTCTGATTGAGGTCTCTATGCAGAGGAAAATCAGTATTGCAAGGAGAATTTAAACTGAAATGTGACCTATTTTAGTGCGTCTACATTAATCAGTGTGACATAAAGCTGGAGTAAACAGAAACCAACAAAGAATAGCAGAAAATTAAGGTATAATATACAGTATATTATGCAGTTTAATATTTTATTTAATTTACTATCTCTATATTTACATTTCTAAAATTGATCAGTGGCAACTATATGCAATTATAGTTGCCTATAAATGCTTCCGTCTGGGGTTTACTCTGGAGGACTCCTTTCCACTGAAATTAATGGCTGAATGGGGACTGAACGTATCCATATAGAGCGGGTCAAATAAGAATTGAACACTTAACCAATTTTCTAAGGAAATATATTCCTAAATGTGCTACTGACATGAAATTTTCACCAGATGTCAATAACAACCCATCCAATTCTCACATAGATATATAGATGTCAGTGACCAATCCAATTAGTGAGAGTGTGTGTGCAAATTACGGGATATGTATATAATTAATTAATGATTTTTTTTGGGGTGGGGGAAATGGCGTGGGCTCCCATGCAATTTTCTGCATCAGAGAGGGAAAGCCAGCTACTGGGGGCAGATATTCATAGCCTAGGAAGGGACCATGGTTATTGGCCCCCCTGGCTACAAACATCTGCCCCCAGCTGCCCCAGAAATGGCGTATCTCTAAGATGCCCCAATTCTGGCATTTAGCCTCTCTCTTCCCACTATCTTATAGGGGTGGCTTATGGGGTAATAGTTGGGGGTTGATGCCACCTCTACATTGTAAGGTGACATCAAGCACGGCTTAGTAATGGAGAAGTGTCAATAAGACACCTATCCATTACTAATCCTATAGTTCTGAAAGGGTTAAAAAAAACACACAGCCAGAATAGAGTATTTTAATGAACTCAAACACAACTCAGTTTGCCATCTTTATTGTTCTGCTAATCCATGCAATGCCCTTGTTCTCTTGTAATAAACAAAAAATAATAAACCAACAATATTCCATAGCATCCATTGTTCAGTCCCACGTGGTAATCTATATCTGGGGGATGAACAGTTTGCAACCGGAGCGGTGCTAAGATGCGATCGCCCCAGCTGCAAACTACTGGTGAATGAATGAGATGATGCCAACACTTGCTTCAGAGGCAAGTGCCGATGTCACTGAGTCTGCCCTCCCTGCCGGCCTGACCCACACTGAACTCTGCAGCATGGGAAAATGAACAGGCATTTTCCCATGCTCAAGAGTTCAGCGTCGGTCAAACTGTGAGGCAGCGCAGCATCAGTGACATCACTGCTGGTCACTGATGCTGCGCCGGCAGCATCTCATTCATTCACCAGTAGTTTACAGCCCGGACGGTCGCATTTAGCATCGCTCCTGGTTGTAAACTGTATCGCCCCCAGATATGGATTGCAGTGTGCATGTGTCTGCACAAAATGTTAGAAACCGACTCAATGAGGATTGTCTGAGTGTCCGACGTCCACAGATGGGGATTGTGTTCACAGCCCAACACTGTGCAGCCCTCCAAAGAAATGCCACCCCACACCATTACTGACCCACTGCCAAACTAGTCATGCTGAAGGATGTTGCAGGCAGGAGATCGCTCTCCAAGGTATCTCCAGACTCCGTCACGTCTGTCACATGTGCTAAGTGTGAACCTGCTTTCATCTGTGAAGAGCAAAGGGTGCCAGTGGTGAATTTGCCAATCCTGGTGTTCTGTGGCAAATGCCAAGCATCCTGCACAGTGTTGGACTGTGAGCACAACCATCTATGAATGTCAGACCCTCAGACCATCCTCATGTAGTCAGTTTCTAACCGTTTGTGCAGACACATGCACATTTGTGGCGTGTTGGAGGTCATTTTGCAGGGCTCTGGCAGTGCTCCTCCTGTTCCTCCTTGCACAAAGGTGGAGGTAGCGGCCCTGCTGCTGGGTTTTTGCCCTCCTATAGCCCCCTCCTCATCTCCAGGTGTACTGGCCTGTCTTCTGGTAGCGCCTCCAGCCTCTGGACACTATGCTGACAATCATAGCAAACCTTCTTGCAAACAGCTCACATCGATGTTCCCTCCTGGATGAGCAGCACTACCTGAGCCACTTGTGTGGGTTGTAGAATCTGTCTCATGCTACCACGAGTGTGAAAGCACAACCAAAATTCAAAAGTGACAAAAACATCAGCCAGAAAGCATTGGTACTGAGATGTAGTCTGTGGTCCCCACCTGCAGAACCACTCCTTTATTGAGGGTGTCTTGATTTCACAGAAGTTTAATTTGCTTGGAGTTATATTCTGTTGTTTAAGTATTCCCTTTATTATTTTGAGCAGTGTATTACCAGGTTTCTTATTTTCATGTGTACTATTGATTTATGAAATAAAAATTAAAACAACAGTTACTCGTTAAGTTATTCAAAGAGGCATTTCTCAGACACACAACCCAAGAGTCAAAATGTGACCTTTCAGTTTGACATTTAAGGGCAAATAACACACTAGCTCTCTACATATGACATGATACAATTTGATAATATAAAATTAATAAAAATGGCTTAAAATGTAAGTATCATTTTTGCAGGAAAGTTTTTAATGTCCATTGCATGGCTATTGTAATAGATAGCCTTAAGTAAGTAGCAACTATCCATGTGACAGATGATTGCTGCTGATCTGGTTGATAATATAGTGAGAGAAGAAAAGAAGGGTGTTTTAGGTTAAAGGTATAGTCTATAATGGTATATCATTTCCTCCATATCAAACATGTAAAGCTTTCAGTACATAGAGTATATGGGGATGATTCCCGATCCTGCTATTCATAATATATATAATCATAATATGATATAAAGCTTTGTATTCAGCAAAGTGTGACACCATCTCTTATCTTGGTGGCAACCAAGAAATTCTTCATTGCTGCTGCCATTGTCCTGTTGTAAAATCCGTCATATTTTGATACAGGAAAGATGTATATCTTTGTACCGTGTTAGCCAGACCTGAGTAGTCTCGAAAGCTTGCAATTTGTTACCATCTTTTCAGTTAGCCATTAAAAGGTATCAACTACTGAGGACTCTCAATCCTGAATATTTTTCATATTTTGATAGGATTTTGCAGGAAAGAAGCCCCTTGTGAATGTTTGGAAACCCACACTTAATGCAAGCTTTATCTTATGAGGTGATTTCTAGATAGTTTTTATGTTTTCTCGTTCACTGTAATATCTCCACTTTGAGGGTTAAGAATTCCAAATCATTGACCGATCACTGATTTTAGCTTACCATACCTTTTCAGGTAATATACTCCAAGTTTGACATTTTTCTTGCAGAGTCCAGTCCCTCATGAGGCATCACAGCAGTCTTTCTTCCTCAATGCCAATATTGTATAGTAAATAAATAAATAGGTCATTTTTTACCACTTTAGTAAACCGTAGCTGCAGGTAATGAAAAGCTTTTGCTGTCTACAGGTGACCTGCTATTAATGACTCCAGACAAGACAGATTGAGGCTGTTTTCATAGAAGACATTTTAAATCAATAAACCCCAACCAGAAAATGAAAAATATCATAAATCCTCCCTGAGCAGCAGAACTGCTGTAGGAAATGTGAATAAATAGCAGTTTTTAGGGTTGAACCTTTAACCCAGTTTAACTAACGCAGTGAAGAAATGTACTCCTTTGTTCTAGCGTGCCCGGTGTAATCAATCTATTTGGGTAAGCACTTTGGAAGACACATAAAGATGTATATTTTACGCTACTTCTGACATTTATGGCTGGTAGCAGCTTGTTAATAGACAAATACTATAAAGAACATTGGAGAAATATAGTTCTCTTTTTGAATTAAGTAGGCCTCTTAAGCATTTTTATGGATGCTATCTTACACTGCAGTTGTTGGAAGATGGTTGTCTTGGAGTAAAAGGAAGCCAATTACTAAATGTTAAAGCGATTGAAATTAATGGAAATGAATGCAAGCATTCAAGCTTACATTCAGCTTCATTTTGCAAGAAATTCCAGCACTGATAGTTTAGAATCAAAAAAATATAATTTAGTTATCATGCCTTGATGTCTTTAATAGAAATGAACATTAAGAGGATTCTAAATTTTTAAGCATTGGGGATAAATAATACTGTTTTGCACGATCTAGAGGCTAGAGTCAAAGAATGGCGACCTCTATCGCGTTAGGAAGGTCGATCAGCTTATATCTATTCCTTTCAACCTCCCCAAGTGTGTATGTTTTCGCAATGGGGATTGAAGAGCAGGCTGGTGGAAGACATCTCTATGGGCTTTTTATCTACTGCATGGACAAAATGATCTGCCCAACTCTTTCTTCAGCAGCAGCTCATACACATTTAGCAATCAGTCATACCAAAATCGTTGCATTTGGCCGACATCTACTGTGTATGTCCACTTTTAGACCATGCCCCTTTTCATTGCCGAAAAATTAGACAATGTATTATTAACCCCTTCACCCCCAAGGGTGGTTTGCACGTTCATGACCGGGACAATTTTTACAATTCTGACCACTGTACCTTTATGAGGTCATAACTATGGAACACTTCCATGGATCCCGGTGATTCTGCCATTGTTTTCTCGTGACATATTGTACTTCATGTTAGTGGTAAAATTTCATTCAAATAACTTGCGTTTATTTGTGAGAAAAACGGAAATTTGGCGAAAATTTTGAAAATTTTGCAATTTTCCCACTTTGAATTTTTATGCCCTTAAATCACAGAGATATGGCACCCAAAAAACTTGATAACTAACATTTCCCACATGTTTACTTTACATCAGCACAATTTTGGAACCAAAATTTTTTTTTGTTAGGAAGTTATAAGGGTTAAAAGTTGACCAGCGATTTCTCATTTTTACACCATTTTATTTTTACGGACCACATCACATTTGAAGCCACTTTGAGGGGTCTATATGATAGAAAATACCCAAAAGTGACACCATTCTAAAAACTGCACCCCTTAAGGTGCTCAAAACCACATTCAAGAAGTTTATTAAGCCTTTAGGTGCGTCACAGGAATTTTTTTGAATATTTAAAAAAAAATGAACATCTAACTTTTTTTCATAAAAAAAATACTTCAGGTTCAATTTTTTTTATTTTACCAAGGGTAACAGGAGAAATTGGACTGCAAAAGTTATTGTGCAATTTGTCCTGAGTACGCTAATACCTGATATGTGGGGGGAACGACTTTTTCGGCGCATGGCAGAGCTCAGAATGGAAGGAGCGCCGTTTGACTTTTTCAATGCAAAATTGTCTGGAATTCAGATCTGAAGCCATGTCACGTTTGAAGAGTCCCTGATGTACCTAAACAGTGGAAACCCCCTACAAGTGACCCCATTTTGGAAACTAGACCCCCCAAGGAACTTATCTAGATATGTGGTGAGAACTTTGAACCCACAAGGGCTTTACAGAAGTTTATAACGTACAGCGGTACAATTAAAAAATCATATTTTTTCCACAAAAATGATCTTTTCACCCCAATTTGTATTTTCCCAAGGGTAACAGGACCCTAAAAGTTATTGTGTAATTTGTCCTGAGTACGCTGATACCCCACATGTGGGGGTAAACCACTATTTGGGCGCATAGCAGAGCTCGGAAGGGAAGCAGCGCCATTTGACGTTTTTGGCTGGAATTGAGATTGGACATCATGTCGCGATTGGAAAACCCCTGATGTACCAAAACAGTAGAAAACTCCCACAAATGACACCATTTTGGAAACTAGACCCCCTAAGGAACTTATCTAGATGTGTGGTGAGAACTTTGAACCCCCAAGGGCTTCACAGAAGTTTATAACATAAAGCCGTACAATTAAAAAATCATATTTTTTCCATAAAAATGATCGTTTCACCCTCAATTCTTATTTTTCCAAGGGTAACAGGAACCTAAAAGTTATTGTGCAATTTGTCCTGAGTGCGCTGATACCCCACATGTGGGGGTAAACCACTATTTGGGCGCATGGCAGAGCTTGGAAGGGAAGCAGCGCCATTTGACGTTTTTGGCTGGAATTGGGATCGGACACCATGTCGCGATTGGAAAACCCCTGATGTACCTAAACAGTGGAAACCCCCCACAAATGACACCATTTTGTAAACTAGACCCCCCAAGGAACTTATCTAGATGTGTGGTGAGCACTTTGAACCCCCCAGTGCTTCACAGAAGTTTATAACGACCGGGCGTGAAAATAAAAAATTCGTATTTTTTCCACAAACATGATCTTTTAGTCACCATTTTTTTATTTTCCCAAGGGTACCAGGAGAAATTGGACCCTAAAAGTTGTTGTCCAATTTGTCCTGAGTATGCTGATACCCCATATGTGGGAGAAAACTACTGTATGGGCACACGTCGGGGCTCGGAAGGGAAGTAGTGACGTTTTGGAATGCAGACTTTGATGGAATGGTCTGCGGGTGTCATGTTGCCTTTGGAGAGCCCCTAATGTACCTAAACAGTGGAAACCCCCCACAAATGACCCCATTGTGAAAACTAGACCCCCTAAGGAACTTATCTAGATGTGAGGTGAGCACTTTGAACCCTCAAGGGCTTCACAGAAGTTTATAATGCCCAGGCATGAAAATAAAAAAATCATATTTTTTCCACAAACATGATCAATTAGTCCCCAATTTTTTTATTTTCCCAAGGGTAACAGGAGAAATTGAACCCCAAAAGTTGTTGTCCAATTTGTCCTGAGTACGCTGATGCCCCATATGTGGGAGAAAACTACTGTATGGACACACGTCAGGGCTCGGAAGGGAAGTAGTGACGTTTTGGAATGCAGACTTTGAGGGAATGTTCTGCGGGTGTCATGTTGCCTTTGGAGAGCCCCTAATGTACCTAAACAGTGGAAACCCCCCACAAATGACCCCATTTTGGAAACGAGACCCCCTAAGGAACTTATCTAGATGTGTGGTGAGCACTTTGAACCCCCAAGGGCTTCACGGAAGTTTATAATGCCCGGGCATGAAAATAAAAAAATCGTATTTTTTCCACAAACATGATCAATTAGTCCCCAATTTTTCATTTTCCCAAGGGTAACAGGAGAAATTGGACCCCAAAAGTTGTTGTCCAATTTGTCATGAGTACGCTGACACCCCATATGTGGGAGAAAACTACTGTATGGACACACGTCGGGGCTTGGAAGGGAAGCAGTGACGTTTTGGAATGCAGATTTTGATGGAATGGTCTGCGGGTGTCATGTGCATTTGGAGAGCCCCTGATGTACCTAAACTATTGAAACTCCCCACAAGTGACCCCATTTTGGACACTAGACCCCCCACGGAACTTATCTAGATGTGTGGTGAGCACTTTGAACCCCCAAGTGCTTCACAGAAGTTTATAACGCTCGGACGTGAAAATAAAAAAATCATTTTTTTCCACAAAAATGATATTTTTGCCCCCAATTTTTTATTTTCCTAAGGGTAACAGGAGAAATTGGACCCCAAAAATTGTTTTGCAATTTGTCTTGAGTAGGCTGATACCCTACATGTGGGGGTAAAACACTGTTTGGGCGCATGTCAGAGCTTGGAAGGGAAGGAGCACCATTTGACTTTTTCAACTCAGAATTGGCTGGAATTGAAATCAGACGCCATGTTGCATTTGGAGAGCCCCTGATGTGCCCAAACAGTGGAAACCCCCAATTCTAACTCCAACCCGAACCCCAACACACCCCTAATCTCAGCCCTAACCCTAGCCCTAGCCCTAACCCTAACCCTAACCCTACCCTAACCTTAACCCTAACCCTAGCCCTAACCCTAACCATAATGGAAATAAATACATTTTTTTTATTTTATTATTTTTCCCTAACTAAGGGGGTGATAACGGGGGGTTTGATTTACTATTTATGGCGGTTTTTATGTTTGGCGGCTGTCGCACGCTAAAAGACGCTTTTTATTGTAAAAATAGTTTTTGCATCACCACATATTGAGAGCTATAATTTTTCTTCTGTATTTTGACCCACTGAGTCATGTGAGGTCTTATTTTTTGCGGGACGAGTTGACGTTTTTATTGGTACCATTTTCGGGCACGTGACTTTTTTGATCGCTTTTTATTCCGATTTTTGGGACGCAGAATGAACAAAAACCAGCGTTTCATGAATTTCTTTTGGGGTGGTGCGTTTACACCGTTCCGCATGCGGTAAAATTGATAAAGCGGTTTTATTCTTCGGGTCAGTACGGTTACAGCGATACCTCATTTAGGTCGTTTTTTTATGTTTTGTCGGTTTTATGCAATGAAAACTATTTTATATAAAAAATAATTATTTTTGCATCGCTTTATTCTGCAAGCTATAACTTTTTTATTTTTTCGCTGATGATGCTGTGTGGTGGCTCGTTTTTTGCGGGACAAGATGACGTTTTCAGCGGTACCATGGATATTTATATGCGTCTTTTTGATTGCGCGTTATTACACTTTTTGCTTGGCGGTATGATAATAAATCATTATTTTTTGCTTCGTTTTTTATTTTTTATTTTTTAAGGGGTTCGCTAAAGGGGTTAACTAATGGGACAGTTTTATAGGGCGGGTCGTTATGGACGCGGCGATACCTAATATGTGTACTTTTATTGTTTTTTTTTTTATTTTCAAAAAATGGATTTATTTGGGGGAATAATTTTTTTTTTGTCGTTTATTTGGCGATTTTTTTAAAATTATTTTAACACTTTTTATTTATTTTTTTTACTTTATTAAATAGTCCCAGGTGGGACATCACTTTTCTGTGACAGATCGCTGATCTGTCACATCACAGATCACTGTGACAGATCAGCGATCTGTCACAGGCAGTGCACAAGGCTTCCTCATGCCTGCGCTTTGCAGGCACTGAGGAAGCCAGCTTCCTGCAGGCCCCCGAAGGCCCCCGTCGCCATCTTGGATTCGGGGGCCTGCAGGAAAGGGGCCCCTGGCAGCAGCGCTGCACATTGCGCTGCCGTGGGGGGCTCAGGGAAGCACGGAGGGAGCCCCCTCCCTGCCGATGCTTCCCTTTAACCCCTGGTACACCGCGATCATGTTTGATCGCGGTGTGCAAGGGGTTAACGTGTCGGGGGCGGTCCGTGACCGCCCCTGACACATTGTGCCGGGTGTCAGCTGTGATAATCAGCTGACACCCGGCCGCCATCAGCGGCGCTCACCACGTGGGCACCGCTGATCGCGGTAGACGTACTATCCCGTCCATGGACGGGATAGTACGTCTGATGTCAGGAAGGGGTTAAAGAGAAAATGTCATCAAAATGTGGTTATTACATAGGTTGTCCATTCCTCAGGATATTTTCAGTAAGTTCTTCAGTTTGCCTATTTTTTTGTAGTTCCAGCAGTCATCATGTGATCAAAAGTATATGATTCTTATGGCCATGGCAAGTCCTGCTGCTTGAGAATCCTAGCAATATTTAGAATACATGTTCTTGGGACTCTGCTTTTGGGCTTCAGCAGTTGTTACATGATGACCAATATGTGATTTGCTTAATTGCAGTCACTTAGGGTACCGTTACACTTAACGATGCACCAGCGATCCCGACAACAATATGGATCGCTGGTGCATCGCTAAGTGGTCGCTAGTGAGCTGCCACACAGTCAGATCTCACCAGCGACATTGCTGGGGTCGGGGGTCGCTACTTACCTGTCAGATGCGGCGATCCTGACGTCCTCCCGCCCGCGTCCACGCGTCGCTCGTCGGCGCCACAGGAAGCCCAGCAGGAAGCTGATGACGAGAAATGATCCAGGACCTTCTCGCGCGATCAGCGATAATCAGCGGGGGAGCCGGTCGGAGGTAAGCATCACATGTAGTGATATCGCTAGCAATATCGCTGCTACGTCACAAAATCGGTGACTTTACAGCGATATTGCTAGCGATATCGCTATGTGTAATGGGGGCTTTACACTTCTCTCATTAGAACTTTGAGGGTTTGCTGAAAAGTTCCTCAGGGGTGGACAACCCCATTAAATCACAGCCAGCATTCAAAAGTACTAAAAATACCTTTCTAGCTGGCCCCATGTTCAAATCATTGCTTGCTTTCATAATGATAGAGAAGATGAGGCTATACAATTGCTGCGTCCTTCTACCGCAAGTCATTGAGGCTCTGATGTAGTGGTAAGTTGTCACAGACTGCTCACTGCTAGCATGCCCATTGTGTCTTGATTGACATTCTGCCTGATGTTTGTCCATGTAAGATGTTGACCCGGACATGAATCAAGGTGGCTAGAGGATGATAACTACTAGAACTCAATGCAGCAAGTTAGAGTAAGTGCACAAGATCAGAGTGGAGCAGAGTGTATGAAGCTTAATAGAAACTAGATTGCGTGTTTTGGATATAGTGTAGTGACACCTCTAGAGTTGAGCGACTTTAGTCGGATCAGGTTTCATGAAACAAAATTTGTTTCAGATTAAACTGGTCCTACTAGGGCAAAAAAAAGTTGGAGTTTCGTCCGAAACCCAACCCCAATGCAAGTCAATGGAGAATAAAAGTCGGCATTGAGTGGATGAATGTCATCCGCTTAATGACGATTTTTATTCCCCATTGATTGCATTGTGGTCAGGTGTCAGACGAAACTACGACTTTTTTTGCCCTAGTCGGACCAGTTTCATCTGAAACAAATTTTGTTTCTTGAAACCCGATCTGACTAAAGTCGCTCAACTCTAGACACCTCTATTACCAGATGCAAGGAAATTTAGGATTGCAATTTTTGCAAAAAAAGCAATGCAAGAAAACTGATCTTGGACCTGTTACAGATAGTTATAGATAATTTATTTGGTCCTGCCAATAAAACTCATTTGAATTGAATTGAATTGATATCTTTAGTCTCCAGCGCGGCACCATCCATATGACCAGTGAGAACGCCAAGTGGCATGTTACACCCAGCATTTTATAAGTTCAGTTTCTCCCTAAAAGAAGTGATTTGACCTTGGCAGCATTTAGAAAGGTATTTATGGGTCCAGTAGAACACTGGCAGTAGTTTGTTTCCGATATACAGTATTTAATCAGATGTTCCCGTTAACATTAGCAAAGGTTAAAACAATCAGATCAGAAATACTGACACACATTCAGATGAGTAATACTAAGCATTTAGTTATCAAGCGATTTTCAAGCATTCTAATTAACAGAAAGTGACTTTAAATACAAATGTAGATCTAGGTTAACCAATATTAATAAGCAGAGAAACCCAAAACGCTGAACGATATTATTATGTTAGAAATGGCACAAAGCCAACAGCAGGATTAATACTAATGTAGTTTGCAGTGAGCATGGGGTCACTGACATGCGAAGTGTCAGTAATAAATATTATTTTGCCAATGAATCAATGTGGATTTTGTACTTTGATGAGAATTAATCAATGTCTATCTATTCTAAACTTGAAAGTTTTAGTCGCCAGTTTCTGGTAGAAATAAGCTTTCTTGAAATGATGCTCCATATTATATGATGTGTCCGATTTTCTGTCACTTTTGAGCTACAAAGGGAAAATGGCATTTCTAAAAGCAGCAAATTGTCAGTATTTTACGAGGGAAAAAGTGTTTTTAACACAGAAATGTTAGTGTGGTTATTTTGTTCTGAACAGTGCCTCATATGTTCCACATCTGTGCATGGCCAATGGAGCATCTAAGTGTTCTTCAAATAAATCAATGGGAGTAAATTACGGAATGACATTTTGAGACATTGTAAAACAAATAGTTGAGTTTTCTCATGAGATATTGCATGTGGCTTATTGGGCTTGAGGTTCAGAGTGGGAATGTAATCAATATCACATTTTCATAATTATGCTCTATTTATAGGCATGATGTAAAACACCCATTCTGTGAGGTTTATTTCACAATCATCATCCCCTAATATATTGGAACAATTAAGTAATTTTATTAGCCTATTTATTGCTATTACAAACACTCAGTCCTTTATAGTGTACCATGGGCAGGGGAACCAACAACCATCTGTTCAGAAAACTGGATACAATGTAAGTGAGGTTTGCTATAAAGCTGATTAATAGAGATGAGCGACTTTGCCTTTTTTCTGGTCGAGTCGGGTTTCATGAAACCCGACTTTCGCAAAAGTCAGGTCGAACGAAATCGGCCGATTATCGTGAAAAGTCGAAGGCCGACTGAAACACGAAACCCATTGCAAGTCAATGGGGAAGCAAAGTCAGCAGGGAATGGAGGACAGGAAACACACCTACAGTGTCCTTTTGAATGCCAAAAACATCAATTCTGATTACTGAAGCTTTTCAATCTTAATTTACTTCATAATACTAGTTACGCACTGAAAAATGGGGGTTATTTGGCTAAATTTGTGGGGGGTAGGGCTGGCTCCAGGTTTTCATGTGCCTTGGGCCAAAGAGCGCCCCTTTAACACATACCACAACTCATGATGCTCCGATACCGCAGAGAAAAAGCGGCATAGTACAATGAAAAATACTTCACTTTTTACATCTCATGACTGATATCCATTTTTAATAGCTCCAAAAACAGACAGTATATTACTCCATACAGTATTATTATTAGTATTATTGCGCTATACAGAGTAATGAGGCCCATATATTTCTCCATATAGAATCATTAGTCCCATATAATGTTTGAAACAGTATATGATGAGCTCCACATAATGCTACAGTATATGTTGGTCCCCATGGATGAAGCTCCACTGTTTTATGGGCCCAAATAATGCTCCATACATAATGGGCCCCATTTCTAATGCTCTAGTGTATAATGTGACCTGTAAATGCTGCTCCAGTGTCTGATGTCCACCTTTGGAATGCTCCAGTGTATGGTGGGCCCCATATATCATTCTCCAGAGTATAGTGCTCCCCAAAAATTGCTGTCCCAACATTGAAAACAATTAAATAAGTCTCCTCGCTATGGAATCCCTGTACTAGACTAGACTCCTTGTCGTCCCCATCATCCATCTCAATGCACTTGGCTGTTTAGGCAGAGGGCGTACAGACGTGATGTCATTGCACTCTCTGATCAGACTATCACTGTCAGGAAACGCAGAAGACGACATGGCGGTGGAGCAGGGAGAGGTAAGTATTTCAACTTAGAAAGTGCTGTAATCCTGAGCAAGCAGGGGGGCCACTCGCTGGCAAAGGCAGTGGCACAGGGGCCCTCTAATAGTACGGCGGTGTGTGGCAGTGTGTCTGACGGCGGGTGGGGGGTGTCTGACGGCGGGTGGGGGTGGGGGTGGGGGTGGGCCCTCCCACCAGCAGAGACACTTTTGCGTACTATGAGAGGCCCTGTGCCAGTGCCATTGCCCATGAGTATGCCCCCCAACCAGCTCAAGGAACCTGCACTTTCATCTGCACCTTCCTCTTTGTCACCGTGTAAGGTGGTATAGTATGCGGGAAGGGGAACCTGAGTTTCCTCTGGGTCAGATTCTGGCTGTGTAGAGTGTGAGGGGAATGTAGTGGTCTGGGTCAATGTACCAGCAAAATCATCTAGCAGTGGCTGGGCATCAGTGCACTTGTGGCGTCCCCAGGAGTACGGTCGCCATAGTGGCATTACCTTCCTCCTAGGGAGTGTGATGTCATGCTTGGGAGCAACGGAGGATCTCTCTAGCAGTTAAACCAACACACAACACATTTCCCACTCCACGCAAGCAGGGAGACCTCTGAACATGACAGCAGAGGAGCTGCTCTCTGTGGTGGAGGAGGTAAGTTAGGCCATTCTGTACAGGGAAGGGGAAGTGTGTGGATGTGAGAAGGGGAGCTGGAGGATGAGCAGAGTTAAGGCTCACTCCTAGCTGGAGCGCATGGTCCGGATTCCGGTCTCTGAGTTTGTAGGGACACTGACGTTAGTGCAGCAGAATCCGGAGGAAGTAGCAGCTGTAAATGCTCTGTACCCAACTGAGGCTCGGATGCCCCAGCATCGACGTGTGTGAGCCAGAAGGAAAAGGCTACGGCTGCCAGCCATACGAGAAAGTTCCAAAAGAGAGTCAACAGGGGGAACTTCATTGAACTCAGCACTGCGAGTACCTCAGATAAGCGCTAGAACGGAGGCCACACTACCTATCTGCAGAGAGAGAAATCCAAATTGGCTTCCAGGCTGACCATCTCCTTCTCCATCTGTACTCTGGGTCCTGGACAGCACCTACCAAGTACAGGTAAAGGAACTGCACGACAGTGTCTGTCATCTTTCTCCTGCGCCTGGCGCATGGCTCAGCTACATCCTGCACTGCACACCATCTCCCAACTCTTTCATCTGCCCTGCGACTACGGCCCTACCTGTGCAGGTCTTCTACATCATAGCTGCACCACAACATCTGTCCCACAGAAGCGACACTGCAGCGCTGGTCAATCTAATCAGAAACCAGAGGTGGCGTCACGTATTATTCACCTATAAACGTAATTCACCCCTTTGCATGGATGCCCAGGGCCATGGAACGGGTCACCATCACTGTGACACATCCCAGGGAGACACCGTCCCAGTACCGATTAACCCCACTGCCCTGGCTGGCCACCCACACTCCATGTCAGATTCATCTTGGACTGGGGAATTCACGATTTGACTTGAAAACCCAGGCATGGTATGATAGAAAGAGCTACATGGACTAATGTGAAGTGTGGCCTGCTGCCTCATTCAGTTTTGGTGGGGGTGCAGGACACAAGGAAAGGGGTTCTTCCTGACCAGGAGCAAGCACTTGACCACTCAGTGCCTGCATTTTTTGAAACTTCAGAAGAGGCGGGCATATTTGATGGAGTCTGTTTCGGCAATGTAAGCCAAAACCAGTTCCTCATGCTCCGCCTTTAAAAGCGGATAACCTACTCCCAGAAAAGGTATCATTCCAGGCGTTCCGGAGCCAGACCATGACGCAGGCTCAACACCTCCTGCCTTAGCTGCTATTGTGCTTTTGCCACTACCAGCAGATGCACCACCACCATCATCACCAGCTGGTCCCCCAGCACCCACGTCCACGGCCTCTTCCACCAAACTTCAAAATTTTGCACAAAATAGACACAAAATAACATCAGATATATGGCACTGTATCAGAAATTTACAGCTCTATTCAGTCAAAGGATAATTGTCAGTCAATCACACAGAGACGCTCACAGGCTCAGTATGGATTAGACAAAAATATAAAAAGTAGACAAAGTGTACAGTATCATCAGATAGCAGGTATATATAGCATAGTTTAAACATTAACAATGTACGTCTATATATCAGGAGTAGTGTTGAGCCACCACGCTAGTGTTTTGGTTCGTCACACAGGAGGCAAGTTCGTCGAATGTTCGTCGAACCCCATTGAAAACAATGGCAGGCAAACACATACAAACACATAGAAAACAATTACAAAACACCTTAAAAGGTGTCCCAAAGCAGAGAAAATGCTCAGAAGACAAAAATTACATATGGAAAAGGGCAACTACATTTAGAAAAGAGGTGGATGAGTAAAAGGAGGAGGTGGAGGAGACACAGATATAGGCTTGTCATTCCCTTATGAAGTCAAGAAAGGCTGGAATAAAAATGTAAAATACCAACCAAAAAAAAAAAATCTGAAATCGAACACGATCATATACTGCCGGACTTCCCACCAATAAATTATGCCAACTGGCGATCGGGCGGCATTATTCCCATGAACCTCCAAACAGCGTCCATGAAGGCAAAGTGTTTTCCTTTCCGGGGGCAGTATGATTGCAAAGCTGAACCTTAAAGGAATGTCCAAAAGGGCACCACCAGCAGTGGAGCCTGCGGCTTAATTGGACTCCACCCGGGAAACCACAACCATGCCACCTCAAGAAAAGATGCACATATTGAAAGCTTTGTCGATTGTGTGTGTGGTGTGGTATGTCCGTTTGTAGTTGTGCTAGCAATTTGTTAGCTTTATTCCGTTAACGAACAAGATTCCGGCATGCCCCCGCGGTACGCGTCAAGTTTACTAGGGGGATACGCGAGACTCTGGCACTATCATGGTCTATCATGGCGTTACATGTCCGGGTTGCAGATAACCAGCAGAACACCGTTAGTGATGGGGATCTGTGATTCCAATTACTCCCCGCGAACGATGATTTCCCAGTAAGTGCAGGTCAACCGCAATTCCTGAATTAGGCCTAACCGGCATTCCTGAAAAAATGCAAAAAATTACGTGTCCAAACCACAGTTGCTGTAGCTTGCTTAACAGCTCGGCAGCCGTTCTCAGGCCCAGTGTGGATTCGACAAGATTCTAGAAAGTTAATAAAGGGTACAGTTTCATCGGGTAACACGTATATATGTAGCATAGTTTACACATTATAAATGTAGGTCTATATATCAGGAGGCAGGCTCAGACGGTCTCAGGCCCAGTATGGATTAGACGTAATTGGACAAAGGTGAGAAAGGGTAACGTATCACCGGATAACAGGTATGTATCGCATAGTTTACACATTAAAAACCTATGTCTATAGATCAGGAGGCAGGCTCAGACGGTCTCAGGCCCAGTATGGATTAGGCGTGATTGGACAAAGGTGAGAAAGGGTACCGTATCACTGGATAACAGGTATGTATAGCATAGTTTACACATTAAAAACCTATGTCTACATAACAGGAGGCAGGCTCAGACGGTCTCAGGCCCTGTATGGATTAGACGTGATTGGACAAAGGTGAGAAAGGGTACCGTATCACAGGATAACAGGTATGTATAGCATAGTTTACACATTAAAAACGTAGGTCTATATATCAGGAGGCAGGCTCAGACGGTCTCAGGCCTAGTATGGATTAGACGTAATTGGACAAAGGTGAGAAAGGGTAACGTATCACCGGATAACAGGTATGTATCGCATAGTTTACACATTAAAAACCTATGTCTATAGATCAGGAGGCAGGCTCAGACGGTCTCAGGCCCAGTATGGATTTGACCAGCTTGTACAAAGTTGAGAAAGGGTACATTATCACTGGATAGCAGGTATATATAGCATAGTTTAAATATTTAAAATCTCCATGTTCTCAGTATGGATTAGACAACAATCTAAAAAGTAGAAAAAAGGAAATGTATTTGAAGCGTACACCAGCATACACTTTTGGTGGTATTTTTAAATCTTCATATGTATTTCTGTCTCAGTAAGACAGTCCAGACTCTCCGCAATAGGAAATGAGATGCATACAATTACTGACATAAATTCTAGTGATTGCAGAAATCTAGGAATTCCTATTCATGGGATAAACTTCCGTCACAATTCTCAGAGGCGATGCAGACCCTCAATTAATTAGTGTGTGGAGACAGCGAAAACCTTTCTTTGTGAAGAAAGTGTTGCTGTATCGCAGTACCGTTGGTCCCATCGCCATTACTCATATCCATATAATTTTGATCACAGGGAGAGATGTATACATAGTGCTTACTGCCTATCATGCTCTGTCACGTAACTTTGGAGTGCAAAAGACAGAAGCCACAGGCCGTAGGCGATTCATTTGGATTGGCATGAGAGGGCACATTTAAAAATGTGCGCTGGAATGTCACATGTCTGTGGGTAGGAAAACTGTGAAAGCTGATGAGAAACCACCCCTGCATCTCATTGTGAGTCGACGTCCATAAGAAATGGAAGCCATTGATCATCTGAAGCTAGATCCCGGCCAGCGGGACAGGGCATAGCTACGTCTTAACCATCATCTTCTATCTGTTCACCAAATTTGTAGTGAAAGTACCAGTGAAGGATTTGACAGCCCAGACTACACAGTGGAGGAGCACGGAGAGGTAAGCATTGCAAATGCTGGGGCCCTGCCCAAGCAAGGGGGGCCCACTCGTGGGCGTCGGTACTGGCACTGGGCCCCTCATAGTACGGCGGTGGGTCTGATGGTGGGTGTGCACCCCCACCGGCAGAGACACTTGATTGCACTATGAGGGACCCTGTGCCAGTGCCCGCGCCCAAGAGTCGGCACACCCACCTGTCCAGGGCAGCGGCACTCGCACGGTTGCATGCACTAGGTGGTGACCCCGGCCATGGGGGGAGGAGGCAGCCCAGTTAGGGAGGTTTACAAAATGGCATATGTTGATGCGGGACATTCACCTGCTGTTAAAGGCGAAATTGGTCAAGTCCCAGGAAGAGGCGGACCAAAGAAAGCCATTTTTCTGTCAACCTATGTGTCATCAGGGTAAGGTGTGACAAAATCCTTGGAAACCCATGCATGGTTCATTTTAATGAAGGTTAGATCATCCACATTTTGGGTCGACAGACGGGTCCTTTTTTTTGTCAGGATTGATCCAGCAGCACTGAAGACTCTTTCTGATAGCACACTTGGAGCTGGGCAAGCGAGTTCTTGTAAGGCATATTGTGCAAATTCAGGCCAGGTGTCCAGTTTAGCTGCCCAAATAGTCACATGGGAATGACCTGTGAGGGAGAACATCGATATGGGAGGAAAAGTAGTTTGTAACCATAGTTGACAAGTGCTGTCTCCTGTCACTTTCAATTGATGCAGTATTACCAGTCGTGTGAGCGGGACTTGAAAAATCAGTCCACAACATGGTCATGAAACCCATGTCTCCAACGCCACTTCTGATGTGTGCACCACCAACACCTCTTCCAAGTTGCCCCCGGCCCCTACGGCTCGTGTGACAACCATCACCGCTGCTGTGTGCTGGGAAAGCCTCAACCAACCGGTTTAACAGAGTTGCTTGTTTGTTAGCCAATATTAGGTCAAGGTTCTCCTGTGGCATGATGTTTTGGCATTTGCCTTTATAGCGTGGATCCAGGATGCTGGCCAACCAGTAGTCGTCATCGTTCATCATTTTGGCAATGCGGGGGTCCCTTTTTAGGATCTGCAAGGCATAATCTGACATGTGGGCCAATGTTCCCGGTGTCAATCATACACTGCGAGTGCTGGGTGGAGGAGCACTTTCTGGCAGATCCACATCCCTCCAGTCACGCACAAACCCAGTACCAAAACTTGCTGACGCCAACATTTTCACTTGCCCCACGAGAAGCATCCTCCTCCCCTAAATAATAATCCCCATCATCATCCTCCTCTTCTTCCTCCACCTCCTCTACGACAGTTCCCTGAACAGACAATGGCTGACTGTCATCAAGGCTTCCCTCCTCCTCTTCCTCATCATCCTCGGCTGCAGACGCATGCTCCTTGATGTGCGTCAAAGTTTGCATGAGCAGACGCATAAGTGGGATGCTCATGCTTATGATGGCGTCGTCTGCGCTTACCAGCCGTGTGCATTCCTCAAAACATTGAAGGACTTTACAGAGGTCTTTCAGCTTCGACCACTGCACACTTGTCAACTCCATGTCTGCCCTCAAAGTGCCTGCCCGTGTATCCTCCCACAAATGCATTATGGCCTGCCTCTGTTCGCACAGCCGCTCAACCATGTGCAGGGTGGAGTTCCACCTTGTTGCAATGTCGATAATTAGGCGGTGCTTGGGAAGGTGGAGCAATCGCTGCAGCTTCATCATACAACTGGAGTGTACCGGCGACCGGCGGATGTGCGAGCACAGTCTTCGAACCTTATGGAGCAGGCCTGTTAACTCCGGATAATTACTGAGGAAGCACTGCACCACCAGGTTCAAGGTGTGAGCCAAGCAAGGTATGTGTCTGAGTTTTGAAAGGGCTATGGCTGCCACAAAATTCCGGCCATTATCACTAACTACCTTGCCTGCCTCAAGATGTAGACTTCCCAGCCATGACTCAGTTTGTCGCTGAAAGTAGTCTGCCAGTACCTCCGCCGTGTGTCTGTCGTCCAAACACATCATCTGCAACACAGCCTGCTAACGCTTTCCACTAGCTGATCGATAGTGGGACACATCGTGTGCACCACTGTTAGCTGTGGATGCAGTGCTCATGCGACTGCGCTCTGTGGACGAGCTTTCGCTTCTGGAGGAGGAGGAGGAGGAGGGTCAAATGCCTATAGCCAACTGTTTCCTATACCATGGGCTAGGCAGCACTGTGCCATCACAGCTGTCCCCTGTGGACCCTGCATCCACCACATTAACCCAGTGCGCAGTGATTGACATGTAACAGCCCTGGCCATGCCTACTGGACCATGCATCAGTTGTGAGGTGCACCTTTCCACTCACTGATTGCTTGAGTGCATCGACATTGCAGTCTTTCACATGAAGGTGGAGGGCTGGGATGGCTTTGCGAGAAAAGAAGTGGCGACTGTGTAGGTCATAGCGTGGTACTGCGTAGGCCATGAGTTCACAGAAAGCTGCGCTTTCAACCAACTGATAGGGCATCATCTCTAACAAGATTAGTTTGGCAATGTGGGCGTTCAAACCCAGTGTACGCAGATGAGAGGATGAGTACTTTCTTGTCCTACTCAGTCTCTGGTAGGGTGACCTGGACTTGAGAGCTGCATATGGTGGAACTAGCGGTGGAGATGGCGGACTGAGAGAGGGTTGATGATGGTGATGGAGTTGGTGTTCTTTCTGATGGCCTAGATTCAGTCTTTCGTTGCAATAACAGTGTGGTTCCCTGACTGATTTGCCCTTGCGACGACAACTCAACATTTGCTGCTGGTGGTGTGCTAACCGGTGGACTTACAGTGGGGGAAACAATATAGCGTTGCTGACTACCTTCTTTGGGAGCAGTAGCACATGTGGTACGTGAGTTTTGGTAGTCCGTCCACACTTGCAAGTGCATGGTGGTTAAATGTCTTAGCATGCAACTGGTATTCAAATTTCTCCGATTTTTCCCTCGGCTAAAGGTCTTTGCGCACTTCTTACAGATAACCTTTGTCTGATCATTAGGATTTTGTTCAAAAAAGTGCCACACTGCACTCTTCCTACTAGGAAAGACAGTTTGAGGCCTTGCACGTTGTGCTATTTTGACCGTCTGGCCAAGCTGTCCTGCAACTCTTTTGGTTTTTGTAACCCGTTTTTGGACTGCTCAGGGCCTGCCAGATAACAGCTGTTGCGATGTCGATGCCCGCTGGCTATGCTCCTCCTCCTCTTCTGAGCTATTGGCAGTGGCACCCTCTACCCCCAATGGATGTCAATCTGGGTCAACAACTGGGTCATCCATGACGCTTGCAAGTGCATGCTGGTTAAATGTCTAAGCATGCAACTGGTATTCAAATTTTTCAGATTTTTCCCTCGGCTAAAGGTCTTTGCGCACTTCTTACAGATAACCTTGGCCTGATCATGAGGATTTTGTTCAAAAAAGTGCCACACTGCACTCTTCCTACTTTGGCAGACATTTTGCGGCCTAGCACGCTGTGATCTTTTGACCCTCTGGACAAGCTGTCCAGCAACTCTTTTGATGTTTGGAACCTGTCTTTGGAGTGCTCCGGGCCTGCCAGATAACAGCTGTTGCGATGTCGATGTCTGCTGTGGATGCTCCTCATCTGAGCTATTGGAAGCAGCACCCTCTTCCCCCAATGGATGCCAATCTGGGTCAACAACTGGGTCATCCATCACCTCCTCTTCAATGTCATGTGCACCATCCTCTGTGTCACCGTGTATGGTGGTATAGTATGCGGGAAGGGGCACCTGAGTTTCATCTGGGTCAGATTCTGGCTCAGTACACTGTGAGGACAATGTAGTGCTCTGAGTGAATGTACCAGCAGAATCATCTATCAGTGGCTGTGCATCAGTACACTCCATGTCAGATTCATCTTTGCCTGGGTAATTCATGATTTGACTTGATAACCCAGGCATGGTATGTGAAAACAGCTCCATGGAGTAATCTGTAGTGTGGCCTGCCGCATCCTTCAATTTTGGTTGGGGTGAAGGACACAAGGAAAGGTGTGGTTCATGAACATGAGCCTCCAATGATGACTCAGTGCTTTTATTTTTTAAAACTTCAGAAGAGGAGGCGATAGAACTGGAGGCAGCAATGTAAGCCAAAACTTATTCTTGAAGCTCCGGCTATAAAAGCGGTTTACCTACTCCCAGAAAAGGGAGCCTTCGAGGCCTTGTGGAGCCAGACAATGATGCAGGCTCAACACCTCCTGCATTAGGTGCTATTTTGCTTTTGCCACTACCAGCAGATCCACCACCAACACCAACACTGCCAACACCAAGCTGCCAACCCCCGCCCACTTCCACGGACTCTTCCACCACACTTCCTCATTTTTGGGGAAAATGTACCCAAAAACCCACCAACTATATGTTACTGTAAAACAAGGTACAAGGTGTGTATAGTAGTGGGGAGAATTGGAATCTCTGTAGACTTCAGGACACAGTTAGATTCTGTCAGGCCCTGTTTATTTTACACCGCAATGTGACAGGCAGATTCTGGATGGTGTAATAAAGGTGGATAGAGGACTGTGGAGAATTGGAATCTCTGTAGACTTCAGGACACAGTTGGATTCTGTCAGGCCCTGTTTATTTTACACCGCAATGTGACCAGAAGAAATTGCCTAATGTATGACAAACTACAAGGTGTATATAGAATTGGGCAGAATTGGAATCTCCCTAGAGTGTTGGTCTGTAAGAACGTACAAACTCCTCGGCTTTTCCTTACAGAGTCACACATGTAGATAGCTTCAATTTGGCCGTGATAACAGCCGTTATACGGTACTGTGTGAGGAGCATACACCGCTGTACGGTGTCTGAAAAAATGAACGCTCACTACCTCACCAGGACAAAACAATACAATTTGGATTGCTTTTAAAAACGCAGTTTGAACACCAGTGTGCACACAGCAATGCAGCTAACCTTAACCCCTTCCTGACATCCGACGTACTATCCCGTCCACGGTACCCGGGCCCGTATAACCGTGGACGGGATAGTACGTCGGGCCCTTTAATGCGATACCGCGACTAAAGTCGCGGTGATCGCATTAAAATTCCGACGCCATCTCACCTTAGAAAAGATGGCGTCGGCATCCCGGGCTGCGATCCCGCCCCCCCGGCATCCAGAGCGCTGTGATTGGCTGTTCAATTCTGAACAGCCAATCACAGCGTTTCTCATTGTTTCAGCCAATCAGCTTGGCTGAAACAATGATGTCCTAGGCGGGGATCGAGTACCGATGTACTCGATCCTAGAGCCGGTGCCTGGCAACGCCAGGCACCGGCAAAAAGCACCCGGATTGGCGCGATCGCCGATCTGATCGATCGCGCCAATCGCAGTGCACAGCGGCGCTATATCGCCGCTGTGCCCTGCCAGTACCGGCCAGGATCGGTGCTATAATAGCACCGATCATGCTGGAGCCTGATGCAGGCCCAGCAGGGCCTGCAGGAGTTGGCTGGCGCGATCGATTAGATCGGCGATCGCGCCAACCACAGGGCACAGCTGCGGTCACCATGTGACCGCTCTGTGCCCTGCTGGTGACCTGGGCATGACCTGCCTAGTAATCGGAGCTGTGAGCTCCGATTCTAGGCAGTTGCCATGGTCACCAGGTAGATCAGGGATTGGTGGGATCGATGTAATCATTCGATCCCACCAATGACAGGTCACAGCAGCGATGTGACCGCTCTATGACCTGCCCCCTGACCTGCCTCTGACCTGTCTGACCTGTCTGCAGGGGTCCTCACTCTAGCTGAGGATTCCTGCAGAGAGGTCGGACGCAGCAAGAGCTCCTGTGCTGGGTATTGTGGTGCCACAGCTTGTAGCATCACAATCCCTGCAGAAGAAAGAAGAAGAAGAAGAAAGAAAACTACAATTGTAAGTGTTAACTGATCCCTGATCCCCTGCCCAATCTATCTTCACCCCCCAATCTATCTTCATCCCCCCATCCCCCCTCCACCCCCCTCTTACCCCCTTCACCCCCCTTTTACCCCCCTCCACCCCACTTCTGCGCCACCTCCGTGCGCAGCCGGCGAGCGTTGATCGGTGACGCAGTTCACCGATCAACACTCGCGCTCGCTTTTTTTTCCTTAGCCCCCTTTGCGCCACTTCCGTTCACACATTCCGCAGCCGCAAAAGTTGGATAAGTGACACACGTCACTTATCCAAGCTTGTGCCTGCCGTTTTTCATTTTTTTCACCCCCCTTTGTGCCACCTAACTACAACCCTAACTGTTGATCCCTGCCCAATCTATCTTCATCCACCCCAATCCCCCCATCCCCCTTCCCCCTATTTTTACCCCCCTCCACCCCACTTTTGCGCCACCTCCGTGCGCAGCTGCCGAGCGTTGATTGGTGACGCAGTTCACCGATCAACACTTGAGCTCGCTTTTTTTTCCTTAGCCCCCTTTGCGCCACTTCCGTACACACATCCCGCAGCCGCAAAAGTTGGAAGATGAGGCAGCGCCCACCATGCCCGCAGCTGACCCAGTGCTCCCCGTATGGACCTCGCCCCCTGAAAATTACGAGCCACTGATTCCTGATTTTGTGGCAGAATCAGGAATCAAGTTTGACACCACCGGCCTCACAGAAATTGACTTTTTCAAAGTCTTTTTCTCTGAGGATTTTGTTAACCTCATGGTGGAGCAAACTAATTTGTACACTCGTCAATTTTTGGAGCAAAACCCGCGATCAACATTTTCAAACTGGTCTCCTGTAGACGCAGTTGAAATGACGCAGTTTTGAGGCCTGGTCCTCCATATGGGGATACTGAAGAAGCCGGAAATTCGGCAATATTGGAGTGTTGATATTTTATACAACACTCCAGTGTTCCGAATGGTCATGGCTCGGACGCGTTTTGAGGCCATCCACAAGTTTCTGCATTATACTGATAATGCAGCGTGTCCCTCACAAGATGACCCCAACTTTGACCGTCTGTTCAAAGTTCGGCCGGTCATCGAACACTTCAACAAAAAGTTTGCTGAAGTGTACGTGCCCCAAAGGGACATCTGCGTGGATGAGTCCTTGGTTCACTTCAAGGGAAGGCTGCGATTCCGTCAATACCTGCCCAGTAAGAGGGCCAGGTACGGAATCAAACTCTATAAGTTGTGTGAGAGTACCTCAGGGTACACTCACAAGTTTAGAGTTTACGAAGGGAAGGACACCCGGATTGAACCCCCTGAGTGTCCTCCTTTCCTGGGAGTGAGTGGGAAAGTTGTGTGGGATTTGGTGCACCCACTGCTGGATAAAGGTTACCACCTCTACACTGATAACTTTTATACCAGCATCCCACTCTACAAATCCCTCTCTGAGCGACGTACCGCACCCTGCGGTACTGTCCGCAAAAATCAGAGAGGCCTCCCGAAGACGCTACTTGGGCAGATGCTCCGAAAAGGTGAGAGCAGAGCCCAATGTAGCGACCACCTGCTGGTGGTCAAGTACAAGGACAAGAGAGATGTCCATCTCTTGACCACCATACACGGTGATGGCAGTACCCTCTGCACTGTACGGGGTACCTCTACACAGGTCCTCAAACCGACATGTGTAGTGGGGTACAACAAAAAAATGGGGGGAGTTGATCTCTCCGATCAACTCCTCCAACCGTACAATGCATTGAGGAAGGCCAAGGTGTAGTACAAAAAGCTGGCCGTGCACATCGTCCAAATGGCAATGCTCAACGCATTCCTGCTGTCACAATGTGCATGCCCCAGCGATACGGCGTACCTTCATTTCCAGAAGGTAGTGGTTAAGGCCATGATGTTTGGCGCTCAGGAAGGAGCGGGCCCCAGTACTTCAGGAACTGAAGGTGCTCGTATTGTCCCAGGTCAGCATTTTCCGGGGGTGGTCCCGCCAACCCCAAGAAAAGGTAAGCCGCAAAAAAGGTGTCGAGTGTGTTACAAAAAAGGAATACGCAGGGACACCACTTACCAGTGCGACACCTGCCCCGAAAAACCTGGCCTGTGCATGAAGGATTGCTTCAAATTGTACCACACCTCCATGCACTACTAATTTACATTAGATTAGTTGGGGGCACATCTAGATTTGTTCATTGGGGGTCTAGTATCCAAAATGATGTCATATGTGGGTTTTTTTCCTGTTTAGGCACATCAGGGACTCTGCAAATGGAACATGACGCCAGCAGACCATCAAAGTCTGCATTCCAAAACAACACTACTTCCCTTTCGAGCCCCAACGTGTGCCTAAACAGTTTTTTCCCACATGTGGGGTACCAGAGTACCCAGGACAAATTGGACAACGACTTTTGGGGTCCAATTTCTCCTGTTACTCTTGGGAAAATTAAAAAATGGGGACTAAATGATCATTTATGTGGGAACAAAACAGGATTTTATATTTTCACGCCTGGGCATTATAATCTTTAGTGAAACACTTGGGGGTTCAAAGTGCTCACCACACATCTAGATAAGTTCCTTAGGGGGTCTAGTTTCCAAAATGGGGTCACTTATGGGGGGTTTCTACTGTTTAGGAACATCAAGGGCTCTGCAAATGGAACATGACGCCCGCAGACCATTCCATCAAAGTCTGCTTTCCAAAACATCATTACTTCCCTTTCGAGCCCTGACGTGTGCCCAAACAGTAGTTTTATCCCACATGTGGGGTATCAGGGTACTCAAGACAAATTGGACAACAACTTTTGGGGTCCAATTTCTCCTGTTACTCTTGGGAAAATTAAAAATTGGGGACTAAATGATCATTTATGTGGGAACAAAACAGGATTTTATATTTTCACGCCTGGGCATTATAATCTTTAGTGAAACACTTGGGGGTTCAAAGTGCTCACCACACATCTAGATAAGTTCCTTAGGGGGTCTAGTTTCCAAAATGGGGTCACTTATTGGGGGTTTCTACTGTTTAGGAACATCAAGGGCTCTGCAAATGGAACATGACGCCCGCAGACCATTCCATCAAAGTCTGCTTTCCAAAACGTCATTACTTCCCTTTCAAGCCCTGACGTGTGCCCAAACAGTAGTTTTCTCCCACATGTGGGGTATCAGGGTACTCAGGACAAATTGAACAACAACTTTTGGGGTCCAATTTCTCCTGTTACTTTTGGGAAAATTAAAAATTGGGGACTAAATGATCATTTATGTGGGAACAAAACAGGATTTTATATTTTCACGCCTGGGCATTATAATCTTTAGTGAAACACTTGGGGGTTCAAAGTGCTCACCACACATCTAGATAAGTTCCTTAGGGGGTCTAGTTTCCAAAATGGGGTCACTTATGGGGGGTTTCTACTGTTTAGGAACATCAAGGGCTCTGCAAATGGAACATGACGCCCGCAGACCATTCCATCAAAGTCTGCTTTCCAAAACGTCATTACTTCCCTTTCGAGCCCTGACGTGTGCCCAAACAGTAGTTTTCTCCCACATGTGGGGTATCAGGGTACTCACGACAAATTGGACAACAACTTTTGGGGTCCAATTTCTCCTGTTACGCTTGGGAAAATTAAAAATTGGGGACTAAATGATCATTTATGTGGGAACAAAACAGGATTTTATATTTTCACGCCTGGGCATTATAATCTTTAGTGAAACACTTGGGGGTTCAAAGTGCTCACCACACATCTAGATAAGTTCCTTAGGGGGTCTAGTTTCCAAAATGGGGTCACTTATTGGGGGTTTCTACTGTTTAGGAACATCAGACGCTCGTCAAACGTGACATGGCCTCCGATCTCAATTCCAGCCAATTTTAGGTTGAAAAAGTCAAATGGGGCTCCTTCCCTTCTGAGCCCTGCCATGTGCCTAAACAGTGGTTCCCCCCCACATATTGGGTATCAGCGTACTCAGGACAAATTTGACAACAACCTTTGGGGTCCAATTTCTCCTGTTACCCTTGGGAAAACAAAATATTGGGGACTAAATGATCATGTTTGTGGAAAAAATATGATTTTTTATTTTCACGCCCGGGTGTTATAAACTTCTGTGAAGCCCTTGGGGGTTCAAAGTGGTCACCACACATCTAGATAAGTTCCTTAGGGGGTCTAGTTTCCAAAATGGGGTCACTTGTGGGGGGTTTCCACTGTTTAGGCACATCAGACGCTCGTCAAACGTGACATGGCGTCCAATCTCAATTCCAGCCAATTTTAGGTTGAAAAAGTCAAACTGGGCTCCTTCCCTTCTGAGCCCTGCCATGTGCCTAAACAGTGGTTCCCCCCCACATATTGGGTATCAGCGTACTCAGGACAAATTTGACAACAACCTTTGGGGTCCAATTTCTCCTGTTACCCTTGGGAAAACAAAATATTGGGGACTAAATGATCATGTTTGTGGAAAAAATATGATTTTTTATTTTCACGCCCGGGTGTTAAACTTCTGTGAAGCCCTTGGGGGTTCAAAGTGGTCACCACACATCTAGATAAGTTCCTTAGGTGGTCTAGTTTCCAAAATGGGGTCACTTGTGGGGGGTTTCCACTGTTTATGCACATCAGACGCTCGTCAAACGCGACATGGCGTCCTATCTCAATTCCAGCCAATTTTAGGTTGAAAAAGTCAAACGGGGCTCCTTCCCTTCTGAGCCCTGCCATGTGCCCAAACAGTGGTTCCCCCCCACATATTGGGTATCAGCGTACTCAGGACAAATTTGACAAGAACCTTTGGGGTCCAATTTCTCCTGTTACCCTTGGGAAAACAAAATATTGGGGACTAAATGATCATGTTTGTGGAAAAAATATGATTTTTTATTTTCACGCCCGGGTGTTATAAACTTCTGTGAAGCCCTTGGGGGTTCAAAGTGGTCACCACACATCTAGATAAGTTCCTTAGGGGGTCTAGTTTCCAAAATGGGGTCACTTGTGGGGGGTTTCCACTGTTTAGGCACATCAGACGCTCGTCAAACGTGACATGGCGTCCAATCTCAATTCCAGCCAATTTTAGGTTGAAAAAATCAAACGGGGCTCCTTCCCTTCTGAGCCCTGCCATGTGCCTAAACAGTGGTTCCCCCCCACATATTGGGTATCAGCGTACTCAGGACAAATTTGACAACAACTTTTGGGGTCCAATTTCTCCTGTTACCCTTGGGAAAACAAAATATTGGGGACTAAATGATCATGTTTGTGGAAAAAATATGATTTTTTATTTTCACGCCCGGGTGTTCTAAACTTCTGTGAAGCCCTTGGGGGTTCAAAGTGGTCACCACACATCTAGATAAGTTCCTTAGGGGGTCTAGTTTCCAAAATGGGGTCACTTGTGGGGGGTTTCCACTGTTTAGGCACATCAGACACTCGTCAAACGCGACATGGCGTCCGATCTCAATTCCAGCCAATTTTAGGTTGAAAAAGTCAAACGGGGCTCCTTCCCTTCTGAGCCCTGCCTTGTGCCCAAACAGTGGTTCCCCCCCCATATATTGGGTATCATCGTACTCAGGACAAATTTGACAACAACTTTTGGGGTCCAATTTCTCCTGTTACCCTTGGGAAAATAAAAAAATTGTTGCTAAAATATTATTTTTGTGACTAAAAAGTTAAATGTTCATTTTTTCCTTCCACGTTGCTTCTGCTCCTGTGAAGCACCTGAAGGGTTAATAATCTTCTTGAATGTAGTTTTGAGTAGCTTCATGGGTGCAGTTTTTAGAATGGTGTCGCTTTTGGGTATTTTCTGCCATATAGACCCCTCAAAGTGACTTCAAATGTGAGGTGGTCCCTAAAAAAAATGGTTTTGTAAGTTTTGTTGTAAAAATTAGAAATCGCTTGTCAAATTTTAACCCTTATAACTTCCTAACAAAAAAAAATGTTGTTTCCCAAATTATGCTGATGTAAAGTAGACATGTGGGAAATGTTATTTAGTAACTATTTTGTGTCACATATTTCTCTGTTTTAAGGGCATACAAATTCAAAGTTTGAAAATTGCAAAATTTTCAAAATTTTTGCCATATTTCTGTTTTTTTCATAAATAAACGCAAGTTATAGCGATAAATTTTTACCACTAAAGTGAAGTACAATATGTCACGAGAAAACAGTCTCAGAATCGCCTAGATCCATTGAAGCGTTCCAGAGTTATAACCTCATAAAGGGACAGTGGTCAGAATTGGAAAAATTGGCCCGGTCATGAACGTGCAAACCACCCTTGGGGGTGAAGGGATTAAAAGGCAGGCCAATCACCACCAGCGCTGCTGCACAAAAGCAAAAATCTTCACCTTTCACTGCACAGTAACTACAGTGAAAAGCGTTAGCAGCAGAAGCAGTTTTTTTTTTCCTTTTGCCTTCCTAACGCTCTCCCTACAGAATCAGCAGCTGCAGTCGCTCTCCCTATTCTGAGATCAGCATGAGTAACATGGCGGTCGGCATCCCCGCCCTTTTATACCCCCTGTGATGCCACACAAAGCAAGCCAATCACTTGCATGCCCTTCTCCAAGATGGTGGTGACCGCTGCCTATGTCATCACGTTGCCCACAGTGTCCATTCTTCCTGATTGGCTGAAAAAGGGCGCTAAAGCATCTTTTGAAACGCGACTATGGCGCTAAAGTCGCCGACCTCGTGGCCGACCTCACGCTAAGGTCGGGTTTCGTTTCATGAAACCCGACTTTGGCGAAAGTTGGCGACTTTTGAATTTTTTCGACCCGTTTCGCTCAACTCTACTGATTAAGTATTTCCTATTTTTCATATAATTAGCCCTTTCCCATCTTTATAACATCATTTGTTAAATATACCCCACTTAGCTTATACAATTGATACCCAGCATAACATGGCCAGACCAGGTCACTATACCTCCTCACATGATATAAAATAATTAAAAGGATATGGATCTTGACCTAATCTTCTTTTCTTGCTATCCATTGGATGTACTCTTTATAGTAAATTTTAATAGCTTACTTTTAATCCAATTGCAATGGTAAATAGAGGTTACACTCCCTGGAAGAAGCTAATGCGAAACGTCATTTGTTCTAATCCTCCAAGGCTTATTCAGGCCTCTATTGCTACTTTACTGCAGTTGTGCATCTTACTTACTTTATCTAGTCACTATTGGACATTATTATTATGTACTGTAGCATTTTATGTCTTGGTATTTCATGTTCTAACTTTGCCATTATTGCCATTATTGGACATAGGCATATACTATTTGTATTTCTCTATTTTTTTTCTTGTTGGTTTACATTTGCCCACTTGGTCCTCAATTAATAGAAATACCTGGATTGTTGTACACTGTATGGATACTGTTTCTATTACTAATTGATTGGATAGATGGGATCTTTATGTCCTACACCACCTTTCTCATTTTATTCATTTTTCTCATGTGAGTTACATTAATAAATAATAATAAAGGTTATTTATTTTAATGTGAGCTTTCTTGCTTCTATTTTTGATTGGATACATTGTATTTACAGAAATGGCCTTGCATTTTGGGCCTTTATAGGTATTCATTGAACTAGAAGTGATTGAATCAATTAGTAACAAATTAATTTTGTAAAGAATTTAAACAAAATTTTGGATTCTGGCAAAAGCAATGTGCATGAATTCAGCAAAATGGTAGCCAGCAGGTAACCACTTCATTTGCCATGCTCTTTTATGAGCCAAGAAGGGGTGAAACAAAAAGAAACCTCACTGTAAGCTCGCCTGTGTCCTCCTGGCAGGACCAGGAAGCTGTGGCAGTTGCATAAGGAGTAAAGGCCCTTTTACATTTAGCGATGCACCAGCGATCCGACCGGCGATCCGACCCGGTCAGGATCGCTGGTGCATCGCTAAATGATCGCTAGTGAGCTTTCACACAGAAAGATCTCACAGCGATGCAGCAGCGACACAGCGCACGATACTCACCTTTCACACACAGCGATCCTGGCGTCCTCCCGCCCGCCTCCACGCGTCGCTCGTCGGCGCCAGCAGGAAGCCCAGCAGGAAGCAGATGACGAGAAATGGAGCCGGACATTCTCGCGCGATCAGCGATGGACAGCGGGGGAGCCGGTCGGAGGTAAGTATCACACATAGCGATATCGCATAACCAGTGACGTTTTAGCGATATTGCTAGCGATATCACTATGTGTAAAACCCCCTTTAGGTAAGTGCTGAAGACAAGTGAGTTTGTAATGTTTACTATTTTTAACACTTTCCCTCCACTTTGTATATTATGCAATAGTTTCTGGAAAGACCGCAGAGTGTAATAAACGTAATTTCACAGCTGTAGAGCATTTATGATTTGAACCGCAATTATTTGGACTGAAGAAAAACTTTAGGCTAATTTGAAGAAATCTGTCCCAATCGAATTTTAGGAGATCATCCCTAATGGTAACCCATACACTTAGGTAGGAAGGAAGGATCTTCCCCGTGCTGCCGCGTGAAGAATTCCAAAAATTGTAGAGGTTTCAACGTGGTTTATTCTACGCGTTTCAGGGTTCAGGTGACCCCTTCATCAGGACATACCACAAATATTGTAGGTAGAATAAACGACGTTGAAACCTCTACAATTTTTGGAATTCTTCTTGCGGCAGCACGGGTATAATCCTTCCTTCCTACCTAAGTGTATGCTTCAACCAGGTCCTGCACTGACCTGTGGATCTGCAGCAGCCGCCATTATCATATGTCGTTCCTTCACTCTCACCAGGTGAGTAGTTCTCTTGGTGGGCAACTCTATTAGGAGTGGCGGAAGGCACTAAAAAAATTAAATAATTAAAGTGCCATCGCCACTCGGGGTCCAAAACAGCTGCTGAGAGAGGCAGAGCACAAATATGCACAGGGTTCTAACACACCCAGAAGAAATAAGGCAAGCTCTGTTAAGGGACACAGAGCTGCAGGGAAAATAATACAAAAATAGTATTGCTGAGCCTGTTAACAGCACAGGATCTCAGCGGCACACGTGCGGTAGCCAGAAACCGGAGTAGTTAAATAAGAACACTACAACCGAGCGGACTTACCGTGTACACGTGTGTTGGGCGTCGCAACTGCGCACGCCTGGACAAGCTGCGATGCAGGACGCTAAGCTGCTGGAAAGATGGAGCTTGTGCGTGCTGGCGCTAGTGCAGGTACTGACTGAAAACCACTCACACACACAGACGTATTATCAGAGGGAAGGAGTTTCTTAATGAGTCAGTCACCAATCCAAGCATCCATCACCATACACACAGCAGCAGTATGAAAATACTAGCGCATGGCATATCGGCCATGCCCACTTTTTATAGCGTACGGGACCTGCCGGAAATCTCCAGAGCCCTAAGCTAAACCAATGGAATCAGGAGCAGGACCTGAGCACCTGACTCCTGATCTCCTATGGGAACTCGTCCCGTGAGCATGCTCAGAAGCTGGAAAAAAGGACTTAGCCTCTGGAGACAAATTTGAGAATCTGGATTCCCGCATAGGCATCATAGAACCCAGATTCCTAATATTACCCCCCCAGGGCCCCCTCCTCCCTGAACCTTCCAATCATCAGCCTGTGCCCGACAGCGGAACAGGTCTCAGACTTGTCAAACGGCGAGCCTGATGTCCCGGTAGGTGAAACCGAAAACCGGGACACAAGGACGGTATCATGAGAGGCCAGGTCGCCAGGTCTCAGGAGGGACACCCGGGAGACAATGGGAGTGGGAGTTTTAGGAGAAGGCCACCGTGTATCGGCGGGCATAGCCACACTCCGTTCGGGGAGACTATCACGTGCACATAATGTGCATGCCCGAATGAACTTTTTTACGTCCCGAGCCCTGTGCGGCCACCAATACGTTCTGGCCAGAGACTTCGTGGTCTGCATATAGCCACGATGGCCGTCCGCATGGGGCGCGTGTGCCCACGCGAGGACTTTAGGCCGCTGGCAAGGAGAGATAAAAGTCTCACCTACCGGCTCACAGTCAGAGCATTGCGGGGAACTGTCTTCATGGGAAGCAGCAAATAGATGGTGACAACCAGTTATTGACTCTTGAGCCGGACATGACTCAGAAATGGCGCGAGACACCTCCATGGGTTCAGGAGGTAGAAGCTCTGGCACGGGCAGGTCCAGGGGCTCAAAAAATTTGGGAGCCGGAGTACCTCTCCGTTTGGAGTGAGCTCGCTCCAAACCACGCTCAGAAAAATGGAGGTCAATCCGTGAGGAGATAGATTATAACTCCTCTAGGGTGGTAGGAATCTCTCTCGTGGAGAGAGCGCCCTTGACGTGCTCCGCTAATCCCTTCCAAAATACAGGAATCAGAGCCTTGTCAGACAACTCCAACTCGGACGCCAGTGTCCGAAAACGGACGGCGTATTGGCTGACCAATAGTGATCCTTGAGACAAGGTGAGCAGTTGGAGAGAGGTGTCGTGTGTAACCCGTGGACCGAGAAACACCTGCCTGATAGCAGTTAGCAGATTAGCTGCGGTCCGGATCTCCGAGTCACCATGCTCCCATAGTGGCGTAGCCCATTCCAGCGCCTTGCCTGACAGTAGGGATATAATAAAGGCCACCTTGGCCCGCTCTGTAGGGAATTGCGCAGCCAGCAGCTCCAGCTGAATCCAGCACTGGCTGATAAAACCTCTACAGGAGGCGCCATCCCCAGAATATTTTTTGGGTAACGGGAGGCGGGTAACTGTCGGCGTAAAGGCGGACATGGACATATGCCCAACCGCATCTGTGAGTGCTTGGACAGCAGCATCTGTGGCCTGCGAAGCTGCGAGAGCTCTCTCAAGGGTAGCCAAGCGAGTCTCTAGCTGTCGCACGCACTGCAACAGCTGCTGCTGATCTGCCATCTCCAGCCAGACCCTGGCGCTAGTATTATATTAGGAGTGGCGGAAGGCACTAAAAAAATAAATAATTAAAGTGCCTTCGCCACTCGGGGTCCACCGTGCGGTGGATGGTAAAACCGCTGCTGAGAGACGCAGAGCCCAAATATGCACAGGGTTCTAACACACCCAGAAGAAATAAGGCAAGCTCTGTTTAGGGACACAGAGCTGCAGGGAAAATAATACAAAAATAGTATCGCTGAGCCTGTTAACAGCACAGGAACTCAGCGGCACACGTGTGGTAGCCGGAAACCGGAGTAGTTAAATAAGAACACTACAACCAAGCGGACTTACCGTGTACACGTGTGCTCGGCGTCGCAACTGCGCACACCTGGACAAGCTGCAACCGCAAATATCGCAAGCACGATGCAGGACGCTAAGCTGCTGGAAAGATGGAGCTTGTGCGCGCTGGCGCTAGCGCAGGTACTGACTGAAAACCACTCACACACACAGACGTATTATCAGAGGGAAGGGGTTTCTTAATGAGTCAGTCACCAATCCAAGCATCCATCACCATACACACAGCAGCAGTATGAAAATACTAGCGCATGGCATAACGGCCATGCCCACTTTTTATAGCATACGGGACCTGCCGGAAATCTCCAGAGCCCTGAGCTAAACCAATGGAATCAGGAGCAGGACCTGAGCACCTGACTCCTGAACTCCAATGGGAGCTCGTCCCGTGAGCATGCTCAGAAGCTGGAAAAAAGGACTTAGCCTCTGGAGACAAATGTGAAAATCTGGATTCCCGCATAGGCATCATAGAACCCAGATTCCTAACAAACTCTGTGTAACGTTTGATAAGACCCTATTTGCGTTTTTGTGTCTCCCTCTTTTCTCTGACTAATGGTAACCCATTGATACTGGAGAGCAGAAAGAGGGACTAACCTCCCTCTATAAATTCCATTAAATTGTAGCAATCAATATTAAAGGAGTTGTACCAAATGTAAGGGTTATTGTGTGGCTGTTTTCGTATGGAAGCTAAGCGTAGAATAGGTAATAACTTCCTGATTGCTGGGTGATCTAACTGCTGGGACTCCCACTAATCCTAAAAACTGGGGATCTGAGAATCCCCTCTGTGAAATGAGTGGTGGTTTATCATGTGCACCTATGCTTCTTAATGGGAGTTCCGAAGACTAGTCAAAAGCCATGCTCGGCTTTTTACGGCAGTTTTATTGAGACTGAATGAAGTGGAGGTGAGCATAATCGACCACCGCTCCATTCACACGGGGCTTCCCATAGCCACAGTTCTCTGAATCATTTGGAGGCACAGCAGTTGCAAACCCAACACTAGGATAAATGTCTCCTGAGGATAACTTTTAAACTAAATACAGGTGTCTAAGTGGTAATATCTCTTTCTGTGGAGAGTGATATGCCTGAGATGTTTAAGTAGGAGACTCATAAGGTTTGCAATGCTCCTCTGGGAAATTAAATATGCAAGTTGTCTCTACAGAGAAGAAGAGGACTTAAACTTTAGTGCCAACTACTGGAAAAAGCAATCCTAAATATCAAACCTTTACCAAGCCTTTCTAGATGACTTAGGAAAAAAAGTCAAACCAGATATTCTATTTAAAGACGTGTGTTTTGGGGGTGTTTGCCCCTCATCAGTACAATCATTTTAAATAGTAAAAGGCAAGGATCAGAAGTTTTCACTACATCAGGTGCCTGGTTTTCTATTACACTGTGGCTCCTGCTGTTGACCACATAAGAACAGCTACTGTTCCCAAATGATTATCATTATGTATGCCATGATGCCTTTCATGTTATGGTTTAGGAATTTTTTATTTTTTAAAGAATTATAAATTAAGATAGTTTGGGGTGGAGATAGTAATCAGAGCATGCTCAGTTAAATAAAAATCCATTGCCGGATTCCGTCATTTGACGGATTACGAAGGATCTGGCGCCCATAGGCTTCTATTCGAGCAAACGACAGATGGTGATGGATCCATTGCTGTCCGATTTTTCGACGTAGACAAAAAACGTTACTTTGTCCGTTGTCTACGTCCGCCGGACAAACAATTTTCGATGGATCTGGTGAACGACGGATGAACCGTGAGGTAATCCATTGCAATCCATCTCTAATACAAATAGATGAGAAAAAAACAGATCCTGCAGCATCAGTCGCCGGATCTGTTTTTTTCAAAATTTGACGGATTGCCACTGATAGCAAAAAACTGATGTGTGAAAGGGGCCTAAGTCTATTAGCCCAGTTAGGTTTAAGCATTTTATGCTTAGGGGCCCAAATTACTCTTAGTCTGCCATATGTTGAAGGGCAACAGCAGGGACTAAGCTTTATACTGCTATGACATGATTGTTAGTTTTCCTAAAATAATTTTGGTAATTAAAATACATTCAGAAATAGCCAAAGATATTGCAGCCATTAAAAAGAGGGCCAATTCATCAAGGCTTTTATGCCAGAAAAGTGGCTGAAAAGCTTTGAAAAGTTCCCAAATTTTGCTCAACTGAGAGTTTTTCACTTTGATGCCAGCTTGAATCATTTCCACCAAAATGGGTGATGCTGGGAAGAAGTCAAGATGGGGACATGGTCACAGCAAGCCAACAAATTTATGAAATATGCCAGGATTTTATATGTTGAGATGCTACTATAGTCCCCGACTGCAGTAAGAATTTGGGTGCAGCACATGGGGGCACACAAACTCAAAAGAGACACCGAATAAATTAAGTGGTGTGCACCTCTTAATGAATTTGGCATCTTGTATTCCAGCAAGACTCACATAGCGTGAGCATATGCTATGCAACTCTTGATCTATCGTCCCCTTCGTCCATGTAGGGGGGCAGTTGCATTTTTGTTCAAACTCAGAAGAAATCCAAAAGGTGGGTGAAATATGTCAAGCAATCTTTTCAGTTTATCATACCCTCAAAAACTGTTCCTTTGCAAACCAGGCCTCATTGATTTGTAAATGTTTCTTTCGGTTAAGACAATTTGATACTATGTAAACCTGAGTCATTTCATCAAGCAATGAACTTAAATTCTAATAAGATATTATCACTTTTTTGGAATCTAAAGGTTGAAATCCTGATTATTATGTTTAACTACTGAGCAAAATTTCTGCCATGAGGTCAATATCTGTTGATTTGAGGAGTCAGAGGCCACGTTTACAATTTAAACTCATGACAGGTTTCATTAAAATCTTCCTCTTCATATTTTTTCTTTTTAAGAACTAATAAATGAAAGCAGAGTTAAGTCATTTTTTCATTGACATGCTTTACTGGCAACACACTATGTAGGTTAATAGAGGTGCAGCAGCAGTGTTGGACACAATCAGATTGATTGTGAGAATTCTGGATTACTTCATTGTGATACCATGCTCTGTGTTTAAGAATGTAATTAAGAAACAAGAAGCTTAATGACATTAATGATTGGTGCTCAAAACAAAAAAAAGGGTTGAGTATTAATCAAGAAGTTTGAAATATGATTGAAATAGCAGCTATTCTCAACAGGTCTTTACAATAAATTCTACTTCAAAAAAACACTTATTGGTTTGGTGACAGCAGCTTGGGTTAGTACAAACCAATTTTCAGTTGCAAAGAATACAAATCAACTCCTTTGTAAGTGCTAGCAGGCTAGAAACAGCTAGGACCAAAAATCAAACTCCTTAAATATTTCTTTCGAGTCAACTTTAAACTAAATTTTAAAGTTAACTTTTCTGGTATGATATTGTCATAGAATAAAATAGATATGTGCTTCTTGTTGTCTAGCAAAGTATAACATTGTTGTAATTCAATATATGTATTGGATTTCTAGTAAGTACAAGCATACTGTAGTTTACTTTCATAAAATTCTAGATAAATCTAATTAAACTTCAACAAACAAGCAATAATGCAAAGACTGAATCTCGCTGCATCACTATTAGGATCCGAACTATATGGACAAACTTATTTGGACACCAACACATTGCACCTACAGGAGCTTTGTATATTCGCATTTTAAATCTACAGCCATAATAATGAATTAACACAGTCCAAAATACATATGTGATGAGCAAAAAAGAACGTCTATTCATGAAATATACAATCACAACCACCAGAAATAAAGCTGGAGGAAAAAATGTTGCATAGCCCCAAAAAATTTAATATATGAATATTATGTGTATTCATTAATTTCATGTATCTAAAAAATTTTCTAAAAAACTTTTTTGATTTTCTGGTCTGAACTACAGGTGTGCTTCTTTGCCATTACTCATTTGCATGATTTATTCCAGTGTTTTGCACTCTTTTGAGTTCTGCAAGCTTGATTAGCATTTGCATTTAATATATTATTATATTTTTTAACTATATTTCATCAATAAAGATTTTTTATCTTTAAAATTTTTTTGGGGCTACGCAACGTTTTTTCCTCCAGCTTTATTTCTATTGGTTGTGTTTATATAAGCCATAACAATGAGTTGTCAAAAACCACCCTTGTCGGAAGGCTTTGTACAAGTTTTTGTGTGGGAATTATTCCCATTCATCTCAGAAAGGTAAGACACTGATGTTGAAGCCTGGCTTGAAATTTCCATTCTAGGTCATCCCAAAAATGTTTCATGAGGTTGAGATCAGGGACCTATGTGGGCCCCATCAAGTTCTTCTCATCTCACTCAACCATGCATTTGTGGACCTTGCTTTATGCCGGGAGCACAGTCATGTTTTAAAAGAGAATGACTTTCATCAAACTGCACAAAGTTAGACATATACAATTGTCCGAAATGTATTTGTATGCAGAAACATTATGATTGCTCTTCACTGTAACTAAGAAGCCTCAGTGAATCCCCTGAAAAAACTGCTTAGCATTATCCCTCCTACTGCAAACTTTAATGTTGGCAAAATACATTAAGGCAGATACAATGAAACAATTAATCATCCATAGGACTACGAGGTAGAGAAGCATGAGTCCAAGGGCAGCGTGCTTCATACCACTCAATCCAATGCATTGCGCTTGGTTTTGTAAGGCTTGCATGCAGTTGCTTGGCCATGGGAACCTATGCTATGATGGTCATACCACAGAAAGTTTCCTGAATCAGCAAACATTGGCAACTTTCATACACTCTGCGCTTCAGTACTCGTTGACTCCTCTCTGTAACTTTACCTGGTCTGCCACTCTCTGGCTGAGTTGCTGTGGTTCCTAAACGCTTCCATTTTTCAATAATATCACTCTCAATTAATTGCGGAATATTTAGGAGAGAAGAAATTTCATGAACTGACTTTTCAATACACTGCAGAGAAGATGTGGATTCCAGTCCGCGCTGCCCAAATAATAGATTTCCAAGATGTAGTAACAGTTAAGAAGTGGTTTAATCTACGCGTTTCAGGGTGAATACCACCCCTCCCTCAGGAAAATACCACATATACACATCTATACACATCTATACAATACACATCTTATCTGCAGTGTATTGTATTATCGGGTCATTGACCAACCTGTGGATCTGCGGCAGCCTCTCCTACATGTGCTTTAACCACCTAATACCAGGTGAGCAGCTTCCTACTTAAAAAGTGCTAACTTACTATCGGATAAGACCCTATTGTGCTTTGTGTCTCCCTTGCTTTATCTATTAGATGAACTGACTTTTGGCATACTGTTGTACTATGCCTAAATTTAGTGTGTTTTAGAAAGTGACCCATTCTTTTACAAATGTTTTCAAAGGCAGATTCCATGTACATATGCTTGAGTTTATACACTTGTGGCAAAAGAGCTGAATAAAAAACACTTACTAATACTTTTGTCTATCTAGTGCATATCTTATTAAGAAGATGACTTTCACTATAGGTATTTGGAGGATTACAATACATTGTTAAACTAAAACTCCCATAAAAATGAATGGAGCATCAATGTGCATGATCGATACTCTCTATTCAACAGATGCTATTCAGAGGATCTGCGAGGGTCCAAGCAGTCAGAACCCCAGTGATGGAGATGTTATCCCCTACCAAATAGATAGAGAATAACTTCCAAACCAAACAATACACTTAAAGGGAACATGGTCAGCATGTATCAGACACTGACTGTAATAACTCATTAAAGCAACAAATATGAACCTAGCACTCAACTTAAAGGTATTTGTAAGGCGGTTTATTGTAGTACACGAAAAAAGACGTTTCGGTCAATGTGACCTTCTTCAGTTACGTGTGGTATATAGATTGTGTAGAGCTTATAGGCATCTATCAGAAAGGACGATGGTGCTTTAGGCATTGAGGACACCGCATCTGGAGGCACGTTTGCCCCTCTCCTATATACTGACAAGCTCATCACCTTAGAGAGATCATTCTCCTCAATTCCTAAAGCACCATCGTCCTTTCTGATAGATGCCTATAAGCTCTACACAATCTATATACCACACGTAACTGAAGAAGGTCACATTGACCGAAACGTCTTTTTTCGTGTACTACAATAAACCGCCTTACAAATACCTTTAAGTTGAGTGCTAGGTTCATATTTGTTACTTTAACGGTTTGGGAACCTAACCTTAGCACCATCTTGAGTTGTGCTCACGGTGTTCTTTCTATATGTAATAACTCATTCACATACACACGTGGTCAAAATTGTGGGTACCACTCGTTTAATGACAGAAAAACCCACAATGGTCACAGAAATAACTTGAATCTTACAAAAGTAATAATAAATCAAAAAATCTATGAAAATTAATAAATGAAAGTCAGACATTGCTTTTCAACCATGCTTACACAGAATTTAAAAAAAAATAAAACTCATGAAATAGGCCTGGAAATAAATGATGGTACCCTTAACTTAATATTTTGTTGCACAACCTTTGGAGTCAATCACCGCAATCAAATGATTCCTATAAATATCAATAAACCTTCTCACCTCTCAACAGTTATTTTGTCCCACTACTCAAGAGCAAACTGCTCCAGTTGTCTCATGTTTGAAGGTTGTCTTTTCCAGATGACATGTTTCTGCTCTTTCCAAAGATGCTCTATAGGAGTTAGGTCAGGGCTCATAGAAGGCCACTTCAGAATAGTCCAATGTTTTCCTCTTAGCCATTCTTGGGTGTTTTTATCTGTGTGTTTTGGTTCATTATCGTGTTGCTAGACCCATGACCTGCAACTAAGACCAAGCTTTCTGACACTGGGCAGCACATTTCTCTCTAGAATCCCTTGATAGTCTTGCGATTTCATTGTATCCTGCACAGATTCTAGACACCCTGTGCCATAGCCTCCCCCATGTTTCACAGTAGGGACAGTGTTCTTTTCTTAATATGCTTCATTTTTCTGTCTGTGAACATAGAGCTGATGTGCCTTGCTAAAAAGTTCCATTTTTGTCTCATCTGTCCATAGGACATTCTCTCAGAAGCTTTGTGGCTTGTCAACAAGTAGTTTGGAAAATTGCAGTCTGGCATTTTTATGATTTTTTTTTCAACAATGGTGTCCTCCTTGGTCGTCTCCCAGGAAGTCAACTTTGGCTCATACAATGATGGATGGTGCGGTCTGACACTGATGTTCCTTGAGCTTGAAGTTCACCTTTAATCTGTTTAGAAGTTTTTCTGCAAAAACATCAGATGGGACCGTCTGTAGGAGCGCCAGCTATGCATGGGTATTGGTATGCAGATGGGGATTCGATGTTGCTCCAGCCAGGTGCCTGAAAAGAGGAGCAATTATAGGAAAGTTGCTGAAAGACTCAGTCTGCAGGGCGCAAAGGACAGGATTCTATTGATGCAAAAAATTCTTCATTTATTAAAGCAAAAAAATCTCCTTAAATTCCAATTGTTTCTTTAATAAATGAAGAATTCTTTGCATCAAAAGAATCCTTTCCTTTGCGCCCTGCAGACCGGGTCTTTCCGTAACTTTCCTAGAAGTTTTTCTGGTCTCTTTGGTTACTATTCACATTATCCGTCTCTTTAATTTGTCATGAATTTTCCTCCTGCAGCCATGTCCATGGAGGTTCTCTACAGTCCCACGAAGCTTAAATTTCTGAATAATACAGTATTTGCAACTGTAGTCACAGGAACATCAAGCTGCTTGGAGATGGTCATATAGCTTTTACCTTTAACATGTTTTTCTGTAATTTTCTTTCTAATCTCCTGAGACAACTCTTTCCTTCACTTCCTCTGGTCCATGTTGAGTGTGATGCACACCATGTCACCAAACAGCACAGTGAGTATCTGTAGCCCTCTATATAGGCCCACTCACTGATTCCAAGATCATAGACACCTGTGATGCTAATTAATGGACACACCTTAATTTATCATGTCCCTTTTGTCACATTATTTTCTGGGGTACCATAATTTCTGTCCAGGCCTATTTCATGAGTTTTATTTTTTTTTTTTTAAATCTCTGGAATCATGGCTGAAAAGCAATGTCTGATTTTCATTTGTTAATTTTCATAGATTTTTTGATTTATTATTACTTTTGTTAGATTCAAGTTATTTCTGTCACCATTGTGGGTTTTTCTGTCCTTAAACTACTACAAATTTTGACCACATGTGTATGTGACTCTGAAACGCTGCGGCAGGACAAACATACTATAAATGCCACTGCCCATGGTTTGGGTAACATGTCTTAAGCTGACAGGTTACCTTTAAATCATATTGTGCACCTTAAGTTGATGTTCCCTTAAAATCTTTGTGCACTTTTATCTGCATAGATTCACAGGCTAGGAGATGACTTCCAAATTTGAGATTATCTGAGTAACATCTGGAATATTGAAAAACTTCTCAGCTCTTAACCTAGGTTTACAAAAACTGCAAAGATGCACCCTAATCAAAGTGGATAAAGAGGAATCTCAGCAGCTGACCATACCATCACTTAAAAATATCACTATGCAAAGGATACAGCTGATATTACCACAATAGGGTGCATACCAGGTCTTTCAAAGCATATTGTGAATTTACAGTATATTTACAAAAAAAAAGCTTACAGATGACCTGTCTGATGTGGCAGTTCACTTTTCCTATCTTTTCCGTTTGGTCCATACTGCAATTACAACTTATTTCAGCCACAAATCCTCTACAGAGTTTACAACAAAGACAATTTAAAGGGAACCTGTCACCAGAAAAAACACTAACAACCTGCAGATATAGGGTTAATCTGCAAGTTAATAACTTTATTAACCTGCCCAGTGCCCGAACACAGCCGAACACTGAGGGGAGAAAATTACATTTATTTTCCTTGGCAGCATTAGGGTTTCAGTCACGAGGGCAGCACTGGCACTGGTTCAGTCACCATTCTGAGACTACAGAGTGGTGGCTGTAATTGCGCCCCCTGCCCTGACTCACAGCCGGCCCCTATGTAGAGCCAGTTAAGTCAGGGCTGGGGGCGCTGTTACAGTATATACTAAGAGCAGTGATTGAACCTGCACCAAGGCCGACCCCGTGACTGAAGCCCGAACGCTACCGAGTGATGCAGCAGAGTTGTTACAGATATACCACGGGCAGAGCTAGGCCCCAGGGCAGTTATAGGTGTTAGAGATGACGATGGTGGTGGTCGTGCAAAGCAGGAGATGCAGTAAATAAATCCAGGGACACAGCAGGGTGCAGGTTCCACACTTTTACTCCCAGTTCTCCAGTTACTTCCCCAGCCGGAGTGCTGTGTCCTCTGGGTTGGTGGTCCAGCCAGCTCTCAAGCAATTTGGGGTACACCATGTCAGAATCCCCTTCAGATGTTCGTTCGCTGGCCGTCTCACTGCGCTGGCTCCCTCCTCTCTCTACTAGTCTGGGGCCGGTCCCCTACTGTGACCTGGTCTCTCCACCCGTCTACAGTCAGCGTGGATTCGGATGCCACGGGTGGATTCCTCACTTCCGGTGTCCCTAGGACCCCTTTCTCCTCTCTTCAACTGAAGCTTATCTTTCTGTTTCTTCTGTCTTTCATTTCTCTCTTTCTACCGTCCTGGTCTAAGGATGAGCTCCTCTCTGCTCGCTCCAACTGTCCTCTCCTCCTGACTCCTTCTGACTCCTCCTACAACTATCACTCCTGTTGCTATGACAACTCTCCACTCCAAACTGTTAGCTTTCTCTCTAGCTGTCTTACTCTTATCTACTAACTCCACCCACACCCTCTACCTAGTTCCTCCCGGGCCCAGAGAGGTACAGTGTTGAATGTATGTGTGTGGGTTCTGGGTAGTGCTCCCTCCTTACCTGAGAGCGGAGTACCACACCTCTAGCTGAGGTGCAGTACTTCTGTAGTGACTGAACCCTCAGGGTCTCCACATTAAACACAGCATGTCCTCGGACTGGAACAAGCAAAAAGATGTTTAGACATGCAAAATTTTTCTGTGATGCATCACAACAGGTATAGCAGTCAGTAGGTTACTGTCTTCCCTTTATGGGAGGCACTTCACTTTAATGTTACATATAACTACTATATACAGTGGGGCAAAAAAGTATTTAGTCAGTCAGCAATAGTGCAAGTTCCACCACTTAAAAAGATGAGAGGCGTCTGTAATTTACATCATAGGTAGACCTCAACTATGGGAGACAAACTGAGAAAAAAAATCCAGAAAATCACATTGTCTGTTTTTTTTCCTTTTATTTGCATATTATGGTGGAAAATAAGTATTTGGTCAGAAACAAAATTTCATCTCAATACTTTGTGATATATCCTTTGTTGGCAATGACAGAGGTCAAACGTTTTCTGTAAGTCTTCACAAGGTTGCAACACACTGTTGTTGGTATGTTGGCCCATTCCTCCATGCAGATCTCCTCTAGAGCAGTGATGTTTTTGGCTTTTCGCTTGGCAACACGGACTTTCAACTCCCTCCAAAGGTTTTCTATAGGGTTGAGATCTGGAGACTGGCTAGGCCACTCCAGGACCTTGAAATGCTTCTTACGAAGCCACTCCTTCGTTGCCCTGGCGGTGTGCTTTGGATCATTGTCATGTTGAAAGACCCAGCCACGTTTCATCATCAATGCCCTTGCTGATGGAAGGAGGTTTGCACTCAAAATCTCACGATACATGGCCCCATTCATTCTTTCATGTACCCGGATCAGTCGTCCTGGCCCCTTTGCAGAGAAACAGCCCCAAAGCATGGTGATTCCACCACCATGCTTTACAGTAGGTATGGTGTTTGATGGATGCAACTCAGTATTCTTTTTCCTCCAAACACGACAAGTTGTGTTTCTACCAAACAGTTCCAGTTTGGTTTCATCAGACCATAGGACATTCTCCCAAAACTCCTCTGGATCATCCAAATGCTCTCTAGCAAACTTCAGACGGGCCCGGACATGTACAGGCTTAAGCAGTGGGACACGTCTGGCACTGCAGGATCTGAGTCCATGGTGGCGTAGTGTGTTACTTATGGTAGGCCTTGTTACATTGGTCCCAGCTCTCTGCAGTTCATTCACTAGGTCCCCCCGCGTGGTTCTGGGATTTTTGCTCACCGTTCTTGTGATCATTCTGACCCCACGGGGTGGGATTTTGCGTGGAGCACCAGATTGAGGGAGATTATCAGTGGTCTTGTATGTCTTCCATTTTCTAATTATTGCTCCCACAGTTGATTTCTTCACTCCAAGCTGGTTGGCTATTGCAGATTCAGTCTTCCCAGCCTGGTGCAGGGCTACCATTTTGTTTCTGGTGTCCTTTGACAGCTCTTTGGTCTTCACCATAGTGGAGTTTGGAGTCAGACTGTTTGAGGGTGTGCACAGGTGTCTTTTTATACTAATAACAAGTTTATACAGGTGCCATTACTACAGGTAATGAGTGGAGGAAAGAGGAGACTCTTAAAGAAGAAGTTACAGGTCTGTGAGAGCCAGAAATCTTGATTGCTTGTTTCTGACCAAATACTTATTTTCCACCATAATATGCAAATAAAAGGAAAAAAAAACAGACAATGTGATTTTCTGGATTTTTTTTTCTCAGTTTGTCTCCCATAGTTGAGGTCTACCTATGATGTAAATTGCAGATGCCTCTCATCTTTTTAAGTGGTGGAACTTGCACTATTGCTGACTGACTAAATACTTTTTTGCCCCACTGTATATAAATATAACTTTAATAACATTATTAACTATCTGCAACTATGAAAAATAGCTTTATGATTAGTAGAAACTATCTGAGACATGAAATATAACCTTACTTTCAGTAAAACCTTTCCTAACAAGTGCAACAGAGTTCAGTGTAATCACGAACTTGGGTATTCTTCTTCTTTTCTTTAGTGCAATATGAGGGAACCCATCTCAAACCCCCAATGTAGGCCCAGGGTGTAGCTACCGGGCATAGCTGGTCAACTCGTTGGACCACTGTTTGGCCACGCCAGATGGTTTTTGTTCGGTGGACTAGTGCAAAGATAGAATTCCACATTCACACTCTATGGGGTTTCTGTAAAACCAATAAGAAGCACGTTAAGTGCTAATTATTTACAGGGTAAAGTTCTGGCCATTCAGCGTCCATGGTCATATTGTCTTTAACTTTAACAAAACCTAACACATTGCCTTTAATTTAACCAAGCCTAACCAGGTTAACTTAACTATTTACATTTCTTTCTGCTGCTTTTTATTTCTTCTTCCAGGGCAGCTGGGGCATAAATTCAGGCTGCAGCGGAACCGCCAGTAGGTTCCCAGTGTCTGTCATCTGGTCCCAGGCTAAATTTCCACATACCCGGCCGGGTTTTAGGGCTGGCGGAGGCTGCAGTGGGCCTAACAGGGTCTCCTTGGTCATTGGGGCAGGGTTGGTTACAGTACCTGTGTCAGATGTTTCTCCAGCACCAGATTCCTCTTCTTCCTCTGCTGGGGTCAGGGATGCTGGTCGCGAGGCTGCCCACCGCACAAACTTCTTTTCCAGCATGGCTTCATTCAAGCTTGTCTCCACCGAAAGCTGCAACTTCAGGAGCTGGCTGCTCAGCTCCTCCACCTCCGCTCCAAGGAACTCCGAGTCCATGGCAGGCAGCTGGGCAGGGTTTTCATCCCATTGGCTGGTGGAATCCTCTGCTTCCATCCCACACTCTAGGTCACCACCGCTAACCATCTTGTTTGCCAGGTAGTTCCTTCTTGCACCCATGTGCTGTTCCCGCTCTCTCCTTCATGGGCGGTCCTTCTTTTTATTTCTTTTCCCACCCATCCCAGATCAGGAGGTGGATCCCCCTGGCTGACTGACATATTCTGTCTGCTTTAGAGTCTTTACAGTGGCCGGGCATGATTTTCGTGCTTGTCAGCAACCCAGCCCACGATGGGAGGCGGCTCCACTTCCATTTGCATCTGCATGGCGCTTTTTCTTTTTTGGTGGGTGCCATTGCACAGTCCTTTGGCATAGTCTCTAGGCGCACGGGACCCGGTTTTCCAGGTTGGTAGATCCTGTTCGTGACGCCAAGTTTGCAATGCCCCTTAGGGCCGGGGTTACTTGGTCCGGGCCTTAGTCAATTCTTCAGGGGATATGTCGTGCATGGCAGCGGTGGCCCGGTCCATGTCCCTGGGCGTGCAATGTAAAATGGGGAATATGTATATGGGATTTAACATGACGCCATCTGTGGTGTTCGGCAACTGATGGCCGACGCTGCTAAAGGAGACCTCTGGGGCTGATGGTGACGCAGCTGGGATGGTTCTGCTCCTCACAGGTGGAACGGGGCCCCAGTGCTACTGGTTCTGTTTATGTTAGGCTTCATGTACCTTGTGGTGCAGGACTCAGGGCGCAAGAGATCACAGGAGGACACAAGGGCTGTAGTTTTCTTTTCCTTTACTTGATGGTTGATAGTACAGACAGGCACTGGTAACAGATGATAATGGAGAGCCAGGCAACCTGGAAGCAATTTTGGATTCACCTGGCCAGGTAGATATGGAAGCCTTCCATCTGCGCTGTCCTCCCTTTTTCCTTGCTGCCTAACAGCTCACCCTCCTGCTGTTAACTGACTCTTTCTGCTTCAAAAGCAAAACATTGCCCACATGGCAGGCAGCTTGAGCCTATCACAAGTGCCGCTCCTTTGTGTTGGCTCCACACTCTGATATGCTGATGTACCGTCGGGTATTAGATCGGGCCAGGGGACTTGCAGTCCCCTGCCCTCCGGAGTTAGCTGCTGGGACTTCAGTACCCATGCAACCATGGACTCTGGTATCCGTTTCCTAGCACCCAGCTCTGGGGCGAGTTTAATCACAACTCCACTCCCCAGGTTCTGCTCGACTTCTCTCCTACTGACACCTAGTATGGGGACCCCTCCTTGCTTCCAGGCATGACATTACTCTCTGTGGAAGAGGCAATGCCACTGTGGCAACCAGACTCCTAGGGTGCCACATATGCGGATGCATCCGCGTGAATCATTTTGAAGTGCCCTCCAAATGCAACATGTTGCATCCCCATACATTTGGCAGGCACGTCAAAACGATGTATGCGGACACATCTGCATACAACGCATGTCCCTGCACACACAATGTTAAAGATAGGTACGCAGGATGCATGCAGGAGTAGGCGGAGTTTAAGGAAAGAAGTACACAGCACCATGCTGCGGACTGAAACGCTAATGTGAACCTAGCCTTACTTTGTTTTTTTTTGCAGTTTACTCAGCTGTAGATCTAGAAGTTCTCTAAATGCTGAGCTCTGAATAACCCGCCCACACCTCTGATGGACAGCTTCCTGTGTTCACTGTGTATAGGTAGAAAGCTGCCAATCATTGTTGAGGACTTGGTTAGACTACATGACAGCAGGTTTACCAATCCTCTCCTGCTGATAAAAACTACACTAATCAGACCAGCAAGTGACACATTACTGGAATTAAGCCTCTACTTTACATTTACATCACTACTTTATTCGGTTCAGATTAGGAAGCACAAATCTTTTGATAAATTCCCTTTAACACTAATTACTGCTTCCAAAATGAGCAGAATTTGCTTGTCCTTACCTTTTTATCCCAATGTTTCTACAAAACGTTCGGAAAAATCTGTCTTAAAAAAAAGCAAACTACCTAATAAAATCTCTAAGTACAATTTACTGACACAAAATAGATGCAAATTTAGCACTCATATGTTCCTTTTTCAATTTTCTGTCCTTTCTCCAAATATAGGTCACACAGTTTAAACATCTAGAACCTCCATGTTCCCATTTCACTCATTACGAGCCCTAATTAGTACACTTCTATAGTTCACATGCACATTTTCAGTAAAGAACTGCTATGTGAACTGCTGGTCTAGGAAATTCTGTAATATCATTTTCATCTTAATTACATTGGCTAAAAATTCTGTTTTCCATCTTGGGTTTATTTGTCAAATGTAAACTGATAATCACGGTACGGATTTGTTTAATAAGATTACTATTTTTCTAATTAATATGGTAATACGCTGCCTATGATTTGCACATATTGCTTCTCTATTAATTACTCATGATTTCTTTTTGCTTAATTTGTGTCTCCTCAAAGCTGAAGTTTGTTATGCTAGAAAAATATTATTGGATGCTTTCATGATTATGAAATCTGAAAATTATTCTCTAGGTTGCTTCAATGAGAAACAAATATTCAGCATATTCAAATTGACGTTTTACCATATCAATATCTTGACGTGAATTATTCATCTTTTATTTGCCAAAAATTAAAATGGTGAAAGCATGTATAACTGGCTTAGACTATACAGAAGAATTTACCAACACCATATAATATTATTCCATTTCTAATGCATCGCTTAAAATGAAAAATAATACTGTATATTACAAAAGAAAAGATAAACAAAAAGATTTGCTGGACCCTGGTCCAGAAACCATGTCGTTAGTGTGCCAGACCAGAAGTCTAGAAATGTGTCTAACATGACGGGATCTCCTCTATGTATTCTGATTAGTAAAGTAGCGCAACGTCTTCATTGAACATGATTTATGTATGACATGGTGACGGACATACTAATCAGTAGAGGCACCAAAAATGGTGGCCAGTAGGAGGAGGTTGGCAAGGCACTGATTCAGTTATCACAGACTACAACATGACTATTGGACTAGGGAACTGTGAAACTTATTTTGTTCAGTTCTACTGTATACTGTATATATGTTGAAAAGTATTTCAGGGCATCCATATATCATTAACCTATTCCACACCCAAAAGAGTCTGATGTAAAGAAAGTAAAGAGCAAAATAACTAGTAAGTTGGAGGATGACATATCATAAGCATACCTAGCTCCAACATTGGTTCTTAATCTGGATGGTTTTATCATTTTTTTTCTTTTTACTTTACTCTTCTACTTTGAAATTACCTTATATAGTATATATTTTGATAACTCCTGGATGCTAAATTGTGCAAAAAGTTCTCTTTTGGGGGTAGACTGTCTCTATTGCCATGGCAAGAATGAATACTCTTCTTTTGCAAATGTGACATTTTGGGGTATGGTTAAATTGCTTATATTGCTCCAGGTTATGTGATAGATGATTTAATGACAGATTCATTTTTTGCAATAATTCATGGACTGTAAAGTTAGTCATATACATTGAAGTTGGCCAAACGCACCAAAATCTTGTTTGTTAGGGGTCTCCTAGCTTTCCCCCAAAAAATAGTGTCAGTGAAAAAGAATCTGGCTTGATGTATTCAAAAAACAATCCATATGTTATCAGGGAAAAGAAGTTGCGCAAGAGATGTGGAGTTGTCTACTCCCCACTCCTCGTTGCCGAGAATAACCAAGCATTCATGAGTTTGAGAGTCAAGAGAAAAACTTATCGGCTATAAAAACCCAGTTCTGGAAAAGCTAATTAACAAGCAGGCCTGACCCCAGAATGTTAACTATGTCTGGTTAATAAACCATTAGTAATTAATCTCCAGCCTTGATACTACTAAGAAGCTGTCTAATTAATCATTCTTGGAAAACCGGAAGACAACCCCTGTGAGAGCTGCAAGCTTTCGTCTCTGAAAATATTAGGTATATCTGTTTGAGCTGATATTGGGCTACTTGTCTGTAGTTTTAAGTCTTTTCTTTCTAGAGCAGAAAGTTTAGAAGGAACATTGATAATGAGATAAAAATATCTGAAGACAATCAGAGATAGTACTCCAATGTTAAGAGAATGAAGACCCTACTAGGTACGACAGCTAGGCACATGAAAATGAATATAGTTGGTAAAAACAAAAAACAATTCCATTAAGGATAATTTTACAAAAGACTCACAAATGTCAAAACATCTATGAAAAAAACCTTTAAAATTGATTTTATTATATATTGTATATTATATATACCAAAATCAATTACTGCCTCAGAGCAAACGGGGGATATATAACCTACTTGCATCCCAAATAATAATCCTTGCTCATATCAATAAAAAAGACACCTGAGATGTTGGAAATCCAGATATAACAAGTTGGGAATGCATTTCTGACCCAAATCAATCATTATTTCTCAAGAGGAAAAATGCCCCGACATAAACGTAGGGATTAGCATCCTTAAAAAGATATCCACCTTTCGTGTCTACCTCTTTCCTCATAGACTGTAAGCTTGCGAGCAGGGCCCTCATTCCTCTTGGTATTTGTTATGATCTATGTGATTATTGTTATGCTGTAATGTCTATTGTCTGTACAAATCCCCTCTGAAATGTAAAGTGCTGCGGAATATGTCGGCGCTATAGAAATAAAATGTACGTCATATGCCCCAATGATTTCCTCAGTGAACCCTTATATTACAATACATGCAGGCTGATATTCGATAATAACATGGGTAAAGAAGATAGTAGGCAGCCAGTGACCAGTGATCATGAACAGATATGCAGTAGCAGATAAACACAAATGTGTAAAGATAGGCACTAAATAGTAATTCCCTATCATTATCAATAATGATGGGCCTCCACTCTGTTAATAGCAACAGCTGCATAAACATTAAAGGGTACCTCTCACCATGAAAATGCAGTTCAATCTTCAGGCACCATGTTATAGAGCAGGGGGAGAATAGGAGATTGATAACTTGTTTTCTACCAAATAACCTGTGTTTTCGTGATTTGAACCTCTTCTCTTTCTAGGATTTACGGTACAGTGGGTGGTGCTATCAGTGATTGACAGCTTTCATTGCTTCAGTGTGCATAGCAAGATAGCTGCCAATCACTTATGTGACTGCCCACTGGACTGGAAATCCCAAAAAGACAGAAGAAACTGGTGGCGAAACATGTGTCGGGGTGAGGGGTCACTGAGCAGCTACACTATTTACATCAGGTAATATATTTACTTTATGAGATTCTTTTCATGAGAGTTTGCTCCTGTTATTTTGAAGTGTTTCACATATAGCAGGCACAGCACACATTTTATCACAGTACCGTTTGATATCTATTTTGTTTAGGGGCTACAGTGCTATATCACATATATGCCTAGGGGGTTAGTGATTCCTATATAACTATACATCCTGGGTACTTTTATACTGTGGGCACCTTATATTTTACATCAATCTGATTTTGACATGATCTATTTATAGCATGTTGTGACCATATCTCTTTTTTGAGCTGTATCTATGCTATATGTCAATTGCTATATACCATTATCTTTGGTATTGTCCTGCTCAGTGTCACTTGGACAGCATTTTGCTTTTTTATATTTTTTATATTATATTTTAATATAATAATAATTAATGATTGCATTAATAAAGTATATTGATTTTAGCAATTTTTTGGATCTCATCTTTTTTCCCTCATCATAGCAGTATATGGGATGATAGTGATATTGTTGTTGGTTGAAGTGCCTAGTGTACTTTGGACATCCTTTGGTGTAATCCCTTTAATATTAGCAGATAATCCCTCTGCCCCCCTGTATACTCATATGATATTCTGATTCGAGAGCTAATCATTTCTGTGGTTAGTTCTCCAAGGTGTTTTGAACAATCTCCCTGTCGAGTTCCTACAAACACTGTGTGCAATTAAATGTACTGTAGAAGAATTGATGCAGTTTTGAAGTCATAAGTTGGTGACATTGAATATCGATCTGATTTAGATATCTCTTTTGTTCATTTACTTTGTTAATTGATAAATATAAACATATTACATTTCTATTTTTTTAAAGCATTCATACTTTATGGAATTGTCTTCACACCTGCCTAAAACGTTTGCACAGTACTGCATATATATACGTTAGATGATACTTTCGGTTGTACACAATGACATCTGTGCATCAAGGAGATAAAAGATCAATATGATGAACCCTTCGCTATGTACAGGCATAGAAGTATCACTTGGATGTCAGATGGATACAATGCTTGTTTTGGTCTCCTAAAGTCCAATACAGAACAAACATTTGGAACATAATATACATTAGAAGTAGTTTTTTTTGATGGTCTCATTACATTAAGTGCGGTATTGCCATCTCCAAGATCCTATTCCAATGTGTAGTAGGTGTAACAATAATAATATTAGCAAATATCTCCAATTATAAATATGGTATAGTTCTTCTAATTCACTGCATCACTTACCCCATGTACAGTGCATTGCAGCACCTTAGGTATCCATGGTTACAACTACTAACAACTAACAGTCACTATATGAGTGGTCACAACCATTTTAAGCTAATGCAATGCACTGCACATGGGGTAAGCGATATATCAAATCAGAAGAACTATACTATATTTCTAAATGGAGATATTTGCTAATATTATTATTATTACACCTACTACATATTGGGATCAGATTTTGGAGATGGGAATAGCCATTTAAACTTTATTTGGACCATGAAAAGTCCTTTTACTTAGTTTTGCTCTCTGTAATAACCCCCTAAAAGCCACAGACAACTTTCTGTAAGATTACACTCAGTTATGCCAACTGACATATACCCATAACAGATTCTGACTTCTGAAGTTTCGAGATCACTTTTAAGTCTGTTAGCTATAAAATGCAGGAGATCTGTTTTCTCCTGTTTCGAATGAAACATTTGGAAAGGTTGATGGTCTAAATATGTTGCTTTGCATTTTTTGCCTCGATCTATATGACACACCTCATCAGCGCTTTTTCATAGCTTGTTCATCGCTAAGATCACAGTTAGCTGAAATAACAATTGGCTGTGTGCTGCTAAAAATATGATTAGGAATTTATGGTGAATTACTTTCATGCTTTTTATCCTCATTCATGAGTTGCTTTTTCTTCATCATAGTAAATGACTGAACAGTTTTATGCAGTGTGGTAAACCAACAGTCCATGGAGCTTTAAAAGCAATATATTTTGTAATGGTTTCAGAAACGTTGTAGGATACACGATAATGTACAATATCCCAGAAATCGCATTCCAGTGGAGGCAGTATAGATTACACTTATGTTGGTCGAAAAGACATAAAAAAAGTTTTAGCTTACTTTAGTACTTATGGAAAAAGTGCAGGATATGATGAGGAGTAGGAGACAGATACAAGACTGCAGGAACTACTGTAGAAAAAAACATGGGCTCTCATTACAACTTTCTAATGAGATGGTTTTTAGTGCATGGGTTCATGCACGTGGTCATATTACAGATATGTGTTATATGGGTTAATAGACTATTCATAGATAGTGAAGAGCAAAAGGGTAACAATGCTTTGAACTTTTGATTTTCATGATTTTCATTTAGCATATGATTAGTCATGTCACTGCATTCTTACTGTTTTGCTCCTAAACAGCTCAATTTTAACTTTTATTATTTTGTTATTATTTTGTAAATCCATCTTTGGCTTTCAGCACTGCCTGAATCCTTCTGGGCATGCTCTCAATCAGACTCAAACATTTCTCGACCGAAATTTGATCTCAGGTCTCTTCTACACATTCCCAAAGTTGTTGCATACTGGTCAACTCACTTGGGTATGTATACAGCTTTTTCTTCAATTCTATCCACAAGTGCTTGATTGAGTTGAGGTTTGAGAACTGTGGTGGCCAATCCAGCACCTGTTCTTCATTGTTATTGAACCATTTCTTCTCGGCTACCATTCCAGACTTGAGTAATATGCTCTGCACTGTGCTTGCATTGACATCTGAGATGTCACTATTATGAAGCAAATGAGACACCTCCACTGATGTGTTTGTCGCACAAGAACTGATAGACCTTGGGATAAGCCGCCTTTTTGACTCCAATATTTTGCCAGTATATCCACCTTTTGGCTTCTGAATGGATGGACGGACTTCATTTTGTATTCTTCCACCTGTCACGACACTCACTTGATGCTATTTTGCAATTTTCTAGGCCAAGAGACCACTATCGATGAGCTGGATGATGCTGTTTCTCTTTTCTTGGGAAATCGTCTTCATGGCAGCTCCACAATTTGAACCAGTGACCTTTCATTTGGGAAGGAACCTAATAACGCACTGATCTATTAGGGAATGTGAGAACAGGTTGTATTTTGTAGTATTCAGGAAGAACAATATTTGCAGTGACATGTCAAAACTCTGGAAAACTAATCATATCCTAAATAGTTGCAAGTCAAATTGTGTGAGATAGCCAAGAAGAAGGTCTATAAAATGTTGCCAGTGTCACGATCAAAGCAGTGGTGGATGGTGAGATATGGAGCCTGAAAGTCAAAAGTTCAAAACATTGCTACCCTTTTGCTATTCAATGTAAAATTGTCTCGCAAGTGCAGCCTTGTTTTCTCTGGTCAAATGTAGAGGCACACATAGTTTATTTTTTATAACCAGTTTACAGAAAAGTGATGTGAAAAAAGGATCATATTATTAAGCATTTAGAATTTGATATTTATTCTCCTTTAGAACAAAGGTGAATCCATCATTGACCACGCGCGCCTTATGCGGTTTACATATTGAGCAAATCATTCACAAGGAGACAATTTTTGGCCCCTACTACTGTGGTAATGATGACCCATCACTGCCACCAACACATTGCAACCGAAGCCAAAATGATCAGTTAGTATAAGTTCTGGTGGCATATATATAAAAACAGTTGAATAGCTAACCAGCAGTGAGTACTACAAAGTTGAAGAAGCTGTGCCTTTCAGCTCCACAACTGTTTATATCGAGCTGCCACCAGAGCTACAAGCACCTTATTGGTAGGGCTGTTGGGTTTTGGACTTCCATTGTTCTGATACTGGACCTAACCAAGTGATAATTCATCAGTAGAGTTGAGCGATACCGTCCGATACTTCAAAGTATCGGATCGGAATGGATCGGCCGATATTAAAAAAAAGTATCGGTATCGCCGATTCCGATACCGGAAGTCCCATTCAAGTCTATGGGACTTCCGGTATCGGAATAAGAAAAATCCTGTTTTTCCCTTGTACAGCCTCTCTGGGGTCTGTACGGGCCTTTCGGGGGGCTGTGCCGGCCTGCCAGGGGGTCTGTGCAGGCTCCGGTGGTCTGTGCCGGCCTGCCGGGGGGCTGTGCCGGCCTGCCAGGGGGGCTGTGCAGGCTCCGGTGGGCTGTGCCGGCCTGCCGGGGGGCTGTGCAGGCTCCGGGGGTCTGTGCAGGCATCGTCCGATGGGACTACAAGTCCCATCGGGCGATGCCTGCTACCATGACAGTGATTGACACATTAGCCAATGATGGGACAGTAGTAGTCCCATCATCCGGCTAATGTGTTGAATGTACAAAAAAAAAAAAATTACATGCTACATACATACAACATGCATACTACATACATGCTACATTCATACTACATACTACATACATGCTACATTCATACTACATATATACTACATGCAACATACATACTACATATATACTACATGCAACATACATACTACATATATACTACATGCATGCAACATGCATACTACATATATACTACATGCATGCAACATGCATACTACATATATACTACATGCTACATACATACTACATATATGCTACATACATACTACATATATACTACATGCATGCTACATACATACTACATACATACTACATATATGCTACATACATACTACATATATACTACATGCATGCTACATACATACTGCATGCTACATGCATGCTACATACATACTACATACATACTACATGCTACATACATACCACATATATACTACATACATACTACATACAATACATTCATACAATACATACATAGACATACAGTACATATAACATAGAGTAACATACTTACCAAAACTTGTCACATTGTTCCCCGAAGCCATTGTCTTTTACGGAATAAATATTAACATAACAAACCACAAAAATACTCACCCACGATCCGAAGCAGTCCACGAGTGTGTCCCACGACGATCTTGGGTAGAGAACTGCAGCATCAGCTGTTGCTGCCGTTCTCTATGGGCTGCAGGAATCCAATGACGGAAGGTAGGTATCTTTCCGCACTGTATTCCTCCGCCACTTAAAAAAAAAAAAAGTCCCTAGTCTCACTTTATGCCATTGCTGCGTGGGAATTTCCCACACAGCAATGGCATAAAGTGAGACTAGGGACTTTTTTTTTTTTAAGTGGCGGAGGAATACAGTGCGGAAGGATACCTACCTTCCGTCATTGGATTCCTGCAGCCCGTAGAGAACGGCAGCAACAGCTGATGCTGCAGTTCTCTACCCAAGATCGTCGTGGGACACACTCGTGGACTGCTTCGGATCGTGGGTGAGTATTTTTGTGGTTTGTTATGTTAATATTTATTCCGTAAAAGACAATGGCTTCGGGGAACAATGTGACAAGTATTGGTAAGTATGTTACTCTATGTTATATGTACTGTATGTCTATGTATGTATTGTATGAATGTATTGTATGTAGTATGTATGTAGTATATATGTGGTATGTATGTAGCATGTAGTATGTATGTAGTATGTATGTAGCATGCATGTAGCATGCAGTATGTATGTAGCATGCATGTAGTATGTATGTAGTATGTATGTAGTATGTATGTAGTATATATGTAGCATGTAGTATGTATGTAGTATGTATGTAGTATGTATGTAGTATGTATGTAGCATGTAGTATGTATGTAGCATGCATGTAGTATGTATGTAGTTTTTTTTTTTTAACATTTAACACATTAGCCAGATGATGGGACTACTACTGTCCCATCATTGGCTAATGTGTCAATCACTGTCATGGTAGCAGGCATCGCCAGATGGGACTTGTAGTCCCATCGGACGATGCTTGCACAGACCCCCGGACATCAGCACAGCCCCCCGGCAGGCCGGCACAGCCCCCCGGCAGGCCGGCACAGACCCCCACAGGGTGCACAGACCACCGGCAGGCCGGCACAGCCCCCCGGCAGGCCGGTACAGACCCCCACAGGGTGCACAGACCACCGGCAGGCCGGCACAGCCCCCCGGCAGGCCGGTACAGACCCCCACAGGGTGCACAGACCACCGGCAGGCCGGCACAGCCCCCCCGGCAGGCCGGTACAGACCCAGGGCAGTCCACACAGCCCCCCGGCAGGCCGGCACAGCCCCCCGGCAGGCCGGCAGAGACCCCCGGAAGGCCCGAAATGACGGCGCATCATGATGCGCACACACCGCGCATCATGATGACGTCAGGCTGTCAATCAACTTTGAACTTCCGATTCCGATGCCGACTTCCGATATTGAAAAAATATCGGAAGTCGGTATCGGAATTCCGATACAGCAAGTATCGGCCGATACCCGATACTTGCGGTATCGGAATGCTCAACACTATTCATCAGTATCATAATGGAGAATAATCCTTTTAGTTGCATGCACAGATATTGACAGCAGAATCTCCTGTACCTGTACATGTACAAATGAAAAAGCCGATGCTGGTGGCAGTGACCAATGATTATTCCCGTTGAACACAAGCACAGATTTTGGCAGCAGAATTTCCTGTACCTGCACATGAAAAGATGAAAGCAGATCAAAGGAAAAGAGACTTGGGAATAATTGCCCAGTCTTTTCTGGATACACATTTTCTCCACTTCTCCCCTTAACATTAATGCAGACTGAGCATGCATGTGTCAACACTTCTTCAATATGAATGGCTACATATAAAAAGTTTTTCATAACGAACTTAAAAAAGCTCTGAAGGATTGTGCAAATATATGCATTCACGTTCCAGTTATGAGAAAGTAACAATAGAAATAGAGCGACTTGAGACTTTCTGACATTTAATCAGAAATAAACCTAGTGTATCGTAAATTCTGCTTCATGAAGCAATGAAGCAACACCTGTACTTGTGATTATGTTATATCTTATGCAAATCATGAATAAATATGCTGCTTTAGATGTTCTATTTTAAAGACGGACTGATGCATCTAAAACACATAGTAAACTCTTTATGAGCTGTAGTTGAATGCAGAAAAAAACATAAAACGAAGAAAAAGGAAAACTCATTTACATCAATGACAATCAAATTAAAGTCTCTAGTGTGTCTTTATTAACCCTGATAATATTGGTGCTGACTTATCTTTAGTTCTACTTTTATGATGATGACTGATAAAACAAAGAGAAAAATAGCAGCTTGGTGTTTTCGACAAATGGTGCTCATAGCTCTAAAATGCAAATATCGCTTCCAGAACAAATCAGACAAATTAAATATCCACAAAACAATGGTGATGACATTGGAGTCTTCAGAAAGGTCAATTCTGACTGCTAATAATATGCAATAAGCTACTGTATGTTCCTACACAATAACATAGCAGATATATGTGGGGTGATAGTGTTTATCACATTTTATGACAAATTTATGTGTATTAAGTTATAATAGATTCTCATCAAATGAATAGAACAAAGCTGCAATACCCATCACAGCGTCTGCAAAATGTACAGGGTTATAATCAAACAGCAATCAATCGTAATCCTTACCGATCTGATATTGAAAGTCTATCTAAATGGTTGGCCATCAGTTTTATAGAAATGGAGATCAATTTAAAAAGGTCTTGTTAGCAAACTTGACATGAATTTGTAACATCTGTGCCGGTTACTGCTTCGGCAGCTAGCCGGTGCCATGCCTCTGTTTCAGGTGAGGTTTTACAGCATCAATCAAACGTCATTCCTGGGACTTGTGGCTCTGGTAAGCCTAACAGCAATGGGGTTAATCTTATTGCTTTGGGTTCTATCTGCTGTCATCACTGGGTGGAGTTGTTACTCTGTAAACCCATGAGAACCAGTTCCCACTGCCAGTCAGTTTGTCCTACCTAGCTTCCTTTCTGATTTATCCTGTTCCCTGACCTTGACTGGTTTATTGGTGTTACTTCTGCATGATGATTTTGCACATACCGTACCTCCTGGATAATACCCAGCTACCTGACTATCCTTCTTGCCCATTTCCACCACTGAACAGCTGTTAACTCTGTGGTTTTTGCCTAGGGGACCCTGTGTAAGTCCATATCCCTGTAAAATAGTTAAAGAGTAAAGACCAGTGAAACCCCTGGGTTCTCACAAATGAAGTAGCTTGCACTAAGCCTGCTTGTGGTAGCCATTTTGGAGCTGGCATTGGCTACAGAGTTCACGTGACAGAATTTAAAAATTCAATAAATACTTTTTTCAATTCTGTATTTCCTCCTAGAACTGCATAAATAATTTGACATCTGGGGTTGCCAGCTGAGAGTATATCCATATACAGTTGGTCAATCAGAAATGAGAGTGCCAGCAGTGGGGACAGTGGCAGGGACAAAATATCTTCAGTGTGGATGAATGGTAATGACAGGAAAACAGAAGAACAGCAGAATTATATTTTGTAAGCATAAGATCTTTGGGGATAGCTAGAGACTACTCTACTCTACTACTACTACCACTATTACTCCCCAGCAACATGCCCGCTGTCTTGGGGTCATACTTGATTCCGAGCTTTCCTTTGCCCCTCACATTCGATCACTGGCTCGCTCTTGTCATCTGCACCTCAAAAACATTTCTTGAATTTGACCTTTACTTACTTTTGAGTCTGCAAAAACTCTTACTGTTTCTCTTATTCATGCTCGTCTCAACTATTGTAACTCTCTTCTAATTGGACTCCCTCTTACCAAACTCTCCCCTCTCTAATCTGTCTTGAATGCTGCCGCCAGTATCATATTCCTCACCAATTGTTACACCGATGCCTCTACCTTGTGCCAGTCATTACACTGGCTACCCATCTACTCCAGAATTCAGTATAAACTTATTACACTCACCCTCAAAGCCCTCCATGGTTCAGCACCACCCTACATCTCCTCCCTTGTTTCAGTATACCACCCTACCCACGCCCTCCGTTCTGCTGATGACCTGAGGTTAGCATCCTCAGTAGTCAGAACCTCCCACTCCCGTCTCCAAGACTTTACACGTGCTGTGTCAATTCTTTGGAATGCACTTCCCAGGTCAATATGATTAGTCCCCAATCCCCACAATTTTAAGCATGCCCTGAAAACGCATCTATTCAGTCTGGCCTATCGCCTCAACACATTAACCTAATCTATCCATGTGTGGCACAGCCAAAAGTTTTACCATAACCAGGTTCCCCGCATCATGTTCCCACATGCTTTATGCATCCATTAGCCCTCTGTGTCTGTACTGTTACACACTTAACATTATGGCTGGTCCATACAATCAGGGCAACTGTTAACACCCACCTTTCATGTCTACCTCTTTCCTCATAGACTGTAAGCTTGCGAGCAGGTCCCTCATTCCTCTTGGTATTTGTTATAATCTATGTGATTATTGTTATGCTGTAATGTCTATTGTCTGTACAAATCCCCTCCGAAATGTAAAGTGCTGCGGAATATGTCGTCGCTATAGAAATAAAATTTATTTATAATTAGATAATCGAATGTTTTCAAATTTGACTTAGCCAGATTCAATTAATTTTTGGCAAAAAAATGATCCATAGCAAATTGATTCAGTGCAAACACAATATTGTAAAGTCTTCAATTACTCTCAAAAGATATGTTCTAGGTCTGTAACCAACCATTAAGCTCTTTAACATAAACACCACTTTAATAATATCAAAGTGACCTCACCATTGAAATGTATGGAAACCAGGTAGAAATTAACAATCCATTTAATAACAAAACACTCTGAAGCATTTTTAATGGTTTATAAAACTATCAAATGGTGCAAAATTGGCCCTGTGAACCATTTGTAATCAGACAGACCATCCTTTGCAGTGACTAAAATGGGAGATGTGCCATATATTCCATAACACCTTCTGATTCCTCCCCTCTCATGCTTGCCAGAGACAAAGGAGGCTAATTGTGGCCTATGTTTTGCAGCTTTCTAGTGTTAGTTGGTGGGTGGTGGTTCTGATGCTGCTACAAATTTATTACCATTTTTTCTTGTATCATACACTTTGTTCAACGCTATAATTAGCTTTTAACAATCTTTTCAACCTCAAGTATTCAACTCTTGGCAAAAATTATATAGCAAAATGTGGCAGCAGACCAGTGTATATGTGTGTCTGGTTATTAAATTGGACTAGTAAAACAGGCTCACGAAAACGGTCATGCACAGTTAAATATCTACACTAAATTCAAACAACTTTCCAAAGATGATATGGTAAGATATGCAAAGTAAGTACATATCTAAAAAGAAAGCATATAAAACAAAGTGCTGTACTAGAGTAGCATGTAGCATGTACAGATCTAAAATTTGACCAGTAATACAGATATACAGATTTGCGACACACATAATTTATGAGGTAGACAGTCGCAGGTAAATGTCTAGAATTTGGGAAATTTTCATTTGTATTTTTAACCCCTTCACAACCTTTTTCTTTGGACGTACCCAGTACGTCATAGTTGGTAAGTAGTTTCCGAGCTTGGACACACTGGATATGTCATAGCTAAAATGAGGCACCGCAACCACAGTCACGGAGATCAAATTAAGATGCCTGCTGATTCTCACAGCAGAGCACCTGGGCTTGTTGTCACGGGGGGTTTCAATGCCCCCGTGAAAACGTTCTCTGTGATTGGCTGTTCAATTCTGAACAGCCAATCATAGCACTTTTAGTGTTTCAGGCAATGAAAAAATTCCTGAAACACTGATGTCCAGCCTATGATTGGTGCTGTAACAGCACCAATCATAGGCTGGAGCCTAGCAATGGCATTATCACCAGGCCAGCTCTGATTAGTGCAATCAGAGTCCTCAGTGGTAAATACCTTTTAATGGCTAACTGAAAAGATGGTAACACATTGCAAGCTTTCGAGATTACTCATGTATCTTCATCAGGCATTGACTAATACAAAATCTGAAGAGTCACATATTTATGCACAACACAGCACAGAAAAAATGCAATAGATAAGACAAGTGACGTGAAGCAGAACTATCATTATGGGAGAGGGAGAAACATAAATATTGGATCAGTTCATAGATAAGGAGTCTGGATGTTTTATTATCCTCTGATTGGAGTCTCCTAATGTGTTGTGATGCCCCCACAAGGTCTTAGGAGCAAATTCCTTAATTGATGTAAAAAGACATAAATCCATGCGACACATTCATTCCAGCATTGAGAGTTTCAAAGGTCATCATGAGCTTGAACTCCCAGACTCTTCTCTCTCTTTGAGATGTGAAGTTACTATTCAATACCAGTAATTTCTTATCCATGGTGTTATGATCAGGTATACAAAAATGTTTTGCCACAGGTAGATTCATTCTTTTTTCTCTTATTGTGTGACGATGAGAATTCATCCTTGCTCTAAGCTTTTGCCCTGTCTCCTCCACATACAGACCCCCAGTTGGACATTTAGTGCAAATAATTAAGTACACCACATTAGATGTGATGCAGCCAATCAGAGTGCACAAAGGTGATCTGACCTCAGTATGACCACTTCCCTGCACTTCCTCATTCTAGCTTCGAACATGTGCAGGGCGGTCATTCTGTCATGCTGTATTGGGCTTTGTGGTGCCACAAACCTCAAAGAAAGAGAAAGGTTACAAAAGTGGTGTCGAGCGTGGTACAGAAGCGGGATACGCAAGGACACAATTTGGCAATGTGACACCTATCCCAACAAACCTGGCCTGTGTATAAAAGAATGCTTCAAATTGTACCACACCTTCATGGACAACTAGATTCATTTCTGACTTACACAACTCAGTCAGAAACATCATGGCTCACCAAACACAGCATGGCGCTAGCTCTCAATTTCAGTCAATTTTGCATTCAAAAAGTCAAGCGGTGCTTGTTCCTTTCCGAACCCTGCCGTGTGCTCAAACAGTAGATTTCCACAACACATTGTGTTTCAGTGTACTCATGAGAAATTGCACAACAATTTTTGGGGTCCATTTTTTCCTGTTACTGTTGTGAAAATAAAAAAAACTGTTGCTAATGGAACATTTATGTGGCTCAACGTTCTAAATTTCTGTGAAGCACCCTGGGGTTCAAGGTGCTCATCACACATCTAGATGAGTTCCATGAGGTGTCTATTTTCCAAAATGGGGTCACTTGTGGGGGGTTTTAATGTTTAGGCACATCAGGGGCTCCCAAAATGCAACATGGCGTCCACTCTCAATTCTAGCCCATTTTGCATTCAAAAAGTCAAATGATACCCTTCTCTTCTGAGTCCTGTCATGCACCAGAATACTAGATTTCCTCCACATATGGGATATCAGTGTGCTCAAGAGAAATTGCACAACAAAGTTTGGGGTCCATTTTCTCCTGTTAACCTTATGAAAATAAAAAATGTGTATAAAGTAAAATTTTTGTGAAACAAAGATAAATGTTCATTTTTTCCTTCAGTACCTGTGAAGCACCTGAAGGGTTAATAAACTTCTTGAATGTGGTTTTGAGCACCTTGAGGGGAGCAGGAAGATGTAACTTTTTGGTATTTTCTGTCATACAGACTCCTCAAAGTCACATAAAATGTAAAGTGGCCACTAAAAAGAATTGTTTTGTAGATTGTGTTAAAAAAATGAGAAATCGCTGGTCAACTTTTAACCCTTTTAGCTTCCAAACAAAAAAAGGTTAAAGGTCATAAAAACTGAATGTTTGAAAATTGCTAAATGTTTCAAATTTTCACCAAATTTCCAATTTTCTCACAAATAAGTAAACAAATTTTACCACTATCATGAATAACTATGTGTAATGAAAAAACAATCACAGAATCAGTGGGATCAGTTGAGGCATTCCAGAGTTATTAAGCTATTACCACATAAAGTGACACTGGTCAGAATTGTAAAATTTGGCCTGGTGATGAAGGAAAAAACAGGCTTGGGGGTAAAAAGGGTTAAAAAAACAAATATTCCCTCTTCACAAAAATGATTACTTAAGAAATGCAAATCCTCAGGACAGTCATTTGTACAAGTACTCTGTCTCTGACACATTGATTTTAAATATTTTTATTTATGTAAAGATGTTGTGCTGAATTTCTGCTGCTTTCTAGTGCATTAAAAATGGAGAACAAAACAATAATTGTAAATAAAATGAAGCAGAACAGATGCCAACTACATCATATCACTGATCAATCACAATGAGCCTGGCACGTCTGCTATCACCCTTCTTATATCTTTCTCCCTTTCAACTGAATGTCTATATTATTTCCAAATTATTATACTCATATTTTTCACTGCAAGTGTACAAAACATTAGTGTTACAAGTATTTGTCTAATGTTTTAGAGCTTTCTCTTAAAACATCTTTTGCTGAATTTTGAGTTCTGACATCCTCTCACTATCTAAAATCACCCTAAAATGGCGGCTGCATTGCCTGTTTCAGCTTTTAAACAGGTTGAGATAGTCCTTCCTGTTTCATGCTCTATACCATCTGATGCGCTAGCTGCAAGGCATTATAGGGATGTCTGTGTGGTCACACCTGAGTTGATGTCAGTTTTCTGTGGATAATGAAAACTTCTGCAATGTGTAAAAACGTAGCAGGGATATTTTTGATGAGTTTGCAAATTAACTGCAACTTTTTCAAATTCGCCAGGACTTGCCGATTTTACAAAATTTGACTAGATTTCGATCATCATCAAATCAATTTGAGCATCTCTATTGATAACTTTATAATTTCAGTTGAATTCTCATGACAAGCACTGTATTTTTACTTTCTATGTTACCCTTATATCCTAATAGATACTAAGCTTGTGAGCAGAAACCTCTCACCTATTGGTGCGACTTGAAATATGTGTTACTCTGTTATGCCTTATTTTGTCTGTACAAGACCCCTATGAATTGTAAAGTGCTGTAGAATATGATTGCATTATAGAAATAAAGATTATTATCATCTAATAACAATTACTGTATCCATTACAAAGATCTCGCATAGTTTACTAACTCACACCCAATTGTCCTCCCTATGAATGAAAACCCCAGAATCTAGTTTCCCCTTCGATTTATCTGCCAATCCTAAAGGTTCCCATACTTTATCCAGTCATACACCTGATACTGGTTTATTTTTCTCATTAAAAATGGCTAAATGTAATAAGTTAATAATGCAATTCTTTTTATCTACTTTTAGAACTTGTCGAAAATCTGATGTAGTTTAAGTTATATTTATGCAGAAGTATGGAAAATTCTGAAGTATTCACTAACTGGAACATACCTCTGTATGTATAAAATGTTATGTGGACTATGAGATACCGGGGAATATAGGAGTAAGAACTTATTAAACAATATTCTGCATCACAATCTTCCATTAGATTTAGTCTGTTTCATTGTACAAAAAAACAACAGTATAGTTAACAAATGTTCATTAACTGTGAATATTAACTAAATTTCCTTCTCAAGGCATTCTCTATTTCAAAGTAAGCTTCATGCCGAGAGAATCACTCATTCATGTTAAATAATTAGAGCTAATTACTAAGCTGCAGTTAATCGAGAAATATAATTCTGACATTTATATAGTTATGGACCACAACATTATATTGCTGCATCCTAGTGCATCAGTAATTGTCTGCTATAAAATGTCTGTTATTCCATTTACAAAATTAAAACAAAATACTTTTGTTTACTCAGGCCATGCACCTGGAAAACAACTCATAAACTAGATGCACAAGAAGTCCAAATTCGAAATGCCTTAATTCAGTGTTTATTTGTTGGATTGCCCATGGAGACTCTATGGTGCTGTCATTTAAAAATGTGAACATCCAGAAGAAATGTAATGTTAGAGAAATTGAACCTGAAAACACACTTTCAAAAATGGATTATTGATTGCTGCAAAGATTTTAAACAACTACGCTACATGGACAATAATATTGGGACCCATGTCTTAATCATTGACTTTAAGTTTTTCATTCAGTCGAATTATATTATTACTATTTATTTTTTGGAGCACCATTAATTCCATTGTGCTGCACATATGTAAAATGGTTTACATACAAAATAGAAATATAAATGAAAATGAACATACTAACATTTATGGACTGAAACTGAGGGGGAGAAAGCCCTGCACTTGCTGGCTTACAGTCTGCAGGGTAATGGGGAAGGATACAGTATATAAAGATGTTACAGCAGCACCGGTGATGGTGAGGTGCCAGCGGATGCTATAGAAAGCTGTAAGAGAGATTGATTTTCAATCCGAATGTGGTGGGCACAGAATTTCAGAGCATGACCAACACTCAGGAGATGTCTTGGAGGTGATTGCATGAGGAACGCACAAATGTGAAGGACAGAAAGAGGTACGTGTACAGAGATTAGTTCTGGGGTACACAGATTATGGACAGCATTGTAGGTCAGTGTTAGTAATTTGAACCTGTTGAGGAATTGGAAGCCAATGAAGAAATTAGCTGAGGGGAGAATCAGAAGAGTATCAAGGGAAGAGGTGGATTAATCAGACAGCTGATTTAAGGGTGGAATGGAGAGGTGCGAGAGTGTTAACTCGGAGGACATAATGGATGATATTTCACTAGTCAAGACTTAAGATGATGAGGTCATGCCCTAACATTTTAGTAGATTCTACGTTGAGAAAAGAATTGATTCTGGAAATATTTTTGAGTTGGAGGCCACATGAGGTGGTAAGAGAGTGCTTGGATGTGCGATTTGAAGGACAGAGCGGAATCGAGGGACACTCCGAAACAGAGGACTTCTGGTACAAAGCAAAGTGTGATGTAATTTATTGTGTCAAATAGGTCAGGTAGGTAAGTTCAATGAGATGAAGAAATGATGATGAGTTCAGTTTTGTCTACATTGAGCTTTAGGATGTGTGATGAGAAGATGAGGGATATGGCCAATAGACATTCTGGAATTCTGGACATCTGGGCCAAATAAATTGATCTGAGTGTCATCAGTCTATAGATGATACTGTATTTTATGAGTTGTCCTAAGACAATCATATAGATAGAGAAAAGTAGGGGCCCTCAGGGCAAAGCCTTGAGGTTGCTGACAGAGAGAAGGCATGATGAGGAGGAGGTAGTATTGGAATGGGAGATGCCAAATGTTCAATTAGTAAGGTATGAGGAGAACCACGAGAGGTCAAGGCCTTTGATGTCTAGGAAAAAGATGATCTTTAGTAGGAGGGAGTGGTCAACTATATAGAGAACTGTCTGTTATCTTTGGTGGTAAGTCATTATCAATTTTGGTTAGGGAGGTTTCAATGGAGTGATGGGGATGGAAGCCAGATTGTAGGTTGCCAAAGAGTGAGTTGGATGAGAAGTGGGAGGAAAGTGGGAGAGAAGTTCGATGTGGACATGCTGTTCCAGGAGTTTGGAGGCAAACAGGAGAGGAGTTATGGGGCAATAGCTGGATATAGAAGTTGGCTTCTGGATAAGCATAGTTGCCAGGTTGGGGAGAAGGTGGTTTTTCAAGTTTGGAGGAAGGTTATGGGAAAGGGCATTGGTCTGTTTTATTGAGGGGTCGTTGTGGTAGCGCAGTAAAGACTTGCCTGATTTGGTCAATTTTATTTTTGAAATGTGAGGCAAAGTTTCTGCAGAAAAGAGGAAGATCGGAGGGGACAATGGTGGGTGAAGATATGGAATTAAAAGTGTTGAATAACTGTTTTGGGTTATGGAATAAAGATATATGATAGTTGTAAAGTAATTCTGTTTAGCAGAGGTGAAGGTTGACTTGAATGGGAAAGCTGCCCACTTGAATATGGTAAAGTCTTCCTGTGAGTGTGTTTTCTTCCAGTGCCATTTCGCAACCCTGGACACTTTTTGAAGCTTTTTAGTGAAGTTGATGTGCCAGGGTTGCAATGCACGAGACTGGTGACTGAGTCAATAACTGATGCCAGTGTGGCTTTGTAGAGAGTAGTGCCTGTATCTGTGCTTTGGAGTTAAGATTTTACAGTGCAATATAGTGGTATAAGAGAGTCAGAGAATGTGGGAATGTCTAGGTTTACAAAGTTTCTGAAGGGTTATGCCAGCTGCTGGACTTGGGGGCAGGTGAAGAAGTCAGGGATGAGAAAGTAAGTAGATGGTGGTCAGATAGGTGGAAAGGTAAGATTGTCAGGTTAGGTAGGGAACAGAGGAGGGTGAAAATAAGGTCTAATGTATATACATCTGTGTGGGTGGATGTGGAATACCATTGTGTATGACCAAAAGATGAAGCAAGTAACAGCAGTTTGGAGACTGCCATATGGTGAGTGTCAATGGAGAGGTTGAAGTCACCCATGATGATGGGAATGTCAGCAGATAGTGCAGACGCAATAAAAGTCCAATCTATCAAAGTATAAAATTAATTAGCCCACGCAATAATCTCTGTAAAGGGAAAAATAATTCTAAACACCAAAATTGTTGTTTATTTGATCATTGAATCTCTGCCATGAAATTCAGTAAAATATGATTAAAGTATCATATCTATCCCAAAATGTTATCAATAACCAAGCCCTCAAACAGCTCCATCAACCAAAAACTGAAAACTGGTTTTGGAAAATGACAATGTGATCAAAAACATTTTTTTTTAATTTCTTATTTTTTTCAGTACTAAATTAATAAAACAACTGGACTAGTTTGGCATTGCTGCTGTAATATTACTAACCTGGGAAGATGATTTTACTACACGGTATATGGTATACAATGTCATAATTGCATATTTTTTGCAATTCCATCACGCTTGGAATTTTTATTTACAGTGTTCAAGTACATTATGTGGTAAAATAAAGGAAGTGTTTCCAAAGTACAACTCGTCCTGCAAAAATACAAGCCCTCATATGTCTACATTGACGTTAATAATTATATAGTTATAGCTCTTGGAAGAAGGGGAGGAAAAAACAAAAATGCAAAATTGGAGACTGGGTATGACAGGAAGTGATTAATTTTTTTAGCATACCAAGCGTTAACATTTCTCCTTGTGGAGAGTATCATATCAAATTTGGCATGCTAATGTAAGGAGACTTATTAGCCATACAGTGCTCCTCTGGGAAATTAAATATGCAAATTGCCTCATCAGAGAGCAAGAGAACTGGAACACTGTTGCACCACCTGATGGAAGCAGCAGTTCTACAAGTCAATATCGACCCTTTAAGGAAACTACTTGCAATATGACTTAGGATAGAAGCCAAATCAGAATCTAAATATACAGACATGATATTTTGGTGCATTGCCCATTGTCGTTGCAAAGGATGAGCTCTGAGTTAGCTAGGTGAGAGGCTCTGGACTGAGATCTAAGTGCTAAAGTTTCTCCTTGGAGACTTATTTGTCATGCAATGCTCCTCTGAGAAATTAAATATGAAAATTGCCTTTTCAGAGAGGAAGAGAACTCTTTAGCACCATCTGTTGGAAGCAGAAATCCTGCAAGTCACAATTGACTCTTTAATGAGCCTTGCAATATGACTTAGGATAAAATAAAATTCTAATTTGGCTTTTATCCTAAGTCATATTGCAAGGTCTGTTAAAGGGTTTATAGTTACTTCTAAGATTGCTGCTTCCAGCAGGTGACACTACAGCATTCTAGTCCTCTTCCTCTTTGAAGAGGAAATTTGCATGTTTAATACCCCAGAGGAGCATTGCATTACAAATACGTCTTATCATCACTTTGGCATGTCAGGGCCGTTATGTCACTCTCTACAAGGAGAAATGTTACCCCTTAGAATTTAATCCAGAGCCTCTCAACTAGCTAATTCAAATCTCATATGTTGAACCATTAAGGGGCAAAACCCTGACGCACCGTGTGCAAATTAAGATTTTGATTTTGCTTTATCCTAAGTCATATTATAAGGCTCGTTAAAGAGTCGACAGTTATTTGTAGGATTGCTGCTTCCAAGAGGTGGCGCTACAGAATTCTAGTCCTCTTCCTCTCTGATGAGGCAATTTGCATATATAGCATATCAAGATGCAGTATTTGTATGCTTGTAAATTAATGGAGGAGAATTTTTTTCTTGGGAATTGGGACGAAGAGAGGGCGGTCTAACATTATTTCATATTTAGAGTCTATAGTAAGCTGGGTGATAATTGTTATCTATATTGCAACCATCACACAGCAGAGAGCACGTATAAGCTTAGATCCAGTGTGTCAGTAAACAGTACCATAGATAATAGACTTAGGTACAACATTTCAGCATGCAATATTATGCCAGGGTTAACAGAAGGGCATCAAACAAAAATGTTCCAGCAACAGACATCCAAAATAAGGTTATTGAGTGAACATTAAAAACTTAATTTTATTGCAATGCCTCATGCTGTTAAAATAGTGAGTGAGGGATTTCGCATTTCGAACAAAAGTGATTACCACAGCCGCTTTTTCCCAGCATCATCCTGGAGTCCACACCCAAAGCCACAGAAATTAATCTAATGGTGAGCGGAATAACTTTTTTTTCTATGTTAGCAGAAGGGCAGTATTTTGTATGTACTCATCTATTGCCACGTGTACCAAATTGAAAAAAGAGGTTGTCTAATAGATATAGATCGTGTGTCCTTTTTTTCTTTGGATATATCATCAATAGTGTTGAGCATTCCGATACTGCAAATATCGGGTATCGGCCGATATTCGCTGTATCGGAATTCCGATACCGAGTACCGATATTTTTACAATATCGAATACCGGAATCGGAAGTTCCCATAATGCAATGAGCCAGTGTTGTGGCTGTGATTGGCTACTGAAATGATGTCATCATGATGCGCGGTCTGTGTGCATCATGATGCGCGGTCTGTGCGGGCCTGCCGGAGGCCTGTGCGGGCCTGCCGGGGGTCTGTATGTGCCCGCCGGGGGTCTGTGTCCGCTGCCAGGGGTTGTGTGTGTGTGTGCAGGCATCATCCGATGGGAATACAAGTCCCATCGGGCTATGCCTGCTACAATGACAGTCACGAAATAATCACTGACCTCAGGGAGACCAGTCAAAGAAAACACTGCGGCAGCCGGCAAAGGCGCTCAATCAGTGAAATCCTAGGTGCATTGCTCCCTGGGAAATACAAATATGCAAATAAAGTCCGTGGAGCCTCATTTAAGAGTCTCAAACACGGGAATAGCCAGATCTTCCTCCAGGGAAGGACCCAGCCAAGGAGTGGCTCCTTTCGGAAACCACCATTACCACCATATTAAGTGGCCCTTTAAGTCAAAATCCAGCTCTTTACGAGTTTACAGATATGACAAGGGAAATACCAAGGCCAGGTATCCATCCACAGACAGCTGTTTCGGGGTGTTGCCCCTCATCAGTGTGGAGTAGGATTCTGGCTAGGTGGGAGCAATGCCTAGTAGGCCAACATCACGAAATAATCACTGACCTCAGGGAGACCAGTCAAAGAAAACACTGCGGCAGCCGACAAAGGCGCTCAATCAGTGAAATCCTAGGTGCATTGCTCCCTGGGAAATACAAATATGCAAATAAAGTCCGTGGAGCCTCATTTAAGAGTCTCAAACACGGGACTAGACTGATCTTCCTCCAGGGAAGGACCCAGCCAAGGAGTGGCTCCTTTCAGAAACCACCATTACCACCATATTAAGTGGCGCTTTAAGTCAAAATCCAGCTCTTTACAAGTTTACAGATATGACAAGGGAAATACCAAGGCCAGGTATCCATCCACAGACAGCTGTTTCGGGGTGTTGCCCATGTTTGAGAATCTTAAATGAGGCTCCACGGACTTTATTTGCATATTTGCTACAATGACAGTGACTGACACATTAGCCAATGATGGGACAGTAGTAGTCCCATCATCTGGCTAATGTGTTGAATGTAAAAAAAAACCAAAAACATACATACTACATACATACTACATATATACAACATTCATACAACATACACACATACTACATACCGTACATACTTCATATATACTACATTCATACAACATACATACTACATATATACTACATTCATACAACATACATACATACATACTACATAATACATACGTACTACATATTTACTACATTCATACATACATACTACATATATACTACATTCATACAACATACATACTACATACATACTACATACAATACATTCATATATTCATACAATACATACATATAGACATACAGTACATATAACATAGAGTACATACTCACCATCACTTGTCACTTTTTGATCCCCGAAGCCAGTGTCATCTCACTGTAAAAAATATTAAAATAACAAACAACCGATATACTCCCTGATCTGCAGAAATCCACGAGTGTCCCACGACAATCTCTTGCAGTGCATCACTGAGAGGTTACTAGAGTTCACTGGTCTCACTTTATGGCAAAAGCTTCATGGGAACCTTCTCACACAGCAATGCCAAAAGTGAGACTAGGGACTATTTTTTTACAGTGGTAGAGGAATACAGTGTGGAAGGATACCTACCTCCCGTCATTGTATTCCTGGGGGCCCTAGAGAGCGGTGGCATCAGCTGATGCTGCTGTTCTCCACGGGAGATCGTCGTGGGACACTCGTGGATTTCTGCAGATCAGGGAGTATATCAGTTGTTTGTTATTTTAATATTTTTTACAGATGACACTGGCTTCGGGGATCAAAGTGACAAGTGATGGCGAGTATGTACTCTATGTTATATGTACTGTATGTCTATATGTATGTATTATATTAATATATTGTATGTAGTATGTATGTTGTATGTCTGTAGCATGTTTTATGTATGTTGTATGTATGTAGTATGTATTGCATGTAGTATGTACTATGTATGTATGTAGTATGTATGAATGTAGTATATATGTAGTATGTATGTAGTATGTATGTATGTTATATCAATGTAGTATATATGAAGTATTTATGTAGTATGTAGTATGTAAGTATGTTGTATGAATGTAGTATATATGAAGTAAGTATGTAGTATGTATGTATGTTGTATGAATGTAGTATATATATAGTATGTATGTATGTATGTATGTTGTATGAATGTAGTATGTATGTAGTATGTATGGTTTTTTTTTAGATTCAACACATTAGCCGGATGATGGGACTACTACTGTCCTATCATTAGCTAATGTGTCAATCACTCTCATTGTAGCAGGCATAGCTCGATGGGACTTGTAGTCCCATCGGACGATGCCTGCACACACATACAACCCCCAGCAGGCCCGCACAGACGCCCGGCAGCCCGCAAAGACCCCCGGCAGGCCCGCACAGACCCCCGGCAGCCCACACAGACCCCTGGCAGCCCGCACAGACCCCTGGCAGGCCCGCACAGACCCCTGGCAGCCCGAACAGACCCCTGGCAGCCCGAACAGACCCCCGGCAGGCCCGCACAGACCTCCGGCAGGCCCGCACAGACCCCCAGCAGCCCGCACAGACCCTCGGCAGGCCCGAACAGACCCCCGGCAGCCTGCACAGACCCCGGCAGGCCCACACAGACCATCGGACGATTCCTGCACACACATACAACCCCCGGCATGCCCGCACAGACCCCCGGCAGCCCGCAAAGACTCCCGGCAGGCCCGCACAGACCCCCGGCAGCCTACACAGACCCCTGGCAGCCCGCACAGACCCCTGGCAGGCCCGCACAGACCCCTGGCAGCCCGCACAGACCCCCAGCAGCCTGCACAGACCCCGGCAGGCCCACACAGACCCCCGGCAGCCCGCAAAGACCCCTGGCAGGCCCACACAGACCCCTAAGAGGCCCGTACAGACCCCGCCCACACACACAGACATGCACCGCCCACACTCTTCCCCCCTCCCGAACTGGATGTGCAAGTAAAGAAAGGGTTTTTTTAATTCTGATATTTCTGTCCCATTAACTTGCATGGGTTTCCGGTATCTGAATTGGCGATACCCGATACTTTTTGGGTATCGGTCTGATCCAATTAGATCCGATATTTCCCAATATCGGAAAGTATCGCTCAACACTAATCATCAATATCAGATAATTTTTGGGTCTGGCATCTGTCACTCCCATTAGCAGGTCCATGCAGCAGCCTGAAGGGAAGCAAACCTCAGCTTCATACAGTGTATGGGTTTTTTTTCTCATGTACAAACATGTCCGCTCATATGTTCTGAGTATACAAACAATGGGTAGTGATGGGCAAACCCCTGGATGTTCAGGTCTGGTGGCTTTGGTTGACCAATTGAAAAAAGTTTGGTCCGAGTACCAGAACAGTACCTGAACCCAGACCCCTTTCAGATCAATGGGTGGCCCAAACATTCATTGTTTGCAACACTCTCATCTACATGACAACATGGCAAACACTGGCTCTGATTGGCGGTAAGAGAACTGCAGTCAGATGACAGCGTGAGCCAGCAGCTGTGACCAGAGATAAAAAGTTTACCTTTGGTCACAGGCGTCAGCTGATGGGAGCAATACTCCTGTCAGCCTATGCTTGCTGTTGTTAACAACAGTGAGAGCAGACACCGGCTGATGGGAGTATTTATCAGTTGACGCCTGCACTATAAATTATTTAAAAAAAATTAAATGGTGTGGGTTCCTCTCTATTTTTGGTAAATAGCATGGCAAAACTGACAGTTGTGTGCTACAGATTTCAGCTGTCAGCTTTATCATTGCTCGTTATCAAGAATAGAGGAGTCCTCACGATGTTATTAAAAATGATTTAAATAGTATCTGCAATAAGTGGTTTTCTACCTGGATGGTGCTGAGATACGACCATCCAGGCTGAAAACTACGGAAGAATGAGCTGTTGCGAGCCCAGGATCAGTGAGTAGCGGTGACGTCATGGAGGCTATCGCAGGCAGCTGGGGCTGCATTCCCAGATCACTTCACTGTGAGACGGGCTGATGAACTGTGGTGACCTCAGTGAGATCACACATTTGTATTTGTATTATTATATTAAGAATTTTATTTTTTATTTTTGAATCATCCTCTAGTTCATAATAATTTAATCAAATAGTAAAATCAATAGCAACAATTTCATGGTTTTAATTGAATTATGTACTTTTTCTTTAACTTTATCAATACCATATAAAATTGACCATAATGTTTAATAAAATTTTTATAGCCTTAATGAACAGTAGATTTAGTTTAAAATAATTCTCTTTCTGGTTATTGGGCAAAGAAAACATACATTATACAATCCACTTTTGCTTAGATTTTCTTGAGATTTGAACATGGCCTTTAATTTTATACTTGATTTATCTTGGTTCGAGCATTAATGGACATTGTACTTTTGGGAATGGTCCACATTTTCCAGATCTAAGACTACTGCATATTCTTGCTCAATGTACCTGAAAGAATGAGCTCTCTTCAGTAATTCCATAAATTGAAATCTTTACACCATACAGGATTGTGTTTATGGTAATGTACATATTATCTCCTTAGAGTCTCACACCACAATATGATCACAGCGCTTTTATGAACTTGTTCTTTTTCTCATACATAAAGTTAATTATTTATTAAATATAAATCTTCTTGGAATAATGTATGCAGACATCATGTGGAAATAGTTTTTCTTCACATTTTCTGACATTATCCTTTTTTCTCTCTTAAATCATTCATGCATCTCTTCTCTCTTTAACCACTTCATGAATATCAGGATATTTTAATCTTGGTCTTACTGACCTAAAAGACTAGTCTTTTTTAGATTTGTACATTTCATTTTTATTCTATTATTATACAAACAACCATTAAACACAAAATGTAAAAATCAGCAACTTTTTATCGCCACATCGATTGTAATTATGGAAATATAAAAAAAGAGGCAAAAAGTAAAATACTTTCATTTTGCAGTTTACATTTGTCCCTATGCCTGCAGCAGAAATGAACCAAGATTTTTGTAGTCAAATAGTAGTGATGTGTCCTGATTAATATGTTTTTGGAGTGTGTCAAGAAACAAGAGGAAACTTAGGAAAACACTGGGAGAACATACAAACTTCTTTCAGATGTTGTCCTTGGTGGGACAACATCCCAGGACCCCAATTCTGCAATGCCACATTGCTAACCATTGAGCCACCATGCTGCCCCTCATGACCCAAAAATGTTTGCCTATAGTGAGTCCTTATCAAAATATGGTTCATGAAACATTGGATCACATAGATAATAGCTCAAGAAAAAGAAAACATGGCAGATCCATTGCCGATGTACAATGGTGGTGCTTCCTAACCCATCACAAATGAGTGACAACTGCTGCTGTGTGCAGACATACTGTATACATTGGCACACCTCAATCATGGAGAGGGGGTGAGGAGGCAGAAACCTATTCTACTGCACTTTTATTTCTGACCCATTATCCAAATCGCACAATGTGTTGTGCCATTTATTATAGTTAATTACACCTGTCCTAGAAGGCTGCCCCTAAATTTGGCAATAAATAGTAATATGCCTGTTGGCTACTTAATTTTACACTGAAACTATTGTATCTATATTCACCACCCCAGTCTCCATTGAACAGAGACCTTAAAAATACGTGGAGATGGATAACTACTTTGATTACCTAATTACCAAGTGATGCATACAATGCTACCATTATTAACACTAGAACTACCGCATGTTTCATAATACCTATAACTACCATTAGGGGTCATTTTGACCCCTATTCAAAAGAACTGACTCTGGAGTAAAAATAACTTTTTTGTTGCCAACAAAATAAAGAACATTTATTTTAACTTAGTAGGAACAGTGTTAAGATCAAGTACAGCACGCATTTTCCTTTTACATGGTCATAGCATGCGGTGTCCAACAGTTAACACAAACAGTACTTTCTTCCACTTTCCCAGAGCATTTTCCACAAACTGGTTTGTTACAGCTTGCGCAAGTTTTAGTTGTTTTGTTTTCGTTGTATCTTCCAACTCCACATTTTTGACGCTTGTGGATTTCTTGTCCTTCTGTTTGTGGTTCAGACATTGCGGATGATGGGCCACTTCTTCTGACTCATTTTCAGATAAATTCTGAAGACATTTCAAAATTTCATCACATGTCAGACCCCTCTGCTTACTCATGCTTCAAATATACATCGCAAAAAGGGACTTGTAAGATCGCAGAAGTAATAAAATGACACTGTATAAACATGCAGAGCTGTAGCTTCAACTGTAATGTTTGCTACTGAAGTGCAGACAGAAATCGCTACAAGAGACATGGATCAAACATGTTCAGACAATTTTACACAAAACAAAATGCTGATTCATCCCTGATATGCAAAGATACAATTATACTCTACAACTAGGGAGAAGCACTGCGATTTTCTGTACTCTGTAATATTAGGTGACTTGCCTACTACTACTTTTACGTATGGGGTCAAATTGACCCCTTCAGTACTTATAGGTATGAATTGTAAAATCCAGGCCCCTGAAAAAGTTACAATTCATTTTTGTGTCCTAAAATATACACTACCATGAATAAATAAAAGTCACAAAAAGCCAGAACTCATTTGTTAAAATTTTAGAAATTATAGGAAAAAGAAATAGCAAAAGGGTCAAAATGACCCCTCCGGTAGTTCTAGTGTTAATATTTTCTTGTTTGTAATTAATTTTTTATTTTACAGAAAAAAGATATATAAATGCTCTGAAACATGTACAGTTGTGGCCAAAAGTATTGACACCCCTGCAATTCTGTCAGATAATACTCAGTTTCTTCCTGAAAATGATTGCAAACACAAATTCTTTGGTATTATCATCTTCATTTAATTTGTCTTAAATGAAAAAACACAAAAGACAATGAAGCAAAAAGCAAAACATTGATCATTTCACACAAAACTCCAAAAATGGGCCAGACAAAAGTATTGGCACCCTCAGCCTAATACTTGGTTGCACAACCTTTAGCCAAAATAACTGCGACCAACTGCTTCCGGTTACCATCAATGAGTTTCTTACAATACTCTGCTGGAATTTTAGACCATTCTTCTTTGGCAAACTGCTCCAGGTCCCTGATATTTGAAGGGGGACTTCTCCAAACTGCCATTTTTAGATCTCTCCACAGGTGTTCTATGGGATTCAGGTCTGGACTCATTGCTGGCCACCTTAGAAGTCTCCAGTGCTTTCTCTCAAACCATTTTCTAGTGCTTTTTGAAGTGTGTTTTTGGTCATTGTCCTGCTGTAAGACCCATGACCTCAAGGGAGACCCAGCTTTCTCACACTGGGCCCTACATTATGCTGCAAAATTTGTTGGTAGTCTTCTGACTTCATAATGCCATGCACACGGTCAAGCAGTCCAGTGCCAGAGGCAGCAAAGCAACCCCAAAACATCAGGGAACCTTCGGCATGTTTGACTGTAGGCACCGTGTTCTTTTCTTTGAATGCCTCTTTTTTTCTCCTGTAAACTCTATGTTGATTGTTGTGAGTTCATTTTCCCCTTCATTACTGAGGCCCGAGGAACTCCCTCTTCTGGTAAAGAAAGGTAGTGAGCCTGATTATCAAACACCTGAGGCTGATGATGATGACTGGCTGAGTGGAGTTACTGACTGGATATAAGGCTGCCGACGCCCTTCTGCCCTGCGGGTGATTTCTCTGTGGGATCCTTGGAGACCAGTCTGAATTCCTGCTCCTCTAAAGCTAAGTTTGCTGCTCGGCCTTTTGCTTTGGTGCTTTGACTTTGTTTTGCTTTGTTTTTCTGGATTTCTGCTATTCCCTGCTGGGGTGTGCTGAATTCATTTAGCTCTGTCTTCTGAAAATACCTGAGTGATTTAGTTTTTGAAGCCTAGCTGCTTCAGGGCCTTTTTCATATCAGCTTGTTGGCTTATGTCTTTGATAGGGTTTTGGCAGATTGCAGACAGCAGCCTTCCTGTCCTTTCCTATCTAGGTAGTTTTGGGCCCCGTCTTTGCTCAGTCTATCTTTCTGTCTGTGTTAGTATTTTCATCTTGCTTCACCGTCATTATATGTTGGGGGCTGCCTATTGCTTTGGGGTCCGCTCTGGGGCAGTTTAGATTTCCCCTTTCTTTCTTTAGGCCTATGTAATTCTCCGGCTGTGATCAAGGGGTCTAGGGCATCGTAGGAACCCCCACGGCTACTGCTAGTTTTGTTGATAGGTTCAGGGGTCTGCAATCTGATAGTTGCCAACTTCTCTGGTTTTCTGGACTTAGCTTGTATTTCTGCTTTTGCCTCCTACGGTGACTCATTCATAACAAAATCACCCGCCATACCGCAGATCCTAGGGTACTCAATAGCAGGAAAGAATTGTAAAAAAAAAAGTGTGTATATTTTTTCCTCTATATCTCTGAGGCCGTAGGGGGAATTTTTTTTTCTCTCAATGGAGATAAAGCAATTGTCTGATCGTGTGGAGCAGCTCCCTGCGGAAGTGCGGGGAATTTCCGCCTACCTTGCTCATTCACATGCTGCTGAACCAAAGATTCCTACACCTGATGTATTTTTTGGGGATCGGTCTAAATTTTTGAATTTCAAAAATAATTGTAAATTATTTTTTGCTTTGAAGCCTAACTCGTCAGGGAGCTCTGCGCAGCAGGTTAAAATTGTCATCTCTTTGCTGCGTGGCGATCCCCAGGATTGGGCGTTTTCTTTGAAACCAGATGATCCTATTCTGACTAATGTGAACGCATTCTTTCAAACTTTGGGGTTGTTGTATGATGAACCTAATGCCATTGATCAGGCTGAAAAGACCCTGCTGGCATTGAGCCAGGGTCGTGATTCTGCAGAATTGTACTGTCAAAAATTCCAAAAGTGGGCAGTACTTACTACCTGGAATGATAATGCCTTGGCTGCTCTCTTTTGGAAGGGGTTGTCAGAAGCCGTAAAAGATACTATGGTGGGATTTCCTGTTCCCTCTGGTCTTGACGATTCTATGTCATTAGCCATTCAGGTTGATCGGCGTTTGCGCGAACGCAAAGCTGCACGAGAGGTGTTGCCACCTGTTGAACAAATGTCTGAACCTATGCAATGTGATAGAGTTTTTTCCAGAGAGCAGCGTCAGGAGTTCAGAAGGCGTAATAAGTTGTGTTTTTTCTGTGGAGATGCCTCGCATATTATTTCTGTCTGTCCTAAACGAGAGAAACGCTTTGCACACACGTTTTCTGTTGGGGGTGTTCAACCTAAGTTTCTTCTGGCTATTACTCTGATCTGCTCCCTGTCCACATTTTCCGCCAAGGCTTTTGTGGATTCGGGAGCAGCCCTAAACCTAATGGACTTGGATTTTGCTAAACGTTGTGGATTTCCGATGACACCTCTGCAGACGCCAATCCCTTTGAGGGGGATTGATGCTACTCCTTTGGCTAAAAATAAACCCCAGTTTTGGACCCAGGTGGTAATGCGGGTCGCCCCAGACCATCAAGAAAATTGCAGATTTTTGGTGTTGCATAATCTGCATGATACTATTGTTCTGGGGTTTCCCTGGTTACAGATTCATAATCCAGTGTTGGATTGGAAATCTGTGTCTGTGGTGAGTTGGGGTTGTCGGTGTGCCTTTAGTGAGGCTCCGGTGTTTTCCACCTCTCCTCAGTCGCATGATGTTCCTGATTATTTGGCGGACTTTTATGATGTATTTAGTGAGAATGAGTCTGCGTCTCTGCCTCCTCATAGGAGTTATGACTGTGCAATTGAACTGAGCCCGGGGTGTAAATTTCCCAAGGGTCGGCTCTTCAATTTATCTGTACCCGAGCACGAGGCTATGCGATCCTATATTAAGGAGGCGTTGGAGAAGGGTCATATTAGACCATCCTCGTCACCCTTAGGTGCCGGTTTTTTTTTTGTAGCCAAAAAGGATGGATCATTAAGACCTTGTATTGATTATCGTGCCCTCAACAAAATTACTGTTAAATATCAGTATCCGTTACCCCTGATTTCTGATCTATTTTCCAGAGTTATAGGTGCTTGCTGGTTTACCAAGCTTGACCTCAGGGGGCGTATAATCTTATTCGCATTAAGCATGGGGATGAATGGAAGACGGCGTTTAATATTCCGGAGGGACATTTTGAGTACCTGGTGATGCCTTTTGGGCTCACTAATGCCCATTCTTTCTTCCAGTGCTTCATGAACGATATTTTCCGAGATTTTGTCGATAAATTTTTGATTATCTATCTGGATGATATTTTGATCTTCTCCAAGGATTGGGATTCTCATGTGGAACATGTTCGAACTGTGTTCCAGATCTTGAGGGAGAATTCCCTGTGTGTCAAAGGATCTAAATGCCTTTTTGGAGTACAGAGGATTTCTTTTTTGGGATTTACTTTGTCCCCGTCAACTATTGAAATGGACCCGGCCAAGGTACAGGCCATTCACGATTGGGTTCAGCCCACTTCTTTGAAGGCCCTCCAGAAGTTTTTGGGTTTTGCTAATTTTTATCGGAAATTTATAGCAAAATTTTCTAGTATTGCCAAGCCATTGACTGATTTGACTAAAAAGGGTGCTGATGTGTTAAATTGGTCTCCGGAGGCTGTTTCTACCTTTCAGGAGCTGAAGCGAAGATTCACCTCTGCCCCGGTTTTGCGGCAACCTGATGTCTCACTTCCATTCCAGGTAGAGGTGGATGCTTCTGAGATTGGTGCAGGAGCTGTTTTGTCCCAAAAGGATCCTGTAACTTCTAAAATGAATCCCTGTGCTTTCTTTTCCCGAAAGTTCTCTCCATCTGAACGTAACTATGATGTGGGGAATAGGGAACTGTTGGCCATGAAATGGGCATTTGAGGAGTGGAGACATTGGTTGGAGGGAGCTAAGCATCAAGTCGTGGTCCTCACTGACCACAAGAATTTGATTTACCTAGAGTCAGCTAAGCGCTTGAACCCTAGACAGGCTAGGTGGGCCTTGTTTTTTACACGTTTTGATTTTGTGGTTTCTTTTCTTCCTGGAACAAAGAATGTCAAGGCAGACGCCCTCTCTAGGAGCTTCTTTGCTGATTCTCCTGTGGTGACCAAGCCTGCTACCATCTTAGGCGAAGGGGTAGTTCTTTCTGCCATCTCGCTCGATTTGAGACGTGCTCTGGAAGAGTTCCAGGAGGACAAACCTGAGCGTTGTCCCAGTGGAAAGTTGTATGTTCCTGACCAGTGGAAGAAGAGAGTGATGTCTGAAGTTCATTGCTCTGCTTTGGCTGGTCATCCAGGTATTTTTGGTACTAGAGATCTGGTGAGTCGGTTTTTTTGGTGGCCCTCCTTGTCTCGTGATGTCAGGAATTTTGTGCAGTCCTGTGGGACGTGCTCCCGGTCTAAATCGTGTTCTCGCTCTAGTGGGTTGTTGATGCATTTGCCTGTCCCCAAGAGGCCATGGACCCATATTTCAATGGATTTCATCTCTGATATGCCTGCCTCTCAGAGGATGACTGTTATTTGGGTGATTTGTGATAGGTTCTCTAAGATGGTTCATCTTGTACCACTCCCTAAGTTGCCGTCTTCCTCTGAGTTGGTGCCCCTGTTTTTACAACAGGTGGTTCGTTTGCACGGGATTCCTGAGAACATTGTATCTGACAGAGGAGTCCAGTTTGTGTCTAGATTTTGGAGAACTTTCTGTTCCAGGCTGGGAATTCAGTTGTCCTTCTCCTCTACTTTTCACCCTCAGACCAATGGGCAGACAGAGAGAACAAACCAGGCCTTGGAGTCATATTTGAGATGTTTTATTTCTGCTGATCAGGATGATTGGGTTTCATTTTTGCCCTTGGCCGAATTTGCTTTAAATAATAGAGCTAGTTCTGCCACTTTGATGTCACCTTTTTTTTGTAACTTTGGGTTTCATCCTCGATTTTCTTCAGGGCAGGTGGAGCCCTCTGCCTGCCCAGGTGTTGACACTGTGGTGGAGAGAATACACCAGATCTGGGACCAAGTGGTGGATAAGTTATCTCTCTCCCAGGAAAAGGCCCAGCGGTTTTCCAACCGACATAGGACCATTGGTCCCCAGTTTAAGGTTGGTGATATGGTGTGGTTATCATCAAAAAATATTGCTATGAAGGTGGCTTCTCCTAAGTTTAAGCCTAGATTTATTGGACCTTACAAGATTGTGGAGATTATTAATCCGGTCTCTTTTCGTTTGGCTCTTCCTGTCACATTTAAAATCCATAATGTGTTCCATAAATCTTTGTTGAAGAGGTTTGTTGAACCTGTTGTTCCGGGGGTGGCACCTCCAGACCCTGTATTGGTTGAAGGTAACATGGAATATGAGGTAGAGAAAGTACTGGATTCCTGTCTGGCTAGACGGAGACTCCAGTATTTGGTTAAGTGGAAGGGTTATGGTCAGGAGGATAATTCCTGGGTCTCTGCCTCTGATATTCATGCCAAAAGATTGGTGCGTGCCTTTCATCGGGCTCACCCTGATCGCCCTGGTGGCGTAGTTGAGGGTTCGGTGACCCCTCCTCAAGGGGGAGGTACTGTTGTGAGTTCATTTTCCCCTTCATTACTGAGGCCCGAGGAACTCCCTCTTCTGGTAAAGAAAGGTAGTGAGCCTGATTATCAAACACCTGAGGCTGATGATGATGACTGGCTGAGTGGAGTTACTGACTGGATATAAAGCTGCCGATGCCCTTCTGCCCTGCGGGTGATTTCTCTGTGGGATCCTTGGAGACCAGTCTGAATTCCTGCTCCTCTAAAGCTAAGTTTGCTGCTCGGCCTTTTGCTTTGGTGCTTTGACTTTGTTTTGCTTTGTTTTTCTGGATTTCTGCCATTCCCTGCTGGGGTGTGCTGAATTCATTTAGCTCTGTCTTCTGAAAATACCTGAGTGCTGATTTAGTTTTTGAAGCCTAGCTGCTTCAGGGCCTTTTTCATATCAGCTTGTTGGCTTATGTCTTTGATAGGGTTTTGGCAGATTGCAGACAGCAGCCTTCCTGTCCTTTCCTATCTAGGTAGTTTTGGGCCCCGTCTTTGCTCAGTCTATCTTTCTGTCTGTGTTAGTATTTTCATCTTGCTTCACCGTCATTATATGTTGGGGGCTGCCTATTGCTTTGGGGTCTGCTCTGGGGCAGTTTAGATTTCCCCTTTCTTTAGGCCTATGTAATTCTCTGGCTGTGATCGAGGGGTCTAGGGCATCGTAGGAACCCCCCACGGCTACTGCTAGTTGTGTTGATAGGTTCAGGGGTCTGCAATCTGATAGTTGCCAACTTCTCTGGTTTTCTGGACTTAGCTTGTATTTCTGCTTTTGCCTCCTACGGTGACTCATTCATAACAGTTGATGCCTTTGCCCAAAAAGCTCTACTTTTGTCTCATCTGACCAGAGAACATTCTTCCAAAACGTTTTAGGCTTTTTCAGGTAAGTTTTGGCAAACTCCAGCCTGGCTTTTTTATGTCTCGGGGTAAGAAGTGGGATCTTCCTGGGTCTCCTACCATACAGTCCCTTTTCATTCAGACGCCGATGGATAGTACGGGTTGACACTGTTGTACCCTCGGACTGCAGGGCAGCATGAACTTGTTTGGATGTTAGTCGAGGTTCTTTATCCAACATCCGCACAATCTTGCGCTGAATCTCTTGTCAATTTTTCTTTTCCGTCCACATCTAGGGAGGTTAGCCACAGTGCCATGGGCTTTAAACTTCTTGATGACACTGTGCACGGTAGACACAGGAACATTCAGGTCTTTGGAGATGGACTTGTAGCCTTGAGATTGCTCATTCTTCCTCACAATTTGGTTTCTCAAGTCCTCAGACAGTTCTGTGGTCTTCTTTCTTTTCTCCATGCTCAATGTGGTACACACAAGGACGCAGGACAGAGGTTGAGTCAACTTTAATTCATGTCAACTGGCTGCAAGTGTGATTTAGTTATTGCCAACACCTGTTAGGTGCCACAGGTAAGTTACAGGTGCTGTTAATTACACAAATTAGAGAAGCATCACATGATTTTTTGAACAGTGCCAATACTTTTGTCCACCCTCTTTTTTATGTTTGGTGTGGAATTATATCCAATTTGGCTTTAGGACAATTCTTTTTGTGTTTTTTCATTTAAGACAAATTAAATGAAGATAATAAAACCAAAGAATTTGTGTTTGCAATCATTTTCAGGAAGAAACTGAGTATTATCTGACAGAATTGCAGGGTTGTCAATACTTTTGGCCACAACTGTAAGCTGCTGTGCAAAGGCTGCTTTCTAGAGTTGAGCGACTTTTGGTTTTTTAGGGTCGAGTTTCGTTTCGTGAAACCCGACTTTTCCAAAAGTCGGGTCGAGCAAGATCGTCCGATTATAGGGAAAAGTCGGGGTCGTCCCGAAACACGAAACCCAATGTAAGTCAATGGGGAATAAAAGTCGGCAGTGAGAGGAGGACAGGAAACACACCTACAGTGCCCATTTGAATGCCAAAAGCATCAATTCTTCTTACTTAAGCTTGTCAACCTTAATTAACTTCATAATACAAGTTATGCACTGAAAAATGGGGGTTATTTGGCTAAAGTTGTGGGGGGGGAGGGCTGGCTCCAGGTTTTCATGTGCCCTGGGCAAAAGAGCGCCCCTTTAACACATACCACAACTCATCATGCTCCGATACGGCAGAGAAATAGCGGTATAGTACAATGAAAAATACTTCACTTTTTACATCTCATGACGAGGCCCATCTATTTCTCCATACAGAATCATTGGTCCCATATAATGTTTGAAACAGTATATGATGAGCTCCACATAATGCTACAGTATATGTTGGTCCCCATGGATGAAGCTCCAATGTGTTATGGGCCCAAATAATGCTCCAAACATAATGGGTCCCATTTCTAATGCTCTAGTGTATAATGGGCCCTGTAAATGCTGCTCCTGTGTCTGATGTCCACCTTTGGAATGTTCCAGTGTATGGTGGGCCCCATCTATCATTCTCCAGAGTATAGTGCTCCCCAAAAATTGCTGTCCCAACATTGAAAACAATCAAATAAGTCTCCTCGCTATGGAATCCCTGTACTAGTCTGGACTCCTCGTCGTACCCATCTTCCATCTCACTGCACAGTATTTCAACCTTGCAAGTGCTGTGATCCTGAGCAAGCAGGGGGGGCCCACTCGTTGGCGACGGCACTGGCACAGGGCCCCTGATAGTACGGTGGTGTGTCTGATGGCGGGTGGGCCGAACCTGCACTTTCATCTGCAGCTTCCTCTTTGTCACCGTGTAAGAAGGAACTGTATATGGGAAGGGTAACCTGAGTTTCATCAGGGTCAGATTCAGGCCGTGTAGCGTGCGAGGGGAATGTAGTGGTCTGGGTCAATGTACCAGCAGATTCATCGAGCAGTGGCTGGGCATCAGTGCACTTGTGTCACCCCCAGGAGTACGGTCACCACAGTGGCATTACCTTCCTCCTAGGGAGTGTGATGTCATGCTTGGGAGCAACGAAGGATCTCTCTAGCAGGTTAACTGATTGGGCAGCGTTATTCCCACGAGTCATGACCCTCCAAACAGCATTCATGAAGGCAAAGTGTTTGTTTTACGTGGGCAGTATGGTTGCAAAGCTGAACCTTAAAGGAATGTCCAGAAGGGCACCACCAGGAGTGGAGCCTACGGTTTAATTCGACTCCACCTGGGAAACCTCAACCATGCAAGCTACAGAAAAGATGCACAGATTGCAAGCTTAATTCCGTTAATGAACAAGACTCCGTCATTCCCCACGGTCCGAGTCCGGCTTACTAGAGGGACACGTGAGGCTCTGGCACATGAGATTGGCCAATAACTGGTGTGTCATGCCCTTACATGTCCGTGGCTGCATGTGCGCTACACTGAAAAGGCCAGCGTTTGTCGCTTACAGGTGAAGATAACCCGCTGAACAACGTTAGTGATGGGGATCTGTGATTACAATTATTACCCGCGAACGCTGATTTCCCAGTAAGTGCAGGTCAACCGCAGTTCCGGAATTAGGCCTAACCGTCATTCCTGAAAAAATGAAAAACTTACGTGTGCAAACCACAGGTGCTGTAGCTTGCTTAACAGCTCGCCAGCCGTTCTCAGGCCCAGTATGGATTACACGTGATTGCACAAAGGTGAGAAAGGGTAGCGTATCCCTGGATAACATGTATGGATAGCGTACACATTCAAAATATATGTCTATACATCAGCAGGCAGGCTCAGACGGTGTTAGGCCCAGTATGGCTTGCAGGTGATTGCACAAAGGTGAGAAAGGGTACCGTATCCCCGGATAACATGTATGGATAGCGTACACATTCAAAATATATGTCTATACATCAGGAGGCAGGCTCAGACGGTGTTAGGCCCAGTATGGCTTGCAGGTGATTGCACAAAGGTGAGAAAGGGTACCGTATCCCCGGATAACATGTATGGATAGCGTACACATTCAAAATATATGTCTATACATCAGGAGGCAGGCTCAGACGGTGTTAGGCCCAGTATGGCTTGCAGGTGATTGCACAAAGGTGAGAAAGGGTACCATATCCCTGGATAACATGTATGGATAGCGTACACATTCAAAATATATGTCTATACATCAGGAGGCAGGCTCAGACGGTGTTAGGCCCAGTATGGCTTGCAGGTGATTGCACAAAGGTGAGAAAGGGTACCATATCCCCGGATAACATGTATGGATAGCGTACACATTCAAAATATGTCTATACATCAGGAGGCAGGCTCAGACGGTGTTAGGCCCAGTATGGCTTGCAGGTGATTGCACAAAGGTGAGAAAGGGTACCGTATCCCCGGATAACAAGTAAGGATAGCGTACACATTCAAAATATATGTCTATACATCAGGAGGCAGGCTCAGATGGTGTTAGGCCCAGTATGGCTTGCAGGTGATTGCACAAAGGTGAGAAAGGGTACCATATCCCCGGATAACATGTATGGATAGCGTACACATTCAAAATATATGTCTATACATCAGGAGGCAGGCTCAGACGGTGTTAGGCCCAGTATGGCTTGCAGGTGATTGCACAAAGGTGAGAAAGGGTACCATATCCCCGGATAACATGTATGGATAGTGTACACATTCAAAATATATGTCTATACATCAGGAGGCAGGCTCAGACGGTGTTAGGCCCAGTATGGCTTGCAGGTGATTGCACAAAGGTGAGAAAGGGTACCGTATCCCCGGATAACAAGTAAGGATAGCGTACACATTCAAAATATATGTCTATACATCAGGAGGCAGGCTCAGACGGTGTTAGGCCCAGTATGGCTTGCAGGTGATTGCACAAAGGTGAGAAAGGGTACCGTATCCCCGGATAACATGTATGGATAGCGTACACATTCAAAATATATGTCTATACATCAGGAGGCAGGCTCAGACGGTGTTAGGCCCAGTATGGCTTGCAGGTGATTGCACAAAGGTGGGAAAGGGTACCGTATCCCCGGATAACATGTATGGATAGCGTACACATTCAAAATATATGTCTATACATCAGGAGGCAGGCTCAGACGGTGTTAGGCCCAGTATGGCTTGCAGGTGATTGCACAAAGGTGAGAAAGGGTACCATATCCCCGGATAACATGTATGGATAGTGTACACATTCAAAATATATGTCTATACATCAGGAGGCAGGCTCAGACGGTGTTAGGCCCAGTATGGCTTGCAGGTGATTGCACAAAGGTGAGAAAGGGTACCGTATCCCCGGATAACATGTATGGATAGCGTACACATTCAAAATATATGTGTCAGAGACACCGCACTGCACTTGCTCATAGAGCCAGTGCGCGTGTCCTGAGTACAGAAGCAGTGCTAAAAGCTACCTGTGGAGCAGGGCAGCAGAGGTGACCATGCGTGCTTCAGGCTAATAGTGTCAGGGTCCAGTCAGCACTGGAAAGTAAAAAGGCATAGGACCTGCGGACACTGAAACTGAATAGTCTGCACAGGACCTATGGTCATGTGACAGCAAGGGGGCGGGGCTTAGCGTCCTGTATTCAGATAGGACAGGACACCACACAACAACTCAGAGTCAGGCAAAACAGAGGTCACAGCAGTACGGGCAAACAAGGTTCAGAGGGACAAACAGATGGGTAGTCAGACAGAGCCAAAGGTCATACACAAGAGGGCGGTGCGGTACCAAGGGGACGAGCAGAGAGGAGTCGGGTCACAAGCAGAGAGTTATACACGAGAGGTAGCGCAGTACAAGAGAGTCAGGCAGAACTCGTAACAGGGACAGAACCAGATCACAACCGAATAAGCAAGCAAGTTATCAGACACAAGGCACACGTATACAAGAGGTCACTTAACTCAGCCGAGGGCAGGAGTATAACTGACACCGGACCCAGGTCCAGTGAGCACTAAATAGCCTCCTGCTGCCAGAGAGAGGCAGCACAATTAACCCGTAGTCTAACCAGGATGGGTCAAAGCGAAATCCCGTCCTGGATCATGACAGTACCCTCCTCTCAATGGGGGGCCACCGGACCCCCAGGTCTCTCAGGGTACTTGGTGTGAAAGGCTCGGATCAACCGATCCGCATGAACTGATCGAGCAGGAACCCACGAGCGTTCCTCAGGACCGTAGCCCTTCCAATGTATCAGATACTGAAGGGCGCGACGGACCAACCTGGAGTCGACAATTCGTTCCACCTCGTACTCAGCCTGCCCATCTACCAGAACCGGTGTCGGGGAAGATGATGATCCCTCCCCACTGGACCTCACAGGTTTCAAAAGGGCCTTATGGAAAACATTAGGGATCCTTAGAGATGGCGGAAGACTCAACCGAAAAGCCACCGGGATAACTGCTTTGGTAATTACATAGGGACCTATAAACTTGGGTCCAAGCTTCGCAGAGGGGACCTTGAGCCTTATATTTTTGGTGGATAACCATACCTTATCTCCGACCTGAAATACTGGACCCACGGATCGTTTTTTGTTTGCAAAAAATTTAAATTTGTCCTGGGCCTTCGTAATGTTATTCTGGACCTCCCGCCATACCTCCCCCAACCGCTGGATCGTCTCGTCCGCCACAGGACACCCAGAATTCAAGAGGGAAAATTCTCCAAAATGAGGATGAAACCCATAATTGCAAAAAAAGGAGATGTACCCGTAGACTGGTTAGTGCGGTTGTTAAATGCAAACTCAGCCAATGGTAACACAGAACACCTATCATCCTGTCGGGCTGAGGTCAAACAACGCAGAATTTGCTCCAGAGACTGATTGGTCTGCTCAGTCTGCCCATTAGTCTCTGGATGGTAGGCGGATGAAAAGGACAGACAAATACCCAACCTCCTACAAAAAGCTCTCCAAAATCTGGACACAAACTGCACTCCCCTATCAGACACCACATTCAGGGGTACCCCATGCAACCGCACCACATGCTCCACAAACAATCTGGACAATGTTTCCGCATTAGGTAGAGCTGCCAAAGGTACAAAATGTGCCTGCTTACTAAACCTGTCCACTACAACCCAGACCACGGTATTACCCTTGGAAGGGGGAAGGTTGGTGATGAAATCCATGGACAGATGAGTCCATGGTCTCTCAGGAATTGGCAGTGGTACCAATTCCCCGGCCGGCCGGTTATGGGGAGTTTTCGCATGGGCACAAACCTCACACGCAGACACATACTCCCCAACATCAGAGGCTAAAGAAGACCACCAGAATATTCTAGCAATGGCCTTCTGGGTCGCTGAGATCCCTGGATGTCCACCCAGAACTGAGTCATGGAACTCCTGGAGGACCTTGAGACGAAACTGAGCTGGCACAAAAAGTTTATCCAACGGCTTAGCTGGAGGTGCAAGAGCCTGGGCTTCTCGAATCTCCTGTTCCAACACATTAGAAACCTCTGCCACCACCACCCCAGGCTGAAGAATGGAGGATGGAGGTTCCGGGGGGGACACCGGATCAAGACTGCGTGACAACGCATTCGCTCTGATATTCTTGGATCCTGGTCGAAAAGTGATCGAGAAGTTGAATCGGGAAAAAAAAAGTGACCATCTAGCCTGTCTGGGAGTCAACCTTTTAGCCGACTCAATGTAAGCTAGGTTTTTGTGGTCCGTGATTACCGTTATAGGATGAACAGCCCCCTCCAAAAAATGCCTCCATTCTGCAAAAGCCAATTTTACAGCCAGAAGTTCCCGATTCCCCACATCATAGTTTCTCTCCGCAGGGGAGAACTTCTTTGAGAAAAAGGCGCAAGGTCTTAAATTGGTCAAAGTGACGGGTCCCTGGGACAATACCGCCCCCACCCCCACCTCTGAGGCGTCTACCTCAACAATAAATGGTTCAGAGGGGTCCGGTTGGATAAGAACCGGGGCCGACATGAAACATTTTTTCAAAAACTGAAATGCCGCTACCGCTGCGGTTGACCAATTCTTGATATCGGCCCCCTTTTGAGTCATGTCTGTGAGGGGTTTAACCACCTGTGAGAACCCCCTTATAAATTTCCGATAATAATTAGCGAACCCTAGGATACGTTGCAGACCCTTCAAATCACACGGTTGAACCCACTCGAGAATGGCCTGCACCTTATTAGGATCCATGCGATACCCTTCAGCAGACACGATGAACCCCAGAAAGGACAGTTCCTGAACAAAAAATAAACATTTTTCAAGTTTAGCAAACAGACAGTTCTCCCTGAGCCTTTGGAGAACTGCCCGAACATGACCAATGTGAGTCTGTTTATCAGGCGAGTAGATTAAAATGTCAACCAAATACACCACCATAAAACGTCCAATCAAATCGGAGAACACATGATTTATGAAATTTTGGAAGACCGCTGGAGCATTGGTCAGGCCGAAGGGCATGACCAAATTTTCAAACAACCCTTCAGTAGTGAGAAAAGCGGTCTTCCATTCATCTCCGTCCCGGACTCGGATAAGGTTATACGCTCCCCGTAGATCTAATTTCGAAAACCACTTAGCTCCGGACAACTGATTGTATAAATCAGGAATAAGTGGAAGGGGATAAGTATTCCTCACAGTTATTTTATTTAACTCACGAAAATCGAGGCATGGGCGCAAACCACCGTCTTTTTTTTTTACAAAAAAGAACCCCGCCGCCACAGGAGAAACAGAAGGACGAATATGTCCCTTACGGAGGCTCTCGGAAATATATTCCTTCATCGCAGCCCTTTCTGGACCCGAGAGGTTATACAGGCGGGCTTTGGGCAATTTAGCACATGGAACCAGGTCAATGGCACAATCAAATGGGCGGTGTGGTGGTAAAACCTCAGCCTCTTTTTCGGAGAAAACGTCAGTATAATCTATCAGGCACTCCGGAATGCCTTCTAGACCCACGGACGACACAGACACAGAAACAAGACATTTCTCAGAGCAATAGGGACCCCATTTAACAATATCCCAAGATTCCCAATTAATCACAGGATTATGCAGCTGTAACCAGGGGAACCCCAACACCAGTCCCGCAGGCAGGTTGTTCATTACAAAACATGAAATACGTTCCTGGTGTAAGGAACTCACTTTAAGGAGAAACTCTTCAGTACAAAACACAATGTCATTCTTAACCAGTGGTGTTTTGTCAATAGCAACAAGGTGAATCAGAGTTTCCAACCTAACTGTCCCTAACTTACACCTGGCCACCAAGTCAGAGTCAATAAAGTTCAATGATGAACCGCAATCCACGAAGGCAGAAGTGGATGTGGAGACACCCCCACAACAATGTTCCACTTGAAATGACATTTTAGAAAATGCAGAAAAGGGTACCTGAGAGCCTGGGTGACCTCCACGATAATCACCCGGGCTCAGTCGCTTGTTGGTTAGTGGCCGGGAGGGGCAATCCTTTTTCCAATGTCCAGACTCGCCACTGTGAACACAGCATTTTCTCACGTGCCGTTGTCTCCTTTCTTCCTCCTTAAGGTTGATGATTCCCATCTCCGTGATTTTCAATGAAGAACTGGCTCCCCTTCCTTGGGAGAATAATGAAGTCTCGGTTTGTATCACTCCCCTTGCCCGTAACCTGCGATACATTTGGACGGCCTGTGTCATAGCTTCCTCCAGGGCATCAGGTGGGGGGTGGAGAGCCAAGGCATCTTTCAGATGCTCAGACAGGCCTCTACGGAACAACCCCCGGAGAGCGGCGTCGTTCCAGCAGACCTCAGCAGCCCAGTGCCTGAACTCTGAGCAAAACCACTCGGCTGAGTGTTTCCCCTGGCAAACATTCATCAGCCTGTCCTCAGCCATACGCACCCGATCAGGCTCATCATAAATATGCCCCAGGGCCTCAAAAAATGCATCCACAGTCATACGCTCAGGGGCCGTGGTAGGAAGGGAGAAAGCCCAAGCTTGGGGGGGCTCCCCTTAACAGAGACATAATGACCCCCACTCTCTGACTTTCATCCCCAGAAGAGTGTGGTCTTAAGGAAAAAAAAAGCTTACAGCCTTCCTTGAAAACTCTGAAGTCATTTTTATCTCCAGAAAAGGTATCTGGTAACTTAACCGGAGACTCAGGGGAAACTAATGTAACATCCCGAGCCCCCCATGAAAGAACCCCCTGCACAGTGTCGGCGATCAGCTGCTGAGACTGAGCCAGGACTCTTTGTTCTCCAAAGAGTTTCTGAGACATCTGCGTCAGATGCTTAACCTGCTCAGAAAGAGTGTGCACAGGATCCATCACACACACAGGTGAATGGGAGCAGAGAAAAAAAATGGTATGGGTCAGTTATAATGTCAGAGACACCGCACTGCACTTGCTCATAGAGCCAGTGCACATGTCCTGAGTACAGAAGCAGTGCTAAAAGCTACCTGTGGAGCAGGGCAGCAGAGGTGACCATGCGTGCTTCAGGCTAATAGTGTCAGGGTCCAGTCAGCACTGGAAAGTAAAGAGGCATAGGAACTGCGGACACTGAAACTGAATAGTCTGCACGGGACCTATGGTTATGTGACAGCAAGGGGGCGGGGCTTAGCGTCCTGTATTCAGATAGGACAGGACACCACACAACAACTCAGAGTCAGGCAAAACAGGTCACAGCAGTACGGGCAAACGAGGTACAGAGGGACAAACAGACAGGTAGTCAGACAGAGCCAAAGGTCATACACAAGAGGGCGGTGCGGTACCAAGGGGACGAGCAGAGAGGAGTCGGGTCACAAGCAGAGAGTCATACACGAGAGGTAGCGCAGTACAAGAGGGTCAGGCAGAACTCATAACAGGGACAGAACCAGATCACAACCGAATAAGCAAGCAAGTTATCAGACACAAGGCACACGTATACAAGAGGTCACTTAACTCAGCCGAGGGCAGGAGTATAACTGACACTGGACCCAGGTCCAGTGAGCACTAAATAGCCTCCTGCTGCCAGAGAGAGGCAGCACAATTAACCCATAGTCTAACCAGGACGGGTCAAAGCGAAATCCCGTCCTGGATCATGACAGTATGTCTATACATCAGGAAGCAGGCTCAGACGGTGTTAGGCCCAGTATGGCTTGCAGGTGATTGCACAAAGGTGAGAAAGGGTACCGTATCCCCGGATAACATGTATGGATAGCGTACACATTCAAAATATATGTCTATACATCAGGAGGCAGGCTCAGACGGTGTTAGGCCCAGTATGGCTTGCAGGTGATTGCACAAAGGTGAGAAAGGGTACCGTATCCCCGGATAACAAGTAAGGATAGCGTACACATTCAAAATATATGTCTATACATCAGGAGGCAGGCTCAGACGGTGTTAGGCCCAGTATGTCTTGCAGGTGATTGCACAAAGGTGAGAAAGGGTACCGTATCCCCGGATAACATGTATGGATAGCGTACACATTCAAAATATATGTCTATACATCAGGAGGCAGGCTCAGACGGTGTTAGGCCCAGTATGGCTTGCAGGTGATTGCACAAAGGTGAGAAAGGGTACCGTATCCCCGGATAACATGTATGGATAGCGTACACATTCAAAATATATGTCTATACATCAGGAGGCAGGCTCAGACGGTGTTAGGCCCAGTATGGCTTGCAGGTGATTGCACAAAGGTGAGAAAGGGTACCGTATCCCCGGATAACATGTATGGATAGCGTACACATTCAAAATATATGTCTATACATCAGGAGGCAGGCTCAGACGGTGTTAGGCCCAGTATGGCTTGCAGGTGATTGCACAAAGGTGAGAAAGGGTACCGTATCCCCGGATAACAAGTAAGGATAGCCTACATATTCAAAATATATGTCTATACATCAGGAGGCAGGCTCAGACGGTGTTAGGCCCAGTATGGCTTGCAGGTGATTGCACAAAGGTGAGAAAGGGTACCGTATCCCCGGATAACATGTATGGATAGCGTACACATTCAAAATATATGTCTATACATCAGGAGGCAGGCTCAGACGGTGTTAGGCCCAGTATGGCTTGCAGGTGATTGCACAAAGGTGAGAAAGGGTACCGTATCCCCGGATAACATGTATGGATAGCGTACACATTCAAAATATATGTCTATACATCAGGAGGCAGGCTCAGACGGTGTTAGGCCCAGTATGGCTTGCAGGTGATTGCACAAAGGTGAGAAAGGGTACCGTATCCCCGGATAACATGTATGGATAGCGTACACATTCAAAATATATGTCTATACATCAGGAGGCAGGCTCAGACGGTGTTAGGCCCAGTATGGCTTGCAGGTGATTGCACAAAGGTGAGAAAGGGTACCGTATCCCCGGATAACAAGTAAGGATAGCCTACATATTCAAAATATATGTCTATACATCAGGAGGCAGGCTCAAACGGTGTTAGGCCCAGTATGGCTTGCAGGTGATTGCACAAAGGTGAGAAAGGGTACCGTATCCCCGGATAACATGTATGGATAGCGTACACATTCAAAATATATGTCTATACATCAGGAGGCAGGCTCAGACGGTGTTAGGCCCAGTATGGCTTGCAGGTGATTGCACAAAGGTGAGAAAGGGTACCGTATCCCCAGATAACATGTATGGATAGCGTACACATTCAAAATATATGTCTATACATCAGGAGGCAGGCTCAGACGGAGTTAGGCCCAGTATGGCTTGCAGGTGATTGCACAAAGGTGAGAAAGGGTACCGTATCCCCGGATAACAAGTAAGGATAGCGTACACATTCAAAATATATGTCTATACATCAGGAGGCAGGCTCAGACGGTGTTAGGCCCAGTATGGCTTGCAGGTGATTGCACAAAGGTGAGAAAGGGTACCGTATCCCCGGATAACATGTATGGATAGCGTACACATTCAAAATATATGTCTATACATCAGGAGGCAGGCTCAGACGGTGTTAGGCCCAGTATGGCTTGCAGGTGATTGCACAAAGGTGAGAAAGGGTACCGTATCCCCGGATAACATGTATGGATAGCGTACACATTCAAAATATATGTCTATACATCAGGAGGCAGGCTCAGACGGTGTTAGGCCCAGTATGGCTTGCAGGTGATTGCACAAAGGTGAGAAAGGGTACCGTATCCCCGGATAACATGTATGGATAGCGTACACATTCAAAATATATGTCTATACATCAGGAGGCAGGCTCAGACGGAGTTAGGCCCAGTATGGCTTGCAGGTGATTGCACAAAGGTGAGAAAGGGTACCGTATCCCCGGATAACAAGTAAGGATAGCGTACACATTCAAAATATATGTCTATACATCAGGAGGCAGGCTCAGACGGTGTTAGGCCCAGTATGGCTTGCAGGTGATTGCACAAAGGTGAGAAAGGGTACCGTATCCCCGGATAACATGTATGGATAGCGTACACATTCAAAATATATGTCTATACATCAGGAGGCAGGCTCAGACGGTGTTAGGCCCAGTATGGCTTGCAGGTGATTGCACAAAGGTGAGAAAGGGTACCGTATCCCCGGATAACATGTATGGATAGCGTACACATTCAAAATATATGTCTATACATCAGGAGGCAGGCTCAGACGGTGTTAGGCCCAGTATGGCTTGCAGGTGATTGCACAAAGGTGAGAAAGGGTACCGTATCCCCGGATAACATGTATGGATAGCGTACACATTCAAAATATATGTCTATACATCAGGAGGCAGGCTCAGACGGTGTCAGGCACAGTATGGATTTGACGGCCCAGATTACACAGTGGAGGAGCAGGGAGAGGTAAAGATTGCTAATGCTGGGGCCCTGCCCAAGCAAGGTGGGCCCACTCATGGGCGTCGGTACTGGCACTGGGCCCCTCATAGTACAGCGGTGTGTCTGACGGCGGGTGTGCACCACCACCGTCAGAGACACTTGATTGCACTATGAGGGACCCTGTGCCAGTGCCCGCGCCCAAGAGTCGGCCTACCCACCTGTCCAGGGCAACGGCACTCGCACAGTGTCGTGCGCTAGGTGGTGACCCCGGCCATGGGGGGGAGGCAGCACAGTTAGGGAGTTTTAGAAAGTGGCATATGTTGATGTTGGACATTCAGCTGATGCAAAAGGCGAAATAGGTGAAGTCCCAGGAAGAGGTGGACCAAAGCAAGCCATTTTTCTGTCACCCTATATGTCATCAGGGGAAGGTGGGACAAAATCCTTGGAAACCCATGCATGGTTCATTTTAATGAAGGTTAGATCATCCACATTTTGGGTTGACAGATGGGTCCTTTTTTCTGTCAGGATTGATCCAGCTGCACTGAAGACTCTTTCCAATAGCACACTTGCAGCTGGGCAAGCGAGCTCCTGTAAGGCATATTGGGCCAATTCAGGCCAGGTGTCCAGTTTAGCGGCCCAATAGTCAAAGGGGAATGACCTGTGTGGGAGAACATCGATATGGGAGGAAAAGTAGTTTGTAACCATAGTTGACAACTGCTGTCTCCTGTCACTTTCCATCGATGCAGTATTACCAGTTGTGTGAGCGGTATTTGAAAAATCAGTCCACAACATTGTCATGAAACCCCTGTCTCCAACGCCACTTCTGCTGTGTGCACCACAAACACCTCTGCCAAGCTGCCCCCGGCCCGTACGGCTCGTGTGAGAACCATCACCGCTGCTGTGTGCTGGGAATGCCTCAAGCAACCGATTTACCAGAGTTGCTTGTTTATTAGCCAATATTAGGTCAAGGTTCTCCTGTGGCATGATGTTTTGTAATTTGCCTTTATAGCGTGGATCCAGGATGCTGGCCAACCAGTAGTCGTCATCGTTCATCATTTTGGCAATGCGGGGGTCCCTTTTTAGGATCTGCAAGGCATAATCTGACATGTGGGCCAATGTTCCCGGTGTCAATGATGCACTGCGAATGCTGGTTGGAGGAGCACTTTCTGGCAAATCCACATCCCTCCAGTCACGCACAAACCCTGTACCAGACCTTGCCACGCCAACATTTTCACTTGCCCCACGAGATGCATCCTCCTCCCCTAAGTAATCATCCCCATCATCCTCCTCCTCTTCTTTCTCCACCTCGTCCAGGAGAGGTCCCTGAGCAGACAATGGCTGAATGTCATCAAGGATTCCCTCCTCCTCTTCCTCCTCATCAACATTGGCTGCAGACGCCTGCTCCTTAAGGTGCGTCAAAGTTTGCATGAGCAGACACATAAGTGGGATGCTCATGCTTAGGATGGTGTCGTCTGCACTTACCAGCCGTGTGCATTCCTCAAAACACTGACGGACTTTACAGAGGTCTTTCAGCTTCGACCACTGCACACCTGTCAACTCCATGTCTGCTCTCAAAGTGCCTGGCCGTGTATCCTCCCACAAATGCATTATGGCCTGCCTCTGCTCGCACAGCCGCTCCACCATGTGCAGGGTGGAGTTCCACCTTGTTGCAATGTCGATAATGAGGCGGTGGTTGGGAAGGTGGAGCAATCGCTGCAGCTTCTGCATACGAACGGAGTGTACAGGCGACCGGCGGATGTGCGCGCACAGTCTTCGCACCTTCTGGAGCAGGGCTGTTAACTCCGGATAATTTTTGAGGAAGCACTGCACCACCAGGTTCAAGGTGTGAGCCAAGCAAGGTATGTGGCTGAGTTTTGAAAGGGCTATGGCTGCCACAAAATTACGGCCGTTATCACTAACTACCTTGCCTGCCTCAAGATGTACAGTGCCCAGCCATGACTCAGTTTGTCGCTGAAAGTACTCGGCCAGCACCTCGGCGGTGTGTCTGTCGCCCAAACACATCATCTGCAACACAGCCTGCTGACGCTTTCCACTAGCTGCTCGATAGGGGGACACATCGTGTGCAACAGTGGCAGCTGCAGATGGAGTGCTCGTATGACTGCGCTCTGTGGACGAGCTTTCGCTTCTGGAGGAGGAGGAGGAGGGTTGAACGCCTACAGCCAACTGTTTCCTATACCATGGGCTAGGCAGCACTGTCCCACCACCGCTGTCCCCTGTGGACACTGCATCCACCACATTAACCCAGTGCGCAATGATGAACACGTAATGGCCCTGGCCATGCCGACTGGACCATGCATCAGTTGTGAGGTGCACCTTTCCGCTCACTGACTGCTTGAGTGCATGGACAATGCGGTCTTTCACATGATGGTGGAGGGCTGGGATGGCTTTGCGAGAGAAGAAGTGGCGACTGGGTAGGTCATAGCGTGGTACTGCATAGGCCATGAGTTCGCGGAAAGCTGTGCTTTCCACCAACCGAAAGGGCATCATCTCAAACGAGATTAGTTTGGCAATGTGGGCGTTCAAACCCAGTGTACGCGGATGAGAGACTGAGTACTTTCTTGACCTACTCATAGTGTCTGGGAGGGTGAGCTGGACTTGAGAGCTGCATATGGTGGAAGTAGCGGTGGACAGGGCGGACTGAGAGAGGGTTGATGATGGTGATGGAGTTGGTGTTCTTTCTGATGGCCTAGAATCAGTCTTTCGTTGATATAACAGTGGGATTCCCTGACTGCTGTGGCCTTGCAACGACACCTCAACATTTGCTGCTGTGCTAACCGGTGGGCTTACAGTGGGGGAAACAATTGTAGCGTTGCTGACTACCTTCGTTGTGATCAGTTGCACATGTGGCACTTGAGGTTTGGTGTTGTGTCCACGCTTGCAAGTGCATGCTGGTTAAATGTCTAAGCATGCAACTGGTATTCAAATTTTTCAGATTTTTCCCTCGGCTAAAGGTCTATGCGCACTTCTTACAGATAACCTTGGCCTGATCATGAGGATTTTGTTCAAAAAAGTGCCACACTGCACTCTTCCTACTTTGGCAGACATTTTGCGGCCTAGCACGCTGTGATCTTTTGACCCTCTGGACAAGCTGTCCAGCAACTCTTTTGATGTTTGGAACCTGTCTTTGGAGTGCTCTGGGCCTGCCAGATAACAGCTGTTGCGATGTCGATGTCTGCTGTGGATGCTCCTCATCTGAGCTATTGGAAGCAGCACCCTTTTCCCCCAATGGGTGCCAATCTGGGTCAACAACTGGGTCATCCATCACCTCCTCTTCTATGTCATGTGCACCTTCCTCTGTGTCACCGTGTATGGTGGTATAGTGTGCGGGAAGGGGCACCTGAGTCTCATCAGGGTCAGAATCTGGCTCTGTACACTGCGAGGACAATGTAGTGCTCTGAGTGAATGTACCAGCAGAATCATCCATCAGCGGCTGTGCATCAGTGCACTCCATGTCAGATTCATCTTGGCCTGGGTAATTCACCATTTCACTTGATAATCCAGGCATGGTATGTGAAAACAGCTCCATGGAGTAATCAGTAGTATGGCCTGCGTCATCCTTCAATCTTGGTTGGGGTGAAGGACACAAGGAAAGGTGTGGTTCATGAACATGAGCCTCCAATGATGACTCAGTGCTTTTACTTTTTACAACTGAAGAAGAGGAGGCGATAGAGCTGGAGGCTGAGTCAGCAATGTAAGACAAAACTTTTTCCTCATGCTCTGGCTTTAAAAGCGGTTTGCCAACTCCTAGAAAACTAAGCGTTCGAGGCCTTATGTAGCCAGACGATGACGCAGGCTCAACACCTCCTGCATTCGGTCCTATTTTGCTCTTGCCACTACCATCAGATCCACCACCAACACCATCATTACCAGCTGCCAACCCCCGCCCAATTCCACGGCCTCTTCCACCAGACTTCCTCATTTTTGGTAGAAATGTAGACAAAATCCAACAAACTATATAGTAATGTAAAACAAGGTACAAGGTGTCTATAGGACAGGGGAGATTTTGAATTTCTGCACACACTTGTGGACACTGGACACTTATGGTTTGTGTGAGGCCCACTGAATATCTGAGTGCTCTGTCACAGGCTCGATGGCAGAGCTGTGACCAAAGTGACTAGAGGATAAGGGAGATTTTTAATTTCTGCACACACTTGTGGACACTGGACACGTATGGATTGTGTGAGGCCCACTGAATATCTGAGCGCTCTGTCACAGGCTCGATGGCAGAGCTGTGACCAAAGTCACTAGAGGATAAGGGAGATTTTTAATTTCTGCACACATTTGTGGACACTGGACACTTATGGATTGTGTGAGGCCCACTGAATATCTGAGCGCTCTGTCACAGGCTCGATGGCAGAGCTGTGACCAAAGTGACTAGAGGATAAGGGAGATTTTTAATTTCTGCACACACTTGTGGACACTGGACACTTATGGATTGTGTGAGGCCCACTGAATATCTGAGCGCTCTGTCACAGGCTCGATGGCAGAGCTGTGACCAAAGTCACTAGAGGATAAGGGAGATTTTGAATTTGTGCACACACTTGTGGACACTGGACACTTATGGATTGTGTGAGGCCCACTGAATATCTGAGCGCTCTGTCACAGGCTCGATGGCAGAGCTGTGACCAAAGTCACTAGAGGATAAGGGAGATTTTGAATTTGTGCACACACTTGTGGACACTGGACACTTATGGATTGTGTGAGGCCCACTGAATATCTGAGCGCTCTGAGACAGGCTCGATGGCAGAGCTGTGACCAAAGTCACTAGAGGATAAGGGAGATTTTGAATTTGTGCACACACTTGTGGACACTGGACACTTATGGATTGTGTGAGGCCCACTGAATATCTGAGCGCTCTGTCACAGGCTCGATGGCAGAGCTGTGACCAAAGTCACTAGAGGGTAAGGGAGATTTTGAATTTGTGCACACACTTGTGGACACTGGACACTTATGGATTGTGTGAGGCCCACTGAATATCTGAGCGCTATGTCATAGGCAGAAATTGGCTAGTGTATCACAAACTACAAGGTGTATGTAGAATTGGGCAGAATAGGAATCTCCCTAGAGTGCAGGTCTGTAAGAACGGAACATGTCCTCGACTTATTCTCACAGTGACACACTGATAGCTTCACTGTGGCTGTGATAACAGCCGTTACACGGTACTGTGTGAGGAGCGTACACCGCTGTATGGTGTGAAAAAATGCACGCTCAGTACCTCAGCAGGACAAAAAAAAAATTGGGATTGCTTTTAAAAAAGCAGTTTGCGGAGCAGTGGGTAAACAGCAATGCAGGAATGTCAGGAAGCCTTAGAAGGCAGCCCAACAACCAACACCACTGATACACTACTATATAGCCTCCCCTTGCACTGCACAGTGACTGGTGTGTTGTACAGGCAAAATCGCTAGCAGCAGAAGCAGTTTTTTTTTCTTCTTCTCAGCAGGACCAAAAAAAAAATTGGGATTGCTTTTAAAAAAGCAGTTTGCGGAGCAGTGGGTAAACAGCAATGCAGGAATGTCAGGAAGCCTTAGAAGGCAGCCCAACAACCAACACCACTGATACACCACTATATAGCCTCCCCTTGCACTGCACAGTGACTGGTGTGTTGTACAGGCAAAATCGCTAGCAGCAGAAGCAGTTTTTTTTTCTTCTTCTCAGCAGGACCAAAAAAAAAAATTGGGATTGCTTTTAAAAAAGCAGTTTGCGGAGCAGTGGGTAAACAGCAATGCAGGAATGTCAGGAAGCCTTAGAAGGCAGCCCAACAACCAACACCACTGATACACCACTATATAGCCTCCCCTTGCACTGCACACACAGTGACTGGTGTGTTGTACAGGCAAAATCGCTAGCAGCAGAAGCAGTTTTTGGTGTCTTCTTCCCTGCCTAACGCTCTCCCTACAAAATCAGCAGCAGCAGCAGCTCTCGCTATTCTGAGATCAGCATGAGTAACATGGCGGTCGGCGTGCACGCCCTTTTATACCCCCTGTGACGCCCCCCAAAGCAAGCCAATCACTTGCATGCCCTTCTGAAAGATGGTGGTGACCCGTGCCTATGTCATCACGTTGCCCACAGTGTCCGTGGATCCTGATTGGCTGAAAAAGAGCGCAAAACAAACTTTTGAAACGCGACTTTGGCGCGTAAGTCGCCGACCTCGTGGCCGACCTCATCCTAGGGTCGGGTTTCGTTTCATGAAACCCGACTTTGCCAAAAGTCGGCGACTTTTGAAATTTTTCGACCTGTTTCGCTCAACTCTACTGCTTTCATTTCAGACTCACCACTGCTGGTTCCAACTTTCCCTTTCCTGGCATAAGCTTTCCCTATAGGAATATTTATACAGGAAAATGGCAATCATTACGTGTGGACATTGGAAGTCAAACTTACTAATGGAGTAGCGTTCAATAACATTTGAATGAATGTGACAATTTCAACTTTAATTAAATATCGTTGGCTTGTTCATTTCGACTGATGAATGTCCGGTGAATGTTGGCGACTATTCGAACATTGGTCGGTTGTGTTGGAATATTTTAGCCTGATGAGAAGCACTCGCTACATCAAAGGACCAAAAATATCTAGTGTTGGCCAATGTATTCTGTGATCTGTATCATCTGGGCCTTAATTCAGTGAATCCAGGCAGTATTAACTTTTTTATATAAAGTACGGCATGAAATATTGTATCATATATGTGTCCGAGCACAGCAGCCGGTGTATAATATAGGTAGGTGACTATAGAGGAATTGGAATGAAATCAAACTGTCCTATGGATGTAGCCGCTTAGTCACTTTCTCCAAACAGCGATAACACTGATCTTTCTATGAGAAGAGTCCACTTTATTAAGAAAGCTGTATTACCATGAATTGCTGATATCCAGTTAACTTTACTATACTTTTGATTGGAAAGTAATGCTGTTTTTTATCATAGTTTGTTTTTTCAAAACTTAGTTTATAGACAAATAAGACTGAAAAGTCATAATGCAACTCCTTACATATATAGGACATACCAATTTATAGTGCAAAAAGTATTGCTTTTAATGAGAGAAGAAGATTGACAAGTGGTGCTGGATTATAGAAGAAATGCCCCATTGTGACCTGTATCATATTTTCACCAAATTAACAAGCCCACTTTATATTGAGTATGTCCTGTAAATCTTTGTTGCCTGGAAAGCTTTAGCTGTGATGCGTCATGCTGAGAGAAGACTTTCATATGGGTAATATTGGGGCCGGTGAAATCGAATAATAAATTACTTTATTTAACAGATGTATACCGTAAGTTCTTTTCTACAGTTTTTGCAATAAACACAACCTACATCTTGATATACATAATTATATAGTCAGGATGAAAAAAGATTGTTGTCAATCATATTCACTCTGTTATTTTCTCGCCATGTTGAACCACAGTAAGACAAAATGTTATGTATTTCCAAAAAGCAACGCAAGCTTCTTTTGAATGTAGTTCTGGAAATAGCTATTTATATACCTCTTGGCAATGTTCCATAGACCTACTATACTCAATTAGTGATATTCTTCCATAAATTATATATTACTCACTCAACGCCTATTCCATCCCTTTGGTATTAACTTGCTAACAAGTTTGCCAAAACAATCGCTATATAAATTCCATTGTGGCTCAAAAAGGTTGTTTTGGATTCAGCATATAAATATAATTCTTTGTGTAATGAAAAGTTATGAAATGATGCAATATACTTTTGCTATCAATTCCTCAAGGTTTCATTGAATAGAAACTTTCATTGTCTCCAAGCAGCATAAAAAAATCTGTCCTGGTTAGGTGATGAACAGATTTTTACTAGACCCAGTTTTGATAACTGTAGTGTACCTATAGCAAGCCCTGCATCTGTGTGTCCATCACATACAGGTAAGATTTTTATTCCCTGGAGGTAAGCAGCAAAGCTTCTGATGTATTTGCAATACAAGATGTATATTTACCCAAGGTAAGTACATGCCAGCAAAATCCAACATGCAGATATTCACAAAGTTGTTTGAGTGGCATTGAATTCTATTCAAATTTTACTAAAATCTTTAGTTTCCACAATATACCTGAATTGTAGAGAGTTGGCAAAAGGTTAAAAAACCAAAAAAGTGATACCTTACCATTCACCTCTATGGCCACCTCCGTTGCTTGCTGTCCTCCCTACAGTGCTTGGTGGCTCTTTTTACTACAAACTGGAACCCCAGGTTTCTTCATGATAGGCTGAGACTTCCGCATATGACTACACAACATATGCTGGTTCACAGCATCTCAATAAGCAAATAATTGTATGGGTTCATCACACCCATCAAGGAGCGCACGTCCTATACAAGGAGTCCTTCTTGGAAAAATGGAATCCACAGCATATCAAAAAACAGCACTCCACACACTGGTGAAATTGGAACTTCACATTTAATCCGCCTTCTGTGGCAACGTTTCGATCCCAATGATCTTGATAAAGACCATTGGGATCGAAACGTTGCCACAGAAGGCGGATTAAATGTGAATCTCTAATTTCACCAGTGTGTGGAGCGCTGTTATTTGATATGCTGTGGATTCTGCATATGACTAGTCATGGGATGTGTCTGCATATGCATGTTGTAGATTTGCAACTTTGGAAATCCAGGTCTAGAAAGAAGTGGCCTGGGGTTTCAGCGAGTGGCTGCGGTATGAAGAGGCACTGAGAACCAAATGGGTAACCATGAGAAGCTTGTGAGGTCAGAGCAATGAGCCGTGAGAAGCTTATTCATTGTATTTTTTTCAGCATCTTAAATTTATCATACTCTGGATACCCTGTAGACCCCAGAGCATAATAAGAACATTCAATTTATGGAGATTAGCTTTGCTGCAAATTGAATTTCCTGGTTAAAACCATATAATTTGGTGAACTGAAATCTTCTCTCATCTGCTTATTTGTACCTACATGTATTTTGTCCATGGTTGAAAGCCAAAATTAGAATCTCATATTTCTTCTGCAAATTTGTGGTTGAAACATACGTGTATGTCTTTATATGGATAAAGCCCTTTTGAATGGGGTTAGTCCACCTGCACTACACATTTCAGGTGAAATACACCAGAAATACAAATTTAGAGGGCAGGAAGGATCCAGTACTAATTAAAACCACCCTTAGGCTACTTTCACACATCCGTCTTTTTAAATCTGGCACAATGCGTCGAAAAGTGTGAAAATCTGATCCGGAATCGGATCCGGTTTTGTCACATTGAACTTAATGATCGCCGCATCGTGCCGGATGGACATGCGGCGCTTCGTTTTTTTGCCGGATAGGGAAAACGTGAGCCGTTTGGCGACAGTAAAAAACGTTCCATGCAATGTTTTTTTGCAGCACCAGAACGGCTTTTTACACAGCGAATGACCTGGACAATGTGAGTGTTAACCCCACAAGTGCCCGGCGAGAGAGAGAAATCTCTCTCTCACCCGGACACTGAGTGTTAACCCCACAAGTGCCCGACGAGAGAGATCTCTACCTCGCCCGGACACTGTGGGTGTTAACCCCACAAGTGTCTCTCTCTCCCCCCCAAAACCTTTCGGCAGCTGTCTCTCTCATCCCCCAGTGTACCTTCCTCCTGCGGCTCCTTTAAATCATGTCCGAGCCGTATCAGGCGCCGCTAACACATCCGGCGTCACCGCTGTAGGCCGGATCCGGCGGCCCGGCTCTTTGCCACACGCCGTTGGACCCCACACACCGGATGTTTGAAAGTAGCCTTAGGCTGATGAGAGGAGCACTCAGTCAGAAAAAGAGACAGTCAAAATCTCCAATACTACGATATACTACAAAAATAAAAAACTGACCAGCACCTCTGAACAGAAGAGGCGGTGACTGCCTACATATCTGACTGAGAAGTCCTCTCATCAGACTAAAGCTGTTTTTAATTAGTGCTGGATTCTACCTGCTCAAACTGTTTCCCTACATCTTAGCACTTAACGAGTGCTGCAGTATTCTCTTCTTGTATATTATGTAGGATTAGCAGATTGCACCTGTTGACACTTGCTTTATTCTGTTCAGAGGCGATGGGAGCTGGTGGTGACTGCCTCTTTTTCTGACTGAGCATGCCTCCCATCAGCCTAAGGTGGATTTTAATTACTGCTGGATCCCACCTGCCATTTATATTTGTAGGCTTATAGCCTGGGAGAAGCATGTTTAAAAAATATCAGGTTAGGCCCCATCAAAGATAAGTATACCTTATCACGGCTGGTGGGCTCTTATGAATTGGTCAATTTGTACTCTAAGTATCCTCAATTTTATAAGCATATTCTATATAGCAGTAAAGCAGACAATGTTCCAATAATTCAGTGTTTGCTTACATTTTAGTTCTTACGGAATGCTGCTGTATTCTTTTGTTTGTGTATTATGCAGCCATAGCAGCTTTCACCTGTTCACACCAGCTTTATTTTGACAGATTGGTGAGTTTTTCTGTTTTAACAGATCAAAAGGTTGTTAGCTGCAGTGTAATCTAGTCTTTCCTTGTTGAACATTCTTGAGAAAACTGGTCACCCATTGTTTTGTGTAGTAGACCCAACATTTCACAAAGGTAGAAGGTTTTATTTCCCACTATTGTGTATTTGTGCATTTTTAATGCTGAATATTGAAAAATGCAGTTTATTACAGTTCTAGCAAATTGTCTGGGATTTATAAAAATCTCATGCCTACTATTTTTTTTATTGCAATGTGAACTGAACTGCTGTGAAATACACAACTTGTCCAATTCTCTTGCAGTAAAAATGCTTTTTATTTGTGAATTTCTCCTATAGACATGAATGAAATGAGTAAAATCCACAGATAAAAACAAAATATTGTATTTTTAGTGCACTTCCACAGTGGGAACACTTGTAATCCACAAATGACTGTATCAATTATCAAAGCTAAGTAAGAGGAGGTATCCAAAATTAAGCAAAACTACTGTATATACTAGTGTGTAAGCCGACCCATGTATAAGCCGACCCCCCCAATTTTGCCACAAAAAACTGTGAAAACTTATTGACTCGAGTATAAGCCTAGTGTGGGAAATGCAGCAGCTACTGGTAAATTTCAAAAATAAAAATAGATACTAATAAAAGTAAACTGGTGGCCCCATAAGATGCTCCATATTAAAATACGCCCCATATAATGCTGCACAAAGGTTAATGGTGGCCCCATAAGATGCTCCATATTAATATATACCCCATATAATGCTGCAGAAAGGTTAATGATGGCCCCATAAGATTCTCCATTTTAAAATATGCCTCATATAATGCTGCACAAAGGTTAATAGTGGCCCATAACATGCTCCATATTAATATATATGCCCCATATAATAATGCTGCACAAGGGTAATTGGTGGCCCATAACATGCTCCATATTAATATATATGCCCCATATAATTATGCTGCACAAAGGTTATTGGTGGCCCATAACATGCTCCATATTAATATATATGCCCCATATAATAATGCTGCACAAAGATTATTAGTGGCCCATAACATGCTCCGTATTAATATATATGCACTAGTCCCGGCTGTCTGCATCTCCCTTCCTGTGTTCTTCCTGTGCGGTCACATGGTACCGCTCATTAAAGTCATGAGTATGCGGCTCCACCCCTATGGGAAGAACACAGGAAGGGAAGTGCAGACAGCCAGGACTGAGAAATAGCAGAGCCATATATGCAGACGCCAGGAGGATCAGTATCATGTCTCCTGCTCTCTCTCCCTCGCCGGCTTTCAGGTGTATGACTCGTGTATAAGCCGAAAGGGTCTTTTTCAGCCCAAAATAGGGGCTGAAAAATTAGGCTTATACACGAGTATATACGGTATTTAAAACATGACCAAAAAAAGAAGACAATCTAAAAAAAAGCAATGAAAATGCATGTACTAAATGTACTAAAAACCGCAATGGAAAAATCCAAGTAACCTAATTTAGCTAATTAGTGAAAATCTGCTGCATCAAAAACGCACCAAATTCTCATTGCAGGAAGTTATCCTAATTGGTACATAACTCTTTGGAAGAAGTGTAGGACATGCACTTTGAAGAGGCTTCATCATCGTTTAATGGGGTGTTCTTCATGTTCTTAATTTACTATTATCAACTGTATAAACTTGCATAGGATATGACAATGAAAAGATGCCTTTAAACAAATGTTTTCTCATTGTACTTGAAGACTCTGAATTTATTCCTTGGCTGAACACGGTAAATCTGAGTTCATAAAGAAAAGAAAGAGAAATGTGCTGTTTTGCCCTACATATAACTTCTAAATTTCTTCTACCTGAACTGCTTATTCATGGCATTTTGAGATTTTCATTCCTGTTATATTACTTTTCCGCTGTTGCCTGATGCATAATTATTTATTTGTGTTCATCACATTTTCTCAGGAAAGGGATTAGTATTTTCATACAGAACATTTCCCTGCCTCTAAAAACTATTACAAGAGTTAGGATTACAGGATATGAGTGGTGGCAGCTGGGGAATTTAGATATTAATGCTACATTTTACTATTCTTTATATGATTTACTGAGCTTAATATTTTAAACAAAATGCTAACATTATTTTTGCAGAGTTGAGAAGATGCACTATTTATCACGGGAACCCACAGAAAGTCAAAGGGGTATTCTCATCTTTAATATTATGAATATCATTTTTGTAAACAGCTGTATGACCTTTTTAGCTGCCGAACAAAAATAAAAAAAGATCCTAGCTTAATTAAAAGGTATAATCTATTCTATTATTTCTAAACACTGTTTTTCAGTGATTCCTTTGTATCACCGTTCATACTGCACACACACACAAATGAAACACCGTTTGAAAGGTAAACTTACAGTTTAAATATTAATTTTCATAAACCTGCAGTAAGGAAAGAAAAATGACCTGCAGGTGGCACCACAGTACCCCAAAGCACACTACCAACACATTTATAAACATGCACTGCTTTTTCGATGATTATTTCGCCCCACACACGATACACCATTTGAAAGGTAAACTTGCTCCCTTCAGCAAGAAAACAGCCAAACAAACCACACATTCACAATTTTATCACTAAATACAGTTTAAACATTCATTTTCATAAACCTGCAGAAAGACACAATGACCTGCAGGTGGCACCTCAAACGGAAAACATTTTTTGGCCTCCACTTATCAAAACAATTTATTGTATTACCAATCTACATATATAAATACCTGTCTGTGTTCATCATCTCATGAAATACATTTACATTTGACAAGCTTGCTTTTTCTGAAATTGCCTGCGTCCCCGACGACCAATGTCGACCATTTTGCATGGGTCAAGCTAGTACTCTTTATTAATATATATATATATATATTAAAATCAAAAACAAATAAAGGAATATATAAATACAATGACAAAATAAGAGAGGACCTCCTGAAGGTGGATGGTACAAAATAGGCTGCCTACTATATGATTCCCTAGAAAATCAAATCTTAAATGGTCCTGTAGAAAAATAAATTACCATGGATAATATAAATCCTATGTGTCATTCAAAGTTATTGCCCAGACCAGTATAAAAAGTGCCAGGTGCAATTTATACACAAACAAAATTCCTTTAAAGAGGATTAAATCCTCCTATATATTTCCATAGCCACGCTTTTCTGCCTATGATCAAAGATGTCTGCAGAAAGCAAACCAATGGAACTGCAGAGTTATTTTAAGAGATGTAGAAACACTGCTAAATCATACTACATATATTTCAATATGGCCACAAGTTGCAATACAGAGCAAACATAAGTAGGAATGACTTATATTAGTACATCACCTGAATTAATCAATCTAAGTGAAGTCCCATAGTAGAAAAAGGAACAGCTGTAACGCCCAACCCCTATGCCATTTCGCATTCAAGCTTCTTCCGGGAGTGTGTTCTATATCATTAGAATTTGGGACATGTGTGAAATAATCTTTAATATTATTGTAGATTAGTAGGATATGTCACAACATTATGATTGGTAAGGGTCTGGTCTTTGGGACTAGAGATGAGCGAACATGTTTGGAAAACGTTTGTCAATCTCAAATACGGCACAAACGTTGCACGGATTCGTGTTCAGATTCCCTAGCATTTTTCCTAAACATTGGCAAAATTTGGCCAAAGTTTGGTAAATGATCGGGTTCACTAAGGGCTCTTTCAGATGTCAGTGTTTCCAGTAGCAGCACAGGCCACCAAACATCCTGCACACATGCACACTGATGACACACGGATGATATCCGTGTTTCATCACTGTGACATTTACCCGTGCCTGGATATCAGTGGTACTGTTCGCACTGTTCCCCGGCACCGAGTGTTGAAGACAGCTCACATCATTGTCCCCTGCTTGCACTGCAATCAGCACGAGCAGGGGACAATGTTGAGAGTGTCAGAGAAGGGATTTCTATATCTCCTCAGGTATATTATATCTTATTGGTACCCATGCAATGAGGCATAATCAGAGAGACAGACTGCTCGTTGTCTTTCCAAATAGTCTGTAAAGTTTATTGACAGCATTAGTTTATATAGAACAAATTCAAAGGAAAATGTGGCATTACACAATAATTGGCAAAATAAAAAGGGAGGTTACATAATAATCTGGCAGAAATATGAGTTATACAATTGGTTGTCAAACACATCCTGAGACACGAGATAGATTACATAATAAAATGTGGGTGAACATTCCAGAACTTTTCATATGTCAGTGTGACCTGGTTCAAAAGTTGAGATTCTGAAAAGAACTTGGACTGAGTTACAGAATTTTGGAAGCAAAAATATGTTCTGGACCAAATTCTGGGAATCTATGCAGAACTATCAGGCCATAAAAAAAATCTGCACGTAGACTGATGATAACTGGATAAAAGGTCATCCTTGCACAATACTATTTTCTAGTATTATATTCAGAACAGAAATTAACCCGTACTTTAACAAGAGTTGCATTCAATTGTTAACAGCGAGAGTAACTGACGGCTGATGGGAGTATTCATCAGGTGCCTGCACTATAAATAAATGAATCAAAAAAATCATGTGGGGTTCCCCTGTATTTTTCATAACCAGCTGCGGGCTGCCACCCTCAGCTGTCAGCTTAAGCAAGGCTGGTTATCAAGAATAGAGGCGTCCCCATGCTGAATTTTTAATTATTTAAATAAATAATAAAAAAAGCGTGAGGTTTCCCCCATTTTTTGACCACCAGCCATGCTAAAGCAGACAGCTCTGGGCTGGTATTTTCAGGCTGGTAAGGGGACATGGAAATTGGCCATCTCCAGTCTAAAAATAATAGCCTTCAGCCTCCCCAGAAAAGGTGCATCTGCCAGAAGTGCCAATTATGGTGCCTTGCCTGGTTTTTCCCACTTGCCCTGTTGTGATGGCAAGTGGGATTCATATTTGTAGGGTTCATGTCACCTTTTTATTGTCTGATGATATCAAGCCAATGTGTTAGTAATGGAGAGGAATCTATAAGATGCATCTCCATTACTAATCCTATAGTTATATTGCAAATAAACACACCCAGAAAAAAGTCATTTAATTTAAAGAATGACACATCATCGCCCAGTCCACAGAAACCAATGTCTCCTGTAACAGAATTAAAATAATAAACTACAAATTTTCTTACATGCTCACCAAGATAACAATAATCCATTTTATCCGCGCTGGCAGGCTGCATTAGTCTCATCATGAAACATTGCAGCGTGACATCTAGATGTAGCAAAACTGCACTCGTCATTAGACAACTGGATTATTATCTTCTTGGCCTATCCATTGCTAATCCTATAGTTACATTATAACTATAGGATTAGCAATGGATAAGCATCTTATAGATGCCTCTCCATTACAAACCTGTGGGCTTGATGTCACCGGACAACACAAAGGTGGTATCAACCTCACAAATATGAACCCCACTTTCCACAGCCACAGGGCAAGTGGGAAGAGCCATGCAAAGCACCAGAATCTAATAGATGTACCATTTCTGGTTGGTTGAGGGCGGCTATTTTTAGGTTGGGGAGACAATATCCATGGCCCCTTATCAGCCTAAGAATACCAGTTCCCTACTGTCAGCTTTTACTTGGCCGGATGCCAAATTTTGGGGGGACTGCATGTCATTTTTTAAGTTTTTTTATTTAAACAATGATAAACCAGTGAGGAGGGACCCTTGTAGTCTTGATAACCAGCCTTGTTAAAGCTGACAGCTGAGGGTTGCAGCCTGCAGCTGTCAGTTTTGCCTTGCTGGTTATCAAAAATACAAGGGAACCCACATCAGTGTGCTTTCTTTAAATTATTTAGTTAGAGCACAATTGATAGGTGAATTGATAATTTTTTTTCCTGGTGTCTGCCCCTAATTTGAGCTGTTTTGGCAGCTTTTGGGCCCCTCTGAAAGTGTTGTCTATGCATTTGGTTTTGCCTCCCATTGAATTGAATGGTGTTTAGCTATGTTTTGCGAACATCGGGAAGTTCAACGAACATAGCCCAACCGAACCTTAAAAGGTTAACTCATCTCTATTTGGACCTCTGACAATTCAAAGAAAAAATAGAACTCCCCTTTGCACATCTCCTGCACAAAAGAGTTAGTATAATCCATCATAAGGCAGGGTGGGCACAGATTGTACAGCATGACTCATTGGAAAGTTAACCTCTTTCAGGGGGCATCAAGGTACCACACAACAATGCAGTTGTCCAGGCACCTATAACTGCAACCCAGGCATGAGACAATTGGGTTGAGCTGCACGACCAGAGCTATGCACAAAAGAATACACCATCACTGTTAAAATTTTGAAAATCTCCCTATCTTTTCTATATGTTGTCTCTAAACTACCAATAGCTGGGAAGCTCTTTAATAGAAGCTCTTTTAACAACTGCTGTTTTGATTTATAGCTCAATTAAACATGTCAACAATCTGCAAAAAAGCTATTTCCCAATTATTAACCCATTTAAACTGGCTAGTAATTGCCCAAAAATCAAGCAAACCACTCGTTTGTTGAGTGCGATGATTTGTATCACTCCATGTAGATTGGTGGCTTATCACCAATAACAATGACACTGTATCTGAACAGAACTATCGTATTAGTGATAGATCTGTACCCATCACTATTTTGAAAGTCTGTGTAAACAGGTCACCAAATCACCATTGATTGGCTGATGTTTAACTGCCAGGAGTGGCTCATTTAAATGGGCAATTGGTTTTGTCCATGTCTGATTGACATTGGACATTGTTACAGAGCTTTTACATACAATAGTATAATTGCCAACTGTCTAGAATTGCCAGGACTTTCCTGAATTTCCAAAAACAATGCCTGCAAAATTGGACATATCCTGGTTCAAAAAGCAGTGATATTTTCATATACCTCATCAACAGTTGGTTTGGTGATGCTCCTGGATCGAGGTAAGTAAGGTTCCCATACCCGAAATATAGCTACCTCTTGAATGACAGTTCAGTCATTTATTTGGCCAGCAGTTCTCTCTCCTGACTAGAGATGAGCGACTTTGCCTTTTTTAGGGTCGAGTCGGGTTTCATGAAACCCGACTTTCTCAAAAGTCGAGACGAACAAAATCGGCCCACTATCGTGAAAAGTCAAAGGTCCGACTGAAACACGAAACCCAATGCAAGTCAATGGGGAAGCAAAGTCGGTAGGGAGTAGAGGACAGTAAACACACCTACATGCCGGACCGCTTTTTTAAAGTATGCGAAAACTCTCTCTCTCTCCCTGGACGCTGCACATGTCATCTCGTTGCCCACAGTGTACGTCCTTGCTCAGTGGCTGAAAAAAGTCAAATTCAAGCATTCTGGGAAATCCGACTTTGGCGCTCGTTTTGCCGACTGAATGGCCAACTTCATGCTGTGGTCGGGTTTCGGTCGGCGAAACCCGACTTTGCCATAAGTCGGCGACTTATGAATCTGGCCGACCTGTTTCGCTCAACTCTACTCCTGACTACTCCAAACACAGAAATGCTGGTTCTGCCATGCACTCCTATGTTTTCTACAAGAGAGCTACTGCCCGACTCCTCCAGTGGCAGATTATCTTGCAGAGAACAAAAGGATCTGATCCTTACCTCCCCAACATCATGTTTCAGGAGAGAACAACCAATATCGGCAGCTTCACCCAATGTTAACCTAATGTGTATGGGAGCCTTTAAATGTACTTGTTTAGCCAACAGAAATGTAAGCTTGCAAGGTCGACCAGCTCTTCCAAAGGTTCCATAACAGAAATCCAATATTATTTTATCCAATGTAGAAATTAAAAAAGTGAATTACTATAGATGCAATCGTACTTTATGTCTGAAATATTCTTTAGGTATGCGGTTCCATGGGACGCAATAATAAATATTGTCTACTAGTAGGATACCTGAAAGAGGGTTTGAATTCTGTTTAACCACTTAATAAAAATTGATTGCTTTATGTAATTCTTATCAGACGATCATGTACCTAAACTTGAGAGATGAGCTTTTCTTGTTTTCTGTATGAAGATCTCCTTGTGCGTAATGAGATAAGGCTTCCTGTATGACGATAAAAAACTATAGAGTAATCCATTAATACCATATCTATTAAGTGTGTCTGCCAAGAGGAAACATGAAAAAAAACAAAATCTATGACATTAAATACTTTATCTTACCATGTTACCCTACATTGGATATCAGATCTACCAAAAATGAGATTCACTGTTCTACTGTAAGGCAAGCATCATGGGACATGTGACTCCATCACAGCCGCAGGGCGAGATATTTCTTCCTCTATATCTTCCTCATTTGTTTTGTTCATTTTTTAATCAATATCCATTTGTTCCTTTGTGACTATAATATCTACAGCTGAGTTTAATATTATTTTGATGAAGTTTATAATACCATGTTGAGGAAAATGAAGAGAGAGGATTAGCACATCCTTACAAGTAAGCACAAGATGTGAGTTTATGTAGGATTTCATGGGTTTTAGCTCAGTCATTAAATGCCAGAGAAGCTGATGTTAATAGGATTGAACGCATGAGTTAGCAACACTATGGTAACTAATTTCTCTTTACAGACTTTAAACGGAAATGCCAGGAAATAAGCTACTGAGGAAACCCCATGATGCTCATGCGAATGAGCACACTATAGCAAGACCATCTTAAGGGACATATGGCGTAAAATAATTGTGACATGAGGGGATGTATAGGAGGTTGGGCAAGGAAGGATCGACACTTGTTTCAGCTTTCAGTAGCCCACCTTTATCTCAGGTGTACAAATAGCTAAAGTTTGTGAAATAAATACCCAGTTAAAAGCTTTCGGCAGAGCACAATGGCAGAAAATGAAAGCTCCACATCACTGTCTTCGATAAACTGCAACCCAGAGCAATCAATGGTGCTTGAGGAATCCTTATTTCTCTCTCACATTTCACATAATGATGGAGAGAACTGGTATACACTAGGTAATGATGGCGTATTTATACATCTTGATGAACAGTCAAAAGATTTCAGTTGACACAAATCAAGCTTCGTATCCAGCGAGCTGCAGGTGGGGTGAAGTACATCAAATATATCTGAGCTGATTATCAGGTTTTAAAAAGAATCTCTAGCTACGGTTGTATCCACAGAAGTCAGTTTTACTGACGAGGTGTCTGAGCACCCAGTCAGCAATCCAATCAATAGGAAACAGAAAATATTTATTTTTTTATGTTGAACTCCCGTTTTTTCAGACTCTCATTAAATTATTTGTCAGGGAAAATGTTTACTTTTGAAATAACCTTGTAATTAAAATCATTTCTGTGTTTTAATGGCATTTTCTAAAGTGCTGCATGTGTCTAGCATAAAAGTGAAGTGGAAAGTAACATATGTCAATATGTATTTGGTTAACACAGTGGAGAAAGAACAGTGTGCTATGGAAACTGCGCTTGGTATAGTTAGGCTAGTTTCACACTTGCTTTTTTTTGCAGCGCGTTTTTCCCGCAAAAAAACGCATTGAAAAAACGCATACAAAAGCATACAACTGCTGCGTTTTTTTCAAGCATTTTTATGAGCATGCATGAAAAAAACGCAGCGTTTTTATGCGTTTGTATGTGTTTTTAGTGCGTTTTTACCGCGTTTGCGTTTTTTTCCAACATTTTTAGGTGGCCCCTCACACTACCCAAACCATGACTTTACTAACCCTAACCCTGACCCTAACCCTAACCCTGACCCTAACCCTTAACCAAATCATACTTAACCCTAACCCAAACCCTAAACCCTAACTAACCCTAACCCTAACCCTAACCCTGACCCTAACCCTAACCCTAACCCTGACCCTAACCCTAACCCTAACCCTAACCCTGACCCTAACCCTAACCCTAACCCTGACCCTAACCCTTAACAAAACCATACTTAACCCTAACCCTAACCCTAACCCTAACCCTGACCCTAACCCTTAACCAAACCATACTTAACCCTAATCCTGACCCTAACCCTGACCCTAACCCTAACCCTAACCCTAACCCTGACCCTAACCCTTAACAAAACCATACTTAACCCTAATCCTGACCCTAACCCTGACCCTAACCCTTAACAAAACCATACTTAACCCTAACCCTGACCCTAACCCTAACCCTGACCCTAACCCTAACCCTAACCCTGACCCTAACCCTAACCCTAACCCTAACCCTGACCCTAACCCTTAACCAAACCATACTTAACCCTAATCCTGACCCTAACCCTGACCCTAATCCTTAACAAAACCATACTTAACCCTAACCCTGACCCTAACCCTAACCCTGACCCTAACCCTAACCCTAACCCTGACCCTAACCCTTAACAAAACCATACTTAACCCTAATCCTGACCCTAACCCTGACCCTAACCCTTAACCAAACCATACTTAACCCTAACCCTGACCCAAACCCCAACCCTAACCCTGACCCTGACCCTAACCCTAACCCTAAACCCCCTTAACTAACCCTAACTCTAACCCAAACCCCTAAATTCCATGGTTAAAAAAAAAAAACGCATATGCAAAAAAACGCATACATGAGCATGCCAGTGCGCACATATGCGCATCCATAGGCTATAATGGCTATTTTTAGCGCAAAACGTGCGCATATGTGCGCATGCGCTTTTTTGCAGGGCCAAAAAATGCAACATGCTGCGTCTGGAAAATACAAACGCACACCCCAAAAAAACGCAGTGCATGAAAATCGCATACATGCGCTTACAAGCGCGCAGGTATGCGCACCCATGTTAAATATAGGGGAAAAAACGCATGCGCACATATGCGTTTTTTTCCAGCGCTAAAAAACGCAAATGTGAAACCAGCCTTATATATTCATTTTCTTTTTTTTTTCAATGATATTTTGTTGAAGTTTTAATGAGCAAGAAAATAGAAATCTAGCACTTAGTGTGGAGTAGAATAGATACTTGGAAAGTTGGTACACAAATTATGCAGAATCCACAGGTATCATTCACATGTAATATTCTAAAAGAGTAAATGATATCTAGAGATGAGCGGATCTGACAAAATTTTTCTGTGCCAAATTGCTCAGATTTTACCAGGAAATTCGATTTGCAGTGAAGTTATGTTCCCTATTATGCTCTGGATTCTATCCAGACTCAGGAACATAATAAAGCTCATACTCCTGCTCACCTCTCTGGGCATCCCACTGTTCACTGTCCGCGGTCCAGTTTTCTGCCGCGCTGTTAAACTACATCTTTGACCACATGTTCACTCTAGGCCAGGAATTCTGTCTGTAAGCCCAAGAGTTTAATGCACATGCACAATCATCTTCATGGCCTTCTCCTGGCCGGACCCATCAGCCTAGAGGGAACACCTAGCCTGAGATGCCGTGTAGTAAATGAGCAGTGGGAGAAGCCAGTTAGATGAGAAGCCAACATAAAGTTAAAAAGAAAAAACACATTGTCGCCTCACGGCTCACCTTTCTGGTTGCCCCAAATGCTCCTTGCACTCTGTCCTGTCTATTGCACTGCATCTCTTGTTCAGTTTTCACTCTAGAAATAGACTTGAGAAGGTCCCAGGGCAAGCATATTGAAATCTGGGGCCTACTTGTGACTGGAAATCCTAGCCTTGAGTGAATGCCTGGCTTGAGATGCCGTGAAGCAGAAACATGGAGGACTGGACAATGGGCAGTCAGCAGCAGGGTTGGTCAGAAAGGTGTGCCATGAAGTACGCATATTGTTTTTCTATCTAACCTTTAGCCATCCCTCTACTGTTCAGCAAGTTGTAGACCACAGCTCTCTTCCCTTTTGCTGTACTCACACAGAGCAAATTTTCTAAAAATCTGTTTTTTCCAGGATGTACAGTAGATTATTGAAAAATTTGAGCTGCACTAAATTACACTGAAATAAGTTTGCTTATCTCTAATGATATCAAATGAATTGGCAATGTCTCATTAGAGGAAGATGAACAATTGGCATACCACTAGAGTTCTCCCATAGAACTATACATTACCTTGTAATAACAATTGTATAGTCCTTAGAATAAGCCATAAAAGAGTAAGCAGGCCAGGAGTTAATTAAAAACTGTGGATAAGGGTGAACAGAGAATGAAGGGTAAGGATGGGGACTGAAACAGAAAAGGGAGCGCAAAGACTTTATAGATTTGATGTATCATCAACATTTTTAGTTTATTCTGGTTGTTTATCTTGTCTTTGAATGTCTGGGAGGAGCACAACTTTTGCAAAGGTTTACATACATGAGAGAAGGAGGCAATGTTATGTGGAATTAAAGAGGCTAATTCTCCAAGGTTGCACCTAGTTCATTTCATGTACCGGTGGCCAAGAGATGTACAAGTTGTAGACCACCATCATGAAGGGATCAGAGTTTTGCTTCTGCATTTGTTCTGAGAAATGTTAAAGTACAATTTCCAGAGGAATATTTAAGTAGATGTTCTCTGGTTATGGTCTATTTGATTTAAATATAAAAAATTAGACCCTTTAGTTGCTGAGTGATCTGTTTGGTACCAAGTAGCAAAATAGGCCCTTGTTTTTTTCACAATAACTACAGAATATCATAACTTCTACTCTCATATGCAGATATGATATACCTTACTGGCAGTGATAGTAGTGTCAATGTTAGCAATATATTAGCAATATAAGTTGTATGCCAGTTGACAGACCATAGCAAGTGCAATCCTACACGTGAAAGTTAGCTGTGCTCTAAAGGAGGTCATCAAAGTACTAAGGGTATGTACACATGCTAAGTATTTGGTACAGAAACTTCTTCACCATTTCTGCATCTCTTGACAGGAAGAACGCTGTGGCAAAACCGTTGAATTCATGCAATTTTGCCTCATTTTTACATGTGTTTTTTGTGCAGATTTTTCCTTACTAATTAGCAAAAATGCTAAATTGACATGCTGTAGATTTAAATCTGCACAAAATCTACAAGTCAAAAATAAGCAACGTGTGGACAAGACTTCAGGACTCTCATTCAGTTTGCTAGAATCCGAAAAGCCTTCAGTTTTTGTGACAAATCTGCACAGAAAAAAAGCGGCAAATCTGCAATGTATGCACTGGTTTCAGCACCCTTTTTCTCGAATATGGTAGGTGGTGCTGATTTTAATACAGGGTAATTCTCTACTTTACCCAGAAAAATTGCTGCAACTTTTAGGCTGTGTGCCCACGTAAGCATTTTTGAAGCATTTGTCCAGGTCAAAACGCTTCAAAAATGCATAGAAGAAGCATCCCATTCATTTTAAATGAATTCCGTACTTTTTGTGCACATTGATGCTTTTTTTCCACGCAAAAAATGCTTAGCGGTACAAAAAAAGCAGCATGCTCATTAATTTTGCGGAAAAGTCCACGTTTTTAGCTATTTCCTATGAGTCAGAAGACGCGCGGAAAAAACACATCAAAAATGCGTTTTTTTCTGCAAAAAACGCGCTGAAATAAAACGCGCATTTTCTGGGAAGGAGTCCGGTTTTGAAGCATAAATTTTCTGCCTATGTGAGCACATAGCTTTAAAAGAGACAGTCGACCGTGCTGAAATTTCAAGTGTACATATTTTAGTTCATGAGAAGTGAGAGTGCAATGAACTTCTGTGACAGCGACGAGAAGCATCCTTGCATCGAGAGGTCTCACCAACTTGTTGCCCCACGAGTATTCCTGCTGAACTCCTTATTCATTTGTTAACAATCTACAGATATAGTAAGCTTTAATTGTGAAAACATTGGAAAACTGAATCCATAAAGAGGTGCCAAATTAGCTCCAAAAAAAGTTCAAGATGTGAAACAGTGACTTCTGGCATCTCCACATCACTTCGCAGGATTTTGCCGGAGTCAGGCATGTTGTATTCCACACGTCAATGATGACAGAGTAATCTCCAAGGGAATGTAGCCTGATTTAATACCATCAGACTTTATCCTTGTGGGCCATTTGAAAGGTCGGGTGTACAATAACAAGGCACGAACATTACAGGCACTCAAGAAAATAAAGCAAGAAATTCAGGCTATGTCCCCAGACATCATGTGGAATACATTCAATAATATGGAATGGTGCATGCAGATGTGCTTAGATGCAAATGGTGGACATTTTCAACACCTTCATTAAGACATCATTTTCTTATGAACCAAGGTACCATATATACTTGAGTATAAGCCAACCCAAGTATTAGCCGAGGCAGTTAATTTTGCCAAGGAAAACTGGGTTAGCTTATCGACACGAGTATAAGCTGGGTATGCATTGTCCCCCTCATCCCTGTCCTGGTATGCATGGCTCCCTCCATAGCTGTCCTGGTATGCGTTGCTCCCCATCCTGTCCTAGTATGCCCCATAGCTGTCCTGGTAAGCATGGCTCCCTTGTCCAGTCCTGGTATGCATGGCTCCCCCCATAGCTGTCCTGGTAAGTGTAGCTCCCCCATAGCTGTCCTGGTATGCATGGCTTCCCCATCTCTGTCCTGGTATGCATGGCTCCCCCGTCCTGTCCTGGTATGTGTGGCTCCCCCGTAGCTGTCCTGGTATGTGTGCCCCCCCTCCCATCCTTGTATGCATGCCTCCTATTACAAAAAAAATCCTACTCACCCTCCAGCGTTCCCTCGCAGCACCTCGTTATTATAATACATCTTCAGAAAGTCATACTCACACAGCTGAAGGTCTTATTAAGAGGTAAATGTCAATGTTAGAAGAAATAGTTGTGTTGTGTGTCCTCCAAGTATTTTGGCGTGCTAGTAGATTTAGTTTTTGTTGATGCAGCTGCATGATTTCCAACTGCTAGACAGCCTGAATACATGTGGGAATTCCTTAACAAACAGGCAACCCCCACATGAATTCAGACTGCCCAGCAGCTGCAAATCATGCAGCTACTTTGACACAAACTAAATCACCGAGCACGCCAAAATACTTGGAGGACATCCGAAAACGAGTATACTCGCTCATCACTAATTGTAACATTTCAGTCCTGATTCTGGACCTTCCTCAGACACATGAATTTTAATCTATATATATACAGTGGGGCCAAAAAGTATTTAGTCAGTCAGCAATAGTGCAAGTTCTACCACTTAAAAAGATGAGAGGCGTCTGTAATTTACATCATAGGTAGACCTCAACTATGGGAGACAAACTGAGAAAAAAAAATCCAGAAAATCACATTGTCTGTTTTTTTTTCATTTTATTTGCATATTATGGTGGAAAATAAGTATTTGGTCAGAAACAAAATTTCATCTCAATACTTTGTGATATATCCTTTGTTGGCAATGACAGAGGTCAAACGTTTTCTGTAAGTCTTCACAAGGTTGCCACACACTGTTGTTGGTATGTTGGCCCATTCCTCCATGCAGATCTCCTCTAGAGCAGTGATGTTTTTGGCTTTTCGCTTGGCAACACGGACTTTCAACTCCCTCCAAAGGTTTTCTATAGGGTTGAGATCTGGAGACTGGCTAGGCCACTCCAGGACCTTGAAATGCTTCTTTCGAAGCCACTCCTTCGTTGCCCTGGCGGTGTGCTTTGGATCATTGTCATGTTGAAAGACCCAGCCACGTTTCATCTGCAATGCCCTTGCTGATGGTAGGAGGTTTGCACTCAAAATCTCACGATACATGGCCCCATTCATTCTTTCATGTATCCGGATCAGTCGTCCTGGCCCCTTTGCAGAGAAACAGCCCCAAAGCATGATGTTTCCACCACCATGCTTTACAGTAGGTATGGTGTTTGATGGATGCAACTCAGTATTCTTTATCCTCCAAACACGACAAGTTGTGTTTCTACCAAACAGTTCCAGTTTGGTTTCATCAGACCATAGGACATTCTCCCAAAACTCCTCTGGATCATCCAAATGCTCTCTAGCAAACTTCAGACGGGCCCGGACATGTACAGGCTTAAGCAGTGGGACACGTCTGGCACTGCAGGATCTGAGTCCATGGTGGCGTAGTGTGTTACTTATGGTAGGCCTTGTTACATTGGTCCCAGCTCTCTGCAGTTCATTCACTAGGTCCCCCCGCGTGGTTCTGGGATTTTTGCTCACCGTTCTTGTGATCATTCTGACCCCACGGGGTGGGATTTTGCGTGGAGCACCAGATCGAGGGAGATTATCAGTGGTCATGTATGTCTTCCATTTTCTAATTATTGCTCCCACAGTTGATTTCTTCACTCCAAGCTGGTTGGCTATTGCAGATTCAGTCTTCTCAGCCTGGTGCAGGGCTACAATTTTGTTTCTGGTGTCCTTTGACAGCTCTTTGGTCTTCACCATAGTGGAGTTTGGAGTCAGACTGTTTGAGGGTGTGCACAGGTGTCTTTTTATACTGATAACAAGTTTAAACAGGTGCCATTACTACAGGTAATGAGTGGAGGAAAGAGGAGACTCTTAAAGAAGAAGTTACAGGTCTGTGAGAGCCAGAAATCTTGTTTGCTTGTTTCTGACCAAATACTTATTTTCCACCATAATATGCAAATAAAATGAAAAAAAAAACAGACAATGTGATTTTCTGGATTTTTTTTCTCAGTTTGTCTCCCATAGTTGAGGTCTACCTATGATGTAAATTACAGACGCCTCTCATCTTTTTAAGTGGTGGAACTTGCACTATTGCTGACTGACTAAATACTTTTTTGCCCCACTGTATATATATATACCTCAAAATCTGGAAAAAAGAGGAAGAGGAGCACATACAGTTTCTAAAATGCAAAATTTTATTAATGTCACATCAAAAAGGTCATAGCAATACCAATAAAGTGCATATAAAGATAGTAAAAGATACAAAAAGGATGGACTGAAGGAAGAAACCGCAATGTCCCTTGGCAGCTATACATGTCAAGAGCGCTTCGGAGGTGACAGGCTATCATCCTGCATCAGGCCTCAGAAGGTCTGAGCCCCTGTCCATACAGACTGCTCCCTGAACCATTTGCCTCTAGGATCCAGCGTCAACCTCCTCCTGCCCTGAGAAGTTTGGATCTATTTAGTTAGTGACTCAGCTGTGACCCAGTGCGGGTAATAGCTTTATTTCCACTTTTGCTTGTTAGAGTGTTAGACCTTCTCAGAGTGCTCCAGTTTGGTGTCTGGAATCCCTCTTCTGGTATCTGTATCTGGCGATTAAGCTAAGTGTTCCCCTGTTTGTCTCACCTTACTGGCTTTAGTTTAGCGGAGACTGCCTAGCGCGCATCTCCCTCTCATTCCCTATTCAGGACTAGGCCCCAGGGAGATTCAGGGCCTCAGGTTCCGGCTCAGCGATTGGTGAGGAACCAATATAGGGACTCGGTAGGAGTTATAGGGAGAGATTAGATCTAGCCTAGGGGTCTCCACATCCCTTCCTTAGTGTCTGGGCCCCCTTCCCCATTTCCCTTTATGCTACACTTGGTTTTACCTCACCGTGCGTGACAATACATTAAAGTTACTAGGCAGAGAGCTCCTCCCATGTAGTATCAAAGCACACACAGCAGTGATGATTCACCAAAAAAATACATAGGTAAAAGTGGTGCAGCGCTTACTGATAAGGGGAGCAGGCACAGCATACCGGATTTGGATCCGACAGAGACCCCCGACATGCATTTCGCTTCTTGAATGACTGCTTTCTCAAGGGGATGTGAGTAAAATCGTTGCAAGGACCTTCAAATACCATTGGTGGCCAGTCACGTGACCCAGTAACATGTATTCTCATGGACCAATGAAGGCAGCTCCCTCGGTGCATGCGCAGGGTAAATGCCAGGTCCTGCATCAGATCTGGCGTCAACACATCACCGCACGTGCACGGGGGGCAGGACAAAGTTCCTGAAGACCCGGTCACATGCAAGAGGTGAAAAAAGATGCCGATCCGATGGATTGGATTGTTTCGCACTATTTAGTGCTTTAGCCTCTGTGACTAGCATGCTACCTGGCATTGTCATTATAAGTCAAAATCTGTAGTAGACTGCTCTATACAAATCCACAGTTCTCACCCAATTTGGGTGAAATATGGTACGCCCCCTCTCCACACACAAAAGCAGAATACTGCACACTTTACATCTCGCTAGTATCCCCCCATCATGAGATTGAGGCCCCCAAAGTTAGGCCCTATATATAATGGAGAAATGCGAAGGTGAAAGTAAAAGTGCTGAGGTGAAAACAACAGTTGTGACTGACAGGGATGGATTATAGCAATGCTCCAAAGAGACGCTGCTAAAGGGGCCGCACCACCACACACAACAGCCAAATATTTCACAAACATCATTCAAACATCACAAAGACAGCACACATACACCAACCAACAAGCACAACACCAAGCAAATGCCACAACACACCACATACACACCAGACCACTCTAGACACACACAGCAAAACCACCATCCCACAAATACCACAACACCACCCCATAAATACCACATGCACACCACACACACAAACACACACACACACATGCAAGGACCACACACACATGCAAACATGCTCAGGTGGATGCACCCTACTCACAAGGACGAACATTACTGAGCAGCAATATTGGTCAGGTGAAAAATGCCTCATAGTAAGATTGTCAGTATTGCTTACTGTACAGGGAACTTTTATCACTGAAGCTGCTGAGGTATAGTGAAAGCTGAGCTCTGATTGGTTGCTATGGGCAACTAGACAAGTCTGCCTGTGAGGCGGTTTTCATTACTGAGATGTGAGCTCTTTGAGGTCATAGTAATATTGTGTGAGGGCTGCTCTGTATTTACTATTCATCCTATTATATCTCTTATCAGTATCAGGTGAATACTAAAGAGTCATAATGCTAAGGACTGGTTTTTAAAATGCCACTCACAAATCGACCATCTATTGGGCAAGTTCATCCAAAAGCTAAGAAAGCAAAATTGTGTTAAAGAGAATGTGACTCGTGGCTTGAAAAGAAACAGATGAGACAGGCTAAATGTAAGGCAGCTGAGACATCAGAGAATCGGATAAGGCAGGCTGATACTTGCAAAGTAATTGTTTGGGATGAATGTACATGGTGTACAAGAAAGCGATCGAGGTCCTTGATCACACCTTGAAAGATCTGCGGGGAACTGATGGTTTAATGGGGGGAATTGTTGTAATTTTTGCAGGTGACAGCTGCCAGACATTACCTGTTCTTAAGGTAGCAACACCAGCCGATGAGCTGAATGCTTGTCTAAAATCTTCTTCTGTGGTTACATGTTCAGAAGCAAACTCTTACTACTAATATGCGGGTTCATTTGATGGGAAAAACAACTGTGGACAAATTTACACACCAGCTACTATGCCTTGAAAATGACAGGTTCCCTACTGATTCCACTACTGGTCTCATCTCCTTTCCAGAAGATTTTTGTGAAATTACATCTCCAATAATTGAACTTATTGACCAAGATTTCCCTGATATTTGTAACAATTTTAATAACCATCAGTGGCTTTGTGAACGTGCAATCCTAGTGCCTAAAAATAATAGTGTCAGCTCCATAAGTCTAATAACTCAGAGAAGGCTGCCTGGTCTAGAGACCACATACATGTCTATTGATTCAGTCATGGAGAGTGAACAAGCTGTAATGTATCCATTGGAGTTCTTGAATTCTTTGGAACCTCCTGGAATGCCATCGCATAAGCTCATTTTAAAACTAGGAGCCACAAAAATTTGCTTCTGAATCTTGAGGCACCAAAAATGTGTAACTGCACAAGATTGTGCATTAAAAGTCTTATGCCCAATGCAATTGAAGCCACTATTCTAATGGGAAACTCTAAGGGAGCAAATGTTTTCATTCCGCATATTCCTTTGCTACCAAGCGACATGCCCTTCAATTTTAAGCATCTGCAGTTCCCAATTGGACTTGCATTTGCTATGACTATAAACAAAGCACAAGGTCAATCAAGTCAGCCAGCATTAATTTGGAGAGTTCGTGTTTTTCACATGGACAGTTTTACGTTGCTTGCTCTAGAATGGGTAACCCCAAAAATCTTTTCATATATGCACCTGAAGGTAAAACCAGAAACATTGTTTACCAAAAAGCACTCCAATAGATTGTTGTTTAAAGGCCATTTTACATTTAGCGATGCACCAGCGATCCGACCAGCGATACGACCCGGTCAGGATCGCTGGTGCATCGCTAAATGATCGCTAGTGAGCTTTCACACAGAAAGATTTCACAGCGATGCAGCAGCGACGCAGCGCACGATACTCACCTTTCACACACAGCGATTCTGACGTCCTCCCGCCCGCGTCCAGCGTCGCTCGTCTCACACAGCAGGAAGCCCAGCAGGAAGCAGACGACGAGAAATGGAGCCGCCCGATCTCGCGCGATCAGCGACGGTCAGCGGGGGAGCTGGTCGGAGGTAAGTATCACACATAGCAATATCGCCAGCAACATCGCTATAACGTCACAAAATCAGTGATGCTTTAGCGATATTGCTAGCGATATCGCTATGTGTAAAACCCCCTTAACTGTAAACCTATTTTACTCTTTTGTCCGTGAGCTACTTATAGATTACAATGGAGGGAGGGAGGAAGGGTTGTACTATGTTGTCAATTGGGTGTAAATGTTTTATATGTTTGTGTAAGGTGAAAAAAATTTCATTTTTGATAAAAAATAATTCAAAAAATAGTTGTAATAGTTTATACTACATAATATGTATTGAATATGCAAAATCTATAAAAATGGTGAAATTAAAAAAAAAGTTGCTGTTCACATCAATGTTACGACAAATTAGTAAAATGCCAAAATAATAAAAATTTAAAGTGGAAAAAAAGTACTGTAGCACTTTGAAAATGTCAACTTCAGGGCGACACTGAAAATTTTACTTTAGCTACCATAACTAACAATTTAACATATTTTTCCGTGAGCAAAGCCACGGGTATTCTACTAGTAACAGATACAATACAACTACCCAGCTGACAGAAGCTGCTTCTTTGACTTAATTTTTGTGTTTAACGCATGGATTCTTGTGAGCTTAATAAAATATCCCAATTTGAGCAGTTTTCTCTATGTCTGGTTGTTCTTTAAAAGAAGCTCATGATGTTATTGTTGGTGGTGATCACTTATGGAACTACTAGTCTCTGTGGCACAGAGAGCAACATCATTATATTAATACACTGCTACTGAAAGTGTGACAAAGAGGGATGTTTTCAGATGATGTGGATTCGGCTTTAATGATTATAGATGCAGAAAGTTGTATTTTATCTTTTTTTTTACTATGGATCATGTTGGACCGTTGTTTTGAACTTTGCTATACTCAGATCTCACTAATGTTCTTGTGGTGGAAACAGTGGATGTTTGAGTAATTGCAGTGATATGTTGGATTACGGTGATAGCATGATTGAACAAATGCTAATTAGTAGCCTAAATGCTGTGGAGGATGCAACCTCAGTTGCTACTGTGAGGAACGGCTATGGCTGTGACAACACAACTACAGTGCATATGACTACTATGGCCAATCACTTCCCCTAAGTAGTGGGATATAAAGTGGTCAATATATCAGACTAAGAAGAAACTGTTCAACAATGAATGATTATATGAACAAGTCCAAAGAACTTCGAGAACGCTTTTTAGAAAAAGTGCTACCCTAAAAAAAGTCCATGGTGAAGCCTATAGACATGCATTATCACAAAATTATAACTACCTTTTATACCCTAAAATAAGAGAAGAGACTGATAATAGAATTCATATTATTGTCCCTTTTGATGACTGCAGCAACCATGTAAAATCTATGGGGGATATTAAAGGCAGACAAGGCTCTCTCAGACGTTTTGCCAGATAGACCTAGGATCTCCTACATGAGAGGTAGAAATCAGGGAGGTCCTCTTGTCAACAGCCACTTTAGAGGGCAACATGTAACATGTGGTTGGCTAACATGAACAATAAAACCAAAGGCACCTTTAAATTTGGAGGATGTTAAGCTTGTGCCTATGTTAGTAAAAACAAAACATTCACCAGTGCCATGACAAAAAAAGTGTTCGCAAACTGTAAGAAAAAGCTGTGGTATACCAGGCTACTTGCCAATATCCACATAATTATGTGGGCAAGATTAAAAGAGAGCTCAGAGTGTGAATTCTTGATCACATTGGATATATGCGATGAAAAGAAGACACCAACCTATCTAGACACATACTCAAAATGATCCCAAGAACCCTTTTGACTTGACATTCCAGGTATTCAAGGTGGTGTGTGCTCCTTTAAGAGGTGGTAACTGGGATGAGTTGCTACTGCAAAAGAAGTGCAGATGGATCCATAAATTGGAAATCATTAGCCCCTAAGGAATTAATGAATCACTCTCCTTCTAATGTTTTATTGAGCCTTGAATGTTGTTCTTGGCATTCTGTGGCGTCCACCTAGAATCCTGTCATGTCTTTCATAAAAGCAAGAATTTTCTGCCCTATATGAACTTTCATTTTTTGCTTTTATTCATCCCCCTTTTTATACCATTGATCTATTAGAATAGCTTGTCATGTTTTTAGTAATGTTCCACCTGACATTAGTGACACTACTGTATAATTTGATTGTGAAATAAATGGAATCATGCCAATTCTTTAGGGCAAATGAAATTACCATATTTATGATAATTTTAACTTTTTGTGTTGGGTCTAATACCTCTGTAAACCTGCTACAGCAATCCATATCCTATATCCTTTGCTAAGTTTATTTTAGAATATAGAAAAAGATTTCCCCTGACCATTGTGCACACTAGCAATTTTCATATCATCTTTAGTGATATCTTTTTTACAGGCTATTAAACATGGCATAACATTAGATAAGCCAGAATCAACATGTTAAATAATGTAGGGGAATCCAACTTCCTATCTGGACACCATAAATAATTCTCTATGTAGCAGAAATGCACATTTGCTATGGGTGTCAACCGCTGGGCGGCATTCATAGCTATCCAGCTATGACAACCACAGGAGTCTCCTGCAGACCCCGGATTGTCATGCCAACCCATCAGCGACCCACGGTCATGTGACACGGGCACCGATGGGAGGGGTTAATGACGCACTTCCTGCATGTGCATGTCAAATACTGCTGTCTGAAGTTGACAGCGGCATTTAACATGTTAACAGCCGCTGGTGGATCTTAATTCCACCCGTGGCTGTTAGGGACACATGACAGCTGATCAGATCAGCTGACATGTGCTGGAAATGGTGCGGGCTCATCACCAGAGCTCTTACCAAACAGGGGGAGGCGTCCAATGTCAGATATAGTCATCATTGGATGTTAAGGGGTTAACCACTATCATATTTTATGTTTGGTAAATAAAAGTTACGAATTAATATATATTTCACTCCAATTGAATTAGTCAGTGAAGGTTTACTTAGGCTGAACTAACTTTAATAGTCTAGTCATCTACAGATGTGTCCACTAAATAATATTTGAGCTAAATTATCTCTGACATATAAAAGCTACCTTTTTAATTATGCCTAGTAGCCATATATATAGTAGCTATTGGTTTTTAAGTTTTTGCTTAAGAAGAATGACAGATCTAAAGAATTATTGTTTTTAGCTGGTGTTCTTGAATAACATAGAAAATGATCTGAGTGCAATTGTGCTAGTGGCGGATGATAATAAATGCATACCATTGTAAAATCCTGAAATCTATTATTTACATAGATTTCATTAAGAATTTTATTTTCGTTCTGTTGTAATGTTAAATCTCATTAAATTTTCATGTTTTCTCTGTTTTGTTTTGATTATGCATTTTTCATGGATGGGACATGCTGAATGCTAATCTTTGCCTCTTTTCTATTTTTATCGTATCTGCTAATATTAACTTCGGTCTGGCTTGTGGAGTTATCATTAGCTACACATTATTTAGCTTACATTGGCACATTGAGTTGTAGGTTAATTTGCATGGATCAATCTGATACTAGTAAGCTGCACTGATTAACTAAATCAGAGATCTTGTTTAATAAAGACAAATTATACAATGGGAGATGTTCATTAATCCACTTCCCTTACCCTACAGTCCCTTTCCTCATATAATGTGCCGGAATGTAAAGAATTGGTCTTTGTTGATACATTGTCTTTAGTCTTGCATAGGCCGTTGGCTAGTTTCTTTGATTTTCAGTGACATAAATAACAGAAGCTGTGACATTCCAGATAAAATTATTTTCCAAAGAAACAAAAAAGTGTATTTCTAACAATAGGCTAATATGATATCTGAGCTTAGAGAAATAGTACAACATCCATATGACAAATGCATATCAGAGTGACTGGTATATCATTTTTGTCAGATTTATAGAGTTTGACATTTTTCAAAAGTTTTATGTGCCTATGCAATGCAGTGCTAAAGATTTCCAATAGTAGTTTTGTAGACTATGAGTGAAGTCTGGCCTGGCCATACTAATGCAGTCTAGTAGTATTTAGTATTTTTTAATATATAAACCAGGGTGAAAATATTTATTTATTATTACAAAACCTTGAGAAATGGATTGTTTTCAAAAACTTTGGGTGAGCCAGCCACATGATAGAATACTGTCACAGGTGTGTCAAGTGTGACAGACAGTCATTCTGGATCTGGCTGTAGAAGGTCATTGCGCTTGGCTTTGCAGGCACCTTCTTGATCTTTTGTATAGGGATTGTATAGGGATATTCTTCTCCCTCGAGGACCTAGCAGTGTCCTCCACCCTCTGCTACTAATTGACACACCCTTGCTGGATGTTTATATAGCTTTAGTCTCTTCAGAATGGCATTGGTTATAGCTCTATTTCACATGTCCAGGTTTGAAATGCTAGTAGTTGACTAGTGTTTTCTTGGAGTTCTCTTTGAGGATTGTTGGCGTGATCTCTCTTGTGTCTTCTCAAATTAAGTGTATTCCCTCTTTTTTTTACCCGTGTTGTCTTTAGTTGTAGTGGGGGCTAACTAGCACCCATTCCTTTCCTTTCATCCCTATATAGGGCCTATCTCTAGGGGCAGTCAGAGTTTAGGCTCCTGCTCGGCGATAGGTGCAGAACCAACTTGGGGACATTAGAGGAGTTAGGCAAATGTCAGTTCTACCTAGGGGTCTCCAATTTCCCTGTCCCTTGTGTTTGGGCTTTCCCACCATCTTCCCACTGTTGTGCACTTAGTCTTTCCCTCACACTGTGTGACATTATCACCAGCCATACACATGTTTTAAAAAAACTAAAACATAAAAAAAACTGAGGAGGAAAACCAGTTTGGCTCCAGCTGCATAAAAATTCTTCTTTATTGAAGCAGGTTAACATTTGCTATAAAACTTAACTCTCAATTAAATAGCCACACTTCGGACAGAGGCAGAGGCTACGTGTTTCAACCTGTGCGGTCTTTGTCAAAGCCATACTAAATCTCAAAGCATGATCTGCTATATAGAGAAAACTCACCCATGAAAGTGCTTTTACAATATCATGTGACATAATGAGAAAGGTCCTTTTTCAGATGAAAAATAAAAATGACACATAAGCAAAATTAAATAGACATAAAACATAAATCATTTAACAATAATACAACATTAAATCGTTTTGTTTATTTAAGCCACTCAGAAATCTGGTATTTAGATGATAGATCCAAAAGGCTTCTCGGGTTAGGAGACGCCGCCTGGCATCTCCCCCCTGAAATGGTAGCACTACGTTTTCAATTCCCTGTACTTTGAAATGGGATGTATTTCTGGCATGATGCTCGATGAAATGTTTGGATGCCGCTGATACATTTCATTCAGAATTATTAGTATTGATTATATCATGTAATTGTATTCCCACTAAGCGGTTTATGATGCGTTTGTGTAGAAATAATTTGACCATTTATGCCAGTTAAATCCAAATCTAGAAATGAAATGTTTTTGGGATCATATTTATATGTGAATTTAATATTATAACTATTTGAGTTGAGATATTGAGCAAAATCAGGTATGGCAGATACATCTCCACCCCAAAATAATTAGGGTATCATCAATGTATCTGCCATACCAGTTAATCTGCTCCAAAAATGGATTAGACACGGAATAAATGAATTCCGATTCCCAGAATGACATTACCAGGTTGGCAAGGGAAGGTGAGAATTTCGCCCCCATTGCCACACCTGTTTGTTGCAAATAGAATTCACCATTGAATACAAAAACATTATGGGACATCAAAAATTGAACAACCTGTGAAATATAATCTTGCAATTTAAGAGAAAAATTACTGAATTTTTGCAGGTGAAAATGAAGTGCACAAATTGCTACATCATGACGAATACAGGTGTATTGCGATATTACATCACAATTACGCCACATAGTTTTAGATGACCAAATTTTTTCAGAAAAAATGCCAAGAATCTGTTTAGAGTCTCTAATGTGTCCAGGTTTTCTCTGGACTAAAGGCTGGAGTAGTGAATCAACCCATTGACACAAGTATTCATTTGTGGACCCAATTCCGGACACTATTGGTCGCATGGGGGGTACAACATCAGTTTTGTGAATTTTGGGGACCCCATGTATTATTGGGAGAACAGGATTTTTCACCTCCAAAAATTCTGCCTGTTTTGCTGTCAAAACACCTATATTGAGACCTTCTTTAATAATAGTGCTGCTTTTCCCCTGAACTCATGTGAAGGATTATATTTCAATTTTTTGTAAGTGGAATCATCAGACAATAATTCCATCATCTTCGAATAATAATCATTTGAGTCCAGCACCACCACCACACCACCTTTGTCAGACATCTTTATAACCAAATTAGACATTCTTTTAATTCTTTTAATATTCTACGTTGCTTATTGGAAAAATTACTATTAAATCTAGTAGAGGATTTAATTTGGTTATATAGAATATGCAATTCTTTTTCATCTATTTCTTGGAAACACTCCATAAAATTAGATCTGGTTTGCTGCGGATAAAAGTATGGATTTTTCGTAACAAAGTTAAGCGCCTGTTCACATTCATTAGCATTAGACAAAGATTGTGGATCCAGGTCCTGCAAAGTAACCAAAGTTAATTGTTCTTTGAAATTCATGTTAGAAAACTTGTTGCAGGAATCATTGGACCGTGCACATGTTTGTTGAGAGGTTTGTACTTCTGGATCAGTGTCATTTAAAAAATGCTTTTTTATTGTTAAATTTCGCATGAACTTATTTATACCTAGAATGGTAGAAAAAAGGTCAAAGTCCTGATCAGGAACGAAATTAAGACCTAATGAAAGAATCTGTCTGTTCAGCAGTGAGATTAGTAGAAGACAAATTTAGCACATTTCTGCATTCTTCCGATTGTCCTAGTATTTTTTCCTCCGAGTGTTGATTCCTTGACCTCCTGCAGTGCTTTCTGCCCCCACGTCTTTTGCGTTTTTTGAGTGCAGATAATCTTTTTTGATGCACTGGAGGCGCTTTCATTCAGGGATACATCAGAGGCACTGAGGGGGTTGTCTGAAGAGTCCAGGTCTGATGAAGTGAAAGATACATGCGATTTGGTTACTTTTCTGGAGGCTTTGCGCCTATTATGAGCCTGGCTGTACTTAATAATAGATTTGGGAGTTTTATGAACATTGTCCCAATTGCCCCATTCATATGTTTTATTAGTAGAACAGTCATTGAAATCTCTGGCAAACTTTCTCTTTTTGCGCTCCATATTTTCCTCTTTCAAGGCAGTGACTTTTTGATTCATGGTGGCTATAAATTGCGTGAGAGATTTATATTCTACCATAGAAGAATTTAATGAGTCCATTTCTTGTTGAACTTCTTTCAACTTTAATTCCTCGTATTTTATAATTAGCCTCATTAAATTTAAGGAACAATTGCTTAAAATTGTGTTCCATTCATTTTTTAACTCCTCCGAGTAAATAGTAGTGGGCAATTTCTTTATGCGTAGACCTCTTGGGATCATTTCTTTTGCTACATATTTATTTAACGTAACATGGTCCCACCAAAATTTTGTTTCATGCATCAGTAACTTTTCTGACTTACTGAGATTCTCATTAAAATCAGACACACCGGTGTCAGGTTGATTGAAGAAAACATGTGCGGCTTTCTTGGATCGATCTCTAGTCAGATCTGTGGCCATGTTGCAAGAAATATAAAAACATGGAGATGAAATGTCTTTTTCCTTGTGGGCTATTGTTGCGAATTCAACTCAATTGGGGTGGAGAGAGAAACTGGGGGCACGGCAGTCAGCAAATACAATAGAAAAAGAAAAGTAAGCCAGCTCACCAGTAACCAAATGCAGAAACTCGGAGCTCCGTGCAGACAAACGTCAGGAAAACCAGTTTGGCTCCAGCTGCATGAAAATTCTTCTTTATTGAAACAGGTTAATTTCAATAATTTAATTTTGCTTATGTGTCATTTTTATTTTTCATCTGAAAAAGGACCTTTCTCATTATGTCACATGATATTGTAAATGCACTTTCATTGGCGAGTTTTCTCTATATAGCAGATCATGCTTTGAGATTTAGTATGGCTTTGACAAAGATCGCACAGGTCGAAACGCGTAGCCTCTGCCTCTGTCTGAAGTGTGGCTATTTAATGGAGAGCTATGTATTATAGCAAATTTTAACCTGTTTCAATAAAGAAGAATTTTTATGCAATGTCCACATTGACAGACTCCCAAACACTTCCTATCTGCTAAACACACCTCCATTACATAGTTGTAACCACACCAAGGTACCTATCACATGGCTAGTCAAGTGATCGTGACATCACCGCAGGTCCTCAAACACACATCCACACACAGGCTTCATCTTGGGTGTTCAGACATACCCCCTTGGGTGGGTATGTAGGTGACTGGACCCACCCAACCTCTCCATGTCACCTGGAAGCCGCCCAATGTAAAGCAAATCCCTCAGCAGTAGATCTGCTGAGCAAAACACGCCCAGGCTTCCATCACAGAGTCACCCACCTCTGTGATACATACCGGCCTTTCATCACGACACCGGTCAGTGTCTCACCATCACATTTACACCTCCAAGCTTATCCTGAGGAGCCCTTACAGTGCCCCCTAGCCGTAGGGTCACTACCTCACAATATCAAAGAAAGGAAAAACAAATCGCATTACTGCTATTATAGAGAAAAGTCACCATTAAATTGTTCTGACAAACTCATGAAGAGGTTATATTATAGGTTCTTTATTATTTGTTATTTGTTGTAAGAACAATTGTATACCAATTATCACAATTCATAGTATGGGTTGTCTGCCTTCAGGACAAGGAAAGTATTTCATCCCTAATCCAATAATAATGCCCTCCTCAAAACATGCCTCCAATGTGCCCCCTTAAAACAATTAATGCCATTTAAATATCCCCTTTATAAAATACTAGCTGAAGACCCCGACGTTGCCTGGTCATAGTAATCAACTGTGGTTAGTTATAACAAATTATAATGATTATATTGCACATAAAAACCATGCATCTAATCCTATCCTGTGTGATACTGACTGCTGAGCTGTGTATCTAATCCTATTCTGTGTGACACTGTCTGCTGAGTTGCGTATCTAATCCTATCCTGTGTGATACTGTCTGCAGAGCCGTGTATCTATTCCTATCCTGTGTGATACTGACTGCTGAGGTGTGTATCTAATCCTATCCTGTGTGATACTTACTGCTGAGCTGTATATCCAATCCTATCCTGTGTGATACTGCCTGCTGAGCCATGTGTCTAATCCTCTCCTGTGTGATACTGTCTGCTGAGCTGTGTATCTAATCCTCTCCTGTGTGATACTGACTGCTGAGCTATGTATCTAATCCTATCCTGTGTGATACTGACTGCTGAGCCGTGTATCTAATCTTATCCTGTGTGATACTGGGCTCCCCCTGCAGTCTGTGTCAGAGGGTGGTCTGTGTTGACACGGTAATAAATTGTGTTATTTCCAGCTTTACAGAAGGACGATAACACCATAGAAATGATAAGAATAATAGGCCTCAGTTACCACAAATGTCTACAAAGAAAACTGTTGCTGATAGCAACCAATCACAAGCTCATTTTTCATCTTTTAAACAGCTCTGGGACACTGTTTGGTGAATTGGAATGCGCAGGGTTAAAATCTTGTCTCACAACATTGCCTATGAGGCTCTCGGGGTTCAGACGTGTGAATGTGCAAAATTTTGAGGCTGTAGCTACGACGGTGCAGATGACAATACATACACTTTTTCCCCATTATGTAGATAGGGGCAAAATTGTTTGGTGAATTGGAATGCATGGAGTTAAAATTTTGCCTCGCAACATAGCCTATGACGCTCTTGGGGTCCAGACGTGTGACTGTGCAAAATTTTGTGGCTGTAGCTATGACGGTGCAGATGCCAATACATACACTTTTTCCCCATTATGTAGATAGGGGCAAAATTGTTTGGTGAATTGGAACGCGCTGGGTTAAAATTTTGCCTCACAACATAGCCTATGATGCTCTTGGGGTCCAGACGTGTGACTGTGCCAAATTTTGTGGCTGTAGCTGCGACGGTGCGGATGCCAATCCCGGACATGCACACATTCATACATACACACACCCACATTGAGCTTTATATATTAGATATTTATATATCCACTTGCAGGTAAATATTCATTAGCACTGAACCACATGCAAAGAGTCAGAGGATCTCTTTTACAGATGCCTTGGACATAGCTGTAGCAAATGGTGAAGAATAGAGTTGAGCGACTTTTGGTTTTTTAGGGTCGCGTTTCATTTCGTGAAACCCGACTTTTCCAAAAGTCGGGTCGAGCAAGATCGTCTGATTATAGGGAAAAGTCGGGGTCGTCCCGAAACACGAAACCCAATGTAAGTCAATGGGGAATAAAAGTCGGCAGTGAGAGGAGGACAGGAAACACACCAACAGTGCCCATTTGAATGCCAAAAGCATCAATTCTTCTTACTTAAGCTTGTCAACCTTAATTAACTTCATAATACAAGTTACGCACTGAAAAATGGGGGTTATTTGGCTACAGACTGTGGGGGAGGAGGGCTGGCTCCAGGTTTTCATGTGCCCTGGGTGAAAGAGCGCCCCTTTAACACATACCACAACTCATCATGCTCCGATACGGCAGAGAAATAGCGGTATAGTACAATGAAAAATACCTCACTTTTTACATCTCATGACGAGGCCCATCTATTTCTCCATACAGAATCATTGGTCCCATATAATGTTTGAAACAGTATATGATGAGCTCCACATAATGCTACAGTATATGTTGGTCCCCATGGATGAAGCTCTACTGTCTTATGGGCCCAAATAATGCTCCAAACATAATGGGCCCCATTTCTAATGCTCTAGTGTATAATGGGCCCTGTAAATACTGCTCCAGTGTCTGATGTCCACCTTTGGAATGTTCCAGTGTATGGTGGGCCCCATCTATCATTCTCAGACGGTGTTAGGCCCAGTATGGATTGCACGTGATTGCACAAAGGTTAGAAAGGGTACCGTATCCCCAGATAACATGTATGGATAGCGTACACATTCAAAATATATGTCTCAGGAGGCAGGCTCAGACGGTGTTAGGCCCAGTATGGATTGCACGTGATTGCACAAAGGTTAGAAAGGGTACCGTATCCCCAGATAACATGTATGGATAGCGTACACATTCAAAATATATGTCTCAGGAGGCAGGCTTAGAGGGTGTTAGGCCCAGTATGGATTGCACGTGATTGCACAAAGGTTAGAAAGGGTACCGTATCCCCAGATAACATGTATGGATAGCGTACACATTCAAAATATATGTCTCAGGAGGCAGGCTCAGACGGTGTTAGGCCCAGTATGGATTGCACATGATTGCACAAAGGTTAGAAAGGGTACCGTATCCCCGGATAACATGTATGGATAGCGTACACATTCAAAATATATGTCTATACATCAGGAGGCAGGCTCAGACGTTGTCAGGCACAGTATGGATTTGACGGCCCAGATTACACAGCGGAGGAGCAGGGAGAGGTAAAGATTGCAAATGCTGGGGCCCTGCCCAAGCAAGGGGGGCCCACTCGTGGGCGTCGGTACTGGCACTGGGCTCCTCATAGTACAGCGGTGTGTCTGAGGGCGGGTGTGCACCACCACCGTCAGAGACACTTGATTGCACTATGAGGGACCCTGTGCCAGTGCCCGCGCCCAAGAGTCGGCCTACCCACCTGTCCAGGGCAACGGCACTCGCACGGTGTCGTGCGCTAGGTGGTGACCTCGGCCATGGGGGGGGAGGCAGCACAGTTAGGGAGTTTTAGAAAGTGGCATATGTTGATGTTGGACATTCAGCTGATGCAAAAGGCGAAATAGGTGAAGTACCAGGAAGAGGTGGACCAAAGCAAGCCATTTTTCTGTCACCCTATGTGTCATCAGGGGAAGGTGGGACAAAATCCTTGGAAACCCATGCGTGGTTCATTTTAATGAAGGTTAGATCATCCACATTTTGGGTTGACAGACGGGTCCTTTTTTCTGTCAGGATTGATCCAGCTGCACTGAAGACTCTTTCCGATAGCACACTTGCAGCTGGGCAAGCGAGCTCCTGTAAGGCATATTGTGCCAATTCAGGCCAGGTGTCCAGTTTAGCGGCCCAATAGTCAAAGGGGAATGACCTGTGTGGGAGAACATCGATATGGGAGGAAAAGTAGTTTGTAACCATAGTTGACAACTGCTGTCTCCTGTCACTTTCCATCGATGCAGTATTACCAGTTGTGTGAGCGGTATTTGAAAAATCAGTCCACAACATTGTCATGAAACCCCTGTCTCCAACGCCACTTCTGCTGTGTGCACCACGAACACCTCTGCCAAGCTGCCCCCGGCCCGTACGGCTCGTGTGAGAACCATCACCGCTGCTGTGTGCTGGGAATGCCTCAAGCAACCGATTTACCAGAGTTGCTTGTTTATTAGCCAATATTAGGTCAAGGTTCTCCTGTGGCATGATGTTTTGTAATTTGCCTTTATAGCGTGGATCCAGGATGCTGGCCAACCAGTAGTCGTCATCGTTCATCATTTTGGCAATGCGGGGGTCCCTTTTTAGGATCCGCAAGGCATAATCTGACATGTGGGCCAATGTTCCCGGTGTCAATGATGCACTGCGAGTGCTGGGTGGAGGAGCACTTTCTGGCAAATCCACATCCCTCCAGTCACGCACAAACCCTGTACCAGACCTTGCCACGCCAACATTTTCACTTGCCCCACGAGATGCATCCTCCTCCCCTAAGTAATCATCCCCATCATCATCCTCCTCCTCCTCTTCTTCCTCCACCTCGTCCAGGAGAGGTCCCTGAGCAGACAATGGCTGAATGTCATCAAGGATTCCCTCCTCCTCTTCCTCCTCATCAACATTGGCTGCAGACTCCTGCTCCTTAAGGTGCGTCAAAGTTTGCATGAGCAGACGCATAAGTGGGATGCTCATGCTTAGGATGGCGTCGTCTGCGCTTACCAGCCGTGTGCATTCCTCAAAACACTGAAGGACTTTACAAAGGTCTTTCAGCTTCGACCACTGCACACCTGTCAACTCCATGTCTGCTCTCAAAGTGCCTGGCCGTGTATCCTCCCACAAATGCATTATGGCCTGCCTCTGCTCGCACAGCCGCTCCACCATGTGCAGGTTGGAGTTCCACCTTGTTGCAATGTCGATAATGAGGCGGTGGTTGGGAAGGTGGAGCAATCGCTGCAGCTTCTGCATACGAACGGAGTGTACAGGCGACCGGCGGATGTGCGCGCACAGTCTTCGCACCTTCTGGAGCAGGGCTGTTAACTCCGGATAATTTTTGAGGAAGCACTGCACCACCAGGTTCAAGGTGTGAGCCAAGCAAGGTATGTGGCTGAGTTTTGAAAGGGCTATGGCTGCCACAAAATTACGGCCGTTATCACTAACTACCTTGCCTGCCTCAAGATGTACACTGCCCAGCCATGACTCAGTTTGTCGCTTCAAGTACTCGGCCAGCACCTCGGCGGTGTGTCTGTCGCCCAAACACATCATCTGCAACACAGCCTGCTGACGCTTTCCACTAGCTGCTCGATAGGGGGACACATCGTGTGCAACAGTGGCAGCTGCAGATGGAGTGCTCGTACGACTGCGCTCTGTGGACGAGCTTTCGCTTCTGGAGGAGGAGGAGGAGGAGGGTCGAACGCCTACAGCCAACTGTTTCCTATACCGTGGGCTAGGCAGCACTGTCCCACCACCGCTGTCCCCTGTGGACCCTGCATCCACCACATTAACCCAGTGCGCAGTGATGGACACGTAACGGCCCTGGCCATGCCGACTGGACCATGCATCGGTTGTGAGGTGCACCTTTCCGCTCACTGACTGCTTGAGTGCATGGACAATGCGGTCTTTCACATGATGGTGGAGGGCTGGGATGGCTTTGCGAGAGAAGAAGTGGCGACTGGGTAGGTCATAGCGTGGTACTGCATAGGCCATGAGTTCGCGGAAAGCTGTGCTTTCCACCAACCGAAAGGGCATCATCTCAAACGAGATTAGTTTGGCAATGTGGGCGTTCAAACCCAGTATACGCGGATGAGAGACTGAGTACTTTCTTGACCTACTCATAGTGTCTGGGAGGGTGAGCTGGACTTGAGAGCTGCATATGGTGGAAGTAGCGGTGGACAGGGCGGACTGAGAGAGGGTTGATGATGGTGATGGAGGTGGTGTTCTTTCTGATGGCCTAGAATCAGTCTTTCGTTGATATAACAGTGGGATTCCCTGACTGCTGTGGCCTTGCAACGACACCTCAACATTTGCTGCTGTGCTAACCGGTGGGCTTACAGTGGGGGAAACAATGTAGCGTTGCTGACTACCTTCGTTGTGATCAGTTGCACATGTGGCACTTGAGGTTTGGTGTTGTGTCCACGCTTGCAAGTGCATGCTGGTTAAATGTCTAAGCATGCAACTGGTATTCAAATTTTTCAGATTTTTCCCTCGGCTAAAGGTCTTTGCGCACTTCTTACAGATAACCTTGGCCTGATCATGAGGATTTTGTTCAAAAAAGTGCCACACTGCACTCTTCCTACTTTGCCAGACATTTTGCGGCCTAGCATGCTGTGATCTTTTGACCCTCTGGACAAGCTGTCCAGCAACTCTTTTGATGTTTGGAACCTGTCTTTGGAGTGCTCCGGGCCTGCCAGATAACAGCTGTTGCGATGTCGATGTCTGCTGTGGATGCTCCTCATCTGAGCTATTGGAAGCAGCACCCTCTTCCCCCAATGGATGCCAATCTGGGTCAACAACTGGGTCATCCATCACCTCCTCTTCTATGTCATGTGCACCTTCCTCTGTGTCACCGTGTATGGTGGTATAGTGTGCGGGAAGGGGCACCTGAGTCTCATCAGGGTCAGAATCTGGCTCTGTACACTGCGAGGACAATGTAGTGCTCTGAGTGAATGTACCAGCAGAATCATCCATCAGCGGCTGTGCATCAGTGCACTCCATGTCAGATTCATCTTGGCCTGGGTAATTCACCATTTCACTTGATAATCCAGGCATGGTATGTGAAAACAGCTCCATGGAGTAATCAGTAGTATGGCCTGCGTCATCCTTCAATCTTGGTTGGGGTGAAGGACACAAGGAAAGGTGTGGTTCATGAACATGAGCCTCCAATGACGACTCAGTGCTTTTACTTTTTACAACTGAAGAAGAGGAGGCGATAGAGCTGGAGGCTGAGTCAGCAATGTAAGACAAAACTTTTTCCTGATGCTCTGGCTTTAAAAGCGGTTTGCCAACTCCTAGAAAACTAAGCGTTCGAGGCCTTATGTAGCCAGACGATGACGCAGGGTCAGCACCTCCTGCATTCGGTCCTATTTTGCTCTTGCCACTACCATCAGATCCACCACCAACACCATCATTACCAGCTGCCAACCCCCGCCCAATTCCACGGCCTCTTCCACCAGCCTTCCTCATTTTTGGTAGAAATGTAGACAAAATCCAATAAACTATATAGTAATGTAAAACAAGGTACAAGGTGTCTATAGGACGGGGAGATTTTGAATTTCTGCAGACACTTGTGGACACTGGACACTTTTGGATTGTGTGAGGCCCACTGATATCTGAGCGCTATGTGACAGGCTCGATGGCACAGCTGTGACCGAAGTGACTAGAGGATAAGGGAGATTTTGAATCTCTGCACACACTTTTGGACACTGGATGGACACTTTTGGATTGTGTGAGGCCCACTGATATCTGAGCGCTATGTGACAGGCTCGATGGCACAGCTGTGACCAAAGTGACTAGAGGATAAGGGAAATTTTGAATCTCTGCACACACTTTTGGACACTGGACACTTTTGGATTGTGTGAGGCCCAATGAATATCTGAGCGCTATGTGACAGGCTTGATGGCACAGCTGTGACAAAAGTGACTAGAGGATAAGGGAGATTTTGAATCTCTGCACACACTTTTGGACACTGGATGGACACTTTTGGATTGTGTGAGGCCCACTGATATCTGAGCGCTATGTGACAGGCTCGATGGCACAGCTGTGACCAAAGTGACTAGAGGATAAGGGAGATTTTGAATCTCTGCACACACTTTTGGACACTGGATGGACACTTTTGGATTGTGTGAGGCCCACTGATATCTGAGCGCTATGTGACAGGCTCGATGGCACAGCTGTGACCAAAGTGACTAGAGGATAAGGGAGATTTTGAATCTCTGCACACACTTTTGGACACTGGACACTTTTGGATTGTGTGAGGCCCAATGAATATCTGAGCGCTATGTGACAGGCTCGATGGCACAGCTGTGACAAAAGTGACTAGAGGATAAGGGAGATTTTGAATCTCTGCACACATTTTGGACACTGGATGGACACTTTTGGATTGTGTGAGGCCCACTGATATCTGAGCGCTATGTGACAGGCTCGATGGCACAGCTGTGACCAAAGTGACTAGAGGATAAGGGAGATTTTGAATCTCTGCACACACTTTTGGACACTGGATGGACACTTTTGGATTGTGTGAGGCCCACTGATATCTGAGCGCTATGTGACAGGCTCGATGGCACAGCTGTGACCAAAGTGACTAGAGGATAAGGGAGATTTTGAATCTCTGCACACACTTTTGGACACTGGACACTTTTGGATTGTGTGAGGCCCAATGAATATCTGAGCGCTATGTGACAGGCTCGATGGCACAGCTGTGACAAAAGTGACTAGAGGATAAGGGAGATTTTGAATCTCTGCACACACTTTTGGACACTGGATGGACACTTTTGGATTGTGTGAGGCCCACTGATATCTGAGCGCTATGTGACAGGCTCGATGGCACAGCTGTGACCAAAGTGACTAGAGGATAAGGGAGATTTTGAATCTCTGCACACACTTTTGGACACTGGACACTTTTGGATTGTGTGAGGCCCAATGAATATCTGAGCGCTATGTGACAGGCTCGATGGCACAGCTGTGACAAAAGTGACTAGAGGATAAGGGAGATTTTGAATCTCTGCACACACTTTTGGACACTGGATGGACACTTTTGGATTGTGTGAGGCCCACTGATATCTGAGCGCTATGTGACAGGCTCGATGGCACAGCTGTGACCAAAGTGACTAGAGGATAAGGGAGATTTTGAATCTCTGCACACACTTTTGGACACTGGACACTTTTGGATTGTGTGAGACCCAATGAATATCTGAGCGCTATGTGACAGGCTCGATGGCACAGCTGTGACAAAAGTGACTAGAGGATAAGGGAGATTTTGAATCTCTGCACACACTTTTGGACACTGGATGGACACTTTTGGATTGTGTGAGGCCCACTGATATCTGAGCGCTATGTGACAGGCTCGATGGCACAGCTGTGACCAAAGTGACTAGAGGATAAGGGAGATATTGAATCTCTGCACACACTTTTGGACACTGGATGGACACTTTTGGATTGCGTGAGGCCCACTGATATCTGAGCGCTATGTGACAGGCTCGATGGCACAGCTGTGACCAAAGTGACTAGAGGATAAGGGAGATTTTGAATCTCTGCACACACTTTTGGACACTGGACACTTTTGGATTGTGTGAGGCCCACTGATATCTGAGCGCTATGTGACAGGCTCGATGGCACAGCTGTGACCAAAGTGACTAGAGGATAAGGGAGATTTTGAATCTCTGCACACACTTTTGGACACTGGATGGACACTTTTGGATTGTGTGAGGCCCACTGATATCTGAGCGCTATGTGACAGGCTCGATGGCACAGCTGTGACCAAAGTGACTAGAGGATAAGGGAGATTTTGAATCTCTGCACACACTTTTGGACACTGGACACTTTTGGATTGTGTGAGGCCCAATGAATATCTGAGCGCTATGTGACAGGCTCGATGGCACAGCTGTGATAAAAGTGACTAGAGGATAAGGGAGATTGGATTGCTTTTAAAAAAGCAGTTTGCGGAGCAGTGGGTAAACAGCAATGCAGGAATGTCAGGAAGCCTTAGAAGGCAGCCCAACAACCAACACCACTGATACACCACTATATAGCCTCCCCTTGCACTGCACACACAGTGACTGGTGTGTTGTGCAGGCCAAATTGCTAGCAGCAGAAGCAGTTTTTCTGTCTTCTCAGCAGGACAAAAAAAAAATTGGGATTGCTTTTAAAAAAGCAGTTTGCGGAGCAGTGGGTAAACAGCAATGCAGGAATGTCAGGAAGCCTTAGAAGGCAGCCCAACAACCAACACCACTGATACACCACTATATAGCCTCCCCTTGCACTGCACACACAGTGACTGGTGTGTTGTGCAGGCCAAATCGCTAGCAGCAGAAGCAGTTTTTTTGTCTTCTTCCCTGCCTAACGCTCTCCCTACAGAATCAGCAGCAACCTCTCCCTATACTAAGATCGGCAGAAGTAAGATGGCGGTCGGCGTGCACGCCCTTTTATACCCCCTGTGACGCCCACCAAAGCAAGCCAATCACTTGCATGCCCTTCTGAAAGATGGTGGTGACCCGTGCCTATGTCATCACGTTGCCCACAGTGTCCGTGGATCCTGATTGGCTGAAAAAGAGCGCAAAACAAACTTTTGAAACGCGACTTTGGCGCGTAAGTCGCCGACCTCGTGGCCGACCTCATCCTAGGGTCGGGTTTCGTTTCATGAAACCCGACTTTGCCAAAAGTCGGCGACTTTTGAATTTTTTCGACCCGTTTCGCTCAACTCTAGTGAAGAATATTGTCTATTTATCTTTTTAATTAGTCAGATAATTTAATGACCTGCACATGTATTTCTTACCCCAGTCTATTCAATGAGTTCATTTTGTTAAGAATATACCAAAACTTACATTGAGTTCTATGCACTCTACCAAGAGAACGTACTGACATATTGAGTAAAATTCAATAAGATCTGACAGTGTTATTTTTCTAAGAGTAGCTTACAATAGTCTACGGCAGTATAGAAATGGTAGCACATATATGTGTCTGCTTTATTTACAGGATTGTTCTTTAATGGGACAAGCCGTGTGATTCATTGTATCTATAGATGACACTAATTGCACATAAGTATCCATTCACAAATTAATTAACATCACACTGTTATCTATAGTCACAAAACAACCTACTGTATGTGAGAAGTGCTTTGAACACTCTTTAATTAAATTGAATGTGTGTGGTTTGCATTCCGCTATTGATCACATGAAATAAAGGAGTTGTCTATATCAACATCACTTGATCAATGGCTTTTAGAATTACTTGTGTTGTGTTGCTGACAAAGCGCCTGGAACATACTCAGTGCGCGAGAACACTTAACTCGTGATGTACTGGAACAGATGCTGAATTTTATAGTAATTATTTGAAAATTATGGAATTATGGAAATAATCAAAGATACTACCCAGAATATTCAGCTTTTCCAACTGTTCTTTGCATCATGATGCCATCAGAAAAATTAAATTTATTTTACTGTTTCTGCCTTCTATCTATTGAGTTGTATATAAAACTGCAAAAAGCAGCAAAGCCAAAAACTCAAATCTGACATAGATCAGGACGCTGTTAAAATTAGTAGGTCTAGTTCCAGCACTCATCCAGCCCTTGCTGTTCTCTATTTTTGGTCCTGTCCTCATCACACCAGTGACCCATCTCAACATATGACTAGCTGTGACTAGCATTTCCAGTTCATCTCGTTAGGTGTTTACCTTTCAGTGTTTTTGCATTTTGTGCAAATAAAGATGCGGTCTCCCTTTTCTTTTAGCTGAACAGTACATTCATGTAGTTCCCCATGCCTAGGTGTCCATTATCTAAGCTGTATTTCTTGGCCCTTATCCACATGTACATCACTTAACAAATGGTAAGGTTTTAATGTTAGAGGTTAGGACTGTCCTGAATGGGGTCACCATGACGTGGTGGGATGGCTTTTGCATTTTTTTAATCAAAATTATAGTAATTAAGCAACCTGTATTGTTTTCATGCTCCATTACTATTTATTTGTTTACTGCATGGCATTTGCTTTTTGGGTTTTTATCTTGAGTTTTGTCTGTTTAGTGTCAAGTGTGAACATAAGCGCTTACATGCCGCATGCACACCAACTTAAATTCAAGGTAATCTCTCCAGGTGTTTTAACTCAATCATATGTAGGATATGATGGAAAAACAAATCCAATTCATGAAGACTGCAAGTTAAAATTCACAGAAAATATCAGTGCATGCATGAACTCTATTTTCCAGAATTCCAGAATAATGAAACTCCTTATGGAGATGTAGATATAGCCTTAGCATTTCTGAGTAGTACAAGCAGATGGCATTAAAAAATGAAATGCAGTGATAAATCAATCTTGTAGTGGAATTATGAAGAAATATTAGCAAACGAATTCTTAGACAAATGGCACACTTCTTTGCAATGTTGCTTTTGTTCCTTGAGGTTTGTGGCCATTCATTTTTGCATTTCCCTCCTAAAGGCATTAGATGATGTCTTGTGGTTTGTTCAGATTCTACTTTACAAATTTAGCCATGCTGCCATGTTTTTTTTTTTATAAAGAAGAGAGTTTCCCCTGCCATACCTTCCAAACAAACCATACTTATTTAATCTTTTTCTAATTTTAATGTCATGAATAGTGTTGAGCATTCCGATACCGCAAGTATCGGGTATCGGCCGATACTTGCTGTATCGGAATTCCGATACCGACTTCCGATATTTTTTCAATATCGGAATTCGGCATCGGAATCGGAAGTTCAGTTGATTGACGGCCTGACGTCATCATGATGCGCGGTGTGTGCGCATCATGATGCGCCGTCATTTCGGGCCTTCCGGGGGTCTCTGCCGGCCTGCCGGGGGGCTGTGCCGGCCTGCCGGGGGGCTGTGTGGACTGCCCGGGGTCTGTACCGGCCTGCCGGGGGGCTGTGCCGGCCTGCCGGTGGTCTGTGCACCCTGTGGGGGTCTGTACCGGCCTGCCGGGGGGCTGTGCCGGCCTGCCGGGGGGCTGTGCTGATGTCCGGGGGTCTGTGCAAGCATCGTCCGATGGGACTACAAGTCCCATCGGGCGATGCCTGCTACCATGACAGTGATTGACACATTAGCCAATGATGGGACAGTAGTAGTCCCATCATCCGGCTAATGTGTTAAATGTTAAAAAAAAAAAAAAAAAAATACTACATACATACTACATGCATGCTACATACATACTACATGCTACATACATACTACATATATACTACATACATACTACATACATGCTACATACATACTACATGCATGCTACATACATACTACATGCTACATACATACTACATGCATGCTACATACATACTACATATATACTACATACATACTACATACATGCTACATACATACTGCATGCTACATACATACTACATACATACTACATACATGCTACATACATACTACATATATACTACATGCATGCTACATACATACTACATGCTACATACATACTACATATATACTACATACATACTACATACATGCTACATACATACTGCATGCTACATACATACTACATACATACTACATACATACTACATGCATGCTACATACATACTACATGCATGCTACATACATACTACATGCATGCTACATGCATGCTACATACATACTACATGCTACATACATACCACATACATACTACATACATACTACATGCATGCTACATGCTACATACATACCACATACATACTACATACATACTACACACATACTACATGCTACATACATACTACATATATACTACATGCATGCTACATACATACTACATGCTACATACATACCACATACATACTACATACATACTACATACATACTACATGCTACATACATACTACATATATACTACATGCATGCTACATACCACATACATACTACATACATACTACATACATACTACATGCTACATACATACTACATATATACTACATGCATGCTACATACATACTACATGCTACATACATACCACATACATACTACATACATGCTACATATATACTACATGCATGCTACATACATACTACATATATACTACATGCATGCTACATACATACTACATGCTACATGCATGCTACATACATACTACATGCTACATGCATGCTACATACATACTACATACATACTACATGCTACATACATACCACATATATACTACATACATACAATACATTCATACAATACATACATAGACATACAGTACATATAACATAGAGTAACATACTTACCAATACTTGTCACATTGTTCCCCGAAGCCATTGTCGTTTCCGGAATAAATATTAACATAACAAACCACAAAAATACTCACCCACGATCCGAAGCAGTCCATGAGTGTGTCCCACGATGATCTTGGGTAGAGAACTGCAGCATCAGATGATGCTGCCGTTCTCTACGGGCTGCAGGAATCCAATGACGGAAGGTAGGTATCCTTCCGCACTGTATTCCTCCGCCACTTAAAAAAAAAAAGTCCCTAGTCTCACTTTATGCCATTGCTGCGTGGGAATTTCCCACACAGCAATGGCATAAAGTGAGACTAGGGACTTTTTTTTTTAAGTGGCGGAGGAATACAGTGCGGAAGGATACCTACCTTCCGTCATTGGATTCCTGCAGCCCGTAGAGAACGGCAGCAACAGCTGATGCTGCAGTTCTCTACCCAAGATCGTCGTGGGACACACTCGTGGACTGCTTCGGATCGTGGGTGAGTATTTTTGTGGTTTGTTATGTTAATATTTATTCCGGAAAAGACAATGGCTTCGGGGAACAATGTGACAAGTATTGGTAAGTATGTTACTCTATGTTATATGTACTGTATGTCTATGTATGTATTGTATGAATGTATTGTATGTATGTAGTATATATGTGGTATGTATGTAGCATGTAGTATGTATGTAGTATGTATGTAGTATGTATGTAGCATGCATGTAGCATGCAGTATGTATGTAGCATGCATGTAGTATATATGTAGTATGTATGTGGTATGTATGTAGCATGTAGTATGTATGTAGCATGCATGTAGTATGTATGTAGCATGCATGTAGTATATATGTAGTATGTATGTAGCATGTAGTATGTAGCATGCATGTAGTATATATGTAGTATGTATGTAGCATGTAGTATGTATGTAGCATGCATGTAGTATATATGTAGTATGTATGTAGCATGTAGTATGTATGTAGCATGCATGTAGTATGTATGTAGCATGCATGTAGTATGTATATGGTATGTATGTAGCATGTAGTATGTATGTAGCATGCATGTAGTATATATGTGTTATGTATGTGGTATGTATGTAGCATGCATGTAGCATGCATGTAGTATGTATGTAGTATGTATGTAGTATATATGTAGTATGTATGTAGCATGTAGTATGTATGTAGCATGCATGTAGCATGCAGTATGTATGTAGCATGCATGTAGTATATATGTAGTATGTATGTAGCATGTAGTATGTAGCATGCATGTAGTATATATGTAGTATGTAGCATGTAGTATGTATGTAGCATGCATGTAGTATATATGTGTTATGTATGTAGCATGCATGTAGCATGCATGTAGTATGTATGTAGTATATATGTGGTATGTATGTAGCATGCAGTATGTATGTAGCATGCATGTAGTATATATGTAGTATGTATGTAGCATGCATGTAGTATATATGTAGTATGTATGTTGCATGTAGTATTTATGTAGTATGAATGTAGCATGTATGTAGTATGTAGTATGAATGTAGCATGTATGTAGTATGCATGTTGTATGTATGTAGCATGTAATTTTTTTTTTTTTTTTACATTTAACACATTAGCCGGATGATGGGACTACTACTGTCCCATCATTGGCTAATGTGTCAATCACTGTCATGGTAGCAGGCATCGCCCGATGGGACTTGTAGTCCCATCGGACGATGCCTGCACAGACCCCCGGAGCCTGCACAGCCCCCCGGCAGGCCGGCACAGCCCCCCGGAGCCTGCACAGCCCCCCGGCAGGCCGGCACAGCCCCCCGGCAGGCCGGAACAGCCCCCCGGCAGGCCGGCACAGCCCCCCGGAGCCTGCACAGACCACCGGCAGGCCGGCACAGACCACCGGAGCCTGCACAGACCCCCTGGCAGGCCGGCACAGCCCCCCGAAAGGCCCGTACAGACCCCAGAGAGGCTGTACAAGGGCAGGAAAGGGTTTTTCTTATTCCAATACCGGAAGTCCCATAGACTTGAATGGGACTTCCGGTATCGGAATCGGCGATACCGATACTTTTTTTAAAGATCGGCCGATACCATCCGATACGATACTTTGAAGTATCGGACGGTATCGCTCAACTCTAGTCATGAACTTGAACAGTTAACATGGTAACTAAGGCCTGTAGGGTCTTAGTTGCAGCTGTTTAGTTTTTTGCTATTTCTATGAGTGATGAACAGTGTCAGGAAACAGCTAGGAGAACCTGCATGTATCAATAGAATGATGTGCTTTACCACAAAGCTTCATGCTGGTCTCATCTGTCCATAAGATGCCTTCCCAGAATGATTTTGGCTTACTCAAGACGATTTTTGCAAACTGCAGTCTATCTTTTTTGTGTCTCTGTGCCAGCAGTGGGGGTCTTCCTGGATCTCCTGCAATAGCATTTAATTTCATTCAAATGTTGATGAATAGTTTGTGCCCACACTGAAGCACCCTGAGCCTGCAACATAGCTTGAATTTTTTGGAATTGGATTGGGGCTGATTATCCACCATCCGGACTACCCTGCTTTGCAACCTTTTATCAATTTTTCTCTGTCGTCCACATCCAGGGAGCCTAGCTACAGTGTCATGGGTTGTAAATTTCTTGATTTATCTTGCACAGAGTGGACAAAGGGACATCAAGATCACTGGAGATTAAATTGTAATCTTGAATTTTGGTTCACAAGTCCTCAGATAGTTTTCTTCTCTTTCTGCTCATAATGTTTAGTGTGGCACACACATACACACACTGCAAAGACTGAGTCAACTTATTCGCTTTTTATCTGGTTTCAGGTATGATTTTCATATTGCTCACACCTGTTACTTACCATTGGTGAGTTTAAAGCAGCAACACATGCTTGAAACAAAGTCGTTTACATCCAATTTTGGAAAGGTGTCAACAATTTTGTCTTGACCATTTTGGGGGTTTTGTGTGAAATCATGTCCAATTTGCCTTTTTTTTCTCTGTTTCTTTGTGTGGTTCCATTACACACAAAGGAAATAATCATGCTGTGACAACACAGCATTTAATCTTTATTATTCAGATGTCTATTTTCAGTAAGCCAGGAGGCATAGACTGTTAGCTTTATGTTGACTTTTGAATTTATGTGTTTGTTCTTTGGTTGGTCAAGAAACACAGACTATTGTTCATACAAGCCTGAATGTGATTCTGGAGTTGCTGTTTACTGCAAGCTCATTGTCTGTAATTTTGCACCATCTTGAATATTTTGCTGGGACTGTTCTATGTGTTATTGTCTGTTCTTGTGGTTCAATAAAATATTGTCACACTGTTTTACAGTCATCCTGTGTTGTCTGAGTAGTATTCATCCCATGGTAACAGGAGACTGGACATTCAGTGGGATGAGCCCTAGACCATGTGGACTCGGGCCAGTGGATGAGAGCACCCACGAACCCCCATGTCTCCACACTTGGTTGGAGTGGTGGGATACTATTCAGCCCAGCTGGGAGCTGCAAATGACTAGTGTTTGTAAACAACATCCAGGGGCTCTGCAACCAGTGAAAGTATATAGACAGACCCAGCCGACCATAGGTGAGGCATACACTACAGGTTTTGGACACCACTATGTCCAACCCCACCAGCTCTGCCTTGGGAAGAGGACTAGAGTGGATCTATAACTACAAGAAATGGCAACTAGAGGAGCTGTGCTAGCTTTGACTGATTGAATAGCAGGCCACCGACTTTCAAATGGATTTAATCCAGGAACCACAGGATGTGGAGGACGCCATGTGTGGACACAATGGATACGAGTCAATTCTCGTCAATTACGTGTGTAGTTTATTCACAAGGAAAACATGGAATATGCTCTGAAGAAACTGGATGATACAAAATTTTGTTCTCAAGAAGATAAGACCTCTTACATTCGTGTCTGTGCTTAAAGACTTGCTGATGGACAGTCCCCGATAAGTTGAGAAAGATGATTGAAAAGCTATCACACCTGGCTAATTAAGATGGGGGAGCAATGGGATGACACAGCATTTAATCTTAATTATCCAGATGCCTATTTTCAGTAAGCCAAGTGTCATATACTGTTATCTTCATGTTGACTTTTGAATTTATGTACTTGTTCAAGAAACACAGACTATTGTTCATACAAGCCTGAATATGATTCTGGAGTTGCTGTTTACTGCAAGCTCATTGTCTGTAATTTTGCACCATCTTGAGTATTTTGCTGGGACTGTTCTATGTGTTATTGTCTGTTTTGTGGTTCAATGAAATATAGCCACTCTGTTTTACCTTCACCCTGTGTTGCCTGAGTAGTATTATGCCCACGGTGAAAGTAGAGCGGGCATTTACTGAATGAGCCCTGGACCATTTGGTCTCAGGCTAGCTGACTAGAGCATCCACTGACTTACTGTGTCTCAACACATATGCATAGCAAAACATGTGTTTTGTGCAATATTTTTCTGAGAGAAATATTTCATTTTCTGGAACAGTTTAAAGGGTGCCAACAATTTTGACCATGACTGTATAAGGTTAACCATCTGTCAGATATTAATTTGGTGCTGATGAGGTGAGCACTCAGTGATGCAAGTCAATGTGGTACATTCGCCAATTCATCATGTTTCCTGAAATATATCTGCCATAACTATAGTATCTATGCCATTCATAGAAAAATCTATACTCATAACTGGAATGTAATCAAAGCAGTCCTCTGTAAATAGGGAGGCTAGGGCCATAGGGCATTTCCATATTCTTCTGCAAACTGTGCCTGGAATTAGTGTCTGCGATCCATCAGATATCCAACTTTAATTACCTGTTTGCAGCAGGGTGGTTCCCATTGAATAAGGGGCATGTGGAGGTTAGAGTGCTAGATTTTGATCCATTTAATTCATGATGAAGCCATGCTTCAATGTTACCTATAAGAACTATGAGATGGCTTTATAAATTTTACAATTACTTACTTGACACCAGCAAACAACCAAAACTTCTGTTTTTATAGCAGCACCTCGCTGCTTGTTACCATCTTAATTTCTATTGAAGCAATAAGGGTGTTCTTAATTTTTCACCCACTGATTCTGCATATTGGCCAAGCTATAGTTAAATAAATAATAACACAATGCAATTTGTCACGTGTTGTTGTGTTGTTGCTCACTTAAAGTTGCATTTACCTAATTTTAAGACCGTTTATGGACTATTTTTTTTATTATATCCTGAAATGAAAAACTAAAGCATTCAGAGAGGCTGTATGATGAGGTAGGTAACAGAAATCACACAGGGATGGTGGACACAAGAAAGCCATCAGAGAAATTTTCCACCTAGTAATCTGACATGAAGACAAATAGCACGCAGTGATACTTACAGCATATCTCCAAATCTAGTATGGCAAATCAAGCAGATGTCCAATAATAAGAAGCAAATGATCCCACGTCTCTATTCATCCTAACATTAGTACCATGATCTGGCTTGGCTGCAGCAGGAGATCCGAGCACTTTAAAGACAACAACTCCAAATATGGCTTTGCCATACTTATGTTCCTTTTGAGATCAACCCCTGGGTGGGAAGAGATGCCTATAACTCACCCGCTAAACATCTTTTACAAAATGTGGAAGAGGTCAGTTAAATCCTGTCTCCAGCCAGTCTTAATGCACCCTGCAGAAAGAAACTGAGACCTACCTCCACTAGAAACCAGAATGCTAACATTGTGGTTAGAGATGATTGAAAATATTCAAGTAGTGTTTTATTGTACTTGAATATTACAAAAATTTGCATTCACCAAAATTTTTTCTTAATTCACCTCCTCTTGGATTCATCAAAATTACACATGCTAGCTGCCATTTACTGATCTGCAAAGGGCTACCAAAAATGTAAAAAAATAAAAAATTTTACTCACTGACCACCTCTCCTACCCCTCCACTCCTCACTGTCACCTGTTTGGTCTTTGTTGCATCTTCTTATCAAAGCCATGAGCAGCATTGAAATCATCAGATCTTTCACATTAGGCCAGAACTTCAGACTCTGATGAGGCCCAGGATGGTTCTGCTCATGTGCTCACAAGGTCACAAGTGCTTTTTTGGGCACTTGCACAAAACCCTGTGAGGAATCATCAATAGATTTAGAACTCACGGTGCTGATAAGAAGCTATGTCAAGGTTTCAAGGGTTCAAGGACCAGAGGTGTGATGGTGAGGGGCACAGGGACCAGAAAGGTGAGCCACATGTTTTTTATTCTCTCAGGTCTGGAAATACTACAGAGCATAATAAAGAATATTCAATTCATGTAGAATAAGTTTTCTGTAAATCGAATTTCCATGGAAAATCTAAACAAACTGGTGCATTCGAATCTTGCTTGATCCACTGTCATAAGTGGGTCATGTTCTCCTGGGAGATCTGGGATTACACAATCCCTATGTAATGTGAATCACAAATTTTCCATTTATTCTATGTATTTGTGTTTCATATTAAATGTATTTCATTACCTTTGGTGCTGAAGAGGTTAACGACCCTTTCTATGCTGGTTAGAAACTTGCAGCTCCATCTCACAGCTGTTCCTGACCTGGTCTTTTCCTCTCTATAAAATCTGGCCAAATCTTCTCTTCCTTATCAGTGAAAGTTTACATCCTAGCTTTTGGGAGTCATGCCAAGGTGGAGATCGTTGTTGCTGCTAGAGATTGTTGCATGATGTTTTTGTGTGTATGCTTTCCTCATTGTCTTATTCTGATTTGATCTGTACATTCCTACTCTTCCCTATATACTGCTCCACCTTTGGTTGGAGTGTTTCATATGTTATTTTCTTTTTATTATCCCTGTTTGTCTTATGTGTTTAAATACTAGCATTTCTGTCCCAGGTCTCCTGGGGGAGGGGGATGGAACAGCTTAGGGCATAACAGGAGAACATAAAAGCTGGTGGCACAATTCTCCTTACCTTTCGAAATGCATTTGGGAGAAGGGATAGTTATCATCCCAGCCCTAGGGACAGTGCAGAGCTACTTACCCTAGTTACGTACAGTCACAGCGTGATATTCACTCATCTCTAGTTGTAGTTCATGAAGACAGATTACGGATGATACATTGTTACAGGGTGAAATTAGTTTTCTCCTGATTGTATATATACACAGAAAATACAGTAATGAGGATAAATATTAATATTTGCATACTATATATATATATATATATATATATATATATATATATATGTAGTTGGGTGAAAGTGTTTGATGCCTTCCTGATTTCCTATTATTTTGCATCTTTGTCACACTTAATTGTTTCAGATCATCAAGTACATTTAAATATTAGACACAGATAACACAAGTACACAAAAAATGCAGTCTATAAGTGAAGGTCTTTATTATTTTAGTCTTCTAGGTCCTGAAACAGCAAAACAGCCCCGACCATCACACTACCATCAACATAGTTTACTGTTGGTATGATGTTCCTTTTCTGGAATGCTGTGCTACTTCTACGCTAAATGAAATGGGACATACACATTCCAAAAAGTTCAAGTTTTGTCTCATCAGTCCAGAGTATTCTCCCAAAAGTCTTCTGGATCATCAAGATGTTTTCTTGCAAAACTGAGATGAGCCTTTATGTTCTTATTGATCAGCTGTGGTTTTCGTCTTGGAACTCTGCCATGCAGGCCTTTTTTGTGCAGTCTCTTTTTTAATATGGAGTCATGAACAATGACCTTAACTGAGACAAGTGAGGCCTGCAGTTCTTTGGATGTTGTGTGGTCTTTTGTGACCTCTTAAATGAGTCATTGTTTTGCTCTTGGGGTGATTTTGGTCAGCCACTCTTGGGCAGGTTCAGCACTATTCCATGTTTTCAGTATGTGTTGATAATGGCTCTCACTGTGGTTTTCTTTAGTCCCAGAGCTTTAGAAACTACTTTATAACCATTTCCAGACTGATAGATCTCAATTACGTTGTTTCTAATTTACTCCAGAATTTCTTTGGATTGCGGCATGATGTCTAGCCTTTTAGGAGCTTTTCTACTTCCCTTTGTCAGGCAGGTCCTATTTAAGTGATTTCTTAATTGAGAATAGGTGTGGCAGTAACCGGGCTTTGGTTTGTCTAAGAATTTTGAAATCAGCTTCCCAAAGATGAACCATATTTAATTTAATTTTTTTCACACAGGGCTCTATAGATTTGGATTTCATTTTCCCTTAAAAATAAAGACCTTCATTTAAAAGCTGCATTCTGTGTTTACTTGTGTTATCTTTGTCTAATATTTAAATTTGTTTGTTGATCTGAAACATTTAGGTTTGACAAACATGCAAAATAATAGGAAATCAGTAAGGAGGCCCACATTTTTTCACATAGCACTATATAAGACCTCACAGTTCACAGTGCAGTGCAGTTTCAAACTCTTTGACACCTTTTACTCCCTCCTTAGGCGAAAAGCACAAGCCCCTATCACAGACATTTGTGCTGATGACCTGGCCTCCCACTTTATAGAGAAAATAACATCCATCAGGAAATCTGCTCCCAACCACTAAGTGCTGTGACACCCATCCCTCCCTGCATTATCCCTGGCTCACTTTCCACATTTGATCCCATCACACAAGAAGAAGTCTCCAGACTCCTCTCTTCTTCTTGTCCGACTATATGCACTACCGACCCCATTCCCTCACATCTCCTCCAATCTCTGTCTTCAGTCGACACAACTCATTTAACTACAATATTTAATTTCTCCCTCTCCTCGGTCATTTTTTCATCCTCCTTCAAACACTGTATCGTTACTCCATTATTAAAGAAACCCGCTCTCGACCCATCCTGCAAAAGTAACTACAGACCAGTCTCCAATCTCCCCTTCATCTCTAAACTTTTGGAGTGCTTAGTCTACTCCCACCTTACCCGTTACCTCTTCACTCATTCCCTCCTAGACCCTTCACAGTCTGGCTTATGCCCCCTACACTCGACTAAAACTGCACCCATCAAAGTTACCAATAACCTTCTGACAGTAAAATGTACTGTAACTGTGACCCCTCTCTGCTCATTCATCTCGACTATCTCCTACTCTCTTGGCTTCAGTCACTAGGCATTAAGATCACTGCTCTCTCCTGGTTCTCTCTTCCTATCTTTCTGACTGCTCCTTCAGTGTATTGTTCGCTGGCTCCACGTCATCTCCTCTTCCTCTCACTGTTGGGGTAACTCAGGGTTCAGTCCTTGGCCCCCTTCTCTTCTCTCTCTACATGGCCCCAATTGGCAGACCATCAGCAGACTTGGCTTTCAGTACCATCTTTATGCTGATGACACACAACTATACATGTCAGCCACTGACCTTACCCATGCAGTACTACAGATTGCCAGTGACTGACTGTCCGCAGTCTCCAGCATCCTGTCCGCTGCTCTATCTGAAACTCAACCTCCCCAAAACTAAACTTCTTCTGCTCCTGCCATCTACTAACCTCCTTAAACCTGACAATTCCATCTCTGTGGATAATAACACCCTGGCAGCAGGCATGCTGTCTGGGTATTATGTTTGACACCAATCTCTCCTTCACATCCCATAAACAATCTCTTGCCTGCTCTTGCCGCTTACACCTAAAGAACATCTCTAGAATTTGCCCTTTTCTCACCATGGAAACAAAAACCCTTACTCTCACCTTGATCCACTCCCACCTGGACTACTGCAACGCTCTATTAATTGGTCTCCCCGTTACTCAACTTTCCCCTCTCCAGTCCATACTTAAAGGGAATCTGTCACTGTTTTTTTGGCCTATCAGCTGCCGGCATTGACATCAGGGGCTTAACTACAGAATTCTGCAATGATGTAGTTAAGCCCCTGATGTAACCTGAAAGATAAGAAAAACACGCTAGATTATACTCACTGGAGGGGTGTTCCGGTCCAGTGCCTCCATACAGTATCTTCATGCAATGATGTCCTCTTCTTCCCAAACTAAAGTGGCTCCGGCGCAGGCGCACTGCTCTGCTCTGTTGAGGGCAGAGCAGAATACTGCAGTGCGCAGGCGCCAGACCTCTTGCAATGCCTGCGCACTGCAGGACTCTGCTCTCCCCTCAACAGGGCAGAGCAGTGCGCCTGCGCCGGAGCCACTACAGGAAGGGAAGAAGAGGACGGCATCGTATGAAGATGGGAGGCACCGGACCGGACCGCGACACCCATCGGACCGGACCGCCCCCTCCGGTGAGTATAATCTAACATGTTTTTCTTATCTTTCAGATTACATCAAGGGCTTATCTACAGCATTACAGAATGCTGTAGATAAGCCCCTGATGTCAATGCCAGCAGCTGATAGGCCAAAAAAATGGTGACAGATTCCCTTTAATGCAGCAGCCAGGGTCATCGATCTGGCTAATCGGTACTCAGACGCGTCCGCTCTTCACCAATTGTTACTTTGGCTGCCCATTCATTATAGGATCCAATTCAAAGTACTTGTTCTCACCCACAAAGCTCTCCGCAGTGCAGCACCCTCCAAAATCTCCTCCCTTATTTCTGTCTATCGGCCTAACTGACCGCTGCGCTCTGCAAATGACTTTTGACTAACCTCTGCACTAATCCGTACATCCCAATCCCGACTCCAAGACTTCTCCCACGCTGTGCCAATCCTCTGGAATGAAATACCCAAAGAAATTAGGACTATCCACAGTTTGCATAGTTTTAGGCGCTCCCTCAAAACACATTTGTTCAGAGTGGCCTATCACATTCACTAATCAAAGTCATTTTATGTGAAAATGTGTATGTGTAGCCCATTCACTATCCCCGTCTATCCCCCACTCCCTCAAGATGGCTGGAACATAAATGTAAATACATACAGTACATGTAATTTATAACTCCCCCACCTCATTGTAGATTGTAAGCTCTCATGAGCAGGGTTGTCTAATTTTGTTTAATTATTGTATTGTTAACTTTGTTACTTATGACTTGTGTTTTTTAAACTGTCAAACTGTAAAGCGCTGCAGAATATGTTGGCGCTATATAAATAAAGATTATTATTATTATTATTATTGTTCTTATGTTAGACCAAGTGGGAGTCATGAGGTCAAAGGAACTGGCCAAGGAGCACAGAGAAAGAATTGTGTCAAGACACAGATCTGCCCAATGTTACAAAATAATTTCTGCAGTACTCAAGGTTCCTAAGAGCACAGTGGCCTCCATAATCCTAAAATGGAAGAAGTTTGGGACCACCTGAAGTCTTCCTAGACCTGGCTGTCCAGTCAAACTGAGCAATCATGGGAGAAGAGCCTAGGTGAGAGAGGTAAAGAAGAACCCCAAGATCACTGTGGCTGAGCTCCACAGATGAAGTAGGGAGATGGGAGAAAGCTCCACAAAGTCAACTATCACTGCAGCCCTCCACCAATTGTGCCTTTAGAGCAAAGTGGCCCGACGGAAACTTCTCAGTGCAAGACATATGAAAGCCCACATAGAGTGCTAAAAAAAACACATGAAGGACTCTCAGACTATGAGAAATAAGATTCTCTGGTCTGATGAGACGAAGATATAACTTTTTGGTGATAATTCCAACCGGTATGTGTGTAGAAAACCAGGCACTGCTCAATACAATCCCAACAGTGAAACATGGTGGTGGCAGCATCATGGCATGGGGGTGTTTTTCAGCTGCAGGGACAGGACGACTGGTTGCAATTTAAGGAAACATGAATGGGGCCAAGTACAGAGATATCCTGGATGAAAACCTATTCCAGTTTGCTCTGGACCTCAGACTTGGCCAAAGGTTCACATTCCAACAAGACAATTACCTGAAGCACACAGCTAAAATAACAAAGGAGTGGCTTCAGAACAACTCTGTGACCATTTTTGACTAGCCCAACCAGAGCCCTGAGCTAAACCCAATTGAGCATCTCTTGAGAGACCTGAAAATGGCTGTCCACCAACGTTCACCATTCACCCTGATGGAACTGGAGAGGATCTGCAAGGAAGAATGGCATAGGATCCCCAAATCCAGGTGTAAAAAACTTGTTGCATCATTCCCAATAAGACTCAATGCTGCACTAGCTCAAAAGGGTGCTACTACTCAATACTGAGCCAAGGGTCTGAATACTTGTGACCATGTGATATTTCAGTTTTTCTTTTTTGATAAATTTGCAAAAATTTCTAAATTTCTGTTTTTTTTTCAGTCAAGATGGGTTGCAGAGTGTACATTAATGAGAAAAAAATGAACTTTTTTGAATTTAACAAATTGCTGCAATGAAAGAATGAGTGAAAAACTTAAAGGGGTCTGAATACTTTCCATACCATATATATATATATATATATATATATATATATATATATGCACACTGTATATATATACTGTATATTATGCATATCATATTACATGTGTAGCATTTCCATATGGAAAATTCTCTTTTCTGTCATAACTGCTATATTTGTATAAAGGGTAATTATTTATCGACTGTTTTTGTGCCATTTAGGCTTTAAAATTAGACTAAAAGCTTAAAAGCTATGAAGGAAAGAAAAGAAATACAGATAATTGCACTTGCTTACAGTGTATGATCTCTTTAATTATGACATCATGAATATGTTACTAAGTAAATGGAATCTTAAATGCTTCCTCCAATTAAATTGTAGCTGCGCTAGAAAATGCTACTGTGTTTAGTAAAGATCACAATATTCAAGGGTCAAGAAAAACTCTTTCCTAGCTAGACATACGGTAAATAAAATAAACTGCTAAAAACTCTTAAAGCTTAATATTCACACAAGTTCACTGTAAAGAAAAATGTTATAGTCCCTGTGTTAATCACAGAAATCTTTCTGTTCCAACTATTCCAAACTCCATTAACCAGCAAAGATTGGTGGTTTAATAAACTCCAGTATTGAGCCGGAGGCTCTGAATTTGTCACTAGAGATCAACATTGTCTTCTTCACCTCAACCATTATTCTTGCTTTAAAAAAAACAAATAAAATAAATTAATGAGCTACTTTTAATCATTGTCTTCATAAAATGTCCTATCACAATGAATGTGACTTAATTAACATTGCTCTATGTTTATCCACAGTGTAAATACTGGAGAAGCTGGATGCATCTAATATAAAGTATATCCCAGTGCAGCTTATTACATTTTTTTGCTTCATTCTTCAGTGCCGAATCCGTGGATGCACAGCTATATTTTACTTTTTTACAAGAGTTTTTGCCATTTGTAGTCAAGAGAGTTAAAAGTAAGGATTGGTTTGAACAAAAAAATGATGTTTTCGCTCGGTTCAAAATAAATGAGGCAAGAGGATGTAGAATAGAGATTACAACACATAATCCCCTATAGTGAGCAGTTTGCACATTATGGAGTTTTTTAATCCACTGCAATAGCCTTTACTTTTTGCCTTGAAAGATGAGTGTCCAGATAAAATAAGACTTATTTTGTTAGCGTGTTTCAAAAGCTCAACTGCACCAATGAAACCAATGACAAAAACCATGCTTGCAAAGACGAATGAATAAATATAGTAAAAAAAAAAATTTGCTCCTTCCAGATGTACTATATAATATTTTATAATTCTTCAAAAAAAATGTGGGGTTATATAAGATTAGAAAAAAACGACTGATTTCATCTAGAGACATTTTGCTACTCTTTCCCGTAATTGGGGTTGACTTTCTAGTTTTGAAACAATGTACCGATTGGTTTGTGGATGACATTTTCTATTAAAAAAGCTCCTTATTTACTAGTCTGTCATTCAATTTGTTGTATGCCATTTATCTATTTAGCCCAATTTTGAGACAATTCATCTCAATTTCATATGTTGGATGATGAAATCTTTAAGGATCCAGTCATCCTTTGTTTTTGCGCTTTTGTTTCACTCCTCCCCTTCTTTCAAAATCATTACTTTTATTTTTCTATGAGCAAAGCGTTATAAGGGCTATTTTTGGTGAATTGGTGAAAAAAATGTAACTCAGCCATTTTTTGTTTTGTTTTGTGTTTACATACTTTATTGTGCGGTAAAATTTTTATGGGAATGATCACCTCAGTCTGTACAATTACAGCAATGCCAAACTTATAAAATTTATTTTATATTTTAGTCGCCTAAAAATTCTGAATCTTTAAAAAAACTAACTTTTCTATTTTTCTGTCTATAGAGATGGATAAGGGCTTAATTTTTCATGCTGAGTTGTAATTTTATTCATGCTATTTTGATATACAACATTTTAAAAGCTTTTAACTTTTTTGGGGATGTGCACTGACCACAAAAAGTGCAATTTTGGCATTTTATTGTTTTTTGTTTGTTTTTATTATTTGACATACAGTTGAAATCATTGAAATCATTTTCTATTTCGATAGATAGTGATTTTTCAGACAAGAAGATACCAAATTTGTTTTTTTTTTCATCTTTTGATTTTTGAAGGGTGAATTAAAATAAACTAATACATTTTTTTGACTTTTTAAAACTTTTTTTAACTTTTATCCCATTTTTTAGTCACATGGGCAGCTTGAACCTGCAACCATTTGATTGCTTATGGTTCTCTAATGAAGCCCAAGCACTGAGACTAAGAAGACAGCTGTCATGGGTAACCCATTGGCTTCCTGTAATTGGGAGCTGGTGATTGATGTTTTATCTAAATAGTTAAAAGCAGTGATTGTACCTAGTTCTGGTCACTGTGTATGTAACACAGCCGACATCTCCTGACATCTTCTCAACTCCTTCATACACCTTGCAGTGACCTGTAACAAAAATTTATGACATAGATCATTAAAGGGTTAAGAGGGCAACTAAATCCTAGTTCATTTTTTTCAGTAATGCCATATCCATGGCAGGGCCGGGTTTAGGCAAAGTAGGGCCCTAGGTAAAAGTTTAAAATGGGGTCCCAAATGCTAACAAATTGCACCATCACACAGAAACATTTCAGTTATAGTTACATGCGCTGATTTCAGAACAGTAATCGAGAGTGATCAACAATATTGAAGTCATTTGCCGCTTATTTCCCAGACTCTTTACACCAGCTGAGGAATAATGATGGGGACAGAATGATCACTAGTAGATCAATATGTCCACATACAGTATCATCTTAGCAGAATATATGCAGTTTTCACCGGGTGATGTGCTGATGAGAACAATGATTTTTGTACCTGCATAATCAATCCAATCACTTGAAGAATATCCTGCATTTTGTACTCCTCCTAGTCTTCCATATACAGTATAATACACCCCCATAGTCCCTCATATAGTATAATACACCCCATAGTCCTCCATATAGTATAATGTACTTCCCCTAGTCCTCCATATAGTATAATACACTCCCCATAGTCCTCCATATAGTATAATGTACTCCCCTGGTTCTCCATACAGTATAATATGCTCCCCATAGTCCTCTATATATTATAATAGACTCCACATAGTCCTCCATATAGTATAATAGACTCCCCATAGTCCTCCATATAGTATAATGTATTCCCCCTAGTCCTCTATACAGTATAGTACACTCCCCATAGTCCTCTATATAGTATAATAGACACCCCATAGTCCTCCATATAGTATAATAGACTTCCCATAGTCCTCCATAGAATATAATACACTCCCCATAGTCCTTCATAGAGTATAATGCAGTCCCCATATAGCATATAATTTTGACCTCATATAGTATAATGCAACCCCTACATAGAATATAATAGAGTCACCCATAGAATATAATGCAGTCCTACAATATTATGGCCACCACGTACTCACTCGCTCACTGATATATACCGTATTCATGGGCGTGTAGAGCAGTGAATATTTATTCCCTTTAGTAGCGGGCACATGTGATCACCCAGCAGCAGGAAGCCTGCAGCTGCAGCTACTGTGCCTGCTATTAAAGTGAAATGAGTATTCACTGCTCTCCACTCCTATAGTCCCTCCCATCTCTTGGCACCATCTTCAGCACATAGCATTGGGAGTGACTATGGGCATAGGGAGCAGTGAATATGAATTTCTCTTTAGCAGTGGGTACTGGCTTTATCCACAGCAGCCGGCTCCTGCCTCCTGTCACCCACTGCTCCGCTGCTGCTTTGCTGTCATCAGAGTCAGACCCCCTAACCCATAGGAGCTGCATGGTGTGCCGCTATTAGCAACACACCACTGGCTGAGGGCAGGGCCAGACACTAATAAGCTTGGGGCCTCTGTTCAAGAAATGTGTCTGCGCCCTCCTCCCTGCCAGATATGCTGCTTATGATTATGGCAATCTGGCAATGGGACCCTGGAGCCTCAGGCTCCAAGAAACAAGGCAGATTGCCCTCATTATTACTGCCCTGCAAGCACGGATGTATATAGCAATCTGGTATCTGCTCTACATACAGTCATGGCCAAAAGTATTGACACCCCTGCAATTCTGTCAGATAATATTCAGTTTCTTCCTGAAAATGATTGCAAACACAAATTCTTTGGTATTATTATCTTCATTTAATTTGTCTTAAATGAAAAAACACAAAAGAGAATGAAGCAAAAAGCAAAACATTGATCATTTCACACAAAACTCCAAAAATGGGCCGGACAAAAGTATTGGCACCCTCAGCCTAATACTTGGTTGCACAACCTTTAGCCAAAATAACTGCGACCAACTGCTTCCGGTAACCATCAATAAGTTTCTTACAATGCTCTGCTGGAATTTTGGACCATTCTTCTTTGTCAAACTGCTCCAGGTCCCTGATATTTGAAGGGTGCCTTCTCCAAGCTGCCATTTTTAGATCTCTCCACAGGTGTTCTATGGGATTCAGGTCTGGACTCATTGCTGGCCACCTTTGAAGTCTCCAGTGCTTTCTCTCAAACCATTTTCTAGTGCTTTTTGAAGTGTGTTTTGGGTTATTGTCCTGCTGGAAGACCCATGACCTCTGAGGTAGACCCAGCTTTCTCACACTGGGCCCTATATTATGCTGCAAAATTTGTTGGTAGTCTTCTGACTTCATAATGCCAAGCACACGGTCAAGCAGTCCAGTGCCAGAGGCAGCAAAGCAACCCCAAAACATCAGGGAACCTCCGCCATGTTTGACTGTAGGGACCGTGTAATTTTCTTTGAATGCCTCTTTTTTCTCCTGTAAACTCTATGTTGATGCTTTTGCCCTAAAAGCTCTACTTTTGTCTCATCTGACCAGAGAACATTCTTCCAAAATGTTTTAGGCTTTTTCAGGTAAGTTTTGGCAAACTCCAGCCTGGCTTTTTTATGTCTCGGGGTAAGAGGTGGAGTCTTCCTGGGTCTCCTACCATACAGTCCCTTTTCATTCAGATGCCGATGGATAGTACGGGTTGACACCGTTGTACCCTCGGACTGCAGGGCAGCTTGAACTTGTTTGGATGTTAGTGGAGGTTCTTTATCCAACATCCGCACAATCTTGCATTGAAATTTGTCAATTTTTCTTTTCCGGCCACATCTAGAGAGGTTAGCCACAGTGCCATGGGCTTTAAACTTCTTGATGACACTGCGCACGGTAGACACAGGAACATTCAGGTCTTTGGAGATGGACTTGTAGCCTTGATATTGCTCATGCTTCCTCACAATTTGGTTTCTCAAGTCCTCAGACAGTTCTTTGGTCTTCTTTCTTTTCTCCATGCTCAATGTGGTACACACAAGGACACAGGACAGAGGTTGAGTCAACTTTAATCGATGTCAACTGGCTGCAAGTGTGATTTAGTTATTGCCAACACCTGTTAGGTGCCACAGGTAAGTTATAGGTGCTGTTAATTACACAAATTAGAGAAGCATCACATGATTTTTCGAACAGTGCCAATACTTTTGTCCACCCTCTTTGTTATGTTTGGTGTGGAATTATATCCAATTTGGCTTTAGGACAATTCTTTTTGTGTTTTTTCATTTAAGACAAATTAATTGAAGATGATAATACCAAAGAATTTGTGTTTGCAATCATTTTCAGGAAGAAACTGAGTATTATCTGACAGAATTGCAGGGGTGTCAATACTTTTGGCCATGACTGTATACTGTAAATACTGTACATACACACATACAGTACATATATATATACTGTACATACACAGACAGATACATATGCATATACCGTACATACACATACCATACATACACCGTACATACACATTGATACACATACATATACCGTATATGCAAACACACCCATATATCATACATACACACAGATACACATACATATACCGTACATACATACACACACATACCGCACATACATACACTGTACATACACACAGATACACATACATATACCTTATATGCAAACACACACATGTACTGTACATACATACAGATACACATACATATACCATACATATACACATACTGAAAAGATTACCATATAATGTGGGAGAAAATAAAAAAGGTTTTTGGGAGTATACAAGAGCTGTCAGGGGGTTATATAAGGATTTGGGGAATGCATAGCAGATGCTAAATAAGGTGATATTTTTAGCTGCTATGTCACAAAATTGGTGACAGATTCCCTTTAAAAACATCTACTCATCTCTATTGTTTAGTAAATCTATTTAACTATGAAAACTTTATAATACTTCGTAATCAAGTCCAAAATATATATATATTATGACTAGGTACTAGTGATGAGCGAGCACTAAAATGCGCGGGTGCTTATTGCTTGAGTCAAACACTTTTTAATGCTCAGTTTCTCAACCCGAGCAGCAAGCCCAATGTAAGTCTATGGGAAACCCGAGCTTTTTTGCCGCAACCCCCTGGAGGTCTTTTGAGGGTCTAAAAAGTGGGGAAATCTCTGGGAAAAGTGCTCAAATTACATGGGAACAGCATGAGGAAGATGCCTGGAAGCATTTCTGACTCCCAAGTCACTGCTGTGAACAATGTTGCATTTGAAATTTAGCTGGGAATATGTGTATCTCTCTGTGGCTGTCTGTGTGTGCAGTTGTCTGTGTGTTTGCGGGTGTCTGCGGATATGTGTGGGTGCCTGTGTTTGTGCGTGGGTGTCTGCAAGTGTGTGTCGGTGTCTGTGGGTGTCTGTGTGTGTGCGGGTGTCTGTGTGTGGGTGTCTGTGTGTGTGTGCATGTGTCTGTGTGTGTCTGTGTGTGCGGTAAAGATACCGCCAGTACTGTTGGTCACAGCACTGCAGGATCATACTGTCAGATGTCAGCGTGATACCACAGCTGACTGTGACCCGTAGTGTTGAAGCAGGCTTGGCCCAATGAGACTGATAACAGTGACAACAGATGCTGCTGATGGGAGAGTAGTATCATCTGTTGGCACCTGGGCCAATGAGACTACGGCTCCCATCTGGCTAACTCTGGTGTCACTGATAACAGTAACAACAGGTGCTGCTGATGGGAGAGTAGTATCCTCTGCTGGTACCTGTGCTCACTGTTAAAAAATGTAAAATTGCATAAATTACATAAATATTCATTATTCACATTCATATTCATATATAATATATACATATTCACATAGAAATAAAAACACATTATACTCACCACACACCAAATCCCCGATGCCTTCGTCTCCTAGAAATAACATAAAATAATAAACCAATATATACCCCCTGTCTGCTGAAGTCCAAGGTAATCCAGATTGTCCCACGGTGATCTCACATGTAGACCAGTCACATTGGGAAATGTGACCGCTCTACCCAACTGGCGATACCCTGACAGGAGATAATCTCCCCTGCAGTGTATCAGCTGATCAGCTACGTGCTGTCACTTACGGCATCGCTGCATGGGAGAGTTCTCACACAGCGGTACTGCTGTAAAGTAGAGCACCAGAGTGATGAACTCTGGTGAACTCTGACGGTGGTGCAGTGATACACTGCGGGAGATATTACCTCCTGTCTGTATCACCAGAGCCGTGTAGAGCGGTCACATCTCCCAATGTTACTGTTCTACACTTGAGATCATCATGGGACACTCGGTAAATAGACTACAGTGGACATGATAGTATTATTGTTGGTTTATTATTTTATTTTTGTTGCAGGAGATGAGGAAGTTGGGGTTTAGGTGATGCAGTAAGTATGGTTAATTAAGATTAATAAAGGACTTTATTCTGGCTGTCTCTTTATTTACCATATAACTATATGATTAGTAATAGATAGGTGTCTTATAGATGCTTCTCCATTACTAATCCATGGTCATGATGTCACCTGACAATACAAAGGTGACATCAACCCCACAATTATTACCCCACTTACCACCGCTACAGGGCTAGTTGGAAGAGCGATTCTGTGTGCCAGAATTGGTGCATCTATAAGATGTGCCATTTCTGGGGCAGCTGAAAGCTGATGTTTTTATCCTGGGTGGTGGCCAATATCCATGGCCCCTTCCCAAGCTATTAATATCAGCCCACAGCTGTCTGCCTAGCCTTTGCTGGTTTGATTTTATAGGGGGACCCCATCTCAATTTTTTTCTGGGGTTCCTTTGTAAAGTAGTCAGTAAAGGCTAAGCAAACATCCGTGAGCTGATCTTAATAGCCTGGGAACCTTTAAGGCTATTGGCTCCTTCCCAGAATATTAACATCAGCCCTCAGCCGTCAGCTTTCCCTCTGCTGGTTATGAAAATTACGCGAGACCCCACACAATTTTTTTTATTTTTTCAAATAAACATATTGCGTTTCACGCTCTATAAGGTGGTATGTGAGCACTATATGGCAGCATGTGAGCACTATAAGATGGTATATGAGCACTATGTGGCTATATATGAGCACTGTATGGCTTTATGTGTTCAATATATGGCAGTATATGAGCACTATATGGCAGTATATGAACACTATATGGCAGTATATGAGCACTATATGGCAGTATATGAGCACTATATGGCAGTACGTGAGCACTATAAGATGGTATATTAGCATTATTTGCCAGTATATGAGCACTGTATTGCTTTATGCGTTCACTATATGGCTTTATATGAGCACTATATGGCAGTATATTAGCACTATATGCTGATATGTTGGTATAGCAAATGTTAGAGGAAATATATATATATATATATTGCTCAAGAAAATAAAGGGAGCAGCCTGTTGCAAATGGAATAGTTTTCCCTTTATTTTTTTGAGCAGTATATATATATATATATGCCTAAAATACAAGGAAAATGAGTAATCTTTAACTTTAGACCTTTTAGAGATCATTTCATCATCAACTTGCTTAACTGTTCACAATAACAGTAATTTTGACCAGTTGAGCCCAAGCTGTTTCATGCCACTGTACATAGGGTTTCCATTTAACTTTCTGAATGATGTGATTCAGATGAAATCCATGAGGGAACATTCACTCTAATGAGGCAGCAGAGTTACTCTGGACTCTGTTTAACCTCAGTTCAGCAGTGGCCTTCTTTTCAGAGGTGCACAAAACTGTAGCCTATCGGGCATTTATGCATGCTTAAAAAGATGGACAACTCTGGATCATAGCCCAGACAGAGTTCATAAATCTTTTGTTGTGGGTTCTGTCTAAATCACGTATTTCAGAGTTTTGCATGGAAACCCTGATGCAAGCGCTTAGCACAGAGCACAGGATAAATGTGAGCCAAGCCTTACTGCGATCTTTGGGTGGCAGAGTGAGCAAATCAGCAGCAGATCAAGAATTGGTTTTATTTTTTTTGTTTTGTTCGTCATGCAGTATAAGTGATTAGGCTGCTTTATTCTTTGGGTTGGTGCGTTTACAGCAATACCAGATGGATGGCGTTTTTTTCTGTTTGGTTACACTAAAAAATGTTTTTTTTACAAAAACAAAGTTTTTGCAACACCATATTTTGAGAACTATAATTTTTCTATATTTCTGCCAACAGAGTCATGTGAAGACTTTTTTTTTTTGCAGGCACATAAAAAAAAATTTTCACTTACTTAGGCCTCTTTCACACATCAGGTTTTCGCCGTCAGGCGCGATCCGGCGCTTTTGACAAAAACCGGATCCGGCGAAATGCAATGCCGGATCCGGTTTCCCCCCCATTGACTTGCATTAGAGCCGGATCGAGCCAGATGGCCATGCGTTTCATCCGGTTTTCGCCAGATCCGGCAATGTGTCGTGATCCGGCGTCTGGAAAAAACGGCTACTGTAACGTTTTTTGTCTCCGGCGAAAAAGCCGGACACGCCGGATCCGGCGTGTCCGGCTTTTTCACACAATGAAAGCCTATGAGCGCCGCAATGCGCCTGATCCGGCGACAGCCGGATCCGGTGGCCGGATCCGGTTTTTTTGGTCTGAGCATGCTCAGTAGCTCTGCCCACAAGACATATATAAAAGCAAGACAGTGGGACCCTCAGCCACACCCAACATGCCACCCAAGCCAAGAACCAGGAGCAGGAGAAGGCAGGAGACATCTGCAGCAGCACCATCAGCACCACCACCCCAAATGGAGCAGCATGCTGAACAACGGGAGGGGAGTCCAGCAGCAGATGAGAGACGGTAATTATCAAATCCCCCATTCCTCCAAACTAGGGCCATGGAATATAAAGATATTCATTGGCCCTTTGTTTCTCTTTATTCAACAGCTGCCCAAGAGATGCAGCAGCAGCAGCAGCAGCAATGGCAGCACTGGCAGCAGCAACAGCAGCAGCACCACCCACAGCCATGGAGTCTGGCCAGCAGGAAGACAGCACATCTTCATCTGGGAGCCCTCCCTCGCATCGTCAGCGTTTGACGGTAAGTTTTTATTTCCAAAATCCATCATCTCTGTAATATATGTCTATTCATTGCCTTTTATTTCAAAACAGGAATCACAAGATGAAGAGGAGCTCCCAGAAGAAGAAGGAAGGGGTGGACAGACACCTGGAGTGGGCTCACAATTGGTAAGATTTTTGCATCAAACGCAGAAACACAACATCACACTACACACAACACATAGAAAACAATGTTCTGCAGACCACACACAGCAAACAAATGCCTACATCCAAAGACATAACATTTTTTGTTTTCTTCTCTAGTCTTCCCAATCTGGTGCTCGGCCAAGAGGTCCTCGCAGTGCCTCCCAGGGTCGTCGGCGACAGCAACGCGGCGGTCACCAGCGTGTAAGTATAAATATTTTTGCTTTGTTTTTTTGCACTTTTTTATTTCATTTCTTTTGTGGAGGCTAATGATGTTATTTTTGTCTTTTTCTTTAACAGCCTTCACAGCGTGCTCCCGACTCTGACGGTGAGGATGGAGGGATTGATGTGGACCACCTCATCGATCTCGTCAGAGAAAGGGAGCCGCTATGGAATATGGCTGACCGCCGCCATGCTGACCTTATCGTTACCCGACGACTTTGGGAGGAAATCTGTTCGCTCCTTGTGGACCGCTGGGAGGACCTCGATGCTCGGGCCCAGATTAAAGAGCGTAAGTATATACAGTACCGGTTGCTTGATTTAAACCAGTGTTTCCCGAACGCCAGTCCTCGTGGTCCCCACGGATCATGTGTTCAGGATTTCTATTTACTTTGGAAATCCTGAAAACATGACCCCTGGGGACCATGAGGACTGGAGTTTGGGAAACACTGATGTTGTATACTAACCACTTTGTCCTTTCTCGTTTCAGGGGAGAGAATTGTGAAGCGGTGGCGGTCTGTGAGGGATCGTTTCAAGAAGGAGTTCAATAAAGAGATGCGGGCCCCGAGTGGATCTGGAGGACGCAGGAGCAAGTACAAGTACGCACGAGCCCTGTCGTTCCTCCGGGATACAATGGTCACCAGAAGGTAAATATTACTCACCACATGTGACAAAAAAATGTTTAGATGTAACTTTTTTTTTTCAGCCAGGGCCATACCATGTCACTATTTTAATTGGGTTTTTTTCTCTTTATTCCACAGCACGGAGAGCAGCACTCGGGAGCCTGCACGATTGGACCCTTCTGAGGCGATCCCTGAGGAGACCGGCACCGAGGGACACTTCGACCGCCCCGGTACATCTGCACCTTCCCAGCCTTCCCACACATTCGACCCATCTGTCCCATCCACCAGCACAGGAGCATCGTGGCCGCCTACACTACATGAAGCTGCTGGTGAGGAGATCGCTTTCCCTTTACCCCACCCTTCTGCCCCTGCCACCTCTAGTACACCTGCGGGTACTGGGCGGCAGCGGCAGAGGGGTCAGGAAAAGACTTATGCGCCAGAGTTCTTGCATCTGAATGCATCTTTCCAGAACTGTCTAAAAGTCTTGTCAGAGCAAATCTCCACAGGCTTTCAGCAGATCAACTCCAGCATTCTGGAGGTGAAGACACTTCTGCAAACCATGCATTCAGAAGCAAGATCTTCGCCAAACCACACCTTTTTCAGGTCTGTTGTGGAGCGCATGGAAACGCTCTCTCCTACCCAGCAGATGCATGTAATGCATTCATGCCACGGTGCTCTCCAGCACGTTACCTCCCAACCTCCTCCTCCCACCACAGTAGTTCCTCCACCTGCACCCCCTCCAGCCACTTTCCATCCTCCCCCTCCTATTACATACCATCCACCTCCCCAGCACCAGCCACCTCCCCAGTACCAGCAACCTCCCCAGTACCAGCAACCTCCCCAGTACCAGCAACCTCCCCAGTACCAGACATCTCCCCACTTCCAGCAACCTGCCCCGTACCAAACTCCTTCCCCCTACCAAACTCCTTCCCCATACAACTTGCCATCAACATCATCTGCTCCTACAGTCCCTGCCCAACCCTCCACTCCACCGCCCACCACCTCTTCTGCCTCCCACATGTCCACCCATTCTGTAGCTTTTTCCACACCTTCACCTCTAACTGTTCCTTCCCCACCACGATCCCAGTCCTCTCTCCACACTCCCAGTGTCGAAGTGTCCCGCAGCCCCTCCAGCAGTATTTCCACCCCACACTACACCGAGTTGTAATGTTTTTTTTTAATAAAAATGGCCATTTGTTTGTTTTCAAACATTTATTCGAAAAGTTTTTTTAACTTTAAAAACATTTAAAAAAAAAAAAAAATTTAAATAAAAGTTAAATTACTTTTACAATGGTTGTCTGTCATTTCTTTCTGCGGCGAAATATATTTACAAAAAAAGGTAAAATAATTTCAAAGGTCAAAAGGTCAAATGGTATTCAAAACCTGGTATATAACTGTGGGTAAATTTGACCTTTTTGCCACAGTTGTGTTCCTGGTTGTGTTTGAAGCAAAGTATTTCACCTAAAAAGTTGTGTTTATTGTTGGTGATTTCCTAACAATGTACACAACTTTTGTTAAAAGGTGAAATACTTTGCATAAAACACAACCAGGTACACACCTATGGCCTAAAGGTAAAAATAGTAAGACCATGACAAGATAGCCAACTTTGGTTGGCAAAGGTATATACTGTTTGTACACAAGTTTGGTTAAGGGCACAAATCTTTCACACTCTGTCATCCTGCCAGTGTACTCTGCCTTGAGGTGACATAAAGTATAGTGCAAAATTGTCCCTCATTACTGAAACAGTCACAGAACTTCTAGTGGTAATGTCATGGTAATCTTGCAAGGTGGTTTCTTCAGAGGTGTCCTCAATGGAAATGGGTTCCTTGCAGATAACAAAATTGTGGAGTACCACGCAAGCTTTGATCACCTCGTCCACAGTTTCTGTCTTGAGGTTGATCGCAGTCAAAAGGACCCGCCATTTGGCTGTCAGAATACCAAAGGTACATTCAACCATTCTTCTTGCTCTTGTGAGGCGGTAATTAAAAATGCGTTTTGTTCTTGACAATCCTCTGCTAGAGTACGGTTTCAAAAGGTGTTCTGACAGCTGGAAGGCTTCATCCCCTACACAGACAAATGGCATAGGTGGACCAGATGTTTGCAGCAGCGGTCTAGGGGGTGGGAACTGGAAGGTGTTTCCATACAGTTCACGCCCCATGGCAGACAGTTTGAAAACTTGAGAGTCATTGGCCATAGGCCCCAATATCAACAGCAATAAATTTGTATTCCGCGTCAGCGATGGCCATGAGGACAATGGAAAAATATTTCTTGTAATTGAAATATTCCGATCCCGATCCGGCTGGCTTTACAATGCGGATATGTTTCCCGTCCACAGCGCCCAAGCAGTTGGGAAACTGACATATCTGTTGAAACTTTTCTGAAATTTCAATCCACCTCTCTGTTGTGGGCTCTGGTAAAAACTCTTCAGCTAAGGAGTCCCACAGTGCACGGCATGTGTACTTCACTATTCCAGATATGGTGGAAATCCCGAGTCTGTACTGGAAATGCAGTGACGAAAGGGATTCTCCAGTTGCAAGAAATCTGTGGGGAATTAAAAAACAATCAATTAGTTTAAAATCACAGCATTACATACCAAAACTCACCTATAACACTTGGAGATACAAACTACCACCAACAAGATTGCAGTGAACGTGTGCTCTGATGCGAGCACATCCAATAAATGTGGCTTACCTTAAAGTCACCATCAGACGCTCTGCGGGTGAAACGGAGAAGCGGCAATAGGTGTCCGCTTTTCTTATGAGGTGTGCAATGCGCTCCACCAAGTAATCAAAATTCTCCATTTTCATCCTAAGATATCCAAAAAATTTATCCGGGTTTCGTCTAAGGTCCATGCAGAGTGTAGAATAGACCCCACGCATCATTCTCTTGGCTGTGATGGGGTGGATCCACAAACGTCGTCTATGATGCCTGATGCGCTGCTGTCTCGCTCTCTCCTTCTCCAGAACAATCACCCTCAAACGATTCGCCTCCGCTGTAAAATCCGCCAAATTCTTCAAAATATTTCCAATCACAACATCCATCTTCGCCAGTAACTTGCTCTTCTCTCCAACCTGCACTTTCTCCTCTCCAACCTGTCAAAGAAGGGCTGTAGGAACATGCTATATATAGTTTTTCAGTAGCCAATCCCGTTCGGAAGGCCACAAGGGGCGATTTTAAAAACCGGATCCGGCGTAATCCGTCGAAAAACGGAACAAAAATCGGATGAACCGGATGAGACGGATCCGGTTTTGTCTGTGAAGAACAAGACGGATCCGGCAGAAAAACGGATCCGTCACATCCGGTTTTACGAAATATTTGCCGGATCCGGCGCTCCGGCACGACGCCGGATCGCGCCTGACGCCGAAAACCTGATGTGTGAAAGTAGGCTTACTATTCAGATTTTTGGGAGGTAGAATGAAAAACCCACAATTCAGGAATATATATATTTTTAATGATATTCACCTGGTGGTAAAAATGAGACAGGTGAATACGATTACAGCGGTACCACATTTACGTCATATTTATATGTTTTGCCGCTTTTATACAATACACAATTTTTATTTTATGAAAAAAAAATGTTTTTGCATCACTATATTCTGAGATCTGTAGCTTTTTTTTTTGCTCATGGAGCTATATGGCAACCTGTTTTCAGCCAGACAAGAAGTCATTTTCAGCTATAGCATTTGTACATTTGAATTTTTCATCATGTTTTATTCCATTTTTTTTCTGGTGGAATGATGAAAATGCATTTTTTTTTTGCCACGTTTTGTTTTTATTTGCTTTTTTATGGTGTTCACTGAAGAGGTTAACGACTGTAGTGTGACAGTTTAATAGACCAGGTGATTGTGGATGCAGCGATACCAAACATGATTATTTTTTGTCAATAATATATGTATTTATTTGTACATTTTTTTAAATCACTGTTACATTTTTTTTGTACTTGTTTTAATGGGATATCATTAAACCATCGGCCATCTGGACACCGCATCTGGAGGCACGTTTGCCCCTCTCCTATATCATTCTCCTCAATGCCTAAAGCACCATCGTCCTTTCTGATAGATGCCTATAAGCTCTACACAATCTATATACCACACATAACTGAAGGTCACAATGACCGAAACGTCTTTTTTCGTGTACTACAATAAACCGCCTTACAAATACCTTTAAGTTGAGTGCTAGGTTCATATTTGTTGCTTTAACAGTTTGGGAACCTAACCTTAGCACCATCTTGAGTTGTACTCACGGTGTTCTTTCTATATGAATCACACACAGGCAGGAGGCGCATCAGGCCCTGCTCAAGGCCGTACCTTACAGGCCACCAAACATGGGTGATCCCACAGTTATCTTTCATCTCTGGGCCACCATGGAGACCATCATCACAACACGATCGCAATCATGTTGTGCAGATTGGAGCAGAAAGAGAGATCCCTCCCTCTGCAAGCCGACTGACGTTGATGTTGCCATTGACAGCAGCACCAAGGTTTAAACGCCGCCGATCAACACTAGAATCAAAAGTGAACAATAGTGCAAGGCGTCAGTGATGATGTATCACTGACACTTGCTGATGATCACTCCCACTCTGCTAATGAACCGGCATGATTGTCGTGCCGTATACAGTATGTACAGTGGTTTGTGGGAACGCACCTCCTGCTCCGCTATACATGTACAGCAGATATCGTGAAGGGGTTAAATTGAGGTGGTGTGAAACATCCTACTTATTTAGCATTGTCATAGACAATAAGTAAGATTTATCTATCTGCTATACAAGTATAGCTAATGTAACAGTAACATTATTATGAAAAGCAGACAATGTTTGCACATATTGCAAAAAAATTTTTAATGTAAAAAAAAGATATGCTTATGAAAGGGAATCTTTCAGCAGGTTGTTGCTATGTAATCTGAGAGCAGCAATCTGTAGGAGCTGAGAGCCTGATATTAGAGATGCGTCACTTATCAAGCTGTGTGTTTCTGTTTCAATGCAATCAATGGTTTATCAGCAGGAGATTATCACTAGAGGACTACATCTTGCGTGCATTGCAGTCAGGTTAATCTGTGTAACCCCACCCCCCAGCACTGATTGGCAGCTTGCTGACAATTCACAGTGTACACAGGAAGCTGTCAATCAGGGGAGTGGACGGGGTTATACACAGCCCAAAAGACTTAGCTCTTCTACATTTAGATAAGACAAAATAGGCATTCTATAAAATATGCACCAGGCAGTCCAGTAAGGGATTCATCGCTGGAATCAGGGTCTATGCTTGTGCATTGTGCTGTGATCAGATTCCGTATCAAAAACCTTCTGACACATACCCTCTAAATGAGAAGAATGGGAAGTTTATCATTCTAGCTTCATTGTAAGTACTGAACATTGCTAAAGTTATTATAGTTTTTATTTCTTGAGAAGATAAAATAATACACATCATACAATGGTTTCTTTCAGATTGCCATTTTGTGCTTGTCTGAGCTCATTTTTTACAGAAACCCATCTATTTAACCTTTAAATATGTTTCCAATCAATAGAGAAATCTAAAAATGGCGAACTTATTATTGACATTCTATTCAACTGCTGTCTATAAGGTTGTCATTCAATGAAAATTCATTTGTAGATGACTCAGGCACATGTGTGATTATCAAAGGTCAGGGCAGAAACAGGATATTTCATAAAACAGTGTTTGCAGCATTTATTCTTATTGCATAATGATGGCATTCTTAATTACCACTTGCAATCAAGATTCTAATAATTTAATTAGTATTATTTTTGCTCCATTAAATTGTTTCACCCGGTAGAATTCATTAATGCAAAACACTGCATGTTAAAGTATTTTTTTTCTGCAGAACTTTTTTGCTCAGTTTGGTAGAACATTACGTATAAATAACTGATTGATGCGGCAAAACCCTGTAATAGGAAAGTCAATTTAGACAATTTAGAAAAGTGCTATTAAAATCTATATTTTTCTACATTGCTATTAGTAGATTATTGGTTCACAACAACAGAAAAAAATAGATACTAAACTAAATTGTTGCTTAAAGAATGTCAGTAATGTATTTTTAAAGATGTTGTCCGAGACTTTAACATTGATGGCCTATCCTTAGGATAAGTCATCAATGTATAATTGGGGGGTGCGACACCCAGCACCCCATCTGATCAGCTGTTTCCGGTGTTGGCAATTGGAACTGCTCAGTTACTGAACTGCACAACAAAGTTCTGTCAACCGTACAGTGGCCATGGCTGGGCACTGCACATCTGCCTCATATTCAATTTAATAAAGGGCAGCTGTGCAGTACCCAGCCGTCGCCACTAGTCTGTCGACGGAGCTGTGCAGCTCCATAAATTAGCACATCCAGCTGCTGCCAACACAGGGAACAGCTGTCGCACCCCCACCAATCAGACATTAGGATAGGTCATCAAAGATAGGCCATCAAATTCCCAGACAACTCATTTAAAGGCATTGTCTACTATTTGGATAACCCATTCTCAATTTCTATGTACCTCATTTTTAAACAAATAGCAACCTGTACTTAGATCTGTTGTTGTCGCCATTCTAGCAACTTCAGCGCTGGGTTTCCCAGCGCTTGTGTGACATTGAGTCATGTGATCCCTGGGAATCAATCGGGGTCCATTTTGCTCTCTTTCCTTCAGATGAAACTGTGATCTGGAAGAAGTTAGAATCACTGCTGATGTCTCAGTTCCTCTAGAAGTCAGTTAAGTCCAAAGTATGAGAGAGTGAAGCATCCCATTATTAGTCACTGATTGGCTCCAGGGCTCGCATGGCATAAGAAAGTCCCAAGGACACTTGACATCAACATCACTGCAAGAGTAATGGGAGGTGAATACAAGCTGTTAATGTTTTAAAAAGGGAAATATAGTAATTGAGAAAAGGTTGTCCGATTAGTGGACAAAAAAATAATAGTTTATGCTGTCCACTTTGGAAGTCCTTATTTATTAAGAGAGTTCCCTGATGTTAAAATGATAAAATATTGTCCTTCTTCTGTACACAATTGCAACTGTACTCTTCGTGGAAATTCATTAGCAAGTATTCAGCTGTAGCACCTAGACAGGCAAAGTGAAGTATTACACAATGTCTATTGACATTATTGAGGCTTCCATTAACTGCACTTACATGACAGGTCCTGCAGTGAGAAAATGTACTTGGTATTCAATATGTACTTCACTATTCAATTTAATAATAGAGTCCTGTATAGTGAAACATCTCTGTTTGTTAAAATTCGCTATTAGGGTATTATGTGGATCAGATAATCCGATTACAGAAAATATAACAACCAAATTAGCTTTTATTTTTTAAATAACTATGATGTTTAGGTAAACCTACAACCTATCTCCGATTTCAGGACATATTATATATCTGTTGCTAGCATTATGGAAGGAAGAAAGACAATAAGCCAAAGAGAAAGTATGAAGGGAGTCAATGATTGCATTAAGCTATGTCCTCTACAGTATATTCTATTTTTTATTGTATTTCTGTCACACTGTGACTGTACGTAAATTGGGACCCTAACTATCTCTGCTCCCAAAGGTACGTCTAAAGGTGAGAAAATTTGGGCCACTGTTCTCCTGTTATACCCTAAGCTGTCCTCACCCCCTCCCTTAGGACAGAAATGCTAGTGTATAAACACATAAGACAAACAGGGATAACAGAAAGCAATTAACATATAAAACACTCAAACACTCACCAAAAGTAGAGTTATATAGGAAAGGGTAGGAATGTCCAAATTAAATGGGAATAGGACAATGAGGAAAGCATACATTCAAAAACAGCATTCAACAATCTTTAGCTTCAACAACTATCTTCAACTCAGCACAGCAACTCCAAGGAGCTAGGAAGTAAAACTTTCACTGGCAAAGAAGAGAAGATCTTGCCAGATTTTAGAGTGGGATAAAATGACCAGGTCAAGAACATTGTGAGATGCAGCTGCAAGTTTCTAATCAGCATAGAAAGGGTCATTAACCTCTTCAGCACTAAAGGAAACAAACTCCATTTAATATAAAACACAATCAGACAGGCTAAATGGAAGATCTGTGACTCACAATACATAGTGATCTTCTAACTCCAGGTCTCCAAGGAGAACATGACCCACTCGTGACAATTTCTTGATACCGTTCATGGATTATTCCATAAACCATTGGATTAGGCTGTTATAATTTTTTAAAGAAATGAGAACATTAACATATCTATAGAATGTTATGGAAAAATCTCTTCTACTCCACCCACAAATGCAAATAGTTGTAAGGGCAAGGTAGTAAATAGAGATAAGCAAACCTAGCCTCGACTAATTTTTCCCAAAAATTTGATTTGCAGCAAATAAATTTGCTGCAAATCGCAAATACTACAAAACCTTGAATTACTTTTTTTTAACTGGGAACCACAGTACCAAAACCTTTTCTTGCTTTAAAACCCCTTCCAGTACTTTCATCCACACTTACAGTACAGACCAAAAGTTTGGACGCACCTTCTCATTCAAAGAGTTTTCTTTATCTTCATGACTATGAAAATTGTAGATTCACTCTGAAGACATCAAAACTATGAATTAACCCATGTGGAATTATATAATTAACAAAAAAGTGTGAAACAACTGAAAATATGTCTTATATTCTAGGTTCTTCAAAGTAGCCACCTTTTGCTTTGATTACTGCTTTGCACAATCTTGGCATTCTCTTGATGAGCTTCAAGAGGTAGTCACTGGAAATAGTTTTCACTTCACAGGTGTGCCCTGTCAGGTTTAATAAGTGGGATTTCTTGTCTTCTAAATGGGGTTGGGACTATCAGTTGTGATGTGCTGAAGTCTGGTGGATACACAGCTGATCGTCCTACTGAATAGACTGTTAGAATTTGTATTATGGCAAGAAAAAAGCAGCTAAGTAAAGAAAAATGAGTGGCCATCATTACTTTAAGAAATGAAGGTCAGTCAGTCCAAAAAATTGGAAAAACTTTGAAAGTGTCCCCAAGTGCAGTGGCAAAAACCAGCAAGTGCTACAAAGAAACTGGCTCACATGAGGACCGCCCCAGGAAAGGAAGACCAAGAGTCACCTCTGCTGCAGAGGATAAGTTAATCCGAGTCACCAGCCTCAGAAATCGCAGGTTAACAGCAGCTCAGATTAGAGACAAGGTCAATGCCACACAGAGTTCTAGCAGCAGACACATCTCTACAACAACTGTTAAGAGGAGACTTTGTGCAGCATGCCTTCATTGTAAAATAGCTGCTAGGAAACCACTGCTAAGGACAGGCAACAAGCAGAAGAGATTTGTTTGGGCTAAAGAACACAAGGAATGGACATTGGACCAGTTGAAATCTGTGCTTTGGCCTGACGAGTCCAAATTTGAGATCTTTGGTTCCAACCACCGCGTCTTTGTGCGATGCAGAAAAGGTGAACGGATGGACTCTACATGCCTGGTTCCTATCGTGGAAGCGGAGGTGTGATGGTGTGGGGGTGCTTTGCTGGTGACACTGTTGGGGATTTATTGAAAATAGAAGGCATACTGAACCAGCACGGCTACCACAGCATCTTGCAGCGGCAAGCTATTCCATCCGGTTTGCGTTTAGTTGGACCATCATTTATTTTTCAACAGGACAATGACCCCAAACACACCTCCAGGCTGTGTAAGGGCTATTTGATGAAGAAGGTGAGTGATGGGTGCTACGCCAGATGATCTGGCCTCCACAGTCACCAGACCTGAACCCAATCGAGATGGTTTGGGGTGAGCTGGACCGCAGAGTGAAGGCAAAAGGGCCAACAAGAGCTAAGCATCTCTGGGAACTCCTTCAAGACTGTTGGAAGACCATCTCTGGTGACTACCTCTTGAAGCGTGTGCAAAGCAGTAATCAAAGCAAAAGGTGGCTACTTTGAAGAACCTAGAATATAAGATATATTTTCAGTTGTTTCATACTTTTTTGTTAATTATATAATTCCACATGTGTTAATTCATAGTTTTGATGCCTTCAGAGTGAATCTACAATTTTCATAGTCATGAAAATAAAGAAAACTCTTTGAATGAGAAGCTGTGTCCAAACTTTCGGTCTGTACTGTACATTCAATTAGGAATGCAGTGCCTTTAAATATTATTCATATCCTGTCAATTTTTTCAAGTTAAATCCACAAATTTAAATGCATTTTATTGGTATTTTATGTGATATTCAAACACAAAGTAGCAAGTATTTGTGAAGTGTAAAGTAAATGAGACATGGTTCTCCAAATATTTTAAAAAAATATGAATCTAAAAACATGTGCCATGTATTTATAGTCAGCCCCTTAAATCACTAGTTTGTAGGACCACCTTTAACTGAAATTATTGCTGCAAGTCTCTTTACATAGTGAAAGCAAACAAGTGTAGACGCAGAGATTTAATACTAGTGTTAAGCGTCAGCATTCTCAGGATAGTTCCCAAGCATTATCTGGTACTGTGGTCTACCATTCTGGTCCGGCCGCTGCTGGTGCTGCTCAGCACATACGTCGATCCCAGAATCTTGCTCAGACTCATGGTATATGTTTCGTTACTGCTGGCTCTCCAGCCAAGTCTATGGTAACCAGTGATATACAGGTGAAGCCTTGCGCTCCAGAGACTAAGTCCAGAGATCACCTTACTGAGCATGTCCGCGATGTAGCATCTTCTTATAGGTGGTCGGACGTTAACTGTTCTGGTGATGTGGCAGCTCCGGATTGGCCCACGGGCGATGTCTCAACCGACTGGGTGTGAGTGTTTGGAGTGGAGCCTAGCATATGAAAAGCTCTCAACTCGCATGCGAGTGTGCTAGTGTCATTTATGTTTGCTGTGTGTGGGTGGATATTCTACCACTCTGTCTGCAAGTTTGTGTGTGTCTGTCTATGCTCAAAGACTGTACACGTTGGCAGGCAGGTAACACACCTATGCGGTTTTGTACCCATGGCTCAACGCCTGAGTCTCTAGCTTGCTACATGCTTAGGGTGCCTGTTAGGCACAAGTTCAGTAGCATCAGGACAGGGGTAACTAGCCGCTTGGCTTAGCATCTGTTTTGTTCTTGTGTGCAGTTAGCACAGTTCATTTACAGAGCAAGCTCAACCCTTATGTTTTACTTCTCTATGAAGACAACAGATGTACCTAACATCATAAGAGTTCTTTCTTTCAGCTCAGCATCTGCTTCATTCATGTGTGTGGTTAGCACAGTTTAGTTGCAGAGCTAGCTCCATCCATGTGCTATCACCCCTGTGACGTTAACATGGTATAGTACTTACCATTCTTAGGGCAATACCTCTCAGTGAAGGAACTGAGCTTGCTACTCTGAGTTCTATTCAGACTGTATGGTGTTAACCTAGTGTGCTTAAGGTAATGCTCGCTGTTTTGTTCCATCATTATTCTCACTATCAGCAGGTTACATCTCTGCACAGTGGATTCTGGATTGCCATTACACTTTATTTTTTATTTTATTTAGTGCAATCTGCCAACCCTAACAGAGAGTTGATGTAGGGAAGATTGGCAATTTAATACTAAAAATCAGACTTACTTGTCTGTTGAAGGGGAAAGGAGAAATTAGAAATTGACTGGAGATTATGAAATCTTTTGAAACTCAATATCACTGGGTTCCCATAAAACCAGATGGTAACTGGTAGTAAGCAACAGCCCATTTAATAACAAAGTGTGCTGACAGATTTTCCTTTTTTCAATTAAAAAAATCATTCCAAAATGTATTTTGTGATCAGGAAGATCATTGCCTCTAAGTCCAGAAAACTGGACTTAAATTTCCTGCACAGCAGCCTACTAATAGTGCCCTATTAAGATTTCACCTGCATAGGCCTAATGTCCACTCAAAACCTGCATTGAATATTCATTTTGTAAAGGATACATGCAGGGTACTGGACTTTATACCAACTCTATTTACTGAGGCATTGCCTATCAACTTTGTATGTTGCTTTCTGTGCCTACCATGGTGTACAAACTACAGGTAAGATGGAAATAACAGGGCTAAAGTCTTGGCTCAATCAACCTCTCCAACCAGGTGATTAAGTGATCGATGGTAGATACTTCTGTGACGACTAGTGGACCTCCAAGGGTGGACCCACTGGACCATGGCAACGAACCTCCCTAGGACGAGCTGACCAGGTGGACCACCCCCTATACAGGGAGCATTAGGGGCAGGCCAGAGGGAGACTATCACCACGGCAGCTGGTAACTGGGGAAGAACAACAGGAGCCTCAGCCACGGCAGTGACAGGAATATGGACGGGATGGAGACACTGGCAGCCGAGCACGCACGTGGGAACACAGGCAGGTTGGCGACACAGGCAGGAAGACACAGCTGAGACACAGGAACATGGGCAGGTTGGCGTCACTGGCAGGAAGACACAGCAGAGACACGGGAACACAGGCAGGTTTTGGAGACACAGGTGGGCAGGCACTAGGAGAAAGCACACGGAGGGCATAAGGTCAGAGGCTCGGTGGGAAGGGCTAGCAGCAGAGAAGACAAGGACCACAGGAGGACGTGGGGCCAGGATCACTTGTGTAGCACAAATGACAGTCAGGCACAGCCAGGAGGAAGAGGTAGCCTGATAAGCAGAGTGCGCAGAGGACTTCCAGGTCAGAGTCTTCCAGACCATAGAGCAGGCTGGAGGGAGCGGCAAGGTTACTAGGGACGGTGTGCGCATGCGCCGTTCAACTCAGTGTGCACATGCCCCTGACAGGAGACAGGGGCCGGAGCAGGGTCCTGAGAGGGCACGCGCTGGGACGTCAAGGACCGGTAAGTATACGGGGCTCGGGGGGAGACAGCATGACAGGGAGAGGCGGCGGCGGTGAGACAGGGGCAGATGGCGGCAGCGGCGGCAGCATGACAACTTCAGACAGATGACCCCTCAATGTAACATTTATCTCCTATGCAGTGGATACATGTGCCATATATATATGGTGCAATTCAAATCGGGTGTATGGAGCATGCTCACAGGATTAGCCTGCCCCATACCCAGCAGGTCATGGCTGTGTATTACAGTCAGGACCTGCCTTTAACAATTGTGGGAGAAGCTCTGCTTCATCTGTGATTGTTTACCTGTTAAATGCAGCTATCAGTCTGTCAGCGGCATATAACATGTGCCAGCATGGAGGCATATAATTTAATACACTCACTGGCACACCTATGCCGTGATCAAAGCCACTGATGTGTTGCTATGAGAGCAAGGGGTCTGCTGAAGATCCCCATGCTTGTGATTACGGAGCTTCTTTGAAACCCTGTCTGTGTTCAGACATCAAATGAGCTGTGGCATTGCTGTATATATCACAAGCAATAAGATGATCGCAGCTTCAAGCACCCTAAGGGTGTGTGCACATGTTGCGGATTCTGCTGTGGAATTTTCAGCTCAGATTTGACAAAATCCGCAGGTAAATCCGCAGGTCAAAAGACCTGCAGTTAATCTGCAGATTTATTGCGGATTAGCCTGCGGTTTTCCCATGCGGTGTGACACGTGTCATGAGCAGGTGCCAAACCACTGTGGAATCCACACAAATCCGCGTGGAAAATTCCGCACCATGTGCACTGCGTTTTTCGATTTACATAGACTAAAAGGGTACTGCACAATGTAGCAGAAACTGCTGCCGGTCCGCAGGGCCAAATCCGCTGCGGATCCACAGCAGAATCCGCAACATGTGCACACACCCTAAGAGGATGATTAGGAACAGTGAAAAGTTAAAAAAATTAAAAAACATGAAAGAATAAAAAAATCCTAAAAGTTCAAATCACCCCTTTTCAGAAAAGTCCAATCTGTGAAATATAAAAATAATTAACACGATTGTTAAACATTGTAGATAAAAAAAATTCAATAACGCCAAACCTAAATTTTTGTGGTCTCTGCAATTCCATAAAAAATGCTGTATCAAGCAATCAAAACGATCTCAATATGGTATCAGTAAAAACTTAGTTTTGAACTGCAAAAAATAAGCTGTCACACAGCTCCATTGACCAAAAAATAACTTACAGGTCTCGGAAAATAGCAACACAACCCAAAATTTCTGTTTCTTTTCAACTCTAGAATATTAAAATAACTGGACATATTTGCTACGGTCATAATCACATTAATGAGCAGAATCATATTGCAAGGTTATTTCTACCATGAAATGTACACCATAAAAACAATTCCAGAAAAACTATGCCAGAATTGCTCTTTTTTCACAATTCCTTCCCAGTTAGAATTTTTTTTTTTTGCATTTTCCTGTACACTATGTGGTAAAATGAAGGGTACCATTCAAAGGTACAACCCGTCCAGTAAAAGAGCAAGCCTTTTATATCTATGTGGATATAAAAAGAAAACAGTTATGACTCTGGAAAGAAAGGAAGGTTAAAACAAAAATGCAAAAATTAAAATTGGCCATGTCGTGAAGGGGTTAAAAGTGGAATTTATTTATTTTTTAGATTATTACAGAGTAGCACAGTTGCAGTATTTAGGTTAAATATATATCTCCATTATTATAAATTAGGGAAATTAGGTTCTGCCAAAAGATATTTGCTTCAATGATACATTTTTAAATGATTGAAAATTCTAATATTTCCAGTTTTATTTAATCTTAAAAAGAAAGCAACACAAATATGCCAATAATTTAAACATTTATGTATTTCTAGTACACAGCAGTTCTTTAACATTTTCATTTTCCACTTTTAGAAAAACACATTCCATCCTTTTCAAGTCAACTGAGGTTTTCTTCAAGAAGAAATATTGCATATGTGTGTTCCATTATAAAATGCATCTCATTTGAATGTCATTTACACATGCTTTGAATTTGCTTGTTTTTTTTTTTTGTTCAGTGATTACGTTCAAACCTTTTCCTTTGGGTAGTTTCTTGATTCTGAAATATATAATCTTATAAAAGCAGTTAGACAGTCTCGAAATGATGAACCTTGTGGCCAAATAAAAGCTTCTTTTCTTCCTAGAAGGTACTTATTGTTTTTTGCACATTTTTCTACTCACAGCATTTGGCTGAAGTGAATGAATCAAATAAACTAGCACCTGTGTGATTTGCCTACTTGCTTTGTCCCAGACACAAATAAAATGAAGGGAAGAGAATTTTAAATCTCGGCTTTTTTAGAATTCAGATTCCTAAAAAAAAATATTTGCGGCACAATAAAGTCTGTGAACATCAGAAAGATGGATATGTTGACACATCAAGCACAATATCTCTCTTTAATAATATTATATTTCATTTCCTGTACTAAGAAAACAACCATTATCCAAGGCAGCCATTCGTAAACAGCCATTGTGAACAGATTGCATGCATGTTGGTGGTATCATAATTGAAATAAGTTTTTCAGGCATTTCTTAAAAAATGGCAGATGTAAGAAAGCTCTATTAATCAACTAACTTACTTTATAAATGCTAATTTAAGCACCATAAGGAATAAATATAACATTCTAGTTCTAGACAAAACTCTATCACAATCTTCTTCAGCTATTTATCCTCTTTGCGTGTTTACGTCACTGAAAAACACTAAGGTCAACCATCTAGTTTTTCTGCCTTTCATGACCCACTTCCACTAGGAAGCAAAAAATGAATAAATTATTTTCATCCTTATGTTAGAATTGACTTTCTTGTAAAGGTATTAAATGGGGGAAGCTGCAGCCTTATAAAGAAACATCTAGTACACTTCCACGTTTGAACATTTATTTTATCTAAATACCTTCAAAATGTAGTGCTTTTTAAGCCAATTTTTCAAATTATTTTCAATAACTATCAGGACTTTGAAGAACCCTTAGGCATGGAATGATAACCACAAGAAGGAACGCATGAGATTCCTGTATAATGGTCCAGCTAGGAACTAATTGAATACTTAGACTTTTAAAAAATAATAAATAATGCCATTCCAATCTACCTTCATCCTTCTACCAATGCTCTAAGTCAGTGTTCCCCAACTCCAGTCCTCAAGAGCCACCAACAGGTCATGTTTTCAGGATTTCATTATTATTGCCCAGGTGATGGAATTATTGCCTGTGCAGGTACTGCAGTTATCACGTCTGTCATACTAATGAAATCCTGAAAACATGACCTGTTGGTGGCTTTTGAGGACAGGAGTTTGGGAACACTGTTCTAAGTCTCTACTATTTTGTACCCAGCAATGACATCCTCAAATGGTCATATGTCTGCTGGAAAGTTGAAGACCATTTGGGCTGCCGCAGACTGAGAAGTGAAATCTAAGGGATTGCTTTCATCCATTAATTCCTACACAAGTCCAGTCAGTTAGACATTAGCTGGAAGTCAACGGGTAGACAGTCTCACTCAAAATTGAATGTCACTTGCATCAGAGTCATTAAAGGAATTATTATGATTTTTTTTTTTTTCAATAAATCAAGAAAAGTGAAAAAACACCGCAAACAGAGATCAGGGATCTGCGGTGCTGCTCTCTTGCCACAGCCCTTACTTTGGGACTCTGAAAAATTGTCCTCTTTCCATATACCTTGACACTCCTATTAAGTATGGTTTGAGAAAGACCTAGGTATAGGTCGAAACGTAACCGTGTAATACTCATGTTTGGAATCTGATCTCTGTTTGCGGTGTTTTTTCACTTTTCTTGATTTATTGAAAAAAAATAAATAAATAAATAAAAATCATAATAATTCCTTTAATGACTCTGATGCAAGTGACATTCAATTTTGAGTGCGACTGTCTACCTGTTGACTTTTACCTGTGGTATATCCGCGTTCAGTCAGCACCTCCTCCTACAGCCCGAGTGCGCGTCTTTATTTTTTCTATTAGACATTAGCTGGAAAGCATGAACTTAGGAAAGGCCTGACCTTTTAAGAGATCGGGAGTCACAGCACAACATTACAGAAATTACCTTAGGTCCAAGCAGGAATAGAATGCCATTGACCATATGATCAAATGGAAGAGAAAAGAGAGGTGAAGCTTGATGGTGTACAGAAAACCTGGAGCTACAAGGAGTTCTTCAGGGTAAAAGTTTTGCCAGTTTGTTGTTTTTACTTTTCAAGAATTGGAAAGCTAGTAAAGTTGAACATGTTGTATGAATCTCATGATCAATATTTAAAATTAGTGTTCCTTGAGAGGTCTGCACGATGACGAGAATAGTAGTAGTTTTAGGATACATACTGTGAGGTATTTTTTTTTGTGCTGCTCTTTAACTCCGCTTCACTAGTTGAATATTTAAAAATGGAAAAATCAAAAAATAGGGGAAAAAGTGCTGCTGAAGAAGAGAATCAGTCCATGGTATAGTTCATCACTTTTATTGCATCCTCAAAATCAGTTTACAAGGCAACGCATTTCAGCACTCTACCCACGCCTTCCTTAGGCCACACATGTACAGCAACAGAAAGGAGAAGATTAATTACATAAGTGAAGGAAGACAGTAACAACAAGGGGGAAATCATGTTACATAATAATCAACAAACAGCATAAATACACTAAAAACAAGGTGTTTGACCATTACTAGGGATTCCACAATTAATAATTATAAAGCAGGAAAACAAGGCAAGCTTTTTGTTTATAGATAGCATGCTGTTTAAGTCAGTACAAATTTTAAAATGTATGCTAAGTAATAAAATACTATAGAACTGCTAGGCAATGAATAACGCAAGGTTGGGCAGAAGGACAGGGCCGTGAACCATGGGAAAAGCATAGGGCTGTAACATTGGTTTAAGAAGAATCATAGGACTCGAAACCAATGAAAAAAGTACCAGGAAGTAATAAGGATTTTAGCTGATTGACAAGTCTGTGAACCAATGACGAAGTACCAGGATCTAAGCAGATAGGGCTGTAGACCAATGAAAACACATTGGGGTGATTCATTAAGACTGGCATAACTCACACCAGTCTTAATGAAGTGTTCTCTCAAGTAATGTGACCTGATTCTTTAAGCTGCTTAATGAACATCTGATAGCCAGGGTTTGCCACTGCCAGAAATGTATGTCAGCTGGGGGCTGACGTACATTTCTGGAGTAAGATAAGCCATTTTACTGCTGTAATGTATGATGAATTTCACAGACAGATTTGACCACACCCCAGACTTTCTTGTAAGGCCTGCCAGAAAAATGCTAAGATTTCCCATTGACTCCCATTACACTTGAAATGATTACCCGAGCCTTAGAAATTGCTTGATCGAGTAATGAGCATCTGAGCACTTTAGTGTTCGCTCATCTCTGTTAACTAGTTAATAAATATCACCATATTTAATATGTCTTTTGATTTTGTTTAGATGTTAAAAAGGTTAAAATTTTGCAATCATTTTTGCAAGGAAATTTTCAAATCCTACTTTTTATGGACCTAAACAGTACTGAATTTGAGGGACCTATATATTGGGAAAACCCTCAAAAGTGATACAATTTAAAAATGGTACCACTCAAATTATTCAAAACCACTGTTAAAAAATTGATTAGCTCTTCTGTTGCTTCACTGGAATTAATGGAAAGTAGAAGGAAAAGATGTAAAATGGTTTTTTTTTCCCACTAAATTATTGCTTTGGCCTCAAAGCTTTTATTTTCACAAGTAGTAAAAAAAGGAAATACACCACAAAATTTGTTACACAAATGTGCCAATACTCAAATGTGGTTCAAAACTGCTATTTGGTTTCACAACAGTGATCGGAACGGAAGAAGAGCTATTTGATTTTTGTCTGGAATTGCGTATGCCAAATCCTAAACACCAGAACCTCCCACAAGTGACCCTATTTTGGAAATTAGGCCCCTCAAAGAACTCATATAGAGGTCTGATCAGCACGCTTAATCCAAAGGTGAGGAATTTTATAAGCTTGGACTATTAAAGCAACAAATTAGGTTTTTAAAATAAAATGGTATTGTAGCCTCAAACATTTTATTCTCAGAAGGAGAAATAGGAGAAAATGAATACCCAATTTGTTAAACCTTTTCTACAGAATGTGGTAATTGAGGCATTACTGGTTGTACGCTACTGTTTGAGCACACAGCAGGACTTGGAAGGGATGGAACACCATTTGGCTTTTGGAAGGAAGATTTTTAATAGATTTTGGATATCATTCCCTGAAGTGCCAGAATAGCTAAAAAGAAAACACGCAAGTGACTATATTCTGGAAATTACACTGCTCAATAAATTCATATAAGGGTGTTGTTGGTATTTTGAATAAACAGGTGTCTCACGGAATTTTATAACATTGGGCCATTAAAAAAATTGCTTTAAAATATATTAGCTGTAAAATTTTCATTTTCATAAGGTTTGAGATTGAATCCCGTAATTTGATGCACAATTTCTACCAAACTCAGTGATATGCTGATATGCATATGTTGTTGGAAACTTCTGATTGCCACACAGGAGGGTTCAGAGGAAAAGATTGCCATTTGACTTTTAGAAAGCAGATACTGCTGGAATTGCTTGCAGGTGCCATTTGCAGATCCTTTAGATGATAGGGCAGCAGAAAAAAAAAACTAAAAGTGACTTAATTTTGGAATTCACACCCCTCAATAAATTAATCTGTGAAGTGACTATTTTGGCCCCATAGATGGTACATGAAAAACAGCATGAAGTGGATGTTGCTTAGTCAAAATTGACAGTATGCCATCTTCGTGCCCTTATAGATAGATAGAGACACTTTAGAATCACTGGAATTACACTGACCAGAGGAAGAAAGTACACTGCTCAAAAAAATAAAGGGAACACTTTTAGAGTCTGTCTCATACTACCACGAGTGTGAAAGCACCACCAACATTCAAAAGTGACCAAAACATCAGTGAGAAAGCAATGTTACTATGATGTGGTCTGTGGTCCCCACCTGCAGAACCACTCCTTTATTGAGAGTGTCTTGATAATTGCCAATAATTTCCATCTGTTGTCTATTCCATTTGCACAACAGCATGTGAAAATGATTGTCAATCAGTGTTGTTTCCTAAGTGGACAGTTTGATTTCACAGAAGTTTGATTTACTTGGAGTTATATTCTGTTATTTAAATGTTCCCTTTATTTTTTTGAGCAGTGTATAAAGGCTCCAATACATATTAAACTAATCATCAGGTTTGGCCTTCAGTCTAATGTGTATGGGATAGCCAGCCAACTTCTGTTCAGGAGAGATGTTCCACCACCCCAGCCACTCCACATACCAGACCTCTGCCCTTCCCTAATAACCTCCCTCTCCAACATCACTGAAGGAGAGCTTACTCATCTCCTTTCCAAATCACACCTCACCACCTGTGCACTTGACCCCATCCCTTCCCACCTGCTCCCCAACCTCACTAACATGATCATTCCAGCCATAACCCCTCTCTTCAACCTATCCATAACTTCTGGTATCTTCCCCTCTGCCTTCAAACATGCCACCATAACACCCATCCTCAAAAAATCAAACCTTGACCCAACTGCTATGCCCAGCTATCGCCCCTTATCACTGCTCCCGTTTGCTTCCAAACTCCTTGAACAGCATGTCCATGCTCAACTTTCCTCCCACGTCTCATCTAACTCCCTCCTTGACATCCTGCAATCTGGCTTCCGCCCCCACCACTCCACTGAAACTGCCCTGACCAAAATTACTAATGACTTACTCACAGCCAAGGCTAACAGACAGTTGTCCATCCTCCTCCTTCTCGACCTGTCCTCTGCCTTTGACACAGTTGACCACTGTCTACTGCTACAGATTCTTCCTTCCCTTGGCATCAAAGACCTTGCCCAGTCCTGGATTTCCTCATACCTTTCTGACCGCACATTTAGCGTTTCCCACTCCCACACTACCTCCTCATCCCGCCCCCTCTGTATTGGAGTCCCCAAGGCTCTGTGCTGGGACCCCTACCTTTTTCCATCTATACTCTTGGCCTAGGACAACTCATAAAGTCCCATGGCTTCCAGTACCACCTGTATGCAGATGACATCCAGATCTACCTCTCTGGCCCAGATGTCACCTCTCTGCTGTCCAGAATCCTGGAGTGTCTATCAGCCATATCCTCCTTTTTCACCTCTCGCTTCCTAAAACTCAATGTAGACAAAACTGAACTCATTATCTTTCCTCCATCTCACGCATCTTTCCTACCCGATCTATCTATTATGGTAAACGGCATCACGCTCTTTCCCGCACCTGAAATCCGCTGCCTCGGAGTAACTCTCAACTCTGCCCTCTCCTTCAAACCACACGTCCAAACTCTTGCCACCTCCTATCGCCTCCAACTCAAAAATATTTCCAGAATCCGTCCCTTCCTCAGCCCTCAATCTACTAAAACTCTTGTACATACCCTCATCATCTCCAGCCTTGACTACTGCAACACTCTCCTCTGTGGTCTCCCTGCTAACTCTCTTGCACCACGCCAGTCTGTCCTCAATTCTGCTGCCTGACTAATCCACCTCTCTCCTCGCTACTCCCCTGTCTCTTCCCTCTTCAAATTCCTCCATTGGCTCCCAATTACCCAACGAATCCAGTTCAAACTACTAACACTGACCTACAAAGCCATCCACAACCTTTCCCCTCCCTATATCTCTGAACTAATCTCCCAATATCTTCCCTCATGTAGTCTTCGATCCTCCCAAGACCTCCCACTCTCCTCCACACTTATTCATTCCTCACACAACCGCCTCCAAGATTTCTCCTGAATATCCCCTATCCTCTGGAATTCCATGCCTTAACATGTCCGATTATCCACCACCCTCAGATCCTTCAAACGGAACCAGAAAACCCATCTTTTCAGGAAAGCTTACAGCCTGCAATAACCATTCTGCCACCTCACCACCGCCTGAGCTGCCGCTTCATCACCACCAGTGCTGCTGCACCCCCGACCTTCTGTCTCTTCCCCACTATCCCGTAGAATGTAAGTCCACAAGGACAGGGTATTCTCCCCTCTGTACCAGCCTGTCATTGTAAATTTGTTTACTGTTAACGATATGTATAACTTTGTATGTAACCCCCCTTCTCATGTACAGCAACATGGAATTAATGGCGCTATATAAATAAATAATAATAATGATAATAATCATACTTTTACATATCAGATAAGCTGCCAGACGACGTGTCAGTCATTCACTTTCTCATAGAGAACAGCTTGCTCTTGGGTAACTAAGATGGTTGATAGGGCTATTATGTACAAACAGCCTAAGGTTTGGTTCACATTTATTGTGTGATGTGCCCTGAGCACTTACCTTAAGGTTTCTCTATAAATAACAAAATAAATGTGACCAATGCGATTCAGATGTACCCCATATGGAACCAGTCACATTAATGAGGCAAAGAGAGACCTTTTGGACTACATTTGGCCTTTGTCATGTTTGCTTGTTTGTATGGGTTTCTTCCATTACATTTACATATAGGCATTAAAAGGCCTAAATGACCATGATTGGCGCTAAACCATTCATGGCCAAAGAAGCAGGGTGTGAGTTGTAATATACAGCTGTTACCCATTGTATTTCACCTGTCAGAGCTATTTATTTATTGCCACTAAACAATAAGGAACTAGTATACTGTTGGTTGTTAAAATGTTATAAATAATCTAGTGATAGAAATAAATAACTGGTGGAGAAAGGTTGAACTTAATGGAACTATGTCTTTTTTCAGCATATATAATTATGTAACTATGTAAAACAACAAAATGTCTCTTTGATCACAGGCAAATAATTTCTATTCCTTTACTAGTATTGATCTCTCATTTACCAACAGGTCACTTTAATTAATGTTGAGTTTTTCTCAAATGGAATTCTTTGTCCTGGATTTTCCATTACAAAATATTGGTGTTCCTTCTAATTTTTTTGTCCCGTGTAAAAATAGCATCTACTTTCTGTTTATTTCTTTTTTCTCTCATTTTCTTGAAATAGGTTTTAAAATATATAGATCACCATTAACCGTGTTGTTACCTACGTTATACAACTGTGCAGAATTACAACAGCAGCAGGCTTCCATAACCAGTAATTGTTGTCCCACGCTGTTTAATATGTAAAGTGCTGCATTGTACCAATGTGTAGAGAATTTTGAACTGAAGAATAGCTTTAAAAATAAAACAAACTGATCATTCTGTATGGAAATTTGTTTACTGAATGGAAGTACCGGCCTATATACAAGACTTCATGAACATAGCCATAATATTCTTGTGCAAGCCATGCACGGTATATTTAGGTGGTTCTGTTGTATATATTCAGAAATAACCCTTTGGCATCTCCATTCAAGACTTACTGGAACTTATGTGCCCCATTCAACAGTTTGTAAGTTTGTACCAGAACTCTCTAATTTGTTTGTTTAGGGTATAGTATGGGTGCCTTTTTTCAGTAGAATATCAATTGGGATACCTGTTCTTTGATGGACTGCAAGCTCGAAAACTCAATGGTGGCCTTTCATGACACGGAAAAAAGAAGCCTTTTTACATAAAATCACATCTGTTCTAATGTATAAAATTACACCTTATGTATACTGCACTGACATCCCTATGTCAAAACTTTATGGACCATGAGACATCTAGCGCCGTTTGGGTTAATTTGCTGTAAGGTTGTAAATATTGCAATGTTTTAAGACCCTTTTTTTATTAGGCTCAGTTCGTGTCCCTACTTATGAGGTACTTTGTGCTTTTAATATTTTAATCTTGTAAAGGTATGTTTATTCAATAAAATTAAATTTTTTGAGGGATCCACTGACTTCACTTCTTCATGACCTAGGTCGCATCTATATATTTTCCTAGGCATATGTTTTGAATCCTTTAAGACATGTAACTTATCTATATATTAATATATGCAAATGTTATTTGAGTAAAGAGCAGTATGTTAGCTGACTTGTTTTAATTTTAGCTCCTGTATTTTCAATATGAAAGCTATAAGTGTCATGAATCCCCTTTTCTAAGTGGTACTGAAAAAGAACCTGTCAGCATAATTTGAAACCCCAAACCATTTATATGTGCGTGTAGTTCTTTCAAAGAAAAGTCCAGCAGTAGCTTTACATGGTCAGTCCGATCTTCCATTACTGAGGAACCAGGGATTGAATTGATATGCAATATATGCTGTAGATCTGAAGCCTATGGCACTCCAGCTCTATTTCACTCCTAGTGCCATCACCGTCTGCTTAACTGACAGCTCCTTTGCTTGAAGTGACAAAAGCATAAAAGGTGCCAATCAAGTAGGAGGAAGTGGTGATGTGTATATGCTAAATTCTCGGTAATAGAAGAAAGGTGTGGCCATGCAAAAGTATTGCTGTATCTGTCTTTGATAGAACTACAGTGGCATGTGAAAGTATTCACCCCCTTGGCATTTTATGTGTTTTTCTAGCTCACAACCTGGTATTTCACTGTTTTTTTGAGAGTTCATCAATTCAGATGTCCTCCGAGTATTTTGCCGTGCTCAGACATTTAGTTTATGTCGACGCAGCTGCATGATTTGCAGCTGCTGGACAGGCTGAATACATGTGAGGATTGCCTGTTTGTTAGGAATTCCACACATGCATTCAGGCTGTTTAGCAGCCGCAAATCATACAGCTGTGTCGACACAAACTAAATCTCCGAGCACGCTAAAATAATCATAGGACAGCTGAGCATGTTCAGGAAAACCCGAGCAATGAGTTTACCCGCTCATCACTAATGCCTACACCTGTGAAAATTAGTTTTTTTTTGTGACCCAAGCAGCAAACAGGACAAAATAACAGAGAACTTCATTGTGCATATTCATTCATCCCCCTAAAGTCAGTACTTTGCAGAGCCTCCATTTGCGGCACTTACAACTGCATATCGCTTTGGAAAAGTCTCTATGAGCTTTCCACATCTTGCCACTTGGACTTTTGCCCATTCCTCAAGGCAATAATGCTCCATCTCCTTCAAGTTAGATGGTTTCCTCTGTTGAATAGCAATCTTTAAGTGTGACCACAGAATCGCAATTGGATTAAGGCCTGGGCCTTGATTATGCCACTCCAAAACATTTACATTTTTCCTCTTAATGGCCTGTCACACTAAGCGATATCGCTAGCTATATCGCTATAACTTGTGACGTTATAGCGATATTGCTAGCCATATCGCTGTGTGTGATACTTACCTACAACCCGCTCCCCCGCTGGTTATCGCTGATCGCGTGAGAACGTCCAGGACTGTTTCTCGCTGTCAGCATCCTGCGGCGCTTCCTGCTGTGACGACGAGCGACGCATGGAGCCGGGCGGGAGGACGCAGGTAAGTAGCGACCCCCGTCCCCAGCGATGTCGCTAGTGAGATCTGCCTGTGTGGCAGCTCACTAGCGACCACTTAGCGATGTACCAGTGATCCTGACCGTGTCATATCGCTGGTCGGGATCGCTGGTACATCGCTAAGTGTGACAGTACCTTTAAGTCTTAAACCACTCGAGTGTTGCTTTAGCAATATGCTTTGGGTCATTGTCTTGTTGGAAGGTGAACCTCTGTCCCAGTCAATCTCAAATCACTGTTAGCCTGAAATAGGTTTTGCTCAAGCATATCCCTGTAATTCACACCATACAGCTTCCACTCGACTCAGACCATTTTCCTTGTCCTTGCTGCTGAAAAAAAAGTCCCTACAGCATGATGCTGCCATCAACATGTTTCACTATGGGGATGGTGTTCTTGGGGTGATGAGCTGTGTTGGTTTGACCCCAGACAGAGCGCTTACCTTGGTGGCTAAAAAGTTAAATTTTGGTCAGATCTGACCACAGCACTTTCCTCCATTCATTTGGCAAAAGGAGTGAATGCATATCTACATATATAATTGCCAGTTGGGACTTCCGGCGGCTGTTCCCAAATCCCATGAGGCACCGCAGCAGTGTCACTTGCGCAGGTGCAGTTCATGGCCACAAGGCCACGAACTGTGCCTGCGCAAGTGACATACATGTCTCCGCTATTCCCACGCAGGCGCAGTAACAGCTGTGTCGTTACTATGCATGCGCGGGAATAGCAGTGACATGTATGTCAACTGCTGCGCCTGTGCGCTCTACCCGCTCTACCCGCAATGATAGCATCAGTCTATTTCTAGTGCACATAATAATTGTTAGTTATTTGATCTCATAAATGTGAATTATGTACTGTATATACTAGCTGAAGAGCCCGGCGTTGCCTGGGCATAGTAACCAACTGGGGTTAGTTACAACAAATTATAATGATTATATTGCACATAAAAAAAGTGCATCTAATCCTATCCTATGTGATACTGACTGCTGAGCCATGTATCGAACCCTATTATGTGTGATACTGTCTGCTGAGCCGTGTATCTAATACTATTTTGTGTGATACTCTCTGCTGAGCTGCGTATCTAATCCTATCCTGTGTGATACTGTCTGCTGAGCCGTGTATCTATTCCTATCCTGTGTGATACTGACTGCTGAGCTGTGTATCTAATCCTATCCTGTGTGATACCTTCTGCTGAGCTGTGTATCTAATCCTATCCTGTGTGAAACTGCCTGCTGCACCATGTGTCTAATCCTCTCCTGTGTGATAATGACTGCTGAGCTGTGTATCTAATCCTATCATGTGTGATACTGACTGCTGAGCCGTGTATCTAATCCTGTGTGATACTGGGCTCCCCCTGCAGTCTGTGTCAGAGGGTGGTCTGTGTTGGCACGGTAATAAATTGTGTTATTTCCAGCTTTACAGAAGGAGAAAAACACCATAGAAATGATAAGAATAATAGGCCTCAGTTACCACAACTGTCTACAAAGAAAACTGTTGCTGATAGCAACCACTCACAGCTCATTTTTCATCTTTTAAACAGCTCTGGGACAGTGTGGCAAGTTTTGAGTGGCGACATTTGTGCTTTGACTTTTATGTGGCGAGGTTGGTGTATGTGTGGTGAAATGTGTGCTGAGGGTGGTATATGTGTTGAAGCATGTCGTAGTGTGTGGCGCATTTTGTGTATGTGTTCATATCCCCGTGTGTGGTGAGTATCCCATGTCAGGGCCCCACCTTAGTAACTGTATGGTATATACCAGTTGGCGCCATCGCTCTCATTCTTTAAGTCCCCCTTGTTCACATCTGGCAGCTGTCAATTTTCCTCCAACACTTTTCCTTTCACTTTTTCCCCATTATGTAGATAGGGGCAAAATTGTTTGGTGAATTGGAACACGCAGGGTTAAAATTTTGCCTCACAACATAGCCTATGACGCTCTCGGGGTCCAGACGTGTGACTGCAAAATTTTGTGGCTGCAGCTACGACGGTGCAGATGCCAATACACTTTTCCTCCAGTATGTTGATAGGGGCAAAATTGTTTGGTGAATTGGAACGCGCAGGGTTAAAATGTCGCCTCACAACATAGCCTATGACGCTCTCGGGGTCCAGACATGTGACTGTGCCAAATTTTGTGGCTGTAGTTGCGAAGGTGCGGATGCCAATCCCGGACATGCATGCATACACACCCACATTGAGCTTTATATATTAGATTTTTCTCAATTCACTTTACCAACTTAGACTATTTACTGATGATGAGCCATCACACACAAATCGGATTACAAAAATATTTAATTACAGGTAAACTAGGTAATAAGTCAAGAATGTGAATACTTTCGCAAGCCTCTGTATGTGTTCATATAAATAGCTTAGAGGGTGAAATCCTGCTGACAGATTCACTTTCAAATATAAGGGTGTCATTCCTGTGATCAGTGATTGAGTATGACATGAACAAGAAGAAAAATGATGTGTAAATATAGTAGCATTGAAGAGTAGCCCCTTAGTCACTCCTTATATACAGTATGAGGTGAATGATTAAATAAAGCCAGGAAGGAGACAGACTGTAATAAGAAGTCCCTGTGTGCTACATAAATACACCAGTTCCCAATATTTGGAAGGACAGGGAGTCTCCCTAATCACTGGTGCTGGATGTTAGTTGGAGGTGAATACATGTTACAGGTCCTGGCTATTTCTACATTTTCTCCTAGTGATGATCCATTCTTAATGTTGTTTATTATCTGGCCACTGCTCCATTCTAGATTGAGCAACTCCTCCAGTTCAGCAGTAAGTTGGACCCGTTGCTGTGTTGTCAAATTCAAGGCTCCTATAAACTGTGAGCTCCTGCAAATTCCTTGTGTGACATTTTCCATTGCTTTTGCTTCAGATAAAGCACCCCACTACTAGTGCATGAGCCTCTGCATGCGTAATATTGATGTGCACCTAAGCATAAGGGGTACAAGTGTCGCAGTCACACCCGAGTCCTGCCGACTTAGGTGACCGAAAGGACTTTATAAAACATTAGAAAGCACTAGTAAAAATGGGAAAAATGTGTGTGGGGGCTGCATGTTTCAATCTTTGCTTTAAAATCCAGAAGCTTCAATTCATGTCTCTCAATCGCAAGTCAGAATAGACAGGAAATGTCAAAAAATCCTCTAAAGGAGTCTTCCAGCAGTATGTTAGATCTCATTTTATAACCTCGTTCTACATATGCTATGCAGTAGTTATAATTTTATATATTTTCTATTCATCGCTGTGCAAAACATTTCAGACTTATTCTGAATCTACAGCTTGATTTGAACATTGATAAATTCAGCACTGGCTTTAATAAAAATCCATACAAATTATAAGACTATGAAAGTAAGATTCAAAAATAAGGCTTGATCGCTGAAAATGAATAAAATTGAGTGATAACTTTGTTTTGACTAATCATATTATGTTTTCATTTCTTTTCATGTCGCATAGTATTTCATCATTTTCAATTTGTTAGTTATTAAAATGTCTGGGAACTTCTGGAAACAATTAAAGTGATCAGCAGAGCTGACAGTGAGAGAAGTATGTAAAATCAATGCTCTCTATCACAATTCATTTCTACTGAGAGACACACAGGTTTCTCACATAGGTATATTTCAGGGAACAGTTCATCATAAAATTCAATGCTTTACCATGTGTGGAATATGCATGAAAGAATTAAAGGATTCTATTTTTTCAGTTACAGATATAGATTTTAAATGTAGGAATGAGCAGACACGTGGAAGTGCGGGTTTGTCGGGTTCGAGTACCAGAACTTGACCCAGGGCCCGAACCCCATATATAAGTCAATGGGAACCTGAACTTTGGTGCTGTAAAATGGTCATAGTAAATGCAAAAGGGCTGGAAAAGGAAGAAAAATGGGTGTGAGAGCAGGACAATTGCCCTGTAAACAAATGTGGAAAGGGAAATGAATAGGATAAAAAAAATAATAATTCTTGAACCAGGAGGCGGAGGTCAAAGTGGAGGAGTGCCTTGCTTGTGTGTTTTACTGTACTTGTTAATTAATATATAAATAAATGAGAAAAATCATGTGGGGTCCCTCCTATTTTAATATCCAACCAAGGGAAAGCAGACAGCTGTGAGCTGGTCTTATTATGTTGAAAAGGACTAATATCCATGGCCCTTTCAAGCCTTTTTATATCATCAGCCCCCAGCTGTATGCTTTGCTTTGCTGGTTATTAATAATGGGGGAACCCAAAAAAATGACTTGGGGTCCCTCTATTTTTAATAACCAGCTAAGACAAAGCAGGCAGCTTGGGTATAATATTAATAGGCTGGGAAGGGACATGGATATTGGTCCCTTCCCAGCCAAATAAGACCATCCCTCAGCCACCTCAGATAGAGCGCATCTATTAGATGTGCCAATGTTGATGCTTAGTCTTGGCTCTTCCCAATTGCCCTGGTGCAGTGGCAATCAGGGCAATGGGATTGTGGAATTGATGTCAGCAGCTGCCGTTGACATCAAGCCCAAGGGTCAGTACTGAAGAGACATCTGTCAGACACCCCCATTACTAACCCAGTAGTCAAAAGAAATAAACACAAGCACAAAATCTTTATTTCAAAAAGTCACCAATAATTTCCCTCTTTTTTTATTTAAAAAAAAACCCACACCAGTGAATTATCACTTGCATTTTATTAGATTTCCCTCTGCATTGGAAGTCTCTACAGTTTTTCTTACTGTTTTTGTCTCCCTTCAATTCCTTTCCATTCCCCTTTCCTTAAAGTGTTATAGTCAGTCACTTAAGACAGATCTGAGCAATCGTTGCATGTGAATTATCAGTGCAGGAGACAAAATGTGACTAAAAAGTGTGGAGAAGGGAATATTTCTAGTAAGATTTACTATAAAGTTATCTTCACTAGTGCTGTTAATTTGTGACAAAAGAAAATAAATTGTAGTTCATTTTGAAATGTAAAAATACACATTGGGTTTAAATCATTCTGCACCAGTGATTTATATATTATATACAGTAGACCTTAATGAGCGAGTAACTAAATGTTAGCGACAAAATGTTGTATTTTTATATTTTTGTATGCAATAATCTAGTGGGATTTAAGAAAGATCCGAGGCATTCCCTAAGGTTTGCTCTCAGGTAAGATTTCCTCCAAAAGTTATCTTTCTCTTCTCCAATGTGTTGTCTATTGTCCCTAAAAAAAATATATTTTTTATCTTGTTATTTTTATTCTTTATTTTTGTTTTTTATTTATTTGTATTTTTGTTTTTTTGTTCTTTATTTTATTATTTTCCTACCTTTTTTCTTTTATTTACGGTTTTCTTTTTTTCACTTTCCTTTCCTTTTCATTTTTCCTCTTCTCTTTTTTCATTATTTTTATTTAGATTTTAGATTTTTAGATTTTGTTCAGCATATATTCCTTATTTTCAATTTTCTTCTCTTATTTTTGCCTGTTTATCCCAGTATCCACCCCATTTTTATTAATCCGCCTAATTTTTTTAAATCTCGCTATCATGCACCCTTGTTACAGTTTAGAGATCACTCTTAACCAGAGCCCGTGCAGGGGAACAGGTGTTCAATTGCAAGATTATTTATAGCAATACGTCACATCTTAGGAACCAGACCACCACTGATCTGCAGACAAATAGGAAAACATTAAAATATTTACTTGTATTCCAAATATTACTCCTTAAATTTGGTTATATGGCAAACATTTACCAAAAATACACAAATGCCCAAAAAGGTAAATATTCCAATATTTCACCATCCATTAGCTATTAAAACATTGCTCGTGTTAAATACAATTAAACTCAATATATAAAGAATCAATTATGTGCAGTATGTAAGTCACAATATCTATTCCAATTCTCAAGCTGCATTATTAGCCTACAAACCCATGTATACTCTAGTATAAGCCGACCCAATTATAAGTTGAGGCACCTAATTTTGCCATGAAAAACTGGGTCAACTTATTGACTCGAGTATAAGCCGGGTATGCATTGTCCCCCATCCCTATCCTGGTATGTATGGCTCCCCCATCCCTATACTTGTATGCATTGCTCCCCCCATCGCTGTTCTGGTATGCATGGCTCCCCCCGTTTCTGTCCTGGTATATGTGGCTCCACCGTCGCTGTCCTGGTATGCTTGGCTCTCCCATCCCACCCTTGTATGCATGCTTTCTATTTAAAAAAAACATCCTACTCACCCACCTGCGCGCCCTTGTTGCATCTCGCTCCGGCTTCCAGCAGCTCTTCCTGTGCTGAGCGATCATATGGTCCCACTCATTAAGGTAATGAATATTCCCTCCATGCCTATGGGAGTGGAGACGCGTGCATATTCATTACCTTAATGAGTGGGGCCACGTGATTGCTCAGCACAGGAAGAGCTGCTGAAAGCCAGAACCAACAAGATGCAGGGTGAGCAGGAGGGTGAGTAGAATGTCTTCTGGAAGCCGGTGGCAGCAGCTGTCACTGTGCGCGCTATAAGAGAAATTAATATTCATTTCTCTCTAGCAGCAACAAAAGCTTTATCCGCAGCCACCAGCTCCTGCCTCAGTGACCCACTGCTCCCCCTCTGGCTTTCTGGGACAATTTACTTATGTATAAGCCGAAGGTGGACATTTTCAGCACAAAAAAATGTGCTGAAAATCTCGGCTTATACACGGTACTTAGATTCCAGGTGGTGAGTGTTAGGCACCGGGATTTTCCCACTGTTCAGGGTAAATCCCAAGCCTTGTCTGCCACTTTGGTCTCCCATTCTGCTCCAGCTGCAGTGGAGGCTGCTCAGCAAAGACATTTTTCTCAACGTCTTGCTCAGACTCATGCTGTTTGCTTGATTACTGCTGGCTCTCCAGCCAAAGCTATTGTAACTAACAACAAGCAGTGGCAAAGAGACGTTCCAGAGGCTAGGTCCGGATTTTTCCCTAATGAGCATCCTCGTGAGGTGGTGACCTCTCTTTGGTGGTCGGTCGTCAGCTGCTTGGGTGATGTGGCAGGTCCAGATTGGTCCACAAGCAAGGTCCTGTCTGACTGGACTTAAATGGAACATATGAAAGGTTCCCAGAAGCGGGCGTCGACACGCTAAGATCATTTGTGTTTGGTGTGTTGGTGGATACGTTACCACCCCGTGTGCACGTGTGCCACTACTTGCACTGCAAGTGTATGTTTAGGCAGGCAGTGTAGGGTGAGAACTCTCGCTTGGCTTAGCATTTGAACCGGGTGTCCTAAGTCACATGTGTGGATCGCACACCGTGTATCAGAGCAGGTGCAACCACCAGCTTTGACTTTCCTTGGGGGTAGCTATAGGGACCCCCAATTAGCGTCACTATCACTATATCCCTGTGAATCCTAACAGGGTATATGCTTAAGTGCTCTCTCTTGTTGTACCACTCTGTGGAGCAACCGAGCAGGTACTTTGCACTCTTTCCACACGGAGTGACATTTAACTCTGTGTGTTTACAGTGCTTGCACGCAGCATCGCGCGGCCATTGGTTACTAGCTGTGGTTCCTCCATCACTGCATGGTGGACCCTGGGTTGCGATCGCACCTTTTCATAATTTATATTTGGTGCAATCTGCAAACCCTAACAGTGAGTTGCTGGCATGCAAAGTGGGATCCCACTACCTTCCATGACCACCCTCACAGTAAAGATCATAAAATCTTGCTTTCAGCACTAACCCAGCATTGCCACATGCTTTATTGAGCTGTTGCCAAGTGTTAACAGTGGTATGTGTCAGTGCTTGGTTAGTAGAAAAAGCGAGATCTCACTCTTTCACTGTAAAAGGGGCCTTGTAAAGTTTTGGGATTCTGCTCTGCATATCAGGATCTCAAAAAACAGAAATTCGGGTCTGACTTTTGGTAGAATTATAGTAGTATTAGAATAACTTTTGAGCACTTTTGTTAATAGGTGATACTTAGAAAAAGTCCAAGTACTTTATAAAGCATTTACATTTTTATTGGATTATTCATTTTGAGACCCCCTTAATCTTTAGTTTGCATATTGATCCTAGTTTGGGATTTATTATTTGTAGAGGAGTCTCTCCAAGCAATATAGGTCAAATATGAGAGCTGTGTTTCTCCAGGGTAAATGTCTTTACTAGCCCATGTATCAGCACACTTTTTATCATGCACTTATTTTCTCTTTGTATGCTTTCTTTCTTTTCAACAGCATGTTTGCGCTGCAATCCCTGAGACTATAGTCAATTTTCCCCTTTCTCCACATTGTGAACATCTCTGTATAGCCCTTCTTGTATGTATCTCTAATACTGAGACAAGGAAGGCGAGAAGAGCTAGCCATCAGAAGCAGAAGCAGAAACTCTGATGGATTTGCATCAGTTTTGAAACATTACATCTAGATCAGGGACCTGTATGTACTATGCAGCAGCAAAATCATACAGCCATGTTAATGAAAAATATTTAGAAGTTTGCTTAATTTTTGCATTTAGCAAAATTTGTAAGCAAATGAACCAAAATAATTGTAAAAGTGTACATAGCCTGTAAGCCATTGTGTAAGTCATGGTCATCTGATCACCAGGTCTTCATACAGTTGTGGCCAAAAGTATTGACACCCCTGCAATTCTGTCAGATAATACTCAGTTTCTTCCTGAAAATGATTGCAAGCACAAATTCTTTGGTATTATTATCGTCATTTAATTTGTCTTAAATGAAAAAACACAAAAAGAATTGTCCTAAAGCCAAATTGGATATAATTCCACACCAAACATAAAAAAGAGGGTGGAAAAACGTATTGGCACTGTTCGAAAAATCATGTGATGCTTCTCTAATTTGTGTAATTAGCAGCACCTGTAACTTACCTGTGGCACCTAACAGGTGTTGGCAATAACTAAATCACACTTGCAGCCAGTTGACATGGATTAAAGTTGACTCAACCTCTTTCCTGTGTCCTTGTGTGTACCACATTGAGCATGGAGAAAAGAAAGAAGACCAAAGAACTGTCTGAGGACTTGAGAAACCAAATTGTGAGGAAGCATGAGCAATCTCAAGGCTACAAGTCCATCTCCAAAGACCTGAATGTTCCTGTGTCTACCTTGCGCAGTGTCATCAAGAAGTTTAAAGCCCATGGCACTGTGGCTAACCTTCCTAGATGTGGACGGAAAAGAAAAATTGACAAGAGATTTCAATGCAAGATTGTGCGGATGTTGGATAAAGAACCTCGACTAACATCCAAACAAGTTCAAGCTGCCCTGCAGTCCAAGGCTACAACAGTGTCAACCCGTACTATCCGTTGGCGTCTGAATGAAAAGGGACTGTATGGTAGGAGACCCAAGAAGACCCCACTTCTTACCCCGAGACATAAAAAAGCCAGACTGGAGTTTGCCAAAACTTACCTGAAAAAGCCTAAAATGTTTTGGAAGAATGTTCTCTGGTCAGCTGAGACAAAAGTAGAGCTTTTTGGGCAAAGGCATCAACATAGAGCTTACAGGAGAAAAAAAGAGGCATTCAAAGAAAAGAACACAATCCCTACAGTCAAACATGGCGGAGGTTCCCTGATGTTTTGGGGTTGCTTTGCTGCCTCTGGCACTGTACTGCTTGACCGTGTGCATGGCATTATGAAGTCAGAAGACTACCAACAAATTTTGCAGCATAATGTAGAGCCCAGCGTGAGAAAGCTGGGTCTCCCTCAGAGGTCATGGGTCTTCCAGCAGGACAATGACCCAAAACACACTTCAAAAAGCACTAGAAAATGGTTTGACAGAAAGCACTGGAGACTTCTAAGGTGGCCAGCAATGAGTCCAGACCTGAATCCCATAGAACACCTGTGGAGAGATCTAAAAATGGCAGTTTGGAGAAGACACCCTTCTAATATCAGGGACCTGGAACAGTTTGCCAAAGAAGAATGGTATAAAATTCCAGCAGAGCATTGTAAGAAACTCAATGATGGTTACCGGAAGCGGTTGGTCGCAGTTATTTTGGCTAAAGGTTGTGCAACCAAGTATTAGGCTGAGGGTGCCAATTTTGTCTAGCCCATTTTTGGAGTTTTGTGTGAAATGATCAATGTTTTGCTTTTTGCTTCATTCTCTTTTGTGTTCTTTCATTTAAGACAAATTAAATGAAGATTATAATACCAAAGAATTTGTGTTTGCAATCATTTTCACGAAGAAACTGAGTATTATCTGACAGAATTGCAGGGGTGTCAATACTTTTGGCCACAACTGTATAGAATGGATGGGAAGTGATGCATGATGAACACAGAGAGAACAGTTTTACAATTTAACCGTATCAGTAATTTTAATAACTTTATATCATATTTAACTAAATACATCTACAGTGGTCAGCCCATTTAAAGAGAAATGAAACCATCAATTGAGTTCAATAGAACTGTTTATGTGTTATTTTATGTAAGTGTTAACACTCATTATAATTCACATAGCCCCAGGGTGGTCTTAGCTTGGGCAGTACACTTTGTACTGACCTGTTCTTCTAGCAGCACACCATGTACAATAAGAGGAAAGTGAAGAATAGTTTTATCTACATGACTCACCAATTGTGTTTGGAGCTGTTTTCTTTTGCTCCATTAACCTAGTGGGAAGCATTCCGCTGTCATTTCAGGTGTCCAAGCAGCATAAATAACCTCCAAATTGATAGCTCCTAAGTGAATGTATGTGTACAGAATTTCTATGCCATCAATGTTTTCCTATATATCTGCTGCTTAAAATATATGAACATTACAATTATATTTTTTCACAACCCAGCAAACACATCTTGATGCACTGATGGACTTTTCTATCGATAGTTGAAGAATGACATGTCTCTTCTAATTCATGAGGGAACTCTATTATTATTTTTTCTGTGGTAAACACTAAGAAACATATTCAGCACATGAGTATTGAAAGTAAAATGAATAAAAGATTGCAAAGTGTTCAAAATAACTTGGGGTAAATGTATTTTTCAGCTACATTTTTTTATCAACATTTTAATCAATAGATGTTTAAATAATAATGAGTTTCACAATTAGATGTGTTTAAAAAAATGTTCCTGTGCTGAGACAATATTATGACTGTGCACCTGCTGTGTACTGTGTAATGGCTGTGTCTGACTGTACACAGACATGGTCTGATCATACCACAGCTCCTGGGCAGGGGAGGAAGGAAAGAGAGTATAAAGACAGGACAGCATGGGATCACAGCTGATTCTTTTTTTGAGGTAAAAACATTGCTTAACCCCTTGATGACCCAGCCTATTTTGACCTTAATGACCTGGCCATTTTTTGCAATTCTGACCAGTGTCCCTTTATGAGGTAATAACTCAGGAACGCTTCAACGCATCTCAGCGATTCTGAGCTTGTTTTTTCGTGACATATTGGGCTTCATGTTAATGGTAAATTTAGGTTGATAATTTTTGCGTTTATTTGTGAAAAAATCAGAAATTTTTCAAATTTTGAATTGTTATTCTGTTAAACCAGAGAGGCAATAGTTACTAAATAAGATTTCCCACACGTCTACTTTACATCAACACAATTTTGGAAACAAATTTTTTTTTTGTTAGGAAGTTATAAGGGTTAAAAGTTGACCAGCGATTTCTCATTTTTACAACAAAATTTACAAAACCATTTTTTTAAGGGACCACCTCACATTTGAAGTCACTTTGAGGGGTCTATATGGCAGAAAATACCCAAAAGTGACACCATTCTAAAAACTGCACCCCTCAAGATACTCAAAGCTACATTCTAGAAGATTATTAACCCTTCAGGTGCTTCACAGGAACTAAAGCAACGTGGAAGGAAAAAATGGACATTTTAATTTTTCCAACACAAATTTTCTTTTAGCATCATTTTTTTCATTTTCACATGGGCAACAGGATAAAATGGATCCTAAAATTTGTTGGGCAATTTCTCCTGAGTACACCGATACCTCATATGTGGTCATAAACCACTGTTTGGGCGCACGGCAGGGCTCAGAAGGGAAGGAGCACATTTGACTTTTTGAATGGAAAATATGCTGGAATATTTAGCGCTCGCCATGTCGCATTTGGAGAGCCCCTGTGCGCCTAAACATTGGAGCTCCCCAACAAGTGACCCCATTTTGGAAACTAGACCCCCCAAGGAACTTATCTAGATGCACAGTGATCACTTTGAACCCCCAGGTGCTTCACAAATTGATCCGTAAAAAAAAGTACTTTTTTTCACCAAAATTATCATTTAGCCTCAGTTTTTTCATTTTCACATGGGCAACAGGATAAATGGATCCTAAAATTTGTTGGGCAATTTCTCCTGAGCACACCAATACCTCATATGTGGTCATAAACCACTGTTTGGGTGCACGGCAGGGCCCAGAAGGGAAGGAGCACCATTTGACTTTTTGAATGGAAAATTAGCTCCAATCGTTAGCGAACACCATGTCGCGTTTGGAGAGCACCTGTGTGCCTAAACATTGGAGCTCCCCCACAAGTGACCCCATTTTGGAAACTAGACCCCTTAAGGAACTTATCTAGATGTGCAGTGAGCACTTTGAACTCCTAAGTGCTTCACAAAAGTTTATAACGTAAAGCAGTGAAAATAAAAAATCATTTTTTTTCCTCAAAAATGATTTTTTAGCACGCTATTTTTTATTTTTACAAGGGTAACAGGAGAAATTGGACCACAAAAGTTGTTGTCCAGTTTGTCCTGAGTACGCTGGTACCCAATATGTGAGGGGGAACCACTGTTTGGGAGCACGGCAGGGCTCAGAAGGGAAGGAGCACTATTTGACTTTTTAAAATGAAAATTAGCTCCAATCGTTAGCGGACACCATGTCGTGTTTGGAGATCCCCTGTGTGCCTAAACTTTGGAGCTCCCCCACAAATGACCCCATTTTGGAAACTAGACCCCCTAGGGAACTTATATAGATGCATAGTGAGCACTTCGAACCCCCAGGTGCTTCACAGAAGTTTATAACGCAGAGCCGTGAAAATAAAAAAAAATTTTTTTTCTAAAAAAAATATTTTTTAGTCCACAATTTTTTATTTTCACCTCATTTTGGAAACTAGACCCCCCAAGGAACTTATCTAGATGCATAGTGAGCACCTTGAACCCCCAAGTGCTTCACATAAGTTTATAACGCAGAGCCGTGAAAATAAAAAATTATTTTTTTTCCTCAAAATAAATGATTTTTAGCCCGCAATTTTTTTTTTCTCAAGGGTAACAGGATAAATTGGACCCCAAAAGTTGTACAGTTTGTCCTGAGTACGCTGATACCCCATATGTGGGGGGAACCACTGTTTGGGCACTCGTCGGGGCTCGGAAGGGAAGTAGTGACATTTTGAAATGCTGACTTTGATGGCATGGTCTGCGGGCATCATGTTACATTTGCAGAGCTCCTGTGTGCCTAAACAGTGGAAACCCCCCACATGTGACCTCATTTTGGAAACTAGACCCCATAAGGAACTTGCCTAGATGTGAGGTGAGCACCTTGAACCCCCAAGTGCTTCACAGAAGATTATAACGCAGAGCCATGAAAATAAAAAAAACATTTTTTTTCCTCAAAAAATGATTTTTAGCTCGCAATTTCTTATTTTCACAAGGGTAACAGGAGAAATTGGACCCCAAAAGTTGTTGTCCAGTTTATCCTGAGTACGCTGGTACCCCATATTTGGGGAGGAACCATTGTTTGGGCACACGTCAGGGCTCAGAATGGAAGTAATGACGTTTTGAAATGCAGACTTTGATGGAATAGTCGTCATTACGTTTGCAGAGCCCCTGATGTGCCTAAACAGTGGAAACCCCCACAAGTGACCCCATTTTGGAAGCTAGACCTTCCAAGGAACTTATGTAGATGTGTTGTGAGCACTTTGAACCCCCAAGTGCTTTACAGAAGTTTATAATGCAGAGACGTGAAAATGAAAAAATCATTTTTTATTTCCACAAAAATAATTTTTTAGCCCCCAATTTTTTATTTTCCCAATGGTAACAGGAGAAATTAGTCCCCAAAAGTTGTGCAATTTTTCCTGAGTACGCTGATACCCCATATGTTGGGGTAAACCACTGTTTGGGCACACGTCGGGGCTTGGAAGGGATGGAGCACCGTTTGACTTTTTGAACGCAAAATTGGCTGAAATCAATGGTTGCACCATGTCGCGTTTAGAGACCCCCTGATGTGCCTAAACAGTGGAAACCCATCAATTCTAAATTCAACCCCAACCCCAACACACCCCTAACCACAGCTCTAACCCCAACATATCCCTAACCCTAATCCCACCCCTAACCATAACCCTAATTTCAACCCTAACCCTAATTCCAACCCTAACCCTAATTCCAACCCTAATTCCAACCCTAACCCAAATTCCAACCCTAACCCTAATTCCACCCTAACCCTAATTCCACTCCAACCCTAACCCTAACCGTAATTCCAACCCTTACCCTCTTTGCAACCCTAACCCTAACCCTCTTTCCAACCTTAACCCTCTTTCCAACCCTAACCCTAACCCTCTTTCCAACCCTAACCCTAATGGAAAAATAAAAATAAAAATATTTTCTTTATTTTATTAGTTGTGCCTACCTATGGGGGTGATAATCGGGGGGTTTATTTACTTTTTATTTCATTTTGATCACTGTGAGAGTGATCAAAATGAAAGAATGGAATCTGCAGCCAGCAGATTCGGGCGGGCGCACTGCGCATGCGCCCGCCATTTTCCAAGATGGCGGCACCTACGATCTGGACCCGCGGGACACCGGGAGCGACAGGGGGACTCAGGAGGTACCAGGGGGGGTGAGGGGGGATCGGAAGCTAGCGGAGAGCGGAGGGAATGGGAGGGGGGCAGATGATGACAGCGGCAGCAGATCGCCGCTGTCATTCAGTGGCGGGGAGCGATCGCCGGTGGGGGGGTCGGATCGGTGTCTCCAGCCATGTCCGATGCTACAGCAGCATCGGCCATGGCTGGATTGTAAAATTTCATCAATTTTCATTGATGAAATATTACTATCGCTCTGATTCGCTGTTTCACTTTTAACAGCCAATCAGAGCGATCGTAGCCACGTGGGGGAGAAGCCACACCCCCTGTGGTGAATAACAAAGCCCCCTGTATCTGTGGGTCAGGTGACCTTTCATTGACCCCGGTCACCCGACCCGCAGGGGGGCTTTGAAGTCATGACACAGTATATGCGTCTTGGGTCGGATTGGCACCGACTTTCTTGACGCATACGCTGTGTCACAGGTCGGGAACCGGTTAAAAAAGGCAGTGAAATGTTTTGTTCTCCAAAAGAATCAGCTGTAATCCTCTGCTGTAATGTCTGTATAATTTCTTATGTTCTCCCCTGCCTCGGAGATGTGGTAAGATCAGACCATGTTCCTGCATGGTTAGACACAGCCATTACTGTGCTGTTTGGTGACATGGTGTGTATCACACTCAACATGCACCAGAGGAGGCGAAGGAATGAGTTGTCTCAGGAGATTAGAAAGAAAATTAAAGACAAACATGTTAAAGGTAAAAGTTATAAGACCATCTCCAAGCAGCGTGATGTTCCTGTGACTATAATTGCACATATTACTCAGAAATTTAAGCTCCATGGGACTGTAACCAATCTCCCTGGACGAGGCTGCAGGAGGAAAATTGATGACAAATCAAAGAGATGGATAATACGAATGGTAACAAAATAGCCCAGAAAAACATCTAAACAGATAAAAGGTGAACTTCAAGCTCAAGGAACATAAGTATCAGATCGCACCATTCGTCGTTGTATGAGCCAAAGTGGACTTCATGGGAGACATCCAAGGAGGACATCATTGTTGAAAAAAATCTAATAAAAAATCCAGACTTGAATTTGCTAAATTACATGTTGATAAGCTAACAAACTTTCTGGGAGAATGTCCTATAGACAGATGGGACAAAAATTGAACTTTTTGGCAAGGCATATCAGTTCTAAGTTCACAGATGGAGAAATGAAGCATATCCATAAAAGAACACTGTCCCTACTGTGAAACATGGTGCTGATTTTCTGCATCTGGCATAGGGTGTCTAGAATCTGTGCAGGGTACAATGAAATCTCAAGACTATCAAGGGAATCTAGAGAGAAATGTGCTGCACAGTGTCAGAAAGCTTGGTCTCATTCGCAGGTCATGGGTCTTGCAACAAGATAATGATCCAAAACACACAGCTAAAAACACCCAAGAATGGCTAAGAGGAAAACATTGGACTATTCTGAAATGGCCTTCTATGAGCCCTGACCTAAATCCTATTGAGCACCTTTGGAAAGTGCTGAAACATGCCGTCTGGAAAAGGCAACCTTCAATCACGAGACAACTGGAGCAGTTTGCTCTTGAGGAGTGGGATAAAATATCTGTCGAGAGGTGCAGAAGTCTCATTGACAGTTACAGGAATTGTTTGATTGCAGTGATTGTCTCAAAAGGTTGTGCAACAAAATATTAAGTTAATGGTACCATCATTTCTGTCCAGGCCTATTTCATGAGTTTTGTTTTTTTTTTAATTCTATGGAAGCATGGTTGAAAAGCAATGCCTGACTTTCATTTTTTCATTTTAATAGATTTTTTATTTATGATTACTTTTGTCAGATTCAAGTTATTTCTGTGACCATTGTGGGTTTTTCTGTCATTGAATGAAGGGGTACCAACAATTTTGACCACGTGTGTTTGTCTGACTAGTGACTAATCCTACAGGCGGGTCCCCGGCAGCTTCTCCAAACCCACTGACACTGACTGGCAAGCCTCTGCTTACATGCATGTATAGGCAGAGGCTTGTAAGTCATTATCAGATTGTGGAGAGAAGCTACCGGGGACCCACCTGTATGACTAGCCACTCATGTGGCTCGGTCCCCAACAGCTAATAAAAGTATGCTTTTCTCTGAAATGCTGCAATGTTTTAGAGACACAAATACATAGCTCGTACAGCCAGTGGCTGATACATGCAGCCAATGGTATCAACAGCTTCCCTTTAATAAGTGAATGCTGTGGAATGATGTAGAGATTTCAGGCACTGATAATGCCACCACAAGTCATAAATCTGAAGTGAGGCTCAGTCGACACCATACTGGCAAAACACAGATATAGGGGGGCCTTATGAAGCTAAGTCTATCCAAATTCTATTGCATAGTTCTCCAAAAAGTGAAGTATATGGCATATACAAAGTTTCAGCAAATTTATCAATCCATTTGAGTTCTCTTGATGAATTTATGTCAAGTATTCTGCAAAACCAGTGATAAATCTCCCAAAAGAAAGCTTTTACTAGATTTCAATATAAATAGTTGATTTATATTAAAATCTATAATAAATTATATTGGTGTCACACTATATAAGAAGTCAATAATACAATTAAAAAATAGGCATCAAGGACACATAGAAGCATAAAGAAAAACATAGAGGGATTATTCTAGAGGAGAATACCCCTATAACACAGCAATTGATGGTTCATGCAAAAATTCTTTGCTGTGAGATTAATACAAACTGTAACTGTATAACTTGATATCAAAACATAGAAGCTCCATAAATAGCAATGAGGAAGTTGTACAGAGCAGTAATACAGGAAATGTGCATGAGTCCTTATTATGAGAAAACATACACTTTACCTGAACATCTACACATTACACCTACACGAACTTTTATGACATTCTATTCAAATTTTACATGCATTAAAATACAGTTGGCCATCATTTTGCACCTAAGGCCTGTTTCACACATCAGTTTTTTTTGTCAGTCAAAATCCGCTAAAATGCGGATAGCGGATCCGTTCCTGTACTGACCACAACCGTTATTTTAACGAATCCGTCAAAGGAAGAATTTTAAAGGAACCGCTGCCTGGGGAAGGGGGAGAGAGAGAGAGAGAGAGAGAGAATTTTTCAGCCGCCAGAACAGAGTTTAGGGTTAAATTTCCGGCTGAGTGAAGTCTTTCGGGCATGCGCAGTGAGAAGTGCGGATCCTGCCGGGCGAAAAAACATTGCATCGTCCGTTCGGGCATTTCGGCGGACGTCAAAATTTTGGAGGATCCGCAAAAAACAGATCCAACGGATGGCCATCCGTCAAGATCCGCCAGTAATGCAACTCAATGGGAAAAAAACGGATCCACCAAGAAAAACGGCGGATCCTTTTTTATGCAAAACGGCGGATTTTGATTGATGGACACAAACGGATGTGTGAAACAGGCCTAAGTGATAATTCATACTTCTGGGAAGACTTTTTATAATATTTTAGAGTAGGTCCATTGGAGTTTTTCTCCATTCACCCAGAAGAGCATTTGTAAGGTTAACACTGATGTTGAGCATGCGGTTCTGGCTCTTCATAACTCTTCGAGATCATTCCAATCATGTTTGAAAGTGTTGAAGTCAGGGCACTGTATGATCAGTCAAGAACACCAAAGTTATCCAAAGTTATGGGCCTTGCTTTGTGCACTGGGATAAAGTTGTGCTGGAACAGAAAATTGACTTCTTCAAACTTTTCCCAGTGTTGCAAACATGTTGCAAAAATGTTTTGGAATGAATGCAAAAGCATTAAGATTTTTCTTGAATGGGACTAATGAGCCTAGTCCAATTACAGAAAACAACATTATCCGGCATCTACCAAACTTTACAGTTACAGCAGGCAGGTAACAACCTCCAGTCATTCTACAAACCCAGAATCATCCATCAAACCAACATTTAATGAAGAATGTTTTGTCACTGACAAAACGTGTTTCCAGTACCGCTCCAGAGACCCGTGATCTCATGCTTCACTCTAATACATTTCATGCTTGGCTTTGAGCTTGGTGTTGAAAGACTGGCATCTGCATAGCAATGAAAGCCCATGACATTAAGCTCCCAGCACACTATTTTTGTGCTAATATTATTACAAGAGGAGGTTTGGAAAATTGGAGTTATTGAGTCAATAAAACGGTGATAACATTTAAGCCCTATGCACCTCAGCGCTCAGTGACACAGCACTTTAACGTTGCGTTGTATGCCACCTACCATATAGTTTTCTATAACACTGCTCACAGTTGATCATGGAATATTTAGGAGGGGAGACATTTTATAAACTGACATGTTGCAATTGTGATATTCTAGTATCGTACCACACTCACATTCAGTGTAAGACGTATATCTATTTACTATATAATTATCTCTACTTTACAACTAACATATATATACTTAGTTGCATCCCCTTTTGAAAGCATCATAGCTTGCAAACACTTTTGTAGCCAGCCAAGAGTCTTTCATTTCTTCTTTGAGGGATTTTCATCCCTTCTTCCTAGGGAAATTCTTCCAGTTCTATGAGATTCCTGGGTTGTCTGGCATGCACTGCTGTTTTGAGGTCTAGCCACAGATTTTCAATGATGTTCAGAACAGGGGACTGTGAGAGCCATTGTAATATCCTCAGCTTGCATCTTTTGAGGTAGTCTATTGTGGCTTTTGACATGTGTTTAGGATCATTATCCATTTGTAGAAGCCGTCCTCTTTTCAACTTCCGCTTTTTTACACATGGTGTTATCTTTGCATCAAGAATTTGTTAAAATGTCATTGAATCCATTCTTCCCTCTACTCCTGAGATGGTCCCCGTGCCACGCCACTGGCTGCAACACAACCCCAAAGCATGATAGATCCACCTCCATGCTTAAAGAGAACATTTCATGCACACTGCACAAGCACGGGATTGCAAGTGGCGTTGGTGCAAACCTGGGAACATAATTCAAATTGTGTGGCAGCAGCAACCATGATTTTCTTAAAAAAACATGTTAGTGATGCATATTGCATCATTAACAACCCCCTGGGGACACTTTAGGTGCTACAAATGACATGACAGGTTCCCTTTAATATTTTGTGAGATGTTATTTTCCTGAAATTCTGTGAACTTTTTTCTCCACACATAACTTTGATCATTGTGACAAAAGAGTTCAATTTCAAACAAATTGGTCCACAAAATGCATCAGGCCATATTTGTGCAGGTGTCTCTGAACAGTAGAGAAATGTAACACAAGTCCAGAGTCTGCTAAATCTTTCTGAAGGTTTTTTGCAGTCAAGCAGGGGTTCTGATTTGCCTCTCTAGCAATCCTACGAGCAAATCTCACTGAAATTTTGCTTGGTCTTCCAGACCTTACCTTGACCTCCACTGTTCCTGTTAGCTGCCATTTCTTAATTACATTTCGTACTGAGGAAAGAGCAAATTGAAAACACTTTGCTATCTTCTTATAACCTTCTCTAGCTTTGAAGACCCCATGGCTGCTGTTTTCTGACACAAGGTTAGAGGAGGCTGGGGTTTTTATAACCCTATCAGGCTGCTTATGGTCTGAAACCTTGGTCAAAGTTATCTGAGCACACAAATCTTCAGGGGTGCCCACACTTTTGTATTGGCCTATATTCTCTTTTTGTAATTTTTAAAATGTAAAAAATGACTATATACAGTACATATATATATAAATTTGAATGTTTGTGTGTGTATCTCCAACCAATCATGAAGCATCTTTCATTTCATCAGCGCTGTTTAAAAGAAGCGGAGCTGTGATTGGTTGCTATGAGCAACAGTTTTCCCAAATCGACACCACCTCAGCAGACAGTGACATGGTGGGAGAAATCTAGCATCCCTGGAAACATAAGCTCCCAGCCATTGTCTGCCCCAGGGCCCATATCCCCATCACACAACCTCCATCCCATAGACACATCTTCTTTCTTAAAGGGATCTCCGGTATGGAAGTTAGGGCAAATCCCTCAGTGCTCTGATTCTGACCCCAGGCCTCTCTTAAAGGGATCCCCGGTATGGAAGTTAGGACCGATCCACTCAGTGCTGTGGTACTGACCCCAGGGCCTCTTAAAGGGATCTCTGGTGTGGAAGTTAGGGCAATTCCACTAAGCACTCTGGTTCTGACCCCAGACCCTCTTAAAGGGATCCCTGGTATGGAAGTTAGGACCATTCCACTCAGTGCTCTGGTTCTGACCCCCAGGGTCTCTTAAAGGGATCCCCGGTATTTAAGTTAGGGCAATTCCACTAAGCACTCTGGTTCTGACCCCAGACCCTTCTTAAAGGGATCCCCAGTATGGAAGTGAGGGCAAATCCGCTCTGCGCTTTGGTACTGACCCCAGGCCTCTCTTAAAGAGATCTACGGTATGGAAGTCAGGGCAAATCCATCCAGCGCTTTGGTTCTGACGCCAGGCCTCTCTTAAAGGGATCCCCGGTATGGAATTCAGGGCAATTGCCTTCAAATGCTCTGGTACTGACCCCAGGCCTCTATTAAAGGGATCATTGGTATGGAAGTCAGGGCAAATCCATCCAGCACTTTGGTTTTGACCCAAGGCCTCTCTCAAAAGGATCCCCAGTATGGAAGATAGGACCATTCCACTCAGCTCTTTGGTTCTTACCCCAGAGCCTCTTAAAGGGATCTCTGGTATGGAAGTCAGTGTAAATCCCTCAGTGCTCTGATTCTCACCACGCAAGGCTTCTATTAAAGGGATCATTCGTATGGAAGTTAGGGCCATTACACTCAGCGCTCTGGTTCTGACCCCAGCCTGACGGGATGATGTGGGATATTAGGGGTAGTAGTCCGGTACCTCTGGCTGAGGGGATGATGTGGGATATTAGGGGTAGTAGTCCAATGGCTCTGATGGGATGATGTGGGATATTAGGGGTACTAATCCGATGGCTCTGGCTGACGGGATGATGTGGGATATTAGGGGTAGTAGTCTGGCGGCTGTGATGGGATGATGTGGGATATTAGTGGTAGTTGTCCAGTGGCTACTGCTGACGGGATGATGTGGGATATTAGAGGTAGTTGTCCGGTGGCTATGGCTGATAGGATGATGTGGGATATTAGGGGAAGTAGTCTGGCGGCTGTGTCGGGATGATGTGGGATATTAGAGGTAGTTGTTCGGTAGCTACGGCTGATGGGATGATGTGGGATATTAGGGGTAGTAGTCCGGTGGCTCTGGGTGATGGGATGATGTGTGATATTAGGGGTAGTAGTCTGGTGGCTTTGACGGGATGATGTGGGATATTAGTAGTCCAGTGACTCTGACTGATGGGACGATGTGGGATATTAGGTGTAGTAGTCCGGTGGCTCTGGGTGACGAGATGATGTGGGATATTAGGGTTAGTAGTCCAGTAGCTCTGACTGATGGGATGATGTGGGATATTATAGTGAATGTGGCTATGTGGAGTGGGAGGGGCTATACACTCAGCTTTATATATATATATATATATATGTAATCATTATAATTTGTTATAACTAACCATAGTTAGCTACTATGCCCAGGCAGTGCCGGGTTCTTCAGCTAGTATATGTATATAATGTATATATACTTTAGGGGATTTAATAAATACATTTATATATACTATATATATATAAAACCGGTGGGGAAAAAAATATTTAGTCAGCCACCAAATGTGCACGTTCTCCAACTTAAAAAGATGAGAGAGACCTGTAAATGACATCATAGGTAGACCACAACTATGAGAGTCAAAATAATAAAATAAATACAGAAAATTACCTTGTCTGACTTGGAACGATTTATTTTGCCAATTATGGTGGAAAAAAAGTATTTGGTCAATAACAAAAGTTCATCTCAATATTTTATTATATATCCTTTTTTGGCAATGACAGAGGTCAAATGTTTTCTGTAAGTCTTCACAAGGTTGGCACACGCTGTTGTTAGTATGTTGGTGTATTCCTCCATGCAGATCTCCTCTAGAGCAGTGATGTTTTGGGCCTGTCGCTGGGCAACACAGATTTTCAAATCCCTCAAAAGGTTTTCTATGGGGTTGAGATCTGGAGACTGACTAGGCCACTCCAGGACCTTCATATGTTTCTTACGAAGCCACTTCTTTGTTGCCCTGGTGGTGTGCTTGGGATCATTACCATGCTGAAAGACCCATCGACGTTTCATCTTCAATGCCATTGTTGATGGAAGGAGGTTTGCACTCAAAATCTCACGATATATGGTCCCATTCATTCTTTCATGTACACGTCGTCCTGGTCCCTTTGCAGAGAAACAGCACCAAAGCATGATGTTGCAACCCTCATGTGTCACAGTAGGTATGGTGTTATTTGGATGCAACTCAGCATTCTGTCTCCTAAAAACTCAAGTTTTGTTTCTACCAAACAGTTCTACCTTGGTTTTATCAGACCATATGAAATTCTCCCAGTACTCTTCTGGATATTCCAAATGCTCTCTAGCAAACTTCAGCTGGGTCTGGACATGTACTGGCTTAAGCAGGGGGACACATCTGACATTGCAGGCTCTTAGTCATTGACAGCATAGTGTGTTACTGATGGTAGCCTTTGTTACAGTGGTTCCAGCTCTATGCAGGCAGGTCATTCACTAAGTCCTCCCGTGTGGTTCTGGGATTTTTGCTCACCGTTCTTGTGATCATTTTGACTTCACAGGTTGAATTCTTGTGTGGTGCCCCAGATCGAGGGAGAATATCATTGGCTTGCATGCCTTCCATTTTCTTATTATTGCTCCCACAGTTTATTTCATCACACCAAGCTGCTTACCTATTGCAGATTCAGTCTTCCCAGCCTTGTGTAGGGCTACAATTTTGTTTCTGGTGTCCTTCGACAGTTCTTTGGTCTCCATCATAGTGGAGTTTGGAGTGTGACTATTTGAGGTTGTGGACAGGTGTCTTTCATACTGATAACAAGTTCAAGCAGGTGCCATTACTACAGGAAATGAGTGGAGAACAGAGGAGCCTCTTAAAAATGAAGTTACAGGTCTGTGAGAGCAATAAATCTTGCATGTTTTTAGGTGACCAAATACTTAGTTTCCACCATAATTTGAAAAATAAATCTTGCTAAATCAGACAAGGTGATTTTATGGATTTGTTTTATCATTTTGACTTCTATATTTGCGGTCTACCTATAATGTCAATTACAGGCCTCTCTCATCTTCGTAAGTGGGGGAACTTGCACAATTGGTGGTTGACTACTTTTTTCCCCACACAGTATATTGCACACCTGAAAAAATAATTTTCCTAACAATTTAGGCCATGTTGCAAAAATGAATACATCCCAACCCCAATAACAGACAAATGAGCAGAGCTAAAGTTTCGACTGTAACGTTCTAGTTAACAAGAAATTAACCACAGCTAAGCCTAATCATTCATTAAACAGGTGTCCAGCAGACATCTAATTATAAAACTTAAAAAGGAAAACTGCTTCCCATTTCATGCTGTCAGCAATGGCCGCACATGAAAGAGATATGTCAAAACACCTGAGAAAGAAAAGTTTCCTTACACAAAAAAGATGAAAGTTATAAGAAAATCACAAAAAATTACTTATTAGTAAGGATACTGTAGGAGCATCTTCTGATGAGAAATGTTAAAGAAAATCAACAAGCAAGTTCACTGCAGCTAGATGAAGATGTTGAAAGCCAAACTGTGGTGAATTTTTCCTATGACACAATATGCCGTATATTGGAAAGGAATGGCATGCATATCATCCAGGAAGGAATCCTCTCCTAAAAAGAAAGGCCTACTTAAATTTGCCAGGGCCCATGAAGAAAGATATGAAGACTACAGGGACTGTATACTGATGAGACCGAGATAAATGTTTTTGGAACTGATGGTTTCAAATCTGTTAGGCATCTCAATTGTGAGGCATAAAAATAAAAGTACATGGTGCCTACAATGAAACTTGGTGGTGGCAGTGACCTTATGTGTGGCTGCGTCAGTGCTGCTCGTGTCCGGGAGCTACATTTCATTTATGGTAACATGAATTCACAGATGTACTGCTCTATATTGAAAGAGAAAATGATACCATCATTCCGTGCCCTTGGTAGATATGCACTTTTCCAACATGACAATGAACCAAAACACACATCTAATGCCATTGTGGTATTTCTGAATAAGGACACAGTGAAAGTGATTCAGTGGCCATGTATGTCTCATGATCTATGCCCAATCTAACACCTATGGGGAATTCTGAAGAGAACACACCTTGGATTCCCCATTACATTGTTATCATATATTATGAAATTGTTCTTTCCATAGAAATCTAGCATTCTTTGCTTTAGGTGCAGGTATAAATGGATTGCATTGTGGCAGGAAACTCTAATGCTAACGTTAGTTTAAAGTTTGTATCATGGTGTTTAAGATGATGTCATAATCTTCTACAACAAATTTCATTGTGCTGCTGCCTAGAAGGAAAGCGATTATGCTGCATCTAATTGCACTAAAATGTAAATTAGCTGGTGCTGTGTTGTGGATTATTGGCCAACTGCCATGATAGATTCATGCTTGCAGCAGCTGTTAGAAACATAATGCATATGGGTGTTTTGTTTATATGGGAGTTTAAAAGCATCAGCAGAGCTCTATATTCTCCCTATTTTATTGGAGTTCATCTCTCACAAGATCCTAAAGCAGCACCATTTTATTCCTCTCCTTTCTGTTATCAGAGGAAGAATACAAGTACATAAAACTGACACGTGTCGGAGTCGACTCAGCTGTGCAGCTGATGGCTATTCTGTCCCACCTTTGTAAGCAGAAATAACTATTCTGTACTATAGTCTGTTAGCATGGAGATAATGAGAAATATATTCATCTAAGGCCTCACAGCAGTTCATGTATATTTATCAAAAAGCCATATACTATTTCACTACTATGTACAATGTTCCTTATAGTAAAAAGTATGCCTCAATTATTGCTGTGCAAACAATATACCATAAATAACTACACCAAAATTCTAGAATCAACTACATCTATGCATACATTATACAAGAACAAGTGGGTGATACACTACCGTTCCAAATTTTGGGGTCACCCAGACAATTTTGTGATTTCCATGAAAACTCATACTTTTATGAATCAAATGAGTTGCCAAATGAATTTAAAATCTAGTCCAGACATTGACAAGGTTCGAAAAAAAGATTTTTATTTGAAATAATAATTTTCTCCTTCAGACTTTGCTTTTCGTCAAAGAATGCTCCCTTTGCAGCAATTACAACATTGCAAACCTTTGGCATTCTAGCAGTTAATTTGCTGAGGTAATCTGGAGAAATTTCACCCCATGCTTCCAGAAGCCCCTCCCACAAGTTGGTTTGGCTTGATGGGCACTTTTTGCGTACCATACGGTCAAGCTGCTCCCACAACAGCTCAATGGGGTTGAGATCTGGTGACTGTGCTGGCCACTCCATTACAGATAGAATACCAGCTGCCTGCTTCTTCCCTAAATAGTTCTTGCATCATTTGGAGGTGTACTTTGGGACATTGTCCTGTTGTAGGATGAAATTGGCCCCAATCAAGTGCTGTCCACAGGGTATGGCATGGCGTTGCAAAAGGGAGTGTTAGCCTTCCTTATTCAAAATCCCTTTTACCTTGTACAAATCTCCCACTTTACCAGCACCAAAGCAACCCCAGACCATCACATTATCTCCACCATGCTTGACAGATGGCGTCAGGCACTCTTCCAACATCTTTTTAGTTGTTCTGCGTCTCACAAGTGTTCTTTTGTGTGATCCAAACACCTCAAACTTGGATTTATCTGTCCATAACACTTTTTTCCAATCTTTCTCTGTCCAATGTCTGTGTTCTTTTGCCCATATTAATCATTTCCTTTTATTAGACAGTCTCAGATATGGTTTTTTCTTTGCCACTCTGTCGTGAAGGCCAGCATCCCAGAGTCGCCTCTTCATTGTAGATGTTGACACTGGCGTTTTGCGTGTACTATTTAAGGAAGCTGCCAGTTGAGGACCTGTGAGGCATTGGTTTCTCAAACTACAGACTCTAATGTATTTGTCTTGTTGCTCAGTTGTGCAGTGGAACCTCCCAATTCTCTTTCTACTCTGGTTAGAGCCTGTTTGTGCTCTCCTCTGAAGGAAGTAGTACACACCATTCAATCTTCAGTTTCTTGGCAATTTCTCACATGGAATAGCCTTCATTTCTAAGAACAAGAATAGACTGTCGGGTTTCACATAAAAGTTCTTTTTTTCTGGCCATTTTGAGAGTTTAATGGAGCCAACAAATGTAATGCTCCAGATTCTCAACTAGCTCAAAGGAAGGTCAGGTTTATAGCGTCTCTAATCAGCCAAACTGTTTTCAGCTGTGCTAACATACTTGCACAAGGGTTTTCAAGGATATCCTAACCATCCATTAGCTTTCTTACACAGTTAGCAAACACAAAGTACCATAAGGACACTGGAGTGATGGCTGTTGGAAATGGGTCTCTATACACCTATGAACATATTGCATTACAAACCAGACATTTACAGCTAGAATAGTCTTTTACCACATTAACAATGTGTAGAGTGTATTTATGAATTATTTAATGTTAGCTTCATTAGAAAAAACTGTGCTTTTCTTTCAAAAATAAGGAAATTTCTAAGTGACCCTAAACTTTTACACAGTAGTGTATGTTGATGATAGGATATCATATTTGGATGTGATATTGGGTGTAAACATTCGATCTACTAAGGTTTGCCACTATGTTAAACCTGTCTCCGATAATACAATTTTGGAGGCAAGCACCTGTTGCCTGAGAGGTAACATCAATTCAGTTCCATGTGGTGAAATGGATAGAGCAAAACATATTTGCTCTAATTCAGAACTTTGTAATTAACAGTGAACTATCAGCAGAAATAGACTACCCAAATAGGGGTATAAGTAGAGATCATCAAATCAATCCAGTGCTCAGGTCAGTGGTACCTGGCATTCACAACAAACAGATGATATAGCACCAGCCCTGATAAGTCAAATGCTGAACTAGGGATGCCAGAAGGTAAGAGATTCACTGACCTCCCATCTAGCCTCCAGCAACTATTGACCTCTCATCTCTTGGTATAACAGTAGCTTATTTCATGGTGCTGAGAACAAAAGCAGTAGGTTATGCATACTACATATGGAGCAAGAAAAAAATAATAAGCAAGTTCATCAGCTCTTTCCACAAATTATGATGCACAATTCATTACAATCAAACATTGTTTTAAAGTATTTACCTAAGTAAAACCAGGATGCTGTGCTTGAAAAAGTCCTCCAACATGGAAGTAATTGTATATCAAAAAAAGGAAATTTCCAAAAATCACCACATGGATGAACCCTTAACTCTTTATTGACATCTTCCGTACATGTACAGTGCAAGACGAGAGATGGTGGATGTAGAGAGCTCACAGACTGAGCCCAACCCATACGCAGCAGATGATTATATGTTATAGCCAGGAGATGCCTGTAACAGCTGTGGGTGTTTGATATTGGCAATCACAACTAGCGGTCATGGGGGCGCATCATGCTGTACACCCATCAGCAACCCGTGATCATGAAACACCGATCGGTTGCTGTGGCAGCAGGGGGGTCTGTTGAAGACCCCCTTACCTGCCATCATAAAACTCCACTGGAGCCCAGATTGTGACTGAGCTTCAAAAGAGACCTTGATTTTACAACATACAGCAATACTACAGTATTGCTGTCTATAGTACTAGCAATAAAATTATTGCAGATTCAAGTTCCCAGAGAGGACTAATAAATACACTAAAAGGTAAAAAAAAAGTTTAAAAAATATGAAAAACTTAAAAACATACACATATTTGAATCACCCACCTTTTCCCCCATAAAAAATAAAAATAAATATTTAAAAAAGTACACATATGTGGTATCAATGTGGTCATAAAATGATGAACTATGAAAATATTAAAAAATAAATGAGTTAATCCAATTGGTTAACTCCATAAAGAGAAAAAAATAAAACCGCCAAAATTACTTTTTTTGTTTGCCGCAAAAATAAATTCAGCAAAAAGTGATTACAATATCATACCTGTTGTGAGTTCATTTTCCCTTTCGTCACTGAGGTCTGGTGAACTCCCTATTCTGGTAAAGGAAGGTAATGAGCCTGATTATCAGGCACCTGAGTCTAATGATGATGAAAGGCTGAGTGGAGTCACGGACTGGATATAAGGCTGCCGACGCCCTTCTGCCCTGCGGGTGATTTCTCTGTGGACTTCTAGGAAACCAGTCTGATTCCTGCTCCTCTAAAGCTAAGTTTTCTGCTTTGCCTTTTAGCATTTGTGTTTTGTTTTTGTTTGCCTTGCTTTTCTGGATTCTGCCATTCCCTGCTGGGGTGAGCTGATTCTCCTTTTGCCGGTTGCTCTGTCTTCAGAATATTCCTGAGTACTGACATAGTCTTTTTGAAGCCTAGCATCTTCAGGGCCTTTTTCACTGTCAGTCTGTTGGCTCTTATTTTCATAGGGTTTTTCACGGATTGCAGACAGCAGCCTTCCTATCCTTTCCTATCTAGTTAGCTTGGGCCCCGTCTTTGCTCAGTCTATCTTTCTGTCTGTGTTGTGTTCTTTCTTCTTGCTTCACCGTCATTATATGTGGGGGGCTGCCTTTTGCTTTGGGGTCTGCTCTGGGGCAGTTTAGATTTCCCTTTCTGTCTTTAGGCTATTTAATTCTCCGGCTGTGATCGAGGGGTCTAGGGCATCGTAGGAACCCCCCACGGCTACTGCTAGTTGTGTTGATAGGTTCAGGGGTCTGCAATCCGATAGCTGCCAACCTCTCTGGTTTTCTGGACTTAGCTAGCATTTCTGTTTTTGCCTCCTACGGTGACTCAATCATAACACATATCTATCTCAAAATAGTGTCGCAAAAAAGTTGTATCACCCCACAAAAAATTAAGCCCTGACCAGCTCCATTGAAAAATGAAAACGTTATGAATTTCGGAAAATGATGACATAATCAAAATCATGATTCGGTTTGGTATTGCCATAATTGTACTGACCTGGACAATAGTGATACCAGGTCATTTTTACCACTCAATAGCATGAAATAAGAGCAATTTCCAAACATCAATGTCAGAATTGTGGGATTTTTTGCAATTTCAATTTCATTTGGATTTTTTTTCCTGTTTTCCAGTACACTGTTTGTATTAACTTGTCTCTCAAAAAACAAGCCCCCATACTTCTATGTGGATAGAAAAAAATTAAAAAAGTGTGTCTCTTGTAAGAAGAAGGGAATAAAAAACAAAATGGGAAAATGGGAATTGACCATGGTGGGAAGGGGTTAAAGGTAATGATCTCTCCCCATCTAATGGGTCTATACTTGCACATACAGGTGCATCTCACAAAATTAAAATATCATCAGAAAGTGAATTTATTTCCGTTCTTCAATACAAAAAGTGAAACTTATACATTATATGGAGCCATTACAAACAAAGTGATGTATTTCAAGTGTTTATTTCTGTTAATTAATAAAGCAGGACTTGGCACCTGTCCACACTGCCAAAAGTACCAATACCTGGTTTAAAAACAACATCATCACTGTGTTTGATTGGCCAGCAAACTCACCTGACCTTAATCCCATAGAGAATCTATGGGGTATTGTCAAGAGGAAGATGAGACACCAGACCAAACAATGCAGGCGAGCTGAAGGCTATTATCAAAGCAACCTGGGCTTCCAGACTGATCGCCTCCATGCCATGCCGCATTGATGCAGTCATTGATGCAAAATAACCCCAATCAAGTATTGTGTGAATTCACTGGGCTTACATTTCAGTAGGTCAACATTTTGGATTTTAAAATCATTTTTCAAGCTGGTGTTATAAAGTATTCTAATTTACTGAGATAATGACTTTTGGGTTTTCACTGGCTGTAAGCCATAATCATCAACATTAACAGAAATAAACACTTGAAATAGACCACTCTGTAATGACTCTATATAATATATGAGTTTCACTTTTGGTATTGAAGAACTGAAATATATTAACTTTTTGTTGATATTCTAACTTTGTGAACTGCACTTGTATAAAAACAAAATAACTAACTGAACACTCCTATATGGGAATCCTCCTTTTTTGTCAATGGAACAGCAAGAAACAGCCAAGCGTTGTACTCCACTTTCTCCTCCTTCTATAGAGTGGAGGCCAAACATGCTCACTTACTCTAAAGACAAGGCTTTGCAATATCCATTTCTTGGGGTCCTAGGGCCCTGTTCCCTGGAATGGTGGGGGTACCAGTGGTCGAACAGTATATACAATAAGTGTGTATACTACTTTTATGGTAATATACTTTAATGTGCTGTATTTTCTTATATTTCAGTTTTAAAAACTTGAAATATTTCATTTAAAGGGCTTTTCAACAAAATTAAAAGTCATCTCCAATTTCTTTAATGCAAACATTGAACTTTTCTTGCAAAATGGAAAGATAAGTAATTGCTCCGTATTACTATATTTTACCATAAAACATTATATACTGTACACAAGATAGACTACTTATAATTATACCTATGATATTATCCCCACGTGTTGTTGCTTCTTTTGATGGCATTGTATAACCCTTCTTATTATTATTATTTGTACTTCATTGCATTATTTTTCCACTAGATGGAACTCTCCATGTATCCACTTATGTAATAGAATGCTTTCCTTGTGTTATAAAGGCCACATAAAAAGTTCCCAGAAAGCTGAAATCCCATCTGTAAAGAAAAAAAGGAAGAAGTAAGAATGTTAGTTGTACTATCTACATAATTACAGACTTGTTACTCATTTGGATAAAGTGTTTTTGAAATAGTTAAATTCATAATGGCTTTTTTAGCTGACATTTATCTATTGAAAAAATGCATTTTTCATATTTTTTTCTCATTCTTAAATTATTTCTGAAAGCATACGTTATTAATCATCTCCATCCCTAGTGGAACAGAGTTTGGATTTTAGTCTTCCTTTAAAACCCATTATTCTCACTAGTAAATGACCTACATACCAAAATATGATTTATGGAGTAGTTACATGGAAGTGTGCCAGCAAGAACACAAGAACACATCCTGACTATCCCATAGCAGAAGTTTTAAACTCTGGCCAACAAAAAGAATCCAAAGTGTAATAAATTCAATTTTACACAAATATATATATATATATATATATATATTTGTGTTTTAGAAACGAGAAAAAATGGTGGAATAGGAAATTAAAAATTGCATTGTTCTGTGTACATAGTTAAGAAAATTTCACCCACATGTTGTTAGGATTGGCGGATTGCACTTAATTCAAATAAATTATAAAGTGCAATTGCAACTCGGGGTCCACTGTGCAGAGATGTTAAACTGTTGCTAATGTGAACAATGACGAACTAAAGACAGAGAGCGAACTCCTAAATAGGGCTGCATTAACTCCACACAGTATAAACAGAACACACAATACTCAGCTCTGTTAGCTTCACAGAGAGGTAGAGCTAAAGGGTTGCGCTCGCTCTGTAACTGACCCATGCCAATCACACACGTGGCCAAAACAGATGTTGAGCCACAAGAAAGATATAAAAACTTATGCTAACTACAAACCCTGTAGACTTCACAAGGGAGCACAGCTCTTTGGTTGGATCTTGCCCTGTACGTCCACTGTGCATACAGAGTGGTAGCATATCCACAAACACACCAACCATAAATGATACTAGCGCACCGTCATGCACCTGTGAGAGCCTTTTATATATCAGGCTCATGTCCAGATGGACAGGACCTTACCCATGAACCAATCTGGGGCTGCAACATCACCAGAGTAGCTGACATCCAATAGGAAGATGCCACATCACGGACATGCTCAGTAAGGTGATCTCTGGACTTAGCCTCCAGACCGCAAAGCTGCACCTGTATGCCACTGGTTACTAAAGGCTTAGCTGGAGGGTCAGCAGTAACCAAATGCATGGAATGAACCTCAGCAAGAAACTGGGACTGATGTCTGCGCTGAGCAGCAGTCTTAGCAGCCGGACCTGAATGGTAGACTGCAGGGACAGACAAGGCTTGGGATCCATCCCATGCGGCAGGAAAATCCTGGTGGCTAACACATGTTCTCCAACATTGTTAAGAAATTATTGCAGTTATTATGGTATTATTTAATTACTGTATAACTGTTTACTATGCAGTGGACATTAGTAAAAACGACATCTCAGCTCCCATTTTAATGAATTGTAGCTGATATGCAGTTCTTGGCCATGACCACAGTGAACAGAGCTGTGCTGTTCCAAATACTTTCTCTGTATACATCCAGCCATCACTGACTTGAAAACAGCATTTTTCATGAGTTTTATTTTTTTAAAAATTCTGTGGAAGCATGGTTGAAAAGCAATGTCTGATTTTCATTTGTTCATTTTAATAGATTTTTTATTATTACTTTTGTCAGATTCAAGTTATTTCTGTCACTATTGTGGTTTTTACTGTCATTAAACAAGGGGTACTGACAATTTTGACCACATGTGTATACGGTAAGTGGCAAAATGATGTGAAACTTTCCTTTCAGTGTCTAGTGTGACCTCTGTGCAGCAATAATTACATCTAATTTACATGTCTATCAATTGCTGATTAGTTCTGCACATCAGACTGGTGGAATTTTAGCCCATTCTAAAACAGCTTAAACTATTGTTGGTGGGCTTTCTCCAATGAACTTCATGCTTCATAGTCAAGACTTTGTCTTAGCCATTCAAAAACTTTAACTTTATTTTCCTTTAACCATACTTTTGTAGAACTATTTGGGTGCTTTGGGTCATTGTTATCTTGAGATTCAGCTCATGGACTGGTATCCTGAAATTTTCTTTTAGAATTTGCTGGTTTAACTTAGAATTCAATGATGGCAAGCCATTCTGTCCCAGTTGCTGCAAAACAGACTCAAACCATCGTACTATCACCAACATGTTTGACACATAGCATGAGGTTTCGATTGTATAAAGCAGTGCTTTTCTTTATCCAAACATAATTGCTAATAAAAGAATAAAGCTTGATCTTGGACTCAGCTATCAAGAAAACACTGTACCAATATCCCTCTGGCTTGTATATATGATCTTAACCCCTTCACTACCAAGGGTGGTTTGCACGTTAACTACCGGGCCAATTTTTACAATTCTGACCACTGTCCATTTATGAGGTCATAACTCTGAAACGCTTCCGTGGATCCCGGTGATTCTGACATTGTTTTCTCGTGACATATTGTACTTCATGTTAGTGGTAAAATTTCATTCATATAACTTGCGTTTATTTATGAGAAAAACGGAAATTTGGCGAAAATTTTGAAAATTCCGCAATTTTCCAACTTTGAATTTTTATGCCCTTAAATCACAGAGATATGGCACACAAAAAAGTTAATAAGTAACATTTGCCACATGTTTACTTTATATCAGCACAATTTTGGAACCAAAATTTTTATTTGTTAGTAAGATATAAGGGTTAAAAGTTGACCAGCGATCTCTCATTTTTGCAACACCATTTTATTTTTACGGACCACATCACATTTGAAGCCACTTTGAGGGGTCTATATAATAGAAAATACCCAAAAGTGACACCATTCTAAAAGCTGCACCCCTTAAGGTGCTTAAAACCACATTCAAGGAGTTTATTAACCCTTCAGGTGCGTCACAGGAATTTTTTGAATATTTAAAAGAAATTAACATTTAACTTTTTTTCACAAAAAAAATTACTTCAGGTTCAATTTTTTTTATTTTACCAAGTGTAACAGGAGAAATTGGACTGCAAAAATTATTGTGCAATTTGTCCTTAGCACGCTGATACCTGATATGTGGGAGGGAACCACTGTTTCGGCGCATGGCAGAGCTCAGAAGGGAAGGAGTGCCGTTTGACTTTTTCAATGCAAAATTGGCTGGAATTCAGATCGGACGCCATGTCGCGTTTGGAGAGCCCCTGATGTACCTAAACAGTGGAAACCCCCCACAAGTGACCCCATTTTTGAAACTAGACCCCCTAAGGAACTTATCTAGATATGTGGTGAGAACTTTGAACCCACAAGGGCTTCACAGAAGTTTATAATGTACAGCGGTACAATTAAAAAATCATATTTTTCCCACAAAATGATCTTTTCACCCCCAATTTTTATTTTCCCAAGGGTAACAGGACCCTAAAAGTTATTGTGCAATTTGTCCTGAGTACGCTGATACCCCACATGTGGGGGTAAACCACTATTTGGGCGCATGGCAGAGCTCGGAAGGGAAGCAGCGCCATTTGACTTTTTTGGCTGGAATTGAGATCAGACACCATGTCACGTTTGGAAAGCCCCTGATGTACCAAAACAGTGGAAACCCCCCACAAATGACCCCATTTTGGAAACTAGACCCCCTAAGGAACTTATCTAGATATGTGGTGAGAACTTTGAACCCACAAGGGCTTCACAGAAGTTTATAATGTACAGCGGTACAATTAAAAAATTATATTTTTCCCACAAAATGATCTTTTCACCCCCAATTTTTATTTTCCCAAGGGTAACAGGACCCTAAAAGTTATTGTGCAATTTGTCCTGAGTACGCTGATACCCCACATGTGGGGGTAAACCACTATTTGGGCGCATGGCAGAGCTCGGAAGGGAAGCAGCGCCATTTGACTTTTTTGGTTGGAATTGAGATCAGACACCATGTCGCGTTTGAAAAGCCCCTGATGTACCAAAACAGTGGAAACCCCCCACAAATGACCCCATTTTGGAAACTAGACCCCCCAAGGAACTTATCTAGATGTGTGGTGAGAACTTTGAACCCCAAGTGCTTCACAAAAGTTTATAACGCCCAGGCGTGAAAATAACAAAAACATTTTTTTCCACAAAAATGATATTTTTGCCACAAAATTGTTATTTTCCTAAGGGCAACAGGAGAAATAGGACCCCAAAAGTTGTTTTGCAAATTGTCCTGAGTAGGCTGATACCCCATATGAGGGGGTAAAACACTGTTTGGGTGCATGGCAGAGCTTGGAAGGGAAGGCGCACCATTTGACTTTTTCAACGCAGAATTGGCTGGAATTGAGATCAGATGTCATGTTGCGTTTGGAGAGCACCTGATGTGCGCAAATAGTGGAAACCCCCAATTCTAACCCTAACCCTAGCCCTAACCCTAACCCTAGCCCTAACCCTAATGGGAAAATGGAAATAAATACATTTTTTTAATTTTATTACTTTTCCCTAACTAAGGGGGTGATAACGGGGGGTTTGATTTACTATTTATGGCGGTTTTTATGTTTGACAGCTGTCGCACGCTAAAAGACGCTTTTTATTGTAAAAATAGTTTTTGCATCACCACATATTGAGAGCTATAATTTTTCCATATTTTGACCCACCGAGTCAAGTGAAGTCTTATTTTTTGCGGGACGAGTTGACGCTTTTACTGGTATCATGTTCGGGCATGTGACATTTTTTGATCGCTTTTTATTTCGTTTTTTGGGACGCAGAATTTACAAAAACCAGCGTTTCATGAATTTCTTTTGGGTGGTGCGTTTACGCCGTTCCGGGTGCGGTAAAATTTATAAGGCGGTTTTATTCTTCTGGTCAGTACGGTTACAGCGATACCTCATTTAGGTCTTTTTTTATGTTTTGTCGGTTTTATGCAATGAAAACAATTTTATATAAAAAATAATTATTTTTGCATCACTTTATTCTGCGAGCTATAACTTTTTTATTTTTTCGCTGATGATGCTGTATGGTGGCTCGTTTTTTTTTTTTTAAGGGGTTAACTATTGGGACAGTTTTATAGGGCGGGTCGTTACGGACGCCGCGATACCAAATATGTGTACTTTTATTGTTTTTTTTTTTTTATTTCCAAAAAATGAATTTATTGGGGAATATTTTTTTTTTTTTTAATTTATTTGGCGATTTTTTTTTTATTATTTTTACACTTTTTTTTTATTTTTTTTTTACTTTATTACAATGTCCCAGGTGGGACTTCACTGTCCTGTGACAGATCGCTGATCTGTCACATCACAGATCACTGTGACAGATCAGCGATCTGTCACAGGCACTGCACAGGCTTCCTCATGCCTGCGCTTTGCAGGCACTGAGGAAGCCAGCTTCCTGCAGGCCCCCGGAGGTCCCCGTCGCCATATTGGATCCGGGGGCCTGGAGGAAAGGAGTCCCCCGCAGCAGCGCTGCACATTGCGCTGCCGTGGGGGGCTCAGGGAAGCACGGAGGGAGCCCCCTCCCTGCCGATGTTTCCCTTTAACCCCCGGTACACCGCGATCGTGTTTGATCGCGGTGTGCAAGGGGTTAACGTGTCGGGGGCGGTCCGTGACCGCCCCTGACACATTGTGCCGGGTGTCAGCTATGATAATTAGCTGACACTCGGCCGCGATCAGCGGCGCTCACCATGTTGGCGCTGCTGATCGCGATGACGTAATATTCCGTCCATGGTAATTAGGTCCATGGTCACATGGACGGAATATTACGTCATTTGTAGGTAAGGGGTTAAACAGACTATGGATATGGGTAGAGAACTGGATTTATCCTTCAAATCCTGACATGCACACCATTGATGTTTGGTGTCCTGAAGTGTCATGAACAATAACATTAGCTAATATTAGAAAGGCCTTTATTTGTTTGGTGGTCGCCTCAGGTTCTTTCATAACTTCATGGATTATTCATCTTACTCTCTGAGTAATCTTTTTCAGACCACTCCTGGAGAATATGGGTGTTGAATAATGGTCTTGACATTTTCCATATTCTCACTGTGTATTCATGGAGTAATGTTTTCCAGACTGATGCACTTCACCAACTCTTCTTCTGAGGTCCTCAGATATCTCCTTTGTTCATGCCATAATGCCATGACACACTTCTACACAATTGTGTTGTCAATATCAGACTTTAATACATGAATGTTCTTTAAATAAAACAGGTCACCTTCTCAAACCAAATTTTCAGCCTATTGATTAAAAACCTCAAACTTTAATTTCATTTTAAAATTGTATCCTAATCCTAGCGTTTCACATACTTTTGCCACTCAGAAACATGTGATTAGATTTCTTTTTATTGGCAAAAATAAAGTCAAACATTTTCTAGTCCTGTATTTGATTGGAGTCTCTAGATCTAATTTTAGAACTTTTGTTTTTATATTTCTGCATAAATATGGAAAATTTTGAAGGAAACACCTTATCAGGATTCCTGTTGTCCTTCTACAGTTTGACCACTAGTGGCTACTATTGTTCACCTGAATAATTGTGCTGCAATCCCACTCCTTATCACTGAAGGCTACTGTTGCGTTCTGCAATTGCCCTTTACTAAGATGGCAGATTTTCAACCTGTGGAATCCATCTTGTTTCCTTTTTGGACCTCCTTAAAGCCACAAGAATCTCTCACTCATTGCTTGTGTATTGTGTCTAGCAGTTAGTTTAGCTCCAGTCTCCAGCTCCTGAACTTTCTTACCCAGATAGTTCTCATTTATGTCTGTATTGTTTCCTACAACCCTTTGCTAGCTCTAAAAACATCTATTACCGCTTGCTGATCCTGCTCACACTCCTTCTGGCACTGGTTTCCAGCAGTGCTACTTCCAGTATTTTAACACACCACTGTATCTTAAGGATTGGTCATCCATATAATAAGCCTAGAAAACTACTTTAAGTCTTGATTTTCAATCCCACTGACAAATATGTTTAGCGTTAAACAAAACTTGATGTCAATTTACTCTTCATACATTAGATTAAGGTTAATTACAACTTCAGTATTTTTAGATGATCAATGGCTATTAATATTATAAGACCGGCGTCACACGCAACGTAGAAAAGTATGGACCGTATTGTACGGCCGTAATACTCATAAATGGTCCCTAAATAGTGATCCGTATGTCATCCGTTGTCAGGGTGTGTCCACGTATTTTTCCCATGTAAGCATATATAAGTAATCCATATGGCATCCGTATGCTGAGAATTTCTTGCAGGCTTTCAAAATGGACATATAATGGAGCCCTATGACAGGTTTTCAAACACAAACGAAAGAATAGATATATACACATAGAATGCATATATATATATATACATGTATTCTATGTGTATATATCTATTCTTTCATTTGTGTTTGAAAACCTGTCATTTACTGTATCTCACACTGAATTGCCAGCTTTTCTAAAGGACACCGGGTGCGTATTTCTCGCAAGTCACACATCTGGTTAGTCAAAATGTAATATAATGGCCTTCACAGTAGTCCCCACACTATATATAATGGCTTCACACTGTACAATAACCCCCACAGTAGCTACCAAACTGTATAATGGCCATCACATTAGCTCTCACCCTGTATAATGGCCCCTACAGTGGCCTCCACACTGTATGATGGACTCCTCAGTAGTCCCTACAGCTTATGAGGGTCTCCACACTGTATGATGTCCCCACACTGTATGATAATTCCCAGAGTAGTCCCTACACTCTACAATGGTCCCCACAGTAGTCCTAATACTGTTTAATAGCCCCCACATTGTCTGATTGCCCTCTCAGTAGTTCCCACACTTTATGATGCCCCCCACAGTAGTCCATCACAGTAGTCCATACACTTTGAGGGCCCCCACAATGTTTGAAGGCCCTTTACATTAGCTCCAACACTGCATGAAGGCCCACATAGTAGTTCCCATACTGTATGATGGCCCCACATTAGCCCCCATACAGTATGATGACCCTCACATTAACTCCCACACTGTATAATGGCCTACACACTTTGAGGTCCTCCACAGTAGCCCCTCCAATGTTTGAGGGCTCCCTCCCCACTGTATAGGCCACTCCACACTGTATGATGCCCCCACAGTCATAACAAATGTTTTAAGTAAAATAAAAAAGCATCATATACTCACCTAATTCACGGATCTTGACCAGTCCACCAGGTGGATCAACGCATTGATGTAACGTGCCGCTGCAGGCTCAGGTTAGCAAAAAAAGTTTAAAATGGGATAATTCTTCTTTTCCCTCATTAAGGAAAATATATTAAAAAACATTTATTATCACCCCATGCATAAAAGTTCAATCTATCAAAGTTTAACATTAATTAAAGAGTACCATAAATGCTGTATAGAGAAAAAAGCCTCCATAATTGCCTAGTTCTGGTCACTGGAGGGCTGAAAAGAAATGTAAAATGCTATCAAAACTTTGTACCCTAAGATGAGATCAGTAAAAATGTTAGCTTGCCCCACAAAAAGCAATTCCTAACACAGCTCCACTGAGAGAAAAATGCAAAGTTACAAGTCTAAGAAAATGATGACATAAAACAATTTTTTTTAAAAGTTTCTATATATTTTTTACTATTAAAATAATTCTATAAGGGCATGAACACACTGATCCTTCTCAAAAACTCAAAACCCTCAAAAACTTCTATTGCAAAAATTCTGCAAAATTTATTGTAGGAACCTTTGAAAAGTCACAAAATAGGCTTGTGCCTGTTAATGAATCAGGAACCAACACAGGTCTAGTGTGCACATATCCTAAGTTTAATTACTTGAACTGACCTGAAGAATCATATTCTTGGGTCATATTTCCACAAAATGATCAGTATGAAAACAAAATCCAAAAATCAATGGCAGAATTGCACTTATTTATCCATTTCACCCCACTTGAAAACTATGATACAGGAAAGATGTATATCTTTGTACCGTGTTAGCCAGTAGATAGAAAAATATTCAGGATTGAGAGTCCTCAGTATTATCCTCAGAGATTTTGTATTAGTCTAGCCTGATGAAGAGACCTGAGTAGTCTCGAAAGCTTGCAATTTGTTACCATCTTTTCAGTTAGCCATTAAAAGGTATCAACTACTGAGGACTCTCAATCCTGAATATTTTTCTCACTTGAAAACTGTGTTCCCACTTTTCAGAAAAATATGTGATAAAATGAATGGTATCTTTCAAAACTCCATCTTGTCCTGTGTAAATAAGCCCTCATTTGGCTATGTTGATGAAAAATTTAAAAGGTTATGGCTCTTGAAAGAAGGTGACAAAAATGAAAGTGTAAAAAGGAAAATTTGCTGCATTGGGAAGGAGTTAATCAAGTTTTATGTTTTCTTAAAATAAATAAGACCGGTAGACCAGTGTAACAAATTTCATACATTAATTTTGAATTGCACATATTGCAACTTTTTATGCATGTTTAAAAGATTGCAGCATAAATGCATGTGTTTCAGACCTTTTCAATATAGCTGTGGTCTGTAGCGAACTTTTATATAGAAATACATTCAAAATATTTCCACCTTTATGACGAAATGCACCATTTTCTTGTAATTTTTAAGCGCTGATCTAGGCACTAAAAATTGTGTATTAAATCGTGTAAAACAGGATATATTGGTCAAAGTCATTTAGAAAATGGAAATGTTGCAGATTGCACAAAATTTTTAGCTCAAACGCAATGACAAATGTCTCCAATTGTTCCTAAGCAAGAATATGAGGACTTATAACCACAAACAATTGGAACATATGTAGTGTCGGTAGTGGGCCGAGCTGGGGGATGATAGGGGGTGGTCCCACTTCTTACCGCGCAGAGATGATAACAGAGACACGATGAGGCAGATTCTGGGTGCAACAGGTCCAAGTTTATTCACGCTGGCCGTCCGACTGACGGCACACCTCGCGGCCCTCCGTTTCCAGAGCCGCTTCTCAACCCGTACACTAGGGACGTGTCTGCACACACCGTCCCCTCCTTTACTGTCGACGCTCCTGACAGGTCCGTCACTGTGACCGCCTTAGGCCCGTAAACCAACAGCGCTTCTACTGCTCAGTCGTCGTGTTACATACGGTGTCCTTCACCCAGAGCCTCGTCTCTGCTGCGGTCCTTTCCTGTCAGGACCACCCCCCTGACGTTTCCTCTCCTCAGTCCCCTTGGTCGGATTCTCCTCAGGGCACACAGACTGGCGTAGTCCTCCTGTCACCTGAGCTCCCCCTGGGGACTGGAACCTTCTGGAACCCTCCCTCAGTATTTATAACTCTCCCGGTTCCTTGAAACTGTCACTCTAACTGTCACCACGCCCCCCATGACCAACGGTTTCTAAAGCCCTAAGCTGCTGTAAAGTCCTTTGCTCACACTCCTCCCTGCCATCTAATGGTCATCCCAAGGTACTGCACGTCCACTACACTTTCCTAGTTGTTTCCCCACTGTAATCACTGACTCCTACCTACACTGTGCAAACCTATCTTTCTTCACTCTGACTAGTCCGTCCGTCAGGTCACCTTCCCTACACTCTCCCTTCCTTTGTCCATTGTCGTCCTCGACAATCGTCATCCCTGCCTTCGTCGTTCTGAATCTACACCTACATTCTGTTGTCGGACCAGAAGTTGAGCCAAACCCACTATCTGCGGGGGCCGAACCATACTGGGAGCACTATGCTCTGAGCAGCCTACTGCTACTCACCAGCGCGCACGCCACATGACAACGTCTTTCAAATTGGGCAAGGTACACCCGTATTCTCTCTACGGCGTGTATCTTTCCTCTACTCTCCCCTACTGTTACCTTTCACTATCCGGTACGCCATGATCGAGGCCACTCACCTACCAGATCATTGCCGGCGCCCGCCTTTCCTTCTTCAGGGGTGTCCGTGGTGTTGGGGACCTGACCTAGGACGGCTGTCTTTCTCACGTCTTCCAACTCATTTTCCTTCTTTCAATTACATGTCATGGTCGGCGTCCCGGTCTCCCAGACCTCCTCAACTCTTAGATCCCTACCGGATCTCACACTTTCCTTTGGTCCCGCAGACCTTCCCTTACCCGGACCTGTTGCATTTACTTTGGCATATTATACATTAAACAACTTTATAATAGCACAAGTACCCATTTTTATAATTTTTTTTTTTTCTTGCTTTTAAAACCAAAATATAACATAACATTGCATGTCTCCTTTCCTCCTCCCTTCCTTGGACATGGACACTCCCTCTCTTCTAAGTATCCCGCGCTCTGTCAGTCTAAAAAGTAAACACAATCTATCCTGTAAGAGGAACATAGAAAAACAGACATAAAAATCACAGATAAACATTTCTTTTTTTTTTTTAAAAGCTGACCGCGAACTGTCCTTTTGACCTGCACAACGGTGCAACGAACTCCTGACAGTTCAATCCTCCTTTCGGTGGTCAGTAGTATGGGACCCCACAACCGTGGAGCTCCCAGGATGCAAGAAGTGTCCCTTTCTGCAAGATAGTATAAACGAGCCGTCCCGGGGGTCGTGCAGCCGCCATGCCAGCCTCTCCCCTCTCATGGAGCAGGTTCCAGACTTCCTGCCCCCTGGCCCTCTTCTTCTCTATAACTCCTGCGACCCAAACAGAGGGTCCGGCATGAGCCCTGGAGTCCGGTGGGCGGGACTTAACCGAAGAAGGACGTGGATCAGAGGCGGCCGATGATTTTTGCGGCTCAACAGCCGCTGGGGCCAGGTGGCAAATGGGGACAACCGGGTCCTTGGAGGCTGGAATCACAAGGCCCACTAAGTCGGCCACAGTCGACTTCAGCAGCGGCATAACCGCGGCCTCAGGACAGGCCGCATCCACTACTTCCAATGGAGCCGGAGTAACGGCCGGTTCCAACGACGCAGCTGCTATCAGCAGGGGGAACGCAGCAGCGTCTTCTTTGGATGACTTCCGCACTGGCGGCTCCAGGCGGGGTACCTCAGGGACTTGAGCAGGGGCCTCGCACAACTCTGCATACACCACTGGGCCCGATGTACCCAGGCCTTCCGGTGCGCAGGGGGCAGCGTGCTGCGGCGGAATGATGAGGGCCGCTGGCGGAGGCACTGGTGGTGCCGGGGGTACTCTCACCTTCCCCGGCGCTGCGGCCTCCATCACATCAATACGCGGCTTCACCCGCAGCCTCCGTCCCTCGCTCCACTGTCCCGCGGGTCTTTCCCCCAAACTCGGGGGCTCCGCTGAGAAGTCCTCTGCTGATATTGGTGGCGGCCGTTCTCGCTGACTCCGCTCAGGCTCCGCTCCCCAGCTCAGCATCCCGCTGCTCTCCCGTGGCTCTGAGGGCGACTTCTGGCACAGCTCCATCCCCTGCCGCCACTGCCACTCTAGGCGGCCGATGCCCCGACACCTGCAGAGTCTCATACCGTCCGTTGGGCAGCACTCGAATGGCATCAGACAGCCGCAGCCAAGTTTTTCTTCTGTGCCACTCCCTCTGTGAGGTGAGGTGTCGGCAGGCCTCTCCACCCTCCTGTCAGGGTCCAATATATGGAAGCGTCGATCTCCAGGCACATACTGCTTCCTTTTGGGATACGTTGGAGGGGGTCCCAGTCCATTCAACATGACTGCAAACACCCGGACCTCTCCTCTGCGCTGAAGCAACACCGCCATACTGCACAGTACCTGGTACCGCCCCGGATCCTCTGCTGGCCACACAGATCCGCCACAGCGCTTCCCATTTGTATTCCACAGGTAGGTCATTTGTAATCCACAGGTAATTGTAATCCAAACAGAGTAGTCCAAGTCCTTTTCCAGTCTTTGAGGCAGGTCTGCCGCAGAAGATGAGGTATTAGCGGCGGCCATCCTGCCGACTACGCCAAATGTAGTGTCGGTAGTGGGCCGAGCTGGGGGATGATAGGGGGTGGTCCCACTTCTTACTGCGCAGAGATGATAACAGAGACACGATGGAGGCAGATTCTGGGTGCAACAGGTCCAAGTTTATTCACGCTGGCCGTCCGACTGACGGCACACCTCGCGGCCCTCCGTTTCCAGAGCCGCTTCTCAACCCGTACACTAGGGACGTGTCTGCACACACTGTCCCCTCCTTTACTGTCGACGCTCCTGACAGGTCCGTCACTGTGGCCGCCTTAGGCCCGTAAACCAACAGCGCTTCTACTGCTCAGTCGTCGTGTTACATACGGTGTCCTTCACCCAGAGCCTCGTCTCTGCTGCGGTCCTTTCCTGTCAGGACCACCCCCCTGACGGGCATGTGACATTTTTTGATCGCTTTTTATTTCGTTTTTTGGGACGCAGAATTTACAAAAACCAGCGTTTCATGAATTTCTTTTGGGTGGTGCGTTTACGCCGTTCCGGGTGCGGTAAAATTTATAAGGCCGTTTTATTCTTCGGGTCAGTACGGTTACAGCGATACCTCATTTAGGTCTTTTTTTATGTTTTGTCGGTTTTATGCAATGAAAACAATTTTATATAAAAAATAATTATTTTTGCATCACTTTATTCTGCGAGCTATAACTTTTTTATTTTTTCGCTGATGATGCTGTATGGTGGCTCGTTTTTTTTTTTTTTAAGGGGTTAACTATTGGGACAGTTTTATAGGGCGGGTCGTTACGGACGCGGCGATACCAAATATGTGTACTTTTATTGTTTTGTTTTTTTTTATTTCCAAAAAATGAATTTATTGGGGAATATTTTTTTTTTTTTTAATTTATTTGGCGATTTTTTTTTAAATTATTTTTACACTTTTTTTTTATTTTTTTTTTACTTTATTACAATGTCCCAGGTGGGACTTCACTGTCCTGTGACAGATCGCTGATCTGTCACATCACAGATCACTGTGACAGATCAGCGATCTGTCACAGGCACTGCACAGGCTTCCTCATGCCTGCGCTTTGCAGGCACTGAGGAAGCCAGCTTCCTGCAGGCCCCCGGAGGTCCCCGTCGCCATATTGGATCCGGGGGCCTGGAGGAAAGGAGTCCCCCGCAGCAGCGCTGCACATTGCGCTGCCGTGGGGGGCTCAGGGAAGCACGGAGGGAGCCCCCTCCCTGCCGTTGTTTCCCTTTAACCCCCGGTACACCGCGATCGTGTTTGATCGCGGTGTGCAAGGGGTTAACGTGTCGGGGGCGGTCCGTGACCGCCCCTGACACATTGTGCCGGGTGTCAGCTATGATAATTAGCTGACACTCGGCCACGATCAGCGGCGCTCACCATGTTGGCGCTGCTGATCGCGATGACGTAATATTCCGTCCATGGTAATTAGGTCCATGGTCACATGGACGGAATATTACGTCATTTGTAGGTAAGGGGTTAAACAGACTATGGATATGGGTAGAGAACTGGATTTATCCTTCAAATCCTGACATGCACACCATTGATGTTTGGTGTCCTGAAGTGTCATGAACAATAACATTAGCTAATATTAGAAAGGCCTTTATTTGTTTGGTGGTCGCCTCAGGTTCTTTCATAACTTCATGGATTATTCATCTTACTCTCTGAGTAATCTTTTTCAGACCACTCCTGGAGAATATGGGTGTTGAATAATGGTCTTGACATTTTCCATATTCTCACTGTGTATTCATGGAGTAATGTTTTCCAGACTGATGCACTTCACCAACTCTTCTTCTGAGGTCCTCAGATATCTCCTTTGTTCATGCCATAATGCCATGACACACTTCTACACAATTGTGTTGTCAATATCAGACTTTAATACATGAATGTTCTTTAAATAAAACAGGTCACCTTCTCAAACCAAATTTTCAGCCTATTGATTAAAAACCTCAAACTTTAATTTCATTTTAAAATTGTATCCTAATCCTAGCGTTTCACATACTTTTGCCACTCAGAAACATGTGATTAGATTTCTTTTTATTGGCAAAAATAAAGTCAAACATTTTCTAGTCCTGTATTTGATTTGAGTCTCTAGATCTAATTTTAGAACTTTTGTTTTTATATTTCTGCATAAATATGGAAAATTTTGAAGGAAACACCTTATCAGGATTCCTGTTGTCCTTCTACAGTTTGACCACTAGTGGCTACTATTGTTCACCTGAATAATTGTGCTGCAATCCCACTCCTTATCACTGAAGGCTACTGTTGCGTTCTGCAATTGCCCTTTACTAAGATGGCAGATTTTCAACCTGTGGAATCCATCTTGTTTCCTTTTTGGACCTCCTTAAAGCCACAAGAATCTCTCACTCATTGCTTGTGTATTGTGTCTAGCAGTTAGTTTAGCTCCAGTCTCCAGCTCCTGAACTTTCTTACCCAGATAGTTCTCATTTATGTCTGTATTGTTTCCTACAACCCTTTGCTAGCTCTAAAAACATCTATTACCGCTTGCTGATCCTGCTCACACTCCTTCTGGCACTGGTTTCCAGCAGTGCTACTTCCAGTATTTTAACACACCACTGTATCTTAAGGATTGGTCATCCATATAATAAGCCTAGAAAACTACTTTAAGTCTTGATTTTCAATCCCACTGACAAATATGTTTAGCGTTAAACAAAACTTGATGTCAATTTACTCTTCATACATTAGATTAAGGTTAATTACAACTTCAGTATTTTTAGATGATCAATGGCTATTAATATTATAAGACCGGCGTCACACGCAACGTAGAAAAGTATGGACCGTATTGTACGGCCGTAATACTCATAAATGGTCCCTAAATAGTGATCCGTATGTCATCCGTTGTCAGGGTGTGTCCACGTATTTTTCCCATGTAAGCATATATAAGTAATCCGTATGGCATCCGTATGCTGAGAATTTCTTGCAGGCTTTCAAAATGGACATATAATGGAGCCCTATGACAGGTTTTCAAACACAAACGAAAGAATAGATATATACACATAGAATGCATATATATATATATACATGTATTCTATGTGTATATATCTATTCTTTCATTTGTGTTTGAAAACCTGTCATTTACTGTATCTCACACTGAATTGCCAGCTTTTCTAAAGGACACCGGGTGCGTATTTCTCGCAAGTCACACATCTGGTTAGTCAAAATGTAATATAATGGCCTTCACAGTAGTCCCCACACTATATATAATGGCTTCACACTGTACAATAACCCCCACAGTAGCTACCAAACTGTATAATGGCCATCACATTAGCTCTCACCCTGTATAATGGCCCCTACAGTGGCCTCCACACTGTATGATGGACTCCTCAGTAGTCCCTACAGCTTATGAGGGTCTCCACACTGTATGATGTCCCCACACTGTATGATAATTCCCAGAGTAGTCCCTACACTCTACAATGGTCCCCACAGTAGTCCTAATACTGTTTAATAGCCCCCACATTGTCTGATTGCCCTCTCAGTAGTTCCCACACTTTATGATGCCCCCCACAGTAGTCCATCACAGTAGTCCATACACTTTGAGGGCCCCCACAATGTTTGAAGGCCCTTTACATTAGCTCCAACACTGCATGAAGGCCCACATAGTAGTTCCCATAGATGGCCCCACATTAGCCCCCATACAGTATGATGACCCTCACATTAACTCCCACACTGTATAATGGCCTACACACTTTGAGGTCCTCCACAGTAGCCCCTCCAATGTTTGAGGGCTCCCTCCCCACTGTATAGGCCACTCCACACTGTATGATGCCCCCCAGTCATAACAAACGTTTTAAGTAAAATAAAAAAACATCATATACTCACCTAATTCACGGATCTTGACCAGTCCACCAGGTGGATCAACGCATTGATGTAACGTGCCGCTGCAGGCTCAGGTTAGCAAAAAAAGTTTAAAATGGGATAATTCTTCTTTTCCCTCATTAAGGAAAATATATTAAAAAACATTTATTATCACCCCATGCATAAAAGTTCAATCTATCAAGGTTTAACATTAATTAAAGAGTACCATAAATGCTGTATAGAGAAAAAAGCCTCCATAATTGCCTAGTTCTGGTCACTGGAGGGCTGAAAAGAAATGTAAAATGCTATCAAAACTTTGTACCCTAAGATGAGATCAGTAAAAATGTTAGCTTGCCCCACAAAAAGCAATTCCTAACACAGCTCCACTGAGAGAAAAATGCAAAGTTACAAGTCTAAGAAAATGATGACATAAAACAATTTTTTTTAAAAGTTTCTATATATTTTTTACTATTAAAATAATTCTATAAGGGCATGAACACACTGATCCTTCTCAAAAACTCAAAACCCTCAAAAACTTCTATTGCAAAAATTCTGCAAAATTTATTGTAGGAACCTTTGAAAAGTCACAAAATAGGCTTGTGCCTGTTAATGAATCAGGAACCAACACAGGTCTAGTGTGCACATATCCTAAGTTTAATTACTTGAACTGACCTGAAGAATCATATTCTTGGGTCATATTTCCACAAAATGATCAGTATGAAAACAAAATCCAAAAATCAATGGCAGAATTGCACTTATTTATCCATTTCACCCCACTTGAAAACTATGATACAGGAAAGATGTATATCTTTGTACCGTGTTAGCCAATAGATAGAAAAATATTCAGGATTGAGAGTCCTCAGTATTATCCTCAGAGATTTTGTATTAGTCTAGCCTGATGAAGAGACCTGAGTAGTCTCGAAAGCTTGCAATTTGTTACCATCTTTTCAGTTAGCCATTAAAAGGTATCAACTACTGAGGACTCTCAATCCTGAATATTTTTCTCACTTGAAAACTGTGTTCCCACTTTTCAGAAAAATATGTGATAAAATGAATGGTATCTTTCAAAACTCCATCTTGTCCTGTGTAAATAAGCCCTCATTTGGCTATGTTGATGAAAAATTTAAAAGGTTATGGCTCTTGAAAGAAGGTGACAAAAATGAAAGTGTAAAAAGGAAAATTTGCTGCATTGGGAAGGAGTTAATCAAGTTTTATGTTTTCTTAAAATAAATAAGACCGGTAGACCAGTGTAACAAATTTCATACATTAATTTTGAATTGCACATATTGCAACTTTTTATGCATGTTTAAAAGATTGCAGCATAAATGCATGTGTTTCAGACCTTTTCAATATAGCTGTGGTCTGTAGCGAACTTTTATATAGAAATACATTCAAAATATTTCCACCTTTATGACGAAATGCACCATTTTCTTGTAATTTTTAAGCGCTGATCTAGGCACTAAAAATTGTGTATTAAATCGTGTAAAACAGGATATATTGGTCAAAGTCATTTAGAAAATGGAAATGTTGCAGATTGCACAAAATTTTTAGCTCAAACGCAATGACAAATGTCTCCAATTGTTCCTAAGCAAGAATATGAGGACTTATAACCACAAACAATTGGAACATATGTAGTGTCGGTAGTGGGCCGAGCTGGGGGATGATAGGGGGTGGTCCCACTTCTTACCGCGCAGAGATGATAACAGAGACACGATGAGGCAGATTCTGGGTGCAACAGGTCCAAGTTTATTCACGCTGGCCGTCCGACTGACGGCACACCTCGCGGCCCTCCGTTTCCAGAGCCGCTTCTCAACCCGTACACTAGGGACGTGTCTGCACACACCGTCCCCTCCTTTACTGTCGACGCTCCTGACAGGTCCGTCACTGTGACCGCCTTAGGCCCGTAAACCAACAGCGCTTCTACTGCTCAGTCGTCGTGTTACATACGGTGTCCTTCACCCAGAGCCTCGTCTCTGCTGCGGTCCTTTCCTGTCAGGACCACCCCCCTGACGTTTCCTCTCCTCAGTCCCCTTGGTCGGATTCTCCTCAGGGCACACAGACTGGCGTAGTCCTCCTGTCACCTGAGCTCCCCCTGGGGACTGGAACCTTCTGGAACCCTCCCTCAGTATTTATAACTCTCCCGGTTCCTTGAAACTGTCACTCTAACTGTCACCACGCCCCCCATGACCAACGGTTTCTAAAGCCCTAAGCTGCTGTAAAGTCCTTTGCTCACACTCCTCCCTGCCATCTAATGGTCATCCCAAGGTACTGCACGTCCACTACACTTTCCTAGTTGTTTCCCCACTGTAATCACTGACTCCTACCTACACTGTGCAAACCTATCTTTCTTCACTCTGACTAGTCCGTCCGTCCGTCAGGTCACCTTCCCTACACTCTCCCTTCCTTTGTCCATTGTCGTCCTCGACAATCGTCATCCCTGCCTTCGTCGTTCTGAATCTACACCTACATTCTGTTGTCGGACCAGAAGTTGAGCCAAACCCACTATCTGCGGGGGCCGAACCATACTGGGAGCACTATGCTCTGAGCAGCCTACTGCTACTCACCAGCGCGCACACCACATGACAACGTCTTTCAAATTGGGCAAGGTACACCCGTATTCTCTCTACGGCGTGTATCTTTCCCCTACTCTCCCCTACTGTTACCTTTCACTATCCGGTACGCCATGATCGAGGCCACTCACCTACCAGATCATTGCCGGCGCCCGCCTTTCCTTCTTCAGGGGTGTCCGTGGTGTTGGGGACCTGACCTAGGACGGCTGTCTTTCTCACGTCTTCCAACTCATTTTCCTTCTTTCAATTACATGTCATGGTCGGTGTCCCGGTCTCCCAGACCTCCTCAACTCTTAGATCCCTACCGGATCTCACACTTTCCTTTGGTCCCGCAGACCTTCCCTTACCCGGACCTGTTGCATTTACTTTGGCATATTATACATTAAACAACTTTATAATAGCACAAGTACCCATTTTTATAATTTTTTTTTTTCTTGCTTTTAAAACCAAAATATAACATAACATTGCATGTCTCCTTTCCTCCTCCCTTCCTTGGACATGGACACTCCCTCTCTTCTAAGTATCCCGCGCTCTGTCAGTCTAAAAAGTAAACACAATCTATCCTGTAAGAGGAACATAGAAAAACAGACATAAAAATCACAGATAAACATTTCTTTTTTTTTTTTAAAAGCTGACCGCGAACTGTCCTTTTGACCTGCACAACGGTGCAACGAACTCCTGACAGTTCAATCCTCCTTTCGGTGGTCAGTAGTATGGGACCCCACAACCGTGGAGCTCCCAGGATGCAAGAAGTGTCCCTTTCTGCAAGATAGTATAAACGAGCCGTCCCGGGGGTCGTGCAGCCGCCATGCCAGCCTCTCCCCTCTCATGGAGCAGGTTCCAGACTTCCTGCCCCCTGGCCCTCTTCTTCTCTATAACTCCTGCGACCCAAACAGAGGGTCCGGCATGAGCCCTGGAGTCCGGTGGGCGGGACTTAACCGAAGAAGGACGTGGATCAGAGGCGGCCGATGATTTTTGCGGCTCAACAGCCGCTGGGGCCAGGTGGCAAATGGGGACAACCGGGTCCTTGGAGGCTGGAATCACAAGGCCCACTAAGTTGGCCACAGTCGACTTCAGCAGCGGCATAACCGCGGCCTCAGGACAGGCCGCATCCACTACTTCCAATGGAGCCGGAGTAACGGCCGGTTCCAACGACGCAGCTGCTATCAGCAGGGGGAACGCAGCAGCGTCTTCTTTGGATGACTTCCGCACTGGCGGCTCCAGGCGGGGTACCTCAGGGACTTGAGCAGGGGCCTCGCACAACTCTGCATACACCACTGGGCCCGATGTACCCAGGCCTTCCGGTGCGCAGGGGGCAGCGTGCTGCGGCGGAATGATGAGGGCCGCTGGCGGAGGCACTGGTGGTGCCGGGGGTACTCTCACCTTCCCCGGCGCTGCGGCCTCCATCACATCAATACGCGGCTTCACCCGCAGCCTCCGTCCCTCGCTCCACTGTCCCGCGGGTCTTTCCCCCAAACTCGGGGGCTCCGCTGAGAAGTCCTCTGCTGGTATTGGTGGCGGCCGTTCTCGCTGACTCCGCTCAGGCTCCGCTCCCCAGCTCAGCATCCCGCTGCTCTCCCGTGGCTCTGGGGGCGACTTCTGGCACAGCTCCATCCCCTGCTGCCACTGCCACTCTAGGCGGCCGATGCCCCGACACCTGCAGAGTCTCATACCGTCCGTTGGGCAGCACTCGAATGGCATCAGACAGCCGCAGCCAAGTTTTTCTTCTGTGCCACTCCCTCTGTGAGGTGAGGTGTCGGCAAGCCTCTCCACCCTCCTGTCAGGGTCCAATATATGGAAGCGTCGATCTCCAGGCACATACTGCTTCCTTTTGGGATACGTTGGAGGGGGTCCCAGTCCATTCAACATGACTGCAAACACCCGGACCTCTCCTCTGCGCTGAAGCAACACCGCCATACTGCACAGTACCTGGTACCGCCCCGGATCCTCTGCTGGCCACACAGATCCGCCACAGCGCTTCCCATTTGTATTCCACAGGTAGGTCATTTGTAATCCACAGGTAATTGTAATCCAAACAGAGTAGTCCAAGTCCTTTTCCAGTCTTTGAGGCAGGTCTGCCGCAGAAGATGAGGTATTAGCGGCGGCCATCCTGCCGACTACGCCAAATGTAGTGTCGGTAGTGGGCCGAGCTGGGGGATGATAGGGGGTGGTCCCACTTCTTACCGCGCAGAGATGATAACAGAGACACGATGGAGGCAGATTCTGGGTGCAACAGGTCCAAGTTTATTCACGCTGGCCGTCCGACTGACGGCACACCTCGCGGCCCTCCGTTTCCAGAGCCGCTTCTCAACCCGTACACTAGGGACGTGTCTGCACACACCGTCCCCTCCTTTACTGTCGACGCTCCTGACAGGTCCGTCACTGTGGCCGCCTTAGGCCCGTAAACCAACAGCGCTTCTACTGCTCAATCGTCGTGTTACATACGGTGTCCTTCACCCAGAGCCTCGTCTCTGCTGCGGTCCTTTCCTGTCAGGACCACCCCCCTGACGTTTCCTCTCCTCAGTCCCCTTGGTTGGATTCTCCTCAGGGCACACAGACTGGCGTAGTCCTCCTGTCACCTGAGCTCCCCCTGGGGACTGGAACCTTCTGGAACCCTCCCTCAGTATTTATAACTCTCCCGGTTCCTTGAAACTGTCACTCTAACTGTCACCACACCCCCCATGACCAACGGTTTCTAAAGCCCTAATCTGCTGTAAAGTCCTTTGCTCACACTCCTCCCTGCCATCTAATGGTCATCCCAAGGTACTGCACGTCCACTACACTTTCCTAGTTGTTTCCCCACTGTAATCACTGACTCCTACCTACACTGTGCAAACCTATCTTTCTTCACTCTGACTAGTCCGTCCGTCCGTCAGGTCACCTTCCCTACACATAGAGTACACCAGGGGTCCCCAACCTGTTGCTCGGGAGCCACATGTGGCTCGCGGTCCCATGAATTGTAGCTCATGACTGTTTGCCAGCTTGGTGCATTAGGTCCAGGTCTAGCGAACAGGTATGAAGAGCACATGTCAAAATGGTGAATTTTGTGAGTAGTCCTACACAGAAGAGCAGATCTGGATGCACATTTACTGGTCTTAGGGGTTTAGAGATGGTTTAGGCACGGTACGCTGGAGGATGGTACTACCTGTTAGAGGAGGTCCTCAAAGCTATATCTGACAGTGTGTTGGGAGAATGCTGAATGGGGGAATTGTGGGAACCCCTGGATCTTGTACTGCTTTGGAGTGATTTCTGTGGATAAGCTTTGGTTATCATTACACCTGGCTCTCAAGGTCAGAAAGGATGGGGACCACTGGAGTACACTATACCTGAAAAGTGGGGACTTTCTTTGTCTACATGCAGAATCCAACAAGGATTTGTCATGTTTCCGACAACTATTATATATACTGTATACATATACGGCATCCAGTGAAAAAAATGAATATTTTAATCATATACTTTTTATATTGTTGGAATCTAAGTGCAATGAATGTCTGGGGATGTCATCGGTCAATGCATCTATTAGATATATATTTTTAGTATGCTTGTTTAACATCTTGTGTGTTATAAATCAGGATTAGTGTGTTTAAAGAAAAGTTAAAGGAGTGTTTCTCAAGTCCTGTCTTCAGGACAGCACCTCTTCTTGATCTCCTAGGTTTCTCCTTGCCAGGGGGCAGTGCACTCCTGATGATTGGCAATTCAGAACTGTGCACTCTCCAACGCTGTAAGGAGAGGTGCTTTTGCAGCTTTGGAGGAAGGCAACTTTAAAGCAGCACTTGCAAACTGTATAGGAAAGAACTTGCAAGTTCTGTGCACCTTGCCTAGACAACTGGCCTCCACTGATAACTGCATAGGTGAAAGGTGACCTAGCAGTAACTATAGAATTAAAAATCCTTCTGTTCATATGAATAGAGAGGTAAATTTCAAAGTTGCATATGTTCATGGCAGTTTTAAATTGCACCCATTTTAGAAAATAGGACATCCAGATCTGAGAACAAAGATTCTTAGGACCTAGGTTCAGCAACTAGTGAACCGTGGCCATTGACCATAACCTGTGAAGCTCCTCCTGCCTGTCAGCATCCTAGCTACCTTTTCTGATTAGTAGGCTCAGCATCACATCATACAAGCAGCCCGCCATAATGATGATATCACATCAGATCTACTAAACATAAGAAGAACCAGGGATGGAAATGGTAACAAGAGATTCAGAGGGCTCAGTTCTGGCAGCCATGGACTGCCAACATGGCCACTGGACCAGAGTAATGCTATTATATTGCTTAGCTCTTGAATAAAACCCTTTAAAGAAGGGCACATTGTACAAATGCTTACATGTTTGGAGAAAATGTGAACAAATATCTTTACAGTGTCTACATCTTTGGTCTACTAGAGCATAACATTGATTAAGTTGTGTGTGTTTTAGACATGCATACTTTGACAATTTTGATGACAACTTTACCTTCTTTGAAGGCAGAGCACTGCAACACATGTTATTGCCATATTGTTTTACCTTAATGGGTTCTGACATGCCAAGAAAAATGAATCCTTAAGGATTTTGCTCAACAAACCATAAACACAAGCCACCCCATTTGCCGCAATATATTACAGATTTACAGACATTGCAGGGAAACTCATTAAAGGTACCTCTTGCCCCATTGCACTTTCCTATAATGAGTGATATTCAATAACATTACCAAAGGGAAACACATCAGCTACTGTTTATTTAGGACCAACCATGTCAATGCTTAGGTTGTGTGTATTAATGGCCATCAATACGGATTTAACAATTGAAAAAAATGCAAATAAGATTATATAAAGTTGTTAGAATTTTTTTTTGTTAATTAGCAAGTAAAATTGGAACAAATAATTGTTTCTGACTTATTGTAGATACAGTATTTTAAATTTAGTGGTACTATCTAACAATGAATAAACAGGGCGCAAAATTAGACAAAAAAGTACTTCTTTCTTGATTTTTTTTAATTTTAATAAACCCAAATGAAATGGCATCGGTAGTGCCAAAGATCCTGTTCGCAGGGAAGGAAAGGGCTCCATTGCTTGAATTAGGTGAGTTTAAATTTTCCTTTTTTATGAGGGATGGCAAAAAGGTGGCATTATTACTTTTGGTAGTTGTACTAAGGGCGAATAATCATTTTTAAAAGAGCAACCAAGGATACATTAATACTTTCTATTATTTGCTTATGGTGGAGTTAGTGGGTATTATTTGTTTTATTGGTATTATTATTATTATTATTATTATTCATTTTTATAGCACCACTCATTTCACAGTGCTTTGAAAAAAGGGCATACATAGACAAGTGCAATAAAAATGAGCAATACAAGGCACACACAAGTCCTGAAGGAGAGAGGATCCTGCCCGCGAGGGCTCACAGTCTACAGGGGATGGGTGAAGATACTCTAGGAGAGGGTAGAGCTGGTTGTGCGGTGGTTCAGTAGACTGAAGATCACTGCAGGTTGTAGGCTTTCTGGAAGAGGTGGGGTTTAAGGTTCCTTTTGAAGGTTTCCATTGTAACTGGATTATGGGCCCAATAATTATCATGGGCACTTGCAACCCATGTTGGGCTTCTGAAACTGGTGTAACAGGTCATAGTATGCCTTGAGTCCAGACTATACCCTGGGTTAAAGTGGCCTAGGCTTGATTATAACCCACGCATATTATGGCCGAGGCCAATTTACACTCTGGAGTATAAATTTGCTCTAGGCCATTTCATACCCCATCATGCCAGATTATAACCCCCTTGTTATCAGCAGCATTGAGTGTTATACACAAGAATTACTTAATTTTTCAACATCTTATTGGGGGTTTAGATTTGTCAGGTAAGTTATGTGAGAAGATAACTGACTTAAATCTTAAAGTTCTAAACACGTAGACTTTTATTACTTGAACAAGAAAAACTTCAATCAACAAAAATATTAGACTTCCACAAAGATATAATGAGGTAAAGCATCCTACCGCACCTCTCAGTAGTTATACACTAAAAGCAGCTGTGTGTCTCAGTATGATAGAAAGAGATCTGCTACTAAGAAATTCTTTAAACACCACTAAACCTGATTTGTAGCACACAAGATTTTAAACAAGCATACTATATATATATACTGTATCTAACAGATGCATTGACTGATGATATCTCCAGACATCCATTGCACTTAGGCTCCCACAATATAAAAAGTATATAATTAGAATATTCATTTTTTTCATATATATACAGTTGTGGCCAAAAGTATTGACACCCTGCAATTTTGTCAGACAATACTCGGTTTCTTCCTGAAAATGATTGCAAACACAAATTCTTTGGTATTAGTATCTTCATTTAATTTGTGTTAAATGAAAAAATACAAAATAGAATGAAGCAAAAAGCAAAACATTGATCATTTCACACAAAACTCCAAAAATGGGTCAGAAAAAAGTATTGGCACCCTCAGCCTAATACTTGGTTGCACAACCTTTAGCCAAAATAACTGCGACCAACCGCTTCCGGTAACCATCAATGAGTTTCTTACAATGCTCTGCTGGAATTTTAGACCATTCTTCTTTGGCAAACTGCTCCACGTCCCTGATATTAGAAGGGTGCCTTCTCCAAACTGCCATTTTTATATCTCTCCACAGGTGTTCTATGGGATTCAGGTCTGGACTCATTGCTAGCCACCTTAGAAGTCTCCAGTGCTTTCTGTCAAACCATTTTCTAGTGCTTTTTGAAGTGTGTTTTGGGTCATTGTCCTGCTGGAAGACCCATGACCTCTGAGGGAGACCCAGCTTTCTCACACTGGGCCCTACATTATGCTGCAAAATTTGTTGGTAGTCTTCAGACTTCATAAAGCCATGCACGCGGTCAAGCAGTCCAGTGCCAGAGGCAGCAAAGCAACCCCAAAACATCAGGGAACCTCCGCCATGTTTGACTGTAGGGACCGTGTTTTTTTCTTTGAATGCCTCTTTTTTCTCCTGTAAACTCTATATTGATGCCTTTGCCCAAAAAGCTCTACTTTTGTCTCATCTGACCAGAGAACATTCTTCCAAAACTTTTTAGGCTTTTTCAGGTAAGTTTTGGCAAACTCCAGCCTGGCTTTTTTATGTCTTGGGGTAAGAAGTGGGGTCTTCCTGGGTCTCCTATCATACTTGTCCCTTTTCATTCAGACGCCAACGGATAGTACGGGTTGACACAGTTGTACCCTCGGACTGCAGGGCAGCTTGAACTTGTTTGGATGTTAGTCGAGGTTCTTTATCCAACATCCGCACAATCTTGCGTTGAAATCTCTTATCAATTTTTATTTTCCGTCCACATCTAGGAGGGTTAGCCACAGTGCCCATGGGCTATAAACTTCTTGATGACACTGCGCAAGGTAGACACAGGACCATTCAGGTCTTTGGAGATGGACTTGTAGCCTTGAGATTGCTCATGCTTCTTCACAATTTGGTTTCTCAAGTCCTCAGACAGTACTTTGGTCTTCTTTCTTTTCTCCATGCTCAATGTGGTACACACAAGGACACAGGACAGAGGTTGAGTCAACTTTAACACCTTAACCCCCAAGGGTGGTTTGCACGTTCATGACCGGGCCAATTTTTACAATTCTGACCACTGTCCCTTTATGAGGTAATAACTCTGGAATGCTTCCATGGATCCTGGTGATTCTGTTTTCTCGTGACATATTGTACTTCATGGTAGTGGTAAAATTTCATTCATATAACTTGCGTTTGTTTGTGAAAAAATGGAAATTTGGTGAAAATTTTGAAAATTTCGCAATTTTCCAACTTTGAATTTTTATGCCCTTAAATCACAGGGATAAGGCACACAAAAAACTTAATAAGTAACATTTCCCACATGTTTACTTTACATCAGCACAATTTTGGAACCCAAATTGTTTTTTCTTAGGAAGTTATAAGGGTTAAAATTTGACAAGCGATTTCTCATTTTTGCAACACCATTTTATTTTTACGAACCACACCACATTTGAAGCCACTTTGAGGGGTCTATATGATAGAAAATACACAAAAGTGACACCATTCTAAAAACTGCACCCCTTAATGTGCTCAAAACCACATTCAAGAAGTTTATTAACCTTTCAGGTGCTTCACAGGAATTTTTTGAATGTTTAATAAAATGAACATTTAGCTTTTTTTCACAAAAAAATACTTCAGGTTCAATTTTTTTTATTTTACCAAGGGTAACAGGAGAAGTTAGACTGCAAAAGTTATTGAGCAGTTTGTTCTGAGTATGCTGATACCTGATATGTGGGGGGAACCAATGTTTCGGTGCATGGCAGAGCACAGAAGGGAAGGAGCGCCGTTTGACTTTTTCACTGCAAAATTGGCTAGAATTCAGATCGGACGCCATGTCTCATTTGGAGAGCCCCTGATGTACCTAAGCAGTGGAAACTCCCAACAAGTGACCCCATTTTGGAAACTAGACCCCCCATGGAAATTATCTAGATATGTGATGAGAACTTTGAACCAACAAGGGCTTCACAGAAGTTTATAACGTACAGCCGTACAATTAAAAAATCATATTTTTTCCACAAAAATGATCTTTTCACCCTCAATTCTTATTTTCCCAAGGGTAACAGGACCCTAAAAGTTATTGTGCAATTTGTCCTGAGTACGCTGATACCCCATATGTGGGTGTAAACGACAATTTGGGCGCATGGCAAAGCTCAGAAGGGAAGCAGCGCTATTTGACTTTTTTGGCTGGAATTGAGATCGGACACCATGTCGCGATTGGAAAACCTCTGATGTGCCAAAACAGTGGAAACCCCCCACAAATGACACCATTTTGGAAACTAGATCCCCGAAAGGAACTTATCTAGATGTGTGGTGAGAACTTTGAACCCCCAAGGGCTTCACAGAAGTTTATAACGTACAGCTGTACAATTAAAAAATCATATTTTTTTCCACAAAAATGATCTTTTCACCCTCAATTCTTATTTTTCCAAGGGTAGCAGGACCCTAAAAGTTATTGTGCAATTTGTCCTAAGTACGCTGATACCCCACATGTGGGGTAAACCACTATTTGGGCGCATGGCAGAACTCGGAAGGGAAGCAGCGCCATTTGACGTTTTTGGCAGGAATTGAGATTTGACACCATGTCACGTTTGGAAAGCCCCTGATGTACCAAAACAGTGAAAATCCCCCAACAAATTACACCATTTTGGAAACTAGACCCCCCAAGGAACTTATCTAGATGTGTGGTGAGCACTTTGAACCACCCAGTGCTTCACAGAAGTTTATAACACCCGAGCATGAAAATAAAAAAATCGTATTTTTTCCACAAACATGATCTTTTAGTCACCAATTTTTTTATTTTCCCAAGGGTACCAGGAGAAATTGGACCCCAAAAGTTGTTTTCCAATTTGTCCTGAGTACGCTGCTACCCCAAATGTGGGAGAAAACTACTGTATGGGCACACGTCGGGGCTCGGAAGGGAAGTAGTGACGTTTTGGAATGTAGACTTTGATGGAATGGTCTGCGGGTGTCATGTTGCATTTGGAGAGCCCCTGATGTAACTAAACAGTGGAAACCCCCCATAAGTGACAACATTTTGGAAACTAGACCCCCCAAGGAACTTATCTAGATGTGTGATGAGCACTTTGAACCCCCAAGGGCTTCACAGAAGTTTATAATGCCCGGCCATGAAAATAAAAAAATCATATTTTTTCCACAAACATGATCATTTAGTCCCCAATTTTTTTATTTTCCCAAGGGTAACAGGAGAAATTAGACTCCAAAAGTTGTCCAATTTGTCCTGAGTACGCTGATACCTCATATGTGGGAGAAAACTACTGTATGTGCACACGTCGGGGCTCGGAAGGGAAGTAGTGATGTTTTGGAATGCAGACTTTGATGGAATGTTCTGCGGGTGTCATGTGCGTTTGCAGAGCCTCTGATGTACCTAAACTATTGAAACTCCCCACAAGTGACCCCATTTTGGAAACTAGACCCCCCACGGAACTTATCTAGATGTGTGGTGAGCACTTTGAACCCCCAAGTGCTTCATAGAAGTTTATAACGCCCGGGCGTGAAAATAAAAAAATCATTTTTCTCCACAAAAATGATATTTTTGCCCCCAATTTTTTATTTTCCTAAGGGTAACAGGAGAAATTGGACCCCAAAAGTTGTTTTGCAATTTGTCCTGAGTACGCTGATACCCTATATGTGGGGGTAAAACACTGTTTGGGCGCATGGCAGAGCTTGGAAGGGAAGGAGCACCATTTGAATTTTTCAACGCAGAATTGGCTGGAATTGAGATCAGACGCCATGTTGCTTTTGGAGAGCACCTGATGTGCCCCAATTCTAACTCCAACCCTTACCCCAACACACCCCTAACCCTAATCTCAGCCCTAACCCTAGCCGCAACCCTTGCCCTAGCCCTAACCCTAACCCTAATGGCAAATGGAAATAAATACATTTTTTTAATTTTATTATTTTTCCCTAACTAAGGGGGTGATAACGAGGGGTTTGATTTACTATTTATGGCGGTTTTTATATTTGGCAGCTGTCACACGCTAAAAGACGCTTTTTATTTTAAAAATAGTTTTTGCATCATCACATATTGAGAGCTATAATTTTTCCATATTTTGACCCACTGAGTCATGTGAGGTCTTTTTTTTGTGGGATGAGTTGACGCTTTTATTGCTTTCATGTTCAGGCACGTGACATCTTTTGATCTCTTTTTATTCCGATTTTTGGGACACAGAATGAGCGAAAAACAGCGTTTCATGAATTTCTTTTGGGGGGTACGTTTACACCATTCCGCGTGCGGTAAAATTGATAAAGCCCTTTTATTCTTCGGGTCAGTACAGTTACAGCGATACCTCATTTAGGTCTTCATCTTTCTCTCTTGCACTCCTGCTGCCTACATTTGCACTACAACCTGAAGACTGTTCTGCATTTTTTTATTTACTATCTATTCTTCAGAAAATAATGAGCAAAGTAATGAACCCTTGTAAGGCTGTGTGCCCACGATGCGATTTTTAAGCGTTTTTGCAGTGATTTTCGGCGCTAAAACGCTGCGAAAACGTTTAAAAATCGTGTACAGAACCCCCCCATGCATTCCTATGGCATTCCGCACATGCTGTGCTAATGCTGCGCTTTTTTCCGCGGCGGAAACGCATCGTGGAAAAAATCGCAGCATGCTCATTCTTTTGTGAGGAATCGCAAATAATTGCCGCGATTACGCACCCATAGGAATGCATGAGAATCGCTTACTTCCCGTATATGGCTATGCCCACCATGCGGGAAGTTAAGCGTCTCATGTGCGGTTGGTACCCACGGTGTGGAGGAGAGGAGACTGTCCTCCAGGCCCTGGGTACCATACCACTGTAAAAAAAGAATAAAAAATAAAAAATTGGGGTATATTTACCTTCCGACGTCCCGCGCTACATTCCCGGCCTAAGCGTTCCCAGGAATGCCTTGCGGCAAGGTCCTGTGATGACGTAGTCTCGCGTGACTCTAGCGGTCTCGTGAGATCGCTATAGTAACGTGAGACCAACGTCATCACAGGTCTCGCAAGGCATTACTGGGAACGCTGATGCCCGGGATGGCAGCGCGGGACGTCGGAAGGTAAATATACCCTGATTTTTTATTTTTTTATCATTTTTCACATTCTATCTTTTACTATTGATGCCGCATAGGCAGCCTCAATAGTAAAAACCTGGTCACACTTGTCAAACACTATGTTTGACGAGTGTGACCAACCTGTCAATCACTTTCCAAGCGATGCTTCAAATCGCTTGGAAAGTGCTTGAGAAAATCGCGGCAAAATCACACACAGAATCGCAGTAAAATCGCGGTGAAATCGCGCTGAAAAAAACGAGCGATTTCTGGGAAGGAGTCCGGTTTTCTATGTGTGTTTTAACACGCAACGTGGGCACATAGCCTAAATTAGATTTTAGATGCCGCTTTTTAACTTAAAACTGGCTTACACGTAGTGGGAAGCTCTTTGTGTTGTTAATCCCATGATGAAGATTGATCTTACAATACAATGTGACCGTAACACATAACAGTCATTACATCGGAGATTACACTGTTGTCCATTAACCTCTTCGCGACCGCCCACAGTAGATAAACGTTGGCGCTTGCTGGGCTTTGTGCAGCGCCGACGTTTATCTACTGTCGGCGGTTTTGTGCCCCCCGGGACCCCCTCATACCTTATAACGTGGGGATCCCGGTGCACAATGCATGCTGGGACCCCCGACGTCATCGAGACCTGATTGGTTCAGGTCCTGATGATGTCGCGTCACAGCAGCCAATGAGAGAGCTCGCTGGGAAAGCTGCTTGTTTCCCGGCGATCTCCCTCATTATAACGCGACTTCTCCTCTGAGCTCATGCTGACAGATGAGCAGAGGTGAAGCAGCGTTACTGTGTGACTAGATCGCTGCCTGGCACAGCTGATCGCTGCCTGGCACAGCTGTGTCAGGCAGCGATCTTGTCACACAGTAACGCTGCTTCACCTCTGCTCATCTGTCAGTGTGAGATCAGAGGAGAAGTGGCGTTACTATGTGCCGGGCAGCGATCTTGTCACATAGTAACGCTGCTTCTCCTCTGATCATCTGCCAGTGTAAGATCAGAGGAGAAGTGGCGTTACTATGAGTCAAAAATACAAAAAATAAAAAACACAAAAAGAAAAAAAAAAGTAAAGAAAAAAAAAGCAGGTAGGCAGGCTAGGGCTAGGTCTAGGGTTAGGGCTAGGGCTAGGGTTAGGGCTAGGGTTAGGGCTAGGGTTAGGGCTAGGGTTAGGGCTAGAGTTAGGGCTAGGGTTAGGGCTAGGGCTAGGGTTAGGGCTAGGGTTAGGGCTAGGGTTAGGGCTAGAGTTAGGGGTGTGTTGTGGTTAGGGTTGGAATTCGAATTGGGGGTTTCCACTGTTTAGGTACATCAGGGGCTCTGTAAATGCAATATGACGCCCGCAGACCATTCCATCAAAGTCTGCATTCCAGAACGTCACTACTTCCCTTCCGAGCCCCACCGTGTGCCCAAACAGTGGTCCCCCCCCACATGTGGGGTACCAGTGTACTCAGGACAAATTGGACAACAACTCTTAGGGTCCAATTTCTCCTGTTACCCTTGTGAAAATAAAAATTGGGAGCTAAAAGATCATTTTTGTGGAAAAAAAATGATTTTTTTATTTTCACGGCTCTACATTATAAACTTTAGTGAAACACTTGGGGGTTCAAAGTGCTCACCACACATCTAGATAAGTTCCTTGGGGGGGGTCTAGTTTCCAAAAAGGGGTCACTTGTGGAGGATTTCCACTGTTTAGGCACATCAGGGGCTCTGTAAATGCAATATGACGCCCGCAGACCATTCCATCAAAGTCTGCATTCCAGAACGTCACTACTTCCCTTCCGAGCCCCACCGTGTGCCCAAACAGTGGTCCCCCCCACATGTGGGGTACCAGCGTACTCAGGACAAATTGGACAACAACTCTTAGGGTCCAATTTCTCCTGTTACCCTTGTGAAAATAAAAATTGGGAGCTAAAAGATCATTTTTGTGGAAAAAAAATGATTTTTTTATTTTCACGGCTCTACATTATAAACTTTAGTGAAACACTTGGGGGTTCAAAGTGCTCACCACACATCTAGATAAGTTCCTTGGGGGGGGTCTAGTTTCCAAAAAGGGGTCACTTGTGGAGGATTTCCACTGTTTAGGCACATCAGGGGCTCTGTAAATGCAATATGACACCCGCAGACCATTCCATCAAAGTCTGCATTCCAGAACGTCACTACTTCCCTTCCGAGCCCCACCGTGTGCCCAAACAGTGGTCCCCCCACATGTGGGGTACCAGCGTACTCAGGACAAATTGGACAACAACTCTTAGGGTCCAATTTCTCCTGTTACCCTTGTGAAAATAAAAATTGGGAGCTAAAAGATCATTTTTGTGGAAAAAAAATGATTTTTTTATTTTCACGGCTCTACATTATAAACTTTAGTGAAACACTTGGGGGTCAAAGTGCTCACCACACATCTAGATAAGTTCCTTGGGGGGTCTAGTTTCCAAAAAGGGGTCACTTGTGGAGGATTTCCACTGTTTAGGCACATCAGGGGCTCTGCAAACGTGACATGACACCCGCAGACCATTCCATCAAAGTCTGCATTCCAAAACGTCACTACTTCCCTTCCGAGCCCCCCCGTGTGCCCAAACAGTAGTTTTCTTCCACATATGGGGTACCAGTGTACTCAGGACAAATTGGACAACAACTTTTGTGGTCCAATTTCTCCTGTTACCCTTGTGAAAATAAAAAATTGGGGGCTAAAAGATCATGTTTGTGGAACAAAAATGATTTTTTATTTTCATGGCTCTACGTTATAAACTTCTGTGAAGCACTTGGGGGTTCAAAGTGCTCACGACACATCTAGATAAGTTCTTTAAGGGGTCTAGTTTCCAAAATGGGGTCACTTGTGGGGGTTTCCTCTGTTTAGGCACATTAGGGGCTCTCCAAATGCGACATGGCGTCCTATCTCAATTCCAGCCAATTCTGCATTGAAAAAGTCAAACGGCATTCCTTCCTTTCTGAGGTCTGCCGTGTGCTCAAACAGTGGTTTAGCCCCACATACGGGGTATCGGCGTATTTGGGAGAAATTGCACAAAAAATTTTGTGGTTCATTTTCTGTTTTTACACTTGTGAAAATAAAAAAAATGGTTCTGAAGTAAAATGTTTGTGAAAAAAAGTTAAATGTTTATTTTTTCCTTCCACATTCCATTCATTCATGTGAAGCACCTGAAGGGTTAATAAACTTCTTGAATGTGGTTTTGAGTACATTGAGAGGTGCAGTTTTTAGAATGGTGTCACTTTTGGGTATTTTCTGTCATATTGACCCCCCAAACTCACTTCAAATGTGAGGTGGTCCCTAAAAAAAATGGTGTTGTAAATTTTGTTGTAAAAATGAGAAATCGCTGGTCAACTTTTAACCCTTATAAATTCCTAAAAAAAAAAAATTATGTTTCCAAAATTGTGCAGATGTAAAGTAGACATGTGGGAAATGTTATTTATTAACTATTTTGTGCGATATCACTCTCTGATTTAAGGGCATAAAAATTAAAATTTGAAAATTGCAAAATTTTCAAAATTTTTGCCAAATTTCGATTTTTTTAACATATAAGCGCAGTTCATATCTAAGAAATTTTACCACTATCCTGAAGTACAATATGTCAAGAGAAAACAATGTCAGAATCAGCAGGATCCGTTGAAGCGTTCTAGAGTTATGGCCTCATAAAGTGACACTGGTCAGAATTGAAAAAATTGGCCTGGTCACGAAGGCAAAAACAGGCTCAGGCGCGAAAGGGTTGAGATAAGGGCTTACCTTAATATGCAATTGTAACTTGATCTTATCAATTCACTAGCTTTCTCACCCTTCTCTGATTGGTAGAAAAGTGTCATGATCTTTTTCTATCATACTCAGACACATACTGCAACTTGATATGCATGATTAAATGGTTGCAGCATAAATGTGTGCGTTCAGGTATTTTTAAGACAGCTGTGATCTGTAGCAAACTTTTACATAGAAATCCATTCAAAATATTTTGACTTACATGACTAAGTGCACCATTTTCTTGTCATTTTTAAGCCTTGACCTAGGTACTAAAAATTGTGTATTAAATGGTATAAAACAGGATATCAATTTTACGTAGTCATTTAGAAAATGGAATTAATGCAGATTGCACAAAATTTTTAGCTCAAACGCAATGACAAATGTCTCCAATTGTTCCTAAGGGAGAATATGAGGACTTACAACCACAAACAATTGGAACATAGAGTACACTATACTTGAGGAGTGGGGACTTTCTTTGCCTACAACAAGGATTTGTCATGTTTTAGACACCTATTATATATACTGTATATATATATATATATATATATATATACACAGTTGTGGCCAAAAGTATTGACACCCCTGCAATTCTGTCAGATAATACTCAGTTTCTTCCTGAAAATGATTGCAAACACAAATTCTTTGGTATTATTATCTTCATTTAATTTGTCTTAATGAAAAAACACAAAAGAGAATGAAGCAAAAAGCAAAACATTGATCATTTCACACAAAACTCCAAAAATGGGCCAGACAAAAGTATTGACACCCTCAGCCTAATACTTGGTTGCACAACCTTTAGCCAAAATAACTGTGACCAACCGCTTCCGGTAACCATCAATGAGTTTCTTACAATGCTCTGCTGGAATTTCAGACCATTCTTCTTTGGAAAACTGCTCCAGGTCCCTGATATTTGAAGGGTGCTTTCTCCAAACTGCCATTTTTAGATCTCTCCACAGGTGTTCTATGGGATTCAGGTCTGGACTCATTGCTGGCCACCTTAGAAGTCTCCAGTGCTTTCTGTCAAACCATTTTCTAGTGCTTTTTGAAGTGTGTTTTGGGTCATTGTCCTGCTGGAAGACCCATGACCTCTGAGGGAGACCCAGCTTTCTCACACTGGGCCCTACATTATGCTTCAAAATTTGTTGGTAGTCTTCAGACTTCATAATGCCATGCACATGGTCAAGCAGTCCAGTGCCAGAGGCAGCAAAGCAACCCCAAAACATCAGGGAACCTCTGCCATGTTTGACTGTAGGGACCGTGTTCTTTTCTTTGAATGCCTCTTTTTTTCTCCTGTAAACTCTATGTTGATGCCTTTGCCCAAAAAGCTCTACTTTTGTCTCATCTGACCAGAGAACTTTCTTCCAAAACGTTTTAGGCTTTTTCAGTTAAGTTTTGGCAAACTCCAGCCTGGCTTTTTTATGTCTCGGGGTAAGAAGTGGGGTCTTCCTGGGTCTCCTACCATACAGTCCCTTTTCATTCAGACGCCGACGGATAGTACGGGTTGACACTGTTGTACCCTCGGACTGCAGGGCAGCTTGAACTTGTTTGGATGTTAGTCGAGGTTCTTTATCCAACATCCACACAATCTTGCGTTGAAATCTCTTGTCAATTTTTCTTTTCCATCCACATCTACGGAGGTTAGCCACAGTGCCATGGGCTTTAACCTTCTTGATGACACTGCGCAGGGTAGACACAAGAACATTCATGTCTTTGGAGATGGACTTGTAGCCTTGAGATTGCTCATGCTTCCTCACAATTTGTTTTCTCAAGTCCTCAGACAGTTCTTTGGTCTTCTTTCTTTTCTCCATGCTCAATGTGGTACACACAAGGACACAGGACAGAGGTTGAGTCAACTTTAATCCATGTCAACTGGCTGCAAGTGTGATTTAGTTATTGCCAACACCTGTTAGGTGCCACAGGTAAGTTACAGGTTCTGATAATTAAACAAAGTAGAGAAGCATCACATGATTTTTCAAACAGTGCCAATACTTTTGTCCACCCTCTTTTTTATGTTTGGTGTGGAATTATATCCAATTTGGCTTTAGGACAATTATTTTTGTGTTTTTTCATTTAAGACAAATTAAATAAAGATAATAATACCAAAGAATTTGTGTTTGCAATCATTTTCAGGAAGAAACTGAGTATTATCTGACAGAATTGCAGGGGTGTCAATACTTTTGGCCACAACTGTAGATAGATAGATAGATAGATAGATAGATAGATATGGGATACATAGTAGATAGATATATAGATAGATAGACAGACAGATAGATAGATAGATAGATAGATAGATAGATAGAGGTCCATCAAAAGATAGAGAGACAAATCTATTGTGATTTAATAAAACATTCTACATATATTTTTAAATAAAGAAATACAAAGAATTTCAAAAATTAGCGGCTCACTGTACACACATTTACATTTTTTACATTTACGTTTTTAGTCTATTACATTTGCAGAAGTCAGTGGACAGAAATGTGCATGTAATTTGATTTAAGTGTAGCCCTCAATGTGCTTCAGTTATGTCCACATTCGTAGACAAAGTGTAGACAGAAACAAACCATAAGTAATTAAATAGAGAATGAATGACAATTGGTTGAAATTTTACTGCTGACTAAAGGTCATGGGTGAATATGCCAAGAGCAGGGTCACCTCTGGAATATAAATCAGATCCAGCTTGCACATAAGGGGGACATCAATAATAATTGCTCAGAAATGGTAAATTATCTAGAAAAGACTTCAGTATTGTTTGGAATGAAGTGCAGTGTGCAGGAATTTCAGACGTAGGCTGCTAAACCTTTTATCTTAGTATTAAGTAGTTTTTGTGTTTCCCCGATCCTTCTATATAATAGTTCTCATGAAATCGGATGCTGTAGGGGAAAATTAGTATGACATAGCGGCTATTTATAACGCCCATTGTAATGCTTAAATCTACTAGAGCCCTAGGTAAGTAGTATCTCTCTCTTACTGAGTTCCTTTCATGCAAGAGAATTCCCCACTATGACGTTCATTCAACCTAGCTACCAAATGATGAGGATGTGGGTCACTAGACATGGAGTGGTGCCCATTCTTAGTGGTATTCATATTCATAAGAGTGGCATCTAGTTAAAGGCTATTGACATCTGAAAAAATGCTATTAGCTTGCAGATATCTGGTCAATCTGCAGGTTATTACCATTCTGAAGCCTTGCAAAAGCCAAACTAAAATCCCGGATGCCAGGATAAAATTAACTGCATTCCTACCATCGGTCTTTCAGTCACAGAAGCATATGGCTGACCCAGCTTCAGGCACTGCTCAGTGCGTAGTAAGTGACACCCATGATGTGATCAAGTTTTGGGGAAAGGACGTAGCGTGATAGAATGCAGCCAGTCTGTAGTGGTTGAGACGACTTTTTGAAAAGTAGACAGAACTTAGCCTAGATGTGCTACCAACAAATTAATTATAATTTACATCAGTTTCCATAAAAGTGGTGTCTATTAGGACATGGCAACTGAAAGATTTGTCAGATTCATTAAGAGGCATATGGTTTTTAAAGAATTTGGCACATCATACACTAAACTATATTAAAATTAGTCCTAAGATTTAATAGTGAATACACCATTAATGTATCATCACAACCAAAGCAAGCTGTACAATAATGGTATATCATTTATATTAATGGTGTGTTCCATGGAAGACCAGGAGGAAGAAAGGAGTCACAGGTGGTATGTGTGTAAAAAAAGCATAAAAAATTTTATTCAATCATTGATCACACAAAAAATCACAATACTCAATAGTCTAAGACAGTACAGACAGAGGAAGGGAAAAACCTCCATACAGTATACATGTCAGGTACAGGGAGCAATCAGTAAACCCATAGCCAAAGACACCCAAGGAAAGCCCACAATGTAACAGACTCTAAGGGGATGTCATGATGTAGGAACAGGACCTTCAAATACCCCCCTGTGATGTGTCACATGGTCTCGATTGACCAATGGGATCCAGTTTTTCTGGCGCATACGCGATGAGAGTCCAAGGTCATGACATCCCCTTGATAAAGCAACGTTGTGAGCCAGTCATACGTGCATGGGTATGGAAAATTGATTGGATCACCTCCTACTTGCTGTTATCTTTATCCCGGTAAGCCCGTTGGTTACTTATGGTGTGGTCTTTTTCCTCGCTGTTAGAGTCTGTTACATTGTGGGCTTTCCTTGGGTGTCTTTGGCTATGGGTTTACTGATTGTTCCCTGTCCCTGACATGTATACTGTATGGAGGTTTTTCCCTTCCTCTGTCTGTACTGTCTTGGACTATTGAGTATTGTGATTTTTTTTTGTGTGATCTTTTAATCAATGATTGAATAAAATTTGTTATGCTTTTTTACACACATACCACCTGTGACTCCTTTCTTCCTCCTGGTCTTCTATGTTCAGTGGACTTGGTGCAGTTTTTCAAATAGGGTGAATCACCACTGGGTGTGCCTCCCCTATTTCTTCTGTGGAATGGTTATGCAGCTGGAGGTGTTGTCATGGTGTGTACCATGTAAAGAAAATCATTAAAAACTGCAGCAGGATAAGTTTATTTCAACATTTTAGCCAATATAAGAAATTATATAAATTAAACGCCTTTGTCTATTTATCTATTCATTTAGCAAAAATCGAAGCCTCATGCAGGTAAGTCTAAGTAAAAAGAAAAAAACACTCTAAGTTCCAGAATGCAAAAATCCAAAATAAAAAAATGCATTTGACCTCAAGGTCAAAAATGAACAGTTCCTTAAGAGGTTAATGAATATACATTTACTAACGTGCTATGGATTACAATAATGAGAATCTATATAGCAATTCTTCTGCAATAGTTATTAATATTCTTATTATTTCCTTTATTGCTCTCAAAGGAGTTTTCATTTGTTTACTAAATCTTTGGAGATCAAACACTATTCCACTTGCATTGTAGCCAAAAGGCAATGATTTAACATAGCGCTATGTTAATAACCATCTCTCTCTTTAGAAGATAAAAAGTGAATGGTTATATAATCTAGTTGTGATAGTGCTGGAATATTTTACCTGGGGGTTTATTCTTATTGGTATTTTATTCCCTTTATTTTCCACTAAAAGATACAATTGGTATGAACAATGTTGATTGTTTCCAATCTTGCCTAATAGGAATGCAAAATAGGAAACATTACTTGGAAACCTTATGTTTTTCATCAAGAGGAAAAGAAGCGCAAGAACACGTTTACTAAGATCACGTCAGCATTGAATCGATGCAAAGATGTGTCTAATAGTCTAAAAAAATAGTTAAAATTATTGTGCCATAGGAAATATCCAATTGTTTAAATGCTTCAGGACCTTTGATGTACTGACTAAGTAGTACTGTACAGCCACATATGAGGTATTTTTACATTCAGCAGAAATTGTGGGACACATTTTGCTGCCATTTTTACCCATTTCCCAGTATGAAAATTTAAAATTTGTGACTAAAACAAAATTTTGGTGGTAAAAATTTACTTATTTTATTCTTCACTGTCCAATTGTGTAAAATTCTGTGACACACTTGTGGTGTCAATATGATTACTGCACCCCTAGATGAATTTACTGGACATTTATTTTGTAAAATGAGGTAGTTTTCAACCAAAAGTAGTTTTTATTACATATGGGATGTTGGCGTAGTCAGGAGAAATTGCACAACAAATTTTTGGGTCTATTTTCTCCTACTGTCTTGTGAGAAAGAAAAAATTTGTGGTTGTAAACATATCAACAGATCAACGTAAAATTCTGTGAAGCACCTGTGGGTTTTAAGTGCTCACCACATGTCTAAATAAATTCCTTGAGGGGTCTACTTTCCAAAATGTGGTCACTTGTCGGGGGTAAACACTTCTAAAGCAAATCAGGGACTCTCCAAACTCAACATAACACTTGCAGTCTGCATTACAAAGCATAACTCCTTCCTTTCTGAGCCCAAACAGTAGTTTCCCTGCACCATATAGGGGATCTGCGTACTCAGTAGAAATTGCATAACAAATTATATGGTGGATTTTCTCCTATTACCCTTGTGAAAAGGCAAAATTTGGCACTAAAGAACATTTTTGTGGGAAAAATGTGATTTTTTTTTTTCATTTTACATTATACACTTCTGTAAAGAACCTGTCGGTTCACGGTTCTCATCCATGTCTAGATAAATTTCTTGAAAGGTCTGGTTTCTAAAATAGGGTCCCTTGTGGGTGATTTTCACTGTCCAATATTTAGGCACCTCAGGGGCTCTCCAAACGTGACATGGCATCTGCTAATGATTCCAGCAAATTTTGCATTGTAAAAGGCAAATGGCGCTCCTTCCCCTCTGAGACCAGCCGTGTGCTCAAACAGTAGTTTTCCTCCACATATTGGGTATCAACATACTGTGGAGTAATTGCAAAACAAACGGTGTGATGCATTTCCTCCTGTTACCCTTTTAAAAATGCTAAATTTGTGGCGAAAAGAATATAAATTCCTTTATGGTTCTAGTTTTGAAAATGTGGTCACTTGTGGGGAGTTTCTAGTGTATAGGCACATCAGGGGCTTTCCAAACGCAACATGACATCTGCTCTCGATTCCAGAAAATTTTGCATTCAAAAGGTCAAACAGTGCTACTTCCTTTCTGAGCCCAGCCATGCGCCCAAACATTAGTTTGTAGTTACATATAGGGTATTGGCATACTCAGGAAAAATTGGACAACAAATTTTGGGGTCCATTTTCTCTTGTTACCCCTTTGAAAATAAAAGAATTTGGGTCTAAAGTAAAAAATTTTGTGAAAAAAAAGTGAAATATTCATTTTTTTCCCTCCACATTCTATTAATTCCTGTGAAGCACCTGAAGGGTTAATTATCTTCTTGAATGTGGCTTTGAGTACCTTGAGGGTGCAATTTTTAGAATGGTGTCACTTGTTAGTATTTTCTGTCACAGAGGCCCCTCAAAGTCACTTCAAATGTGATGTGGTCCCTAAAAAAGGTTTTGTTAATTTTGTTGAAAAAATGAAAAATCGCTGGTCAACTTTTAACCCTTCTAAATGCCTAACAATAAAAGACCATGATTCAAAAATTGTGCTGATGTAAAATAGACATGTGGGAAATCTTAATTATTAATTATTTTGTATGACATAACTCTGGTTTAAGGGCATAAAAATCACAAGTTTGAAAATTTAAATATTTTAGCCAAATTTCCAATATTTTCACAAATAAACACAAGAAATATCAAACAAATATTACTACTGTCATGAAGTACAATATGTCACAAAAAAATAATCAGTGGGATCCATTGAAGCGTTGCAGAGTTATTGCCACATAAAATGACACTGGTAAGATTTGTAAAATTTGGACTGATCATAAACATGAAAACAGGCTTGGGCGTAAAGGGGTTAAGTCAAGGTTTTATGTAAAATGCATTTTATACATTTTTGGTGTTTTTGAATTATTTTCCCTAGTACCAACTACATTTAAGAAAGTATATCACAATTCAACAGTTGTCTCATTATTATGACAGCAGGATTTAACTGAAATGTAAAATATTTATATAGATAGGGCATAATCTAGCCTTTGCAATAGGTCACAGAGCATGCCTTGAAAACTCTACCATAAAAGTCAAGAAAAATCTCTGGTCTATTGTTTCCTGTGGATTATTTATCTGCAGTAAAGTACTTTTATTTTTCAGATTATAGACACACTTTTTTCCAAAAACATTTTGGGGGAAAATTGGGGTGCATCTTATAATGCGGATATACCTTACCAGCCGCCATCTGGGATGAGGAGGTGTTTGTATGTGCAGTGTGGCACGCCACTGCAGGTGTTCAGTGCTGCGGGTGTTCGGTGTTCTGAGTGTTCGGTGCTGCAGGTGTTCGGTGCTGCAGTGGCTCTGCTGACATCTTGTGAAAGCCCAGAGCCCCCGCAATTACATGGTTTCCTATGCAGTGGACTTGACTCCGGGAAAATGGCTGCTGTCTGGGGGCGGCGCATGCGCAGATGGAGATTTCGGCACCAAGATCTCGGTAGATGAGATCTCAGACTGCAAGTTCTCTTGAAATGGCAGTTATAGTTCTCTTTAGAACTTTCTGAGCGCTAACTATCATTTCCTAACAGTGAGTTAAGACCAAGTATTCAGTGAAGACAGATTTTACTTGTGAATTGAGAATTGTAAAAATGAATAATCAGGAGGAGAAATGCGCAAATTTCCCTAATAAGATATATTACATATTTTCTTATTTTGTGTGTTCTTTCTATCTATGAAAAATAAATAAAAACATCAGTTACTGTATAATAGACCACAATAATAATGCAAAAATTTAAAAGTCAGCTCAGCATTTATTTTGTCAGCAAATCCTTCTGTGCTTAAAGAGTCTAAAGCCCCATTACACACGGCGAGATCGTTAGCGATATCGCTGAAGCGACAATGATTTTGTGACGCAACAGCGACATCACTAGCGATCTCGCTAAGTGTGACACGCGGAAACGACCGGCTCCCTGCTGCGATGTCGCTGATCGTTCGCGAACGTTCAGGATCATTTTTTGATCACTGGCGTCACGCTGACCAGCATGCATCGCTGTGATTGACCCCCCTTATCAACGACGAGCGATCTCGTTGGCGACTCCGAACTCATATAGATAGCGCTGAAGGACGCCTATTCAAAGTCTGAATCGCTATTATAGACAGTGTGTGACACGGTACCAACGATCGCCGTGATCGTTAGTGACATCGCTGATCGCTGATGCGTCGTTTTGAAGATCGCCCTGTATGACTGCTTACTAGTGATGCACAAACGATCTTAGCCAGATCGTATCGTCAGAATCGTTGGTGCGTCGCTACGTGTAATGGTACCCTAAGAACAACTATTGTGAAAGCCTCAAAGGGTAGTAAAAAGAAGTTAATATTTTAACATTTTAAATTATACAAGACATGACAGGACAACAGAAAAACGATAGTTAGACAGATAAATGATAGATTATAGATAAATGATAGATAGATAGGTAGATAGATGATAGATAAATAATAGATAGATAGATAGATAGATAGATAAATAATAGATAGATAGATAGATAGATAGATAATAGATAAATAGAGAAGACAGATAGCAGCACAAACTTGAGCAGATTTTGGGTGCAATACTTCCTGAGTAATGTAGTTGTCCAATGCAAAATCTAAAAGGAAAAAAATCAGGCAGCACTCCAGTTCAAGGAAAAATTGTTGACTTTAATCCAGCACCAAGTGGTGCAACGTTTTGACCTCACAGCACGGTCTTGGTCAAGCAAATGATAATAGATAGATAGATAGATATAGGATAGCTAGATAGATAGTTAATAGATAAATGAGATAGATATGAGAAAGATAGATAGATAGATAGATAGATAGACAATAGATAGATGAGATACATATGAGATAGATAGATAGATATAGGATAGCTGGATAGATAATAGATAGATGAGATAGATTGATAGATAGATAATAGATAGATAGATAGGTAGATGAGATAGATAGATAGATAGATAATAGATAGATTAGATAGATATGAGATAGATAGATAGATAGATAGATAGATAGATAGATAGATAGATAGATAGATAGATAGAAGGAATGGGGAAATTTATCAAGCTACTGTAAATATGCCAGAATTTTGACACAGTTTGCACCAAAAGAGTGTTGTGGCTTCCTCATGTTTATGATGTATTTTAGAAATTTCATGCACCGTATTTATCAAAGTAGCATGATCTCAACAAGAGGGGAATGGTTTAGCAGAAAGGACGTGGTTTGTAGTTCAACAATTTTGCTGCACATTTGTGGTATAAGCTAAGCCAACTAAAAAGTGCTGTTACATTAGATGCGCAAGTGTATCATACAGCCACTGTGATATATCTGGAGAATTGTAAGGCTGTCTAGTAAAGTTTGCACTGTCTAACGTAACACAGTATTGATAAATATGACCTATTAATTTTAAGGAATTGTGCTCTTCCTTAGACTATTGAAAATTACTACCTGCTGTGATAGCAAATTCGAGTCTCAACTTTAAAAATCTGTATTTATATAGACACAGTGTGAGATGCGCTTTTTTAAGACCAAATCTTCTATTTATGTCCATTTCTAAGGTGTAACTATGCATGAACTAAGGATAACCTTTCTGTAAAGAGACTCCTGCAGGGGAGATCATTTATTTTGGTTCAGGCTTCTTGTCTGATGATGTTGATTTGACTTTTTTGTTGCTTATAAGTTAGCTCTTTACATAATAAGTTATAGATAAAATAAGAACATCAACTGACTATAGGGTAAAGAACACCGAACACCATTTAGCAACCGCTCACATATACGATAATTGCATGAGCTCCATGTGCCACTTAAAAGAAAGTAATTTTCCTTTCAATTCCTAACTTCATGAGCATTTACAGAGGTATCTTGCTGTGTACTACAATAGCTTTACAATATAAACATATTGAAACACCCAGGAGGAGATTTTTTTTTAATTCTAGATAGCAAAGCAAGAGAACAAAGCAAAAGAGATTCCCAGTAAAATAGCAATACAAATATTGTATAAAAACAGACTGTTACAAAAATATAATTATTAACATCAGTAAATGGCCTTCACATAGAGCATACAAACAAGAACTCAGCATTGGGACTATTCTAGAAATTGCTCAATTTTATCCTTTAATATTACACAAAAGGTTTACAGTAACATCCTATGTTTATAATACAGTACCAACCAGTGCGCAATAAAATATCTGCTCTCTACAGACTCATCATGGGAGAAGATTTGTGATATAGAAGGCATTGTATGATGTTTCCAATAACTCTCCTGCTGTTTTCTAATTCATTATTCATATAATATTCAACCTACATTATGTACAATCTTGATTTCAAAAAGTTGGAATGCTGCATAAAATGTAAAGAAAACGAGAATGCAATGATTTGGAAATTTCTTGCAGCCATATTTTATTTACAAAGTAACATAGAACACATATCAGATTCAGAAGTTAAAAGTTAAACATTTTCGATTTAAAAAAAAAAATAACTCACGTAGAAATTGATGGCAACAACACATATTAATAAAGTGGGGACATTATTAAAAAAAAAGGCTGGAAAGTAAGTGAAATAAGAGGGGGTATCAATTTTCAACTAAGTCAAATGGCTGTGAATAAAGAGTATGTGAAGGAGGTAGAGTCTCTCAGAAGCAAAGATGGTTAGAGGTTCAGCAATCAGTGAATAACTGCATCTAAAAAATGTGAAACATTTCAGAAAAATGTTCAATATAAAATGTCAAAGACTTTGAATATCCCACCATTTACAGTACATAGTATCATCAAAAGATTCTGAGTTTCTGTAGAAATCCATGTGCACAAGATACTAGGTACAGTGGGGGAAATAAGTATTTGATCCCTTGCTGATTTTCTAAATTTGCCCACTGACAAAGGTATGAACAGTGTATAATTTTAAGGGTAGGTTAATTTTAACATTGAGAGATAAAATATTAAAAATAAAATCCAGAAGATCACATTTTATAAAGTATATAAATTTATTTGCATTTTGCAGTGAGAAGTAAGTATTTGATCCCCTACCAACCATTAAGAGTTCTGGCTCATGCAGACCAGTTAGACCCTTCTAATCAACTCGTTACCTTTATTGAAGACAGCTATCTTACATGGTCACCTTTATAAAGAACTCCTGTCCACAGACTCAATCAGTCAGATTCTAACCTCTTAAACATGGGCAAGACCAAAGAGCTTTATAAGGATGTCATGGACAAGATTATAGACCTACACAAAGCTGGAATGGGCTTCAAAACCATACGTAAGGCGCTGGGTAAGAAGGAGACAACTGTTGGTACAATAGTAAGAAAATGGAAGACATGCAAATTTACTGTTAATTGACAACAATCTGGGGTACCATGCAAAATCTCACCTTGTGGGGTATCCTTGATAATAATAATCTTTATTTTTATCTAGCGCTAACATATTCCGCAGCGCTTTACAGTTTGCACACATTGTCATCGCTGTCCCCATTAGGGCTCACAATCTAAATTCCCTATCAGTATGTCTTTGGAATGTGGGAGGAAACCCACGCAAACACGGGGAGAACATACAAATTCCTTGCAGATGTTGTCCTTGGTGGGATTTGAACCTAGGACTCCAGCGCTGCAAGGCTGCAGTGCTAACCACTGAGCAAGGTGAGAGATCAGCCTAAAACTACATGGGGGAACTTGTTAATGATCTCACGGCAGCTAGGACCACAGTCACCAAGAAAACCATTGGTAACTCATTACACCATAAAGGTTTAAAATCCTGCAGTGCCTGCTACGCCCCCCTGCTCAAGAAGGCACATGTATCATGCTACAGCATAAAAGCCGGTGTCATTTTTATGTACATAATTTTCTTCTTTACTCCATTGTAGTATAGGAATAAAGCATACATGCTTATAGCCATATTAGGCATGTGTCATGCTGCAATGCAGGTGCCTCCGCCTGTGCCATTTTGATGAAGTTGAATTTTTTCTGTAAGCCCACAATATTCTATGCAGTATGTAACATAGGGGGCATGTCACTGAAGGATCAGTGACCTGTCATAAGCCCAAACAGATGCACATGTAAGCAGAGCACCACATAAAGCCCCCCCACAGGCCCGCACCGAAGGACAAGAATCTCATTAACTGGAAACTGCAAATAAAGATTAAACAACAACCACAAGATGGATTTCATCAACCAAAGTATCAATTTAATCAGTATAACAGCACCAACCTGACAGTGTCTGTAGTTTACTTAGCACAATCCCGATGACAGGTTCGCTTTAAACACTACTTAGCCACATTAAAATCAGCTGCCTAACATTATGTAGATTCATATTATGGTGCCAAAACAGAAGACTCATTGAGGCATGGAGTCCATCCACATACAGCTGTTTTGGGGTATTGCCCCTCATCAGTGTGGAGTAGGAAACTGGCTGGTAGGAGCAATGCCTAGTAAAAAGACTATGAAGAGGAGGATGAATGAACTCATGCATTGCTCCTACAGCAAGTTTCCCGAAACCGCTGTATGTGGATGGATACCATGTTTTGGCATAGGTGGTTTCCTTCATTGGAGACTACCCTTCCCGTGGTTGTTCCTTCCCGGGCAAAGACCTGGCTGGTCATTGCTTGCGTTGAGAAATACGTGATGCTGTCTCCGTGGCTTCTGTTTTGCATGTTTTACATATTTCCCATAAGGGATGGGGGCAGTGCTCTAGAATCACTGCGTTGAGAAACACGTGATGGTGTCTCCGCAGTGTCGGATGTTGATCTCCATGAGTTCATTCATCCTCCTCTTCATAGTCTTTTTACTAGGCATTGCTCCTACCAGCCAGTTTCCTACTCCACACTGATGAGGGGCAATACCCCGAAACAGCTGTATGTGGATGGATACCATGTTTTGGCATAGGTGGTTTCCTTCATTGGAGACTGCCCTTCCCGTGGTTGTTCCTTCCCGGGCAAAGACCTGGCTGGTCATTGCTTGCGTTGAGAAACACGTGATGGTGTCTCCGCGGCTTCTGTTTTGCATGTTTTACATATTTCCCATAAGGGATGGGGGCAGTGCTCTAGAATCACTGCGTTGAGAAACACGTGATGGTGTCTCCGCAGTGTCGGATGTTGATCTCCATGAGTTCATTCATCCTCCTCTTCATAGTCTTTTTACTAGGCATTGCTCCTACCAGCCAGTTTCCTACTCCACACTGATGAGGGGCAATACCCCGAAACAGCTGTAAGTGGATGGATACCATGTTTTGGCATAGGTGGTTTCCTTCATTGGAGACTGCCCTTCCCGTGGTTGTTCCTTCCCGGGCAAAGACCTGGCTGATCATTGCTTGCGTTGAGAAATACGTGATGCTGTCTCCGCGGCTTCTGTTTTGCATGTTTTACATATTTCCCATAAGGGATGAGGGCAGTGCTCTAGAATCACTGCGTTGAGAAACACGTGATGGTGTCTCCGCAGTGTCGGATGTTAATCTCCATGAGTTCATTCATCCTCCTCTTCATAGTCTTTTTACTAGGCATTGCTCCTACCAGCCAGTTTCCTACTCCACACTGTTGAGGGGCAATACCCCAAAACAGCTGTATGTGGATGGATACCATGTTTTGGCATAGGTGGTTTCCTTCATTGAAATGCATCACTTGTGTCCTGCATGCTCAACAGTTTTCCTGACTGTTGGCTGAATCCCTAATTTTCATTTTGCTCTGAGGTACTAGGTGTAGACAAGCTGCTGTGATATTTCTTAATGACAGTACACAGAAAAAGAGAGATTCCTGCTCATCATTCTCTGTATAGCACATTTTCAGACGTAGCAGCAGAGAGGAAATCATATAGCATTATTGAGCTGCCTGGTTGTGAATCCAGTCCAAGGATAAGCTAAATTCCTCACTAAATTCAGAAATCATAAATCTACCTATTTTATCTACCTTGTTTTCTTACTCAGGTCCTCACTCCTTCCTTATCTAGTCTCCCTAGAATATAATAAAGGGTTTAAGGCCTCTTTCACACATCCATTTTTTCTTGTCAGTTAAAAACCGCCAAAATGGCGGAAAGCGGATCCGTTTGTAATTGATGCAAACGGATGCCACCGGACTGTTTTATCAACAGATCTGTTGAATGCAGAATTTTAAAGGAACCAGGAAGGAGAGAGAGAGAGATTTATTTTTTTCCACCGCCAGAAAGGATTTCAGGGTTAAATTCCTGGCTGTCTTCCTTTCTCCGGGCATGCGCACTGTAAAAATGCGGATCCTACAGCAAAAAAAAGTTGCAGGGTCCATCCAGGCATGCCGACGGACGCAAGCATTTTGGCGGATCCGCAAAAAAACGGATCCAACGGATGGCCATCCGTCAAGATCCGCCGGTAATGCAACTCAATGAGGAAAAAACCGGATCCGCCAAAAAAAATGGGGGATCCGTTTTTTTCAAAAACTGCCGGATTTTGACTGATGGTCAAAAACGGAAGTGTGAAAGAGGCCTAATCTGCCACCTCACTGACAGCCTATCCTATTTTCACCAAGGTGGATTTGAGCTGTGATTTCAGAGTGGATGCTGAGTTCAGAAGGCAGAGAGATGGGGCAAAAGTGTCTCATAAGTGGAGACAGAATCAATATTTTCTGCTGAAATGTTTTACACATCTTAAATTTGCTTGTATTGTTGATTTATGCAAAGCTTTTTGAAAAACAGTGACCATTTTAGTTCTGTAAGTTGCAAAATATAATAGTGATTCCAATCACAACACTCACCTTAAAACCAATGTAGCAACAATGTAAAGAAAAACATTCTTAATAATCATACAGGAAATAAAATACAACTGTTGTACTCTACCCGTATACATGACTAACAAACATGCACAAAACTGCTATCTTACCTCTTGTTGGAGGAATAAATAGCAAGCTTTACCTTTTGAAAAAAGCTCCACACCATATGTCCAGTAAAATCTCCAAATTAGATGTCCATAGAATTCACTGATAAGCATGTTAAATGAAAATAGTACTAAAACGCCTACACCCAGTAGCAAGAGATTCTAATCTGGTTATAATTTGGTTACAATTTAAACACTTTATTAATGCTCCCAAGCAAGATAAAAGTCAACATATAGAAATATATAAAACTCCAAGTTTCAACCAAGAAGAATGGCCCTGTTCAATATCTTTATCTCTGTAAGTGTACAAGTACATCACAAATATATTGTAATTGTCATGCTTCTTGATTCAATTCCTTTTTTCTGTGCTCTGTGGTTGGTATCTTTTTATGCTGAGCCACAACAGCTACACCTTTTCTTTGGGGGTTTTAGTTCTGATATCTTTGTTTATGTCAGTTTTAGGTAATAGTCATTTTTCATTTACTCTGTTTATGTGTCCTATCACCTTTCGAGTGCAGCTTTAAATAATCTTCCCTTACTAATGTTTCATGCTGGTGATTGATTTTGTTGGATTCATTCACTGTGCTGTAGTTTGTGTTGTTTGCAGTTGCTTTGTGTGTTGTTCATTTTCTACTTAGGGAACTGCTACTGTAGCAATCCTAGGAGCTGGTAAGGACATACAGGGTAAGCCACCATTGAGTGAGGGTGCCAAACTCTGCAGTCAGGCAGGGACAGACTAGAAGAAGGGCTTTTCCCAGTCTGAATCAGGACCTGTCAGGTTCAGGTATATGTCCTCCTGGTTTGTTCGTTATGCATGTAAATTTGCTCTTGCAGTCTTGGCAGTCATGACAGTGATATCGTTAAAAAAATAATGAAAAAGGTATGGAACATAGTATATATTGTATATATACAGTTGGGCTCAAAAGTTTTCTTACCCTGGCAGAATTTTTGCTTTATTTGCCTTTTTTCAGAGAATACGAATGATAACACCAAAACTTTTTCTCCACTCATGGTTAGTGGCTGGGTGAAGCCATTTATTGTCTAAACACTGTGTTTTCACTTTTTAAAACCCAAAACATCCAAATGACCCTGATCAAAAGTTCACATACCCCATTTCTTATTACCTTGTATTACCCCCTCTAACATCAATGACAGCTTGAAGTCTTTTGTGGTAGCTGTGGATGAGGTTCTTTATTTTCTCAAATGGTAAACCTGTCCACTTCTTGGCAAAAAGCATCTCACACAATCCTTATTGAAAAAATGACTAAGTATGGAATGGACAAGGCAACTGTTAGGTGGATTCATAACTGGCTTAGTGATTGGACCCAAAGAGTGGTCATAAATGGCTGCACATCTTGTTGGAAGAGTGTCTCAAGTGGGGTACCACAGGGCTCTGTCCTGGGCCCTGTATTGTTCAACATCTTTATCAATGATTTAGATGAAGGAATTGAGGGTAAACTGATTAAATTTGCTGATGACACAAAGCTAGGAGGGATAGCTAATACTAGAGAAGAGAGAGAGAGCATTCAAAAAGATATAAATAAATTGGAGCAGTGGGCAGCAACTAACAGAATGGTTTTTATCAGTGATAAATGCAAAGTACTATATCTGGGCAATAAAAATGAAAAAGCATATACAGAATGGGAGGAATAGGGCTAAACAGCAGTTCATGTGAAAAATACTTGGGTATACTAATAGATCACAGACTGAATATGAGTCAACAGTGTGATGCAGCAGCAAAAAAGGCAAATGCAATTCTAGGATGTATTAACAGAAGCATACAGTCTAGATCACGTGAAGTCATTATTGCCCTCTACTCCTCTTTGGTCAGACCTCATCTGGAATACTGTGTCCAGTTTTGGGTGCCACATTTTAAAAAAGACATGAATAAACTGGAGCAAGTTCAGAAAAGAGCGACCAGAATGGTGACCGGTCTGCAAACCCTGTCTTATGAGGTAAGGTTGCAGGATTTGGGAATGTTTAGCTTGCAAAAGAGAAGACTGAGAGGAGACTTAATAGCTGTCTACAAATATCTCAAGGGCTGTCACATTGTAGAAGGATCATCTTTATTCTCATTTGCACAAGGAAAGACTAGATCAATGGGATGAAACTGAATGGGAGGAGACACAGATTAGATATTAGAAAAAACTTTTTGACAGAGTGATCAATGAGTGGAACAGGCTGCCACAAGAGGTGGCGAGTTCTCCTTCAATAGAAGTCTTCAAACAGAGGCTGGACAGACATCTGTCTGGGATGATTTATCGAATCCTGCTTTGAGTAGGGGGTTGAACTAGATGGTCTAGGAGGTCCCTTCCAACTCTGCGATTCTATGATTCTATGATTCCCCAGATTGGCTCAGTGATATTGAGGTCAGGAGACTGAGATGGCCACAACAGAACCTTCACTTTATTCTGCTGTAGCCAATGACAGATCGACTTGAACTTGTGTTTTGGATTATTGTCATGTTGGAACGTCCAATTATGTCCCATGTGCAGCTTCCGGGCTGATGATTGCAAATTTGCCTCCAGTGATGATGTGCTGCATTTATTTTTCCTTAAACTTTGACCAAGTTTCTTGCGCCTTTGTAGCTCAAACATTCCCAAAACATTTTTTACGAGATGGTACAGAGTTTTTATATCGTCTAGGAATAATTGACTCAAAAATGTGTTGGAGGTGTTGCTCGGGAGTAGGCAATATGTCCCATATATACTGGACCTGTCCTCCTCTTAGGGTATTTTGGTCAGGGGTTAACAAAACACTGATAGACCATAAGCTAATAACCAGGATTCTTACACCTAAGGAAGTGTTGCTCTCCTGCCCCACACCTGATTGTAGGCTAAAGAAACATGGACCCTTAGCCCTGTTGTTGAGCGCAGCTAATTTAATCTCATCCCACTGGAGGAATCCATCTCCACCACCCTTATCCGAATGGATTGATAAAGTTAAACTTATATATATAATGGAGGAGCTCTCCAGTTGGGAGTCTCACTCACACCCCTTTTTTCTAAAAGCTTGGTCTACATGGAGACTAAAATATGCCTAACCCAGTCCTCCAAGTGTTCCTTGCCTTTAATATGCTGGTCCTCATACTGATTGCTACCCTGGAGCCCCCCTTCCACTGGTAGATATATGTGTTAAAGGTAATTACGCTTACTACCCCAGTTCATACCTTAAACAGAACTTCTAAGGTTTCCAACTTTAGTAAATACACTACAGATGACTTATTCATTCTTTATTCACTTCTTACTCTGCATCAATGTAATGTTTTTATTGTTATTGTTGTTGTACTGTTAAGTTTGACTCTGTTAGTCAAAACCCAGTGAATTGATTAGAGTCTGCAATTGTATATGAAAAGTATTTAATGGCTGTATTATGGCTCCTTTTCTCTTCAATAAAAAAAATATTATAAAAAAATTCCCAAAACATCAGCGATCCACCTCCATGCTTTACAATAGGAATGGTGTTCCTTTCATCATAGGCCTTGTTGAACTCTCTCCAAATGTAACATTTATGGTTGTGGCCAAAAAGTTCAATTTTTGTATCATCACTCCAAATTACCTTGTTCCAGAAGTTTTGAGGTTTGTCTCTGTGCTGTTTTGCATATTATAGGTGAGATACTTTGTGGCATTTGTGCAGTAATGGCTTTCTTCTGGCAACTTGACCATGCAGCCCATTTTTCTCGAAGTCCCTCCTTATTGTTCAGCTTGAAACAGCCACACAACTAGTTTTCAGAGAATCCAGTATTTCAGCTGATGTTATTTGTGGGTTTTTCTTTGCACCCTGAACAATTTTCCTGGCAGTTGTGGAGGAAAATTTTGTTGGTCTACCTGACCGTGGATTTGTTTTCACAGGGCCCATGATTTTCCATTTGTTAATGGAAAAAAGTCCAGCTGATGCAAAAGGTTGTTTAATGAAAATTCAAGATAAGATCAGCATTCTGCAGGCAATGAGCGGTAATGCTCATTGCCTGCGGAATGCTGATCTTATCTTGAATTTTCATTAAACAACCTTTTGCATCAGCTGGACTTTTTTCCTTTTATCCATTGTTTCCACATGGTCCTCTTGCAGTCTGTGCTGACAACACGCCACGACAGGTGAGCTTGCTCAACCCTTTTTCCTGCTTCCATTTGTTAATCACAGTTTGAATGCTGCTGACTGGCATTATCAATTCCTTGGATATCTTTTAGCATCCCTTTCCTGTTTTATACAGTTCAACTAACTTTTTCCTGTAGATCCGTTGACAATTATTTTGTTTTCCCCATGACTCACAATCCAGAAACGTCAGTGGCTGGATGAAAGATGCAATAGTCTGTCTGGATCCCAGAAACTCACTCAGCTTTTATGCACACACACTGATTACAAGCAAACAGGCCACAGGTGAAGATGTTACCATTAGTAGCCATTCAAATCCATTTGTGTCAGCTTTGGTGCATGTTTTCAGGCCAAAATCACCAGGGTATGTGAACTTTTGATCAGGAGAATTTGGATGTTTTGGGTTGTCATTATGATTTACAAAGCAAAAACAGTAGTTTGACAATAAATGGCTTCACTCAACCACTCACCATGAGTGGAGAAAAAGATTTGGTGTTATCATTCATATTCTTTGTAAAAAGACCAAGAAAGCAAAAATTCTGCTGGGCAATGTAAACTTTTAAGAACAACTGTATATACAGCTCTGGAAAAAATTAAGAAACCACCACATCAAAACCCTGTCACGGGTAGCCCATTCTCCAGACCTGAACCCCATTAAAAACCTCTGGCATGTAATCAAGAGGATGATGGATAGTAACAAGCCATCAAACCAACTGCTTAAATTTTTGTGACAGAAGCAGTGTGAAAGACTGATGGCAAGCATGCCAAGATACATGAAAGCTGTTTTTAAAAATCACGGTAACTCCACAAAATATTGATTTCGGAACTCTTCCTGAGTTAAAACATTAGTATTCTTGTTCCTAATGATTATGAACTTGTTTTTTTTGCATTATTTGAGGTCTGAAAGCACTGGTTTTTTTTATTTTGACTATTTTTCTTTGTCAAAAAATGCAAACTTTTTAGCTTGGAAATTCAGAGACATGTTGTCAGAAGTTTTTTTTTTTTTGAAAATTCTTGCTTTATAATAGAGAATACAGGACAAATGCAGCATGTCCAAGTTGCAGTCATATCAATTAGCATTGATCAAATCAAATGACATGAGTGATACGGTGAGGGAGGGGTGATGTGGAGGAATCAAGAGCAAGAGAGGAGGCTCAAGGGGATGGAGGGGGTGATGATATGTGAGGAAGGAACAAGGATTCATAACAATCGGGGCTAACAAAAAACCAAGATGGGTACACAGGTCTTAATCTTATACATCAGTGCTAACCAAGTGCATTACATAGTCAGGCGGGGTGAACTTACATCAGATAATTTAATTTTTACCTTTGCTTAGTAATTCTTTCCATGGAGCCCAGACACCTACATATGAGTCAAGATTAAGGATCTCCGAGCTTGAGAGTTCCTCAAGGCGTGAAATCTGGTTCACTTTAAGTTTCCATTCAGATATAGATAGGGGGACTCGTCCTTCCAGTGTAAGGTTATTAAATGTTTTGCTGCACCAACCAATAACGAGAGAAGCCCATTTTTTTTTATTTAAAATTTTTTGAAGGGCATGAAAGTAAAGCTTCAGAAGCTTGTAAGTCAAGTTTGATTAATTTTAGCTCTTTGAGGATAAGACTGATCCCATCCCAAATTTCCCTTATCTTAGGGCATTCCCAGAATATATGAGTGTGATGGCCTCTCAAATTATGGCACCTCCAGCAAATGTCGGTGTCAGACAGCCCCATGTGGTGGAGTTTGACTGGGGTCAGGTGCCATCTGATTAGTATTTTATAAGAATTCTGTTGGAGTAGAATACATCTGGAGAAGCCACGTGCATTGAGAAGAATCCCAGAAATTTGTGTATCAGAAGTTCTGACTCCCAAGAATACAAAAATGATGGCTTAAACTCTAAGGGGGAACGTTGCGTCGGGAATACACACGAGATATAAGTATAAGTTTTAGGTGTGGAGGAGGGAGTTTATTCATAATATCTAACCAGGACCAGGCTGACTTGTGGGGGTATGTTTGTTTGAATTGTTTAAGAATACATTTTATATGTTGCGATTGGAGAACATTTTTTGGCTGGTTCAGCGCATTGACAGGCCAGTCTCCATTTTTAAGGGTTTTCCCATCATAAAAGTCGTTTAATGTTTCCCTGGGTAATTTAGTCCAAAGATTGTAAGGGTCTCAGAGACCGGGGTCTATCAAGAACGGTATAGCAGAAATAGGCGTCTATGTGGACAGATAAGAATCAGGGGGGAGGTCATTGATTATCATACGCTTTACTTGCAATGTGGATATAGTAAGTTCATCCAGCTGAAGAGCAACAGGCGGCTTTGCACTGGTCCATAGACAAGGCACATTTTCCAGACCTAATAATATCAAATCCACATTGTCCTGGTCCCCTTTTTTATAGCTATATACCATCTTTAGCCATCTGCTCAGATGTATAGCTTTATAGTAGAGGAGTGGGTCCGGGACACCCAAGCCCCCCAAGGAACCCGAATATGAGAGGAGTTTATAGGGCAGCCTTGCAGGTCTTTTCTTCCAAAGAAAACTAGAAATTAGGGCTTTTAGATTCTTAAAGAAAGTTTGCTGCACACTTACAGGGACCATAGTCATAGTATATAGAATTACTGGGATTACATACGTTTTGAAAACATTAGCACGTCCCAATCAGGACAAAGTAGGTAGATTGTATGATTTCATCAGATCTTCTACTTTCTTTAGTAAAGGGGAGTAGTTAGCTCTGAACAAATCTGCAGGGTCTCTAGTAATCAATACTCCCAGGTATTTTAAGGAATTTGTGGACCAGGAGAAAGGTGTTTGTCTGCAGAGGTTGGCTAGCTGATTGTCTGTAAGGGTTATATTAAGGGCTTCCGATTTTGTAATTTTAAAATTAGACAGTCGTCCGAATTGATAAAGTATATTAAGAATATTAGGGAGTGCCTGTGAAGGGTTGGTTATGAGAAAGAGTAGATCATCCGCAAAAGCCAATGTTTTTATCTCTAGTGTGTTTATTTTCAGCCCCTCAATCAAGTCTTCCTGCCTAATCTTCTGGATTAATGTTTCAATGACCAAGATAAATAGGGATGGGGACAACTGACACCCTTGCCTAGTACTATTATTAATGCTAAAGCTGTTTGACAGGGTGCCGTTTATCCTCACTTTGGCTGTTGGTTGAGATTATAACGAGAATATAGCTGAGATGTATTGGGAAGGAAAACCAAACTTAGTCAATACCATATCAATAAACCTCCAACTCACCCTGTCGAATGCCTTCTCTGCATCAGTAGACAGGAGGATCAATGGGGTGCTGTGACTCCTAGCGTACGTTATTGATTGGATGATTTTAGCCGTATTGTCCTTACCATCCCGTCCCCTCACAAATCCTGCCTGGTCTTTATGGATTAATTTAGGGAGTATGTTGCCGAGACATCCCACGAGTATTTTAGCCCATAGTTTAGTATCAGCATTGAGTAGCAATATTGGTCTATAACTAGCACAGAGGTTAGGGTCTTTTCCTTCCTTTGGGAGGACAGTGATAAAAGCCTCCAGAGATTGTTTTGGTAAAGGGTGCCCGTTTAAGTTGGAATTAAATAGGGTTACCAAATGTGGTAGAAGGAATTTGATAATTTTTTTTATAATATATCATGGGTAAACCATCCGGGCCTGGCGCCTTCCCATTAGGGATGGATGATAAGGTATCTAAAACTTCTCTAGGCGTAACAGGGGCCGTCAGCAAAGATAGGTCTTCTGGGGAAATTTTAGGGAGCTTAAGAGGGTCAAGAAAGTCATTTATTTTATCTACAGCTGTCACAGGATCCCTAATGTCTTCTGATATATCTAGATTATATAATTTTTCATAGAAGGCTCTAAACTCCCTGGCAACGTCGGCAGTTTCCTTGAACAACGATCCATTCACAGCTGTGAGCTGTTTAATGAAGGTTTTCTCTTTACTTTTTTTAGTAAAGATGTCATAAGCTTACTGCCTTTATTACAATGAAGATAGAACCTTTGCTTACTTCTCATGTATATTTTGGCTGATTGAATATTTAAAAGGTCTTTCAGGTTTTGTCTAAGCCTGACCAACTCTTCTTGAATCTTACTTGCTTGCAACCTCTTGTGTATCCTTTCAAAAGAATTTATTTGGTATAAGATTGAGTCAATCTTTTTTGATCTTTCTTTTTTCAAGTGCGATCCTAATTATATGAATTCCCCTCTCGTAACGGCTTTATGTGCCTCCCATACCATAGGTGTCGGCGAGCTGGAGGAGGAATTTTCTTGAAAAAAGAGTTCAAGGGTGTCAGACAACTTAGAAACATGTAAATCTGAGTCTAATAATGTCTCATTAAGTGTCCAGGTTCTAGAGGGTAAAGGCAAGGAGGAGATTTTAACCTCCAGAAAAATCGGAGCATTATCCGAAAGGGAGATCACATCTATTGTTATGGATTTTACCAACTGGATGCGTGATGACTGCATGAAGATATAATCTATTCTATGATAACTATTATGGGGGGTGAGAAGAAGGTATAGTTTTTAGTCGAAGGGTTCAAGACTCTCCACGTATCTACCAAGTTTAAAGATTGCAAGTTTAGATGTAATTTCTTCAAGGCTTTTTGTGAAAAAGAAGATTTACCCGATGAGGTGTGAATTAATGGGTTCAAGGAAATGTTAAGATCACCTCCCACAATCAGAAGTCCCTCAGTGAAAATGCGGAGGGTGTTCAAAACCCTGCCCAACCAACTAATCTGGTTAGTATTTGGGGCATATACAGTGGGGAAAAGAAGTATTTAGTCAGTCAGCAATAGTGCAAGTTCCACCACTTAAAAAGATGAGAGGCGTCTGTAATTTACATCATAGGTAGACCTCAACTATGGGAGACAAACTGAGAAAAAAAAATCCAGAAAATCACATTGTCTGTTTTTTTTCATTTTATTTGCATATTATGGTGGAAAATAAGTATTTGGTCAGAAACAAGCAATCAAGATTTCTGGCTCTCACAGACCTGTAACTTCTTCTTTAAGAGTCTCCTCTTTCCTCCACTCATTACCTGTAGTAATGGCACCTGTTTAAACTTGTTATCAGTATAAAAAGACACCTGTGCACACCCTAAAACAGTCTGACTCCAAACTCCACTATGGTGAAGACCAAAGAGCTGTCAAAGGACACCAGAAACAAAATTGTAGCCCTGCACCAGGTTGGGAAGACTGAATCTGCAATAGCCAACCAGCTTGGAGTGAAGAAATCAACTGTGGGAGCAATAATTAGAAAATGGAAGACATACAAGACCACTGATAATCTCCCTCGATCTGGTGCTCCACGCAAAATCCCACCCCGTGGGGTCAGAATGATCACAAGAACGGTGAGCAAAAATCCCAGAACCACGCGGGGGGACCTAGTGAATGAACTGCAGAGAGCTGGGACCAATGTAACAAGGCCTACCATAAGTAACACACTACGCCACCATGGACTCAGATCCTGCAGTGCCAGACGTGTCCCACTGCTTAAGCCTGTACATGTCCGGGCCCGTCTGAAGTTTGCTAGAGAGCATTTGGATGATCCAGAGGAGTTTTGGGAGAATGTCCTATGGTCTGATGAAACCAAACTGGAACTGTTTGGTAGAAACACAACTTGTCGTGTTTGGAGGAAAAAGAATACTGAGTTGCATCCATGAAACACCATACCTACTGTAAAGCATGGTGGTGGAAACATAATGCTTTGGGGCTGTTTCTCTGCAAAGGGGCCAGGACGACTGATCCGGGTACATGAAAGAATGAATGGGGCCATGTATCGTGAGATTTTGAGTGCAAACCTCCTTCCATCAGCAAGGGCATTGAAGATGAAACGTGGCTGGGTCTTTCAACATGACAATGATCCAAAGCACACCGCCAGGGCAACGAAGGAGTGGCTTCGTAAGAAGCATTTCAAGGTCCTGGAGTGGCCTAGCCAGTCTCCAGATCTCAACCCTATAGAAAACCTTTGGAGGGAGTTGAAAGTCCGTGTTGCCAAGCGAAAAGCCAAAAACATCACTGCTCTAGAGGAGATCTGCATGGAGGAATGGGCCAACATACCAACAACAGTGTGTGGCAACCTTGTGAAGACTTACAGAAAACGTTTGACCTCTGTCATTGCCAACAAAGGATATATCACAAAGTATTGAGATGAAATTTTGTTTCTGACCAAATACTTATTTTCCACCATAATATGCAAATTAAATGAAAAAAAAAAACAGACAATGTGATTTTCTGGATTTTTTTTTCTCAGTTTGTCTCCCATAGTTGAGGTCTACCTATGATGTAAATTACAGACGCCTCTCATCTTTTTAAGTGGTGGAACTTGCACTATTGCTGACTGACTAAATACTTTTTTTCCCCACTGTATGTTACATAGTGTAACCTTTGTATTTGCCAAGAGGCCTTTGATCATTATGTATCTCCCCACCGAGTCTGACAGAGTATCATGTAATGTAAAGGGTGTATCCTTTCAGAGAGCTATACTCACACTGCTTTTGGCTGAAGTACCTGTACTGTGATACCATGTTGGGAATCTAGTCCTTGTCACGTCAGGTACTCGACCCTTCTTAAAATGTGTTTCTTGTAAGAATAAAATATTAGAGTCTTTGGAATGTAAAAACCTCAGTATTTGACCCCGTTTACATGGTGAGCCAATACCTTTAACATTATAAGAAGCCACTACTATCGTGGCTGACACTTTGTTGTTAATTATACCCCGAGCTTGGGTGAATAAGGGACATCTCTGTATGTGTACCACATCAACTTTTCAATTAGAACAGTAAAAATAACTAAACATATACTGTATATTCAACAAAGTAACCCATCTGCAGCAGAGGGGGGTTACAATAGCCTCCCAAAGCAGACAGGCCAGATCATTCCATGACTACGGGCGGCGGCCCATACTGAAGAAACATATGAATAGAGCAAATTTTTCAAACCAAGTTAAATATAAAGTTGCCTCTGGTTGAGTCAACTTGTAGGAAAACAAACTCTGGAACATCAGAGAAATATATAAAAGAAAAGACAACAGGCCAGCGTTTCAGTGAGGTTGCCTCTTCTTGGTAGCAGATCTTGCTTATAGCGGCAGCCAGGAAGGAACCTCTACCTCAGGAATATTAAAGGACTCCCACATCTTTGGAAGGTCATCTGCGTATCTGACAATCACCTGTTTTCCTCCACTGTGTATCGCCAGACCAAATGGAAACAGCCACCTATATAGGATTTTTTTGGAGCGAAGGGCATCCAATACTGGTTTTATGATCCTGCGTTTAGCCAAAGTCAATGGAGCTAGGTCTTGGAACAACTGAATGGATGCTCCCTCATAGGGTATGGCTCCACTGTCCCGGGAGGCAGACAGAACTGCCTGAGTATCAATATAGCTCAGTAAGCCACAAATAACATCCCTCGGGGGATCCGAAGGCTTTGCTCTTGGCCTGAGCGATCGATGGACTCTTTCAATGACCATTTGCTCGCATCTGTCTTGCAGCAGTAGTAATGCAAACATTTCTCTGGTTGTTTTTTCTAGTATTTCATTAGAAACACTTTCTGGAATCCCTTTGATCCTAATATTCTTTCTGCTGCTCCGATTTTCTTGATCTTCTAGAGCGAGGGATGCATTGTTCAGTTGGGTTCTGTGGAATTCCATGTGGTCTCTTATACTCTTAGAGTGAGTTATGAGTGATGATTTAGTAGATTCCAGAGATTCAACTCTACCGCCGATTTGTTGTATGTCTGCTCTCATGCCAGATATTTCGTTATTCAGAGGTTTCATTGCTTGTGCCAGGGATTTTTTGAGGAATGACTTTGAAATCTTGCCAGAGTCTGGCTGAGGTAAATCGCTGCCTGAGACATCATCGCTCCAATCTAAATCATCCATCTGATCATCTGTGGCAATATTTGGAAGAGAAGTTTTCGGCATGGCCCGGGTGGATGAAGATTTATTTTTTTTAAATTTTTCCATCTCGTTTTGTTTAGTTTGATGTAGAGCTGGGTCCACGAATTTTCTGCGCTCTTTATGAGACTTAACCATTATATCTATAGATAACGTGCTCTATATGGGTCACTGCATGTGCATGAAAATGATAATTAGAATCACATTGTAAGAGCAGTCGCTTTCATCTTATTTCTTGTTTCTGGAGGCCTAGAGTTCAAAAGAGCATCTGCCCAGGTGGCAGGAATTCCAGTGTAAAAAAAAAAATTCTGCAGTTGTAGAGAGAAAGAGAGAATATCTCCAAGATGGTCTCCAATACAGACAGAGCTTTTGTAGTAATCACACTGGCTCTGACAGTCTCGGACGCCATGGGGTTAAAAGTCGGGGAGTGGTGGGTGAAGAGCAAACAAGTGGCGCCAGAAAGGCCAGCAAGATCTTGTAAACCAACAGTTAATTTTAAGCGCTTCTTCCAGGGGCATCTATATTAGAGAATATGGTGCCTTCTGCACTCTGTGGGGGTTCTGGGCAGTGGGGAGGGACAGAGCAGAGTTCAGTCTCTTCGTTGTTTTCTCATTACCGAGTGCTCCCCTTACAGCAAACTGATGACCTCAATGGTGCTCAGGGCCCAGTCTCTCTGCCCTGCACCCAGATGCAGCCTACCTTCCAACAGGTCCCGGGACAAGTGCCCCTCTGCAAGCAACACTGTGAGGCTCCCCAGCTCCAGGCAAGGCCGCCGCTTCAGGTGAATATTGCTCTCTCTATACTGGTGGGCAGTCTGCACGTCTCCATCTCAGGATACCAGGGCGGGCTGCCGATGTTGCAAGATGGCGCGCCGTCAGAGCCCAGTGTCTCCCTCACTGCCAGTTCTGTCACAGGCTGCCACCAGACTACCTTGTTGCTTGTCCGTGGCTTGTCCCTGGGGTTTTGGATGCCCACTGGAATCAAAGTATAATGTCCAGATATAAGAAGAACGTCTCTTTAGCCGCCTGGGAGCGGGAGCTGAGCCAACATGCGTCCTCCCTGTTAGTGATCCAGGCCATGCCCATATTGTCAGAAGTTGATAGACTAAAAGAACAATTTACATTTTACTCAAAAATATACCAATAAAGAGAAAAATCATACAAACTGAACATTTGAAAGTGGGTTTTGCCAGAGCTGTATATACAAAATTTAATTAAAAGTCACCATCTCATTTGAAATAGAATACTCAGTCTTTTGTTTATTTCTTTCCTTTACATAATAAATGTTTAGTTGTCATTTTGCATTGAATCGAGCCCATTAGTTTATGCAAGTAGATAATTTGATAAATCCTATATGTTTGGAAAGTAAAAAAAAAAATGCTTCATCCTACAAATATCCTCAACATTTAGCATATAGTTAACCTCATTTAATTTTTAATGGTTTCTCATATTTACGTATATTGCAATGATTTTTTTTTTATCTATAAAGCCTATGGCAAAATAGCAATTACATTTGTATCTCCATAAATATTTCATTCAATGTTTATGCAGAATATTACAAAATATATTGGAAAGTATGTGAACAAATGTCAGGAATGAGAAACAACCCATGTTTTTATGCTTAGAGGATCAAGTGCATTTTATCATTTTAGTCATATTTGCAGTGTAGTCTTAATATTCTCTTTTAGGGCATGTACATTTTGTAAGAATAATAAACTATCTATGTGCATATAGGATTTGATTGAAGATATACATCCACATATATAATCACAGTTATTATCACTCTATTTAGCTCACAGACTCCACTGTGCTCATAGCACAATGATAGATCCTAAGTCTGGCATCCCATAGAAAGTCTGGTGTGCCAGAGGACTTAAGTGTTGGAAAGACGAGATATATTTTCTTCCTTGCAGGTCTTCTGAATTCTAAAGTTTTAAATACATTCCCATTGAATGCAGTCAGAACCAGAACAGAGTTATTTTATAGTTCATGAAGGTAGAAGAGTGTCCCACAAACTGCATCAACTTCAATGTCCAGATTTTGACCTGATCTGTTCAGTATTTTGATCTACTAGAAAGATATCAGTATATACTTGCTGCCCAGTGAATAATAAGCCTATTACTAATAAAAACTTTCTCATGTGCCTAGTGACTTATAGCTATACACTACCAAGTGTGTACCCAGAAATTTAAGTTAGCATTGTACAGTAGGAGGGGGGAACACAGATAGTAACATGTGACCTATATGGTGTGCAAATGCAAGAGATGTGAGCATGTAATTATTACATCACTATGTAATCTATGAGACTATGCTTTCAAGGTGATTTGATATATCCTTTGCAATACCCCTAACAAATACACATGTTTAAAGCTCCTAGCTAGCAGAAATACAGATGTAGCAATGCACTTTTTGTCAACTGGCACACTACCTTAACATAACTATTTTCCATGCTGTCTGACAAATTAAGGATTTCTACATCAGTTCAGGATCAGAATTATCATTGATGCATGAATACAGCACCATAACCATCAGCAGAACATGAATTCAACACCAAAACCATCATCATCAGTACTTTGACTGTGCCCACTAAGTATATATGGAGCCTCTTTTGTTCCCCCTAGGTATATTTTGAGCTTCAATTGTATCTTCTTAGTATATTTGTAGACTCCACTATGCCTCCTAAATATTTATCACCGAGCCCCCTGAACATATTTGTAGACATCACATTTCCTTCATGGATATATTAGTAGCCACCACTGAGTGCCTTTAATATATTTGTAGTTTTTACTCTGCCATTAAATACATTTATAACTTTCACTATGCTGCCTGAATAATAATAAAAAAAACTCACCTGACAGCAATGATACCACTCGATACTGTTTTATACACACTTTCCTGCTTAATTACACCAGTACAATGATATTACAAAATTGCGCTGATGGTGTCATACTGAAAGCAGAGAGTCCATTTTGACTTTCTGAAGTACTGCTAGAATGTTCAAATATGTCCACTCTTTGTGGACATGAAAATGGTTGAATTTATTAGTATCACTGCAGGAAGCCATATCCAGCTCTCTGCTTTTACCTGCAACTGCCACACCACTTACAAAAAAAACACAATATGGTGTCTGAGAGTTCCACTCACTGCCACCTCTCCTCTCCCCCATTGGTGCACCTTTAAATGCTACCCACCTGTACATTGCTTTCTGACTTGTGACTGGTAGGCATACTATCATTTAGCATTTACCTTTATGCCCAGTAACTAATTACCACATGTCCCATCATGCCAGATTTGAACCAAGTCATTAGTAGACACTGCTAATTAATTGAAGTGAAATATGTATACGTATGGATGTATGACCGGCATTAAATTAACATCTGTCCTTAGTCTGCAGCTCTCCACACAGGTCATGACCTAAGTTATCCTGAGAAGGCAGTCTCTAATCTCACCAGGGGGCTTTACTGAGAACCACAAAGTCAAAACATTTCACACCTTCCAGCTTTTTTGAAGAGAGATGCCAATTGAAGAATGACACTATCTATCTATGAGAAAGGTTACACAAAGAGTTTCAGAGAAAAATAATGTAATCATTGGTAAAATAACCATGGTCTATTCACAAACCAGCAATTAGAATATTAACATGAGAGGCTGGTCTAGAAACCTGATCCCTGAGTAAATCTATAAATTAGGCCTACACACAAAGAAAAAGGGTTCACGTGTGAGGGCAGCATGGACAGCTGATGTGCTCCATTTCATATTTCCCCCTCCCTCAGGGACAGAGAACCAGACTGCAAAGTTCGATATTTCTGTAAGTTTTCTCCCTTTTATTTTATCACTGTTTTTGCATATTTGTATGTCACTTTTTATTTCCATTTTTATATCCTTTTTATTGTAAGCACTGTACCTTTTATATTAAAGCTTAAAATTTTAATAAGTTTTAACCTTGTTGCTCTAAAGAATCTATAGCCTTAGAGTGTGTGCTCCTGGTGATTGGCACATAGTAGTAGTACTTACGGGACTCATCGCCTATGTGTTCGATGAGTGGTGGCAGCGTGTATGAGCGGGGCGGGTGGTCTGTGTCAGAGTGTGATTTATGCTCCCACTGCAGCATAGAACAGAGGTTGAATGCTTGACTGAGTGAGAGGAGATAGATTAACCTTTGCAGGTCAACCCCAAGTCACGTGCTGAGAAGCGGGTACATGACAAATTGGTGGCAGCGGTGGGATATACGAATATATCCTCCCTGGTAATACGTGACAAATTGGTGGCAGTGGTGGGATATATGAATACATCCTCCCTGGTAATTCATGACAAATTGGTGGCAGCAGTGGGATATACAAATATATCCTCCCCGGTAATTCGTGACAGCTACCCACCTGTACATTGCTTTCTGACTTGTGACTGGTAGGCACACTATCATTCAGCATTTACCTATATGCCCAGTAACTAGTTAGCACATGTCCCATCATGCCAGTTTTGAACCAAGCCATTAGTAGACATTGCTAATTAATGTTTCCTTTAGAAATGAGAAGAAAACTGTTTTTGTGAAAAAATAGCAGTACAGTGACTAATACTTAAGAGGTCTTAAATAGGTTTTACATCACAATTGCCTCCACAGTTCAAATCACCTACATTAGCTCCTGGTCCATCTATCGCTTGTTGTTTTTGCATTTGACCTGTCTAAACTATTAATATGGGCATACAGGTTATAGAATGCTGAAAACAGTACTACCTATGTGTTTCATATCAGCTGTACTGTGCCAAGAAATCATTTTTATCACTTTATATAAATGACCTCTTTCAGGCTGTGGGACGGATGGTGCCTGGAAGATATCTCTGCCTTCAGAGATTGTTTAAATATAATTCGGGTCATCAGTGTGATGTGTAATGGTTACCAGTGTTACATGTAATTGTTACCAGTGTTACCAGTGTGATGAGTAATGACCGCTCTCTGCTCTCTTGATCTCACTGCTGAGCTGTGTGTGGTTATAAATGACACATCTGCAAGGTCCTCTCTGCATTAGCTTCTATCTCACAGGTAGACAGGGCTGCAATATTGTTACAAAACAGCAGAGATGAGAGAGCTGCAAAAAATGTGTATGCAAGAAGATAAATTTAATTTCTCCTAATCTGTGTTAGTTACTTGTCTCACTGGTAACTCCTCTTCAATTAAAATAATCTCTGGAGGCGGAGTTATCTTCCAAGCACCTTCCGTCCGGGAACCTGAAAGATGTAATTTATATAGAGTGATAAAAGATGATTTCTCAGCAACAAGGAATCTGATATGACAGACACAGGGAGGACTGTTTTCAGCATTCTATAACCTGTATGTCCATATTAATAATTTATATACTGTAGATCAAATGTGGTGACATATTCCCTTTAAATAATATGACCATCATTGTTTTCATTGCAACTAATTGTCAAATTTGTCAATGTTAGAAACTGCAATCACCTCATTGCAGTGGTCAGGGAAGATTTCGACACATCATTTTAAAATATACAGGATTTATTTAACAGTTTTTGATCCATGCACATGCTTGATTGTCTCGTTTCATAAAAATAGAATAACCCACACACCTGTGCCTGTAGGTCACTTTATGTTTTCAGATTAAATTCTGCATTTAGACAGTTTTTATTGGAGACAGGTGCATGTAATTTCTAATGAATCAATTTAAAGGGTATATACGAAATTTTATAAAAGACAAAAATTATACAGTACCTAAACAATGACAGGAAGGTGACTGCAACTTACCTGCCTGTTGTGCACAACGCATTTCTTCCCCAGCACAGAGCGCTCCTGCTGGTTATTCAGCTGCTTCTCCTGATGCGATGGGGCATGACTCCTGACATCATTCTAATTGACAGATGGCTCCCCCAGTAATTCTGTAGATGCAATGTTTAGTTGTAGCACTGGTTTGAAATTGGGGGTCAGTATTATAAGCTTTACTTGCTGGTTGTGTCTAATGTAAGGAATGTTTGAGGAGAGGAATATAGAGATGCCATAGCTGGACTACAAGAATATTTTATCACCATCTTTATCAAGCATATAGGATGTGTGGCCTTTAAGTGTAACCATATGATTGCTCTTTTTTACCTAAAATCATTGCAAACGAAAAGATGAGCAAAAAGATTCTCGTTGTCCTAGCTTAGATTCCTGTCCAGGTCTCGTGGCAGCCGGATTGGGCAGTCTTCACTTATGATGCCAGAATCCTTGGTGCATCTGCCTTTTATTAAATCGAAGTAAAGACTGCTCTTGTTCTGCTGCTACAAAGGACCTGTCTGGATGCCGGACCAGGCAGAGAAAATCTTGGTCTCTAACAGTACACATCTAATCACTAGAAATGAGCAAACAATGCAACATTTTAATTTGCCTGTTCACACGGATTTCCAAAGAAATTCCATTTGTAAAGAAGTTACTCTCAGTTAATTTAATTTCCCTTAATAGACCACAGAGAATAATAAACTTAAGATGTAAAAAATAAAGAAAACCCTTACTGTATACTCACTTTACCTCTAACCTCTCTGGCCTCTCCATTCCTCACCTTTACTCTTACAGTCCCTGCTGCATCTTCTTATCATTGCACCAAGCATTGTCGTTCTTAAGCCCCCGTTACACATAGCGATATCGCTAGCAATATCGCTGTAACGTCACCGATTTTGTGATATCGCTATGCCTATATCGCCATGTCTGATACTTACCTCCGACCGGCTCCCCGCTGCTCATCGCTGGTCGCGCGAGAACGTCCTGGATCGTTTCTCGTCGGGCGCTTCCTGCTGGGCTTCCTGTGGCACTGAGGAGCAACGCGGGAGGACGTCAGGATCGCCGCGTCTGACAGGTAAGTAGCGACGCCCGACCCCTGCGATGTCGCTGATGAGATCTGCCTGTGTGGCAGCTCACTAGCGACCACTTAGCGATGCACCAGCGATCCATATCGTTGTCGGTATCTCTGCTGCATCGCTAAGTGTAACGGTACCCTTATGCTAAGACCATATTGCTCAAAGGGGTAAAAAAAAAAACCCTGTCTACAAGACTGTGAAATAAAATATAGCTTTTATTATGTTCTATTACAAAAGTAATTTTTTTAAAAGCTTATTATAACTATTAAGAACAAAATATATGCTGATATCATACCACACTGTTATTGAGATATAATCCTTAACTATTATTAATAAACCTCCTATCTATTGGCCAGTGGATGCTTATTAATTCTCTATTGAAGGTTTTATAATGACTGCAGTCCATGAGTGATTTATATAGAGCCTACTAAGAAAAATATATTCAGCAGCCATCTGACGAAATGGGGTCACTTGTTGTTTAGGCATATCAGGGGCTCTCCAAACCCGACATGACACCCGCAGACCATTTCATCAAAGTCTGCATTCCAAAACGTCACTACTTCCCTTCCCTAGTTTTCTCCCACATATGGGACTATCAGCGTATTCAGAGGACAAATTGGATAACAACTTTTGGAGTCCTGTTTCCCTTGGGAAAATAAAAATTTGAGGTGAAAAGATCATTTTTGTGGAACAAATATGATTTTTTAATTTTACGGCTGTACGTTCCCACCACACATCTAGATCAGTTCCTTGGGGGTCTAGTTTCCAAAATGGTGTCATTTGTGGGGGGTTTCCACTGTTTAGGCACATCAGGAGCTCTCCAAACGCAACATGGCAACCAGCCAATTCTGCGTTGTAAAAGTCAAAAGGCGCTCCTTCCCTTCCGAGCTCTGCCATGCGCCCAAACAGTAGTTTACCCCCACATATGGGGTATCAGTGTACTCAGGAAAAATTGCACAATAACTTTTGGGGTCCTGTTTCCCTTGGGAAAATAAAAATTGGGGGTGAAAAGATCATTTTTGTGGAAAAAATATGATTTTTTAATTGTACGGCTGTACGTTATGAACTTCTGTGAAGCCTTTGGGGGTTCAAAGTTCTCACCACACACCTAGATAAGTTCCTTGGGGGGTCTAGTTTACAAAATGGGGTCACTTGTGGGGGGTTTCCACTTTTAGGCACATCAGGGGCTCTCCAAACGTGACATGGCGTCCAACCTCAATTCCAGCCAATTTTGCATTGAAAAGTTAAACGGCGCTCCTTCCCTTCTGTGCTCTGCCATGCACTGAAACAGTGCTTTCCCCCCACATATGGGGTATCAGCGTACTCACGAAAAATTGCACAGTAAATTTTGCTTTCCAATTTCTCCTGTTACCCTTGGTATAATAAAAACCTGAAGTAATTTTTTTGTGAAAAAAGTTAAATGTTCATTTTTTTAAACATTCCAAAAATTCCTGTAAAGCACCTGAAGGGTTAATAAACTTCTTGAATGTGGTTTTGAGCACCTTGAGCGGTGCAGTTTTTAGAATGGTGTCACTTTTGGATATTTTCTATCATATAGACCCCTCAAAGTGACTTCAAATGTGATGTGGTCCCTAAAAAAATTATGTAAAAATGAGAAATCGCTGGTCAATTTTAACCCTTATAACTTCCTAACAAAAAATTTTGGTTCCAAAAATTGTGCTGATGTAAATTAGACATGTGGGAAATGTTACTTATTAAGTATTTTGTGTGCCATACCTCTGTGATTTAAGGGTATGAAAATTCAAAGTTAGAAAATTGCAAAATTTTTGCCAAATTTTCATTTTTTTCACATATAAGTGCAAGTTATATCAAATAAATTCTAACACTAACATGAAGTACAATATGTCATTAGAAAACAATGTCAGAATCACCAGGATCCATGGAAGAATTACAGAGTTATTACCTCATAAAGGAACAGTGGTCAGAATTGTAAAAATTGGCCCGGTCATTAACGTGCAAACCACCATTGGGGGTAAAGGGGTAAATAACTAGCTGAACCTTTATCATCCCAGCCGAATCAAAGGTCAGAATCACGGGTGCCTTAGTGATAAATGTATTAGCTAAGTTTTATTACTGCTACCTAGCCAGGGTCAAAGTCTCTGCTACAGTAGTAATAAAAGTGTAACTGGTTTGTGCTATTTCACAACCGGCCACATCGGTCAGATGACATGCCCTCATTGCATTCAAGCATTAGAGCTTAGCATCTCACAGGAAAGTTGGCATGTTACCAGAGTAGTAGAGACACCCTTCGCTAGAATTAACACAGGCTATTCAGCTTTTTCCATTGCATTTCCGGAATTGAAAGTGTTTAGATTAAACATACATGTAAGACTAACTGCTCCAAATTTGGATAGGCACATTATTGCAAGACAAAGAGGACAAGAGGCTATATAACCCCACACACATAGTAACCTTCAGGTGTAGCAGAAATTACAGCACTCCAGAAGCTTGCATAGCAGGAAGTCCCGTATCTGGGGTTCAAACTTTAGCAAGAGTACCATTCAAGTCTAAACCAAATTACTTCTCTTCGCAAGAGATAATGGCAGAGAAAGAGGGAAAACAGTTTATTAAAAATGTTTAAGTCCTCCTGAAACTCATGGGGTCTACAACCCGTGGGGATAGACTTGATGAGGAGGAATGTAAATGTATCTTACAAGTAAGAAAGGTCTTCTGCAGGATGGCCCTGACACCCACACTGTACAGACCACCCGCATGCTCCCAAGAGGGCTGGACATATGCGGGCTGACAAAACCAGAACTAAGACTGATGTGACGCATGCTGTGTCTGTGGAGCCCCATACCCACACAGGCATACTTCCTTATATTCAGTCATCAATGCAGATGGCACGCCCTATGCCCCGTGGCCATCTTAAGTCAGGCCACACCCACAATGGCAGCCATCATAAGTCAGGCCACACACACAGCAGCCACCTTAGGTAAGGACACACCCTACCCAGTGGCTATTTTAGCTCAGGTAGTATCTGGCATATACACACATGGTGATGATGAGGAAGAGCCTAAGAAGCAGGGGAAGAACAATCAGGTACTGGAGTCTCAGATTACATTACCCTCACCACAGGACAGGGAACCAGGCCCCAGCTACATCACAGTGGGCCTGGAGCAGTAGACTATGAGGAATGCAGGGGCTGAAGAGATGAGCAGTCAAGTGAGTATGAGTATTTTTATATTTTTTACCTTTGATGGCCATTTATGGTTAAGAAAAAAGGTGGCTAGCAATGGCCATTTTGCTGAATCCACGTAGAAGCCAGATACAAAATATCTGCATTTTTGTAACATTCGAGTAGAATTCAATTCTACTTGAACATATTTGTTCACCTATACTAATGACCCTATGCACCTTATTAGGACTTTTACTAATACAATGAATTTGAAATTTACTCCATCTGCATCACAAAGAGTTTTGATCTAATGCATTTAGTTATGCTCATTACATGTTTGTAGACATTAGCATAAGTGGCATGTGTGAGTTTCAGTACATGAGCATCTTGAACTTTTACTTTAGGATGTGTGGTGTGCCTTAAGGCCCTTTTACATTTAGCGATGCACCAGCGATCCGACCAGTGATCCAACCCGGTCAGGATCGCTGGTGCATCGCTAAATGATCGCTAGTGAGCTTTCACACAGAAAGATCTCACAGCGATGTAGCAGCGACGCAGCGCACGATACTCACCTTTCACACACAGCGATGAAGACGTCCTCCCGCCCGCCTCCACGCGTCGCTCGTCGTCACAGCAGGAAGCCCCAGCAGGAAGCTGATGACGAGAAATGAAGCCGGACATTCTCGCATGATCAGCGATGGACAGTGGGGGAGCCGGTCGGAGGTAAGTATCACACATGGCGATATCGCTAGCGATATCGCTATAACGTCACAAAATCAGTGACGTTATAGCGATATTGCTGGCGATATCGCTATGTGTAAAACCCCCTTTAGCCGATGTTTAAGGCCCCATTAAATTTAGCGATGCACCAGCAATCCCGAGCATAATATGACTTGGTCAGGATCGCTGGTGCATTGCTAAATGGTCACTAGTGAGCTGCCAAACAGGCAGATCTCACCAGTGATGCAGCGATGATCTGCGGTCATTACTCACCTGTCAGACGCAGCGATGATGACTGTCTTCCGCCCGCGTCCATGGCTCGCTCGTCGGCTCCAGCAGGAAGCCGACGACGAGAAATGGACCAGTACTAGGGATGGGCGAATCTACTCATTAGGACTCATTACTCTACGAGTAGTAGGGGACTCGCAGGAGTCGGTACTCTGCGAGTTTCCAAGCGATTACTCGCACAGTAGCGAGTCCAATACAAATCATTGGCAATCCTAGTTTTTTCAGAGATTAATACAAGCAATCCTAGTTTCTTAGCGATTTTGTGTCCCCCTGCTGACACAAAATCGCTAAGAAACTAGAATTGCTTGTATTAAACTCTGAAAAAAAAAAAATAGGAGTCTTAGCGATTTTGTGTCCCCCTGCTGACACAAAATCGCTAAGAAACTAGAATTGCTTCTATTGAACTATGAAAAAAAAAAAATAGGAGTCTTAGGTCTCTCTCTCTCTCCAGCACAGGAATCGCTGCAATACTCGCATCCCCGTTCATTAACATTGGACTCGCTAGACTTGCAACGAATAGCGAGTTTCCGACTCGGACTCGTTACAGTCTAGCGATTCCGAGTATTTCAGGATTCACCCATCCCTAACCAGTACGATCTCGTGCGATCAGTGACCCGGGGGGGCCAGTCGGAGGTGAGGGTCACATGTAGCGATATCACTAGCGATATCGCTGCTGCATCACAAAATCGGTGACGCTTTAGCGATATCGCTATGTGTAAAAGGCCCTTTAGTCCAGCCTTATACTGTAGCTATGATAATTTAAGCAATTTTAGAAACTGTTATGTCTCAATACAAAATTGTATGAAAGAACCCATAGTTACAAAGAAATGAGTGAGTTTTTTTGTAATATGACAGAACAATCGGAAAATATATTGCTATAGGGATGTAATTTCTTTATTTTAGTTCAATATAGGATGTTATCTGTATTTATGAAAAGTCTACAGAAATCACCCTGGCAGCAAGTGGTTACATTTTTTTTAAGCTATGTTATTATGTGTGATTTATGAGTAGTTTATTTCATATAACTGTCTACATTCTTAACCACTGTTTGAAACTCTCAAACTTCTGCTGGTTGCCATTGGTAACAGACAGCGGTTTAACTGCCTTATTGTCAGATATTTGACTTAACAGCTTAGAATAAATTGTGTAATTGACAGGAAAACTTCCCACAGCGTTCTTTGGACTAATAAACTTAGCAATATTCTGAATTGAAATGTAGGAATGAATGTACAAGAAAATATTATACAACTGTTAATGAATTCATAGAGCAAGAAAGTTGCTTTATTTGTCTATTAGCGACTCTACTTTAGTCAACATTGTCTGGAAATACAGGTGCTTCGCACTAAATTAGAATAGCATCTAAAAAATTATTTCAGTTCTTCAATACAAAAAGTGAATCTCATATATTTTATAGAGTCATTGCAAACAGAGTGATCTATTTCAAGTTTTTATTTCTGGTAATGTTGATGATTATGGCTTACAGCCAATGAAAAACCAAAAGTCATTATCTCAGTAAATTAGAAAACTTTATAACACCAGTTTGAAAAATGATTCTAAAATCTGAAATGTTGGCCTACTGAAATGTATGTTCAGTAAATGTACTCAATACTTGGTCGAGGCTCCTTTTGCATCAATAACTGCATCAATGCGGTGTGACATGGAGGCGATCATCCTGCAGCACTGCTGAGGTGTTATGGAAGCCCAGGTTGCTTTGATAGCAGCCTTCAGTTCATTTGCATTGTTGGGTCTGATGTTTCTCATCTTCCTCTTGATAATACCCCATAGATTATCTATGGGATTATGTCCAGATGAGTTTGCTGACCAATCAAGCACAGTGATACTTTTGTTTTTAAACCAGGTGTTGATACTAATGGCAGTGTGGATAGATGTCAAGTCCTGCTGGAGAATGAAATTTCCATCTCCAAAAGCTTGTCGGCAGAGGAAAGCATGAACTGCTCTAAAATTTCCTGGTAGATGGCTGCACTGACTTTGATCTTGATAATACACAGTGGACCTACATCAGCAGATTACATGGCTCCCATTCATCACTGATTTTGGAAACTTCACACTAGACCTCAAGCAGTTTGGATTGTGTACTTCTCCACTCTTCCTCCAGACTCTGGGACCTTGATTTCCAAATGAAATACAAAATTTATTTTAATCTGAAAACAACTCCTGGGACCACTGAGCAACAGTCCTATTTTTTTTCTCCTTGGCCCAGGAAAAACGCCTTTGGTGTTGTCTATTGGTCATGAGTGGCTTGACACAAGTAATGCGACACTTGTAGTCCATGTCCCGGATGCGTCTGTGTGTGGTGGCTCTTGAAACACTGACTCCAGCAGCAGTCCACTCCTTGTGAATCTCCCCCAAATTTCCAAATTACACTCAACTTTCCATTAATATACTTGGATACAGTACTCTGTGAACAGCCAGCTTCTTTAGCAATGACATTTTGTGGCTTACCCTCCTTGTGGAGTGTGTCAATGACTTCTGTCAAGTCAGCAGTCTTCCTCATGAATGTGGAGCTTATTGAAACAAATTAAGGGACCTTTTTAAACGCTTAAGGCCCCTTTACATTTAGCGATGCAACAGCGATCCCGACAATGATATGACCCGGTCAGGATCGCTGGTGCATTGCTAAATGGTCGCTAGTGAGCTGCCACACAGGCAGATCTCACAGCGATGTAGTGATGCAGCAGCGATCGTTACTTAACTTTCAGACGCGGCGATCCTGACGTCCTTCCGCGTCCACGCGTCGCTTGTCGGCGCCAGCAGGATGCCCAGCAGGAAGCGCCCGACGAGAAATGGAGCTGCACGATCTCACGCGATCAGCGACAGACAGCGGGGGAGCCTGTCGAAGGTAAGTATCACACATAGCGATATCGTTAGCAATATCGCTGCTGCGTCACAAAATTGGTGACGCTTTAGTGATATCGCTAGCGATATCGCTATGTGTAAAACCCCCTTTAGGAAGCCTTTGCAGGTGTTTTTTGTTAATTATTTTAATCTACTGAGATATTGACTTTTGGGTTTTCATTGGCTGTAAGCCATAATCATCAACATTAACAGAAATAAACACTTGAAATACATCACTCTGTTTGTAATGATGCTATATAATATATGAGTTTCACTTGATGCTATATAATATATGAGTTTCACTTTTTGTTTTGAAGAACTGAAATAAATTAACTTTTTGATGATATTCTAATTTTGTGAGAAGCATCGGTATGAATATATATATATATATGTATATATATATATATATATATATATATACATGTTATGTTTTTTGTTTTTCAGTTAGACTGGGAAGGCTGTGTTTGTTTTGCTAATGTTGCACTGGTTTACGCAGTACTCTTAATAAACCAGTGGATGATTTAAAGAGACACTGTTCCTGTGTCTGCCTCTATGTGCAGCGGACTGAGCTGATCTTTCGCTATATATATATGCTGGATATACAGTGGGGCAAAAAAGTATTTAGTCAGTCAGCAATAGTGCAAGTTCCACCACTTAAAAAGATGAGAGGCGTCTGTAATTTACATCATAGGTAGACCTCAACTATGGGAGACAAACTGAGAAAAAAAAATCCAGAAAATCACATTGTCTGTTTTTTTTTCATTTTATTTGCATATTTTGGTGGAAAATAAGTATTTGGTCAGAAACAAAATTTCATCTCAAAACTTTGTGATATATCCTTTGTTGGCAATGACAGAGATCAAACGTTTTCTGTAAGTCTTCACAAGGTTGCCACACACTGTTGTTGGTATGTTGGCCCATTCCTCCATGCAGATCTCCTCTAGAGCAGTGATGTTTTTGGCTTTTCGCATGGCAACACGGACTTTCAACTCCCTCCAAAGGTTTTCTATAGGGTTGAGATCTGGAGACTGGCTAGGCCACTCCAGGACCTTGAAATGCTTCTTACGAAGCCACTCCTTCGTTGCCCTGGCGGTGTGCTTTGGATCATTGTCATGTTGAAAGACCCAGCCACATTTCATCTTCAATGCCCTTGCTGATGGAAGGAGGTTTGCACTCAAAATCTCACGATACATGGCCCCATTCATTCTTTCATGTACCCGGATCAGTCGTCCTGGCCCCTTTGCAGAGAAACAGCCCCAAAGCATGATGTTTCCACCACCATGCTTTACAGTAGGTATGGTGTTTGATGGATGCAACTCAGTATTCTTTTTCCTCCAAACACGACAAGTTGTGTTTCTACCAAACAGTTCCAGTTTGGTTTCATCAGACCATAGGACATTCTCCCTAAACTCCTCTGGATCATCCAAATGCTCTCTAGCAAACTTCAGACGGGCCCAGACATGTACAGGCTTAAGCAGTGGGACACGTCTGGCACTGCAGGATCTGAGTCCATGGTGGCGTAGTGTGTTACTTATGGTAGGCCTTGTTACATTGGTCCCAGCTCTCTGCAGTTCATTCACTAGGTCCCCCCGCGTGGTTCTGGGATTTTTGCTCACCGTTCTTGTGATCATTCTGACCCCACGGGGTGGGATTTTGCGTGGAGCACCAGATCGAGGGAGATTATCAGTGGTCTTGTATGTCTTCCATTTTCTAATTATTGCTCCCACAGTTGATTTCTTCACTCCAAGCTGGTTGGCTATTGCAGATTCAGTCTTCCCAGCCTGGTGCAGGGCTACAATTTTGTTTCTGGTGTCCTTTGACAGCTCTTTGGTCTTCACCATAGTGGAGTTTGGAGTCAGACTGTTTGAGGGTGTGCACAGGTGTCTTTTTATACTGATAACAAGTTTAAACAGGTGCCATTACTACAGGTAATGAGTGGAGGAAAGAGGAGACTCTTAAAGAAGAAGTTACAGGTCTGTGAGAGCCAGAAATCTTGATTGCTTGTTTCTGACCAAATACTTATTTTCCACCATAATATGCAAATAAAATGAAAAAAAAACAGACAATGTGATTTTCTGGATTTTTTTTTTCTCAGTTTGTCTCCCATAGTTGAGGTCTACCTATGATGTAAATTACAGACGCCTCTCATCTTTTTAAGTGGTGGAACTTGCACTATTGCTGACTGACTAAATACTTTTTTGCCCCACTGTATATGTATGTATACAGTGGGTACGGAAAGTATTCAGACCCCTTTAAATTTTTCAGTCTTTGTTTCATGGCAGCCATTTGGTAAATTCAAAAAAGTTCAATTTTTTTCTCATTAATGTACACTCTGCACCCCATCTTGCAAAAATTTCTACATTTCTGTTTTTTTCAATCAAGATGGGGTGCAGAGTGTACATTAATGAGAAAAAAAATGAACTTTTTTGAATTTACCAAATGGCTGTAATGAAACAAAGACTGAACAATTTAAAGGGGTCTGAATACTTTCCAAACCCACTGTATGTATTTATATATATATATATATACAGCATATATATATATGTATATTTGCTATTTTATTAATTTAGAGATAAACAATTCACACCAAGTAACAGATCATTGGTGAGTTGTACTATAAACCGTAGACCAGACTTATTTGGAAGTGTTTTCTGTCACTAGTAGTAGACTGACATTTAGCTTAATAGTCTATATAACTTAGACACATGCCTTGTGATTTGATCTAGTATGTGCACCCATAGCCATATTAAAGAGATGGTCTCCACGGACCTGCTAAGACATTTGTATTGTTGACTGTCACTTTTAAAGGGCATGCTCATACAATGGATAGTAATGCCACCATGCTATGATAATAATATCCCCCATGCAATCCTGTTTTCATGTCATGCGGAACATCTGGGATAATTCGTTCCTTCTTCCTAACAGTATGAACATTCTTTGAAGTCATTTGTTCTTGTCACTATGGAGTTTGTGTATATCTGGATGTTCAATCCACACTCTATGCATAATGCCAGCTCTGAGTAATTCAGAAATGAAAGGGTCCCATTATTCATTTATATTATCTGGAAATACATATGTAATACCCTATCTTTTCAGGAATCCGTATATATCATAAATCATATTTTAAGCTATAGTGTTGTTAAATGCAAAGCAATGAGAAAAAGGTTGCCAGCATTGTGTGTGTACGTAGTATACGTAGGGATCCGACAGAAAATAGCTTTTATATTTTCAAATATGTAAATTACTACTCCTATAGAAAGGGAATTTTATTTTGATTTTTCTTATTAAATGTTTGCTACTACAGATGCCTTAATAAAACAGCTTGTAGATAAAATGAATTCCAACTGTTTTACTAACCACAGCTAAATAAATATCTGGTTAAGTGGGATTCCCTCTATTTACTGGAAAATATTGGTAAATTTTACCTTTTAAAACCCCTTTATGACCTTGTGATTTTCTATTTTTGCATTTTCGTTTATTGCCCCTCTTCTATCCAGAGCCATATAAGAGCTTGTTTTTTGTGGGACGTTGTACTATTAAACTACACCATTTATTTTACAGTATAGTGTACTGGAAAATGGGAAACAAATTCCAAGTGTGGTGAAATTGAAAAAAAAAGTGCAAGTGCAACTCTACAATTGTTTTTTGTTTTTTTAACTAAATGCTAAAACGGATCTGGCAATATGATTCTCCAGGTCATTGAGAGTTTGGAAATGCCAAACATTTACCGATTCTTCTCTATTTAAATGATGAAAAAAATCAATTTCCAAGACCCGTAGCGTCTCCATTCTTTGGGATCTGGGGCTGGGTGAGGGCTTATTTTTTGCACGCCAAGCTGACGTTCTTATTGATACCATTTTGGGTAGATACAATGTTTTGATGGCCCGTTATTGCATTTTATTGGAATGTTGTGGCAACCAAAAAAGTAATTCTGACATTCTTGATTTTTTTCTCGTTGCTCTGTTTACTGATCGTATTTATTTATTTTAGATTTTGATAGATTGGACATTTCTGAAAGCAGCAATGCCAAATAGGTGTATTTTTTATTTTGTTATTGTTTTATTTTGAATGTGGCAAAATGGGGAGTGATCTAAACTTGTATTTATTTTTTTTAAACATTTTGTTTCTACTTTTTACTCTCTTCAATAATTCCATTGGAAGAGTTGAAGCTGTGATCATTCGATCTCTTGGTCTACACAAAGCAGGGCTTGAGCCATACTATGTGTAGCAGAAATCATCATCTGGCATGAACGCCGACCATGTGTCAGCATTTATAGGAGATCTGCAATGACATGCATGATGGTCTTCTGCAGAACCCCAGCTGTCATGCCAACCCATCGGCGCCTCTGTCACATGATCAGAGGAAGGTTTTACGACACGCTTCTGGAGCACTCCTGTGAAATGCCACTGTCAGTGATTGACAGCAGCATTTAACATGCTAGCAACCACAGGTGGATCACGATTCCACCCACAGCTGATAGGGGCACATGTGTTGGGAAAGGGAGGGAGACAACCTATGGCGTACCTATACGTCATAGGTCATGAAGGGGTTACTAGTGAATTTTCCCCAATAGCATGTATGATGCATAGAGTTGAGCTCAACTTATCAAATTTAACTTTGCCAGCTGCAATAAATTTTTCCCAAAAATTCAGTTTGCGGCAATAGAAAAGTAGCACAAAATCTCTAATTTTCCAGAAAAGAAGTGTGTAGCATTCTGTGGTCTCTTTAGACTGTATCCAACTTCTTTCTAAGTTCTTGAAAGCAAACACAACCTAAGTAAAGTTCAAGTGATTTCATCATATGTAGTTATGAGCAAATGGATGGTAACGTGTAGTAACCAACAGCCCTCTTCCTCACACACTAATTTTCCCAACTGGTTTGCCATGTAGTTATTTCAGTGTATTAAGGTTTTCTCTCCGTAATTGTAATGTGAAGCTGTGAGCTGTGACATCCTTTTACTATCCAGAGTCACCACAAAATGGCCACTGTATTCCTTGTGTCAGAGACACCGCACTGAAATTGCTCACTGAGCCAGTGTGCGGGTCCTGAGTAAAGTGAAAGCGTGCTCAAAGCTACCTGTGGAGCGGGCAGCAACCGAATAGATGTGTACTTCAGAGCCGCAGGACCTGAAGCACGTGACTGCTAGAGGCGTGGCCTAAACTCCACAGAGCTAGGAGCTGCAAGACAATTCCTAGCAGAGTAACTGTGAGACAAAGTTACCCAGGGGCATAGACAGTGAGAATAGTCAGGACGTAGCCAATGAGTCACACACAGAGATAGCTGCAAGGTACCAAAGGGGGCAAGCAGAGAGTAGTCAGGTCACAGGCAATGAGTCATACACAGATAATAACGCAGTACAAAATCAACAGGCAAACTCACAACGGGAAACAGAGCCGGGTCAGAACCATATAAACAAGCTATAGCAACAAACAGGCACACGGGGGTCAGCACACCAGGCCAAAGGCAAAAGTATAACTGGCAGGGATTGAAGCTACCCAGGGGTTTATGAAGCTCTCCCAGAACCAGAAAGAGGCCACAATCATTAACCCCAAGTGTGCAGGTCAAAACCTTCACAGAGCTCCAGACATTAACCCCCCGGTGTGCAGCTCAAAAACCTGCACTGGGATCATGACAGTACCCCCTCTCAACGGGGGGCCTCTGGACCCCCAGGCTTCCCCGGTGTGACGGACTCAGCTCCTGCTGAGCCCATTTTTTGAGTGGACCCTCTGGGTCGTGGCACCCACCCACCGAGGGCGAGCTGACCTTGTGAGAATCCACCCCCTATACAGGGAGTGTCAGGGGCAAGACCAAGGGGGTGAGCCACCACGACTGCTGGGACCAGACGGCCGGCTCAGGGGACACTAGACGAGTGTCTGACGACAAGGACGAGCAGGAAGCAAGACGAGACTAGACGTAGGTGCAAGGTATCTTCATTAGAATAACACAAGATCACATACAGAGAAAACAAGCAAAACGTGCAAGGTGCGCGCGTGGGCACGCCAAGGTCCATAACATGGTACGTGCCAGATGGCACTCCTAGGCACAGGTAATGGCATGATGGCATCGGACTCCGGACTGCTGGCAAACCGACAGGGTCCAGGGATCAGGCTGCGGACGTCAGCTCCGGACATCAGGCCGCAGTCATCTGGTTCCGGACCTCTGGCAACGGTCGGCAGGTTCCGGGCATCCGGCAGGCAAACCAGGGTTCAGGCAAGGAGGCACGACAGATATCCAAGCAGGGTGCGTGTTTAGGGAACACGCCAAGGTCCAAGGCTAGGTGCGTGTGTAGGGGACACGCCAGGGTCCAAGGCTAGGTGCGTGTGTAGGGGACACACCAGGGTTCAAGACTAGGTGCAAGGCAAGGTGCGTGTGTAGGGGACACGCCAGGGTTCAAAGCGAGGTGCGTGTGTAGGGGACACGCCAAGGTTCACAAACGAGACAGGGTGCGTGTGTAGACACGCCAAAGCATAGAATAAGACAGAGTGCGTGTAGAGACATGCCAAGGCACAAGGTACAAGACAGAGTGCGTGTAGAGACACGCCAAGGTACAAGACAGAGTGCGTGTAGAGACACACCAAGGTACAAGACAGAGTGCGTGTAGAGACACGCCAAGGCACAAGACAGGGTGCGTGTAGAGACACGCCAGGGTTCAGAGCAGGGCTGCGTGCTAGGAGCTACGCAGGGACGCACACCTCACTGGCCAATGCACACGGCTGTAACGCCAGCACGAGGCACGACTAAGGCACAGGAGGGGGCAAAGGAACCTTCGTGCTAGGAGCCACGCCAGGTTCAGGGCAGGGTGCGTGCTAGTAGCCATGCCAGGGTTCAAGGCAGGGTGCGCGCTAGGAGCCACGCCAGGGCACAAGGAAGGGCTGCGTGCTAGGAGCCACGCAGGGGGCACGCCACACTGGCCAGTACACACGGCTGTACACAAACACGTGGCACTTACCACGGCACAGGAGACGGCCAAGGGGAACCCACGCCGGGGTTCAATGCAAGGACAAGGCAGGGAACAAGGCAAGGAATACAGGCAGAAACAGAGCCAGGTCAGAGAGAGGACAGAGTCTAGCAGCGGAGCGTAGGCAGAAGCCCAGAGCCGGGCCAAGGGAAGACCTTGGGACTAGACAAAGAAACGAGCACTAAGGAGAGGAGAAATGGTGCGTGTGCCAGGGAGCACTACAGAGCACCATAGGAGAGAGCGAGGCAGAGCAAGCAAAGACTGAGACCATAGGGAGGAACACAAAGCAAGGAATAGCAAGGCAGAGAACACAGGGAGGACTACAAGTCAAAGCATAGCAAAAGCAAGACATGGCAAAACAGGCGAGGCAGAGAACACAGGAAGGACTACAAGTCAAAGCAAAGCTAAGGCGAGACACAGCAAAACAGACTAAGACAAAGAACAGCAGAAGGACTACAAGGCATAGCAAGGCAAAGACAAACATGGCACGAGAGACAACACAAGACATGGCACAAGACAAGAGGCGGAATACGAGCACGGAGCGTGTGCAGAGACGCACTACAGAGCAAAGTGCAAGGGCACAGAATAGAGGGAGCAACCCCACAGACCCAGAGCCTTGCAGGGAAGCAACACAATAATCAGGCCCTGAGCATAGGAAGAGGCGGCCTGATATAGGGCATAGCACCTCCTCCTCCAGGTCAGGACCAGGGGAGAACTTCCGGGATTCTAGACATGACGAGATGATAGCAGAACCAGACAGTGCAGGATCTTAGGAAACGTCACATGATCAGGGTTTCAGACATGACGAGAAGATCACAGAAGGCAGAGCAGAAACGCAGGGATCCTGCAGCTCAGACATGAGGTGAGTCTGCACACAGCTCTAGCGAACATGCAGGACAGCAGACAAAACATGCGCATGCACATCGCTCCAGGAGTTCTTGAGACAAACAGACATGGCAGACATGGCGGACGTGACACCCGGGTACTTGGCATGGAATGCCTGAACCAGGCGATCCGCATGTACCGAGTGAGCAGGGACCCATGAGGGCTCTTCTGGTCCATATCCCTTCGAGTGGACCAGGTACTGCAAAGAGCGGCGCACCCGCCGAGAGTCCACAATATGTCCGACCTCATACTCCAATTGACCCTCCACCAGCACTGGAGGAACAACAGTCTCAGAGTTCTCTTTGACAGATCCTGCTGGTTTCAACAGAGACTTATGGAACACATTAGATATTTTTAATGAGGTGGGGAGGCGCAACCTATATGCCACAGGGTTGACTATCTCTATAATCTAGTACGGACCAATGAACTTTGGTCCCAACTTAACTGATGGTACCTTTAAGTTGATGTTACGCGTGGAGAGCCAAACCTTCTCTCCCACCTGAAACATGTTTCCCGAGGCTCTCTTTTTGTCCGCAAAATATTTGTATCTCCCCTGGGCCCGAGAGATATTATGCCGGACTTCAGCCCAGAGGTTTTTTAACCGTTGAACGGACCCCTCTGCTCCTGGACAACCGGAATCCACCTGAGAAAACTCCCCAAAATGCGGATTAAAGCCATAGTTAATCAGGAATGGGGACATGTTGATGGACTGACTCACCCGGTTGTTAAAAGCGAATTCAGCCAACGGTAACGCATCACACCAATCCTCCTGTCTGGCAGAGGTCAGACACCTGAAAATTTGTTCCAGGGATTGATTGGTGCGTTCTGTCTGACCATTGCTCTCCGGGTGATATGCAGACGAGAAGGAGAGTGAGATGCCCAATTTCATACAGAACGCCCTCCAAAATTTGGCCACAAACTGCACACCTCTGTCAGACACAACATTCAGGGGTACCCCATGCAATCGGACCACATGCTGCACAAACAACCTTGACAATGTTTCTGCTGAAGGTAATGCTGCCAAGAGAATGAAATGGGCCTGTTTAGAAAACCTATCCACCACCACCCAGATCACGGTATTGCCCCTGGAAGATGGAAGGCCGGTAATAAAATCCATGGAAAGATGAGTCCATGGCCTATCAGGAACCGGTAAAGGTATGAGTTCCCCAGCCGGTCGGTTATGGGAGCTTTTGGAACGGGCACACATGCCACAAGCAGAAACAAATTCCTTGACATCGGACCTTAATGAAGGCCACCAAAAACCCCTGGCTACTGCCTCTCTAGTGGCCGTGATACCTGGATGAGCACTCAGCCTAGAATCATGAAACTCCTGCAGAAGTCTAGGCCGCAATGAATCTGGAACAAACTGTTTATCGCTTGGCCTGGTTGCCGGAGCTAGGGCCTGAGCCCTTAGGATTTCTTGTTCCAACTCAGTTGAGACCCCCGCCACTACCACCCCTGGGGAAGAATGGAGGACGGCGGCTCAGGGGGAGACACTGGATTAAAACTTCTGGACAGGGCATCCGCTTTAACGTTTTTGGACCCCGGTCGAAAAGTAATTGAGAACTGAAATCGTGAAAAAACAAGTGACCAACGGGCCTGTCTAGGAGTAAGCCTCTTAGCAGATTCAAGGTATGCCAAATTTTTGTGATCTGTGACAACCGTGATAGGGTGAGCCGCCCCTTCCAAAAAGTGCCTCCATTCCTCAAACGCCAGCTTGACCGCAAGAAGTTCTCTATTGCCTACATCATAGTTTTTCTCAGCTGAAGAGAACTTCTTGGAGAAGAAGGCACAGGATTTGAGATTAGTAAGGGTGGCTGGACCCTGGGACAGCACAGCCCCCACCCCCACTTCAGAAGCATCCACCTCCACAATGAATGGTTTGAACGGATCAGGTTGCACCAACACCGGGGCAGACATAAAACATTTCTTAATCGCTGAGAAGGATTCCTTAGCGAGTACAGACTAATTTTTTACATCAGCTCCCTTCTGGGTAAGATCCGTGAGTGGTTTAACCACTTGTGAGAAACCTTTAATGAATCTCCGGTAATAGTTCGCAAATCCTAAGAAGCGCTGGAGCTCCTTGAGATCTCGAGGCTGAACCCAGTCAGCGATCGCCAGCACCTTCTTAGGATCCATACGAAACCCCTCACAGGACACAATCAACCCCAAAAAAGACAGCTCCTGTACAAAAAACGAACATTTTTCCAATTTGGCGAACAATTGGTTCTCCCTGAGTCTCTGGAGAACTGTCTTTAGATGTTGCAAGTGAGATTGACTGTCCGGGGAATACACCAAAATATCATCCAAATAAATAATAACAAAACGGCCTATCAGATCAGAAAACACAACATTGATGAAATTTTGGAAAATAGCGGGTGCATTAGTTAACCCAAATGGCATTACCAGGTTCTCAAAGAGTCCTTCTGATGTGAGGAATGCCGTTTTCCACTCGTCCCCTTCCCAAACCCTTATCAGATTGTAGGCCCCCCGCAGATCTAACTTGGAGAACCACTGGGCCCCAGCTAACTGGTTACATAAGTCTGGGATGAGGGGAAGCGAGTAAGAGTTCCTAACCGTTATCTTGTTCAGCTCCCGAAAGTCGAGGCACGGCCGCAAACCACCATCTTTTTTCTTCACAAAGAAGAACCCTGCTGCCACAGGTGACACAGAAGGCCTGATATGCCCTTTGCGGAGACTCTCAGCTATGTACTCCTTCATGGCTTGGTGCTCAGGCCCAGACAAATTGAACAATCGAGCCTTAGGTAACTTGGCTCCGGGTACTAAATCAATGGCACAATCATAGGGTCTATGTGGTGGCAGCGCCTCAGCCTCACTTTCAGAAAAAATATCTTCGAAATCTTTCAGGTACTCCGGAATACCTTCCAGATCGACAGACGACACAGACACGGATTTAACAGCGTTAACAAGATGTCCCCGGTTACCACATTTATTATTGCATTCCCATTGAGTGATTTCCCCTGTAACCCAATCAATGGTAGGATTATGGCGTTGAAGCCAAGGCATCCCCAGTACCAGTCCTGCAGGCAAGTTATCTAGCACCAGACAACTTAGTTTCTCCACATGAGTGGAACCCACTTTTAGAGAAAAAAGTTCAGACCTGCAACAGATACCGTCTTGGGTAAGAGGAGATGAGTCAATTGCCACAAGTTTAACAGGATCATGAAGCCTGACTGTCCCTATCTTATTCAGAGTCATAACCTTGGTATCAATCAGGTTCACAGCCGAACCGCAGTCAATAAAAGCAGTAGTCTGAACAGGACCATAACCAAGTTCCAGCTCCACCTGCAGCACCATTTTTGCACATGAGGAAAATTGTACCTGAAGGTCTGGGTAGCCTCCTCGATTACTACCCAGACCTAGTCGTTTCCCGCCATCTTGGAGGATGACGGACAGGAGGGGCAGTCCTTCTTCCAATGTCCAGATTTCCCACAATAGAAACACACTGCTTTTCCCGGCGGCGTCTTCTTTCCTTTCCCTCACAGGTGACAGCGCTCACCTCCATAGCCATAGGAAGAGTCTGGGTCTCATCTCCACTGAAGAATAAGGGAGTTTCCCGTTGCATAATGCCTCTAGCCCGCAGCCTGTGATCCATGCGAACCGCTTGGACCATGGCATCCTCCAGGGAGTCAGGCGGAGGATGAAGTGCCAAAGCATCCTTCAGACGTTCACACATGCCTCTGTGGAACAGCCCCCAAAGGGCGGCATCACTCCAGGAAATCTCCGCTGCCCAACGTCTGAATTCAGTACAGAACCATTCGGCCGAGTGCTCCCCCTGACAGACACTCATCACTTTGTCCTCAGCCAACCGCACTCTATCAGGCTCATCATAAATAAGCCCTAAGGCTTCAAAAAATGCATCCACAGACATTCTCTCAGGGGCAGAAGAGGAAAGCGAGAATGCCCAGGCTTGTGGGGACCCCCTAAGCAGGGACATCACCACCCCCACCCTCTGTTTCTCATCCCCAGAGGAGCGGGGTCTCAAAGAAAAAAAAAGCTTACAGCCCTCCTTAAATGCCCTGAAATCATCCTTGTTACCAGAAAATATATCTGGCAATTTAACCGGGGATTCAGGTGGGACTAAAATGACATCTCTATTCCCCACCTGCCGGAAGCCTGCGGAAAGTACCCCCTGAACTGAGTCCTCAACCCGCCGTTGGGACTGGGCCAGAGCTTGGTGTTCCAAACTAAGCTTCTGCAGTGACTGAGTTGAGCTTTTCACCTGCTCAGATAAAGCACACATTGAGTCCATGCTGCAGAAGTGAGGAGAGAAAAAAAAAATTGTAGGCCAGTTATAATGTCAGAGACACCGCACTGAACTTGCCCACTGAGCCAGTGTGCGGGTCCTGAGTAAAGCAAAAGCGTGCTCAAAGCTACCTGTGGAGCGGGCAGCAACCGAATAGATGTGTACTTCAGAGCCGCAGGACCTGAAGCACGTGACTGCTAGAGGCGTGGCCTAAACTCCACAGAGCTAGGAGCTGCAAGACAATTCCTAGCAGAGTAACTGCGAGACAAAGTTACCCAGGGGCATAGACAGTGAGAATAGTCAGGACGTAGCCAATGAGTCACACACAGAGATAGCTGCAACGTATCAAAGGGGGCGAGCAGAGAGTAGTCAGGTCACAGGCAATGAGTCATACACAGATAATAACGCAGTACAAAATCAACAGGCAAACTCACAATGGGAAACAGAGCTGGGTCAGAACCATATAAACAAGCTATAGCACAAACAGGCACACGGGGGTCAGCACACTAGTCCAAAGGCAAAAGTATAACTGGCAGGGATTGAAGCTACCCAGGGGTTTATGAAGCTCTCCCAGAACCAGAAAGAGGCCACAATCATTAACCCCAAGTGTGCAGGTCAAAACCTTCACAGAGCTCCAGACATTAACCCCCGGTGTGCAGCTCAAAAACCTGCACTGGGATCATGACACCTTGACTCTTTTTATATAGTGTAGGTTATGATAGTCCTTACTGAATGGCTGTGCTATACTTTGGAATTATGTAGCTGCAAGGCAAGGGAAACCAAAAGTCACACAGGAAGTCATGTAAGCCTTGTTTTTATGGTGCAATCAAATAAAATGTGTAAAATCGCTGCTGTAATTTTAGACGATTTGCACAAAGTTTGTAAAATTTCTACAAAAACTCAATTTGAACCGAATTGATTTCCTCATCTAAAATTATACATGCTGTCATGATCCAGACCAGGTTTTCCATGGTCTGGTCATGTCAAGGGTTAACTTTTCTCTGCCTCGTTCTGGTGTCAGGTCGGCTATTTCCCTGCTCTGCATCCTGCAGGCAGTGTCCGTTATATTTTCTGCCTAAGGCATGAGTAGCTTACTCTGGTTATACCCTGATTTGTCCTGCTGTGCTTTGCTGACTGTGCCTGTGTCTGTTCATTCCTCGCTCCCCATCCCTACTCAGCGTTTCCCTTCGTGTTTGGATTCCCTGGTACCAAACTCGGCTTTGACTCTGACCTGATTCTGGCTCTTGCTTCTGGTATTTCTGCTTCTCACCGGTACTGACCTTTTTTGGCTTTCCTCTGGCTCTTGCTTCTGGTATTTCTGCTTCTCACCGGTACTGACCTTTTTGGCTTTCCTCTGACTCTTTAGTTTTTACCGTGGTACTGTGCTACTCTCTATATCGAGCTGGCTTGTTTGACTATTCTGCTGCCACCTGGTGGTAGCTTCGCTACAGGGCTGCTGGTCTGCTCTAAACAGTATTTCAGCCTTCCCTCCACTCTGCTGCCATCTTGTGGAGATTGCATTTATCTGAAGAGCTGCAGCGTGACACATGCATTTTTAAATTTCCAAATATTGTTAAAATACCGTAGTAAAAAATATATTTCTGTAATGGGGTACGCTCCAACAGTGCTGTGGACGTAAGTAGCTTCAAACCGTACCCCAGTGATGGTTGCACAACTGTGCACAGGTATTGCCAGTAGATTTGTGCTTTAAATCACAACCACACATGGGTATGAACTTCAGCCGCACACATCTGTTGAACCCTATGGTCTTGCCTATACAGTTGAGCCATATAGTTTTATTACATACTGAAAAAAGTATAATACTAGAAAAGAATGCAACTGCACAGTTTGATACTATTGAAATCTACAGTACTTTTAAAAAAAGATAAAGTATAGATACTGGTTTTTCATTTTTTTTTCTTTCAACCCACAACCTCCTATGTTTTTAAAGCATGTTAATAAGTAAAGTATCAAATATAATGATCCAGTGCACCCTTTTCAAAATTAATCCAGTCAATGGATAAACCTGGAAAGCATGCCAATGCAGTGCATTTTGGGTAAATGTGTCGAAGGAAGGTAAAGGATTCAGCCTCCAGTATATAAAAAAACAACAAATTTTACTTAATCCATTAAAAAGTGGAAAATGTACATACTTTGCAAAAAGGTTGAATTGAATACCCTCCATAAAAACAAGCATGTTTCGTACACTACAGCATTCAGCGTCCTGGAATAAGCATATTTGATGATTAAATGTACATACTGGAAGCTGAATTCTTTACCTTTCTTAGTAATAAACATAGTATGCCGATTAGAAATGACTGGAACCATTCGCAGAGGATCGAGTTTGAGTTGAATTTCCTCGATATTGCTGTTTTATGCAAATTTAAACATGTTGAGATTCAATTCCCAGCTTGCAAAAAAAAAAAACAAAGTGGTCCAGCGACATGTTGTGTTGCTGTTCGGTTCACCACATAATGCCCTGCAGCTATGATATTTCATGGATTATCAAAACTTGTACAGTGGTGATCAGTACCTGGGCTATCATAGGTCAATGGTTCCCAGTGGAACACAGCTTGTACGAGTTAATTTCCATCTCCAAAGTCACTGGGTAACTCACACTCCTGTAGAGTGTAAGCTTTTATGGCCAGCATGGTCCTCTCTCTTTGACTCTTTCACACCTGTACATTGTAATCTTTTATAGCCAACGGGGTCCTCTCTCTTTCTTCCCTAAAAACTGTAAGCTTTGATGATCAGCATGGTCTTCTGGTGTAGAGAAAGCTCTTCCGGTCAGCAGGATCTTCTCTCATTATCCCCTAAAATGTGTATGCTCTTATGGTCATCAGAGTCCACTCTCTCTCTCTCTCCTCTCCCCATGTGTATTTTACAATATAAACTTTCCAGTATTGAAATGTTAACCGATGTATTCACCGTAAATCAAATATTTGGGGAAAATTTTATATAGTTTCTTTATTCAAATTTGAAAAGATCAGCTCATCTATAATCTATATATATACTACCGTTCAAAAGTTTAGGGTCACTTAGAAATTTCCTTATTTTTGATAGAAAAGCACAGTTTTTTCCAATGAAGCTAATAGTAAATGATTCAGAAAACCCTCTGTACATTGTTAATGTGGTAAATAACTATTCTACCTGCAAACATCTGGTTTGTAATGCAATATCTTCATAGGTGTATAGAGGCCCATTTCCAACAACCATCACTCCAGTGTTCTTATGGTACTTTGTGTTTGCTAACTGTGTAAGAAGGCTAATGGATGGATAGAATACCCTTGAAAACCCTTGTGCAAGTATGTTAGCACAGCTGAAAACAGTTTGGCTGATTAGAGAAGCTATAAACCAGACCTTCCTTTGTGCTAGTTGAGAATCTGGAGCATTACATTTATTGGTTCCATTAAACTCGCAAAATGGCCAGAAAAATAGAACTTTCATGTGAAACTTGACAGTCTTTTCTTGTTCTTAGAAATGAAGGCTATTCCATGAGAGAAATTGCCAATAAACTGAAGATTTCCTACCACATTGTGTACTACTCCTTTCAGAGGAGAGCACAAACAGGCTCTAACCAGAGTAGAAAGAGAAGTGGGAGGCCCCGCTGCACAACTGAGCAACAAGACAAGTACATTAGAGTATGTAGTTTGAGAAATCGAAGCCTCACATGTCCTCAACTGGCAGCTTCATTAAATAGTACACACAAAATGCCAGTTTCAACATCTACAGTGAAGAGGCAACTCTGGGATGCTGGCCTTTAGGGCAGAGTGGCAAAGAAAAAGTCATATCTGAGACTTGCTAATAAAAAGGAAAAGATTAATATGGGCAAAAGCACACAGACATTGGACAGAGGAAGATTGGAAAAAGGTGTTATGGACAGGAAAATCCAAGTTTGAGGTGTTTGGATCACACAGAAGAACATTTATGAGACACAAAACAACTGAAAAGATGCTGGAAGAGTGCCTGATGCCATCTGTCAAGCATGGTGGAGGTAATGTGATGGTCGGGGGTTGCTTTGGTGCTGGTAAAGTGCGAGATTTCTACAAGGTAAAATGGATTTTGAATAAGGAAGGCTATCACTCTATTTTGCAACGCCATGCCATACCTTGTGAACAGCGCTTGAATGAAGCCAATTTCATCCTACAACAGGACAATGACCCAAAGCACACCTCCTAATTATGCAAGAACTATTTAGGGAAGAAGCAGGCAGCTGGTATTCTATATGTAATGGAGTGGCCAGTGCAGTCACCAGATGTCAATCCCATTGAGCTGTTGTGGGAGCAGCTTTACCGTATGGTACGCAAAAAGTGCCCATCAAGCCAAACCAACTTGTGGGAGGGGCTTCTGGAGGCATGGGGTGAAATTTCTCCAGATTACATCAGCAAATTAATTGCTAGAATGCCAAAGGTCTGCAATGCTGTAATTGCCGCAAAGGGAGCATTCTTTGACGAAAGCAAAGTTTGAAGGAGAAAATTATTATTTCAAATAAAAATCTTTTTTCGAACCTTGTCAATGTCTGGACAAGATTTTAAATTCATTTAGCAACTCATTTAATTAATAAAAGTAAGGGTTTTCATGGAAAACACAAAATTGTCTGGGTGACCCTAAACTTTTGAACGCTAGTATATATATATATATATATATACTGTATATATATATATATATATATATATACTGTATATATATATATATATATACTTTTTTACAGTCAAAATCAAGGGCTCTGAGGTGTCTTTTTTTTATATGTAATGTATAGATTTAATAAATGGAAAAAGAAAATCTGACTGCCTGTGGGTGCTACTTATTCTAGGGAATTAGAGATGCTTTCTTACTAAGTTTATTGGAACTTGAACAATTCTCTATGAAGTATTATGTGACTACAGACATGCACAAAGTTATCATTTCATTTGTGCATATGGTTATAGATTTATCGGAGCTCTGTAAGACTTTTTTAATAATATTACAATATGCAAAAATTAGGAAAAACTTTATAAAAAATCCCAAAGTGAGAAGTATAATAATTTAAAGTTCCTCACATTATTGCATCCACTGCCAGTTTACAATAAAAAAAGAATGGATGCATCAAGCACAACAGAAAGACATGACCTTAGAAATGTTTTCCTCTTTCTTTGCCTCCTTTGTCGATGCTGTGATGCGAACTGTAGAAGAGAAGCCAGCGTTCACACATTGTCTCTGTGTATGGTTTATTCATTTTCTACTAATGCACTTTATAACATGCAGACTAGTCATTGCGAATCAAAATGAAGATGTCTGAAAACATTGATATCATCCTCGTGTTTTGTTTGGCATTAATCAACATGATGATCACATTTTCAGCTACAATGTGTACAGAACCGGAGCAGGGAGAACCTACATCCTCTGCATTTTTTAATAAACATGCCTTTTTTTAAGTGAGTTGAAGCATGGCTCGGAGCTGCTTATTCTGTCTTTTTTCTGTGCTACTGATAAATTATGCAGGGGGATGCCTGCACGCCATGCACTTCTCCTTCCCAATAAAGTGAAAACTCTCCTCTCACTACATTAACAGTCACCAGAAGGAACTGTCCCTTCGTGATTTCCCCTTAGCCAGTGTGCTAGAACATAATATTCAACAAATTCCACGGTACGACATAGGGCGTCAGCGAAAATGCAGTTTGTTGTGAAGTCTTTGTTTTGCATTTACTATTAGGAGCCAAGTGTTTCATTCCTTTGCATCTCTCCACTGGACCTTATCAGAGAACACAGTAGCTGGAGGGCACCGGCAGTACTGATCACTCAGAAGGAAACACAACAGCTGTGTTCCTGACAGCTGGACTGGCATGACGTCCATCAACCAATACCATGGATATCTAACAGTGTTCTAAACAGCAGGGGGCTTCCGAAACCTGTTATGCTGAAAATGAGTTAACTCCCATGTGATAGGCAGTATCTGTGCCCCTCTTTAGATGTAACCATAGAATGGAAGAGGAAGAGGGGGAGGCTGTCCCTGGAAAATTGATTTGTAGTGCTGAGTTGGAAAAAAAATTGCTAAAAAAAAATAGAAAGTAAATGTGTAAAATATAAACAGCTGTTTAATACGATGTTGAAGTATTCAGGCAGTACCGAACAAGAAAAAATGTACTCAGCCTAAATAATTAAAGCACATTACACTGCTACACTGAACATAGCATCCAATCTGTACTAAAGCAAAGCGCTGGCCTAGTAAGAAGAAGTGCCATGAACGTGACCTGGTAAGAACTTCTCTGGTCGAGTCAATCAATTTCATGCTGTTTTCATTATCTAATAAAATGTAGCAGCGAGGTTTGGATAGTTTGTCATCAGTGCAATTTTTTCTTTTCTTACAGATCCTGTAACAGTGGCTAAACACTGGACTACACGTGAGTTTTTTTTGAGATTTTTCACTTATTGCAATGTTACTAATTAAAGTTACCTCTCTATATTTGAAAGCATGGACATAAGTATATACAGTATATATATATATATATACTTATATATAAATATATATAGTATATATGTATATATAAATATAATGTAAGTAGGTCTGACTCACAGTAGCTGTATTATTATAAGTTTGCCTATCATTTAAAAATACCCTAATGTTGTGAATGTGACTTTTTTGTAGATCTTTACTTTGCTAGCACCAAACTGACCTGATTTGGGGCTTATTAGGGTTTTTAGGAGTGACTGTTGGGGAGCTCAGCATCTGGATGCTATGACTTGTTGCATATAGCATATTGTGGGAGCAACTATGCTATTTCAATCCATTAGAAAATGTTATAAAAAGCATTAGATACTACTTTATGGAGCTCTACAACAGAATCTCTAAGTCTCAACAGTCAGTACATCTCAATGGTATCCATTATACTGATATACGCATGGTCTCTGAGGCTGAATATGTTGCTACACATGCATCACAATACACACATACTGCTATATAACATTTTTCTGTTTTATAAAACTGGTTGTTATGTACATTTAATGAAGAAACTGAATCTGTCAAAGGTTAAGGAGAGTAGATAAAAGCTAAAAAATGAATACAGTATGTATATGTGTTATTTTGGGTTTAGAGATGAGTGAATTGGTCTGAGATAAACTGAATTTGGTCCGAATTTTACGCAAAAAATCAACTTTTTGATTTACATCAAGTTCAGAAAAATTTTAATCTTCTGACTGCCATTTTTCTGGGTAGTAATAGTCTATGATCTATTAGTATAACCAAGTCTTTTTCACACATGCTGTTGCTTAGTTTTATTCCTCCCATTCTGTAGATGTAATTTTCATTTTTCTTACCCAGACCTCAAATTTTTAATTTTTCCCTGTTAACCTCTTAACCTCGGAGGTATTTTCATTTTTGCATTTTTGCTTTTTGCTCCCCTTCATCACAGAGCCATAACCTTTTTGTTTTTTGTGAAAATGGCCATATTGGGGCTTGTTTTTTTGCATCAAAAGTACTTTTGAACGATGCCATTGGTTTTAACATGTCATGTCCTGGAAAATAGGAAAAAAAATTCCAACTGCGGTGAATTTGCCAAAAAAAAATGCAATCCCACAGATGTTTTTCTTTTTTTTTGCCATGTCCACTAAATGCAAAATCTAACCAGCCATTACGATTCATTTAAATTAGCTAAGTGTTCCCTCACCATCTCTCTGTATATACAGTAGATAGTGTGGATTATTTTATTCTTTCGATGGCACCGTGAAGATCAGCTCATGTTACAATTGTTTTTGTAGAGAACACAGATGTAGAAAAGCAATTTGAAAGTTCGTCCTTTTCATCATCATTTTTTTGTAAAAATCCTATAGCATCTTTGACTTTCCTTTTGATTTTTACATACCCCCCAAATCTTTTTTTGCTGCTTTGTGTCTCCACTGCAAGCCTTATTTCAGTACTGGCTTTAGCTCTTCTAGTGCTTGTCCTGAATTCCCTGCAAACAGTATTATATTCTACTTTAGATACAGTATGCCCCCTCTTTCCATTTAATATACATTTAGTGAACAAACCATAACCCTATCTGGCTAACTAAGGCTAACTAACGTCTGAAACCTTGGTCAAAGTTATTGTTAACACAAAAATCTCCAACCGTAACCAAACTTTTGCATTGGCCCATTTTCCTTTTTGTATTTTTTAAAATGAAAAAAATGAAAAAAAAAAAATATATATATATATACAGTACATACTGTATATATAAATCCTGTAAATGTAAATGTAACTAAATAAATATGTATATATTCTCTATACATATATACAGTACTGTACATATATCTATATATATGTATATATATAGGAATAATTTCCAAAATTTTGACAATATTAAGTTTCAAAGAGCATTTTTAACCCATAACAAGGAAGTTAGGGTAATGTTATAATTACATTACAAAATATTCAGTTTTACTGAAATTAGGTGATGCAAAAAATGAAAATACACTGCATCAAAAACTGCAACATCTAGTATTTTTTATAACTTCCATCATTTTTAAGGACAACACCAAGTCACCAAGTCTTCTAGACATGAAATGAACAAGTTGGCGACATATTGCAACATTTATCTTTTTCCATTCTTTAACAACGATGTCTTTTAGATCCTGGATGCTAGATGGATAGTGACGCACAACTTGTCTCTTAGAAATTCCCCATAGGTGTTCAATTGGATTCAGATCAGGAGAAAACTTATCCACTGAATTACTTTGACCCTGTTCTGCTTTAGAAATGCAACAGATGTGTGTTTTGGATCATTGTCATGTTGCAAAGTGCATGTCTACCAATGCCGGAGAGTGATGATAGTGTCTTCTCTTTCAATATAAAGCAGAACATCTGTGAATTCATGATACCATCAATAAAATGTAGCCTAATGACACTAGCATGACTCATACAGCCCCACACAAAGATACTGCCATCAATATGTTTCATCATGAAATTTTCTATGTACTTCTCACCTTTGAGACACCATATGGTTTTGAAGCCATCAGTTCCAAAGATATTTATCTTCATATCATCACTCCACTATAGAGTTCCAATAGTCTTGTGTTCATACTTTTCAGCATGAGCCAATTGTTGTTGGGCTTTTTTTTTCTGAGCTTTAGGAGAGGCTTCCTTTGTGAATCACAAACATGCATGCCATTCCTCTGCAGTGTATGCCATATTGTATCATGGGAAACACTCACCTATTGTTAGGGTTGGCGGATTGCACTAAATAAAATCTAATATATAAAGCTCAAGTGTGTATATGTACGGGATTGGCATCCGCACTGTCACAGCTACAGCCACAAAATTTGGCACAGTGACACATCTGGACCCCGAGAGTGTCTTAAGCTATGTTGTCAGGTGAAATTTTAACCCCGCGTGTTCCAATTCACCAAACAATTTTGCCCCTATCTACAAAATGGGGAAAAGTGTGTGTGTATCAAGCCCTGCCCCTCATTATGATGTCATAATGGTTGCCATGGCGACACTGTTGGCATCATAGGTTGCAAGTCCCGCCGCTCAATATGATGTCATAATGGTTGACTATGGGATGCAGGATGTGTGATGGGTATATGGGCACTGGACTGTGGGATGGAAGATATGTATGATGGGTATATGGGCACGGGACTATGGGATGGAGGGTGTGTGATTGGTATATGGGCTCTGGACTATGGGATGGAGGATATGTATGACGGGTATATGGGCATGGGACTATGGGATGGCGGATATGCATGATGGGTATATGGGCACAGGACTATGGGATGGAGGATATGTATGATGGGTATATGGGCATGGGACTATGAGATGAAGGATGTGTGATGGGTATATGGGCACTCCTCTATGGGATGGCGAATATGTATGATGGGTATATGGGTATGGGACTATGGGATGGAGAATATGTATGATGGGCATATGGGCATGGGACTATGGGATGGAGGATGTGTGATGGGTATATGGGAAATCGACTATGGGATGGAGGATATGTATGATGGGTATATGGGCACGGGCCTATGGGATCATGGATATGTATGATGGGCATATGGTCACGGGACTATGGGATGGTGGATAATTATAACTTGCTATAACTAACCACAGTTAGTTACTATGCCTGAGAAGCGCCAGGCTCTTCAGCTAGTATAAAATAAAGTGCAATCGCAACCCGGGGTCCACCGTGCAGAGATAAACCTGCTGCTAGTTGTGAACAATGATGGAAACACTGAGTACCAAGCTCAGTTACTTCACAGAGAGGTACTGCACTAAGAGAGCTAAGTACTATACTCTGTTACTTTCACAGAGAGGAAGCATAAGGGTTGAGCTTGCTCTGTAATTCAACTGTGCTAACCGTGCTCATGAATGAAACAGATGCTAAGCCAAGAAGCTAGTTACCCCAGTCGTAACGCTACAGAACTTGTGGCTGACCAGCACCCTAAGCATGTAGCAGACTAGAGACCCAGGCGTTGAGCCATAGGTACACAACTGCATTACCCAAGTAAAATGGCAACTGCACAGTTCTGTAAACTGTAGCCTCTGTTCACACCGGATGCATTATAGTTAGCACTGGGCAGCCCCCCTATATGGTGTAACTAAGAGGCTGTACTTGTTTTTGCAATATGGTCATGAATTGTTAGGAAAATTACATTTTTGGGTGTGCAAAATAACAAATCTAGTTTGCAAATGATGGCCCACATTTTTGGGAGTGTGATGTAATTGTTTAACCCTTATAAAATGTTGATTTTGAAAGGAAACTACAAGTTTTCTGACCAATCTGTTGGGGGTGTACTCATTTATGCTGAGCACTACATATGTATATACACATAATATAGAGTTGATTTTGCTAATGTATATTTTTCCTTCCACAACACATTGCTAATATATAGCTAGAAAAACTATGGAAGTGGTAATTAACCAATTACAACTGCTACAGTAAATATTCCTTAATAGATTTCCTCTCTTGATGAATGAAGGCAAATCTGTGAAAACTATCCTGTATAGCTCAGAAAATAATTGATCTTTGACATTTGATTGCCAGTCCCAGAGCTGCCATTATATTTTCATTACAAACGTGTGAAAGTGCAAGAGGTCTGCAGTAGCTTTGTATTTGAAAAGTATGGAGAACCAAAAAAAGAGACATTTTTTCAATGAACAATTAGCATTAACAGAGAATTAGGTAAACAGGGAGACGAGAAAAAGCAAGGGTTGCACATTGCATGTAATTAGTTTTCTCATGCACTAATAATCAGGACACACAGTTGTGATTTTGTACTAGGGAAAAGAACAATCCAGAATAAAGTGTTAACAAAACATTCCTTTATCTAAAGTTTGCATGTAATGTGAAGGAGCCTTCAGAATTAATTAATCAGAAATTCTGCAGATGTAGAGTTATCTGTTTTAGAATCTTTTCCTAGACATCTTCAATGTTGTGATATTGTCAGGCTTTAGCACACTTATAGCCATATTAGCAATTAATAATAATAATAATAATAATAATAATCATTATTTATATAGCGCCAACATATTCCGCAGCGCTTTACAGTTTAACAGTTCCAAACATAAGTCATAAGTAACAACGTTAACAATACAATAATTAAAGCAAAATAAGACGACCCTGCACATGAGAGCTTACAATTTACAATGAGGTGGGGGAGATACAAAGTACAGGTGTGTATTTACAATGACTTATTTACAATGATAGTCCAGCCATCTTGAGGGAGTGAGGGATGGATGGAGATAGTGAATGGGCTACACATGCACACTAACACATAGAATGACTGTGATTAGTGAACGTGATAGGCCGCTCTGAACAAATGTGTTTTGAGGGAGTGCCTGCAACTATGCAAATTGTGGATATTAGAGATGAGCGATTTTGCCTTTTTTCGGGTCGAGTCGGGTTTCATGAAACCCGACTTTCGCAAAAGTCGGGTCGAACGAAATCGGCCGATTATTGTGAAAAGTCGAAGTCTGACTGAAACACGAAACCCAATGTAAGTTAATGGGGAAGAAAAGTCGGCAGGGAGTGGAGAACAGGAAACACACCTACAGTGCCAATTTTAATGCCAAAAGCATCAATTCTTATTCCTTAAGCTTGTCAACCTTAATTTACTTTATAATAATAGTTAGACATTGAAAACTGGGGGTTATTTGCTAAAGTTGTGGGGGGGTAGTGCTCGCTCCAGATTTTCGTGGGCCCTGGGCCAAAGAGTGTCACTGGGCTCCTTTAACACATGACACAATTCATGATCCTCTGATACGGCAGAGAAATAGCGGTATAGTACAATGAAAAATACTTCTTACATCACATGACTGATATCCATTTTAAATTCTCCAATAGCTCCAAAAGCAGACAGTATATTCCTCCATACAGTATTATGGCCACCGCATAGTGCGCCATACAGAGTAATGAGGCCCATATATTTCTCCATACAGAATCATTGGTCCCATATAATGTTCCATACAGTATATGATGAGCTCCACATAATGCTACAGTATATGTTGTTCACCATGGATGAAGCTCCAGTGTCCTATGGGCCCAAATAATGCTCCATATAAAATGGGCCAAATTTCTGATGCTCCAGTGTATAGTGGGCCTTGTAAATGCTGATCCAGTGACTGATGTCCACCTTTGGAACGCTCCAGTGTATGGTGGGCCCCAGATATCATTCTCCAGAGTATCGTGCTCCCCAAAAATTGCTCCCAACCTTTAAAACAATTAAATAAGTCTCCTTGCTAGGGAATCCCTGTACTCTGGACTCCTCGTCATGCCCATCTTCCATCTCTCTGCACTTGGACTGTTTAGGCAGAGGGCGTACAGACGTGATGTCATCGCGCTCTTTGACAAGAATGTCACTGTCAGGAAAAGTGTTTGGCTTCCAGGGGCAGTATGGTTGCAAAGCTGAACCTGAAATGAATGTCCAGAAGGGCACCTCCAGGAGTGGAGCCTGCGGCTTAATTGGACTCAACACTGGCAACCTCAACCATGCCATCCACAAAAAAGCTGCACAGATTGCAAGCTTAATTCCGTTAACAAACGAGACTCAGGCAAGCCCCCGCGGTCCGCGTCCAGCTTACTAGAGGGACACGCGAGGCTCTGGCCCGCGAGATCGGCCAATAACAGATCTGTCATGCCCTTACATGTTCGGGGCTGCACACGTGCTACAATGAAAGGACCAGCGTGTATCGCTTACAGGTGCAGATAACACGCTGAACCCCGATAGTGATGGGGATCTGGGATTACAATTCTTACCCACGAACAAGCATTTCCCAGTAAGTGCAGGTCAACCGTAATTACGGAATTAGGCCTAAATGGCATTCCAGAAAGAATGTGAAAAAATTAAGTGTCCAAACCACAGGTGCTGTAGCTTGCTTAACAGCTGGGCTCCTCTGCTGAGTAGTACACAGTTCTTACATAAACAGGCGGCATAGCTTGGTTCATGGGTGGCCAACTCTGCTGAGTAGCATACACAGTTACTAGGCCCAAAGTATTAAGTGGTGTAAATGCAGTAAAAAACTGGTTCTTTCATAAACAGGCGGCATAGCTCAATTCATGGGTGGGCTCCTCTTCTGAGTAGCAGACACAGTTACTAGGCCCAAAAGGATTTTCAGGACAATATGCGGTAAAAAATTATTAGAAACACACACGGTGTAGCTCCTTCACAGGTGTACTACACCGCTGGCTACCAGACATCGCTACTATGCCCTAAAACTGTCTATTATCTTTGAAAACCATTATTAATGTGAAAAAAAGATTCACTTTTGTTTAACGAAACGTTCTCGAACGGAAACTCGAACAGTCGAATTTTAATCAAAGTGTTGCAGTTCGACGTACGGATCTAACACCGCCCAAAACAGCTAGAATTTGAACTTGGCCAACAGTTCCACTCAAATACCACTCATCTGTAATCAGGAGGCAGACTCAGATGGTCTCAGGCACAGTATGGATTCGACAATATTGCAGAAAGTTGAGAAAGGGTACAGTATCACCGGATAGCAGATATATATAGCATCGTTTACACATTAAAAATCTATGTCTATATATCAGGAGGCAAACTCAGACAGTCTCAGGCCCAATATGGATTCGACAAGATTGTAGAAAGTTGAGAAAGGGTACAGTATCACCGGATAGCAGGTGTATATAGCATAGTTTAAACATTTAAAATCTCCGTGTTTATTTCCGAAGTACGAAAAAGACACTCACAGCCTCAGTATGGATTAGACAACAATCTAAAAAGTAGAAAAAAAGGAAATGTTTTTGAAGCGTACACCAGTATACACTGTTGGGTTATTTTTAAATCTTCATATATATTTCTGTCTCAGTAAGACAGTCCAGACTCTCCGCAAGAGGAAACGAGATGGATAAAAGTAAAGACATAAAGTCAAGTGATTGCAGAAATTTAGGAATTACTAATCACGGGAAAAACTCCCTGGTGAATTCTCAGAGGCGATGCTGACCCTCAATTACTTTGTGTGTGGAGACAGAGAAAACAGTTCTTTGTGAAGAAAGGGTTGCTATATCGCAGTACCGTGGATCCCATCACCGTTACTCATCTCCATCAAATTTTGACCACAGGGAGAGATGTAGACATGGTCCTCACTGCCTATAATGATCTGTCAGGTAACTTTGGAGTGCAAAAGACAGAAGCCACAGGCTGTAGGTGATTCTATTGGATTGGCATGAGAGGGCACATTTAAAAATGTGGGCAGGAATGTCACACGTCTGTGAGTAGGAAAACTGTGAAAGCTGATGATAAACCACCTCTGCATCTCATTGTGAGTCGACGTCCATAAAAAATGGAAGCCATTGATCATCTGAAGCTAGAGTCCGGCCAGCAGGACAGGGCATAGCTACGTCTTAACCATCATCTATTAGTTCACCACATTTGTAGTGGCAGTCCCAGGGAAGGATTTGACAGCCCAGACTACACAGCGCAGGAGCAGGGAGAGGTAAATATTGCAAATGCTGGGGCCCTGCCCAAGCAAGGGGGCCCACTCGTGGGCATCGGTACTGGCACTGGGCCCCTCATAGTGCACCGGTGTGTCTGACAGCGGGTGTGCACCCCCACCATCAGATACACTTGATTGCACTATGAGGGACCCTGTGCCAGTGCCGGCGCCCAAGAGTCGGCCCACCCACCTGTCTAGGGCAATGGCACTCACACGGTTGCGTGCGCTAGGTGGTGACCCCAGCCATGGAGGGGAGGCAGCCCAGTTAGGGAGGTTTAAAAAATGGTGTATGTTGATGTTGGACATTCAGCAGCTGCAAATGGAAGAATCGGAGAAGTCTGTGGAAGAGGAGGACAAAAGCAAGCCATTTTTCTGGCAACCTATGTGTCATTAGGGGAAGGTGGGATAAATCCTTTGAAACCCATGCATGATTCATTTTAATGAAGGTTAGATCATCAACATTTTGGGTCGACAGACGGGTCCTTTTTTCTGTCAGGATTGAGCCAGCAGCACTGAAGACTCTTTCCGATAGCACACTAGCAGCAGGGCAAGCGAGCTCCTGTAAGGCATATTGTGCCAATTCAGGCCAGGCATCCAGTTTAGAGGCCGAATAGTCAAAGGGGAATGACCTGTGAGGGAGAACATCGATATGGGAGAAGTAGTTTGTAACCATAGTTGACAACTGCTGTCTCCTGTCACTTTCAATCGATGCAGTATTACCAGTCGTGTGAGCGGGACTTGAAAGATCAGTCCACAACATGGTCATGAAACCCCTGTCTCCAATGCCACTTCTGATGTGTGCACCCCCAACACCTCTTCCAAGTTGCCCCCGACCCCTTCGGCTCGTGTGAGAACCATCACCGCTGCTGTGTGCTGGGAATGCCTCAACCAACCGGTTTACCAGAGTTGCTTGTTTGTTAGCCAATATTTGGTCAAGGTTCTCCTGTGGCATGATGTTTTGGAATTTGCCTTTATAGTGTGGATCCAGGATGCTGGCCAACCAGTAGTCATCATCGTTCATCATTTTGGCAATGTGGGGGTCCCTTTTTAGGATCTGCAAGGCATAATCTGACATGTAGGCCAATGTTCCCGGTGTCAATGATGCACTGTGAGTGCTGGGTGGAGGAGCACTTTCTGGCAAATCCACATCCCTCCAGTCACGCACAAACCCTGTACCAGACCTTGCCACGCCAACATTTTCTCTTGCCCCACGAGAAGCATCCTCCTCCCCTAAATAATCATCCCCATCATCATCCTCCTCTTCTTCCTCCACCTCGTCCACGACAGTTCCCTGAACAGACAATGGCTGACTGTCATCAAGGCTTCCCTCCTCCTCTTCCTCATCATCCTCGGCTGCAGATGCCTGCTCCTTGATGTGCGTCAAAGTTTGCATGAGCAGACGCATAAGTGGGTTGCTCATGCTTATGATGGCGTCGTCTGCGCTTACCAGCCGTGTGCATTCCTCAAAACATTGAAGGACTTTACAGAGGTCTTTCAGCTTCGACCACTGCACATCTTGTCAACTCCATGTCTGCCCTTAAAGTGCCTGCCCGTGTATCCTCCCACAAATGCATTACGGCCTGCCTCTGTTCGCACAGCCGCTCAACCATATGCAGGGTGGAGTTCCACCTTGTTGCAACGTCGATAATTAGGCGGTGCTTGGGAAGGTGGAGCAATCGCTGCAGCTTCTGCATATGACAGGAGTGTACCGGCGACCGGCGGATGTGCGAGCACAGTCTTCGAACCTTATGGAGCAGGCCTGTTAACTCTGGATAATTAGTGAGAAAGCACTGCACCACAAGGTTCAAAGTGTGAGCCAAGCAAGGTATGTGTCTGAGTTTTGAAAGGGCTATGGCTGCCACAAAATTCCGGCCGTTATCACTAACTACCTTGCCTGCTTCAAGATGTAGACTGCCCAGCCATGACTCAGTTTGTCGCTGAAAGTAGTCGGCCAGTACCTCCACCGTGTGTCTGTCGCCCAAACACATCATCTGCAACACAGCCTGCTGATGCTTTCCACTAGCTGATCGATAGTGGGACACATTGTGTGCACCACTGTCAGCTGCGGATGCAGTGCTCGTGCGACTACGCTCTGTGGACGAGCTTTCGCTTCTAGAGGAGGAGGGTCGAACGCCTACAGCCAACTTTTTCCTATACCATGGGCTAGGCAGTACTGTGACATCACAGCTGTCCCCTGTGTACTCTGCATCCACCACATTAACCCAGTGCGCAGTGATGGACACGTAACGGCCCTGGCCATGCCTACTGGACCATGCATCAGTTGTGAGGTGCACCTTTCCACTCACTGATTGCTTGAGTGCATGGACAATGCGGTCTTTCACATGAAGGTGGAGGGCTGGGATGGGTTTGCGAGAAAAGAAGTGGCGACTGGGTAGGTCATAGCGTGGTACTGCGTAGGCCATGAGTTCGCGGAAAGCTGCGCTTTCAACCAACCGATAGGGCATCATCTCTAACGAGATTAGTTTGGCAATGTGGGCGGTCAAACCCAGTGTACGCGGATGAGAGGATGAGTACTTTCTTGTCCTACTCATAGTCTCTGGTAGGGTGAGCTGGACTTGAGAGCTGCATATGGTGGAACTACCGGTGGACATGAGAGAGGGTGATGATGGTGATGGAGTTGGTGTTCTTTCTGATGGCCTAGATTCAGTCTTTTGTTGCAATAACAGTGTGATTCCCTGACTGATTTGCCCTTGCGACGACAACTCAACATTTGCAGCTGGTGGTGTGCTAACCGGTGGACTTACAGTGGGGGAAACAATGTAGCGTTGCTGACTACCTTCTTTGGAAGCAGTAGCACATGTGGTACGTGAGTTTTGGTAGTCCGTCCACGCTTGCAAGTGCATGGTGGTTAAATGTCTTAGCATGCAACTGGTATTCAAATTTCTCAGATTTTTCCCTCGGCTAAAGGTCTTTGCACACTTCTTACAGATAACCTTTGCCTGATCATTAGGATTTTGTTCAAAAAAGTGCCACACTGCACTCTTCCTACTATGGAAGACATTTTGAGGCCTTGCACGCTGTGCTATTTTGACCGTCTGGTCAAGCTGTCCTGCAACCCTTTTGGTTTCTGTAACCCATTTTTGAACTGCTTCGGGCCTGCCAGATAACAGCTGTTGCGATGTCGATGCCCGCTGTGGATGCTCCTCCTCCTCTGCTGAGCTATTGGCAGTGGCACCCTCTACCCCCAATGGAAGCCAATCTGGGTTAACAAAAGGGTCATCCATCAGCTCCTCTTCAATGTCATGTGCACCTTCCTCTGTGTCACCGTGTATGGTGGTATAGTATGCGGGAAGGGGCACCTGAGTTTCATCTGGGTCAGATTCTGGCTCATTACACTGCGAGGACAATGTAGTGCTCTGAGTGAATGTACCAGCAGATAAATCTAGCAGTGGCTGTGCATCAGTACACCATGTCAGATTCATCTTTGCCTGGGTAATTCACGATTTGACTTGATAACCCAGGCATGGTATGTGAAAACAGCTCCATGGAGTAATCTGTAGTGTGGCCTGCCGCGTCCTTCAATTTTGGTTGGGGTGAAGGACACAAGGAAAGGTGTGGTTCATGAACATGAGCCTCCAATGATGACTCAGTGCTTTTATTTTTTAAAACTTCAGAAGAGGAGGCGATAGAGCTGGAGGCTGAGTCAGCAATGTAAGCCAAAACTTGTTCTTGAAGCTCCAGCTTTAAAAGCGGTTTACCTACTCCCAGAAAAGGGAGCCTTCGAGGCCTTGTGGAGCCAGATGATGACGCAGGCTCAACACCTCCTGCATTAGGTGCTATTTTGCTTTTGCCACTACCAGCTGATCCACCACCAACACCAACACCATCATTACCAGCTGCCAACCCCCGCCCACTTCCACGGACTCTTCCACCACACTTCCTCATTTTTGGGGAAAACGTACCCAAAAAACCACCAACTATATGGTACTGTAAAACAAGGTACAAGGTTTATATAGTGGAGGTGGGGAGAATTGGAATCTCTGTAGACTTCAGGACACAGTTGGATTCTGTCAGGCCCTGTTTATTTTACACCGCAATGTGACAGGCAGATTCTGGATGGTGTAATAAAGGTGGATAGAGGACTGTGGAGAATTGGAATCTCTCTACACTTCAGGACACAGTTGGATTCTGTCAAGCCCTGTGTCTATAACACCGCAATGTGACCAGAAGAAATTGCCTAGTGTATGACAAACTACAAGGTGTATATAGAATCTCCCTAGAGTGTAGGTCTGTAAGAACAGACAAACTCCTCTGCTTTTCCTTACATAGTCACACACGTAGATAGCTTCAATTTGGCCATGATAGCAGCCGTTACACGGTGCTGAGAGAGGAGCGTGCACGTACACTGCTGTACGGTGTATGTAAAATTGTCAAGCTCCGTGTTTTTGTATATGGACTGACACACGCTGTCTCTCTCTAGTTTTGAATGTAATCAAACAGCAAATATACTAAACTGTTTGAAAAACAGACAAAACTATAAGGTGTAGGTCTGTAAGAACGGACAAACTCCTTGACTTTTCCTTACAGAGTCACACACGTAGATAGCTTCAATTTGGCCATGATAACAGCCGTTACACGGTACTGGGAGAGGAGCGTGCACGTACACCGCTGTACGGTGTATGTAAAATTGTGAAGCTCCGTGTTTTTGTATACGGACTGACACACACTGTCTCTCTCTAGTTTTGAATGTAATCAAACAGCAAATATACTAAACTGTTTGAAAAATGGACAAAACTATAAGGTGTAGGTCTGTAAGAATGGACAAACTCCTCGAATTTTCCTTACAGAGTCACACACGTAGATAGCTTCAATTTGACCGTGATAACAGCCATTACACGGTACTGTGTGAGGAGCGTACACCGCTGTACGGTGTGTGAAAAAATGAACGCTCACTACCTCACCAGGACAAAACAATACAATTTGGATTGCTTTTAAAAAAGCAGTTTGAACACCAGTGTGCACACAGCAATGCAGCTAGGCTTAAAAGGCAGGCTAATCACCACCAGCGCTGCTGCACAAAAGCAAAAATCTTCACCTTTCACTGCACAGTAACTACAGTGAAAAGCGCTAGCAGCATAAGCAGTTTTTTTTTCTTTTTGCCTTCCTAACGCTCTCCCTCCCTATTCTGAGATCAGCATGAGTAACATGGCGGTCCCCGCCCTTTTATACCCCCTGTGACGCCACACAAAGCAAGCCAATCACTTGCATGCCCTTCTCCAAGATGGTGGTGACTGCTGCCTATGTCATCACGTTGCCCACAGTGTCCGTTCTTCCTGATTGGCTGAAAAAGGGCGCTAAAGCATCTTTTGAAATGCGACTTTGGTGCTAAAGTCGCCGACCTCGTGGCCGACCTCACACTAAGGTCGGGTTTCGTTTCATGAAACCCGACTTTGGTGAAAATCGGCGACTTTTGAATTTTTTCGACCCGTTTCACTCAACTCTAATCATTATTATTGCTTTTCCAAACCCAACATCATAGTGAAATGTTTTTTCCACTAAAGCACCACTCCAACATTTTTCTTTTATTGCAGAGCTGGAGTGGTGCCACAAATGTAAGGTCCTGGCATTTAATCTCATACTAACCAGCAGCCATTTTCATCTGTTTCTGGTGCCACTTTGGAAAGTCTCCAGCAGTTTGTGACCTGTTGTATTACTCCAGTATTTTCTGTAGTGATCAGGAAGTAAAATAATCAATGTAAGTATGCGAGAGCCAGAATGAGGCTCTCATAGACTTAGATTAAGAGCTTGTGACCGTTACATCTGACTTGTGATCAGTCAGAAGCTGCAGTCACAAGATGGCAGCATGGGACTCAAGATGGCAGCTGAAGAAAGCGGCTGGTAAGTTTAAGACTAGGAGCAGAGAACTTAGATTAGCTGGAGTGGTGCTTTAATTTAACAATACAATTAAAGTTTTCTTCTGGTATTTTTAAAAGTTAGCAGTGGAAGTCTTACTTACTACAAGAATGAGTCTTTCATTAAAAGACTGATGCTATGACAGATTGTAAGAGATGACATCAGGATATCAAGCTGAATGCTGAGACCATTGATTAGGTAGGCTCAGATGACTGGGGATCAGGACATCATCTCTTCCATTGGAGATAGTTGATGTGACAGTGCTGAAGTAGACGCTGGGGTAAATATGCCTTTTTTATGAGTATCCTTTTCCACTGTTAACATTTAAAGAAGACCTGAAACCTCATGATAACAGAATTACCATTTTGGTGTTTTTGTCCTTTGCTCTTTATATTAGGTAAACAAATGAAAAATCAGAACCACAGGCATGTATTCATTGACTGGATGTTCTTTATTACTGCATTCTCAAATCCCAATAAATTTTTAGAAACCACATAAAACAATGTAAAATAAAAAAGGAGAGATATATACGGTATCACTCCAACCATATATTTTACTAATCTGTGAAACTGTAATGCTAATGCATCGCTTGTCCACCCTGGTCTATGTACACCCTCATCCACTAGTTGTTTGCAATGACAGTAATGACCACATGCCACCAATACAGCTAGTGATTAGCTTAAGTAATAATCAAAAGACACACCATATCATTGTTTGAGCCTGGTAAACTGAGAATGTCAGGGGACTAGGGAAACATTATTATGCCCTGCATAGTATTTCTGAAAATATTGGTTGGATAACCCTTTTTCTTAATGCCAACAAGAATTAAAAAAGATTCGACATTTGTGCCACTGAAATTGTCAGTGCAGCAACATATCACATCTAGACTGAAAGATTGAATTTTCACACAATACCTACTAACAATACATCCTAATGATATTATTAATTGTCCTCTCACTCAATACATATATGTGAAAAAGCACAGAAAGAAATGACAATACCAGCCGAAGAGCAACAAGAGAGGGATAAGACGACTACAAATCAATAATTATAATTTATTTACACATTATTATTATTATTATTATTTATTGTTATAGCGCCATTTATTCCATGGCGCTTTACATGTAAGGAGGGGTATACATAATAAAAACAAGTACAATAATGTTAAACAATACAAGTCATAACTGGTACACATATATTGGGGCTGCAATTTTATGCACTTCCACATATGGGATACCTTTTCTCTATCTGAGTTCGTTTTGGTCAGTTTCCACCAGATTATGATGTGTTACCCCCCTGAACTGATAAGATTACTGCTGTGATTGCCTGCCTTAAGCCCCCGTTACACACTGCGATATCGCTAGCAATATCGCTGTAAAGTCACCGATTTTGTGACGTTGCAGCGATATTGCTAGCGATATCGCTGCATGTGATATTTACCTCCGACCGGCTCCCCCGCTGGTTATCGCTGATCGCGCGAGAAGCTCCTGGACAATTCCTCGTTGGTCACTTCCTGCAGCGCTTCCTGTGGCGCCGACGAGCGACGCGTGGAGCCGGGCGGGAGGACGCAGGATCGCCGCGTCTGACAGGTAAGTAGCGATCCCCGTCCCCAGCGATGTCGCTGGTGAGATCTGCCTGTTTGGCAGCTCACTAGCGACCACCTAGTGATGCACCAGCGATCCTGACCGCGTCATATCGCTGGTCGGGATCGCTGGTGCATCACTAGGTGTAACGGTACCCTTACTATTTATCATGGCATATTAATTCACTTCACTAGGGGGTTATTCATCCATCTTATCTTTGACTTTTTGCCATCAGACCTGTAGGCATTTAACAATGCATGTTTTGAGTTTATCTGTTACTTAGATTCTTTTGTTACTAGGACACATTATTATTCATGCACCTTGTATCCCATACCTGATATATTTGTGGATACGTGAATTATTTTTGACACTGTGCTCTATTGCCTCTACATTTGTACAAAGAAATCTATTGCTATTGTTTTATGTAATTTGTAATAAAATTGTCATTTTATTTTACTACACTTTGGACTTCGTACTCCATGTCTCTTGTAGGATATATCAAGATAGTTAACTATCCGGATATGTATACCTAACTATCCTGATATGCATAGCTAACTATCCGGATATGTATAGTTAACTATCTGTAAATGAATACCTAATTATCCTGATATGTACACGTAACTATTCTAATCTGTATGTGTAACTATCCTGATATATACTGTATCTGGATATATGTACTGTATATGCAACTATCCTGATATGTACTGTATATGCAAATATCCTAATATGTATATGTAACTATCCTGATATCTGTAGCTAACTATGCTGATATGTAAAGGTAAGTTTCCTGATATGTATAGCTTACTATCCTGATACAAAGTATGTAGCTAACTATACTGATATGTATACAGTGGTTTGTGAAATAATTCAGCCCTTCGTCTTTTTACTTATTTTGTTACATTACACATGTGTTTAATTATTTTTGTAATCCAATTGTGTGTGATGCATCAGCATTAAGTAGTCCAAGTTGGTGAAGTGAACTGAGAAAAATATAGGCATAAATTAAATCTAAGTGTCACATGGTCTGTCAGTATATACACATTTCTGAAAGGCCACAAAGGCTGCAACACCAATAGGCAAGAGGCACCACTAACCAAACAACACTGTGAAGACCAAAGAGATCTCCAAACAAATGGACAAAGTGGTTGAAAAGAACAAGTTAAGGTTTGGTTAATAAAATATCTGTAATTTGTATGTAACCCCTTCTTATGTACAGCACCATGGAATCAATGGTGCTATATAAATAAATACAGTTAGGTCCATATATATTTGGACAGAGACAACATTTTTCTAATTTTGGTTCTAGAGATTACCACAAAGAATTTTAAACAAAACAATTCAGATGCAGTTGAAGCTCAGACTTTCAGCTTTCATTTGAGGGTGTCCACATTAAAATTGGATGAAGGGTTAAGAAGTTTCAGCTTCTTAACATGTGCCACCCTGTTTTTATAGGGACCAAAAGAAATTGGACAATTGACTCCAAGGCTATTTCATGGACAGGTGTGGGCAATCCCTTCATTATGTCATCCTCAATTAAGCAGATAAAAGGCCTGGAGTTGATTTGAGGTGTGGTGCTTGTAATTGGAAGGTTTTGCTGTGAAGGAAACATACGGTCAAAGGAGCTCTCCATGCAGGTGAAACAAGCCATCCTTAAGCTGCAAAAACAGAAAAAACCCATCCGAGAAATTGCCCCAACATTAGGAGTGGCAAAATCTACAGTTTGGTACATCCTGAGAAAGAAAGAAAGCACTGGTGAACTCATCAATGCAAAAAGACCTGGGCGCCCCTCGGAAGACAACAGTGGTGGATGATCGCAGAATAATCTCCATGGTGAAGAGAAACCCATTCACTACAGCCAACCAAGTGAACAACACTCTCTAGGAGGTAGGCGTATCAATATCTAAATCTACCATAAAGAGAAGACTGCATGAAAGTAAATACAGAGGGTTCACTGCACAGTGCAAGCCACTCATAAGCATCAAGAATCAAAAGGCTAGACTGGACTTTGCTAAAAAAACATCTAAAAAGCCAGCACAGTTCTGGAAGAACATTCTTTGAACAGATGAAACCAAGATCAACCTCTACCAGAATGATGGATAGAGAAAAGTATGGCAAAGGCGTGGTACAGATCATGAGCCAAAGCATACCGCATCATCTTTAAAACACAGCGGAGGCAGTGTGATGGCTTGGGCATGCATGGCTGCCAGTGGCACTGGGTCACTAATGTTTATTGATGATATGACACAGGACAGAAGCAGCCGAATGAATTCTGAGGTATTCAGAGCCATACTGTGTGCTCAGATCCAGCCAAATACAGCCAAACTGATTGGTCGTCGTTTCATACTACAGATGGACAATGACCCAAAACATAAAGCCAAAGCAACCCAGGAGTTTATTAAAGCAAAGAAGTGGAATATTCTTGAATGGCCAAGTCAGTCACCTGATCTCAACCCAATTGAGTATGCATTTCACTTGTTAAAGACTAAACTTCAGACAGAAAGGTCCACAAACAGCAACTGAAAACCACCGCAGTGAAGGCCTGGCAGAGCATCAAAAAGGAGGAAACACAGCGTCTGATGATGTCCATGAGTTCAAGACTTCAGGCAGTCATTGCCAACAAAGGGTTTTCAACCAAGTACTAGAAATTAACATTTTATTTACAATTATTTAATCTGTCCAATTACTTTTGGTCCTTTTAAAAACAGGGTGACACATGTTAAAGAGCTGAAACTCCTAAACCCTTCATCCAATTTTAATGTGGATACCCTCAAATGAAAGCTGAAAGTCTCAACTTCAACTGCATCTGAATTGTTTTGTTTAAAATTCATTGTGGTAATGCCTAGAATCAAAATTAGAAAAATGTTGTCTCTGTCCAAATATATATGGACCTAACTGTAGTAATAATAATAATAATAATAAAAAACATCATCATCTGTGATGATTCCCCAAAGAACCATCAAATCCATTATCGTCAAATGTAAAGAACATGGTACCACAGCAAATCTGTCAAGAGAGGGCCACCCACCAAAACTCTCAGCCCAGGCAAAAAGAAGCATTAATCAGAGAGACAGCAAGGAGACTAAGGTTAACCCTAAAGGAGCTGCAGAGTTCCCAAGTAGAGATTGGGATATCTGTCCTTACGACTACAAAAAGCCATACAAGCCACAGAGGTGGCCTTTATGGAAGAGTGAGCAGAAAAAAGCCTTTTCTGACATACTGTACAGTAATTGTAAAGCTCGTTTTGAGTTTGCCAAAAGACATTTGAGATACTACCCAAATGTATTGAGGAAGGTGCTGTGGTTACATGAGACCAAAATTTAACTTTTTGGCCACCAAGGTAAATGCTATTTCTGGCAGCAAACTGACACAGTTCATTATCCCAAGAACACCATCCCCACAGGGAATCATAATGGTGGCAGTATCATGCTATGGGTATGTTTTTCAGCAGCAGAGACAAGGAAAATGGTCTGTTTCAAGGGGAAGATGGATGGTGCAAAAACAGGGATATTCGAGGCAAAACCTGTTTCAGTATGTCAGTGATTTGAGACCAGGATGGAGGTACACCTTACAACAAGGCAATGACCCAAAACATACTGTTAAAGCAACACTCGAGTGGTTTAAGGGGAAAATTGTAAATGTTTTGGAGTGGCCTAATCAAAACCCAGACCTTAATCTAATTGAGAAACTGTGGTCAGTCTTGAAGATTCCTGTTCACCAAAGGAAACCATCTAACTTGAAATGGGCAAAAGTCCCAGTTTCAGGATGGAGAAAACTCTTAGAGACTTATCCAAAGCAGTTTGCAGCTACACTACCATTCAAAAGTTTGGGGTCACCCAGACAATTTTGTGTTTTCCATGAAAACTCATACTTTTATTGATCAAATGAGTTGCCAAATGAATTTAAAATCTAGTCCAGACATTGACAAGGTTTGAAAAAAAGATTTTTTTTTAAAAATATAATTTTCTCCTTCAAACTTTGCTTTCGTCAAAGAACGCTCCCTTTGCAGCAATTACAGCATTTCAGACTTTTCGCATTCTAGCAGTTAATTTGCTGAGGTAATCTGGAGAAATTTCACCCCATGCTTCCAGAAACCCCTCCCACAAGTTGGTTTGGCTTCATGGGCACTTTTTGCGTACCATACGGTCAAGCTGCTCCCACAACAGCTCAATGGGGTTGAGATCTGGTGACTGCGCTGGCCACTCCATTGCATATAGAATACCAGCTGCCTGCTTCTTTACTAAATAGCTCTTGCATAATTTGGAGGTGTGCTTTGGGTCATTGTCCTGTTGTAGGATGAAATTGGCTCCAATCCAGGGCTGTCTACAGGGTATGGCACGATGTTGCAAAATGGAGTGATAGCCTTCCTTATTCAAAATCCCTTTTACCTTGTACAAATCTCCCACTTTACCAGCACCAAAGCAACCCCAGACCATCACATCACCTCCACCATGCTTGGCACATGACGTCAGGCACTCTTCTAGCATCTTTTCAGTTATTCTGAATCTCGCAAATGTTCCTCTGTGTGATCCAAACACCTCAAACTTGGATTCGTCCATAACACTTTTTTCCAATATTCCTCTGTCCAATGTCTGTGTTCTTTTGCCCATATTAATATTTTCGTTTTATGAGCTCATCTCAGATATGGCTTTTTCTTTGCCACTCTGCCCTGAAGGCCAGCATCCCGGAGTCACCTATTCACTGTAGACGTTGACACTGGCGTTTTGTGTGTTCTATTTAATGAAGCTGCCAGTTGAGGACCTGTGAGGCATCGATTTCTCAAATTACATACTCTAATGTACTTGTCTTGTTGCTCAGTTGTGCAGTGGGGCCTCCCACTTCTCTTTCTACTCTGGTTAGAGCCTGTTTGTGCTCTCCTCTGAAGGGAGTAGTACACTCCATTGTAGGAAATCTTCAGTTTCTTGGCAATTTCTCGCATTGAATAGCCTTCATTTCTAAGAACAAGAATAGACTTTCGAGTTTCATATTAAAGTTCTTTTTTTCTGGCCATTTTGAGAGTTTAATGGAACCAACAAATGTAGTGCTCCAGATTCTCAACTAGCTCAAAGGAAGGTCAGGTTTATAGCTTCTCTAATCAGCCAACTGTTTTCAGCTGTGCTAACGTACTTGCACAAGGGTGTTCAAGGGTATTTTCACCATCCATTAGCCTTCTTACACAGTTAGTAAACACAAAGTACCATAAGAACACTGGAGTGATGGTTGTTGGAAATGGGTATCTATGAACCTATGAACATATTGCATTACCAACCATGACATTTGCAGCTAGAATAGTCATTTACCACATTAACAATGTATAGAGTGTATTTCTGAATCATTTGATGTTAGCTTCGTTGGAAAAAAAACTGCTTTTCTTTAAAGAATAAGGAAATTTCTAAGTGACCCTAAACTTTTGAACGGTAGTGTATAATTGCTGCAAAAAGAGGGTCTACAAAGTACTGATTTCAGGGTGATGAATAATTATACACTCTGAAGTGTTCAGTTATTGTGTCCTATTTGTTGTTTGCTTCACAAAAGAAACAAAAACAAATGTTCACAATTGTAGACATGTTCTTTGGATGAACTCATGCAAATCCTCAAAAAAAAATCTGTGAAATTCCAGGTTTTGAGGTAGTAAAACAAGAAAAATACCAAGGAGGGTGAATACTTTTGCAAGCCAGGGTAGCAAACAATCCTGATGTTAATAGATAACTATCCTGTAAACATGTATAAAGATATAATAATATTGATTGTTATTCATCTTTCCCTCTTTTGTCGCTCTTCAGCTGTGTTCAGTTTCCAATTATTTATTAATTAAGATAAACAGATATTTATATTTCAAGAGTATCTCTAATTTTGTCCCTATAAATATGTCAATAAAAGGGTTTATTCACAGGCATAAAAAATATACAATTGGCACATTGTGGACAAAAGGATTCACATAATTACCATTTGTTACACAGTCTATAAAGATTGAGTTGAAGTAAGTTAAGCAGAAGATTCATACTTGAGATTTTCCAATGCTGTTAGTTTAATGTGTGGAACACATTTTGACAGTTCACTGAATGCAAGGCATTGTAATTATTATTTACATATATGAGTCCTAAATCTATATTCCCCACAAGATATTTTTTATGTCATGTTTTTATGTGAACCAGAATTTTTTTTTTGCTGAAACCATATAAATATACCCTTCTTTGACAAAATGAAGATGCAGTGGTGCGTCTTAATATTATGTGCTCCAAGAACCTTGGATCTTCAATTTGATCATGTTTTCACCATAATTTGTTGTACAGACTGCATTAAGTTTTTAAAGATCTTTATATTACTCTGCATAGCGACTAACTCATTTTCATAGCACAGAGGTGTCATGGTCAGAAATTAAAATACTCCAAGGTGACAATAATTCCTATTTGACCAATTCCTTAATATGATATAATAAAAAGGTAAAGCGTCATGTTCCATAGCTCATTTCTGCTGAACTATTTTAGGAAGACTGGACCTACTGTAAGGCTTGTTAGGTATCTGTTAATATTCTGTATACTTTTCCAACAGTTATACTTTTCTTTACTTAAGTTAATTTATGTAATTTATGTAGGAAAATGGAAACCTTGCTTTCTCCAAGAAAAATTATAGGAGGCGATTCATCACGACCGGTAATTGTCTCGCCAGTCTTGATGGGTATTTGTTTTGGAACGTAAGCTCCTGATTAATTATGAGGCTCACCCCTCTTAATGAATCAGGTGAGATGTATAGTGGCATGCTCTGATATGTGCACCTCACCACAAATTTTTCTCCAGCCTATGCTGGAGTTAGATTTGTGCCATAGCGACAGCCGCTGCTCATCAAAAATTTTACGAGCAGTGATCACCATGCCCAATCACACTCCAGCTCTGCCCACTTTGTCAGAGCTGGGGAAAAAAATGGCACAAATCATCTTTTTAAGCTCAATCTCATTTTGCCCCCCCAAAGAATGCGTCTTTTCAAGGCTTTTTTTTAATAAAAATCTGGCTAAAAAGCTGTGACGAATCACCCCAATAGTTTCTGCTAATCTAATAGTTGCACAGGAGAGCTCCTATAATCATTAATCCTTTAATGACATAGGAATTTTTCATTTTTCTGCTTTCATTTTTTCATTCGCTTGGTCCAAGAGCCATAACATTTTTATTATTCCATCACAATAAAGATATTACGCCTTGTTTTTGCAGGACAAGTTTTAAATTTGAATTATAAAATTTACTTCACCATAACGTGTACTGGCAAATTGGAAAATAAGTGTGATGAAACTGAAAAAAATCATCCCACTTTCCTGGATGCAAATTGGACCAATTCTAATACGCTTGTGAGACCCCATCCTTAGTATGACTATGGCAATACTAAATTTGTCCAGATTTTTTTACTATTTTATTGGTGAAAAACAATTCTGAAATATAAAAAGAAAAAAAAATTGGCGCTAATTGTTGAGACCCATAAAAATATGTTTACGTTTCCATCAATGGCGTTGTATGAGGCTTTGTTTTTGACACCCTCAGGTGACATTTTTTATTGATACCATTATAAGGTACGTACAATGGCATGTAAATGTTTGGGCATTCCTGGTCAAAATTACTGTTATTGGGAACAATTAAGCAAGTTGAAGATGAAAGGCAAATTTGGCACAAGTGGACACATTTCCTTTGTATTTTAAGCAAAAAATACTTATATATTTTCATCTTTTATGTTTTAAAAATAATGAAAACGAAAATGGCCTGATGCAAAAATTTGGGATAACTGCATGGTTAATACCTAGTAGCACCCCATTTTGAAAATATCACAGCTTGTAAATGCTTAATGTAACCAGCCAGGAGTCTTTCAATCTATGTTTAAGGGATTTTAATCCATTCTTCCTTGGAAAATTCTTTCAGTTCTGTGAGATTTCAGGGTCGTCTTGCATGCACTGCTATTTTGAAATTTAGCCACCAATTTTCAATGATGTTCAGATCAGGTGACTGTGAAGGGCATTGTAAAACATAAATCATTCAGCTTGCATCTTTTTAAGTAGTCTATTGTGGATTATGACTTGTGTTTAGGGTCATCATACATTTGCAGAAGCCATCCTCTTTTCAACTTCAGCTTTTTTATAGATGGTGTTATATTTAGTGATGTGTGGACCCTTGAGTGTTTGGGTCCGTTGGGTTAGGCCGAATATTAAAAAAAGTTTAGTTCAGGTATCAGAACTGTACCCGAACTCGTACCTGAACTCGGACCCCATTCAAATATATGGGGCCCTGAACATCTGGCATTTCCCATGCTGTCATTTATGAGAAAGCGCAAGAATCACCAGCTCTTTCACTATTCCGTCCATGAGAGCGCTGTGGCTCTCACGCTGTCACATAGATGACAACGTGTGAGCCTACAGCTGTGATCGATAAGAAAAAGGTTACTGCTGGTGATGGGCATCAGCTAATGAGAGTACTACTTGCTGATAGCAGCAAGGTCAGACAATGCTGATGAGAGTATTCACCAGTCCATAGGAAGGAAGATGTCAGTGAAAATATTAGCTCAGTGCATGTGTAGCTTACTGTACATGTATTTACTGAATAAATAAATAAATAAAAGAAAAAAATGGCGTGGGGTCCTCTCGATTCTTGATAACCAGTGCAGGCAAAACCAACACCTGTGGGCTGCATCCCCAGCTGTCTACTTTATCTTGACTGGTTATCAAAAATACAGAGGTCTGCATGCTGTTTTTTTCTTTTATTATTTAAATAAAAAAATTTAAAACCAGAGTGGGGTTCCCATTTTTCAAAAACAGCCAAGTTGGGGGCTGGTATTCTCAAACTGGGAAGAGGCCATGGATATTGTCCCTCCGCAGCCTAAAAATAGCAGCTCACAGCTGCCACAAAAGAAGGCACATCCATTAGATGTGCCAATTCTGGTGCTTTGCCTGGCTCTTCCCACTTGTCCTGGTGCAGTGGTAAGTGGAGTAATAGTTAGGTTGATGTCAGCTGTTATATGTTCGCTGACATCAAACCCTGGTGTTAGTGATGGAGTGGCATCTATCAGACACCCCATTACTAACCCCATAGTCAAAAGTAATAAAGCCACACAAAAGTTAAGTCCTTTAACTAAAATAAGCATACAAAGACCATCATTTGAAATAAAACTTCCCAACCCTCTTTTACCCATTTATTCAACAAAAATAAAAATAAAGAAGCATAGTTATAATTATACTTGCCTTTCCACTGATAATCCATTAATGTCCATGTTCAACAAGAATCAGGAAGGCTTGGAGACCGGTCACATAAGTGATGCAACCGTTCTCAATGCCAGCAGGGACACACTGAGCAGAGCGTGAGAACATGGCTGCAGTGACTGGCAGTAGCTAGTGATGGGTTTACCCCTGGGTGTTCAATTCGGAAGGTTGGGCCAAACATTTAAACATTTAAGAAATGTTTGATTCTGGTACCAGAACAATACCTAATCCCGGACCTCATTCAGATTAATAGGGTCTTGAACATTTTTTGTTTACCACAGTATGGGTCCCCCCATTTTTGTCAACTAGACAAGCTAAAGCTGAAATTTCAGGATTGGTATTTTCAGGCTGGTAAGGGGAAATGGATATTAACCCCCTCAGCCTAAAAATAGCAGCCTGCCCCAGAAAAGACACATCTATTAGATGCTTTTCCTGGCCTTTCCCACTTGCCCTGTGGCAGTGGTAAGTTGGGTAATATTTGTGGGGTTGACGTCACCTTTGTATTGTCAGGTGACATCAAGCCCACAGGTTGCTAATGGAGAAGCATCTATAAGATGCCTATCCATTACGAACCCCATTGTCATATTGTAAATAAAAACACCCAGAATAAAGTCCTTTATTTGAAATAAAAATCAACACCGTTTTCCAAATTTATTTAAAAGTAACAAAGTTATACTCACGTTACACCCATTCCATTGAAGCACTTGTCCCCTATTAAAAAAGAAAAATAATAAACAGCCATATCCCTCACCTATCCGAAAGGAAGATGTCACATGCCATAATCTATTTCGGCAATATGTGGTTTACAACCTGGATGGTGCCATAATGTGACTGTCCAGGCTGAAACCACGGGAGAATGACATGCTGAGAGTGAAGCTTCAGGGTCAGCGCCAGTGCCGGACTGATGAACACCCGAGAGTCCGGCACTTGATCTACCATGAGATCTGGTGGCTGTGAGTTCAGTAAAGGTTACGAGTTAACAGCCACCAGGTCTCCCAGCAGCTGCAAGGCCCAGAAACCTCTTGGGAAACCTTGAAGGGCACTGTAAAGTTACTTGTATTTCTAGCTGCTGGAACACCTGGAGGCTGCAAACTAAGGATACCTTGGTTTTGGATTTTGCTATACTTTTTTATAAATAAAAAAATGAAAAAAATGACATGGAGTCCCCTGTAATTTTCAAAGCCAGCTAAGGAAAAGCCAATGGCTGGGGACTGATGTTAATATTCTGGAATGTGGCCAATAGCCATAAAAGTTCTCAGACTATTAATATCAGCTCACAGCTGTTTGCTTAGCCTTTACTGGTTATTAAAGGGGAGACCCTCCCAAAAAATGATGTGATGTCTCCATTATATTTACTAACCATCAAAGGCTAATCAGACAGCTGTGGACTGATATCAGAAGCCTAGGAAGGGGCCATAGATATTGGCCCTCCCCAAGACTCAGAATATCAGCCCTCAGCCACCCCAGAAATGGTGCATCCATAAGATGTGCCAATTCTGGTGCTTAGCCTCTCTCTTCCCACTTGACCTGTTGCAGTGGCAAGTGGGGTAGTAGTATTGGTGTTGATTTCAGCTTTGCAATGTCAGTTGACATCAAGCCAAGGAGATAGTAATGGAGAGGCATCTATAAGACACCCCCAATACTAACCCCAAAGTCAATATAATAAAGAAACAGAGTAAAATCCGTTATTTAAAATAAAAACTCCCCAACCCTCTTTTGAATATTTATTCAATAAAAATAAAAAAGCAAAGCTATTCTCACCTTTCTGCCAATAATCCATTAATGGCCATGTCCAACGACCATCTGGATGGTTTGGAGAGCTGTTACATCAGTGATGTGACCACTCTTCATGCCAGCCAGAACACACTGAGCAAAGGTGAGAAGAACTGCCTGTGACCGGGAGTGACGTCATTAAGGTTACCGCTAGTTACTACAGCCACTTTCTCATTCTGCTCAGTGTGTCCCAAAGCCTTTCAACAAGCTTTGTTATGGCTGCCAACCCCAAACAGTAAAATGGACTTCCAGTAGAAGGTAATGTAGAAGGAAAAAATGGTGAGAATTTTGTGAATGAAGGCAATTCAGATTCACATTAAAAGATTCTGCAATTTTTATTTTGTAAAAAAAATGCAGAATGTGAATCTGTGTTACTGTACGCAGTTTGGATTTTTAATAAAGCTTGTTAAAAGGCTGCAGCATAGCCAATCAACAAGATTTTATGCTATGTGCCCTTCTAGAGCCATCACTGCCACATACTTTGATTGGCCAGTGACATCCTTGACCAGTCCTGTATAACTGCCGGATCACGGGTGGAAAATCTGCTTGAGTGAGGGATAGTGTAAAATAAATAAATAAAAAAATGCATGAGTTCTTGTCTATTTTTAATAATTAGGTAAGGGAAAGCAGACACTTGTGAACTTGTCTTACTATGCTGGGAAGCTACCAATTTCCATGGACCTTCCCAGCCTATTAATATTAGCCCCCAGTTGTCTGATTTGCCTTCGCTGGTCAGTAAAAATGGGAGGACCCCAAAAAAATGATGTGAGCACCCTATTTTTAATAACCAGCTATAGCAAGTATGGGGAGGGGTTTTTTTTTAAATAAAGATTTTTTTGTGTGTGTTTTTGCTTTTGACTACTGGGTTAATAATTAAACAGCACTGCCTCTAATCTGCAGTAAAATCAATATCACCAGTCAGAGAGCCGTGGCTCTCACTCTGCCAGTTAAAAGGGTGAGCTCACAGCTGTGACCGGAGGTAAAAAGTTTACCTCCAGTCACTGGGGTTGCCTGATGGGACTACTACTTCCATCACCCTATAACTGATGCCGTGAATAACAATGAGAGCAGGTGGTGACTGATGGGATTATTCATCAACCGGTGACTGAGATCTAAGTAAATATTTTCATTAAGAAAGCATGGGTTCAGCTGGGCAAAACTGACAGCTGCATGCTGCAACCCTCAGCTGTCAGCTTTAGCAGGGTTGGTAATTTTATTTAAATTATGTAAACAAAATACGATGTGGGCCCTCCATTTTTGACAACCAGTCATGCTGAAGCAGACAGCTGGGGGCTGGTGTTCTTAGGCAGATAAGGAGCCTTGGATACTGGCCTCTTTAGCCTAAAAAGAGCAGCCCGCAGCTGCCCACAAATGGCGACATCAACCCCACAAATATGAACCACACCTGCCACGGCTACAGGGCAAGTGGTAAGAGCCTGGAAAAGCACCAGAATTGGCACATCTAATACAGTTGGGTGAAAAAGTGTTTGCCCCTTTCCTAATTTCATATTCTTTTGCATGTCTGTCACACTAAAATGTTTCATATCACCAAACAAATTTAAATATTAGACAAAGATAACACAAGTAAACAGAAAATGCAGTTTTTAAATGACATCTTTATTATTAATGGAAAAAGAAATCCAGGTCCCTGTATGAAAAGTGATTGCTTTCCCCCCTTTAAAACATAAATTAACTTTGGTTTATCACATTTTTGGAAAGCTGAATTCAAATTCCCTAGCCACACCCCTAACTGATTACTGCCACACCTGTTCTCAATCAAGAAATGCTACACACCTGCTGCTGCTGCAAAATTCTGGAAAAAATGAGAAACAAAGTAATTGAGATATATCAGTCTGGAAAAGGTTACAAATAGAGTTGTGAGAACTTTTTAAAGTTTGGTTCGGCTATGTTTGGCAAACTTCCTGATGTTTCCTGAACAGTTCACCAAACATAACCAAACACCATTGAATTAAATGGGCGGCAAAACCATCAGGGGGCCCAAAAGCTGCCAAAACAACTCAAATTAGGGGCAGACACCAAAAAGTGGCATCAATTTACCCATCAAGTATACTATAAATAAATAGTATAAAAAAAATGTGGGTTTCCTTTTTTTTTTGATAACCAGCCAGGCAAAACTGACAGCTGTGGGCTGCAACTCTCAGCTCTCAGCTTTAATAATAAATAAATTTAAAAAAAACGGTGTGGGGTTCCACTCATTTTTGGCAACCAGCCAAGCTAAAGCTGACAGCTTGAGGCTGTTATTCTCAGCCTGGTAAGGGGCCATAGATATTGGCCCCCTCCAGCCTAGAAATAGCAGCCAACAGCCTCCCCAGAAAAGGAACATTAATCAGATGCATCAATTTTGATGATTTGCCCGGCTCTTCCTATGTGCCTTGTGGCGGAGGCAAGTGGGGTTCATATTTGTGAGGTTGATTTCACCTTTGTATTGTTCGGTAACATCAAACCCAAAGATTAATAATGGAGAGGCATCTGTAAGACACCCCCATTACTAACCATAGCCTAGAAAAACCCCCCCGGGTCCAAGGGATGATGGCTTCCCAGTTCCAGCAGAGAGCAGGACCTGAAATGCCTTCTTCCCTACCTGTCAGTTGCTGCTGTGATGTTCTGCATTGCAGATGCATTGCAGAATATCAGATCAGCGAACTGATGTAATTTAGTGATGTCCCAGGATGGGACAATATAAAAAAGTAAAAAAAATATTAAAAAGTATTAAAATATTTTTTATAAAATCCCCAAAGAAAAAAGAATAAAATATTTTTCCAATATATTCATTTATTTATATAAATAAAAAAATAAACAATAAAAGCACACATATTTGGTACTGCCATGTCTGTAACGACACGCTCTATAAAACTATCTCATGAGTTAACCCATTTAGTAAACACCATAAAAAAATAAATAAAAAACAAGGCAAAAATCCCAATGCTTTATCATGATATCACAGGATAAAAAGTGCAATAAAATGCGATAAAAAGATGAATTTAAATAAAAATGTCATCTTGTCCCACAAAAAACAAGCCATCATGCAGCTCCATCAGCAGAAAAATAAAAAAGTTATAACTCTCAGAAAGCAATGAAAAAATAATTATTTTTTCTATAGAATAGTTTTTATTGTGTAATAGTGCCAAAACATAAAAAAGATATAACTTGGGTATCGATGTAATCGTTCTGACCCGAAGAATAAAGCTGTCTTAAAAATTTTGTAACAAGCAGAACTATATAAAAAGACAAAAAAACAAGAAGCAATTCCTGAATTGCTGGTTTTTGTTCATTCTGTCTTCTAAAAATCGAAATTTTAGAAAGCGATCAAACTACATCTTGTGCCCGAAAATGGTACCAATAAAAACATCAGGCCAAAATAAGGAAAAATTATAGCTCTCAAAAAGTGGTGATGCAAAAACTAGTTTTCACAATAAAAAGCGTGTTTTAGTTTGTGACAGAAGCCAAACATAAAAACCCAATATAAATCTGGTATTGCTGTAATTGTACCGACCTAAAGAATAAAGTTGCCTAATCACCTATATCCCATGAAGAATAGCATAAAAAAATAAATAAAACCAATTGTTCACATGCTGTTGATTTTTTTATTCTGCCTCCTAAAGATCGCAGTAAGGCTTGGTGCACACTTTCAGATGGAACCTCTGGTGGAAGACTCCCTATAATGAGGCAGATGGAAGCACTGTAGACACCATAGGAATCCAGCGGTGTCTGTCTTTTTAGCATTGCATAAAAGTGCCATCGGCCACAGTTTTGTGCTTTTCTGAAAAGAAGGACACAGCTGAAAACAGGCCAGACGGAGTCCAGAGTAACTCTGCTGCCTCATTATAGTGAATGGATCCATCAGGGGTTTCATCTATCATGTCACTCTGGCATTTGGAGTGCCGAACCCGAACAGTAAAATGGACTTTCTGGTGTAGTCCGTGTTCGGGGTCCGTGATCAAACAGTAGGTGTTCGGTACGGACCCCGAACTTTATTTTTCAGGTTCACCCATATCTAATTATGAGTACTAGATTTCTGTAGATGGTATAGTGGTCAAGGAGTTTTCTTGCTATGAGTAAAAACATGGTTAATGTTTGAAATCACTATGGACTTTTTTGAAAATCAGTGAATAACAAAAGTAGCACCTTTTTATTTATCTATACTATGCTTACAGCAGAAGTTTCTATTATGGATGTCCAGTGTGCACCTAAACGAAAGATGAAGTCCAAGCAATTTTGGACAAGTTAGCAAAAGCAAATGTGCTTTCTTGTTGATCAACACATCAGAATTATTGATGGTATCTGACAGATCTGAGTCTTCAAACCACTCACTTCACAGATATGACCCTTCAAATTATGAATTTCCTATGCCTTTATTCTCTGCTGATAAAGATCAGATGACACACCTTCTGTCAATCTTGATTTCGTAACAACAAAAGGGGCAAGGGCTTATTCTTTGAGTAACATTTCAGGGCATCTGTTGTAGAAATGATCAAATTGATTTGAAAATTTGAATCGATTTATAAGAAATTCACAGGTTCTGTAGATTTTGAACAATATTTGATTTGTTTTGTGTGAACACCCAAAAAATGCCCACCACCTTTGATCTCATTGCTGAAGACTGTATCAGTCACAGAAGGCTAACATGACCTCAGTCACAACTGTGCAGGATTCCCCATAATACCTTGCAGCTATTACATCACATGGTATAGTGCAGCCAACCATGAGGCGCTTTCATAGGCTGTATAAAAGCCTAGTTATAGAATGTGGTATGTCAAGGCTTAGCAATAAAGATAGAAAGTGAAAGCCCTAAAGCACTGGACAAATACTCCGGATAGCAATGTGCAGTACACATGTAGTACGCATCCAGCAATTAAGAAGAGTCTCATAGTCTTCAAATAATATTGATATTTAGTTAATGGGTGAAGAGAGAGAGATAAGAGAGGTGCTAATAGTAGTGTTGGGCTCAGTGTGATTGATCGGTGATATGGTGTAGCTGACATCTGTCCTATTCATATTGCATTTTAATTAAAATTGCAATTATTTTCTTGATTTATAATGCAATAGAAAGCATAAGCAAGACAGCACAATAATTTTTACCAGGAAAAAAAATTGAAATCAATGTTAGACAGTGTGCTTGCTTTTCACAAGTGACTGTACTGAGCTTTTGCATTTCTTTTGAAACCCTATTGTAATTGTAACAGCCTATTTTAGAAAGTATACATATTGCAAATAGTTTTTTTATTTTTGCACCTCTTTTACTAGTCAAATTTTACATCCTATTTTGTGTACCTACCTAACATTTCTTACTTTGCTAGTTTTGCAAAGGGGTTTTTAGTTTGTTGAAAGATAAAAAAAAATAATAATAGACATTTAACTATGCATATCTGGTTTTGCATACCTGTTTTACCAGTCAAATTTGAAAATCATAAATGCCATACCTATACTACATCCTGCTAACATTTTTTGCTTTCTTTCTTTGTTCCTACCTATCCACTTATTATCTTTTTTTTGGCAAGTGTTGAATAATTGCGGTTGAAAATATCATGATATGTTAATTATATTGTTGCAACACCACTACCACCACCACTGGCATCAACCATCTAGACAATAGAACTATTAAATGCAAAGCCTTAATTGGACTCCTATTCTTTTGCAAGCATATTAATGAGGAGAAAGTGGAGGGCATCATAGAATATATGAAACATCACTCATCTCATTAACATGCAGGATGATATCTTTAACTCCAATTCCATCATTGTGATTCAGTGTTCTGCACAAATCAGTCGGCCTGATCACAAATTCATAAGAGCGTTAATTTTTAGACAATTTTTTCATCTTGAAAAACATGAAAAGTATTTTATTGCATTGTGTTATTAAATGGGTTGTTAGTTACTACCAGGTCACCATCTATTTTTATGTGTGGTCACTTAGATATTACTAACACCATGTTTGCATTAAAGGGATTGAAAGAAGTTGGATGTTGTTCAAGTAGGCCTCAAAGCGTAAAACACATCTTTTAGGACAATTGGACCTGTCATTTGCAGCAAATTTACTAGTCACAAATTGAACTTTTGGGAAAAATTAACTGAACCTTGCGATTTCGATCATCTTTGGACTCTTGTTTAGTCCACTACTTCAGATCTGATAAAAGGTCATATAGATATAATATGAAGAAAATCTGAAGGAAACTGACTTGTGGCGGTTATGACAGTTTCACTATAAAGAAATGACATCCTACTCCTGTTATTTCTCCATTTTTCCTTTTTAAGATTAGACATGTCTGATAACATTGTACTATTACATTAGCTTGTTCTCTGCTTTAAGATGTTACTTAATTTATTCTGATATTTCTCCCTAAATTGACTGCTTAGGGAACATATTAAACAATCTGTCACTTCAGAAAGAAGGCATTATTAAAACAGACAGTTACGTCCATTATAAATATACATGGCCTCTTGTCCTAGATTTCTTTTACTCAACAATACAATTTTACCATAAATAATTATAGAGTAAAGATGGAGCAGTGCTCTGATGTATGCATAATCACAAGGCTTTAGAGCACAGCTATGTCTGGCACAGTGATGAGCAATTATCATTGCACCCTTGTACCTGTCTATATTCATCAGACAAGAGACTACACTACCCTAAGTGGTGACGCAGCACTTCAGAAAAGGAAATGTTTTCTTTTTACTCTTCGTCGGCACACTGGATGGGACACTTTTGATTTGTATTGTGGCTTTGTGCAACATTTATATGGTATCCCCAAAAAAGTTTGTGTTTTACATTTATCAATTGAACCCTATAAATTGAAAAAATCCATATTATATTGCTGTTATATTGGAAAGAAGAGTTGCATTACCTGACATTCTTGTAAATTATTAGAGAAAAAAGATAAAACAAATATGCAAAAATTATCGAAAAAATACAACATAAACTATGCAGTCCTTGAAATGCTTTAAAAAGTGTCACCAACAGATAACAAGACTTTCATCTTAGTAGCTTCAAACTCTACACTAAATCATTCATATCTCAACATTTATTTCCATCTTCCACTGTATTAAAGTGAAAATCTGAAGTATGACTTGTGATGTTTTTTTTTGTCATAGGCTGAAAAAAACTTGCATGATGCCATGTGAACTTGGAGACAAATAAATGTACAGTATAGGCTCATAAGTCTGTGTAGGTACCAAATTTTGGCTAAGTACATATTTATTTGAAGAACAAACATGGGTGGGTGTATAAGACCTAGGATGGAAAAAGTTACCCAAATATGAAAATAATTGAAACTGCAATAAAGGCAAAATATGGAAATACTAAAAATTGAGATGTTGGTCTTTTGTCTCACTTTAGGCTAAATATGTTCACATCAATGGATGGTCAGTCAGAAAGACTGATTAGGGCCTGTTGGGTCACATTACACATTTATTTCCTCCCTATAGGTATTCCTCCCCAATAGTATTTGGTCAGTATTTTACATCAGTATTTGCTAAACCAGGTAAGGAAAATTCATAGGAAAAGTATAATAGAAACACATCACCACTGTTCACTGTTGTATTTATCACCCACTCCTGGTTTTGGCTTACAGATACTGATGTAAAATACAGGGTGGGCCATTTTTATGGATATACCTAAATTAAATGGGAATGATTGGTGATATCAATTTCCTCTTTGTGGCACATTAGTATATGGGAAGGGGGAGACTTTTCAAAATGGGTGGTGACCATGGCAGCCATTTTAAAGTCGGCCATTTTGTATCCAAATTTATTTTTTACAATGGGAAGAGGGTCATGTGACACATCAAACTTATTGAAAATTTCACAAGAAAAACAATGGTGTGCTTTTTTTAACGTAACTTTATTATTTCATGAGTTATTTACAAGTTTATGACCACTTATAAAATGTGTTCAAAGTGCTGCCCCTTGTGTTGGATTTTCAATGCAACCCTCTTCTCCCACTCTTGACTCACTGATAGCAACACCACAGAAGAAATGCTAGTCTAAGGAGGTAAGATTCCTTGTAAGAATGCTCGGACCTGACACCCATAATGTGGTGGTGCACCATCTTGCTGGAAACACTCAGGGAACGTGCCATCTTCAGTGCATAAAGAGGGCAACACATCATAATGTAGCAATTTCAGATATCCAGTGGCATTAAAGTTTCCATTAATGAAGACTGGCCCCACTATCTTTGTACCACATATACCACACCATACCATCAATTATGGGCGTCGGGTCTGAGCATTCCTATATGAACAGTTTCCTGGAAAGTGGATTGGTTGTCCTGGGCCAGTTGAATGGCCACCAAGGTCTCCCAATCTGACCCCTTAGACATTTATCGTTGGGGTCATCTGAAGGCAATTGTCTATGCTGGAAGATACCAGATGTGCAGCATCTGAAACAACGGATACTGGAAGCTTGTGCTAGCATTTCTTCTGCGGTGTTGCTATCAGTGTGTCAAGAGAGGTAGAAGAAGGTTGCATTGACAATCCACCACAATGGGCAGCACTTTGAACACATTTTATAAGTGGTCATAAACTTGTAAATAACTCATGAAAGAATAAAGTGACATTAAAACCAAGCACACCATTGTTTTTCTTGTGAAATTCTCAATAAGTTTGATGTGTCACATGACCCTCTTCCCATTGAAAAAAATAAAGTTGGATTCAAAAAGGCCAACTTCAAAATGGCCACCATGGTCACCACCCAGCTTGAAAAGTTTCCCCCCTCCCATATACTAATGTGCCACAAACAGGAAGTTGATATCACCAACCATTCCCATTTTATTTAGGTGTATCCATATAAATGGCCCACCCTGTACTGACCAAATACTATACGTAAGAACGTGGCCTAATGAGAGTCCATCAATGTTTTTTCTAAAGAGCATCCTACTTTCCCCTTAGAAGGCGTACTGATAAGAGAATGGCTTTCATCAGCCTTGGTCACTTCATTCCTTCAAGAGGTGACTCCTGGCAAAATGCATTGAATAACTGTTTGCGAAGGAAGTCAAAGAAAATTTTTTTTTAGTATTGCAGGAAAATGTAGAAACAAATATAACATATTTACAATTCCTTTACAGCAAAACAAGCATTTATCGCCCCGCTGATAACTCATTTCAATTTAATTAAATCTGTTTTTAATACAAGTTTTTTTAAATAAGTGATTAAGAATTTCTCTGGTTCCTGTGTACTGTAAGCAAACTATGATATTACTGAGCTGTTTAATAAGAGATATTAAGTTCCCATTAGTGTATATCACCCCCCTCAATGAGAAGTAAATCATTGTGTGCTATATTAATTGGTACACTTAACAGCCATGGTTATTTTCGTTAATTGTCCAAACATCCCAGCGTTAATATGACTTTAATAAAAAGTTATATCTGTGAAAAGATCTTTATCTAATTGAAAAGTTCTAATAAGAAGAACTAATATTGAGGACACATTTCCTGAATCATTTAGCTATATTAGCATTATGCATATTTGCTCGTATTATGACATTTATTTAAAAATATGAAGCTTGCAGTCATTTTCATTGCGTTAAGTTTAAACAGAATTTCTTAAGTGCGCTTAACATTGGTGACCGACTTCTCTAGCACCCAGCAATCATTGTCAGTGTGGTATGGTAAACTGTGTAAAATGTAATGCTATGTGGCGCCCATTAAATTAAATTATTGACATTTTAGCTTCATGTCTGCTCTCTTCAACTCTCCATCTTTTTTTTATAGAGGTCGCTAATAACACATTCAGAAAGGGATAGCATAGATAACACAGCCTCTTCAGGGCATTTTATACAATATTATACCAACTGACTGTTGATAACTCACAATTAAAGTGCTATTCCACTAATGCACAACCCCTTATAAATTACCCCAAAGTGCTGCACCAGGTAAAAAGAAATCAATATTTTTCTCCTGGACTGGAGCTACTCTTCTGTTCCTAGCACGGTGTCCCCTGTGAGTCTCCTAATATGAAAATTGTCAGATGACTATGTAGCCATTCAGAGGTCATGGATTGCCGGTGGCTTTCACTGTCCTATCTGAGTAGAAGAAACATTGTTTTTCTGTTCATATGGCAGTGTCAGTGTTGTCTAATAGTGGACAATCCCTTTAAAGGGACTCTATAGTGTCGAAGCAGGACACCCCTTTACTCAACAGCAAATAGGAGATGCAAGAAGCCCAGAGCTTGTCAGGCTTCAGGACCAAAATTTGTGTACTTGTGGGAGTAGCACATACTAAAATAAAACATAACTTTTGCATTTATACTGATGCTAAAATGCTACAATAAGGTATGATGAAAGACCTCTACTTTTCTCCGGTTTAGTGCTGTCAGAAAGTTGTTTTTTTTCTCAGAATCAAAATTTCTGATAGACTCCTCTTATTCTATGTCACAAACAGTTTTTTGCACGAGCTTTTGAAGCACAAACTCACCAACTCTCCATTCAAAATTCATAGCATTTGAACTCTTTATGTTTTTTGAAGAGTTTCTGCTTCGACAACTCCTGAAAAAACTCAGTGTCAGCATAGGGTTTTTCTTTTCTAGAATCCAAACCTATCACTTATTCACAGGGACACCCACTGATCATGAGACCTGTGGTGCCAGGCACTTGTGCTGTTCTACATTTCAAATCAAGTTTATTCTATGGCTAAAGATTTTTCTACATTCTTAAAATATATTTCACTGAATCTTCAGTAAAATATTCCACACATATTGTACATAAATTTACTCCATGATCGGACAGGATTACATTTGTGCACAAATTTTGCTATTTCTTAAAAAGTAGCAGTTGGTCAATTGGTTACAAATATCTTGAAAGCCTAAACCCAGCTTTCAAAGATGAGCAAAAAAACAAGCACATTTAATATGGACCTAAAACATTCTCAAAATAAAATTAGAACTAGCTCGAAAGAAAAACAGACTAAAAACACCAAAAATTAGGTAAAAAATGCAATTATTGGGGCTTTTGTTTGAGGGCAGGTTTTTTTTATTAGTGTTATGGTATTTATTGATGTTTTTGAGCCAAATTCATCAAATAGCACACGCAGCTGATGAATTTTGCGTAAAATAAAATGCTCTTTATTTTTGTCTTTAACCTGTTTTGTGATTTTTTTTTTTTTAGCAAAAAAAGTAGCAAGTTCTGCTACAATGCCACAAGATATGTGACACAATTTTAGATGTACATGAGAAGAAAATGAACTTTCCGCCAACAAAAATAGGCATAAAAAATGAATACTAAACAAAAAAAGGCAAAAACTCAACAACGAATTATGCACTTAAAATTTAGGTGTATTGGTTGCATAGAAGCTTTAGAAAAAATTTTTTATTTGCAAATATACTTTATTTTTTTCGACTGAACATTAAAAACGGTTACGGTGAACATAGCCTTTAAGTTCTTTGAATTCAGAATTTATATGAACGGCTAGCCTATCCCAGTGTTGATACCATTTACTGTACGTGGAAAACTACTCATGAATGTATAAAAACATTTTAAAACTAGAATATATTTTTGCAGTATTCGTATTTTATCATTGCTTTCTATTCTTACTATACTTATGCTTACTACATAAAAATGACATGATCTTATTGTGCTCAACAAAACTGATTTGAAAATATTAAAAATCTGCTTTGTTTTGCATTATCTTCTATGCTACGCAATAGATAGCAGGTCTTTTCAATGATGACAATTTACTGCCTGTTGAGTTATTTCTAATACTGGCAACAGAATAATTGTGTGGAGCCAGATGATGATAAGATTATTTGCCATTCCTTTTCTGTTCTCTTTTAATGAAGTATTGCTACTTCAAAGAGTTCCCCTGTTCCAACAGTCTGCCATGATCTGCATGTTCTGGCTCTAGTGCTGATATTGAGCATTAATGAGTTTTAGTTCTTCTTATTTCCATTTGTCATATAAAATGTTAGTGAAAATATCTTCAGATATTTGGTGCTTTTCAAAAGTTTCTTTGCCCATCTAAATTATTCAACATTAAAATTGCAAAACCAAGAAGGAAAAATTGTGAAATTGTGCAAAAGACAGGATCGATAGACGTGTTATTGAGAAAAAAGGGGATAAAACTTTCTAAACATCTAGATTTATTCAGCATTGAGTGTGAGCAACACGCGTATAAATACATGCACTTAACATGCCTTAACATGCTATCGATGAGGTTATTATGGGTTGTCTGAGGAATGTTCTGCCACACTGAATCCACTTGTGCATGTAAATCATCAAGATCTGCTGCTGGCAGCTGCTTTTGCAATTCCGTGCCAATGACGTCCTAGATGTGCTTAATGAGAGACAAGTCCGCAGATGATGCAGGTTATGGTAGCATGTTTAGAAAACACAGGTTTCTCACAATAGCAGAAGCATCATGTGGCCTGGTGTTGTATTGAAAAATGTCACGTGAGACATTTTGGGGCGAACTGTTAGTAAACCTTGAATGAAGACTAGAGGGGTCATATAAATACAGTGTGTGTCTCGATGTTTACATATCAAATAAGAAAAATCATTTATAAAATCTTATTAGGTTTACGTAGTAAAAGCCAAATGGTTGCTTGGCTTACACATGACATTCCTTCACTCTTGTCTTTGTATTCTAACATCCAGTTATTATCCACATAGTTAAGCCTTGGGATTTCAAGTATATTCTAGAGATTGCGGATTTTCAGGGAATGTCAAAATCAAGCAGTAAAATGTTACTAGACCTGACAGTAAACCTCTGGCTGCAGAAAATCCAGATTCTCTTTTACTTTTAATATACTGACCTGAGTTTCTCTCTCCTGTTTAAATTGCACCATTACTTAAATTTCCTGGTAAAACAAACTATAGGAAATAGAGGCATAAAGATGTTGAACACCAATAATAATCAGATCACCTGTATGTAGCAGAATTGCTCACTTGCTATGAGTGTGGACCACTGGTAATGACAACCATAAAGGTCTGCAAGAGACCTCTGTTTGTCATGCCAACACATCGGTGACCCACAATCACGTGACGGGGTCACCAATGGGCGGGATGTCCGTTACGCTTGCCGGAAGCGCGAGTTAACTGCCACTGTCAAAGATTGACAGTGGCATTTAACTAGTTAACAGCCACGAGTGGATTGCAATTCAACCCGCGGATGTTAGAGGCACATGTCAGCTATTCAAAACAACTGACATCTGCCAAGAAAAGATGTGGGCTCACCGCCAGAGCCCACATCAAAGGGAGGGAGTCCAACATCGGCGTACTGTTACACCCAATGTCGGAAAGGGGTAAAGGATATGGTGCTAGTTTGTATCAAAGACTAATCCAGGAGCAGTAAAAAGAATAATAGCTAAGTTAATCAATCATATTTAAAACCAGTTAAACATATGAAAAGTTACTTGGTGGAGTTAAAAGAAATGCTGCAGAAAAAAACAATAGAAGACAATAATGAATAGTGAAACTTTCTTGTTTTGCTTTGGCGGCATTGTTTGCAACGGTGCTGTGCGGTGAAGAGCATTCTATTTGTTCCTGATATTATCCTATGTTCCTTTTCAATTCCAATTATTTTAAAAGCGGTGATGGTTAAGTGAGTTTATTCGTAGCTTCATCAGCAAAGAAATTGTCTTTTAGTAATAATAGATGCAATGGCCTCAGCAGCTGAGGCTTACCACCATGGACTGAGCTGTACCTTAAAGTATGGTAGACTGGCACTTGGCATGCTTAATCAGCTTCTATAGCCATCTGTGTTCACCCTGTGCTTATTTAGAGAAATATGCAGCCTGTCACATCCTATTGATTGAGCGATAAAAAGACAGATCAGCGCAATGATTTCTTCATCTAAAGCACATGCATATTAGATACAGTGTTATATTCTAATATCATGAAGCCATTCGCAGCACAGTCATCAAGGAGGCAAATGTCACATAGTGAATCCAGTTAGAAAGAATAATTGTATCTAAAAATATTTCAGCCGCCAGCCTCCGAATATTGCTCTGCAGACAATGCATTTGTTAAAAGGGAGAAAATACATCAGTAGATATAGTATATGAGAGAATTCATAAACAAAGTGGGGAAAACAAAGATCCATCTGAGCTGGGAAGATATTTTTATGTGAAAATAGAGATGCTCCTGACTCAATTCTTTACTAGATAAAGTAGAAAAATATAAAAGAAATATAAATAAAACATAAATAAAGCATGTAAATAAAAATAAAATAATCATGAATTTTCTTTTTACTGAGGTACAGCAATTTTTCATTAGGAACAGAGTAAACACCAGATTCAATGCTCGCATCTGGCAGAATCTAGACTAACACATTTAAGGATATGTTTACACTACATCTTTTTCTGCCATTTTATGCACTAAAAACAGAGGGCTAAAAAGAATGAACCTATTTACTATTATTTAAAAATAACTTGCAGTTCATTTATTCAGCCTTTTGAGATTCTTGTAAGCAAATAGGCTTTCAAAAAACGGCAAGCGTTTACGAGAACGAACACATTCTAAAATGATGCTCAAAACTATTAAAATAAAAGTCAATGGTGGTTAGACACCCTGACAAATAAAGAGAAATTGACAGGGAAGTTTTTGAGTATATGGTCATTGTTCATCCCATCACTGTCTCAAGACACCAGTGACAAACTAAGGACACATTTTGAAAACACCCAGTGGTATCTTCTTCATAAAATTAGCGGACATAGTCCTATTCCTTGAGCTTGTTGATCGTTAATCAAATGCAGAGTCGTTTAAGGGGTTAATATGTTGGGGGGGATGGGAGGGTTAAGGGAGGTGGGGGACATTTATGAGTATTATGCCTATCAAATAAGCTTAATTCCTTCAAACCTGTATGACTTACTTTTTGTTAATGCTCTTTAGGCTGTGTGCCCGCGTTGCGTTATTTAAGTGTTTCCGCAGCGTTTTTAGACAAGCGTTTCTGCTGCGGAAACGCTTAAGAAAAGCATCTAATGTAATAGAATGGAAAACTCACATGTTGTGCTAATGGTGCGTTTTTTTCCACTGCGGAAACGCTTAGCGGAAAAAAACGCAGCATGTTCATTAATTGTGCGGAATCGCATGCGATTCCGCATACATACGCTGTAATTGCAAAAACGCATAGGAAAACGCATGTCAAAACGCTTGACAATCGTGCCAAAAACACGTGTCAAATAGCGCATGCGTTTTCCCTGGCAAGGGCATGCGTTTCTGCTCAGGAAAAAAAAGCTTGAAAAACGCTACGTGGGCACATAGCCTTAATCCAATATTGTGAGTTTTACACCTGTCAGATAGCTCGCTACTTCAAGACTTGTATGAATAACTTTTATTGTAATGCTCTTTAAATCAATAAAACATGTTGGAAAAAATAAAAAATAAAAGTCAATGGGAAGGCCGAAAGTAGTCTAGAGGAGCCTCCTTCCTTGCTTAATGGATTTAGAAAAAAAAAATAACAAAAGAAACTGTAAAATGATGTTTTATAGATGCAAAAATAAGGAAAGTGAAAAAAAACATAGAAAAATTGCTCAGAAAGCAACCAAAAATACTAACAAAAGATGCTTTTTGAGATTCTAAAACTTCAGAGAAAAGGAGTGATTTCTATATCATGTACTTAAAAATTTTTCGTTTTTGACCATCAGAAAATGACACAGTGTAAACATACCCTAAAACCACCAGTACTTAGGACAATTTTGTACTGATCTGGCATGCGTTCTGAGATTTCTCTCTTTTGGTGCATATGTGAATCAGACATGGCATAAATACAACACCTGATAGATCCTTTTCAGTCATTATACAACATAACAAAACTACCCATTTGCAATTTTTATTGTATGTGTACATGGGAAAAATGAACAGCTTATTTTCCGCCTGGATTTTTTAGATAGAAAATCAGCTGCACTTCGCAGTGTACAGTGCACATTAGCTGCTTACAGTATATAGAGGCATGTAAAAGTTTGGATACCCCTGGTCAATATTACTGTTATTGTAAACAGTTAAGCAAGTTTAAGATGAAATGATCTTTAAAAGGCCTAATGTTAAAGATCACACTTTGATTTTTTTATATATTTTGTCATTGCCACTTGACTGCAAGAAGCACTTCAGAAAGATTTAGCAAACTGTGTGTTAGGCAGCGGGATTCACCCCCTGAACAGGGTAGATCCCAAGCCTTGTCTGCCTCAGCCAGAGGCGTATCTAGGCTTTCTGGCACCCTGGGCAAGAATTTGGTTCGTCCCCCCCCCAAGTACATATGCGACTTGCACACTTAGCCATGTACCCACCAGCTGCTCTCCCTAATGCTCTCAATGTTCAGTAAAAAACTGAAAGCAGGATGAGAAGCTCGTTGTCACAGGACCATAACTATGAAAATCGCATATGAGTGAAGTGTCCATGTGATGACTACTGGAACCTGCAGAGCTGAATCCTGACATTGCAGCTTCTGAATTCTCACAACTAACACACTGCACACTTTTAGGATTCTCCCTTGCCGATGTACAGTCATGTCAGCACAAGTATGTGATTTGTATACTTCTGGCCACATTCCGACTAGACGTGCCCGGCCTCGCTCTGTTCATTTTCATTGAGTGAGGCCACACGTCTAGTCAGCACGTGACCGCATGTATGTAAATTGCCAGCACAAGAGAATCCTGACAGCGTTCAGTAAGCACTGTGAGAATTCAGAAGTCTGCAGTCACATAGAATGACTGCAGTCTCAGCACAAACCTAGACAACCCCTTTAATGTTCCTAGCATAAATAAAAACATGAGAATTAGTCAGTATCACAAGTAACATTTACATCCAGGAAACCTTATAGATGATGTTGTCTCTGGAGTCATTCTCCTTCTTCTTGTTGTCCAGACCCCATGATGAGTTTTCTCATCCACAGCCGTCTCTGCAGACTTCCATCTTCTCCAGTCTTCTGCAGCAAATCTCCACACGATGTCCTTAAAGATAGAAGTGTCATTATAATGCTCCTGAATAAAAATGTCTGCAATATACTGTCGACTCACACTATTCCCCTCCTTCCTCATACTGTCTCCTCTCACATCCCACCTGTTCCCCATACTGTCTCCTCATATATTTACCCCCTCATACTGTCTGCTCACACATACCCCTGACTCCCCATACTGTGTCTGCACACATCCCATCACCCTCACTCGCCATACTGTGTACACTTACATTTACCCGTTCACTCCCCATACTGTCTGCACCCATCCCCCATACTGTTTCCTCATACATACTGTTCATTTTGCGTCCTCAAATCTTCCCACACACATTAAATCCCCCCATCCCGACTCCAAATCCCCCCATCCCCAATCCCCCACACACATTAAGTACCCCCATCCCCACTCCAAATCCCCTCACACACATTAAATCCCCCATCCACACTCCAAATCCCTCACACACATTAAATAGCCCCCCATCCCTACTCCAAATCCCCCATGCATTAAATAACCCCCCATCCCCACTCCAAATCCCCCCATCCCGACTCCAAATCCCCCCATCCCCAATCCCCCACACACATTAAGTACCCCCATCCCCACTCCAAATCCCCACACACATCTTAAATCCCCCATCCACACTCCAAATCCCTCACACACATTAAACTCCCCACTCCAAATCCCCCCACACATTAAATAACCCCCCATCCCCACTCCAAATCCCCCCCACACACATTAAATCCCCCATCCCCACTCCAAATTCCCCCACACATTAAATGACCCCCCATCCCTACTCCAAATCCCCCCACACATTAAATAACCCCCATCCCCACTCCAAATCCCCCCACATACATTAAATCCCCCATCCACACTCCAAATCCCCCCACACACATTAAATCCCCCATCCACACTCCAAATCCCTCACACACATTAAATAACCCTGCATCCCCACTTCAAATCCCCCCACATATTAAATAACCCCCATCCCCACTCCAAATCCCCACACACACATTAAATCCCCCATCCTCACTCCAAATCCCTCACACACATTAAATAACCCCACATCCCCACTCCAAATCCCCACACACATTAAATAACCCCCATCCCCACTCCAAATCCCCCTACACATTAATGAACCCCCCATCCCCACTCCAAATACCCCCACACATTAAATAACCCCCATCCCCACTCATTAACCACCATCCCCACTCATTAACCCCAATCCCCACATTAACCCCCATCCCCACATTAACCCCTATCCCCACTCATTAACCCCCCACACATTAACCCCCATCCCCACACATTAACCCCACACACATTAACCCCATCCCCACTCATTAACCACCATCCCCACTCATTAACCCCAATCCCCACATTAACCCCCATCCCCACATTAACCCCTATCCCCACTCATTAACCCCCCACACATTAACCCTCATTCCCACACATTAACCCCACACACATTAACCCCCATCCCCACTCATTAACCCCCCACACATTAACCCCCATCCCCACTCATTAACCCCCAACATATTAACTCCCATTCCCACTCATTAACCCCCCACACATTAACCCCCATCCTCACTCATTAACCCCCCACACATTAACCCCATCCCCACTCATTAACCCCCCACACATTAACCCCATCCCCACTTATTAACCCCTACACATAAACCCCCATCCCCACTCATTAACCCCCCACACATTAACTCCCATTCCCACTCATTAACCCCCCACACATTAACCCCCATCCTCACTCATTAACCCCCCACACATTAACCCCCATCCCCACTCATTAGCCCCCCACACATTAACCCCATCCCCACTTATTAACCCCCACACATAAACCCCCATCCCCACTCATTAACCCCACACATTAACCCCCATCCCCACTCATTAACCCCCCACACATTAACCGCCATCCCCACTCATTAACCCCCCACACATTAACTCCCATCCCCACTCATTAACCCCCCACACATTAACTCCCATCCCCACTCATTAACCCCCCACACATTAACTCCCATCCCCACTCATTAACCCCCACACACATTAAGCCACATCCCCACTCATTAGCCCCCCACACATTAACCCCCATCCCCACTCATTAACCCCTCACACATTAACTCCCATCCCCACTCATTAACTCCCACACACATTAAGCCCCATCCCCACTCATTAGCCCCCACACACATTAACCCCATCCCCACTCATTAACCCCCACACATTAACCCCCATCCCCACTTATTAACCCCCCACACATTAACCCCCATCCCCACACATTAACCCCCATCTCCACTCAATAACCCCCATCCCCACTCATTAACCCCCTTCCCCACATTAACCCCCATCCCCACTCATTAACCCCCATAATGTCCTCAGGTTTCCCCCTCCTCCCCCCAAATGTTCTTCATCTTTCTCCACCACACCACATGAATATGTCAGCACCCTGGCCTTGCTCCGAGTCCTCACACACTGTCCTCAGTAAATTTGCTCCCTCCCTATCCATTCCATGGGACTCTGCAGCCATCCCCCAATCTTCCCTTGCAAAGTCGGTGGTGTCTTCAGCTCCATTACCCGTCTGGAGCACTTACCGCACCAACCGCAACGCTGCCTCACTACCTGAGTCTTCGCCTCTGAAGAGTCGGCGTGTGATGTCAGCAGCGTGATCATGTGACCTGATCACGCTGCTGGCGCATGCGGAAGTGCTGGCGGACGGCACGGACTGCCCCCGACACGTTAACCCCTTGCACACCGTGATCAAACACGATCGCGATGTACCGGGGTTTAAAGGGAAGCATCGGCAGGGAGTGGGCTCCCTCCGTGCTTCCCTGAGCCCCCCACAGCAGCTCAATGTGCAGCGCTGCTGCGGGGGACTCCATCCCTGCCGGTCCCTGGATCCAAGATGGCGACGGGGACTTTCGGGGGCCTGCAGGGAGCTGGCTTCCTCAGTGCCTGCAAAGTGCAGGCACGAGGAAGCCTTGTGCAGTGCCTGTGACAGATCGCTGATCTGTCACAGTGATCTGTGATGTGACAGATCAGCGATCTGTCACATGACAGTTATGTCCCCCCTGGGACAATGTAATAAAGTTAAAGAAAAAAAGTGTGAAAATAATTTTTAACAAAACGCTAAATAAATTAAAAAAAATATTCCCTAATAAATTCATTTTTTGGAAATAAAAAAAACAGTAAAAGTACACATATTTGGTATTGCCGCATCTGTAACGACCTGCCCTATAAAACTGTTCCATTAGTTAACCCCTTTAGCGAACCTCTTAAAAAATAAAAATAAAAAAAGAAGCAAAAAATAATGATTTATTATCATACCGCCGAACAAAAAGTGCAATAACGCGCGCTCAAAAAGACACATATAAATATCCATGGTACCTCTGAAAACATCATCTTGTCCCGCAAAAAACGAGCCACCATACAGCATCAGCAGCAAAAAAATAAAAAAGTTATAGCTCGCAGAATAAAGTGATGCAAAAATAATTATTTTTTATATAAAATTGTTTTCATTGCATAAAAGCGCCAAAACATAAAAAAAGACCTAAATGAGGTATTGCTGTAACCATACTGACCCGAAGAATAAAAGCGCTTTATCAATTTTACCACAGGCGGAATGATGTAAATGCACCCCCCAAAAGAATTTCATGAAACGCTGGTTTTTGTTCATTCTGCGTCCCAAAAATCAGAATAAAAAGCGATCAAAAGATGTCACGTGCCCGAAAACAATACCAATAAAAACGTCAACTCGTCCCGCAAAAAATAAGACCTCACATGACTCGGTGGGTCAAAATATGGAAAAATTATAGCTCTCAATATGTGGTGATGCAAAACTATTTTTACAATAACAAGCGTCTTTTAGCATGTGGCAGCTGCCAAATATAAAAACCGCCATAAATAGTAAATCAAACCCCCCTTTATCACCCCCTTAGTTAGGGAAAAATAATAAAATTTAAAAAAATGTATTTATTTCCATTTTCCCATTAGGGTTAGGGTTAGGGCTAGGGTTAGGGTTAGGGCTAGGGTTAGGGTTAGGGCTAGGGTTAGGGCTGAGATTAGGGTTAGGGGTGTGTTGGGGTTAGGGTTGGAGTTATGATTGGGGGGTTTCCACTGTTTGGGCACATCAGGTGCTCTCCAAATGCAACATGGCGTCTGATCTCAATTCCAGCCAATTCTGCGTGGAAAAAGTCAAATGGTGCTCCTTCCCTTCCAAGCTCTGCCATGCGCCCAAACAGTGTTTTACCCCCACATATAGGGTATCAGCCTACTCAGGACAAATTGCAAAACAACTTTTGGGGTCAAATTTCTCCTGTTACCCTTAGGAAAATAAAAAATTGGGGGCAAAAATATCATTTTTGTGGAAAAAAATGATTTTTTTATTTTCACCCCCTGGCGTTATAAACTTCTGTGAAGCACTTGGGGGTTCAAAGTGCTCACCACACATCTAGATAAGTTCCATGGGGGGTCTAGTTTCCAAAATGGGGTCACTTGTGGGGAGTTTCAATAGTTTAGGTACATCAGGGGCATTCCAAACGTGACATAGTGTCCGATCTCAATTCCAGCCAAAAACGTCAAATGGCGCTGCTTCCCTTCCGAGCTCTGCCATGTGCCCAAATAGTTGTTTACCCCCACATGTGGGGTATCAGCTACTCAGGACAAATTGCACAATAACTTTTAGGTTGCTGTTACCCTTGGAAAAATAAGAATTGAGGGTGAAAAGATCATTTTTGTGGAAAAGATATGATTTTTTAATTGTACGGCTGTACGTTATAAACTTCTGTGAAGCCCTTAGGGGTTCAAAGTTCTCACCACACATCTAGATAAGTTCCTTGGGGGTCTAGTTTCCAAAATGGTGTCATTTGTGGGGGGTTTTCACTGTTTTGGTACATCAGGGGTTTTCCAATCGCGACATGGTGTCCAATCTCAATTCCAGCCAAACAAGTCAAATGGCGCTGCTTCCCTTCTGAGCTCTGCCATGCGCCCAAATAGTCATTTACACCCACATATGGGGTATCAGCGTACTGAGGACAAATTGCACAATAACTTTTAGGGTCCTGTTACCCTTGGGAAAATAAAAATTGGGGGGTAAAAAGATCATTTTTGTGGAAAAATATGATTTTTTAATTGTACCGCTGTACTTTATAAACTTCTGTGAAGCCCTTGTGGGTTCAAAGTTCTCACCACATATCTAGATAAGTTCCTTGGGGGGTCTAGTTTCCAAAATGGGGTCACTTGTGGGGGGTTTCCACTGTTTAGGTACATCAGGGGCTCTCCAAACGTGACATGGCGTCCGATCTGAATTCCAGCCAATTTTGCATTAAAAAAGTCAAACGGCGCTCCTTCCATTCTGAGCTCTGCCATGCGCCGAAACAGTGGTCCCAAACACATATCAGGTATTGGCGTACTCAGGATAAACTGCACAATAACTTTTGCATCCTGTTTCTCCTGTTATCCTTGGTAAAATAAAAAAAATTGAACCTGAAGTATTTTTTTTGTGAAAAAAAGTTAAATGTTCATTTTTTTTAAATATTCAAAAAAATTCCTGTGACGCACCTGAAGGGTTAATAAACTTCTTGAATGTGGTTTTGAGCACCTTAAGGGGTGCAGTTTTTAGAATGGTGTCACTTTTGGGTATTTTCTATCATATAGAATCCTCAAAGTGGCTTCAAATGTGATGTGGTCCGTAAAAATAAAATGGTACTGCAAAAATGAGAAATCGCTGGTCAACTTTTAACTTTTGGTTCCAAAATTGTTCTGATGTAAAGTAATCATGTGGGAAATGTTATTCATTAAGTTTTTTTGTGTGCCGTGTCTCTGTGATTTAAGGGCATAAAAATTCAAAGTTGGAAAATTGCGAAATTTTAAAAATTTTCGCCAAATTTCCATTTTTCACAAATAAACGCAAGTTATTTAAATGAAATTTTACCACTAACATGAAGTACAATATGTCACGAGAAAACAGTGTAAGAATCACTGGGATCCATGGAAGCGTTTCAGAGTTATTACCTCATAAAGGGACAGTGGTCAGAATTGTAAAAATTACCCTGGGAGTTAATGTGCAAACCACCCTTGGTAGTGAAGGGGTTAAAATCCAAAATGTTGGCCTACTGAAATGTTTATTCAGTAAATGCACTCAATACTTGGTTGGGGCTTCTTTTGCATCAATTATTGCATCAATGCGGTGTGGCATTGAAGCAATCAGCCTGTTTCACTGCTGAGGTGTTGTGGAAACCTAGGTTGCTTTGATAGTAGCCTTAAGCTCAACTGCATTCTTGAGTCTGGTGTCTTTCATCCTCCTCTTGACAATACCCCATAGATTCTATTTGGGTTAAGGTCAGACAAGTTTGCTTGCCAATCAAACACAGTGATACTTTTATTTTTAAACCAGCCATTGGTACTTTTGGCAGTGTGGACAGTGTGTTCCTGCTGGAGAATGACATTTCTATCTCCAAAAAGCTTGTTGGCAGAGGGAAGCATGAAGTGCTCTAAAATTTCCTAGTAGACGGCTGCACTGACTTTGGTCTTGATGAAACACAGTGGACCTATACCAGCAGATGATATGGCTTCCCAAATTATCAAGGATTGTGGAAACTTCACACTAGACCTCAAGCAGCTTGGATTGTGTGCCTCTCCACTCTTCCTCCAGGCTTTGGGACCTTGATTTACACATGAAATGCAAAATTTACTTTCATCTGAAAACAACACCTTGGACCACTGAGTATCAGTCCAGTTCTTTTTCTCCTTGGCCCAGGTAAAACGCTTCTAGTGTTGTCTATTGGTCATAATGGCCTGATACAAGGAATGTGACACTTGTAACCCATGTCCTGGATTTGTCTGTGTATGGTGGCCCTTGAAGCAATGACTCCAGCAGCAGTCCACTCCTTGTGAAGCTCCCTCAAATTTTTGAATGGACTTTTCTTAACAATCCTTTCAAGGCTTCGGTTATCCCGGTTGCATGTGCACCTTTTTATCCCACACTTTTTCCTCCCACTCCATTTTTCATTAATATACTTGGATACAGCACTCTGTGAACAGCCAGATGCTTTAGCAATGACCTTTTGTGGCTTACCCTCCTTGTGGAGATTGTCCATGACTGCCTTCTGGAATCTGTCAGTCAGCAGTCTTCCCCATGATTGTGGAGCCTACTGAAACAGACTAAGGGACCTTTTTAAATGCTTAGGAAGCCTTTGCAGGTGTTTCTATTAATTATTCTAATTTACTGGGAATAATGACTTTTGGGTTTTAATTGACTGTAAGCCATAATCATCAACATTAACAGAAATAAACACTTGAAATAGATCACTCTGTTTGTAATGATTCTATATAATATGAGTTTCATTTTTTGTATTGAAGAACTGAAATAAATGAACTATTTGATGATATCCTAATTATGTGAGGAGCACCTGTAAGTGTTTAATACACTGCCGAATTTGTAAATTTTCCCACCTACAAAGAATGGAGAAGTCTGTAATGTTTATCGCAGGTAAACTTCAACTGTGAGAAACAGAATCTTAAAAAAATCTAGTAAATCATATTGTATGATTTTTACATAATTAATTTGCATTTTACTGCATGAAATAAGTATTTGATACAATAGAAAAACAGAACTTAATTCTTTGGTACAGAAACTTTTGTTTGCAAATACAGAGGTCAGACATTTCCTGCAGTACTTGACCAAGTTTGCGCACACTACAGCAGGTATTTTGCCCACTCCTCCATACAGATCTTCTCCAGATCTTTCAGGTTTCAGGGCTGTCACTGGGAAGCATCAAGTTTCAGCTCCCTTCAAAGATTTTCTATTTGTTTTAGGTCTGGAGACTGGATAGGCTATTCCAGGACCTTGAAATACTTCTTACGGAGCCACTCCTTTGTTGCCCTGGCTGTGTGTTTTGGGTAATTGCCATGCTGAAAGACCCAAACATGACCCATCTTCAATGCTGTTACTGAGGAAAGGATGTTCTTTGACAAAATCTCCTGATACATGACCCCATCCATACTCCCTTCAATACGGTGCAGACGTCCTATCCTCTTTTCAGAAAGGCACCCCAAAGTATGATGTTTCCCCCACCATGCTTCATGGTTGAGATGGTGTTCTTGGAGTTGTACTCATCCTTCTTCTTCCTCCAAATATGGCAAGAGGAGTTGATACCCAAAAGTTCTATTTTGGTCTATTCTGACCACATGGCCTCCTCCCAAGCCTCCTCTGGATCATCCAGATGGTCATTGGCAACCTTCAAACTCGCCTGGACATGTGCTGGTGTGAGAAGAGGGATCTTGCATGCCTAGCAGGATTTTAATCGATGACGGCGTAGTGCGTTTCTAACGGTAATGTTTGAGACTGTTGTCTCAACTCTCTTCAGGTCCTCCCCTGTAGTTTTGGGCTGATTCTTGACCTTTCTCAGAATCATCCTTACCTCTCGAGGTGAAATCTTGCATGGAGCCTCAGACCTAGGAAGATTGACAGTCATTTTGTGATTCTTCCATTTTCTAATAATTGTGTCAACACTAGAGTTGAGCGATACCGTCCGATACTTCAAAGTATCGGATCGGAATGGATCGGCCGATCTTAAAAAAAAGTATCGGTATCGCCGATTCCGATACCGGAAGTCCCATTCAAGTCTATGGGACTTCCGGTATCGGAATAAGAAAAATCCTGTTTTTCCCTTGTACAGCCTCTCTGGGGTCTGTACGGGCCTTTCGGGGGGCTGTGCCGGCCTGCCAGGGGGTCTGTGCAGGCTCCGGTGGTCTGTGCCGGCCTGCCGGGGGTCTGTGCAGGCTCCGGTGGGCTGTGCTGGCCTGCCGGGGGGCTGTGCCGGCCTGCCGGGGGGGCTGTGCAGGCTCCGGGGGGCTGTGCCGGCCTGCCAGGGGGCTGTGCCGGCCTGCCGGGGGGCTGTGCAGGCTCCGGGGGGCTGTGCCGGCTTCGGGGGTCTGTGCAGGCATCGTCCGATGGGACTACAAGTCCCATCGGGCGATGCTTGCTACCATGACAGTGATTGACACATTAGCCAATGATGGGACAGTAGTAGTCCCATCATCCGGCTAATGTGTTGAATGTAAAAAAAATAAAAAAAAAAATTACATGCTACATACATGCTACATACATACAACATGCATACTACATACATGCTACATTCATACTACATACTACATACATGCTACATTCATACTACATATATACTACATGCAACATACATACTACATATATACTACATGCATGCAACATGCATACTACATATATACTACATGCAACATACATACTACATATATACTACATGCAACATACATACTACATATATACTACATACATACCACATACATACTACATATATACTACATGCTACATACATACTACATATATGCTACATACATACTACATACATACTACATGCTACATACATACTACATATATACTACATACATACTACATACATACTACATGCATGCTACATACATACTACATGCTACATACATACCACATACATACTACATACATACTACATGCTACATATATACTACATATATACTACATGCATGCTACATACATACTGCATGCTACATACATACCACATACATACTACATACATACTACATACATACTACATGCATGCTACATACATACCACATACATACTACATACATACTACATACATACCACATATATACTACATACATACTACATACAATACATTCATACAATACATACATAGACATACAGTACATATAACATAGAGTAACATACTTACCAATACTTGTCACATTGTTCCCCTAAGCCATTGTCTTTTACGGAATAAATATTAACATAACAAACCACAAAAATACTCACCCACGATCCGAAGCAGTCCACGAGTGTGTCCCACGACGATCTTGGGTAGAGAACTGCAGCATCAGCTGTTGCTGCCGTTCTCTACGGGCTGCAGGAATCCAATGACGGAAGGTAGGTATCCTTCCGCACTGTATTCCTCCGCCACTTAAAAAAAAAAAAGTCCCTAGTCTCACTTTATGCCATTGCTGTGTGGGAATTTCCCACACAGCAATGGCATAAAGTGAGACTAGGGACTTTTTTTTTTTAAGTGGCGGAGGAATACAGTGCGGAAGGATACCTACCTTCCGTCATTGGATTCCTGCAGCCCGTAGAGAACGGCAGCAACAGCTGATGCTGCAGTTCTCTACCTAAGATCGTCGTGGGACACACTCGTGGACTGCTTCGGATCGTGGGTGAGTATTTTTGTGGTTTGTTATGTTAATATTTATTCCGTAAAAGACAATGGCTTCGGGGAACAATGTGACAAGTATTGGTAAGTATGTTACTCTATGTTATATGTACTGTATGTCTATGTATGTATTGTATGAATGTATTGTATGTAGTATGTATGTAGTATATATGTGGTATGTATGTAGCATGTAGTATGTATGTAGTATGTATGTAGCATGCATGTAGCATGCAGTATGTATGTAGCATGCATGTAGTATATATGTAGTATGTATGTAGCATGTAGTATGTATGTAGTATGTATGTGGTATGTATGTAGCATGTAGTATGTATGTAGCATGCATGTAGTATGTATGTAGTATGTATGTAGTATATATGTAGTATGTATGTAGCATGTAGTATGTATGTAGCATGCATGTAGTATATATGTAGTATGTATGTAGCATGTAGGATGTATGTAGCATGCATGTAGTATATATGTAGTATGTATGTAGCATGTAGTATGTATGTAGCATGCATGTAGTATGTATGTAGTATGTATGTGGTATGTATGTAGCATGTAGTATGTATGTAGCATGCATGTAGTATGTATGTAGTATGTATGTAGTACGTATGTAGCATGTAGTATGTATGTAGCATGCATGTGGTATATATGTAGTATGTATGTAGCATGTAGTATGTATGTAGCATGCATGTAGTATGTATGTAGTATGTATGTAGTATGTATGTGGTATGTATGTAGCATGTAGTATGTATGTAGCATGCATGTAGTATGTATGTAGTATGTATGTAGTATATATGTAGTATGTATGTAGCATGTAGTATGTATGTAGCATGCATGTAGTATATATGTAGTATGTATGTAGCATGTAGTATGTATGTAGCATGCATGTAGTATATATGTAGTATGTATGTAGCATGTAGTATGTATGTAGCATGCATGTAGTATGTATGTAGTATGTATGTGGTATGTATGTAGCATGTAGTATGTATGTAGCATGCATGTAGTATGTATGTAGTATGTATGTAGTATATATGTAGTATGTATGTAGCATGTAGTATGTATGTAGCATGCATGTAGTATATATGTAGTATGTATGTATGTAGTATGTATGTAGTATATATGTAGCATGTAGTATGTATGTAGCATGCATGTAGTATATATGTGTTATGTATGTAGTATGTATGTAGTATGTATGTAGTATGTATGTAGTATGTATGTGGTATATATGTAGTATGTATGTGGTATGTATGTAGTATGTATGTAGTATGTATGTGATATGTATGTAGTATGTATGTAGCATGCATGTAGTATGTATGTAGTATTTTTTTTTTTTTTTTAACATTTAACACATTAGCCGGATGATGGGACTACTACTGTCCCATCATTGGCTAATGTGTCAATCACTGTCATGGTAGCAGGCATCGCCCGATGGGACTTGTAGTCCCATCGGACGATGCTTGCACAGACCCCCAGACATCAGCACAGCCCCCCGGCAGGCCGGCACAGCCCCCCGGCAGGCCGGTACAGACCCCCACAGGGTGCACAGACCACCGGCAGGCCGGCACAGCCCCCCGGCAGGCCGGTACAGACCCCCACAGGGTGCACAGACCACCGGCAGGCCGGCACAGCCCCCCGGCAGGCCGGTACAGACCCCGGGCAGTCCACACAGCCCCCCGGCAGGCCGGCAGAGACCCCCGGAAGGCCCGAAATGACAGCGCATCATGATGCGCACACACCGCGCATCATGATGACGTCAGGCTGTCAATCAACTTTGAACTTCCGATTCCGATGCCGACTTCCGATATTGAAAAAATATCGGAAGTCGGTATCGGAATTCCGATACAGCAAGTATCGGCCGATACCCGATACTTGCGGTATCAGAATGCTCAACACTAGTCAACACTTGTTGCCTTCTCTCCAAGCTGCTTGCCTGTTGTCCTGCAGCCCATTCATAGCCTTTTGCAGGTCTACAATTTAATCCCTGGTGTCCTTAGTTAGCCCTGTGGTCTTAGCCATGGCGCACATGTTGGATTGTGATTGATTAAGCATGTAGACAGGTATCTTTTAAACAAGTAATGAGTGCAGCGTAGAAGGGCTTCATAAAGAAAAACTAACAGGTCTGTGAGAGTCAGACTGCTTGCTGGTTAGTAGGTGATCAAATACTTATTTTGTGCAATAAAATGCAATTTAATTATATAATTATGTGATCTTCTGTTTTTTATTTTTAGATTCTATCTCTCACAGTTGAAGTTTACGTAAGACAAAAATTACAGAACTCTCCATTCTTTGTAGGTGGGAAAACTTGAAAAATAGGCAGTGTATCAAATACTTATTTTCCCAGCTGTAAACATAAAGCAAGCCTTGCCTCCTGATCTGTGAATGAAGGGAAGATGGCTTTGTCAGGAGGCTGGCTTTCATAAGAAGCTCAAGAAAACTATGCCTTCTGATCTGTGTCATGGCATCCCAGAATGGGGCACTCAGGATCAGCAACACCATAGAGGTGACAAGTTCTGAAAGTATATGAAGAGGTAATTAAGAAGATTCAAAGGGACATAAGCATGCGTTTATTAAATATACAGTACTTTGCTTATATAACGCCATCATATTCCACATCGCTTTACATATATCATTATTATCATTGTCCCCATTGTGGTTCACAATCTAAATTTCCTATCAGTATAGCCCTTGAGTGTGGGAGGAAACTAAAGTACACAGAAAAAATCCATGCAAACATGGAGAGAACATACAAACTCCTTGCAGATGTTATCCTTGGTGAGATATGAGCTCTGGACCCCAGCGCTGCAAAGTGACAGTGCTAACCACTGAGCTACCATTGATGTATATATACATATAAATTCTTCGACTACCCCTTTTAAATGAACCTGAATTATAATTGTTTCAATGTGGCCATAGTCATTAGTAACATCTATGACTTTGCCAACAACTTCATAATCTTAAACTTTTGTCATAGGGGTTCTCTGTTCTCAGAAGAAAAGTCTTCATTAACTCAGTGATTTCAGACTGCTGAATCTGAACATTGTGCAATGCGTACACTGTCACAATTCCCCTCTATTCACTGTGTGGATGGGGCCCTGTGATTGCATGAGTGCGATTTGTTTATTTGTAGTCACATGCTGAGTAGTCCCATGTGTCTCTCAACAGAAGACAATTGAGAAGACGGATTAGGCAAGTCAACAACTGACAACAGGTATGCATTTTGTAAGACACATAACCACTCACCTGCACAGTGAGTAAAGTGGATCCATGACAGTGCGCTCATCACACACTGTTACGATTTGGCAGTTTTCATCACAAAGAGTGACTGCAGAATTTGTTTCTGAAACCAGACAACCTCTAACCTATATGTCCATCAACTTTTATGGTTTACACTTGCCTGTACATTTCACGCGTGTGACACCAATGAGTTAATCTTGCAATGCAAAATATCAAATGCTGATACTCTGCCAAGTCACAAATTGATAATCTGATTTCAATTCCAGACTTCCTGCTTAATAAAAAGGAGTTTATCATGCAAATCTGTTGGTAATGAAATTTGGTTACCCAATTAATCCTTTTTTATCTGTTCTTTCCCAAGCTATTTGTTTTAGCAATAAAGCATTATGGGAGCATTTTCCTTTCAGCTCTTTTGGTTACGCTCACCCCTCCTTTGTGATTTTAGGCCACGATTTTTTATCGTATCTTCAGACACATCAGACTTCAGGGACAATATTATGTCCGTGTCACAAAGAAAATATCATTTAGAATAATGATCATCTTTACCTCTTCTTCCTCTTGATGGAAAGTTGAAAGTAAGCTTTCATTATTTAGATCATGTAGTAACCATAATATAGGAAAAGTGCTTGCTGACAGGTATGTGTGAATCAATCTAGCACCGTATAAAGAGAAATAATCAAGCTCTTTTCAAGTAAAATAAAATATAAAATGATTGCCTGAGAGAGGGGAGTAAAAAAGCACATCTTATCAACATTTCATGTAAGAAAAATGATTGCCATTTTACAGCAATAGCAGCATATTGTGCTGGGTGCTTATCTTGTCACTTGAGTGCAGTTTCAACTATTTACTAGGAGCCATTTTGTGCAGCTGATTTTTTTTTACTCCCCAAAAACTGATTCAAAGCACTTATCAGAAATCAATGAAAGATTGGAGCAATATTTTTAGTCCTACCAGTGACTCATAAACAAAGAAAACTCTGCACTTTGCACAAAGAACTATATGGCCCGACCCTAAATTTTTAAACGACACTTTTGAAACTGGATGATAATAACAATATGTCCAAGGTATAATGTGAGAACGACTCCATAAATGAAGGAAATTTAGAGCTAGGAGCTTCATCTGAGCTCTGATATGCTTAGCCTTGCACCCCTGATGACGTGTTCTTTGGTGAAACATGTCAGGAAGGCTACTGAGTGACTTTAAATAGAGCACATTGCATTTTAAAGATGGTAACTGATCTATACACATCATCCTGTGATTTTAAACACATGGTTTGTAGAGTAAGTCCACTGCGAAACAAAAGATAATTATATAAAGACTTTGAGAATTAAATGTTATGTTTGTTAGTAGCCTATTGTGCCTATAGGTTGTATAAAATATGCAGGAAATAAGTATTTGATTCCTTGCTGATTTTGTAAGTTTGCCCACTGACAAAGACATGGACAGTCTATAATTTTAAGGGTAGGTTAATTTTAGCATTGAGAGATAGAATATTAAATATAAAATCCAGAAAATCACATTGTATATATTATGTAAATTTATTTTCATTTTGCAGTGAGAAATAAGTATTTGATCCCTCTGGCAAACAAGACTTAATACTTGGTGGCAAAACCCTTGTTGGCAAGCACAGCAGCCAGACGTTTTTTGTAGTTGATGATGAGGTTTGTGCACATGTCAGGAGGAATTTTGATCCACTGCTCAGATTTTACGAAAACACGATATGGGCTTTTATTTTTGGAGGGATTTGCAGGTTTGGTAGTGGGGTGAATCCCTCCCTCTACTCCAGGTTTTGGGAGTGGCTCTATGTCCATGATTCCCATTTAAGATCTCAGTTTTGTGTTGGGTGTGTTAGTTTTGTTTTTCAAGCTGCAGAGCAGGAGGCTTTGTGCAACCCAGGCCTGTTTGAAGCTAGCACAGAGTCAGGGACTCACCTAAGAGATACGACAGTGCAATTGCCCAGGGGGGCTCACCGCTGAAGAGGATAAACCTTCATTCCAGCCTCCATTTCCATCATGCTCAGCATTATGATAGTCTTTTAAAGCAGTGATATGAACTCAATGGTACACCTTGTAGTTAAATGTCTGGCCTATTGATGGTTTGTGTAAACACCGTTTGATGCCTTAGGCTTGGTGTGTGACATCTAATTTTCACGTGCAGTGAAGAATGGTTAAGTATGTGCCATTTTTTGATTCATGAGGCTATGTAAGCAATGCTATGAAGATGCTTTCATGAGGGAATATCACACCATTCCTACTCCCAGGATTATAGTGTGGGGTTGCATAAAGTACAGTAGTTGGACCCTTCTAGTTTTTATTTCAGATATGCTAACAGCTTAGCGTTACATTGACTTGGTGGTGGAACCAGTGGTATGGCCAGTTCTCCAAAGTGTCCCAGGAGCTGTTTTTCATCATGACAATGCCAGGCTTTACATTGCTTGTGAACAGCCTGTGTGGCTGTAATGTGCTTCATTGTATGTATTGAATGTACTTGTCTTGCATTGAGAACATCAACGTCATCATTAGTAGGCATTTGCAAAGGGAGCTGCCAGCATCAGATCTTGAAGATTTGTGTGCTCAAGTGCATTAACAGTGGAACATTACTCAGACAACCAATAACAACCTCATTGTTAGCATGCAAAAACATGTGTGTACTTTTCTCATGGTGCTCGTGCTTAATACTGAATTAATTGAGATATTTAGAAAATTTTGTTTCCATTTTTTTCATCACTTGCATATTATTAACATGTCATTTAATTTTGTGACTTTCATAATTGCACAATTTTTGCTTCTTGGTGATGAAATTTTAATGTTGAGGAATATACTTATGCATATTTTGAGCTCTGATTACTGGACTAATGGGCTGAGTGTGCATCAGGGGAGTGGTGCAGTGCCAGGTTTACTATATATACTATATACTTTTTTTTTCTTTGTATTTTTGCATTCTGTGCAAACTGGGGTGTGGCCTCCCTCTCCTGAGCTGGAAATTGTATATAAGGCTTCCCCAGACTGGTGTCTACTGTTTGGGACCCAGTCCTTTTGTCTGCGCTTGTTCATGCTTTGAGGTCAACTTTGACACAAGGCAAGGTTTTTAATATTAGACAGTGTAGGACTATCCCGAACAGAGTTACCGTGTCGTGGTGGGATGGTGTTGTGAGTTCATTTTCCCCTTCATTACTGAGGCCCGAGGAACTCCCTCTTCTGGTAAAGAAAGGTAGTGAGCCTGATTATCAAACACCTGAGGCTGATGATGATGACTGGCTGAGTGGAGTTACTGACTGGATATAAGGCTGCCGACGCCCTTCTGCCCTGCGGGTGATTTCTCTCTGGGATCCTTGGAGACCAGTCTGAATTCCTGCTCCTCTAAAGCTAAGTTTGCTGCTCGGCCTTTTGCATTTGTGCTTTGACTTTGTTTTGCTTTGTTTTTCTGGATTTCTGCCATTCCCTGCTGGGGTGTGCTGAATTCCTTTAGCTCTGTCTTCTGAAAATACCTGAGTGCTGATTTAGTTTTTGAAGCCTAGCTGCTTCAGGGCCTTTTTCATATCAGCTTGTTGGCTTATGTCTTTGATAGGGTTTTGGTAGATTGCAGACAGCAGCCTTCCTGTCCTTTCCTATCTAGGTAGTTTTGGGCCCCGTCTTTGCTCAGTCCATCTTTCTGTCTGTGTTAGTGTTTTCATCTTGCTTCACCATCATTATATGTTGGGGGCTGCCTATTGCTTTGGGGTCTGCTCTGGGGCAGTTTAGATTTCCCCTTTCTTTCTTTAGGCCTATTTAATTCTCCGGCTGTGATCGAGGGGTCTAGGGCATCGTAGGAACCCCCCACGGCTACTGCTAGTTGTGTTGATAGGTTCAGGGGTCTGCAATCTGATAGTTGCCAACTTCTCTGGTTTTCTGGACTTAGCTTGTATTTCTGTTTTTGCCTCCTACGGTGACTCATTCATAACAGAATCACCCGCCATACCGCAGATCCTAGGGTACTCAATAGCAGGAAAGAATTGTAAAAAAAAAAAAAAGTGTGTATATTTTTTCCTCTATATCTCTGAGGCCGTAGGGGGAATTTTTTTTTCTCTCAATGGAGATAAAGCAATTGTCTGATCGTGTGGAGCAGCTCGCTGCGGAAGTGCGGGGAATTTCCGCCTACCTTGCTCATTCACATGCTGCTGAACCAAAGATTCCTACACCTGATGTATTTTTTGGGGATCGGTCTAAATTTTTGAATTTCAAAAATAATTGTAAATTATTTTTTGCCTTGAAGCCTAACTCGTCAGGGAGCTCCGCGCAGCAGGTTAAAATTGTCATCTCTTTGCTGCGTAGCGATCCCCAGGATTGGGCATTTTCTTTGAAACCAGATGATCCTATTCTAACTAATGTGAATGCATTTTTTCAGGCCTTGGGGTTGTTGTATGACGAACCTAATGCCATTGATCAGGCTGAAAAGACCCTGCTGGCATTGAACCAGGGTCGTGATTCTGCAGAATTGTACTGTCAAAAATTCCGAAAGTGGGCAGTACTTACTACCTGGAATGATAATGCCTTGGCTGCTCTCTTTCGGAAGGGGTTGTCAGAAGCCGTAAAAGATACTATGGTGGGATTTCCTGTTCCCTCTGGTCTTGACGATTCTATGTCATTAGCCATTCAGGTTGATCGGCGTTTGCGCGAACGCAAAGCTGCACAAGAGGTGTTGCCACCTGTTGAACAAATGTCTGAACCTATGCAATGCGATAGAGTTTTTTCCAGAGAGCAGCGTCAGGAGTTCAGAAGGCGTAATAAGTTGTGTTTTTTCTGTGGAGATGCCTCGCATATTATTTCTGTCTGTCCTAAACGAGAGAAACGCTTTGCACACACGTTTTCTGTTGGGGGTGTTCAACCTAAGTTTCTTCTGGATATTACTCTGATCTGCTCCCTGTCCACATTTTCTGCCAAGGCTTTTGTGGATTCGGGAGCAGCCCTAAACCTAATGGACTTGGATTTTGCTAAACGTTGTGGATTTCCGATGACACCTCTGCAGACACCTATCCCTTTGAGGGGGATTGATGCTACTCCTTTGGCTAAAAATAAACCTCAGTTTTGGACCCAGGTGGTAATGCGGGTCGCCCCAGACCATCATGAAAATTGCAGATTTTTGGTGTTGCATAATCTGCATGATACTATTGTTTTGGGGTTTCCCTGGTTACAAATTCATAATCCAGTTTTGGATTGGAAATCTGTGTCTGTGGTGAGTTGGGGTTGTCGGTGTGCCTTTAGTGAGGCTCCGGTGTTTTCCACCTCTCCTCAGTCGCATGATGTTCCTGATTATTTGGCGGACTTTTATGATGTATTTAGTGAGAATGAGTCTGCGTCTCTGCCTCCTCATAGGAGTTATGACTGTGCAATTGAACTGAGCCCGGGGTGTAAATTTCCCAAGGGTCGGCTCTTCAATTTATCTGTATCCGAGCCCGAGGCTATGCGATCCTATATTAAGGAGGCATTGGAGAAGGGTCATATTAGACCATCCTCGTCACCCTTAGGTGCCGGTTTTTTTTTTGTAGCCAAAAAGGATGGATCATTAAGACCTTGTATTGATTATCGTGCCCTCAACAAAATTACTGTTAAATATCAGTATCCGTTACCCCTGATTTCTGATCTATTCTCCAGAGTTAAAGGTGCTTGCTGGTTTACCAAGCTTGACCTCAGGGGGGCGTATAATCTTATTCGCATTAAGCATGGGGATGAATGGAAGACGGCGTTTAATACTCCGGAGGGACATTTTGAGTACCTGGTGATGCCTTTTGGGCTCACTAATGCCCCTTCTGTCTTCCAGTGCTTCATGAACGATATTTTCCGAGATTTTGTCGATAAATTTTTGATTATCTATCTGGATGATATTTTGATCTTCTCCAAGGATTGGGATTCTCATGTGGAACATATTCGGACTGTGTTCCGGATCTTGAGGGAGAATTCCCTGTATGTCAAAGGATCTAAATGCCTTTTTGGAGTACAGAGGATTTCTTTTTTGGGATTTATTTTGTCCCCGTCAACTATTGAAATGGACCCGGCCAAGGTACAGGCCATTTACGATTGGGTTCAGCCCACTTCTTTGAAGGCCCTCCAGAAATTTTTGGGTTTTGCTAATTTTTATCGGAAATTTATAGCAAAATTTTCTAGTATTACCAAGCCATTGACTGATTTGACTAAGAAGGGTGCTGATGTGTTAAATTGGTCTCCGGAGGCTGTTTCTTCCTTTCAGGAGCTGAAGCGAAGATTCACCTCTGCCCCGGTTTTGCGGCAACCTGATGTCTCACTCCCATTCCAGGTAGAGGTGGATGCTTCTGAGATTGGTGTAGGAGCTGTTCTGTCCCAAAAGGATCCTGTAACATCTAAAATGAATCCCTGTGCTTTCTTTTCCCGAAAGTTCTCTCCATCTGAACGTAACTATGATGTGGGGAATAGGGAACTGTTGGCCATGAAATGGGCATTTGAGGAGTGGAGACATTGGTTGGAGGGAGCTAAGCATCAAGTCGTGGTCCTCACTGACCACAAGAATTTGATTTACCTAGAGTCGGCTAAGCGCTTGAACCCTAGACAGGCTAGGTGGGCCTTGTTTTTTACACGTTTTGATTTTGTGGTTTCTTTTCTTCCTGGAACGAAGAATGTCAAGGCAGACGCCCTCTCTAGGAGCTTCTTTGCTGATTCTCCTGTGGTGACCAAGCCTGCTACCATCTTAGGCGAAGGGGTAGTTCTTTCCGCCATCTCGCCCGATTTGAGACGTGCTCTGGAAGAGTTCCAGGAGGACAAACCTGAGCGTTGTCCCAGTGGAAAGTTGTATGTTCCTGACCAGTGGAAGAAGAGAGTGATGTCTGAAGTTCATTGCTCTGCTTTGGCTGGTCATCCAGGTATTTTTGGTACTAGAGATCTGGTGAGTCGGTTTTTTTGGTGGCCCCCCTTGTCTCGTGATGTCAGGAATTTTGTGCAGTCCTGTGGGACGTGCTCCCGGTCTAAATCGTGTTCTCGCTCTAGTGGGTTGTTGATGCCTTTGCCTGTCCCCAAGAGGCCATGGACCCATATTTCAATGGATTTCATCTTTGATATGCCTGGCTCTCAAAGGATGACTGTTATTTGGGTGATTTGTGATAGGTTCTCTAAGATGGTTCATCTTGTACCACTCCCTAAGTTGCCGTCTTCCTCTGAGTTGGTGCCCCTGTTTTTACAACAGGTGGTTCGTTTGCACGGGATTCCTGAGAACATTGTATCTGACAGAGGAGTCCAGTTTGTGTCTAGATTTCGGAGAACTTTCTGTTCCAGGCTGGGAATTCAGTTATCCTTCTCCTCTGCTTTTCACCCTCAGACCAATGGGCAGACAGAGAGAACAAACCAGACCTTGGAGTCATATTTGAGATGTTTTATTTCTGCTGATCAGGATGATTGGGTTTCATTTTTGCCCTTGGCCGAATTTGTTTTAAATAATAGAGCTAGTTCTGCCACTTTGATGTCACCTTTTTTTTGTAACTTTGGGTATCATCCTCGATTTTCTTCAGGGCAGGTGGAGCCCTCTGCCTGCCCAGGTGTTGACACTGTGGTGGAGAGCATGCACCAGATCTGGGACCAAGTGGTGGATAAGTTATCTCTCTCCCAGGAAAAGGCCCAGCGGTTTTCCAACCGACATAGGACCATTGGTCCCCAGTTTAAGGTTGGTGATATGGTGTGGTTATCATCAAAAAATATTGCTATGAAGGTGGCTTCTCCTAAGTTTAAGCCTAGATTTATTGGACCTTACAAGATTGTGGAGATTATTAATCCGGTCTCTTTTCGTTTGGCTCTCCCTGTCACATTTAAAATCCATAATGTGTTCCATACACTATATATAGTAAACCTGGCACTGCACTGCTCGCCTGACGCACACTCAGCCCATCAGTTCAGTAATCAGAGCTGAAATTTAATTGCATACTGTATTGTGTTATATCTATGTTGTCGACATATTTAAGCATTTGCATAGGAATGGGTAAAGAATGAAGCAAATGACAATGCCACAGCACCTTATTCCTGTGCAATTGCCTTGACACACACCAGTCTGCAAAAGTGCTGCTGGCATATAATATACGAGTGTTCGCCAGCACCCTGGGAAGATAACTGTCAACTCTCAGCTGTAGAATCAAAAATAACATAAAAGTATAGTCAATCTTTGGAATACATGGTGTGGAGACTGTCCAAAGACAGGTTTCACTGATAGTGGTTTTATTTTATCTCACATTGAGCCATGAATTGAGAGCACTCTTATTTCAGGCATTTTAGATAAAATTATAGAATTCACTTTCTTCAAGGCACAGAATACAGTATTGATAAAACAGGAGCACTTAGCTGAGGATTTGCAGATTGCAGAGGGTTAACCGTATCCAGCTTGCTCTCATGACCAAGGGCTCTAAATAAAAGTTTATTGGTTTGCTGTATGGCAGTAGATTTCATTAGCACTCTGATAATTTCCTGCCATCAACGCTAATTAACAGAAGCACCTCTGACTACCTAAGGTCTGCAAGGTCTTCAGGCATCTTAGTCACTGCTCAGTTACCGATTGATCACTTTGCAGATATGAGCTGCATGTTTGTAACCCTGCATCTGCGAGGCAGTTAGCTGGCCAGATCTCACTGGCAGGCTTATTACAAGCACTCTTACCCACTGTATCGCTACATCTGGATGACTATTATCAACCCATCTGTTCCATCAAATTATATGTTGAACAGAAACAAGCACAATATTTAAACAATTTATACAAATATTTTTATTATTCCACATGAAAAAATTTTTTTATGACATAACAGCAAAAAGAAAAGGAAAAATAATGCAAGCTAAAATAACCTCTGTGGCAGGACTGAAAAAGGCTACAGACCACTTTTAACACATGATTGTATAAATTCAATTACCAAAAAGTACTGACCCCTTTAATGTTAATAATAAAGGGTTAAAAATTCATAAACCTCCACCATAGCTAATGAGCAGCAAAAGAAATGGAGTAATAATGATGTAATTCCCCACAGCAAGGAGCCGGTAACTGCAATAAAGATACAAAGTAAACTCACATGTAAAGAGCCTTGTGCCACGTCCCTCACCCCGATGCGCGTTTCGTCCTCTTCTTCAGGGGGCGTGTCGGGGAAGAGGGAAAGTGGGTTTTTAAATTGTCTGTGCGCCAATCAAAATGCGCTAAATGCAATCACATGTATTCATTAGAAAAAGCCGAACTAAATGTGGCGCTCCGTATCATATCACCACTGCCTCTAAAATGACCCGTCATCTCCGGCTACTGAGACGCAAACACCCAGGTTGCCATGGTATCAGGCACACGTGTGTGTCAGCCGACTCTGAATTGCCGGGGATATCAGAGTCCCAGCGTTGGTCAATGAAACTATGCGCTCTATAGTGGCTATTCCAATATAGCTTCACAAACTGAGTACTATATAAAAGTGACTATGTGCTTATTACATACCAAAAGTGGCTGGAATGTTTATATCATATTAATACATATGCTAAATAACATTACATAGTGACAATGTGCACTGGTTATGCAGTATGAAAAAAATGCTACATTTCTGTTGCTGGTGATTAAAGGGACCAACAATTAGATATGATCTGATGTTACACTAAATGGCATCCAAACTGCTACTTTTTGCCCAGTAACTCGGAAGAGAGAGTCTATTCAGCAAATCGATATACACTGTGGAAATGCTGAATATGAAATGAAGCTTAAATAAAAATGACTAATTGATTAATACTTTGCTATAGCATGTGAGTTTACCAACCGTAATATATGCTGGCGACATATAGACATTGTAAAGATGATCACTATCACGTGCTATAGTGTTGAACACAAGCCAGTATGGGTGATTTAGCAAAAGTACAATTTAAAGGTTTTTTGAAATTGGTGACCTGTCATCTGGATAGGTCATCAATATAAGATCAGTGGGAGTCCATTACCCAGTGGCTCCTCCACCAATCAGCTGTTTGCAGTACCATCAATGGCAAGATGAAGTGTACAGAGAATAACAGAAGGGCAGCATCATAGCTGCCCACAGCTGGGAACTGCAGATTACCTCCTATTATCTGAATAAGGGCAGGTGCAGATGAGTGCATTCTTGGTCAAAGTGCTATCCAGCAAAACCTTTGGATCACACTCGGATCAATGTTATTCTCTACGGGGCTGTGAACATGTCTGATATTTGGATCACACTTGGTCATGTTAGTCAGTGAGAAATCAATGGAGAAGATGGAAAATTCTTTTCCTACATCCTCTTCTCTTCTGAGAGAATCAGATCACACGATGCTCGCACTCCACATAACTCTCTGATCAGAGTTTAATCAGTGTCATTTTGCATAATCAACCCGATTCTCTCAGAAGAGAGAATCTACAGCTGTTTGCACCTGCCCTAATAGTGATGCTGCAAACTGCTAATCTGTGAGGATGTCAGACCCCAATCAATCTGGTATTAATAGCTCATTCCATTGATTGGAAAACCCCTTTAAAAGAACCTGCCATGTAAAAATCACTATTAACCTGCAGATATGGGGTTAATCTGCAGGTTAATAGCAATCTGAAGCCGTGCGGCCATCGCACTGAGAGCCCTGCTGTCAGGCGGAAATTAATGTTATTCTTCCTGGCAGCCTCCGGCTTTCAGTTATAGAGGCGTGGCCGGCACATTTTGACTGAAAGCTGGCTCTAATGCTGTGGTTAATAGTGTTCTTTTACATGTTAAGCTATTTTTTTTCCATATTTGTGCTGCAAATGTCATTTCATGGAGTACTGTGATAAGATTAATTACACTATCACAATCGGATAATTACTCTGAAATAAAAGTGGTGGTGAAATGCTGTCACACTGTGCACTTTTGTGGGAGATCAGTACCCCAAATCTAGGTAAGCAGTGCACAAGCCTCAGGTGAGGGACGACCAGTCTGTACAGTGTGCATGCTCCCTCTTTTGCATAGAAAAAAACTTGCTACTGACACCTTGAGATCAATGAAGTTCTGGAAGCTTAGCCTCCTCCCCCAATGCAAACATGGGGGATCTGTATACTGATTACTTAGATATGGTGCATGATTCTTCTACACCAATCCACAGTTTGGACAACACTTCTGATTCACTTTTCTAACAGAAGGAAGTAAAATTGAGAAATTAACCCTATTACAATTTTTTTTTTTGAAAAGACATTTTCTGTCTAAAAATTGAAAAAAAAGAAGTTTGGTTACTGTTTAATGTCCAATATATGGTATCAGAGCTAATAGTCAAAAGAACATTAAGGGACAGACTGCAATAGAAAAGTACATACGAGTCAAGTATACTGCAGTTTTCTATTTTTCTGACATAATCTTATCAGGTCTATAGCTCTCCATCAAAACAGGCTGACAAAATATTTTCCCTGGCTTAAAATAAAGGCTAACTATTACTTCCTTTACCCAAGGATTGTAGCCAATAATGGAATGCTAATACAACGTGCAGATGGCATGATAGTGCACTATTGACCATTGTTTTGGAGTGGAGAACAAGTTATCTCTCTTACATTGGTTGTGTCTGGCACAGAGATTGTCAATCTAATAGACCTTTGGAAATCACAAGAAATACAGATTTAAGATCCTTTCAAGTCTGCATCCTGAGGGGAAGAAATTGAGATGTTATCGGTTGTACTATTTGAAAACCAATTCTGTGGAAAACGAAATAAGTTGAAAGAAGCTTTAAAAATAAAATAGTCTTAGGACAGGCTTTGGTTATACGATGGGTAAGAAAAACTGTATAATGAATTCTATTTGTAACGAGTGTTTACAAATGTGATGTACACTATATGGCAGTTTCTAATAGTTTATATGATTGCATGAAGGAGTTAACATACCGGAAGAAAACAATGCATGGAAATATGCTGGAATATAGAAGGAAACAGTATTCATGAAATAGAAGACATAAGAAACCAGGGATAGTGATGTAAAACAGTGATAGAATATAATTCTTCCTGTCAAATAAAAAAATATTGATTATAAAGACTGAAGTTTCAGTTTTATTTAAAAGGATTGCACGGCTTTAGTCGACAAGTCTGCAGTCACTCTATATGACTGCAGACTTGGGAATCCTCACTTCATGCACACTGTGCACTGTGAGGATTCCCTGGGGCTGGCAATTTGAGCAGTGGTCATGTGACTGCAAGTATGTGATTTGCATACATTTCCCAGCTAGATTGGCGCGGCCTCGCTCAATGCAATGTATTGAGCGAGTTCAGACGCAGTCTAGTCGGAAGTATCCAAACTACATACTTGTGGTCACATGACCACCCCATTCCCGGAATAATCCTCACAGTAGACAGTGCTCACGATGTGAGGATTCACAAGGTTGCAGTCACATAGATTTACTGCAGACTTGTAGCCTAAGACCTAACAACCCCTTTAAATAGTATTTAACAGAGTGCTACCGTTTACTATGTCATTATTTATCTGGCAGTGCTTTACATAATGGCTTCACATTTGGAAACTGATGACATATCAGATTAAAGCAGCTAATACATAAGGTTGATGTCTTCTTCCTTGTCCAGGTTCATCCTTGTCCATCCTTGTCCAGCTTTGCATGTTTCCATAACTGCACAGCAAGGCACCTTAAGATGTTTTTGATGACTTCTGGAACCTACCTCTACAGTGATCATGTGACACCCCAGAATCCAGTTGTCACAGTGACATTGCCTCCCTCTATGAGGTGAAGTCATGCTTGGAGGCAGAAAGGGGACCCCCATGCCAGGTAACATAGATTAAATCACAATTCCTGCTGCAGGTTAGAAAAGGGAGCTGCCTTATAAATTCTGGCCAGCAGAGGGGGTTGGTGAGTCAGCTAGAAGTGAGCTGAGGGGGTTGTCATGGAAACGAGAGCAGCTGTGATCTGTGAGGAAATGATAAGACAGTTAAACGTGAGGTAAAAAGATCTTTCTGGAAGACCCAGTCAGTTCAAGACAGAGAGCTGATCTGTGAGGAGCTGGTGAGGGGGAGCTGATCTGTGAAGAGGGAAAGGACACGAGCAGAGACAGAGAGGCTCTGGGGAAGCTAAAAACGGCGTATACCAGCCCCCAGAGCGAAGCGCTAATAGAGAGAAAAGGGATGTCAGAGTCCTTGGTGGTCAGGAGCTGTATGTCCTGACTGCTGAAACTGAAAGTACAAGGGATTGTAAATTCCTGTGCGACATTGAAAACGTGAGGGCACAGCAGCGGATAAGGAGCCCGGGGCTGATGGTGAAAAGGATGGTACCTGTGGAAAAGGCTCATGCTGACAGCCGTACAGGTTAGTGAAATCACGCAATTGAGGGTCGCAGCTTAGTTATAAACCGCGGAGACCAACACACAAAACGCAGAAGGAAGGTCCAAAATCCCCACCTGGCTAGGTGGATCCCCTGAATGCCTCCAGGCGAGCCAGACTCATTCCATCACCTGTATGTGGTACTCTGGATTGCAAACAATTACCAGTAAAATGTAAAGAAATTGCACCTCTCTGTGTCCTCCTCTCATTTCTCTGCACCCCAACGTTCACAACCATTTTGACTATTAATCTAACATCTTTGCCCTGGGACTATTGCTTTACCTGTGGAGAGCTATTTTCACCACAGCTGTGCCACATCAACAGTCTCAGGGGAACAACACCGCAGCGCTGGTCACCTCTGACCAGAATACCACAGGTGGCGTCACGTATTTAATCATGTACAAACTTTATCTTCATTTTTACCACGTCATCAATAACTTTTCCCCTTCCCCTTTCATCATTTTATTTAATGGACACCCCAGGGCCACGGACCAGGTCGCCGCCGCCATGACACCGTCCCCCGTTGAAGTCGATGGGCCTGGTACTGAGTACCCCACGGTCCTGCACCACGCGCGCGCTCTCTTGCGCCCTTGCCGCCGTGCGCATGGGAGCTCCTATCATAATCTACAAATGTGTTTATAGCTTGTACTGAGCTTCGCTCCCAGTCATCGGGGGGCACCCGGGTAGATTTTCTAGTCGTACAGAGACATTACAGAGAGAGCATCATTACGAATCTTCCAATGAAATACAGCCAATCAAAATGTTTTGCTTATTTTATTTGTGTCCTATCTTGAACCAATTTTTCTTATTTACTTCATTCAATATGTGCCAATCTGCTCATGTTTACCATGTCCTGATCTCTTGCTAATGACAATTGTCCCTCTGGGTTATGTATTGTGCTTCTGGATTGCTGTCAGCTGTTGTAATTGGTGACTAAGAAAGAAGTTTTAATTATCAAGTTTTATGTCCTCAAATGTTTGTATAACTCTAAAACAACAAATACAAAAGGTACTTACACTCCCTGGGTACAGCTCTGCCTTTCTACCACTACTCTTGTATCACTGGCTGCAGCAGTGACATCACTTCTACAGGGTATAACACCACTGCAACCAGTCATTAAGCTCCGTGGATTTTGCCTTCTACCGCAGCAAAGCTGCAAAGTTCTGTGATTTACTGAAGTGGTTATGTGCTTTGTAGTTATGGCTCATGACATCACCACCCCAGCCAGTAATCAAAGGTTAGAATACTGCTGGAGATCCAGAGCTGGACTCAAAGAGGGTGGAAGGTTTAGCATCTCATGTGTTTCTTGTCTTAGGGCACCGTCACACACAGCGAGATCGCTAGCGAGATTGCTGATTTTGTGACGCATCAGCAATCTCTCCAGCGATATCGCTGTGTATGATGAGGATCAGCGACCGGCCCCCCTGCCGGGTATCGCTGATCAAGCAGGATCGTCCTGGGCCATTTTTTGATCATTGGTCTCCCGCTGGCCAGCACGCATGTGGCAGCGAGAGACCAGCGATCAGCGACGCAGGACGCTGGTTTCCAATGTAAACATTGGGTAACTAAAAGCTGCGCGGCTCTTGGATACCTGCTGTTTACCCTAGATTCCAGCACACTGGTATCTAGGTAAAACAGCGGGTATCCAAGAGCCGTGCGGCTCTTAGTTACCCGATGTTTACATTGGATATCAGGGGGAACGCTGGTAACTAGAGTAAACAGCGGGTATCCAAGAGCCGCTCGGCTCTTAGATACCCACTGTTTACATTGGAAACCAGCTTGCTCGCTGGTACTGATCGCTGGAGGGGCTGTCTATGTGACAGCTCACGAACGATCAGCCTAACGATGTCCCAGTGATCCCATCCATGTCAAATCATTGCTGGGATCGCTGTGTGTAACAGGGCATTTAGAGGTATGTGAGCATTTGAGTACATAAAGCTTGATTGTGGAAATCCCTTTTAAGTGCAGCTTGGGGATTCCTGTTATGATTGGGTCACTGAGGAGGAGAGCAAGCCCAAGCTAAGCCACAGAAAACCAGAGAGGTTGGTAACTAAGCAGATTGCAGACCCCTGATCCTATCCACACAACTAGCAGTGGCCGTGGAGCGTGCCTACGATGATCCTAGACGCCTCGGCGACAGCTGAGAGCTAACTAAGCCTAAAGCAAGAAAGGGGAAGTCTAAACTGCCCCAGAGCAGACCCCAAAGGAATAGATAGCCCCCAAACTAGAGATGAGTGACTTTGCCTTTTTAGGGTCGAGTCGGGTTTCATGAAACCCGACTTTAGCAAAAGTCAGGTCGAACAAAATCGGCCGACTATAGAGAAAAGTCGGAGGCCAACTGAAAAACAAAACCCAATGCAAGTCAATGGGGAAGCAAAGTCGGCAGGAAGTGGAGGACAGTAAACACACCTACATTGCCCATTTCAATGCCAAAAACATCAATTCTTATTACTGAAGCTTGTCAACCTTAATTTACTTCATAATAATAGTTACGCATTGAAAACTGGGGGTTATTTGGCTAAAGTTGTGGGGGGTAGGGCTGGCTCCAGGTTTTCGTGTGCCCTGGGCCAAAGAGTGTCAATGCACCCCTTTAACACATACCACAACTCATGACGCTCCGATACGGCACAGAAATATAGGTATAGTACAATGACAAATACTTCACTGCTTACATGACATGACTGATCTATTGTAAATTGTACAAAAGTTCAAAAAAAGGACAGTATATTACTCCATACAGTATTATGGCCACCACATTGTGCGCCATACAGAATAATGAGCCCCATATATTTCTCCATACAGAATAATTGGTCCCATATAATGTTCCATACAGTATATGATGAGCTCCACATAATGCTACAGTATATGATGGTCTACATGGATGATGCTCCAGTGTGCTATGGGCCCAAATAATGCTCAATATATAATGGGCCCCATTTCTAATGCTCCAGTGTATAATGTGCCCCATAGATGCTGCTCCAGTGTCTGATCTGCTCCATTTAGAATGCTCCAGTATATGATGGGCCCAATGGATGATGCTCCAGTATCTTATGGGCCCAAATAATGCTCCATATATATTGGGCTCCATTTCTAATGCTCCAGTGTATAATGGGCCCTGTAAATGCTGCTCCAGTGCCTGATGTCCCCCATTTGGAATGCTCCAGTATATGATGGCCTCATGGATGATGCTCCAGTGTATGATGGGCCCTAATAATGCTCCATATATAATGGGCTCCATTTCTAATTCTCCAGTGTATAATGGGCTCCGTAAATGCTGCTCCAGTGTCTGATGTCCCCCATTTGTAATGCTCCAGTATATGATGGGCCTCATGAATGATGCTCCAGTTTATGATGGGCCCTAATAATGCTCCATATATAATGGGCTCCATTTCTAATTCTCCAGTGTATAATGGGCCCTGTAAATGCTGCTCCAGTGTCTGATGTCCCCATTTGGAATGCTCCAGTATATGATGGGCCCCATTTTTAATTAACCCAGGCATTGTATGTGAAAAGAGCTCCATGGAGTAATCTGAAGCGTGTGCTGCCGCATACTTCACTTTTGGTGTGGGTGAAGGACACAAAGAAAGGGGTTGCTCCTGACTAGAAGCCTGCACTGACGACTCAGTGCTTGCATTTTTTGAAACTTCAGAAGAGGAGGCGATAGAGTTGGAGGCTGTTTCAGCAGTGTAAGCCAAAAACAGTTCTTGATGTGCTGGCTTTAAAAGCAGTCTACCTACTCCCAGAAAAGGGAGCCTTACAGGCCTTCCGGAGCTACACCATGACGCAGGCTCAACACCTTCTGCCTTAGCTGCTATTGTGTTTTTGGCACTATCAGCAGATGCACCACCACCACCATCAGTACCAGGTAGCCCCCCACGCCCACGTCCGCGTCCTCTTCCACCATACTTCCTCATGTTTTGGAAAATGGACCCAAAATACCAGCAGATATATGGCATTGTTTCAGAAGCGTACAGCTCTATACTGTCTAGGGATAACAGTAAATCTCCATATATATTTCATGAGTCATACACAGACGCTCACAGGCTTAGTATAGATTACACAATAAAATAAAAAGTTGAAAAAGGTACAGTATCACCAGATACAAGGTATATATAGTATAGTGTAAACATTATGAATCTCCATATATATTTCAGGAGGCAGGCACAAATGCTCTCAGGATTACACAAGAATATGAAAAGCTGTAAATGGGTAATGTAACACAAGCGTACAGCTGTATACAGTGTTGGGGTAATCTTAAAGCTACAAATATATTTCCGGAGTAACAGACAGACGTTTACAGGCTCATTATGGATTACACCAGAATCTAAATAGCAAAAAAGGTTACTGTATCAGAAGCGTACAGCTGTATACAGTGTTGGCCAAATTTGAAATCTCGGTATATATTTCCAGAGTCACCCTCAGATGCTCAACTCAGACTGGGTTTGACCATAATAAAAAATGTTGTGAAAAAAGGTACTGGATAACAAGATAGCAAGTATATATACACTCACTGGCCACTTTATTAGGTACACCATGCTAGTAAGGGGTTGGACCCCCTTTTGCCTTCAGAACTGCCTCAATTCTTCGTGGCAGAGATTCAACAAGGTGCTGGAAGCATTCCTCAGAGATTTTGGACCATATTGACATGATGGCATCACACAGTTGGCGCAGATTTGTCGGCTGCACATCCCTGATGCGAATCTCCCGTTCCACCACATCCCAAAGATGCTCTATTGGATTGAGATCTGGTGACTGAGGAGGCCATTTGAGTACAGTAAACTCATTGTCATGTTCAAGAAACCAATCTGAGATGATTCGAGCTTTATGACATGGCGCATTATCCTGCTGAAAGTAGCCATCAGATGTTGGGTACATTGTGGTCATAAAGGGATGGACATGGTCAGCAACAATACTCAGGTAGGCTGTGGCGTTGCAACGATGCTCAATTGGTACCAAGGGGCCCAAAGAGTGCCCAGAAAAAATTCCCCACACCATGACACCACCACCACCAGCCTGAACCATTGATACAAGGCAGGATGGATCCATGCTTTCATGTTGTTTACGCCAAATTCTGACCCTACCATCCGAATGTCGCAGCAGAAATCGAGACTCATCAGACCAGGCAACGTTTTTCCAATCTTCTACTGTCCAATTTCGATGAGCTTGTGCAAATTGTAGCCTCAGTTTCCTGTTCTTAGCTGAGAGGAGTGGTACCCAGTGTGGTCTTCTGCTGCTGTAGCCCATCTGCCTCAAAGTTCAATGCACTGTGCATTCAGAGATGCTCTTCTGCCTACCTTGGTTGTAACGGGTGGCAATTTGAGTCACTGTTGCCTTTCTATCAGCTCGAACCAGTCTGCCCATTCTCCTCTGACCTCTGGCATCAACATGGCATTTCCGGCCACAGAACTGCCGCTCACTGGATTTTTTTTCTTTTTCGGACCATTCTCTGTAAACCCTAGAGATGGTTGTGCGTGAAAATCCCAGTAGATCAGCAGTTTCTGAAATTCTCAGACCAGCCCTTCTGGCACCAACAATCATGCCACGTTCAAAGGCACTCAAATCACCTTTCTTCCCCATACTGATGCTCGGTTTGAACTGCAGGAGATTGTCTTGACCATGTCTACATGCCTAAATGCACTGAGTTGCCGCCATGTGATTGGCTGATTAGAAATTAAGTCTTAACACACAGTTGGACAGGTGTACCTAATAAAGTGGCCAGTGAGTGTATATTATAGGGTACAATTGAAATCTCCGTATACATAGTCCCGTAGTCACTCTCAGATACTTACTTAGTATGGATTTGACCGTAATACTAAATGTCAAACAAAGGTACTGTTTAACATGATACAAGCTGTATCAAGTATAGGGTAAAAATTGGTATCTCCGATTCACCGTATATATGGAAGGCGTAAACCACACACGCTCACTCACTATGGATGATACCGTAATAAAAAATTTTGAACAAAGGTACTGTATCAGCACATACCAGGTGTATCCAGTCTAGGGGTAATGGTAAATTTCTGTCTATACTTCCGGAGTCAGACACAGACACTCACAGTCTCACTATGTATTACACCAGAATTTAAAAAGTAGAGAAAGGGAAAGGTATTCAAAGCGTACAACAGTATACAGTGTTGTGGTACTTTTAAATCTTCGTATATATTTCAATCTCAGTAAGCCAGTCCAGAATCTCCGCTACTGGAAACTACATGGATACAAGTACAGACGGAAAGTCGAGTGTTAGCAGAAATTTGGGAATTACTCATCGCGGGAAAACCTCCCGGTAGATGTTGCAGAGGCGATGCAGACCCTCAATTCCTGTGTCTGTGGAGACAGCAAAACTTTTTTTGTGAAGAAAGGATTGCTTTATCGCAGTAGCGTTGATCACATCACCGTTACGCGTCTCCATCAAATTGTGATCACAGGGAGAGATGTAGACATGGTCCTCACTGCCTATCATGATCTGTCTGGTCACTTTGGAGTACAAAAGACAGAAGCAACAGGCCGTAAGCGATTCTATTGGATTGGCATGAGAGGAGACATTGAAAAATGGTGCCAGGAATGTCACACGTCTGTGACTGGGAAAACTGTGAAAGCTGATCATCAAGCACCCCTGCATCTGCTTGTATGTTGACATCCATTGCAAATGGCAGCCATTGATCATCTGAAGGTAGAGGCCAGCAGGACAGGCCATAGCTACATCTTAACCATCATCGATCAATACACCAAATTTCTAGTGGCCATCCCTGTGAAGGATTTAACTGGCCAGACTACACAGCGGTGGAGCAGGGAGAGGTAAGTATTGCAACTTGCAAGTGCTGTGGCCATGGCCAAGCAGGGGGGACACACTCGTGGGCGATGGTACTGGCACAGGGCCCCTCATAGTACGCTGGTGTGTCTGATGGCAATTGGGCCCCCCACCATGAGAGACTCTGTATTGTACTATGAGGGGCCCTGTGCCAGTGCCGTTGGCAGAGCAACGGAACTTGCCCGGGTGTGCCAGGTGTTGACCCCAGCCCTTGGGGGGGTGGGCAGCCCAGTTAGGGAGGTTTAAAAAATGGTATATGTTGATGTGTAGGCTGGACATTCAGCTGCTGCAAATGGCAGAATTGGGCAAGTCCGAGGAAGAGGAGGACAAAAGCGAGGCAGTTTTCTGGCAAGCTATGTGTCATCAGGGGAAGGTGGGACAAAATCCTTTGAAACCCATGCATGGTTCATTTTAATGAAGGTTAGATCATCAACATTTTGAGCTGACAGACTGGTCCTTTTTTCTGTCAGGATTGATCCAGCAGCACTGAAGACTCTTTCAGATAACTCACTAGCAGCAGGGCAAGCGAGCTCCTGTAAGGCATAGTGTGCCAATTTATGCCAGGTGTCCAGGTTAGAGTTCCAATAGTCAAAGGGGAATGACCTGTGAGGGAGAACATTGATATGGGAGGAGAAGTAGTTTGTAACCATAGTTGACAACTGCTGTCTCCTGTCACTTGCAATCGATTCAGTATTAGCAGTCGTGTGAGCGGTACTTGAAAAAACAGTCCACAACATGGTCATTAAACCCCTGTCTCCAACGCCACTTCAGCTGTGTGCACCATGAACACCTCTTCCATTGTGCCCACTACGGCTCGTGGGAGAACCAGCACCGCTGCTGTGTGCTGGGAAAGCCTCAAACAAACGGTTTACCAGAGTTGCTTGTTTGTTAGCCAATATTATCTCTAGGTCCTCCTGTGGCATGATGTTGTGTAATTTGCCTTTGTAGCGTGGATCGAGGATGCTGGCCAGCCAGTAGTCATCATCCTTCATCATTTTGGCAATGCGGGGGTCCCTTTTTAGGATCCGCAAGGCATAATCGCACATGTGGGCCAATGTTCCAGGTGTCAATGCTGCTCTGCGAGTGGTGGGTGGATGAGCACATTCTGGCAAATCCACATTCCTCCAGTCACGCAAAAACCCTGTACCTGACCTTGGCACGCCCACATGTTCTCTTGCCCCCTGAGAAGCATCCTCCTGCCCAAAATAATCATCCCCCTCATCCTCCTCCTCCTCCTCTTCCTCTTCTTCCTCCACCTCGTCCAGGACAGTTCCCTGACCAGACAATGGCTGACTGTCAGCAAGGCTTCCCTCCTGCTCCTCCTCCTCCTGTTCCTCCTCCGCTGCAGATGCCAGATCCTTAATATGCGTCAAACTTTGCATGAGCAGACGCATAAGTGGGATACTCATGCTTATGATGGCGTCATCTGCGCTTACCAGCCGTGTGCATTCCTCAAAAAAATGAAGGACTTTACAGAGGTCTTTCAGCTTTGACCACTGCACACCCGACAATTCCATGTCTTCCCTCAAACTGCCTGCCCATGTATCCTCCCATAAATGCATTACAGCCTGCCTCTGTTCACACAGCCTCTCAACCATGTGCAGGGTGGAGTTCCACCTTGTTGCAACGTCTATGATTAGGCGGTGCTTGAGGAGGAGGAGCAATCACTGCAGCTTCTGCATACCACTGGAGTGGACATTTGAGCGATGGATGTGCGAGCACAGTCTTCACACCTTATGGAGCAGGGATGTTAACTCTGGATAATTATTAAGGAAGCACTGCACCACCCGGTTCAAAGTGTGAGCCAGGCAAGGTATGTGTGTGAGTTTTGCATGGGCTATGGCTGCCACAAAATTGTGGCCATTATCACTGACTACCTTGCCTGGCTCAAGATGTAGACTGCCCAGCCATGACTCAGTTTGTCGCTGCAATTAGTCGGCCAGTACCTCCGCGGTGTGTCTGTTGTCGCCCAAAGACATCATCTTTAACACAGCCTGCTCATGCTTACCACTAGCTGTTCCATAGTGGGACACCTCGTGTGCAACACTGCCAGCTGCGGATGGAGTGCTCATGCGACTGCGCTCTGTGGACGAGCTTTCGCTTATGGAGGAGGAGGAGGGTCGAAAGCCTACAGCCAACTGTTTCCTATACCGTGGGCTAGGCAGCACTGTTCCACTGCCGCTGTCCCCTGTGGAGCCTGCATCCACCACATTAACCCAGTGCGCAGTGATGGACACATAATGGCCCTGGCCATGCCTACTGGACCATGCATCTGTTGTGATTTGCACCTTTCCACTCACTGATTGCTTGAGTGCATGGATAATGCGGTCTTTCACATGCAGGTGGAGGGCTGGGATGGCTTTTCAATAAAAGAAGTGCCGACTGGGTAGGTCATAGCGTGGGACTGCATAGGCCATGAGCTCGCAGAAAGCTTCGCTTTCAACCAAACGGTAGGGCATCATCTCTAATGAGATTAGTTTGGCAATGTAGGTGTTCAAACACAGTGTACGTGGATGAGAGGATGAATACTTTCTTGTCCTACTCAGAGTGTCTGGTAGGGTGAGCTGGACTGGAGAGCTGCATATGGGGGAAGTAGCGGCGGACAGGACGGAGTGAGAGGGGGTTGGTAATGGTATTGGTGGTGATGGCCTAGATTCAGTGTTGTGTTGCAAAACCATTGTGATTCCCTGAGTGCTTTGGCCTTGCGACGAACCTCAACATTTAGTGCTGGTGGTGTGCTTAATGGTGGCGGTGGTCTTACAGTGGGGGAAGCGATGGAGCATTGCTGGCTACCTTCAGTCGGAGCAGGTGCACATGTGCTACCTGGGGTTTTGTAGTCCATCCACGCTTGCAAGTGCATGTTAATTAAATGTCTAAGCATGCAACTGGTATTCAAATTTCTGAGTTGTTTACCTCGGCTAAAGGTCCTTCTGCACTTCTTACAGGTAACCTTTGCCTCATCAATAGGATTTTGGACAAAGAAGTGCCACACTGCACTCTTCCTACTATGGTATACATTTTCTGGACTTGCACGCTGTGCTAAGTTGACCGTCTGGCCAAGCTGTCCTGCAACTCTTTTAGTAGTGTGAGGAGCGTAGACCGCAATATGTTGTCTGTATGGAAAATTGCCAATCTCTGTCTATTTTTATAAGGAGTGACACACACTGTCTTTGTATAGTATTGACCGTAATCAACCAGCAGATGTACAAAACTGTTTGAAAAGCAGACAGCTCTATAAGGTGTAGGTCTGGAAAAATGGAAAATCTCCTCGGTTTGTTTTTCCAGAGTCACACACAGATAGCTTGTACTTGTCCGTGATACCAGCCGGTACATGGTAGTGTGTGAGGAGCGTACACCGCTATACGGTGTGTGAAAAAATGAACGCTCGGTAACTCACCAGAACAAAATAATAAAAGTTGGAGTGCTTTGAAAAATGCAGTTTGAACAGCAGTGTGCATACAGCAATGCAGCTATCAGGTAGCCTTAAAAGGCAGCCTAATCACCACCAGCGCTGCTGCACACAACAAAAATCCTCCCCTTTCACTGCACACTAACTGTACAGTGAAAAGCGCTATCAGCAGAAACAACTTTTTTTCTTCTTCCCTGCCTAACACTCTCCCTTATTCAGAATCAGCAGCAGCACCTCTCCCTATTCTAAGATCGGCAGAAATAAGATGGCGGTCGGCTGTCACCGCCTTTTATAGCCACTGTGATGCCACACAAAGCCAGCCACTTCAATACCCTTCTCTAAGATGGTGGTGGCCGCTGCCCATGTTATCGCGTTGCCCACAGTGTGTGTCCTCCATCATTGGCTGAGAAAAGGTGCTGGAAGCATTATTTGAAACGCGACTTTGGCGCTCGGATCGGCGACCTCATGACCGAACTCACGCTATGGTCGGGTTTCGATTGGTGAAACCCGACTTTAGCTAAAGTCGGCGATTTTTGAATTTGACCGACCCGTTTCGCTCAACTCTACCCCAAACATATATTGTCGGTGAGATAAGATGAAAACACAAACGCAGGTAGGAAAATAGACTGAGCAAAAGATGGGGCCCACACTGACAAGACAGGACAGGAAAGGAAAGACACTGTCTACAATCACGCAAAAAACCCTGCAAAAAGGTCCAACATGATTGATGCAAAAATACTGAACTCGTACGGCTTCGCCCACTATATCATCCAGATAAATGATCAAAAACTTATCCACAAAGTCCTGGAAAATATCGTTCATAAAAGATTGGAAGACAGAAGGGGCATTAGTGATCCCAAAAGGCATCACCAGGTACTCAAAATGTCCCTCCGGAGTATTAAACGCCGTCTTCCATTCATCCCCGTGCTTGATGCGAATAAGATTATATGCCCCCTGAGGTCAAGCTTGGTAAACCAACAGGCACTTTTAACTCTGGAAAATAAATCAGAAATCAGGGGTAACGGGTACTGATATTTAACAGTGATTTTGTTAAGGGAACGATAGTCAATACAAGGCCTTAATGAACCATCGTTCTTTTCCACAAAAAAACAGCACCTAAAGGTGAAGAGGATGGTCTAATATGACGCTTCTCCAACAACTCCTTGATATAAGATCGCATAGCATCATGTTCGGGTACAGATAAGTTGAAAAGCCGACCCTTGGGAAATTTACCCTCAATTGCACAGTCATAACTCCTATGAGGAGGCAAAGATGCAGACTTACTCTCACTAAATACATCAGAAAAATCAGCCAAATAATCAGGAATATCATGAGACTGAGGAGAGGTGGAGAAAACAGGAGTGTCACTAAGAACACACTGACAACCCCAACTCACCACAGACTCAGATTTCCAATCCAAAACAGGATTATGAGTTTGCAACCAGGGAAAACCCAGAACAATACTATCATGCAAATTGTGCAACACCAAAAATTTACAATTTTCTTGGTGGTCAGGGGCGACCCGCATTATCACCTGGGTCCAAAACTGGGGTTTATTCTCCACCAAAGGAGTAGCATCAATACCCCTCAAAGGGATAGGAGTCCACAGGGGTATCATGGGAAACCACAACATTTAGCAAAGTCTAAATTCATCAGATTCAAAGCTGCTCCTGAATCTACAAATGCCTTAGCGGAAAATGTAGACAAGGAGCAGATCAGAGTAATTGCCTAAAGGAACTTAGGCTGTACACTGCCCACGGCAAATGTGTGAGCAAAACGTTTTTCTCATTTAGGGCAGACAGAAATAGTATGAGAGGCGTCTCCACAGAAGAAACACAGCTTATTATGCCTTCTAAATTCCTGATGTTGTGCCCTAGACAAAACCCTATCACATTGCATGGGTTCAGACGTTCATTCAAAAGGCGGCAACGCCTCTCGTGTAGATTTACGTTAACATAAACGCCGATCAACTTGAATGGCCAATGACATAGACAGAATCGTCAAGACAGAGGGAAAAGGAAATCCCACCATAACATCTTTTACGGTTTCTGCCAAACCCTTCCGAAAGAGAGCTGCTAGGGCATTGTCATTCCATTTAGTAAGTACTGCCCACTTTTGGAATTTTTGACAATACAACTCTGCAGAATCCTGACCCTGGTTCAATGCCAATAAGGTTTTCTCAGCTTGATCAATAGCATTAGGTTCATCATACAACAACCCCAAGGCTTGAAAAAATGCATCCACATTAGTCAGAATAGGATTTTCAGGTGTCACAAAAAAAGCCCAATCCTGGGGATCGCCACGCAGCAGGGAGATGACAATTTTAACTTGCTGCACAGAGCTCCCCGATGAGTTAGGCTTCAAGGCAAGAAATAGTTTACAATTATTCTTAAAAATCAAAAATTTAGACCGATCCCTAGAAAACACATCAGGAGTAGGGATTTTTGGTTCAACAGCAGATGATTGAGCGAGATAGGCAGAAATTCCCCGCACTTCAGCAGCGAGCTGCTCAACACGATCAGACAATTGCTTAATCTCCATTAAAGAAAAAATCCTCCTACAGCCCCAAAGAAGAAGAGGAAAAAATATATTAAAAAAATTCCGACACTTTTTTTTCCTTCTTTTGAGTACTCTAGAGTCTGCGGTTTGGCTGGTGATTCTGTTAAGATTGGGTCACCAAGGAGGAGAGCAAGCCCAAGCTAAGCCACAGAAAACCAGAAAGGTTGGTAACTAATCAGATTGCAGACCCCTGATCCTATCCACACAACTAGCAGTAGCCGTGGAGCGTGCCTACGAAGATCCTAGACACCTCGGCACAGCCGGAGAGCTAACTAAGCCTAAAGCAAGAAACGGGAAATCTAAACTGCCCAAGAGCAGACCCCAAAGGTATAGATAGCCCCCAAACATATATTGTTGGTGAGACAAGATGAAAACACAAACGCAGGTAGGAAAATAGACTGAGCAAACGATGGGGCCCACACTGACTAGACAGGACAGGAAAGGAAAGACTGTCTACAATCACGCAAAAAACCCTGCAAAAAGGTCCAACACGACTGATGCAAAAATACTGAAGTCGCACGACTTCACCCACTATATCAGCACTCTGGTATGTTCTGAAAGCAGAGCAAAAAGAGGCCAATCTAATAAGGGACAAAAACAAACTGACACAAGCAGTAACATATGGATGGTGATTCAGCACAGCCCCAGCTGGAGCTGGCTGACCCACACAAAACTGAAATAGACAAAACCAGATCAAATGTGAACAGAATAGCAAAAGAACACTTAGCTGAGCATGCAGGGACTGAGCTGGAAACTAAGACCTCAGGAGGCAGGAAAAAATCACCAGCAGGGATAGAGGGAGTCGGCTGTCTTAAATCCAGTCTGAAACACCAGATATCCAATCGTCGTCCTCATTATCAGGTGGCAAGCCTCTGTTAATCAGATCAGCTCCATTACCTCCAGTAACCACGAGAGGGAGTCCAGAAGAAGAACTCACAACCCCTCCGTCTACCTGACCAGCTCCACCACCTTCAGCAGTAACCAGAGGTAGGCCAGAAAGCGAATTCACAACAGATTCCCTATTATAAAGTCAATAGCTATTTAGTAGGATTAGACAAAAAAGAGTAAGGATTCTGTACTCCTATCTAGTTAGAAGCCAAATCTAATAGTTATCAATTGGTCCCAATTAGTAATGGGCAGACCCATGGATGTGCAAATCCATGGGGTTTGGCTGAACATTAAAAAAAAAAACATTTGGTTCGGGTGCCAGAACGGTACCTGAACTCAAACCCGAACCCGGACCAAGTTCAAATGAATGAGGGGGCCCGAAAATCCGGCATTTCCACACTGTCATCTGTGTGACAGTGTGGAAAATACTGGCTTTGATTGGCGGTAAGTTTGTTACCACCATTCAGAGCGCTGCAGTTCCCATGCTGTCACACAGACCACAGCGTGTGAATCAGCAGTGGTTACAGGTGTTGACTGATGAGAGTACTATTCTTATCATCATATGCCTGGTCTCACTGATAGTAGCGAGAGCAGGTGTACGATAATGAGAGTATTCAGCAGCCGCCACCTGTGCAATAAATTAGTAAAATTAAAAAATGGCATGAGGTTCCTGCTATTCTTGATAACCAGAGCAGGTAAAGCTGACAGCTGCAGGTGCCGCCCTTAGCTGTCAGCTTTATCTTGGCTGAAAGACTGTGTAATTTGTGTTGGCATTATACTACTGCTATAATTCCCTACTCCACCAACATTTTAGAACAAAATAAACATGATGTGAGCAACCCCTTTGAAGCGGTCTTCCACCATTTTGATACTGATGATCTTTCCTATTTTATAAATATGAAATCATGGGGGTCCAACATCCAGCACCCCCAATAAGCTGTTTGCAGCATTTGAAGAGGCAGATCTGTAGCACCCAATATAGGCCATTAACCATTGTGAAGGAGTCATATTGTTCTGCCCTATACACTACTTACATCAGGCCTCTGCTGGTGCAGCAGACAACTATTTTGTGTAGGGTGTTGGACCCCCCTCACCAATCTGATCTAAGTAATGGAAATTCCCTTTAAGAGTCACACACAGACCTTTCTTTTATATTTGGCTAACAAAGCTCTATAATAAATTCCAATTCTCAAGTTTGGTTTCCATGTTCGTCAAATCAAGTTATTATTAAACACATCAATACAATTTTCCCCTGTAGCTACAACAGTTTACTTCTGACTCTGAAATTTGGTGAAGACTATGCTTTTGATTGTGATCATTGACTTTGTAATACAAATAATTACACTGCGCTTGAAAGAGCTTAGAAGAAAAAAACAAATGGCGATATTATGCCGCATGCAGTTTTTATAATTAGAATTTAAAGTCGCTAGTTTTTCCACTTATATATTGATTTGGAAAATAAATATAAAATGTGAACATTGCTCAGAAAGAACATTTACCGGGAGATCTGCCTTTGTCCTGTAAATCACAGCCACAATATGTGTAAGTAAGATTGTACAATTAGATAGATTTGCCATACCTTCTAAAGCAAGACGGAATGTGTAATCCACTGTTAGGCTTCGCTAAAAAATCTGTAATTCGACCATGAACTTTCCATAAAGACATAATGAGATAAATGGAGAAAAAAGCTAAAGATGAAACAGCTGAAGAGTTAAAGCTTTCCATCGAGGAAGCAGATGCCTATAGGTCTCAAGGTTGACTGAATTTAGCTGCTACTGCTGTTATGAAATTTATTAGCCTTGGGCCGCTGTCTCAGCCACATCCTTTATTTTGGTGGTTCTGGAAGCAAAACTACTGTTGCTAATGAGTGAAACAAAGCAAAAAACTAAATCAGTGCATGGACTAAAAATTTTTGCAGATACTGAAATACTGTGTGCACGGAAGAGCCTTGAACTGTTGATGTAGAGGATTTCCCATTAGCCTTGCTCTTTAACATCCTTGTTTACTTCCATGAATGTATATTTCAGATACAAATAAAAAAGAAGACATTTTGTTCAACTTTCTGTAGGCAAGAAGGTGGAATTTAGAGTAAACTTATTTTTAGATCTAGCTTTTTCTAAAGTCTTTCCTGTAGAAGTTTTACTATATTTTAAAGAAAACTGTCTGTGATGTTAAAATGATATAAAGTAAAGAAGTCACCATTACTCACTTCTTTAAAGGGAATCTGTCACCAGGTTTTTGCTACCCCATCTGAGAGCAACATGATGTAGGAGAAGAAACCTTGTATCACTTACTGAGCAGGGCTGCTAACATTCTGAAAAAAATCTCTGCTTTATCTTCTGCAGATCTAGCAGTTCTCTGAATACTGAGCTCTGTGTAGCCCCGCCCCCCACACCACTGATTGGTAGATTTCCGTGTACACAGAAAGCTTTCTGCGGTTGGGTTATACAGAGCTCATGACTATGGTGGACTACATGGCATCAGGTTTACTAGTCCTCTAGTGATAACCTCCTGCTGATAAAACAACAATTTTATCAAAACTACCACAAGCAGCTCAGTAAAGCTGGAGTCACACATAGCAATCTCGCTAGCGAGATCTCTGCTGAGTCACAACTTTTGTGGCGTAACAGCGATCTCACCAGTGAGATCGCTGTTTGTGACAGTGATCAGCGACCGGCCCCCCTGCCGGTATCGCTGATCGCTGCAAGAAACCTCTGGACTTTTTTTCGTCACTGGTCTCCCGCTGGCCAGCACGCATCGCTGCGTGTGACAGGCGGGAGTCCAACGATCAGCTGTAAAAAATAATTAAAAAAAATAAAAAATATTGTTATTCTCACCTTCCGACGTCCCGCGCAGCCATCCCGCCTCTCTCCATGCTCTGGTCCCAGTGATCCTTTGCGAGAATGACGGCGAGAATGTCACGGTCTCACGGGAGCGCGAATTCTCTCGGTCATTCGTGCAAACGATCACTAGGACCGGGAGCGTGGAGCGAGGCAGGATGGCTGCGCGGGACGTCGGAAGGTGAGAATAACAATATTTTTTATTTTAATTCTATTTTTTTACAAGGATGGCATCAGCGTTAACAAACACAGCGATAGCGATGCCGCGTGCCCGGCATCGCTGTGCTGATCGCTGGTGAAGCTGTCTGTTTGACAGCTCACCAGCGATCACATAGCTACTTAGCGATCCTGAAACGTTGATATCATTGTCGGGATCGCTGGTAAGTCGCTATGTGTGACTCCAGCTTAAGTGACACATCGCTAAAATCATATTCTCTGTCTCTGCATAATGTGGCTCCCCAATTAGGTGGCAAAAATCTGCTGAAGAGACCAGTGGGGGCAATTATTACAAAATACAGAAGTCGTGTGAACTTGTTTTCCAGGACTAAAGACAAAATATGTAACGGAAGGGCTTTTTCCAATTGGACATCTTTAAATCACGTAAACGCCTGCATCTTACGAGAACATTGATAATTTCCCCCATTTTTTACAGTCATTGAATGCAAGCACAAGTTTTCCAAGTACTAAATCACATACTATAGTACGAATTTAATGTTTCCACTTAATATTACGCTGTTTAATCATCATTAGTCACGTGACTCAATAGAAGTTCATCAAAACATAACATTTCAGTGAAATCTACAGAAAATCTTGAGATACATAATTCTTCTACAGAACGTTCACGTTGTTATCACCTTTAAGTTTTGGGGCTTTTTACAATAAAAAATGTCTTTCTTCAATATTTGTTTGCCTTAGGCTGAGAAGAAATTGGGTGAATCGAAATAATGGAATACATATTGTATTTTCTTTTACAAGTGCCTGCATTTTAATTAATGGATTTTACAGAGATTGATTTGATATTATAGAATATTCTTCGGCTCCATATTTACATCTTTTTCAGAGCACACTCGCTAAAGACAATGTGGATTGTATGAAAGCGAATTGAGAGGGATCGAAAAACACAAATAAAAGTAAATTCACAGCTGGGAGAACATTTGACTTATGTAAAATGACATATAGACGAGTCCTCACTTTACTTTCCTCTTGTCTCGAAATATCTCGATATGTCACAAGGTGACAAAGTTAAATAAGTGTACCTACAACTAATGTTTTTGATGGATGCAATCAGTCAGACATCTATGACCCAGGGTTTCTTATGTATATATTCAATTTATACTTCTTTCACTGAATGGCTGTGACAATACCACCAGTAGATGTTATTCTTTGGCCAATTGTCGCCTATAGACTCCTGTGTAAAAAAAAAAAAAGATATATTTGGCATATATGATTTTATAGGATGGCTGTGACAGATGCCATCTATTGTTTATAGGCTCTCCTTTCAATAAAATGAAATATATATGTGTAACATAATTTTTTACTTGGTGGCTTGCAAATGTATTGATTTTATCTCATGAGGAATTAGAGTCCTTAACAAAGGTTGAGCAAAGTTAATTTATGGAGCTCAACTTAGGCCCCCGTTACACACTGCGATATCACTAGCAATATCGCTGTAAAGTCTCCGATTTTGTGACGTTGCAGTGATATTGCTAGCGATATCGCTACATGTGATACTTACCTCCGACCGGCTCCCCCGCTGCTCATCGTTGGTCACGCGAGAACGTCCAGGACCATTCCTCGTTGGCCACTTCCTGTTGCGCTTCCTGTGGCGCCGAAGAGCGAGGCGTGGACGCGGGCGGGAGGACGCCAGGATCGCCGCGTCTGACAGGTAAGTAGCGACCGCCGACCGCTGCGATGTCGCTGGTGAGATCTGCCTGTGTGGCAGCTCACTAGCGACCACTTAGCAATGCACCAGCGATCCATAACGTTGTCGGGATCGCTGGTGCATCGCTAAGTGTAACGGTACCGTTAGGCCCAAAGTTGAATATCCCAGAATTAGGGCTTCTTCAGATGAGCATCTGCTTGGTCTATGTCCCCGATCCACATATGGAGCATGGGTCAGGCATTGGCTACGATTTCAACCACTTATGCTAAATTTTAAAACACTGTGGTGTTTCAATGAAAATCATGACTTAACAGCTGCCAGGGATCGAACATCGTAGGAGACAGGACCCTGGACATACTGTAGGCAGAGAGAACGATGAGGAGAAGCCACCGGGGACCGACCTGTCCAACTAGTCCCCAGTAGCTATTAAGCTATGTCTTTCTCTGAAACCCCACAGTGTTTCACACTTATGTATGGCTGTATTAGCTGTCAGGTTCACTTTACTATCTGTAAGCAATGCTGCTAGATGAAAATATTTGTATAGCGGCATCCGATGGAACATGCCATGATCCTTTTTATAGACTACTTTGCATTCCCTTCTATGAATTCATAAGGTTAGAAGATGCAAGTCCATTGTACTGTCTTTACACAGCCAAATGCTTAACCCCTTAACTGCTGGGCAATTTTCCTTTTTTTGTTTTTTCCTCCCCTCCTTCCAAGAGCCGTAACTTTTTTATTTTTCCATCCACATAGCCGCGCGAGGGCTTGTTGTTTGTAGGACGAGTTGTGCTTTTGAATTAAATTCTTCATTTTATCATGTGATGCACTGGAAAATTGGAAACAAGTGCATTGAAATTGCTATTCAACAATTGATTTTTGTCTTGTTTTTGTTTACTATGTTCACTATATGTTAAAACTGACCTGGCAATATTATTCTCCAGGTCAGTACAGGACGCTGATAACAAACATGTCTAATTATTTTTTTAAGTGGTGAAGAAAAATTTGAAAATTTGAAAGGAAAGAAATATAGTTTTTGTCGCCATTTTGTGAGACCCATAACATTTTAATTTTTTCGGAATATGGGGCTGTGTGAGGGCTTATTTCTCCTTCCCTGAGCTGCCGTTTTTACTGACACCATTTTGGTGCAGATATGATGTTTTTATCGCCTCTTATTGCATTTCATTGTAATGCGGCAGTCAAACAAATGTAATTATGGCATTTTTTTTTCATCACGCCGTTTTCGAATCAGATTAATTTGCTTTACATTTTGAAAGATTGACTTCTACATATGCACACTTTTCTAAAAATTATTTTTCATTGTTTTATTTTTAATGGTGCAAAAGGGGGGGTGATTTGAACTATTTAATTTTTTCATATTTTAAAAAACTTTTTTTCACTCTCTACTGTATTTAATAGTCCCCATAGGGGACTTGAAACTGTGTCTGATCTCGATGAACACCAGCTATATGCTAGCTTTCACAAGAGAATCGTAATGACAGACGGGGGGGTCATTAGCAGACTTTTGACTGTCATGTTAACCCATTGGTGTCCGCTATCTCTTCATGGGCGCACCCCTCCTATGGCTGTTAAAGGCATATGATAGATTAGATGTGAGCCCACATCAAAGTCAGGGAAACGACTTATGATGTACATGTACGTCAAAAGTCGTGGAGGGACGAAGGTCCTTAAGTGAGCATAATAATAATAATCTTTATTTATATAGCACCAACATATTCCGCAGCGCTTTACAGTTGAACAGTTTCAAACACAACAGTCATAAGTAATAACATTAACAATATAATAATTAAAGCGAAATAAGACGACCCTGCTCGTGGGAGCTTACAATCTACAATGAGGTGGGGGCGATACAAAGCACAGGTTTGTATTTACAATGATGTATTTACAATGATGGTCCAGCCATCTTCAGGGGGTGGGGGATAGATGGAGATAATGAATGGGCTACAGACACGCAAGCATAAAATGACTTTGATTACTGAATGTGATAGGCCGCTCTGAACAAATGTGTTTTGAGCGAGCGCTTAAAACTATGCAAATTGTGGATGGTCCTAATATCTTGGGGTAGAGCATTTCAGAGGATTGGCGCAGCACGGGAGAAGTCTTGGAGTCGGGAGTGGGAGGTATGGATTAGGGCCATAGGAAAATTGGTAGCAAATAAGTACTATATTAATAGTAAACTTTACAACTGCTAAGAATAAATCTGAGGTTAACATTGTATAGAATTTCACTATAAGTTCCTTATTTTTTTTAAGACCCTGGTTTTGACCTCTATTAGCCAGCAAAGCTGAAGCTGTGTTACAGTGTTTAGTTGTAAATGTCACTTTAGTGATTTATTCACACACATCACGGGTACATTTTCTTTAAATTCATAGTACTAAACAAAAGAGCAAAAGTGAGGAGAATATTGAGCTCTCAGTAAATCAACGGCTTTGACTGGTTAATAGAAAAACAATAATATCTGCTAATCATTTCACTTTAATAAATATAAGCCTTTCCTTGAAGTAAACAAAATGAGATATTGATTATGAGACAGTAGTAATATCCGTGGCGTACGGGTCTGCCCTGGGAGCTATTCATTTCACGTGGAGATGCCGCACTAGCTTCTCGTTCTAGCAGGGAGTGGAGCCTTTTTGCTCAGACCTTTTTTATACTATCCATATTCTTATTAATGGCTGACATGCTTCTGTTTTCAATTTGGATCAAGATGTAGTGGTGGGTAATATGCTATATTATTAACTGTAGTGGCAGCCAGAAGCAGACGTTATTACTGATGTCAAGAGGCATTCTGAGTGATTGCTACCTTTACCAGGAGTGGAAGCATACATACAGTACTCACTGTATCAGGGGTTACGTCAGGACTGATTATTTTCCCTTGGTAGCAGAAAGGCTACACCTGCACTTTTCTTGCTAAATCGGCTGCATCTCTGTCTAATATTTACGCAACAGTGATGTGATATAAGCTTAAAGAGAATGTGTCATCAGAAAATTACTCATTGTTTAAATTTGAATTTGTGCTGCTTGTATTTTTTAAAACATTTTGCAATTTTTTTTCCTTATCATAATCTTTATTAAAAAGCAAAATTACAATTTTCACATTGGCCACTGGGGCTTTTTTAGACTCGTACTTCCTTTCAGAAAGAGTTTTCAGTAGACTCATTATCATCAAAGGCAGGATTACATTGATAGGTAAAACCTCTATTCGCAGCTGATGAAATAGGATTTACCATTCATATTAGGCAATGGCACAGTTGACCAGCTTCCTCTTCCTACAAAATGACCTTTGCCAATGCACATTAGATGCTTTAATACAAAAGATAGGGTCTCAGTTAGTCAATTGCTTCTAATGTATGGTACATATGGGTTTCCTGAAAGAACACAAACTATGCGAGTAAATAGCCTGAGGTGGCTAGTGTGAAAATTGTAAGATTTCTTATCCTCATGTCCTACTGGAACAACAGCTCCAGGGAGAAAATAATGTTTTTTCCTCCATGCAGCCGCTTACTTGTAGTCATGGGGGAAGTGTAGGGAGTGGTTACAGTCATTGCTCATTATGCTCACTATACATAGTCATTCCCCGGCATACTGACAGCTTGCTTTGCACAAATGCTGCCCACACTGCAGAGCATACTGTCAATCAAAGTACCATGGAGTGAATACAGCCACACTCCCTGCACTGTCACTGTGGCTGGGAGAGGGTGCAGAGATAACATAACTTAAATTTCCAACTGTATCTGCTGCTCCAATGAGGTAGGTAGGCAGGATGTTAGAACACTATTTAACTGCATATTAACCTAATAGCTGCAGGTAAATAGCATTTCTGGACATGACAGGCTCCTTTTAAGCAACCCCATAGCACCATACCTAAGTTTTAAAGGGTATCTTTTACATAATACATACTATAAGCATTATTATATATTATACCTGATGACGCTGGTGTACTCACTTTGAAAATATATGCTGTAATGGATGTATCAGCCTCAAATTTAAATAATCATACGTTCAGTTTTGCTAGAAATAATTTAATATTTATATATAAGGATTATATAGCCATTCTTAGTTGGATTTTCAGCGTTAAGGACATCAGCCTCATTAGTTCTAAGAGATCTATTTAGTAATGCATGCAGTCTGTATTGTGAAATCTGTTGACATATCCGCTTTAATGACTCAATAGTTAGTGACATTCATTAATAAGAATAAAGTCCCGTGCTCTTTGAAGTGAACCCTATATAACCCTTCTTTTCTAGATTGAAGTGTTTTTCAGACTTTAATTCCATCTGACATTCTATCCAATCCCAGCTCTATATTGTATGTTAGGCAAGGGATAAGAAGTCATAAGATGAAATGGTTAAAATCTGTGAGAAAAAATGGGTTTTTACAAAGCTTGCTTAATCAGTGTTTTTATATCTGTTAGTCAGATGTTTCTATGCATTTTATACAATTCTATACTTAAATCGACAAATACAAAGTTTATGGAAAGTTTCCATATTTACAGTGTTGTCTTTTATTATTCCTGACTTTTGCAGTTTGCCCTGAAATGTAGGATATTCGCATCTGGGCGAGAGCCTGATTGATGGCATCCCATTCTAAAGCCCCCGTCACACACAGCAATCGCGCTAGCGAGATCGCTGCTGAGTCACAAGTTTTGTGACGCAACAGCGATCTCACCAGCGAGATCGCTGTGTGTGACAGCTATCAGCAACCGGCACCCCTGCCGGGTATCGCTGATCGTTGTTGAAACGTCTTGACATTTTTGGGGTCACTGGCCTCCCGCTGGCCAGCATGCATCGCTGCGTGTGACAGGCGGGAGACCAGTGACCAGCAAGCAGGAGCTGGTAACCAAGGTACACATCGGGTTTCTAAGGGGTGCGCGGCACTTAGAAACCCGTGTGTACCTTAGTTACCAGCGCACTGATGCAGGGAGCTGGTAACCAAGGTAGGTACACATCGGGTTTCTAAGTGCCGCGCGCCCCTTAGAAACCCGATGTGTACCTTGGTTACCAGCTCCCTGCGTCAGTGTGCTGGTAACTAAGATACACTGTGGGTAACTAAGCAACGTGCGTCGCTTGTTACCCGCGTGTCGCTGGTCCTGATCGCTGGTGAAGCTGCCTGTTTGACAGCTCACCAATGATCATGTAGCGACACACCAGCGATCCAGGACTAGGTGATATCGTTGTCGGGATCGCTGGTGCATCACTATGTGTGACGGGGCCCTTACCTAATCAGTGCTTGGAGTATTTTTGTTTGTATACATGCTTTTTGAGAATTGACCACAGGATCTCATTGGGATTTAAATAATTCCTGACCATGGACATAAAACTTCAATATTTTGCTCACTGAGTCACTTAGCTATCACATTTACCTTGTGACATCATGCTCCATCTTGCTGGAAAAAACATTGATCATCACCAAATTTCTTCTGAATTGTTGGCAGAAGTTGGTCTTGGAGGATGTTTAGATCCCATTCTTTGTTCATGGCAGTGTTCTTAGGCAAAACTGTGAATGAGCCCCTCCCTTGGATGAAATTTATGCCCACATGTGAATGGTCTTAGGATGCTTTTCTGTTAGTCAATATGGTAGGGTTAGTAATGGCACTCAGCAAAAACATCTCTACACTTAAATGGTGCTCTCAAACATACGTAGAATGTCCAAAGACACATGTAGAAAAGAGGAATGAAAATGTGGCACTCACCCGTGCATAAAAATTCTGCAGATATAATTTAAAAAATATAGAAATGGTGGCACATGTAATACATCAGTATACAGACAACAACAATACAGTCATACACTGAAATATTCCACATGTTATTAAACTGAAATTCATATTTCCGGAATAATGTTTGCTGAATTTTTGTGCATGGGTGAGTGCAGCAATTTCATTCTAATTTTCTACATATGGTTCACTTTTGGCATGACACAGGACTCATGGTAGTGCTCACTTATTCTTCTCCGTACAATCATTTTTTTTCAAATGTCCCAAGCAATCTGAAGAGGCTTCATTGGAGAAAATGTCTTTACTCCAGTCCTTGCAGTCCAATCCCTGTATTGCAGACAGTCAGTCGGTCCTTGATGTTTTTCTTGGAGAAAAGTGGCTTTTTTGCTGACTTCCTTGACACAATGCCAGCCTCTAAAACCATTCACCTAATTGTGCATGGAGACTGGCACTCGCCTGCTGCTATTTCTAAGCAAGCTCTGCACTGGTATTTAATTGATTCCATAGCTGAATCATCTTTAGGAGACAATCCTGGCAGTTGGCACTTTTACACCCTGAAGCCTTCTTCACAGAAATTGAGCCTCTCTTTTAAGTTCTTGATGATATACAGTGGGAGAGGTCTGTAATCTTTATCGTAGGTACATTTCACTTGTGAGATACAGAATTTAAAAATAAAAAACAGAGCCACATTGCATGATTTTTAAATAATTATATTGCATTTTATTGCATGAAATAAGTATTATATCAACTACCAACCAGCAAGAATTCTGGCTCTCACAGACCTGTTTTTCTATAAGAAGCCCTCCTATTCCACACTCATTACCTGCATTGGAGGAAGAGAAGGATAAGTACAACCCCAAGAACAACATCTAACCTCTATAATTGCAAGCAAAGGTTTCCACACCAAATGTTAAGTTCTGGCTTTCTATTGTATCAAATACTTATTTAATTCAATAAAATGCAAATTAATTATGCAAAACTCATACAATGTGATTTTCTGGATTTTGTTAAGAGTCTGTCTCTCACAGTTGAAGTGTGTCTGGGATAAAAATTACAGACCTCTCCATTATTTGCAGGTGGTCAAACTTGCAAAATTGGCTTTGTATCAAATATTATTTTCCCACTGTAAGGTTGATATAATGGCAATCTTACATACAGCAATGTATTTGCTTGCAAAGCCCTTTTAATGCAAAGTAAATCTGTGACTGGGAGGAGTCGGCTGACTCAGGTGTTCACTATCCTGGGTAATTGCAATGCCTACTTAACTGAGCAGCTTCTCCCAGACCACTGCCAGATGTACATTCATCTTGTGAGGTTTGTGCTCTGTGCTCTCCTGTGCCTTGTGTTCTGTTTGCTTGATCTGTTTCCTGACTTTGGACTTCATTTTTACCATACGCCTGTTTAACCCCTTCTGCTCTGATCTGTTAACCTCCCGGTTCTCTGACCTCAGAATGTTACCTGACTACGCTTTTGTCTCTTCCTTCTGTTTGTGATGTACCCTCCTGGCTTCTGACCTTGACTGCTTGTGTTTCCTTGGAGGTAGCAATGGTTAACAGAAGAAGAAAATAATTTCATGACCAGCCCCCTTTTAAAGAAACCAGTCTGCTCTTATAATTCAATCAGCACGACTGAGTGATATCAACTGCCTTGTCCTTGTTAACATTTTCTCCTGAGCTAACAAGGCGATTATTGATGACTGATGTAAACAGGTCATTTGTGGCAGGGCTGACATTCAGTGAAAATGGTATTTTTGTGCTTAAGTTAATTTTCATCGTATGGAACAACTTTACAATTTTTGCAATTCATCTGATGAGTCTTCATAACAATCTAGAGTTACTGAAAATTCCATACTCAGACAGCAAAGTTTGTGAAAACCAAAGTTTGTGTCTTTTTTTAACATGACTGTATCAAAATATCCATCAAGAGCACAAAGGTGGGGTTGTCAAGGGTTTACAGCTGACAGCTGAGAACTCTTCCCTTGCAGATCATTACCCAGTGGACACTTGATGTCAATTACCATACAGCACGTAATTAAAAGTTGATTTTCCCTGCTCCTGCCTGGCTTTCAGTATAATCTGCAACAAGGGGCTGGTAAAATATTTGTTTCCAGTGTTTGTTTAATAGTGTCAGTAGAATGATAATTTCTCAAGACTGTCTAAAATAAAAACCAGAGTTGTAGCTCTTAGCAAATGAAGTTTACTAATTTCATATCAGTTTATAAAAATGAAGCAAGCTTTAATTGGTTGTTTTGGGCAGGACCGGGAAGAGGTGTTGGCAAATTAGTTAGTTGCCTAAGATGCCACTAATGAGAGGAGTTACAATTTATGGATTCAAAAACTAACAATCCATTCTATAACTTTCCATATCTTTATGAATGAGGTGGGCAGTATGCATTATACATCAGAATGATTGAGGGAATGCTTTTAGAGACCATTGACTTAGACATCAAGAGAGGTTGTCCTGCCCCTGGTTTAGGCAACAAGAGTATTGCACTGAGTATTATACTTGCTGTTTTCATTGGCACTGCTTTAGGCTTGTAAGGATGTGTATAAAAAATATAAAAATTACATAAAAAAGTATTTACTACAGAGATACATTTGACTGAAATATATTTACTGTAGAGACTCAATAAGAGATGCCTTTGGATCCACTTGTGAATGCATATTTTAGAATATGGCATTTTCTGTTCTACCATCTCCCAGATCATGTTATTCTATGTTCTTTCATTATTAAGAAAAACTGCAGAGACTTTATAAGAACACACTGTGGCTGTAAATCAAATGTCTAGAAGATGAGAAACTTACAGTAGATGTTCCTCTTAGTCACCTGATGATCATTGTATGTGACATAACGGTTCTGGTTCATGGACAAAAAATGAGATTTGTAGGCATTCAACCTGAGCAAGCACTATTTATAAATAATTTTTAAAAAGTTCAAAAAGGTAGGCTTTACTACTGTCAGAAATCACTGGAGCTCATAATAAGCAAACGGCCTGCCAATAAGTCATACAGTCTGCCGGTGACCCAACGATGGAATGGAACATAGTTGCGTGTTCTCCTACAGTGCAATTATTGGAGCCTAACTAGATGAACAAAGCAGGGAACACTTCTGATGCTGTGCAATATTCCTTTCATCTGTACTTGACATTTGCAAGTAAAATATTAAACAAAAATGGATAGTAAAAGGAGTAAATGCCATCAAGGCAGTGTGCTTTTGTTAATCCTCTCGGTTATGTATATTCTTTATAATTATTTTAGCAACATTAAATAAATAGTAATGCAAATTTATAGCCCTGTAAATATACAGTAGATTGTAAAATGAGAAAAAATCTCCTAAGTTTATTGCTTTATTACAAATATACTGTTATTGCTGCTTAAAAGAATTGTCTCCGACTTGGACATCCTATTGTTAAATACTAAAGTCTCCAGGGTAAATGAAAAAAGAAAACAAAAACCTATTCACCTCCCGTAATGGCGGCGCTCCAGCAATGTTGCCGCCGACTCTCCCATGGTTCGTGTAACATTATCATGCCTGCCCGATCTGTGCAGCCATTCAGAAGTGGATAATTGGCTGCAGTTCTCCAACTTCCTTCTGACGCCTGAGATTAACTAAAACCATTGTGAGGGAAGCAGCCTATTAGTTACTTCTGGTTGGCTGTAGTGATCATGTGGTGTTAGGGGCTGGCGGAAAGCACCAAATAATAAGATGGTAGTAAGGTGCGTTCGCAGCCCGGGGTCCACCATGCAGAGATGTTAACTGCTGCTTGGTAATGGTGGACACAAAATGGCGGTACCGCATTGGACACATGTGGATTAAACGCCACCCAGTGTGTAGTAGCAATGGGCTCTGTTGCTTCACCGAGCCACAGAACCGCAGAACACAGATGCCGTACCCTGTTGACTGTCACAGAGCACAGCTGAATCAGCGCTAGTGTACGGTCACAAGACTCTGCCCCAAGGACATGGGGTAAGAGCCTCTCTAGACCCACTAAGCACAGGGCGTCGCACCTAAGAATGCCACTAATAGACACTGGCTACTGTGGAGTGCAGACCAAGTGCACAGTGGTGTACAGGCAAAGCCACTGCTTGGCGCTAAAGCTAGTCCATTACTCTGCCTCCTACCTACACTATCAGCCTAGGCATTAACTGGCAAGTCTGAACAACACATGGCAAGGGTAGGGGTTTCATAATGAGTCATTCACCAGAGACATTCATGCGTGCATACAACCCTCACTCCACATGGACTATTCTAGCGCACAGCCATTTTATAGCTGCAGCCTTCTAGGACCTTGCTGATGGCCCAATCCGAGCTGCTTGAGGACCTGAGCATGTGACCTCCGACCACCAATGAGCGGTCATCTCATGGGCATGCTCAGATGGGAAAAAGCAGGACTTTGTCCCAGGAGCGTCTGCTTGCCGCTGACTATTGCTGCATGTTATAGCTGAACCTGGGCCGGCAGCAACAACCAGATACATCACATTAGCCTGAGCAAGACGCTGGGACTGATGTCTCTGCTGAGCAGGAACCTCTGTGACTGAAGAAGAATGGGGGACCGCAGAGGACATGGTTTGAGATTCCCACTGTGCAGTGCAGTGTAGGGAACTTGACGCTTAACATGCCGCATAACAAAGTCATGCAAGCCCTGGGAAACTCAGTTTCGCCTTCACTGGTATGGGGAGATCTTTTTTTTAATAATTTTATAATGGGGATGCAGTATTTAAGATTGTGTTGAGTCTTAAAAGGCAATGACCGCAGAGGAAGATTTGGTCACATTCACATGTGACATATTGATTGGGCATTTTCAGTCTGCATAATTGAAAAATGCATCTGCCAGTGCCAATATATGGCAACCTGCTGTCATCTCAATAAAAGTTATCTTTTTTTTTAATTTATTGTATCCTTTGTTCAAAATACCATTCACATGCTATGGAAAAATCAGCATGGAATCTTCCTGATTTACAGCAACCTAATTTTGTTTTCAACTTCAGCTAATTTAAGTTGAACCTCAATAGAAGCATAGCATGTAACATAACATATTTCAGAATACAAGAATGCATGCTGCTAAAATAACAGACTAGTGATGAGTAGACTGATCTGCAGAGGATCATATTTGTGTCAAATTTCCTGAACTTTATTTGCTAATGTGTATTCGAAACATTTTGAGATTCGATACACGGTTCACAAAAAAAAGTTTCCTGGCTCCATTTCCCACACTCCTGAAGCATCAGACAGCAGGCAAATGTCACTTTGTGTTTCTGCAAGGGGTTATCCATAATGCCTTGTATCCATGAGAACTTATGGACATCTTGTATAGGGCAGAGTTGTTTTTCATCTCCAAAGTCACTGGGTAAGTCTCTCTCTCTCCTGTAGAGTGTAAGCTCTTATGATTAATGGGGTCCACTAATTTTCTCTCATGTAGAGTATAAGCCATTATGGTCAGTAGAGTCCTCTCTCTCCTGTAGAGTGCAAGCTGTTATTGTCAGCAAGGTCCTCTCTCTTTCCCCTGTGTAGTGTAAGCTCTTATGGGGGGTCTTCTTTCTCTCCTGTAGAGTGTAAGTTCTTATGGTCAGTGGGGTCTTCTCTCTCCTGTTAATTGTAAGCTCTTATGGTCAGTGGAGTCTTCTCTCTCTCCTGTACAGTAAAGTGCAAGATCTTATGGTCAGCAGAATCCTCTGTCTCTTCTGTAGAGTGTAAGCTCTTATGATCAGTGGGGTCCTCTGTTTCTCCTGTAGATTATAAGGTCTAATGGTTAATGGGGTCTTCTCTCTTCTGTAGAGTGTAAGATCTTATGGTCAGCAGGGTCCTCTGTCTCTTCTGTATCGTGTAAGCTCTTATGATCAGTGGGGTCTTCTATCTCTCCTGTAGAGTGTAAACTCTTACGATCAGTGGGGTCCTCTCTCTCTCCTGTAGAGTGTAAACTCTTATGATCAGTGGGGTCCTCTGTCTCTCCTGTAGATTATAAGCTCTAATGGTCAGTGGGGTCTTCTCTCTCTCCTGTTGACTCTAAGCTCTTATGGTCGGCAGGGTCAGTTTCCTGAAAATATAAAATGGAAGCAGAAAGAGACAACTTCTCACCAATACAATATTCAATAAAATAATGTGGGTGCTGTATAATTGTAATTCTGTCCCCAAGTATTGACTGCATTGTCTGGAAGTATTGCTTATAACTTATTTTGAAATTGCATGGATATTTGCCCTCATTCCATCAAATACACAGCATTTGAGATGAAAATAAAAAAAAATCAAGCTTACCATCTACTCTTCTATGCTGCCTCACACAGGAAAGACTAAAGAAATAGATATATTTGCTATAAAGAGCAAACTGTAAAAAAATATGTTTAAGTAATTCATATCCTATATTTTATTAGAAAAAAATTGAAGACTATACAATAAATTCAAATTCTAGGTTACAGGTTTATTCATTAAGAATGCCCAGAAATATTAAAAGATGAAATATATTCAAGTTAGAAGAGATATTTTATGTTTCCCAACCATGAATAACTGCGTCGTTCCTCTGTCTCCGAGGCACCTGTTTTGAAATGAAATGCCTGCTTCTCTCTGATGAAAAATGCAGCCTTGCTGCCAATTTAGACAAAGGGTTTCTTACCTTTATGCTGTCAAAGCATCATTTTTATGCCATATTTTCTCCAGCTACAGCATATTTCTATTTTTGGATTGCTAGAAAAGGCTTTAAGATATCTGTACCAGAAAAGAGCTCTGAAGATACCTTTCTGTATCACTGACCTACACCTCGTGCTACCAGACTGATAATCTAGAAAGTAATAATATCAGAGAATATGGAATATCAAACACATATACAAGGCACATACAAGAAACCCCAAAAGATGATCCTGTGAATGAACTATGAATGCTAACATTTTCATGCAGAGTGCACAATTAAATAGGACTCGGTATACTGTGCATTGCATGTTACATCATTGTAAGGAGACAGCTATACTACAGCATCCACATTAGGCCCTAAAACTAGTGATTGAGAAGGGGCTGTCTGAGTAGTGAACAAACTTTTTAGTGAAACAAATAATTTCATTGCTCAAACTAATTTAATACCTTTCACAAGAGTTCACATGAGATACTGTGACTGTTGTGGAGGGCCAAACCAGGAAGCCAAATTTAATTTTGCTTATTATTAGTGTTTTATATTGATTTGTATCACTTACTATTGAGTTGAACTACGTATGCTGACTAGCTGCTGCTGCTAGTACATGTTACAATAGGGATTATTGTAATATGCATTATTTATCAGTAGCAGTTAATCAAAATCCTAAAATATATTGCTTTTTATAAAACAGTAAATCATACTGGCTTCTTATTCAGTTCTTGCACCTTGATCAACAGCAACCAACACAATATACTTCCACGGTCCCCACACACAGTATGACATCCCCACAAAGCACCCCACACAATATGATGTCCCCTAAAAGCACTCCACACAATTAGTCACCACAAAACCCATCATAGACTAGGACAGCCTCCGCATACAGCCTTTTTTTGCAGAATGATGTCCCCACAAAACTCCCTCCCACAACATTATGTCGCCACACAACCCCCTAATATTATGTTCCCACACAGCCTCCAGAATGATGTTCTCACACAGCAAACTTATTAAGTATTATGTCCCCACACTGCCCCCATTCATAATGATAATAATAATAATCTTTTTTTTTATATAGCGCTAACATATTCCGCAGCGCTTTACAGTTTGCAGACAATATCATCACTGTCCCCGATGGGGCTCACAATCTAATCTATGTACCTATACAGCTCCTGTACTCAGTATTATGTCCCCACCAAGTCCTCTACTCAGAATTGTGTCCGCACACAGGCCCTTTACACACTATTATGACCCCACACAGCCCCCTCTGAGACTGATGTCCTCACTTAGCCCCCTTAAACACTATTATGTCCCTACCAAGCTCCACTCCCACGCTGAATGATGATAAAAAAACTCACCTATTAATGTCCCTCCGCTGCTCCGGTCTGTGCTGTGTACTGATGCACAGCTGCCGCAATGTTATCACATCTGGTGCGCTCTCAAAAGAGCAGGCCCAATGATGGAATATGGAACTTAAGCGTCTCCATAATCAGAAAATAAAAACATTACAACAAAAGAATATGGATCTGTTTTTCATTAGAAAAATAAATGTAGTTGATATTGTTCATCAACTTCAAGAATGTGATGAGTAACCAGCAAAACTCTACCATTTCCTACCTGCCCAATATTAGAATCTTGTCAGACACATATATACTGTACACATACAGTGGGGCAAAAAAGTATTTAGTCAGTCAGCAATAGTGCAAGTTCCACCACTTAAAAAGATGAGAGGCGTCTGTAATTTACATCATAGGTAGACCTCAACTATGGGAGATAAACTGAGAAAAAAAAATCCAGAAAATCACATTGTCTGTTTTTTTTTCATTTTATTTGCATATTATGGTGGAAAATAAGTATTTGGTCAGAAACAAAATTTCATCTCAATACTTTGTGATATATCCTTTGTTGGCAATGACAGAGGTCATACGTTTTCTGTAAGTCTTGACAAGGTTGCCACACACTGTTGTTGGTATGTTGGCCCATTCCTCCATGCAGATCTCCTCTAGAGCAGTGATGTTTTTGGCTTTTCGCTTGGCAACACGGACTTTCAACTCCCTCCAAAGGTTTTCTATAGGGTTGAGATCTGGAGACTGGCTAGGCCACTCCAGGACCTTGAAATGCTTCTTACGAAGCCACTCCTTCGTTGCCCTGGCGGTGTGCTTTGGATCATTGTCATGTTGAAAGACCCAGCCACGTTTCATCTGCAATGCCCTTGCTGATGGAAGGAGGTTTGCACTCAAAATCTCACGATACATGGCCCCATTCATTCTTTCATGTACCCGGATCAGTCGTCCTGGCCCCTTTGCAGAGAAACAGCCCCAAAGCATGATGTTTCCACCACCATGCTTTACAGTAGGTATGGTGTTTGATGGATGCAACTCAGTATTCTTTATCCTCCAAACACGACAAGTTGTGTTTCTACCAAACAGTTCCAGTTTGGTTTCATCAGACCATAGGACATTCTCCCAAAACTCCTTTGGATCAGCCAAATGCTCTCTAGCAAACTTCAGACGGGCCCAGACATGTACAGGCTTAAGCAGTGGGACACGTCTGGCACTGCAGGATCTGAGTCCATGGTGGCGTAGTGTGTTACTTATGGTAGGCCTTGTTACATTGGTCCCAGCTCTCTGCAATTCATTCACTAGGTCCCCCCGCGTGGTTCTGGGATTTTTGCTCACCGTTCTTGTGATCATTCTGACCCCACGGGGTGGGATTTTGCGTGGAGCACCAGATCGAGGGAGATTATCAGTGGTCTTGTATGTCTTCCATTTTCTAATTATTGCTCCCACAGTTGATTTCTTCACTCCAAGCTGGTTGGCTATTGCAGATTCAGTCTTCCCAGCCTGGTGCAGGGCTACAATTTTGTTTCTGGTGTCCTTTGACAGCTCTTTGGTCTTCACCATAGTGGAGTTTGGAGTCAGACTGTTTGAGGGTGTGCACAGGTGTCTTTTTATACTGATAACAAGTTTAAACAGGTGCCATTACTACAGGTAATGAGTGGAGGAAAGAGGAGACTCTTAAAGAAGAAGTTACAGGTCTGTGAGAGCAAGAAATCTTGTTTGCTTGTTTCTGACCAAATACTTATTTTCCACCATAATATGCAAATAAAATGAAAAAAAAAACAGACAATGTGATTTTCTGGATTTTTTTTTCTCAGTTTGTCTCCCATAGTTGAGGTCTACCTATGATGTAAATTACAGACGCCTCTCATCTTTTTAAGTGGTGGAACTTGCACTATTGCCGACTGACTAAATACTTTTTTGCCCCACTGTATACTGTATGTATACTGTATATGAATAGGAGAAAACTCTAATACTGTGCAAGTAGGAAATGGTAGAGTTTTGCTGGCTACTCATCACTTTCTTGAAATTCCTGAACAGTATTTGAGATATATATATATATATATATATATATATATATATATATCTCAAAGAAATAAGAAAGAAATCATTCTGAAAGGACAACTTTTACTTCTTTTACTTGGTCATGAAACATTTAAAGCATTTATGAAAGGTTTTCTCTTTACACTTTTAATTTGAAGTGTTTTTCTTGTAATGGTTGATGACAATATTACTTATGTGGCATGCCAAATTACTTTGAAAGAGTATTTTAATTCACATCGATAAATCTTTAAATGATTTTAGATACCACTTAATGCCTTCCAGTTGACATAACAAATGAAGCATTTTGAAATTTATTTGCAGCTCTTACATAAATGTCAGCAGATTGCTTTGGAACATTTACAAAAGGTGACAAATTGCTGCTAATCGGCGTCTGACATTTGTGTTCTAGTAACACCACAAGATGCTTAAGACACCGAGACAACCATTACCCATAATACTGCCCTTGGAATACTTACAATGTGGCATTTTAATAAATAATAAGGTTTTTTACAAGGTTTGATGATTCTGTCTGGGACTTTAATATTGTTTCATCTCAATGGATTGCAATATTTAGTATTTTTTGCTTTCATTTTTCCCTCCTCTTTTTTCAAGAGCCATCATTTTTTTCTATCAATACACCAATATAGCAATATGAGAGCTTGTTTTTTTTTCTGTGGGCTGCATTTCAGTTTTGAATGTCTTCCTTCATTTTACCATATAATGTACTAAATAAAGGGTAAAGAAAAATTCCAAGTGGGGTGGAATAGAAAATAACAGCAATGCTTGCTTGGGTTTTGTTTTCACGTTGTTCTTGTTGCAGTAAAAATTTCCTGGAAACTTTGTTCTTCAACTCAATATGGTTAGAGTAATACCAAATGTATATGGATTATTTATTATTATTATTATTATTATTATTATTTTTTAAAAAAACTGCAATTTTTTAAATTATATTTCAACTTTTTTATTTAGATTTTGCTATTTGCATTCCAATCAGACATGGAGGCCTTCTATAGGCCGCTGATGGCTATGACAGCACAGCAGCACCATGTTGAGTAGTGGAGTTTTCAGGATTGGAAGTGATGCCCACTTCTTCTTAGCCTCCTTATTGCCATAGTCACTATTTACAGTGGCATCCTAGAGGTTAGATCCAATGGCAGTAGTTACTCTCAGGCTCTAGATACATAACATTCCTGCACTGTGTTGAGCAAGGTCAGCTCCCTAGCCCAATCCATACATATACACACTGCCATCGTTCATGTGTGTCAGACAAGAGGTTATTACACCACTCCAGTGTTTTTTTTATTGCAGCACTGGAGTGGTGCTTCTAAACTAAGTTCTGTGTCCCTAGTCTTATATATACCCGAAGTAATCTTCATTTTGTATTGTTGTCGCTCCCATCAGTCTCCAGCAGTTTATGACCTGACAAATCGCTCCAGTGTTTGTTGGAAAGAGACAGAGATCACTCTATACAAGTCTTGTTCTGGCTCACATAGACTTGCAATAAGAGCTTGTGACGTAACTCTGACTTCCGGACAGTCAGAAGTTGTGGTCACAAGATGGCGCCATGAAAACAGAGTGACGCTGATAGAAGGTGAAGGTGCCAGAGGGTAAGTATAAGACTAGGGTCAGGGACCTTAGATTAAGAAGCACCACTACAGTGCTGAAATAAAAAAAACAGATGAAGTGGTGCATTAAAGAAGTCTAAGAAGATATGGCTTATCCTATCTGAAAGCACAGCACCTGAATGTGACTGAGATGCAATGCCAGGAACCTGTGTAAAACTGTGGTTCCTAGGGTCCATCAGTGGAATTAACTCTAGGGGCCAACACTACAACTATATGCACACATCATCTGTTTGCATTTAATTACAGTCCCGAGCATGAAAGCTTGATGTCAGCTGTACAATATAGTCGGAGCCTGACAAGCACAGTGTTAGGGCTGGCGGAACGCACCAAATAATAAAATAATAATGGTAAGGTGGGTTCGCAGCCCGGGGTCCACTGTGCAGGGGTGGTAAACTGTTGCTTAGTAATGGTGGAAGTATAAAGCGGTATACAAGAGGTAACACATGGGTTAACGTCACCCAGTGTGATCAGAAGCGAGCTCTGTTACGACACAGAGTCACGTTACCGCTGAACATAAATGCCGGAGCCTGTTGAAATCACAGCACTCGACAAGAGAGCGCTCAGTATGCGGTCACAGAACTCAGCCCCAAGGACACGAGGTCTGAGTCCCTCTAGACCTACTGAGCGTGCAGCATCGCACCTGTGAATGCCACTATAGATGCTGACTATGGTGGAATGTCGAGCACGTGCACCGTGGCGTGCAGAGCCACCGGTGGACACTGATGTCAGTGTCAGACTCTGCCTGTACCTACACCTATGGCTAGGCTGCACAACACATGCGTACCAAGGGTAGGGGTTTCAAATGAGTCAGTCACCTGAGACATTCATACATGCATACAACACTCACTCCTCATAGTCTGGTAATGCAGTCTATACTAGCACATGGCCGAACCTTTTATAGCCGCGTCCTTCCGGGACCTTCCTGATGGTCCAATCCAAGCTGGAGAAGGACCTGAGCATGTGACCTCCGATCTCCAATGAGAGATCGTCCCACGGGCATGCTCAGTGGACCGAAAACTTAGTCCCTGGAGCAGCTCGCTGCTGACCAGCATGCGCTGCTACAGCTGAATCAGAGGTGGAAGCAGCAACCAAACCCACGGAGCTGGTCTGGGCAGAGCGCCGGGGCAGACGAGTCTGCTGAGCAGCCACCTCTGCGGCTGGAGAGGAATGGGAGACCGCCGGAAGCAAGGCTCGGGATTCCCACTGTACAGCGACAGGAACCCGACACCTAACATTAACTCCCTCCTAGGTCCCCCTCCTCTCTGAGCCTCGCTATGCTCAAATTCCGCAATGAGAAGTGGAGCGCGGATGTTCTCCACTGGCTCCCAGGTCCGAGCCTCTGGACCATGACCCTTCCAGTCCACCAAATATAACTTTTTACCACGCACCGCCCTACATTCCACGATGGCATTAACATCAAACTTGTCCAAGGACAGGTCAGATGTCCCTGCAGATGACTCGGAGAACCGGGACATGAGGACAGGCTTAAGGACGGACACGTGGAATGTGTCAGAGATAGCCAAATGTGGTGGAAGGGCCAGACGGTAGACCACAGGGTTGATCTGCTCAAGGACCTTGAAGGGGCCAATGTAGGGAGGTGTGAATTTTGTGGACTCAACCCGCAGCCTGATGTTATGGGCGGAGAGTCACACCAAGTCGCCAGGAGCAAAGGTCGGAGCGGGGCACCAGTGCGTGTCGGCGGAGGCCCTCATTCTCTCCTTAGAGGCCCGGATAGCATCCTGAGTGCGAGCCCAAATGTCACGTGCCTCCACCGCCCAGTCTGCCACCCTGGAATCAGAGTACGACACAGGCATGGGCACAGGGCGCGCGGATGATGGCTGTAATTTAGGTGGAATGGGGTATGACCGGTGGAGTCGGACATAGCGTTGTTTAAAGTGAACTCCGCCCACGGCAGCAAGGATGCCCAATCATCCTGCCTGGCTGAGATAAAATGTCATAGATATGTGACCAGGGTCTGGTTGGTTCTCTCTACCAACCCGTTCGTCTCGGGATGATAGGCTGAGGAGAGATTTAGCTCAATGCTGAGCAGACTACAGATCTCTCTACAGAACCGAGATGCAAACTGGGGGCCTCGGTCGCTGACCATCTTGTCCGGCATGCCGTGAAGGTGGAAAACATGCAACACAACGCTGCCAGGTCCTGTGCAGAAGATAACCGGGAGAGAGGTACCAGGTGAACCATCTTGGAGAAATGGTCGGTGACAACCCAAATGACCGTGCTGCCACTGGACTTGGGCAGCCCCACCACAAAGTCCATACTGACCATCTCCCAGGGCCTGTCCGCTACCGGCAGAGGGTAAAGTAGCCCAGCGGGCCGCTGCCGAGAGGACCTATTCTGGGCGCAAGAGACGCACACCTGAATATAGTCCCTGACGTCACGGGCCATATGCGACCACCAGTAAGTCCTCGTCAGAAGCTCAGAGGTCCATTTTGTCCCAAAATGTCCACCCTCCCTGGATGAATGAGCCCAAGAGAGGACCTCTGGTCACAGACGGGCAGGGACAACTGTCTTACCTGGAAGTACTGACTCAAGGGCGACGATACTCAGGCTCTCGGACGGGACGATCAGCCGAGGCTCCTCCTCCTCCGATGACCCCACGGAGCGGGAGAGAGCATCGGCCTGGACGTTCTTCTCACTGGATAGGAAATGGAGGGTGAAGTGGAACTGGGAGAAGATCAAGGATCATCTGGCCTGGCGAGAATTTAGCCGCTGGGCCATCTGCAAATATACCAAGTTTTTGGGGTCTGTGAACACCTGGAAAGGGTGACGAGCCCCCTCCAGGAGGTGTCTCCACTCTGAAAAGGAAAACTTCATCTCTAGCAACTCCCTGTCCTCGATGGAATAATTCCTCTCCGCCGGTGTGAAGGTCTTGGAGAAAAAGAAGCATGGGTGCTTCCGACCTTGCGTGTCCTTCTGGAACAGCACCGCTCCAGCACCGGCGGAAGAGGTGTCCACCTCCAGAATGAATGGGTTTATCTACATCGGGGCAATGTAGAATGGGAGCGCTAACGCAATGGGACTTGATGGAGGAGAAGGCCTTGGAGACAGGTTCCGACCACAACTTGGGATTTGCACCCTTCTTGGTGAGGGCCACCAAGGGGGCTGCCAAAGTCGAGAAGTGGGGGATGAATTGGTGGTAATAATTGATGAACCCCATAAAGCGCTGCACCGCTTTGAGAGAATGGGGCTCCTGCCAATCCATCACCGCTTGTAGCTTGGCAGGATCCATGGCCAATCCCTGGGCAGAGATGATATAGCCCAGGAAAGGCAAGGACTCCTGCGCAAACACACACTTCTCCAACTTGGCATACAGGGAGTTTGCCCGCAGGAGGTCGAAAACTTTGCAAACATCTCTCCGGTGGGAGTTGATATCTGGAGAGTAGATGAGAATATCATCCAGATGGACTACTACTGAGGTGGTAAGCATATCCAGGAAGATATCATTCACAAAGTCTTGGAAGACGACTGGGGCTTTACAGAGCCCGAAGGGCATCACCAGGTATTCATAATGCCCATCCCTGGTGTTAAATGCTGTCTTCCATTCTTCCCCCTCACAGATGCGAATCAGGTTGTAAGCCCCCCGCAGATCGAGTTTGGTAAACACTCTTGCTCCCCGTAGCCTATCAAACAACTCCGATATCAGGGGCAGAGGGTATTTGTTCTTAACGGTGATGGCGTTAAGACCCCTGTAATCGATGCAGGGACGCAGTTCTCCATTCTTCTGGACAAAGAAGAATCCCGCCCCAGCTGGTGACACCGACTTCCTAATGAATCCTCTTGCCAGATTCTCCTTGATGTATTGAGACATGGCTTCTGTCTCGTGGAGAAAAAGGGGGTAGACTCAACCCCGTGGAGGCTCAGCACCAGGCAAGAGGTCAATAGGACAGTCGTAGGGGCGATGAGGCGGAAGGGTCTCCACCGCCCTCTTGGAGAACACATCTGCATACTGTTGATAGCGTTTGGGGGGACTTCGGTGGAAGCAACCTGAATGCACTCCCTCTGACATCTACCCTCACAGGCTTTACCCCAACCGAGAATCCTTCCCGAGGACCACTCTATATGGAGACAGTGGAACCGTAACCAGGGAACCCCTAAAAGGACCTGATCGATACCCTCGGGTATAACGAAGAGGGATATCATCTCCTGATGATACGGAGACACCGAGAGTATCAATGGGGCAGTCTGGTGGGTAATTTGAGAGGGTAGAGTAGATCCATTCACCACTCTGATGGTGACTGGCTGGGGTAGTGAAACTAGAGGAATAGCGTGCCGTTGGGCGAAGGCAGACGACATGAAATTGCCCTCTGCCCCGGAGTCCATGCAAACCTCCACCACCAGAGTAGAAGAGCCAAACTCAAGCGAACCCTCAAAGGTCAGCTTGGAGGAAAATGTTGCAGTGTCTAAAGGCCTCCTCCAACAGCCACTAGACGCGAGCGTTTTCCTAGCCACTGTGGGCACCTGTTGGCTGGGTGGCCAGACTGCTGGCAACTGTGACAGACCACGGGTACTCGCACGGACTGGGACCTGGATCCCGCGCGAGAATCCCCCATGGCCTCTTGGAGCTCAGACGCCTGATCGGGAGGTTCCAGAGGTTTAACAAAACTGGGTGCCAACCTAAACCTCTGCCTACCCTGTGACTGCTCCAACCTTCACTCCGAAAAACGAATGTCTATGCGGGTGGAGATGATGATAAGCTCCTCCAGTGTGGCGGGAATCTCCCTGGTGGCCAGAGCGTCTCTTACATGGCCAGTCAGACCTCTCCAGAACACCGGAATGAAGGTTTTATCTGACCACTCCAGTTCTGAAGCCAGCATCCGGAACTGGATGGCATAATGGCTAACCAGAGACGAGCCCTGCGATAATGCCAGCAGCTGGAGCGCGGTATCATGAGTGACTCGCGGTCCCAAGAAGACCTGCTTCAGAGTGCCCAGGAACTGTGAGGCACTCTGCACCACAAGATCACCACGCTCCCACAGCGGTGTGGCCCACTCCAGAGCCCTGACCGACAGGAGGGAAATAACAAATCCCACTTTAGCCCGCAGCTCTAGCTGTATAGCACCCTGGCTCACGAAACCCCTACAAGAGGCACTATCACCCGAGTATTTCTCGGGCAGCGGGAGGTGGGACAACGTCAGGGCAGGGATGGCAGTGGTCACACAGGAGACAGTCTCTGTGGCTGCCCGAAGTGCGACCACAGTAACATCCGCAGCTGAGGCTGGATGCTCAAGAGCGGCCAACCTTCCTTCCAGCTGTCGGATGTACGCAAGGAGTCGCTGCTCATCCACCATTACTAGCCTGACCCTGGCGCTAGTATAATGTTAGGGCTGGCGGAACGCACCAAATAATAAAATAATAGTAAGGTGCGATCGCAGCCTGGGGTCCACCCGTCAGGGGTGGTAAACTGCTGCTTAGTAATGGCAGAAGTATAAAGCAGTATACAAGAGGTCACACATGGGTTAACGTCACCCAGTGTGAACAGAAGCGAACTCTGTTATGACACAGAGCCACGCTACCGCTAAACATAAATGCCGGAGCCTGATGAAATCACAGCACTTGGTAAGAGAGCGCTCAGTATGCGGTCACAGAACTCAGCCCCAAGGGCACAAGGTCTGAGTCCCTCTAGACCTACTGAGCACACGGCGTCGCACCTGCGGACGCCACTATAGATGCTGACAATGGTGGAGTGTCGAGCACGTGCACCGTGGCATGCAGAGCCACCGGTGGACACTGATGTCAGTCTCAGACTCTGCTTCTACCTACACCTAAGCCTGGGTGCTCAACAGGCTAGGCTGTACAACACATGCGTACCAAGGGTAGGGGTTTCAAATGAGTCAGTCACCAGAGACCTGGAGAAGGACCTGAGCATGTGACCTTCGATCTCCAGTGAGAGATCGTCCCATGGGCATGCTCAGTGGACCAAAAGGAGGACTTAGTCCCTGGAGCAGCTTGCTGCTGTCCAACATGCGCTGCTACAGCTGAACCAGAGGTGGCAGCAGCAACCAAACCCACAGAGCTGGTCTGGGCAGAGCGCCGGGGCCAATGAGTCTGCTGAGCAGCCTCCTCTGCGGCTGGAGAGGAATGGGAGACTGCCGGAAGCAAGGCTTGGGATTCCCGCTGTGCAGCGACAGGAACCCGACGCCTAACACACAGTCATACAGTATATGCAGACACCTCACTGAACAGTCTGTAATACTCTCTGGAGCACAATTGCCATTTTATTTTGAAGATTGACAGAGTCTCAGAGATCGGATGCTCACTGGTCACAAATTGGTCACACAAGCAATCAGTGCATTTTCCTGAAAACACATTTAAGTGTCTTAGTAATCTTGATGATAGTAAACATACATGAAACTTGGTTCCCTTTTTAGTATAGAAGAGCTGTCCACGCAATGCCATCATCCACTTACAGTACCTATAGTGTGGATAGATCTGAAGACCACCAGGGGTTGATAGTAGAATGTAAGACTAAAGGAAAACATTGCAAGAAATAAGGATGGAAAACAAAAAAATTATTCTGTTTTACAAACTGTATTCACTGCGTCAAAAAATACTGTAGTTTGCTATCATAAGACTTCTTTTATGAGAATGTAAAATATTCATCTAGGAACATAATACTTCCTTAAAATGCCATTGGGAATAAGCGAAAATGTAAGTAATAAATAGCAAAATATTAATAAAATGTAATATTTTCACCCCAAGTCTTCTTCACATACATTTATGGCTCCAATGTGTCTGCCTCATCCATGGGCTGATCAACTATTTCAACACATTGCTTAAAAGCTAGTTTCACACACACAAACACATGCATAACTCTTGCTAATTAAATACATAAAACCATACAGTCCCTCCCAATTAACCAACCAGACAAGCCCTTACATCAATGTGTCCATGGGTCTATTCCACGAGGGCCTGGTCCTGTTTAAGGGCTTTCATAAGAAGCATGGTTAGTTGAATTGTATACATATGTGTTAGATTTTATTAATGAGTTCACGATAAAAATACTGAAAAATTAGTAGCTTGTTTAGGATACAGCAAAACATATGCATGACTATAAAGTGCAAAACACATTGGATCAATGGCTCATATACCTTTAATACAATAAGTGATATCTACTCTTTAAATAGATGTTTATACTGCCAAAAATAACAATTGGTTGAAAAACTAAAGGTTTTGTTAGGAAGGCTTGGTGGCTTAGTGGCTAGCAGTTTGTAATAATCTGACAAAAGGGCAAAATCTGTATACAGTTTGAATGTTCTCCCCATGTTTTCCATGGATTTAGTATCAAATTACAAACTATACTCAGGTTAACTGGCTTTCTATGAACCTTTTTTGTGTCTCTAATATTAGAAACGGTGAGCCTTATTGGGGACATGGACTAATGTCAGTGGTAACAATCTCTGGAATTTGAATGTAAGCAATTGCAAATACATAAATAGAATCAAAGTATTGCATTGTCGTAGTAAGTGACAAAAATAAAGCGTTTAGACAAGTAAAGCAAGATAGTAGTAAGCTAACTTGGCATTAAATAATTATATAGAGACTCGTTGGCAAAGAAAGTAAAAAATAATTCCAAACCTTCCGTACTAGGAAGAGACTCAAAGATAAGAGTGCTGGCCCCTTTGAAAAATAATCTGGTTGAGGTTGGGAGAAGTTGAAGGAAAAGACAGTTTACTAAATGCCTTCTTCTTTACAGAATTTACACAAGTAAGTGGCATCACAGATGACAAGTTCAGGGACACCATAAATTCTCAATTAAATATCACTTGCTTAACGCAGCAGGAGATTTGGTGCTACATCAACATCACTTACGTGGACCAATCACCAGGCTCGGATGGCATACCCCCTTGAGTTCTGTGGGAATTAAGTACCCTAATAGACAAATCTATTTCTAGCGTTTAGCAAACTTGGTGACAAACTTAGTTTGAATATTATAGGCATGTGCCGTATACACTCGTGTATAAGCCAAGTTTTTCAGCACATTTTTTGTGCTGAAAATGCGCCCCTCAGCTTCTACATGAGTCAATTGTCCCAAAGGGCTGGCGGGGGAGGGGGAGCGGCGAAGCAGCGGGTCACAGGAGGCAGGAGCCAGCGGCTGCGGCTGTCACTGTGCCCACTGCTAAAGAGAAATTAATATTCATTTCTCTTTAGGCACACACAGTGACACCAGCAGACGCCAGCTTCCAGAAGACATCCTACTCACCTTCCTGCGTGCCCTCGCTGCAACTTGTTGGTTCTGGTGCCAGCAGCATTTCCAGCCGAGCGATTATGTGGAGCCGCTCATTAAGGTAATGAATATGCATGCCTCTCCACTCCCATATGCGTGGAGTGAATATTCATTACCTTAATGAGCAGGGCCATGGGATCGCTCGGCAGGAAGAGCTGCTGTCGCAGGAACAAGAGGCATTGAGGGCACGCAGGAAGGTGAGTAGGATGTCTGTTTTTTCTTAATAGGAAGCATGCATACAAGGATAGGGGATAAGGAGCCATACATACAAGGACAGCAATGGGGGAGCCATGCATACAGGGATAGGGACTGGGGAGTCATGCATACAAGAATAGGGGATAAGGAGCCATGCATACCAGGACAGCGATGGATGAAGAGACCTGAGTAGTCTCGAAAGCTTGCAATGTGTTACCATCTTTTCAGTTAGTTTTATAAAGGTATCAACCACTGAGGACTCTCAATTCTAAATATTTTTCTATAATTATCAAGTTATCCACTTCAGCGAAGGAATTAGAATGTAAAATTATGTGCTATATAATCGAACATTGGGTTAAACAGTAACTGAAAAAGACATGTGTGTATGGGTGGATGAGAAACTCAATGACCAGTGCCAGGCAGCTGCTGCCACATAAAATCATAAGAAGCTTTAAAAGAGGTATAGATGCTCATGACAAGAACATAGTTTTGCCTCTTTACAAGTCACTAGTGCAGCCACACTTATAATATTGTGTACAATTATTGTGCTCCAGTGTACAAGAAGGACATTGCTGAACTAGAGTGGATGCAAATACCAGAAACCAAGGTTATTAAGGGAATGGATGAACTGCAATACCAAGAAAGGTTATCAAACTAGGAATTATTCAGTTTGGAAAAACAAAAGCCTAGAAATGAACTTATAACAATGTACATGAATATGAAGGCACAGTACAGAGATCTTTCTAGCAATCATTTTACACCAAGGTCTGCAACAATTACTAGAAGGCATCCTCAACATTTAGAAGAATGAAGAAGAAAAGAAGGCTTAATCATTATCCCAAATGGCAAATCTTTACTGTGCAAGTAGTGAAATTATGAAATTTTGTGCCACATGATGTTGTAATCGCTGATTCACTAAAAAAGTTCAAGGAGCACCTGGATTCCTTTCTTGAAAGATCTAATATTACAAGTTTTGGGTATTAGATTCTGTAATGGGTGTATGATCCAAATAACTAGTCTGATTGCCTTTGTGGGGCTGACAAGCAATGTTTCCCCTAATATGGGACAATTAGCATCTACCTCATGGGGTTTCTTTCTTCCTGTGAGTCAACTTGATGGTCATAGGTTGAACTTGATGCTCTGGTCTCTGCTTTCGACCTTTAGGCTATGTGCGCACGTTGCGGATTTGCTTTTGTAAAATTCTGCGCCGAATCTGTCTCTCTTGGCAGAAAATGCAGTTGATATTATGTGCGGTTTTTATGCGTTTTTCATTTGGATTTGATGCGGATTTTCATGCTTTTTTCATACAGATTTGTATGCGTTTTTGTAAGCTAAACAAAAATATATTATTTAGCAAAAAAATAATTGTGATATCATTTCCTTGTCCAACCTCTTCTTTTTCATTTTCTATTGAAGACTATAATATTATTACATACCATGTTCAAATATAATGTTTACATACACAAAACAAATATAAGTGAATATATTATGTATATGTACATATATATATGGGAGATGTGACTGCTCTACCTGGCCTCCGGTGATACACTGACACGAGGTAATCCCTTCCGCAGTGTATCACTGAGAGATCATCGGAGTTCATGCTCTCACTTAGAGCACTGCTGCGTGAGAATTTTCTCATGCAGCTGTGCCGCAAGTGAGAACCAGAGCTGATCAGCTAATGTACTCCAGTCAAATCTCAGTGCAGTGATCCACTGCGGGAGGGATCACCTCCTGTCAGTGTATCACCGGAGGCTGGGCAGAGCAGTCACATCTCCCGATGTTACTGTTCTACACGTGAGATTCCCATGGGACAATCTGGTTACTTGGACTACGGCGGACAGGGAGTATATGGTGGTTTATTTTTGCTGCAGGAGACACGAGCATTGAGGATTAGGTGTGTCATGGTCACGTGTGTCTGGACGCAGCGAGTACCGCAAGGCGAACCCATATGACACACGTGCAGCTGGATACGCCGCCTCCAACAGGCGAATTTAGGTATTACACGTAAATCTGGAAACCCCGCCTCCAGTAAGGCGAATTTAAATAATAAAGGGGAAACCTGGGTAACATTAACAATGGTGGGCCCTGCGATAGGGAATAGGGAAGTGGAGACCTCCTGAGCTCCCCTGAGCCAGTGTCCCTGCACTCCTAACGTTCCCTATGCCAGTTCCGCACCGGGCACGCACAGGAACCTAAAAACCCTAGCTCGCCCTGACCTAAACCCTCACTAGGGAATTGGTCGGTGCGGAAACTAATCCCACCACTGCACTAAACACACATGAGGGAAAATGTCAATACAGGGGAAACACCACTTAGCTTTGCTCTGTTGCGTACGCTCCTAGCAACAGAGCCCACAGCCTGTGTGCATCTTCTCCTCCACCCGGATCCATCACCATAACTGGATCCTTCACCATAGTGCAGCCTTGAAGCAGAGTCCACCACCAATTGCAGAAGTCCAGTAACAGAGTCCCAAAGATGAGTTCAGCTCCTGCCCAAAAAGTCAAGCATGCTTGAGTCCAGCTCTCAGCAGCCAAGTCCCGTATGCTGAGTGCAACTCTCTCCATAGTCGTCACTCCACCAAGCCATGCAAGCACCTCTTGCCAACACCATAAACTGTGACTCCACCACGCCATGCCAGCCCTTCTTGCAGACCAACTAGCTGCCACTCGTCCCCTCTGGCTGAGCTGCGCAGGACTCATGTTCAGCTCCTTCATTCACCCAGGCTTCCTTGTGAATGACTAACACACAATATCACCCACAGTGATTGAACCAACCTGGTTCCCTTTTATAGAGCCTAACACCTGATTTGTAATTGCGTGCACATTAACCCTAAAACTAAGGTGCGATACCACTCACCACCACTGGGCAACTTAGAATGAACGACACCACGTGTAATAATTCTAATGGCCACCGGGGGCAATCAACCCACTTTGGCACCTAGCCAAAGGAAAAATTGTTCACTTATCCACTTACCTTGTCAGATCAAGCCTGGATCATGTCAAGGTGTTTGGTGAGTATGAATGTTTTTATTTTGTTTTACAATTGAACACAGTCACACCCGCAGACAGACACAGACAGACATGTATATATTCTCTGCTCACACATATTCTCCACTCACACACTCTCCCTCCTTCCTTTCTGCAGCATTTTTGGCACACAAATCCGCAGCAAATCCGCAAACCTTTTAACTCCTGAGTTTGGTTGCGGATTTGACTGACTCAATGTAAGCCAATGGGTGCAGATCCGCAAAAAGAATTGACATGCTGCGGAAAATAAAACATTGAGAATCAGGATGGAATTTTCCGCAGCATGTGCGCACCAATTTAGGATTCCCATTGATTAACATTGCTTGAGCAATACTTGCAGATTTGGTGCAATTCCGCGCAGAAAAAACGCTGCGGACAAATCTGGAACATGTGTACATAGCCTTAAGCTAAAGTATCAGGCCAAGTCCACATGGTGCAAATTTTTGGCAGATTTGCTTTGCAGGTTCCATGTCATAAATTATTTTCAAATAAATGAGTTAAACAGAACCGCTTTCTCATTTTGATAATCTGTTTAATTGCAAATTTGGGTTTGTTTGTCAGATTTTCAATCAATTGTATGTCCATTATCTTGAGGTAAAAATGCGTATTTTTAGCAAATTTTGACCATTAATATCAATGTTTTTGTTAGTCCCTAATTAAAAACTGCAAAATGTGAATTTAAATTGTGGATTTTATTCAGATTAAATCGGAAATAAATCCGCAATGTGTGAACCTGGCCTTTGTCTGCATATATACAGCACAAACTTAGAGGTACACTTTAAGCAATTGTAAAACAGAGCTACAGAAAAATATCTTGATTCAGAATTCATTGAAAAGTTGGCTATTAGACACTGTAAAAATAAATTGTGAATTTTACCATAATACTTTAAAAAAGGATGTTTCAGTCTGAGGGTTTAGTTATCAGGCCATTTTAATTAGATTTTCAGGATTATCCCATTTTATACTCTAATCTTTTTTCATGTAGAATTGGTTTAATTCACTTTCTTGTTAATTCAACCTGGATTTTGATGCTTAATATAAGTTACTGTGTCCCTTGTACATTTTACAACACAATTTTACAGCGTACGATAGAACACACACTATAAATATTTGATGGCTGTCCTGAAGCAGCCCAGCCTGCCAGCAAAATAAAGCGCTTGACAGACAGCAGTTTGCACATCTGTATTTTCATATGGAGAATGATAATCAGATTGTTTTCAGATTCAAAACAGTACAAATTGATGAGGGAACAGCAATGAAATATAGAAAGCTTTACAAGATCATAACAGCAGTGGAAATATCTAGAAACATAATAACAAATCATAAATGATCATCAATCTGGCAAATGCACGCACGTCTCCCTCTGACGTGACTTGTAAAAAAGGGGAATCCAAATAAGAGTCTGAACATGAAATAAATATTCTAAAATCAAATTTGGCCTTATACAACCTCAATATTTTGAATACTTTAATAAAAATGTATGCTTTATTCATATAAAGCTGCAAAACCCGTGCTTCCCTCATACTCTGGAACTCTGTACCCCAACACATCTGACTTTCGCCTACCACGGAAACCTTCAAAAGGTACCTGAAGACCCACCTCTTCCAAAAAGTCTACAACCTGCAGTGATCCTCAGTCTACTGAACCACCGCACGACCAGCTCTACCTTCTCCTACTGTATCCTCACCCATCCCCTGTAGACTGTGAGGCCTCGCGGGCAGGGCCCTCTCTCCTTCTGTACTTGTGTGTGCCTTGTATTGCTCATGCTTATTGTACTTGTCTATGTATGCCCCTTTTTCACATGTAAAGCGCCATGGGATAACGCGCTATAAAAATGAATAATAATAATAGTAATAAAAAAAGTTTAAAGTCGGTTAAAAAAGTTTACTAATCTGTTAAAGGGACTCTGCACAGAATGACTGTTTAAATTAAGTACAGGCATTCAGTGCATAATGGTGGGGCCAAAAATGTAACTACCCCTTCCCACCTCTATGTTTTCCCCTCTATCTCCAACCCACCCCCACCCCTCTCTTCTTTGATTCACAGCTTTGGCTTGATAGAGCAAAAGAAGGGTGAACATGGATGGAAAACAAGCCAGTGGGAAAGTGTACTTAAATGTTTGGCCGCACCATGTTGTACTTGCATTGAGCAGTCCCTTTAACTGTATATAGAATTGCTCTAAAGTATTCACATGTTCATCAAAATATTGGGCCCAAAATCCACATACCCCCAGCCGAGCACAAAAAGATTGTTTTTTGGATCATGAACTGACCGCTGGTGCAGTTCATGTGATTTTTCTGTGTGTACAAATCTATTGTTCTGTAAAGTAACACATCCAGTTAGAAGGAACTGTGCATTTTCAGGCATGATGCATTGATGCCAATGGGTGGTATGATCATATCCAGTAGTTAATTGGAATATGTTATATATTTATTTCTATTTATCCCTTTCCTTTAACTTTTGCACAACCAACACGCTAAATTACTTCAGATGAAGATATTCCAATATACGCACCAATTGCACCTGCTTGGATGCTGTAAATGTTATTTTGATTGAATTGGGTTTCTTATAATCCTCTTTTGAATTGTCGGCAACAATGATGGGTGTCTGAACACGTGGTTGTCTATTTTTTTCTTTGTCTGGAGGTTGTGGGACAAGGGGGTTATTGGTAGAACAGGAAGATTGAAAAATTGAGCAACAAAACAGTTGTGTGTTTGTTAGAATAAACTCGTACATACATACTATATGGCTCCACTTTCATGATTCTTTGATGAATCAAACACATTGTGTTGGACACACTCATACTCAACACTAATGGCTTCCATAAAGAGCACCCCTCGACTGGTAAGGAAGAATATGATGGACCTTGGCTATATCTTAATGTGCTCACTTCTATCCTTGGGCTTCAGTATCAACCAAATTAGCAAGTGATTAGGCAAGTCTTCCAACAATTTTTTTAAAGTATTTTTATGACTATTGATCCCTGTTCCAACCGCCATTAATACTGATGTAAGAAGGCATCAATCGTGTGCAGGCTTTAATGCTGTAACTATTTTGTGCCTAACCCCGCCACTTAAATAATTAGCACTTCCTCATCTTAGAGGTTAGAGCAGAAGAATAAGAAGGTAGTTGTCATGGTTAGGACATGGTTAATGTCCTGTTTTCTCAGGGTTAATTTTGCTGGCCTCCCTTTGGATCTGGGAGGGGTATTTATACTCACTCCAGACTAGGATTCCCAGTCAGCTATACTGTTATTCTGGCTGTGTGTCTGACCCCTCTGGTGTGCGTGTATACTGCATTACTGGTCTGCTTCCTGTGTATGACCTGGTCTGTCCCCTCACTCTATACACTGTCTCACGTTTTGGTACTATTGTTTTCTCCGGTTCTGACCTCCTGGCTTGGCTATGGTTACTCCGTTACAGTTTGTCCCTATTGGATCCTCTATTGCCCATTATGGTTTTCTGTTATGAATGAGTCACCGTAGTAGGCAAAAACAGAAATACTAGCTAAGTCCAGAAAACCAGAGAAGTTGGCAGCTATCGGATTGCAGACCCCTGAACCTATCAACAACAACTAGCAGTAGCCGTGGGGGGTTCCTACGGTGCCCTAGACCCCTCAATCACAGCCGGAGAACTACATAGCCTAAAGACAGAAAGAGAAATCTAAACTGCCCCAGAGCAGACCCCAAAGCAATAGGCAGGCCCCAACATATAATGATGGTGAAGCAAGATAAAAAAACACTCACACAGATAGAAAGATAGGCTGAGCAAATGATGGGGCCCAAGCTAACTAAATAGGACAGGATAGGAAAGCTGCTGTCTGCAATCCGTCAAAAACCCTATCAAAACAAGGGCCAACAGGCTGATAGGGAAAAAGGCCCTGAAGACGCTAGGCTTCAAAAAGACTATATCAGCACTCAGGTATTTTCTGAAGTCAGAGCAAAAAGGAATTCAACTCACCCCAGCAGGGATTGGCAGAAATTCAGAAAAACAAGGCAAAACAAAACACAAATGCAAAATGCATTGCAGAAAACTTAGCTTTTGAGGAGCAGGAATCAGACTGGTCTCCTAGAATCCCTCAGAGAGATCATGTCAGAGACACCGCACTGAACTTGCTCACTGAGCCAGTGTGCGTGTCCTGAGTAAAGCGAAAGCATACTCAAAGGTACCTGTGGAGCGGGCAGCAACCAAATAGCTGCGTACTTCAGTGCCGCAGGACCTGAAGCATGTGACTGCTAGAGGCGTGGCCTAAACTCCACAGAGCTAGGAGCTGCAAGATAACTCCTAGCAGGGTACCTGCGAGACAAAGTTACCAAGGGGCATAGACAGGGAGAATAGTCAGGACGTAGCCAATGAGTCACACACAGAGATAGTTGCAAGGTACCAAAGGGGGCGAGCAGAGAGTAGTCAGGTCACAGGCAATGAGTCATACACAGATAATAACGCAGTACAAAATCAACAGGCAAACTCACAACGGGAAACAGAGCCGGGTCAGAACCATATAAACAAGCTATAGCAACAAACAGGCACATGGGGGTCAGCACACTAGGCCAAAGTCAAAAGTATAACTGGCAAGGATTGAAGCTACCCAGGGGTTTATGAAGCTCTCCCAGATCCAGAAAGAGGCCACAATCATTAACCCCAAGTGTGCAGGTCAAAACCTGCACAGAGCTCCAGACATTAACCCCCGGTGTGCAGCTCAAAAACCTGCACTGGGATCATGACAGATCACCAGCAAGGCAGAAGGGCGTCGGCTGCCTTATATCCAGTCAGCAAATCCCGTCACCCAGTCATCATAATCATACCCAGGTGCTTGGTAATCAGCCTCACTACCTTCCTTCACCAGAAGAGGGAGTTCATCAGACCTCAATGGTGAAGGGGAAAATGAACTCACAACAGTACCTCCCCGTTGAGGAGGGGTCACCGAACCCTCATCCACGCCACCAGGGCGATCAGGGTGAGCCCGATGAAAGGCACGCACCAATCTTTTGGCATGAATATCAGAGGCAGAGACCCAGGAATTATCCTCCTGACCATAACCCTTCCACTTAACCAAATACTGGAGTCTCCGTCTAGCCAGACGGGAATCCAGTATCTTCTCTACCTCATATTCCATGTTACCTTCAACTAATACAGGGTCCGGAGGTGCCACCCCAGGAACTACTGGTTCAACAAACCTCTTCAACAAGGACTTATGAAGCACATTATGGATTTTAAATGTGACAGGAAGAGCCAAATGAAAAGAGACCGGATTAATAATCTCCAAAATCTTGTAAGGTCCAATAAATCTAGGCTTAAACTTAGGAGAAGCCACCTTCATAGTGATATTTTTTGATGATAACCAAACCATATCACCAACCTTAATCTGGGGACCAATGGTCCTATGTCGGTTGGAAAACCGCTGGGCCTTTTCCTGGGAGAGAGATAACTTATCCACCACTTGGTCCCAGATCTGGTGCATTTTCTCCACCACAGTGTCAACACCTGGGCAGGCAGAAGCCTCCACCTGCCCTGAAGAAAATCGAGGATGAAACCCAAAGTTACAAAGAAAGGTGACATCGAAGTGGCAGAACTAGCTCTATTATTTAAAGCAATTTCAGCCAAGGGCAAAAATGAAACCCAACCATCCTGATCAGTGGAAATAAAACATCTCAAATACGACTCCAAGGTCTGGTTTGTTCTCTCCGTCTGCCCATTGGTCTGAGGGTGAAAAGCAGAGGAGAAGGACAACTGAATTCCCAGCTTGGAACAGAAAGTCCTCCAAAATCTAGACACAAACTGAACTCCTCTGTCAGATACAATGTTCTCAGGAATCCCGTGCAAGCGAACCACCTGTTGCAAAAACAGGGGCACCAACTCAGAGGAAGATGACAACTTAGGGAGTGGTACAAGATGAACCATCTTAGAGAACCCATCACAAATCAACCAAATAACAGTCATTCTCTGAGAGACAGGCATATCAGAGATGAAATCCATTGAAATATGGGTCCATGGCCTCCTGGGGACCGGCAAAGGCATCAACAACCCACTAGAGCGAGAACAAGGTTTAGACTGGGAGCAAGTCCCACAGGACTGCACAAAATTCCTGACATCACGAGACAAGGCGGGCCACCAAAAAGACCGACTCACCAGATCTCTAGTACCAAAAATACCTGGATGACCAGCCAATGCAGAGCAATGAACTTCAGACATCACCCTCTTCTTCCACTGGTCCGGAACATACAACTTTCCCCTGGGACAACGCTCAGGTTTGTCCTCCTGGAACTCTTCCAGAGCACATCTCAAATCGGGCAAGATGGCAGAAAGAACTACCCCTTCGCCTAAGATGGTAGCAGGCTTGGTAACCACAGGAGAATGAGCAAAGAAGCTCCTAGAGAGAGCATCAGCCTTGACATTCTTAGTGCCAGGAAGAAAAGAGACCACAAAATCAAAATGTGTAAAAAACAAGGCCCACCTAGCCTGTCTAGGGTTCAAGCGTTTGGACGACTCCAGGTAAATCAAATTCTTGTGGTCAGTGAGGACCACGACTTGATGTTTAGCTCCCTCCAACCAATGTCTCCACTCCTCAAATGCCCATTTCATGGCTAACAGTTCCCGATTCCCCACATCATAGTTACGTTCAGATGGAGAGAACTTTCGGGAAAAGAAAGCACAGGGATTCATTTTAGATGTTACAGGATCCTTTTGGGACAAATCAGCTCATGCACCAATCTCAGAAGCATCCACCTCTACCTGGAACGGGAGTGAGACATCAGGTTGCCGCAAAACCGGGACAGAAGTGAATCTTCGCTTCAGCTCCTGAAAGGAAGAAACAGCCTCCGGAAACCAATTCAACACATCAGCACCCTTTTAAGTCAGATCAGTCAATGGCTTGGCAATACTAGAAAATTTTGCTATAAATTTCCGATAAAAATTAGCAAAACCCAAAAACTTCTGAAAGGCCTTCAAAGAAGTGGGCTGAACCCAATCATAAATGGCCTGTACCTTGGCCGGGTCCATTTCAATAGTTGACAGAGACAAAATAAATCCCAGAAAAGAAATCCTCTGTACCCCAAAAAGGCATTTAGATCCTTTGACATACAGGGAATTCTCCCTCAAGATCCAGAACACAGTCCGAACATGTTCCACATGAGAATCCCGATCCTTGGAGAAGATCAAAATATCATCCAGATAGATAATCAAAAATGTATCCACAAAGTCTCGGAAAATGTCGTTCATGAAGCACTGGAAGACAGAAGGGGCATTAGTGAGCCCAAAAGGCATCACCAGGTACTCAAAATGTCCCTCCGGAGTGTTAAACGCCGTCTTCCATTCATCCCCATGCTTTATGGGGATAAGATTATACGCTCCCTGAGGTCAAGCTTGATAAACCAGCAAGCACCTATAACTCTGGAGAATAGATCCGAAATCAGGGGTAATGGATACTGATATTTAATAGTAATTTTGTTGAGGGCACGATAATCAATACAAGGCCTTAATGAACCATCCTTTTTGACCACGAAAAAAAAAACAGCACCTAAGGGTGAAGAGGATGGTCTAATATGACCCTTCTCCAACACCTCCTTAATATAGGATCGCATAGCCTCGTGCTCGGGTGCAGATAAATTGAAGAGCCGACCCTTGGGAAATTTACACCCCGGGCACAGTTCAATTGCACAGTCATAACTCCTATGAGGAGGCAAAGATGCAGACTCATTCTCACTAAATACATCATAAAAGTCCGCCAAATAGTCAGGAACATCATGTGACTGAGGAGAGGTGGAAAAAACCGGAGCCTCACTAAGGGCACACCGACAACCCCAACTCACCACAGACACAGATTTCCAATCCAAAACTGGATTATGAATTTGCATCCAGGGAAACCCCAGAACAATGGTATCATGCAAATTATGCAACACCAAAAATCTGCAATTTTCTTGATGGTCTGGGGCGACCCGCATTACCACCTGGGTCCAAAACTGAGGTTTATTTTTCGCCAAAGGAGTGGCATCAATCCCTCTCAAAGGGATAGGCGTCCGCAGAGATGTCATCGGAAATCCACAACGTTTAGCAAAATCCAAGTCCATTAGGTTCAGGGCTGCTCCCGAATCCACAAAAGCCTTGGCGGAAAATGTGGACAGGGAGCAGATCAGAGTAATTGCCAGAAGAAACTTAGGTTGAACACCACCCACAGAAAACGTGTGTGCAAAACATTTCTCTAGTTTAGGACAGACAGAAATAATATGCGAGGCATCTCCACAAAAAAAAACACAGCTTATTACGCCTTCTGAACTCCTGACGTTGCTCCCTGGACAAAACTCTATCACATTGCATGGGTTCAGACACTTGTTCAACAGGTGGCAACACCTCTCGTGCAGTCCTGCGTTCACGTAAACACCGATCAACCTGAATGGCTAATGACATAGAATCGTCAAGACCAGAGGGAACAGGAAATCCCACCATAGTATCTTTTACGGCTTCTGACAAACCCTTCCGAAAGAGAGCTGCCAAGGCATTATCATTCCAGGTAGTAAGGCCCACCCACTTTCGGAATTTTTCACAGTACAATTCTGCAGAATCTCGACCCTGGCTCAATGCCAACAGGGTCTTTTCAGCCTGATCAATAGCATTAGGTTTGTCATACAACAACCCCAAGGCTTGAAAAAATGCGTTCACATTAGTCAGAATAGGATCATCTGGTTTCAAAGAAAACGCCCAATCCTGGGGATCGCCACGCAGCAAAGAGATGACAATTTTAACCTGCTGCGCGGAGCTCCCTGATGAGTTAGGCTTCAAGGCAAAAAATAATTTACAATTATTTTTGAAATTCAAAAATTTAGACCGATCCCCAAAAAACACATCAGGAGTAGGGATCTTTGGTTCAGCAGCATGTGAATGAGCAAGGTAGGCGGAAATTCCCCGCACTTCCGCAGCGAGCTGCTCCAAACGATCAGACAATTGCTTTATCTCCATTGAGAGAGAAAAAAAATTCCCCCTACGGCCTCAGAGATATAGAGGAAAAAATATACACACTTTTTTTTTGCACAATTCTTTCCTGCTATTGAGTACCCTAGGATCTGCGGTATGTCTGGTGATTCTGTAATGAATGAGTCACCATAGGAGGCAAAAACAGAAATACTAGCTAAGTCCAGAAAACCAGAGAAGTTGTCAGCTATCGGATTGCAGACCCCTGAACCTATCAACAACAACTAGCAGTAGCCGTGGGGGGTTCCTACGGTGCCCTAGACCCCTCGATCACAGCCGGAGAACAACATAGCCTAAAGACAGAAAGGGAAATCTAAACTGCCCCAGAGCAGACCCCAAAGCAATAGGCAGCCCCCAACATATAATGACGGTGAAGCAAGATGAAAAAACACTCACACAGATAGAAAGATAGGCTGAGCAAATGATGGGGCCCAAGCTAACTAAATAGGACAGTATAGGAAAGCTGCTGTCTGCAATCCGTCAAAAACCCTATCAAAACAAGGGCCAACAGGCTGATAGGGAAAAAGGCCCTGAAGACGCTAGGCTTCAAAAAGACTATATCAGCACTCAGGTATTTTCTGAAGACAGAGCAAAAAGGAATTCAACTCACCCCAGCAGGGAATGGCAGAAATTCAGAAAAACAAGGCAAAACAAAACACAAATGCAGAAAGCAGTGCAGAAAACTTAGCTTATGAGGAGCAGGAATCAGACTGGTCTCCTAGAATCCCTCAGAGAGATCACCAGCAAGGCAGAAGGGCGTCAGCTGCCTTATATCCAGTCAGCAATTCCCGTCACCCAGTCATCATCATCATACCCAGGTGCTTGGTAATCAGCCTCACTACCTTCCTTCACCAGACGAGGGAGTTCATCAGACATCAATGGTGAAGGGGAAAATGAACTCACAACAGTTTTCTGATCTATTGCTATGTCCTGACTATCCATTCTGTCTAACCCTTTGGTACTGTCGTGCTATCTCATGCTTTGACCCCGGCTTGATCTGCTTTACGTCTCTGCCTATACCTCTTGGTAACTTGTCCCGTAGTTACCTTTCTAGGAGTTTTCCTTCAGCTCCTAGTCCTGTGGAGCTTAGGCCACGCTCCCAGCAGTCACAAACTTCAGGTCCTGTTAGTCTGAAGCACACATCTTCACCGCTGCTGCCCCACTACACAGGTATCTTTTGTACTCAGGACACGCGCACTGGCTCAGTGAGCAAGTGCAGTGTGGTGTTCCTGACAGGAGTGACACAGAGCCAGTGAACCAGCCACAGTCTATCTTCAGGACCAGCTAGGAGCAACAGCAGAACCAGCTTTGCATCATTTTTAGATATAGTGGCATATGTTATCTTTGGATAAAGTATAATCCCTTATTCTATACACTGTCCCTCCACTTATTATATACTGTGTAAATATTATGTCCTTGTGTCATGATTAGTGATGAGCGAGTATACTAGTTGCTCGGGTGGTTGCCGAGTATTTTGTCGTGCTCGGAGATTTAGTTTTCGTCGTCTCAGCTGCATGATTTGCGACTTGTAGACAGCCTGAATACATGTGGGAATTCCCTAACAAACAGGAATTCCACACATGTATTCAAACTGTCTACAAGTCACAAATCATGCAGCTGAGACGCCGAAATCTATATCTCCGAGCACACCAAAATACTCGGAGACCAACCAAGCATGCTCGGGAAAACCCGAGCAATGAGTATACTTGCTCATCACTAGTCATAATATATGTGGCCCCATGCAAAAATGTGCCAGTAATTATTATTATGCGTTTCTTATATAGCACTATCATATTCCACAGCGCTTTACAGACATTATCATCACTGTCCCCGTTGGGGCTCACAATGTAAATTCCCTTTCATTATGCCTTTGGAGTGTGGGAGGAAACCAGAATATCGTGAGGAACCCCACACCAACAAGGAGAGAACATACAAACTCCTTGCAGATGTTGTTCTTGTAATATTCAACGATGAGTGTGACATTTTCTCTATCAACGAAAAAGGTGGGGAGCAATTCTTCATTGGCATCCCCAACTTAGGCCTCATTCACACATCAGTATTTCACCAGGATTTGTATGTGTAACCCAGGTATGTCTCCAAAACTCTGAACAAGTATCAATCATTAATTTATAGCTTTTTTCTATAAAGGCCCTTTTACATTTAGCGATGCACCAGCGATCCGACCAGCGATCCGACCCGGTCAGGATCGCTGGTGCATCGCTAAATGATCGCTAGTGAGCTTTCATACAGAAAGACCTCACAGCAATGCAGCAGCGACGCAGCGCACGATACTCACCTTTCACACACAGCGATCCTGACGTCCTCCCGCCCGCGTCCAGCGTCGCTCGTCTCACACAGCAGGAAGCAGACGACGAGAAATGGAGCCGCCCGATCTCGCGCGATGAGCGACAGACAGCGGGGGAGCCAGTCGGAAGTAAGTATCACACATAGCGATATCGCTAGCGATATCGCTATAACGTCACAAAATCGGTGACGTTATAGTGATATCGCTAGCGATATCGCTATTTGTAAAACCCCCTTAAGTTCCAGTCCTGGCTTTGTCATACAAACACTGATGCAAAATACTGACCAACTACTGACGTGTGAATGAGGCCTAATAATAAGAGAAAACTAGGACATGCTCACTAAGGCCTCTTTCACACATCAGTTTTTTGCCTTCAGGCGCGATCCGGCTTTTTTTTGTAAAACCGGATCCGGCAAAATGCAATGCCGGATCCAGTTTTTCCCCATTGACTTGCATTAGCGCCGGATCATGCCGGATGGCATTGCGTTTCATCCGTTTTTTGCCGGATCCGGCAACTTGTCTCATTCCGGCGTCTGGAAAAAACGGCTACTGTAACGTTTTTTGTCTCCGGCGAAAAAGCCGGAAGCGCCGGATCCGGCGCTTCCAGCTTTTTGCTACCATGAAAGTCTATGGGCGCCGGAATGCGCCGGATCCAGAAAAAGACGGATCCAGCCACCGGATCCGGTTTTTTTAAGTCTGCGCATGCTCAGATCCAATTGGCCAGCCCCCAGGAACAGAGACGGATCCAGCAAAAAAACGGATCCGTTTCTACAGTTCTACAAAATTTATGCCGGATCCGTTTTTTCTAAAAATAGCCGGATCCTGCCTGACGGCAAAAAACTGATGTGTGAAAGTAGCCTAAGAGTCTTGTTTTTCTTTTTATCTAATTGTTTCTTTGCAGAGGATGAGCTAAGTGCAGCCCTCACTTTTAACACATGGGAGAAGAAGATGGGGTCAACCTGACCTAATTTTCTTCTTCCACACCCCAAAAGATTATCTATTGTTATGTATTATTCTATAACATAATTACCTTGCAATCAATATCTACTAATAAACCATAAATGTGTTGATTGTTTCTTCATTTTCCTATCTGTACAGTAGCTCATTCCGCATGACCCAGTGTATTGGGATTTTCATGCTCTGTCCAGCTTCATAATGAGTATTTTGCAATCTATTATTATTACATGTTGCTTCATAACGGAAAAGAAGTATAATGGACTGTTATTCAGGGCACAAATGTTCCATCAGATGCTATATCTCGGATAGATTTACAGAGGTGGAAGCGGCACAGTTTCTAAATTAGTTATATAATTTCCTCATTGCAGTGTTTTGTTATCAGATTTCTTAATGAGGCTGAAGGCATAAGCACGGAGTGATGTATCTGTCTCTTTCTGCTACACGAGCACTGACTTCTTGACTCAGTCAATTACTTACACTATAACACTAAATGAAATAGTGAAGGCTGAAATTGTGCCTCTGGGCTCCAGAGCACCAGGAGATTAATATTAATTTTTCATTAAAATGCCAGACAGTTCGTCAGATTACCAACATCACAAATAAAAGATTATTTTACCATTGCTTGCAAATTGAAGAGGAGATGATTTCTCTCCCTACAACAGAAAACATTATGTAGATTGATTTGTTGATATCATTCTATCTAATAATATCATGTAAACATAATCAATGGCAATGCAATTAATATCAGCACATTTTGCAATATATTTGAGCCTTAAGCCCCCGTCTCACATAGCGAGATCTCTAGTGAGATCGCTGAAGCTTCACCGATTTTGTGATGCAACAGCGACCTCGCCAGCGATCTCGCTACATGTGACACACAGCGACTCCCTGCTGGATATCGCTGATCGTGCAGGAATGTCCTGGGCCATTTTTTCATCGTCGGTGTTCCACTGGCCAGCATGCATCACTGTGTTTGACCCGGACGAGTGACCTCATTGGCGACGCAGAACTCAGGGACGCAGGCGGGAATCGCCACAAAAGCTGCTGTGTGACAAGGTGCCAGCGACTGCTGAGGTTGTTATACGGATCGCTGGATCATTGCTGGGTTGCTGAAGAGATCTGCCTGTTTGACAGCTTACTAGCGACCATTTAGCGATGCACCAGCGATCCTTACCAGGTCATATCATTGTCGGGATCGCTGGTGCGTCGCTAAGTTAAACGGGACCCTTAAGTGCATAGATTTACTATACATAGTCAAAGATATAAAGAGATTCTGTCACTCCAAAAATGCAAAGTAAACTACATAAATATTTATATAATGGGCTTAAACCCTATAAAAATCATACCAGCAGTATACATTTTAGTGTTCTACTGGCAGAGAGAAATCATATTGTGTGTGTGCGTACACAGATGCACACAACATTGCGGGTTATAGTTAAATTAGTGACATACAGTTAGGTCCATATATATATGGACAGAGACAACATTTTTCTAATTTTGGTTATAGACATTACCACAATGAATTTTAAACAAAACAATTCAGATGCAGTTGAAGTTCAGACTTTCAGCTTTCGTTTGAGGGTATCCACATTAAAAACAGGGTGGCACATGTTAAGGAGCTGAAACTCCTAAACCCTTCATCCAATTTTAAAGGGACCAAAAGTAATTGGACAGATTAAATAATTGTAAATAAAAATGTTCATTTCTAGTACTTGGTTGAAAACCCTTTGTTGGCAATGACTGCCTGAAGTCTTGAACTCATGGACATCACCAGACGCTGTGTTTCCTCCTTTTTGATGCTCTGCCAGGCCTTCACTGCGGTGGTTTTCAGTTGCTGTTTGTTTGTGGGCCTTTCTGTTTGAAGTGAAATGCATGCTTTATTGGGTTGAGATCAAGTGACTGACTTGGCCATTCAAGAATATTGCACTTCTTTGCTTTAATAAACTCCTGGGTTGCTTTGGCTTTATGTTTTGGGTCATGGTCCATCTGTAGTATGAAACGACGACCAATCAGTTTGGCTGCATTTGGCTGGATCTGAACACACAGTATGGCTCTGAATACCTCAGAATTCATTCGGCTGCTTCTGTCCTGTGTCACATCATCAATAAACACTAGTGACCCAGTGCCACTGGCAGCCATGCATGCCCAAGCCATCACACTGCCTCCGCCGTGTTTTACAGATGTGGTATGCTTTGGATCATGAGCTGTACCACGCCTTCGCCATATTTTTCTCTTTCCATCATTCTGGTAGAGGTTGATCTTGGTTTCATCTGTCCAAAGAATGTTCTTCCAGAACTATGCTGGCTTTTTTAGATGATTTTTAGCAAAGTCCAGTCTAGCCTTTTTATTCTTGATGCTTATGAGTGGCTTGCACCGTGCAGTGAACCCTCTGTATTTACTTTCATGCAGTCTTCTCTTTATGGTAGATTTGGATATTGATATGCCTACCTCCTGGAGAGTGTTGTTCACTTGGTTGGCTGTTGTGAAGGGGTTTCTCTTCACCATGGAGATTATTCTGCCATCATCCACCACTGTTGTCTTCCGTGGGCGCCCAGGTCTTTTTGCATTGATGAGTTCACCAGTGCTTTCTTTCTTTCTCAGGATGTACCAAACTGTAGATTTTGCCACTCCTAATGTTGTAGCAATTTCTCGGATGATTTTTTTCTGTTTTTGCAGCTTAAGGATGGCTTGTTTCACCTGCATGGAGAGCTCCTTTGACCGCATGTTTCCTTCACACCAAAACCTTCCAAATGCAAGCACCACACCTCAAATCAACTCCAGGCCTTTTATCTGCTTAATTGAGAATGACATAACGAAGGGATTGCCCACACCTGTCCATGAAATATCCTTGGAGTCAATTGTCCGATTACTTTTGGTCCCTTTAAAAACAGGATGGCTCATGTTAAGGAGCTGAAACTCCTAAACCCTTCATCCAATTTTAATGTGGATACCCTCAAATGAAAGATGAAAGTCTGAACTTCAACTGCATCTGAATTGTTTTGTTTAAAATTCATTGTGGTAATGTCTAGAACCAAAATTTGAAAAATGTTGTCTCTGTCCAAATATATATGGACCTAACTTGTAATGTACAATTGGTTGAGAAAAGTCGAACTTGATGGACCTAGGTCTTTTTTCAACCCATATAACTATGTAACTATGTACTGACACATTGTGCCCGTCGCTGGGCTTCTACAGTGTCAGTGTGCACATTGAGGAATGCACATTGATTTTAAATAAATTTGAACATAAACATTGATTTATTGTCAACGTGAAACTGGCATCTTTAATAGCACATGTGTAGTTCAAGTAATACATGGCAGATGCATGATTTATACATGATGAGCAAATTGTTCTTCAGTTGTTGAAAGAGTCTTCAGCAAAGAGTAATGATTAAACAGAGAGGTTTCTTCAAATATTTATTTTAATCTAATGTATATAAGGTATACAACAAACAATTACAGTACATTACCTGCTCATAATCCCACTAGCAGCAATGAGGAGAAATGTGAGACTAGCAGGGGTCAGGTACATGTTGCCGTCTAGTTGTTATGAAACTACGAATCTCAGCATACCCTGAAAGAACGGGATTTCTGATCCAATGTGACAAAAGAAGACCAAAATATTTATAGTCAATAAGGCTAGACTGTTTTTTTACAGTAAATGGTGGACTGTTGGAGCCCCCTGGTTTCAGATACTACAGATTTGGGCAAAGATTATGGACCCTGTCAAGAACATACCACTTGCATGCCATGTATGTGACCATAAAGAAGGACTTCACTTCACACCTGAGCCCATCCCACAACCAGTTCACACATCCACACCACACATTTCGCTGCCACTACTCGCCATTTTACCAAGCCAACAAGATGCTTACATTGGGCAACACACTGATGCACAGGCACACCTAGGATTCTAAAGCTACTGAACGGTTCACTACTTGCACTCAGGCTACAAGGTGATACAGCCAAGCTATTTTCTCTCCTCGAGATCATGGGTACATTAGCGCATCAAGGGATAAACTTATTAAATGCTTTATTTAATATACAAAAATGTTTAATCCCTTAGTGACTAACAGTGGCGGATTAAGTGGACTATGGGCCCGGGGCTGTTCATAAAACCTGGGCCCCTGTACCCCACTTCCCAGGAAAACATTTTCTGTCAAAATTTTGTGGCTCTTCTCACAAAAACACTGCATATGCTGATTTTTAGGTATACAAATTGTAACATTTATTAGACCATAAAAACAAAGAAAAATTACTTTTTTCTCACAAGAAATTGTATTGTATGGTCAAACAATATAAATAATATTAAATATTCCTCAAAATCAACAGTCAAAATATATAATGTGGTATATACTGGCCTGTATTTCTTCATACAAGGTAAACATAAGGCTACATTCACCGTACCACATGTAAGTGCAAGTAAGAACATGTAAACATAATATTAAACAATAATTCAACATAATTATTCATCTATACAGATGTATATCTGTGTGGGTGGTAGCCTAACAGGAAAAGTGCAATGAGAACAGGCAACAATTTCTTAATGGACTAGAAACTCGGATTTTTTTTGACACTGAAGATCATAAACTGCTCACAGACTTTTTCGGCGAGATTTTTTGGTGCTAAAGTCGTTGATGATTTCTGAGAGGTCTAGACTCTTCAAAAGCCCTTGTTCAATGCTCATTAAAGAGAGATGATTGAGTCTGTCTTGTCCCATTTGACTCCTCAACTCATTTTTAATTCGTTTAAGTTTTGAAAAGGATCTCTCACCTGTGCAGTTTGAAACCATCATGCATAAATATAGTCTCAGAATTATCTCTGTATTGAAAAATGTTTGCGTGAGGCCATGTTGATGAAGAAAAAAGAACATCTGGAGTTCGGCTCCTTTATCACCACAGCATGTTATTGATTGTGACTTGGACCGAAGAAAACTTGCAAACTGAATCAGCTCAGTTTCTGTCACACCTGGCATTAAGTCTTCTGGATATGACTGACCCAAATTTTCAGCAGCTATACGAATTTCGTGAGTGGACAGCGTACACAGATTAGATAAGAATCCAAACTTGGAGCACACATCATTATAAGCCTCCAGACGTTGCTGTAAACCACTATATAAGTGATCAATTACAGTGTTAAAAACTTCAATTTTAAACTTTTCCCTTGGTGTGAGTACAGTGTTTTCTCCTTCTCCATGATCATAACGTCGATTATGTGGCCGAAACCGTTTCTGAGCAGCACTGTATTCATTATGGCCACACAACTTAATTGCTGCTTTTTCGTAGTGTTCAAATTCTTCTCGTTGACTCTGTACGAAGGTTGAAAGAGACTTCAGTAGAGCAACAACAGTGTTTAAATTCAAACCGGCTTCTTGCAGTGACAAATTTGTTTTATGAAATCTTTCCAAAATGGTGTTCCAAAAAACAACAAGAATAGTAGAATCCAATTCTGATAATTTATCCAGCAAAGAGCTAGCTTCATTCTTGCATGAACTGTAGTTTGGGTCAGAGGACATGCATTCTAGCAGACTGCAGATAGACTCATAACTTTTGCAAAGTGCTGATACAGCATCATATCTGGCAGACCATCTTGTAGCAGACAGATGCTTGACAACTGGTAGTCCTAAAGCTTTCTGTTTCTCCACCAGCAGTCTCCATCTATGAGATGAAGTTGAAAAGAAAACATAAAGCAGCTCAAGATTGTTAAAAAATCTGTAAACAACTATGTTGCACTCAGCACTGTTTTTACCCACTAAGTTGAGAGAGTGTGCAGCACATGGAATATATGTTGCATAAGGGCACTGCTCTCTTATAATTGTTTGGACACCAATGTACTTGCCACTCATGTTAGCTGCATTATCATAAGATTGTCCTCTACAATCTTTAATGTCAATTTTATGTTTGCTCAAGAAATCTAAAATTAGTTTTGCAATGTTTTTGCCACTGTGACCAAGAACTGGTAGAAACTGCAAAAACCGCTCCACAGGCCCACTTGGTAAAACATATCGTACAATGAAGGTTAGTTGATCACGGTGAGTGATGTCAGGTGTAGAATCTACAGATATGGAATAAAATTTGGCTTTCTTTATCTCCTGTACAATTATACACAGAACTTTTTTTCCCAAAATTTGTATGAGTTCTTCACAGACAGTAGAGGAAAGATAAGATGTGTGGCCTTTACCTTTGTTGGCATATTGTTTGATGTGTTCATCTAGAAATTCATCTACATTTGCCATAACTTCTAAGATCCCTAAGTAATTGCCATTGTGGGGAGAACCAATAATTTCATCTTTGCCTCTCAGTGGAAGGCCTCGTTCAGCCAGGTGCTGGATAACAATGAGACATCTCTTAAGTGCCTTACGCCAGTACAGCGTTTCACCCTCCAATTGCAAAATTATCTGACTATCAACTCGTCCAGAGCTTTGACCTCTTGCCACTATTGATAAGACAGATTGTTTGTGAGTATCACTACTTTCATGCCGAAAAAGCCGATCCTCTGCATGTTTCCAGTCATTAAATCCAAGAGTAAAAAGGCCACGTTTACTGGCAATCAGTTTGCATGGAAAACAATATAATTTTCCATCAGATGGTGAATAACATAACCAATTTCTTTCGGATAGTTCTTTTGTTTTGGGGTTAACATGGGTGAAGAATGATTTTTTGCAGTAGCGATAATATCCCTCAATTGTCAAAACACCAGAGTCTTTAAAGTCAGCATCAGCATTTTTGCAAAGTTTGCTTCCCTTTATAGCCCAATACTCCAATAATTCTTTGGAGATATTTTCTCCCCACAATCCAATATCACAAGGAAATTGCAACATTTCCACATGTGCACCTAGCTCTTCAACACTTTCCACTGGATCTCTTTGAATGTCTAACACAGCATCAGCTAACTCTGAGTCAATAGATATATTAGTTGCAACAGATGTAGATGTAGATGCTTCACTGCTGCTCGGCTCTTGGTGTTGTTCCGTTTGAGTTTTCTTTTTAAAAAATGTATCTAACTTGGTCATATTAGAAACCTCATATCTTTGTTGTTGTTCTCTTAAATGTTGGTCTTTTCTTTTCTGAGCACCAGACTTGTGTGTTGAATGCATCTATTAAAAGATAGTAAAATTCTGTAGTTAAAAATGGTGATGGTTGTGAAAATAAGTGTGAGAAAAGTGCATTGTCTAATGTGTAATAGAGAGAAAAGTACCTACCTTTTAAATTGGAGGTCCCAATACTGATATTTTGGAATTGGAGTCTTCAACTTAATGTACTGAATGCTCCTAAGATTGCCAGTCTGTGTCCAAGAGAGGGGGAAAAGGGTTGAATTCACTAAAGGGTTTTTATGAGCAAGACCCTCACCCTTATTTCCTTATAGAGTGTAATAAGTGATGATTCGGGGTCCGTACCGAACATCGCCCATTTGGGGTCGACTACATCGAACTGGTGATGTTTGTTACAGGTTCGCTCATCACTTTAGAAAAATAAATAAATCTCTTCTATCTTCTGTGCGCGAAGTGTCTGCTGGCCATGTCATCACACACATGTCCTCTTCTTCCGGCTGTGTGACGGAAAATATCGCTCAAGACTATTGCTTAGCAATGATCCGTGAATAACGGCGCACAAACTGATCTCTTCCACGTGCAATCAGATTTCTTTCGTGCAACCATTGACTTGGATAGGTGACTGGCATCCAAGATGTCACACCACAGTACTAGGATATTTAGCAAATTTGTTTTTCGGGATCAGTCTAATTCTGGTGTTGCAAATCAGACCAATTTTTATAACTGATAATCCATACTATTCATCTTACTAATAATTGTGGCACCCAAGTCCCGAAAATGAATAAAGTGAGGGAGAGAGAGAGGAGAGAGACAGAGGGGGAGAGGAGAGAGACAGAGGGGGGGAGAGAGAGAGACAGAGGGGGAGAGAGAGAGAGATTTTCAACAGGGTAGGATTTTCAAGGTCTAAAAGTTGCCTGTGAATAGTGATGGGCTTACCGAGCATGTTCGGTATTTTTTCATTCGGATGTTCGGTTCGGATCGATTTACGACACATTAATTTTGTTCGGTATTGCAATACCGAACAAAATTTGTTCGGTATTTCCAAACAAAAGAGAGAGAGAGGAGAGAGACGAGAAAGAGAGAGGATAGAGAAGAGAGAGAAGGAGAGATGAGCAAGAGAGATGAGAAAGGGAGAAGAGAGGGAGAGAAGAGAGGGAGAGAAGAGAGGGAGCGAAGAGAGGAAGAGAAGAGAGGAAGAGAAGAGAAGAGAGAGAAGAGAAGAGAGAAAAGACAGAGAGAGAAGACAGAGAAGAGAGGAGAGAAGAGAGGAGAGAGAAAGAGAGAAGAAGAGAGAGAAGAAGAGAGAGAAGAGAGAGAGGAGAAAGAGAGAGGAGAGAGAGAAGAAGAGAGAGAAGAAGAGAGAGAAGAAGAGAGAAGAGAGAGAAGAGAGAGAGAAGAGAGAGAAGAAGAGAGAGAAGAAGAGAGAAGAGAGAGAAGAGAGAGAGAAAAGAGAGAGAGAGAGAAAAGAGAGAGAAACTCCAGCAATGCAATTTAACTGCAATTGCTATCGATACAGTGCATCAACACATTCGCTGTTGCGAATATTCACAACAGCGACCGGTTAATTGGAAAAATGTTCGGTACTGATACCGAACATTCGGTACTGAACATCCGGTACTGAATGCGAACAAGAATTGCAGATTTCGTGCGGTTTGAATATGCGGAAAAATTTAAATATCCCCGCGGCCCGCCTTCCTTGAAAATCCGCAATCACGTGGTGTTTTTGGTGCGGTTTTCATGCGGTTTTTGTGCGGAATGTATGTGGCCCCATAGGAGTCCATTATAGACTTTCCGCAGCGGATCCGATGACAGCAATGACATGCTGCGCTGGTGGCGGCGCTGCACTTGTCCTGGAGCACATGATGGGTAAGCACTTTAGCACGGGATAACGGGGTTGTTCCTCAAATAAATTTCTTACGTTTCTAAAATATTTTGGACTTTCACTCCATTTTTTTGTGTTAACATATAAGTTAGGCTGGTTTCACATTTGCGTTTTTTAGCGCTGGAAAAAAACGCTAACCTGCGCATGCGTTTTTTCCCCTATATTTAACATGGGTGCGCATACCTGCGCGCTTGTAAGCGCATGTATGCGATTTTCATGCGCTGCGTTTTTTTGGGGTGTGCGATTGGATTTTCCAGACGCATCATGTTGCATTTTTTGGCCCTGCAAAAAAGCGCATGCGCACATATGCGCACGTTTTGCGCTAAAAATGGCCATTATAGCCTATGGATGCGCATATGTGCGCACTGGCATGCTCATGTAAGCGTTTTTTTGCATATGCGTTTTTTTTTTTAACCATGGAATTTAGGGGTTTGGGTTAGAGTTAGGGTTAGTTAAGGGGGTTTAGGGTTAGGGTTAGGGTCAGGGTCAGGGTTAGGGTTGGGTTTTGGGTCAGGGTTAGGGTTAAGTATGGTTTGGTTAAGGGTTAGGGTCAGGGTTAGGGTCAGGATTAGGGTTAAGTATGGTTTTGTTAAGGGTTAGGGTCAGGGTTAGGGTTAGGGTTAGGGTTAGGGTCAGGGTCAGGGTTAGGGTTAGGGTCAGGGTTAGGGTTAGGGTTAGGGTCAGGGTTAGGGTTAAGTATGGTTTTGTTAAGGGTTAGGGTCAGGGTTAGGGTTAGGGTTAGGGTTAGGGTTAGGGTTAGGGTCAGGGTTAGGGTTAGGGTCAGGGTTAGGGTTAGGGTTAAGTATGGTTTTGTTAAGGGTTAGGGTCAGGGTTAGGGTCAGGATTAGGGTTAAGTATGGTTTTGTTAAGGGTTAGGGTCAGGGTTAGGGTTAGGGTTAGGGTTAGGGTCAGGGTTAGGGTTAGGGTTAGGGTCAGGGTTAGGGTTAAGTATGGTTTTGTTAAGGATTAGGGTCAGGGTTAGGGTCAGGATTAGGGTTAAGTATGGTTTTGTTAAGGGTTAGGGTCAGGGTTAGGGTTAGGGTTAGGGTCAGGGTTAGGGTTAGGGTTAGGGTCAGGGTCAGGGTTAGGGTTAGGGTTAGGGTTAGTTAGGGTTTAGGGTTTGGGTTAGGGTTAAGTATGATTTGGTTAAGGGTTAGGGTCAGGGTTAGGGTTAGGGTTAGGGTCAGGGTTAGGGTTAGGGTCAGGGTTAGGGTTAGTAAAGTCATGGTTTGGGTAGTGTGAGGGGCCACCTAAAAATGTTGGAAAAAAACGCAAACGCGGTAAAAACGCGCTAAAAACGCATACAAACGCATAAAAACGCTGCGTTTTTTTCATGCATGCTCATAAAAATGCTTGAAAAAAACGCAGCAGTTGTATGCTTATGTATGCGTTTTTTCAATGCGTTTTTTTGCGGGAAAAACGCGCTGCAAAAAAAAGCAAGTGTGAAACTAGCCTTACACTTAGGCTGTGTGCACACGCTACGGATTAGGTGCGGATTCATCCGCGCGGATTTTGTAAAATCCGCAGGTGAAACCGCAGGTCAAAATACCTGCGGTTTTACCTGCGGATTGCTCTGCGGTTTTGCCCTGCGGTTTTTCATCTCCTCAATAGAGGAGATGGCAAACCGCAGGAGAATCCGCAGAAAGAATTGACATGTCAAAAACCGCTGCGGAACCGCAGCAAAATCCGCAGTGTGTGCACACACAGCCTTACACAGGCTGCCTGCGACTGCCTGGCTGCTGTGTGTGTGAGTGTGAGTGACTCTGTGTGACACTGAGGAAGGAAGCCGCCCGCAGGGAGAGCTCAGCAGCTGACTGAGCATGGAGGGAGGCTGGGGAGAGGCAGAGCATCCTCCTCCCAAATGGTGAGTGACCTGTGACCCACCTGCGCTAGCCCCTGCCAAAATCTCCTGCTAATACTCAGTCCTCTTCTCTCCTCACTGTGCCTCGGCCGGCCGCCTCCATGCTTCTCTCCCGAGTCCCACAGCACAGAGAGGAGGAATTTCTGCTCCTGCCGTGCTGCGCCGCCCCCACACACGTGCCGCCTGGGGCGGCCCGCCCCCCCGCACCCCCCCGCAACCCCCTTCCTATGCCACTGGGCGGCGGCAGCTCACACAGATGCCGACCGGATTGGCCCCTGCCCTGGGCCCCCAAAAAACCTTGGGCCCAGGGCGACCGCCCCATCCGCCCCTATTAAGATCCGCCACTGGTGACTAAGCCAATTTTGACCTTAATGACCAAACCAAGTTTTTTAAATCTGACCAGTGTCACTCCATGTGGTAATAACTTTATGTTAGGCGTAAATTTAGGTCTATATGACTTGCAGTTATTTGTGAAAATCTCAGAAATTTGGTGAAAATTTTAAAAAATTCGCAAGTTTAGAACTTTCAATTTTTATATCCTTAAACCAATTGGTCATGCTGTACAAAATAACTAACAAATAACATTTCCCCTATGAGTACTTTACAGCTTCATCATTTTTCAAATGTCATTTTATTTTGTTAGGATCTTAAAAGCAGCTTTAGCAGCAATTTCTCAATTTTTTCAAGAAATTTAGAAAACCTGTTTCTTTAAGGACCTATTCAGATTTAAATGGAATTCGAAGGGCCTATGTATTGCAAACTCCCCAAAAGTGATACCATTTTATCAACCCCTCAAATACGTCAAAATTGTTGTGAGGAATTTTTTTTTACTCTGAAGGTGCTACACAGGGAAAGTGGAAAGAAAAACATTTTTTTCACTGTTACAAGTAATAGCATGAGAAAATGGACCCACAATTTGTTACCAAGTTTCTTCTTTCTTCTTTGGGGTCCTTGTCTGCGCAACACAATCCTATCAAGTATTTTGTCTTTGGTTTCTTACAGAGCCTTCATGTATTTATTGACTTTTGCACTATTCGCATATTCAGTACACTTTGCATTTGCACCTTATTGAATCTTCTTGGCACTTGCACCTTATCCAATTGCATTTCTATTTTGCTCATGTTTTATATTGGACATATATGAGTTGCTTGCATTGTTTTTGTGTGGCGCCCCTGAGGCTCAGTCGCCACAGATGTACTGCACCTTCTCCTAAGGTTTGGTGCCCCACCATTGAGGTAAGTTGGAGGCTCCTGACCGTGCTCCAACACTCGCACCCCACACCATAGAGTAGTTCAGCATAACCACATTGTGGCTCTTTGCTTAGAGAGAGGCAGAGCACCTTTGGTGGTTCCCTGTTTGGAGCACTAGGCGTGCTGGGAGGTGGGTGGAGTTCAGAGTATATATATGAGCGGGATGGTTTAGGATGACAGGTCAGTCTGACAGGAGGTCAGTGAGGAAGGAAGCCACTTGGGAGGAGTGGGGATCCCTGGAAGAAGGGATGGAGGAAGGAGTGCTGCAACCTGAGTGACCTGAGCCAGCTGGCATGGTAAAAGAATGGAAAGAAGGAGAAGGACATTGATCTGAAGCCTGAGCTTCCATAGAAGGGAAAGGACAAGTACGGAACATAGGAGTAAAGGGAACACAGAGGACGTGGGTTAGAGGAAGAACCCTGCCTAGAAGTTCTAAGCGCAAGGCTGGGGCCCGGGCCCCGAGGTTGTATGGACACTAATGGTTCTGCAGCAGACACCGGTGGAGTAGTGGGCTGTAAATGCACTACTCCCATCTAAGACTTGAGGGCACAACAGCAATACGGATAGAGAGCCGGGACTTAGGAGTAGAGAGTCCCCGAAGCAGGCTACAGCTGTCTGCCATGCAAGTAGAGTTCTTGGGAACATCTGTCAGGAGGAACTCCAGAGTAACACGGTACTGGAGATCTTCACACTTAAAGGCACTATAGAGGAGACGTTCAGAAAAGGCACATAAGTTGGCGGAGTGTGGAAGGGAGCATTCCATCTTGCCTGGAGGTTGACTGAGTCCCTGACCCGGAGGACACGGCACAGAAGCGGGCACTACAGGCTGTGAGTAAAGCTTTGGAACAACATGCCCTGGTGTCCTCCATTCCTTCCTGCATCCGTCCGCCTGACACTGCTATATCCCCTGCGCCAGACACTACATCACCTAAGTGTCTCCACATCTACACTGCCCTGCGACAACAGCCCTGCCTGTGGAGGGCTATACCATCCTTGCTGCTCCACACCATCTATCCCAGAGGATCTGTCTGCAGCGTCGGCTTAACACCTCCCTTGCCGATCACCACAGGTGGCGTCACGAACTATTCATTTAATAACATTCACATCTTCCTATTGCTTGGGCGCCCAGGGCCACGGTCCGGGTCACCGCCACTGTGACACATCCCACTGATATCAGCCCGGTACTGAGTACCCCACAGCCCTGGGAGGGCGACCCATTTGCAACTCATATCTTGCACTTGGGCACATTAGTTTCATTAGTACTATTTGGTACATGCACATAGTATATGACCTACTGATTCTTGAGGTGGCCCTCCTTGACTATATATGTCCCTGCATCTATTCATGTGTGCAATCATGTTCTATAATATTACATCACTTTGTACTTACTCTTTTTTGGTGCTCTGTATGAATATTTATTTTTATGCACAAGCACTTTCAAATCCAGACAGTGTTCCTGATCACTATTTTTAAAATTTTCAAAGATTTGCCCACTAGATGGCTCCACTTCAGTTTGTACATCTTATGTCTTTACATTTGAGTACCTATACCTACCTGTGATCTACATTATGTATTTAGATTTACTGTACCTACCCAGGCTACACTCTGCTATTGTTTATTTCTCTTGATCACTATATTTTTATGGATTATTAATGTTGATTGTAATAAAGTTTTATTGATTTTATTTGGGTCTGTTTAGCTTCCCTCTTTTTCAGATATACTAGTTTCTTCTGAGGACGCTGATACTCCACGTGTGCTCAAAAACCTCTGTTTGGAAAAATGGCAGGGTTTGGAAGGGAAGTGGCACCATTTGAATTTCGGAAAGCAAATTTATCTGATATTGATTGTGAGCACTTTGTTGCATTTCCAAGACCCCTAAGGTGACCAAACAGCAGAAAAGTCCCAACAAGGGACCCTATTTTAGAAACTACACCACTCAATGATTTTATCCAGGAGTATAGTGAATATTTTGTACAAACAGTTACTACACAGAATTCAATAACATCAGGTCGTCATATTGAAAATTTTCATTTTTTTCATGAACATGTTGCTTTAGCTCCAAATTTTTTACTTGCAAGAGGAAACATAGTCATGTATCCACTTTCTTCTGAGTGTGGCGATACTCCACTTGTAGTCAAAAAGTATACACCGGCTCTCCCCCACCGACTGTTTCTGTCCCCCCAACCTCCGATCACCACCCCCTGCACTCCTGATTAACCCCTGCACCTCTGATCAGCCCCTGAACCACTGATATTCTCACCTGCTGTGCCAGCTCCTCAGCCCCTTTCTCCTGTGCCTGACCGCCCCCTCCTGCCCCCCTGAGTGATCACCCCTCAGCCTCCTGCTTTAACCCCTGCCTCCCTGGTTAACCCCTGCCTCGCTGATTAACCCCTGCCTCCCTGATTAACCCCTGCCTCTCTGATCAACCCCTGCCTGCCTGATCAACCCCTGCCTCCCCGATCAACCCTTTTGACCTTGGGGGGTCTAGTTTTCAAAATGGGGTCACTTGTGGGGGAGCTCCAATGGTTAGGCACACAGGGGCTCTCCAAACGCGACATGGCAAGCGCTAAATATTCAAGCATATTTTCCATTCAAAAAGTCAAATGGCACTCCTTCCCTTCTGAGCCCTGCCGTGCACCCACACAGTGGTTTATGACCACATGTGAGCTATCGGTGTACTCAGGAGAAATTGCCCAACAAATTTTAGCATCCATTTTATCCTGTTGCCCATGTGAAAATGAATAAATTGATGCTAAAAGAAATTTTTTGTTGGAAAAATTAAAATGTCCATTTTTTCCTTCCACATTGCTTTAGTTCCTGTGAAGCACCTGAAGGGTTAATAATCTTCTTGAATGTAGTTTTGAGTAGCTTGGGGGGTGCAGTTTTTAGAATGGTGTCATTTTTGTGCATTTTCTGCCATATAGACCCCTCAAAGTTACTTCAAATGTGAGGTGGTCCCAAAAAAATGGTTTTATAAATTTTGTTGTAAAAATGAGAAATTGCTGGTCAAATTTTAACCTTTATAACTTTTTCCAAAATTGTGCTGATGTAAAGTAGACATGTGGGAAATGTTATTTAGTAACTATTTTGTGTCATGTAACTCTCTGGCTTAACAAAATAAAAATTCAAAATTTGAAATTGCAAAATTTTCAAAATTTTTCCAAATTTCCAATTTTTTCACAAATAAATGCAAAAATTATCGACCTAAATTTACCACTAACATGAAGCCCAATATGTCACGAAAAAACATTCTCGGAATCGCTAGGATGCATTGAAGCGTTCCAGAGTTATTACCTCATAAAGGGACAGTGGTCAGAATTGAAAAAAATGGCCTGGTCATTAAGGTCAAAATAGGCTTGGTCATGAAGGGGTTAAACTCCATTTGGCATCTGTTCTGGTGATATCCATCTTTTAATGTGTGCACAGATCTGTGAACGAACTTACTTGTGAGCTAAAAAGACACCTGAAATGAAGGGACACTGACATAACAGAGACCAGATGGAGGCCAAAGTGCCTCATAAGTGGGTGGTTGTGTCGGGAGTAAGTGCTCAACGCAAAGCACATGATAAATGTGAGCCAAGTCTTATTACAATTTTGGGGAGTTAGAATGAACAAAAAGACATCAGAACAAAAATAGTTATTTTTATTTCTGCACAGTTTACCATACCAAAGTAAAAGTGATCAGACGATTTTATTCTTTAGGTCAGTGCAATTATAGTGATACCATTTTTATATATTTCGTTTCTATGTTTTGCTACTATCTCACAAGTAAAAATGTTTTTTATGAAAAAAATAGTTGTTTGTCTCTATATTCTGAGAGCTGTAACTTAATTGTTTTTTGGCGAACAGAGCAGTATCAGTATGAGTGCTTGTTTTTTGCAAAACCACTTTTTTGGTGCCATTTTCTGGTACATGTTGCTTTTTATTTTTAATCACTTTTTATTCAGATTTTTCTACACAGAAAGAACAAAAACAGTAATTCAGCTATTGTTTTTATTTTTATGATTATAACGATGCGAGATTTATATTTTTTTATGCTTTGCTACTTATATACACTATAAACAGTATTTTACAAAAATTGATTTATTTTTGCATTGCCATATTCTGAGAGTTATACCATTTTTAATTTTCTCCAGAATGAAACATATTGGTGCTTGCTTTTTGCAGGATGGTTTGGTGTTTTCAATTATGTGATTTTTCTTTACATACGACTTTTTGATCTCTTTTTATTCAATTTTTTGCCTGTCAGTATGATGAAAAAGCAACATTTTTGCTGTGTTATTTTATGGTGTTCACAGTACACAATATGTTAATTTTGTTTTAATGGAAACACTGCATTTTTTGTGGCAAAATGGATTTTTGTGATGTATGCTTTTTTGTGTGTTATTTTACTTTTTTACACATTTTATTGCACAGTTTTTAATTTTGCACTTAATATTACTGTGTGACATGAATAATTTTTACTTTGAGCACTGGTCTCATGCAATGCAGTACTTGTGCACTACAGTCGCTAACACCTGTCAGTGTCACACTTACCTTGCCTGTTAGACCCTGCTTATAGCTGGATCTAACAGGCTACCATACCCATGGGTCATAAAATGACCTAAGTGTACCATGGTAACAATTGGCACTGGTGATTACAATCACGGGGGTCAATCCTGACAAAGGGGGTCTTTTAGCCCCCTTTTAACTACTTAGATGCCACTGTCACAATTGACAGCTGTAGTTAGGAGTAGATTTGAGCGAAACGGGTCGAAAAAATTCAAAAGTCGCCGACTTTTGGCAAAGTCGGGTTTCATGAAACGAAACCCGACCATAGGATGAGGTCGGCCACGAGGTCGGCGACTTACGCGCCAAAGTCGCGTTTCAAAAGTTTGTTTTGCGCTCTTTTTCAGCCAATCAGGATCCACGGACACTGTGGGCAACGTGATGACATAGGCACGGGTCACCACCATCTTTCAGAAGGGCATGCAAGTGATTGGCTTGCTTTGGTGGGCGTCACAGGGGGTATAAAAGGGCGTGCACGCCGACCGCCATCTTACTTCTGCCGATCTTAGTATAGGGAGAGGTTGCTGCTGATTCTGTAGGGAGAGCGTTAGGCAGGGAAGAAGACAAAAAAACTGCTTCTGCTGCTAGCGATTTGGCCTGCACAACACACAAGTCACTGTGTGTGCAGTGCAAGGGGAGGCTATATTGTGGTGTATCAGTGGTGTTGGTTGTTGGGCTGCCTTTTAAGGCTTCCTGACACGCTGGCATTGCTGTTTACCCACTGCTCCGCAAACTGCTTTTTTAAAAGCAATCCAATCTCCCTTATCCTCTAGTCACTTTTGTCAAAGCTGTGCCATCGAGCGTGTCACATAGCGCTCAGATATCAGTGGGCCTCACACAATCCACAAGTGTCCAGTGTCCAAAAGTGTACGCAGAGATTCAAAATCTCCATTATCCTCTCGTCACTTTGGTCACAGGCAGCTGTGCCATCGAGCGTGTCACATAGCGCTCAGATATCAGTGGGCCGCACACAATCCACAAGTGTCCACTGTCCACAAGTGTACGCAGAGATTCAAAATCTCCATTATCCTCTCGTCACTTTGGTCACAGGCAGCTGTGCCATCGAGCGTGTCACATAGCGCTCAGATATCAGTGGGCCGCACACAATCCACAAGTGTCCAGTGTCCAAAAGTGTACGCAGAGATTCAAAATCTCCATTATCCTCTCGTCACTTTGGTCACAGGCAGCTGTGCCATCGAGCGTGTCACATAGCGCTCAGATATCAGTGGGCCGCACACAATCCTCAAGTGTCCAGTGTCCAAAAGTGTACGCAGAGATTCAAAATCTCCATTATCCTCTCGTCACTTTGGTCACAGGCAGCTGTGCCATCGAGCGTGTCACATAGCGCTCAGATATCAGTGGGCCGCACACAATCCACAAGTGTCCACTGTCCACAAGTGTACGCAGAGATTCAAAATCTCCATTATCCTTTCGTCACTTTGGTCACAGGCAGCTGTGCCATCGAGCGTGTCACATAGCGCTCAGATATCAGTGGGCCGCACACAATCCACAAGTGTCCACTGTCCACAAGTGTGTGCAGAAATTCTAAAACTCCCCTGTCCTATAGACACCTTGTACCTTGTTTTACATTACTATAAAGTTTGTTGGATTTTGTCTACATTTCTACCAAAAATGAGGAAGGCTGGTGGAAGAGGCCGTGGAATTGGGCGGGGGTTGGCAGCTGGTAATGATGGTGTTGGTGGTGGATCTGATGGTAGTGGCAAGAGCAAAATAGGACCAAATGCAGGAGGTGCTGACCCTGCGTCATCGTCTGTCTACATAAGGCCTCGAACACTTAGTTTTCTAGGAGTTGGCAAACTGCTTTTAAAGGCAGAGCATCAGGAACAAGTTTTGTCTTACATTGCTGACTCAGCCTCCAGCTCTATCGCCTCCTCTTCTTCAGTTGTAAAAAGTAAAAGCACTGAGTCGTCATTGGAGGCTCATGTTCATGAACCACACCTTTCCTTGTGTCCTTCACCCCAACCAAGATTGAAGGATGATGCAGGCCATACTACTGATTACTCCATGGAGCTGTTTTCACATACCATGCCTGGATCATCAAGTCAAATGGTGAATTACCCAGGCCAAGATGAATCTGACATGGAGTGCACTGATGCACAGCCGCTGATGGATGATTCTGCTGGTACATTCACTCAGAGCACTACATTGTCCTCGCATTGTACAGAGCCAGATTTTGACCCTGATGAGACTCAGGTGCCCCTTCCCGCACACTATACCATCATACACGGTGACACAGAGAAAGGTGCACATGACATAGAAGAGGAGGTGATGGATGACCCAGTTGTTGACCCAGATTGGCATCCATTGGGGGAAGAGGGTGCTGCTTCCAATAGCTCAGATGAGGAGCATCCACAGCAGACATCGACATCGCAACAGCTGTTATCTGGCAGGCCCGGAGCACTCCAAAGACAGGTTCCAAACATCAAAAGAGTTGCTGGACAGCTTGTCCAGAGGGTCAAAAGATCACAGCGTGCTAGGCCGCAAAATGTCTGCCAAAGTAGGAAGAGTGCAGTGTGGCAGTTTTTTGAACAAAATCCTCATGATCAGGCCAAGGTTATCTGTAAGAAGTGCGCAAAGACCTTTAGCCGAGGGAAAAATCTGAAAAATTTGAATACCAGTTGCATGCTTAGACATTTAACCAGCATGCACTTGCAAGCGTGGACACAACACCAAACCTCAAGTGCCACATGTGCAACTGATCACATCGAAGGTAGTCAGCAACGCTACATTGTTTCCCCCACTGTAAGCACACCGGTTAGCACAGCAGCAAATGTTGAGGTGTCGTTGCAAGGCCACAGCAGTCAGGGAATCCCACTGTTATATCAATGAAAGACTGATTCTAGGCCATCAGAAAGAACACCAACTCCATCACCATCATCAACCCTCTCTCAGTCCGCCCTGTCCACCGCTACTGCCACCATATGCAGCTCTCAAGTCCAGCTCACCCTCCCAGACACTATGAGTAGGTCAAGAAAGTACTCAGTCTCTCATCCGCGTACACTGGGTTTGAACGCCCACATTGCCAAACTAATCTCGTTTGAGATGATGCCCTTTTGGTTGGTGGAAAGCACAGCTTTCCGCGAACTCATGGCCTATGCAGTACCACGCTATGACCTACCCAGTCGCCACTTCTTCTCTCGCAAAGCCATCCCAGCCCTCCACCATCATGTGAAAGACCGCATTGTCCATGCACTCAAGCAGTCAGTGAGCGGAAAGGTGCACCTCACAACTGATGCATGGTCCAGTCGGCATGGCCAGGGCCGTTACGTGTCCATCACTGCGCACTGGGTTAATGTGGTGGATGCAAGGTCCACAGGGGACAGCGGTGGTGGGACAGTGCTGCCTAGCCCACGGTCTAGGAAACAGTTGGCTGTAGGCGTTCGACCCTCCTCCTCCTCCTCCTCCTCCAGAAGCGAAAGCTCGTCCACAGAGCGCAGTCGTACGAGCACTCCATCTGCAGCTGCCACTGTTGCACACGATGTGTCCCCCTATCGAGCAGCTAGTGGAAAGCGTCAGCAGGCTGTGTTGCAGATGATGTGTTTGGGCGACAGACACACTGCCGAGGTGCTGGCCGAGTACTTGAAGCGACAAACTGAGTCATGGCTGGGCAGTGTACATCTTGAGGCAGGCAAGGTAGTTAGTGATAACGGCCGTAATTTTGTGGCAGCCATAGCCCTTTCAAAACTCAGCCACATACCTTGCTTGGCTCACACCTTGAACCTGGTGGTGCAGTGCTTCCTCAAAAATTATCCGGAGTTAACAGCCCTGCTCCAGAAGGTGCGAAGACTGTGCGCGCACATCCGCCGGTCGCCTGTACACTCCGTTCATATGCAGAAGCTGCAGCGATTTCTCCACCTTCCCAACCACCGCCTCATTATCGACATTGCAACAAGGTGGAACTCCACCCTGCACATGGTGGAGCGGCTGTGCGAGCAGAGGCAGGCCATAATGCATTTGTGGGAGGATACACGGCCAGGCACTTTGAGAGCAGACATGGAGTTGACAGGCGTGCAGTGGTCGAAGCTGAAAGACCTTTGTAAAGTCCTTCAGTGTTTTGAGGAATGCACACGGCTGGTAAGCGCAGACGACGCCATCCTAAGCATGAGCATCCCACTTATGCGTCTGCTCATGCAAACTTTGACGCACCTTAAGGAGCAGGCGTCTGCAGCCAATGTTGATGAGGAGGAAGAGGAGGAGGGAATCCTTGACGACATTCAGCCATTGTCTGCTCAGGGACCTCTCCTGGACGAGGTGGAGGAAGAAGAGGAGGAGGAGGAGAAGGATGATGGGGATGATTACTTAGGGGAGGAGGATGCATCTCGTGGGGCAAGTGAAAATGTTGGCGTGGCAAGGTCTGGTACAGGGTTTGTGCGTGACTGGAGGGATGTGGATTTGCCAGAAAGTGCTCCTCCACCCAGCACTCGCAGTGCATCATTGACACCGGGAACATTGGCCCACATGTCAGATTATGCCTTGCGGATCCTAAAAAGGGACCCCCGCATTGCCAAAATGATGAACGATGACGACTACTGGTTGGCCAGCATACTGGATCCACGCTATAAAGGCAAATTACAAAACATCATGCCACAGGAGAACCTTGACCTAATATTGGCTAATAAACAAGCAACTCTGGTAAACCGGTTGGTTGAGGCATTCCCAGCACACAGCAGCGGTGATGGTTCTCACACGAGCCGTACAGGCCGGGGGCAGCTTGGCAGAGGTGTTCGTGGTGCACACAGCAGAAGTGGCGTTGGAGACAGGGGTTTCATGACAATGTTGTGGACTGATTTTTCAAATACCGCTCACACAACTGGTAATACTGCATCGATGGAAAGTGACAGGAGACAGCAGTTGTCAACTATGGTTACAAACTACTTTTCCTCCCATATCGATGTTCTCCCACACAGGTCATTCCCCTTTGACTATTGGGCCGCTAAACTGGACACCTGGCCTGAATTGGCCCAATATGCCTTACAGGAGCTCGCTTGCCCAGCTGCAAGTGTGCTATCGGAAAGAGTCTTCAGTGCAGCTGGATCAATCCTGACAGAAAAAAGGACCCGTCTGTCAACCCAAAATGTGGATGATCTAACCTTCATTAAAATGAACCACGCATGGGTTTCCAAGGATTTTGTCCCACCTTCCCCTGATGACACATAGGGTGACAGAAAAATGGCTTGCTTTGGTCCACCTCTTCCTGGTACTTCACCTATTTCGCCTTTTGCATCAGTTGAATGTCCAACATCAACATATGCCACTTTCTAAAACTCCCTAACTGTGCTGCCTCCCCCCCATGGCCGGGGTCACCACCTAGCGCACGACACCGTGCGAGTGCCGTTGCCCTGGACAGGTGGGTAGACCGACTCTTGGGCGCGGGCACTGGCACAGGGTCCCTCATAGTGCAATCAAGTGTCTCTGATGGTGGTGGTGCACACCCGCCGTCAGACACACCGCTATACTATGAGGGGCCCAGTGCCAGTACCGACGCCCACGAGTGGGCCCCCCTTGCTTGGCCAGGGCCCCAGCATTTGCAATCTTTACCTCTCCCTGCTCCTCCGCTGTGTAATCTGGGCCGTCAAATCCATACTGTGCCTGACACCGTCTGAGCCTGCCTCCTGATGTATAGACATATATTTTGAATGTGTACGCTATCCATACATGTTATCCGGGAATACGTTACCCCTTCTAAACTTTGTGCAATGACGTGCAATCCATACTGGGCCTAACACCGTCTGAGCCTGCCTCATGTTGTATAGACATATATTTTGAATGTGTACGCTATCCATACATGTTATCCGGGGATACGGTACCCCTTCTAACCTTTGTGCAATGACGTGCAATCCATACTGGGCCTAACACCGTCTGAGCCTGCCTCATGCTGTATAGACATATATTTTGAATGTGTACGCTATCCATACATGTTATCCGGGGATACGGTACCCCTTCTAACCTTTGTGCAATGACGTGCAATCCATACTGGGCCTAACACCGTCTGAGCCTGCCTCATGCTGTATAGACATATATTTTGAATGTGTACGCTATCCATACATGTTATACAGGGATACGGTACCCTTTCTAACCTTTGTGCAATGACGTGCAATCCATACTGGGCCTAACACCGTCTGAGCCTGCCTCATGCTGTATAGACATATATTTTGAATGTGTACGCTATCCATACATGTTATCCGGGGATACGGTACCCCTTCTAACCTTTGTGCAATGACGTGCAATCCATACTGGGCCTAACACCGTCTGAGCCTGCCTCATGCTGTATAGACATATATTTTGAATGTGTACGCTATCCATACATGTTATCCGGGGATACGGTACCCCTTCTAACCTTTGTGCAATGACGTGCAATCCATACTGGGCCTAACACCGTCTGAGCCTGCCTCATGCTGTATAGACATATATTTTGAATGTGTACGCTATCCATACATGTTATCCGGGGATACGGTACCCCTTCTAACCTTTGTGCAATGACGTGCAATACATACTGGGCCTAACACCATCTGAGCCTGCCTCATGCTGTATAGACATATATTTTGAATGTGTACGCTATCCATACATGTTATCCGGGGATACGGTACCCCTTCTAACCTTTGTGCAATGACGTGCAATCCATACTGGGCCTAACACCGTCTGAGCCTGCCTCATGCTGTATAGACATATATTTTGAATGTGTACGCTATCCATACATGTTATCCGGGGATACTGTACCCCTTCTAACCTTTGTGCAATGACGTGCAATCCATACTGGGCCTAACACCGTCTGAGCCTGCCTCATGCTGTATAGACATATATTTTGAATGTGTACGCTATCCATACATGTTATCCGGGGATACGGTACCCCTTCTAACCTTTGTGCAATGACGTGCAATCCATACTGGGCCTAACACCATCTGAGCCTGCCTCATGCTGTATAGACATATATTTTGAATGTGTACGCTATCCATACATGTTATCCAGGGATACGGTACCCTTTCTAACCTTTGTGCAATGACGTGCAATCCATACTGGGCCTAACACCATCTGAGCCTGCCTCATGCTGTATAGACATATATTTTGAATGTGTACGCTATCCATACATGTTATCCGGGGATACGGTACCCCTTCTAACCTTTGTGCAATGACGTGCAATCCATACTGGGCCTAACACCGTCTGAGCCTGCCTCATGCTGTATAGACATATATTTTGAATGTGTACGCTATCCATACATGTTATCCGGGGATACGGTACCCCTTCTAACCTTTGTGCAATGACGTGCAATCCATACTGGGCCTAACACCGTCTGAGCCTGCCTCATGCTGTATAGACATATATTTTGAATGTGTACGCTATCCATACATGTTATCCGGGGATACAGTACCCCTTCTAACCTTTGTGCAATGACGTGCAATCCATACTGGGCCTAACACCGTCTGAGCCTGCCTCATGCTGTATAGACATATATTTTGAATGTGTACGCTATCCATACATGTTATCCAGGGATACGGTACCCTTTCTAACCTTTGTGCAATGACGTGCAATCCATACTGGGCCTAACACCGTCTGAGCCTGCCTCATGCTGTATAGACATATATTTTGAATGTGTACGCTATCCATACATGTTATCCGGGGATACGGTACCCCTTCTAACCTTTGTGCAATGACGTGCAATCCATACTGGGCCTAACACCGTCTGAGCCTGCCTCATGCTGTATAGACATATATTTTGAATGTGTACGCTATCCATACATGTTATCCGGGGATACGGTACCCCTTCTAACCTTTGTGCAATGACGTGCAATCCATACTGGGCCTAACACCGTCTGAGCCTGCCTCATGCTGTATAGACATATATTTTGAATGTGTACGCTATCCATACATGTTATCCAGGGATACGGTACCCTTTCTAACCTTTGTGCAATCACGTCCAATCCATACTGGGCGTGAGAACGGCTGGCGAGCTGTTAAGCAAGCTACAGCACCTGTCCAGACAAGTACAGGGATTCCCTAGCGAGGAGACTTATTTGATTGTTTTCTATGTTGGGACAGCAATTTTTGGGGAGCACTATACTCTGGAGAATGATAGATGGGGCCCACCATACACTGGAACATTCCAAAGGTGGACATCAGACACTGGAGCAGCATTTACAGGGCCCATTATACACTAGAGCATTAGAAATGGGGCCCATTATGTTTGGAGCATTATTTGGGCCCATAAGACAGTGGAGCTTCATCCATGGGGACCAACATATACTGTAGCATTATGTGGAGCTCATCATATACTGTTTCAAACATTATATGGGACCAATGATTTTGTATGGAGAAATAGATGGGCCTCGTCATGAGATGTAAAAAGTGAGGTATTTTTCATTGTACTATACCGCTATTTCTCTGCCGTATCGGAGCATGATGAGTTGTGGTATGTGTTAAAGGGGCGCTATTTCGCCCAGGGCACATGAAAACCTGCAGCCAGCCCCCCCCCCACAAATTTAGCCAAATAACCCCCATTTTTCAGTGCGTAACTTGTATTATGAAGTTAATTAAGGTTGACAAGCTTAAGTAAGAAGAATTGATGCTTTTGGCATTCAAATGGGCACTGTAGGTGTGTTTCCTGTCCTCCTCTCACTGCCGACTTTTATTCCCCATTGACTTACATTGGGTTTCGTGTTTCGGGACGACCCCGACTTTTCCCTATAATCGGACGATCTTGCTCGACCCGACTTTTGGAAAAGTCGGGTTTCACGAAACGAAACGCGACCCTAAAAAAGCAAAAGTCGCTCAACTCTAGTTACAGTGGGGCAAAAAAGTATTTAGTCAGTCAGCAATAGTGCAAGTTCCACCACTTAAAAAGATGAGAGGCATCTGTAATTTACATCATAGGTAGACCTCAACTATGGGAGACAAACTGAGAAAAAAAAATCCAGAAAATCACATTGTCTGTTTTTTTTTTTCATTTTATTTGCATATTATGGTGGAAAATAAGTATTTGGTCAGAAACAAGCAATCAAGATTTCTGGCTCTCACAGACCTGTAACTTCTTCTTTAAGAGTCTCCTCTTTCCTCCACTCATTACCTGTAGTAATGGCACCTGTTTAAACTTGTTATCAGTATAAAAAGACACCTGTGCACACCCTCAAACAGTCTGACTCCAAACTCCACTATGGTGAAGACCAAAGAGCTGTCAAAGGACACCAGAAACAAAATTGTAGCCCTGCACCAGGCTGGGAAGACTGAATCTGCAATAGCCAACCAGCTTGGAGTGAAGAAATCAACTGTGGGAGCAATAATTAGAAAATGGAAGACATACAAGACCACTGATAATCTCCCTCGATCTGGTGCTCCACGCAAAATCCCACCCCGTGGGGTCAGAATGATCACAAGAACGGTGAGCAAAAATCCCAGAACCACGCGGGGGGACCTAGTGAATGAACTGCAGAAAGCTGGGACCAATGTAACAAGGCCTACCATAAGTAACACACTACGCCACCATGGACTCAGATCCTGCAGTGCCAGACGTGTCCCACTGCTTAAGCCTGTACATGTCCGGGGCCGTCTGAAGTTTGCTAGAGAGCATTTGGATGATCCAGAGGAGTTTTGGGAGAATGTCCTATGGTCTGATGAAACCAAACTGGAACTGTTTGGTAGAAACACAACTTGTCGTGTTTGGAGGAAAAAGAATACTGAGTTGCATCCATCAAACACCATACCTACTGTAAAGCATGGTGGTGGAAACATCATGCTTTGGGGCTGTTTCTCTGCAAAGGGGCCATGACGACTGATCCGGGTACATGAAAGAATGAATGGGGCCATGTATCGTGAGATTTTGAGTGCAAACCTCCTTCCATCAGCAAGGGCACTGAAGATGAAACGTGGCTGGGTCTTTCAACATGACAATGATCCAAAGCTCACCACCCGGGCAACGAAGGAGTGGCTTCGTAAGAAGCATTTCAAGGTCCTGGAGTGGCCTAGCCAGTCTCCAGATCTCAACCCTATAGAAAACCTTTGGAGGGAGTTGAAACTCCGTGTTGCCAAGCGAAAAGCCAAAAACATCACTGCTCTAGAGAAGATCTGCATGGAGGAATGGGCCAACATACCAACAACAGTGTGTGGCAACCTTGTGAAGACTTACAGAAAACGTTTGACCTCTGTCATTGCCAACAAAGGATATATCACAAAGTATTGAGATGAAATTTTGTTTCTGACCAAATACTTATTTTCCACCATAATATGCAAATAAAATGAAAAAAAAACAGACAATGTGATTTTCTGGATTTTTTTTTCTCAGTTTGTCTCCCATAGTTGAGGTCTACCTATGATGTAAATTACAGACGCCTCTCATCTTTTTAAGTGGTGGAACTTGCACTATTGCTGACTGACTAAATACTTTTTTGCCCCACTGTAGGAGGTTTATCGGCTCCAATCAGTTCCAAAACTGGTCGAGGCCTATGCTGCAGTGGTTTAGCTACCATAAACAGCTGCCCCAGAGGGATTTGCGCACACTGGTGGGGGGAACTCCTCACCTGTTCCTCAGCTCTGAGAAAAAGCAGAGCTGAGGAATAAGGCCCAGTAATGACTGCCATTAAGGGGTTAAAAAAAGGCTATGAATGATGGAATAATAAAAGTGCATACTCAGGCAAAAATATTATAAAATAAAAAGGATAAAATACAGATATGCCTTATGAATTGGATCCATGAGAGTTACTGGTGGAGGAGAATGCTACAAGAAATACAGACAGATCTGCATTACTCACTGACACAGATATTACTTAGATGACATGTCATAAAGGGTCTCACCAGTCCTATCACTCCTTCCTCCACTAAGGTAAGATGAGGAAGGCTGATATGGTGAGATCCTAATCAGTTAGAAAAGATGGAATAATAAAAGGACATACATATAGGCAAAAACAGCTTTAGCCCTCATTTCTCCCGTGGGTCATATTTTCCACCAGAAACCTCCTAGAGAAACAGTATGAACGTTATCTTACCGAACATCTTTCAAAATATTCTATGCTTATCATACATAAGTATGGTATATCCAAACTCTTCTGATCAGTCTCCCTCTTACCAAACTTTCTCCTCTCCAATACATCTTGAATGCGGCAGCCAGGGTCATACTTCTGTCCAGCCACTTCACTGATGCCTCCATCTTGTGCCAGTCATTACACTGGCTACCTATTCGCTACAGGGTCCAGTATAAACTCATCTCTCTCACCCACAAAGCTCTCCACAGCTCTCCACAGTTCTGCACCGCCTTATATCTCCTCTCTCATCTCTGTCTATCGCCCTACACGTGCCCTCCATTCTACAAATGACCTAAGACTAACATCCCCCGTAATCCGAACCTCGCACCACCGTCTCCAAGACTTCTCTCATGCTGCACCTGCTCTCTGGAATGCACTTCCCCAGATGATCAGACTGATATCTAGCCCCGACCTATTGAAGCGCGCTTTGAAAACTTATCTCTTCAAACAAGCCTACCACATCAACTACTCAGTAAACTAACTTTGCCCTGTTCCCAAAAACTGCACTTGATACTTGACTATTGCACATAACACACGGGCTGATGACCGGATGATGCAGCTTTATATGAAAATCCCTATTTATTATAATTGCCAGACCTGAAATAACAAGCACATTTCACCTACTGTGTCCCCCCCATTTCCTTGTAGATTGTAAGCTTGCGAGCAGGGACCTCACTCCTAATGTCACTATTTAAATTGTCTTAACTTGTATTGAATTTATTGTATGTTCATGTGTTAGGAGTCGGATTTCTGCGCTTACTCAGCAGGGATCCAGATCCTCACATTCTGCACTATCCTCCTATTTATCCACTGCAGAGGAGATTGCAGAGGAGATTGCCTTGCAAATCTCTCCTGAGGTTAAAGGCCCCTTTACATTTAGCGATGCACCAGCGATCCGACCCAGTCAGGATCGATGGTGCATCGCTAAATGATCACTAGTGAGCTGTCACACAGGCAGACCTCACAGCGATGCAGCAGCGACGCAGCGCATGATACTCACCTTTCACACACAGCGATCCTGACGTCCTCCCGCCCGCGTCCACGAGTCGCTCATTGTCACAGCAGGAAGCCCGAGCAGGAAGCTGACGACGAGAAATGGAGCCAGACATTCTCGCGCGATCAACGATGGACAGCGGGGGAGCCGGTCGGAGGTAAGCATCACACATAGCGATATCGCTAGCGATATCGCTATAACGTCACAAAATCGGTGATGTTATAGCGATATCGCTAGCGATATCGCTATGTGTAAAACCCCCTTAAGTCCTTCTGTCCTCTAACTGTTCCGCTATGCACTAGTATAGACTTACTTGCTGCTGTGTGTGTGTAGACGGATGCATGATTCTGGTGACTGACTCATTTGAAACCCCTTCCCTCTGATGTTACGCATGTGGATAGGGACTGAGTTAGAAACAGCGTCAGCGCTCCACTGCTTCCACAGCTGCTAGCGTCCGACATTGCGTTTGCGCCTTGCCTATGTCATTTAGCGGCAGTGTCCATGCCGCGCTGCAGTAGCAGCTCCTTTGCATTCGCAGTTGCAACACCGCGCACACGGTAGGTCTAGACGGACGTAGTGCCGCCGTCTTGGGCTACTCCTGTGACGTTATACCGTGTGAGCTTTTTTTACGGAGTACTGTGACTACAACAAGCTCAGCCATTTGTGTTTGTACTTTTGGCATCTCTGTAAGTTAACTGAGATTGCTCTGCGCACCTGGGTGAAGTTTAACCCTGTGTGCATTTCCGCCATATTGCTCCTGCCACCATTTAGCAGCGGTTATATCACCTACTGCACGGTGGACCCCGAGCGGCGAACGCACTTTATTATTATTTTTATTTAGTGCGTTCCGCCGTTCCTAACAACATGTCCCTGCTTAATTGTAAAGCGCTGCGGAATATGTTGGCGCTATATAAATAAAAATTATTATTATTATTATTGTTATTACAATACAAGAGCCATAAAAGTAAAAACGCATAAAATGGAGGGATTTGCTGAATATTTGAATGTGTGTGTTGATATGGAAAGGAAAATATAAGTGAGCATTTTTAAATCATTTTTATCTGAAGTCTTCTTGTTAATAACAAATTCAGTATAATACAATGGTCTACCCACCAAGTGTGACAGTGTAACAGATTACATAGCATCATCAAGTTGGCACTGTGGCAAATAATACCTATTTTAGTAATTTGGTTCCTTAAAAATCCCAGCATGCCACTTTCCATCCCATGTCTTTTCCCAGAATTACTTCATATCCAGTTCAGTTATTGTTCTAGAAAAATCAAATACCGAATAATGAACAATCTGTCATATTTACTTGTGGTTACAGTGAAGAAAGAGACCATAGAAATGAATTTCTACGAGCCTTCAGAAGTGATGTATGATACATTAATGCCCTGCATGAAATAACATATTACAGCAATAAATTTTACATATTTCCTTTTAGATCTAAACACTTTTTGAAATGCAACTTGAATGAGTCAAACATGTGGTAGGAATAGAAGGAATAAGATGAACTTTTCTGCAGGAATATAAGCCACAGCTGTTTTCAGGTCAGCCAAACACATGTCTTGTTTATGCATTTAGGTGGGCACAGTACAGGCAATCAGGGGATTCTGCCAGTAAATAAATAATTCAGTCAGTATCTGTCGAGAGGTAACGTACATGAAGCAGGAAAGCCCCTTGGGTAGGCTAGTATTCATCACTTGTCTTAAATTCCTTGCTGAACATAATCAAAGCTGACACTAAACTTTCCTGTAAAACAAAGACCATAATTTACTAAAATAATCTGCTCGTAATCAGCATAGCTACTTTCAGTGCTTTTCCTGGTGCCATCAAGCAATTATTCTACCTTGTATATGTGGACTTCACAGATTGCATTCCATTCACAGAACGTAACACTGTTTGGCAACATTTGGAAGTCATGATATCATGTAAGCCCTCATCATGTAACATCATCTGTGCTGTATTGTACGAGCATATAAGGATGGAAAATACAGTATATACATTGATCTGATTACTCTCGTGCACATACGGGGACATGTTTTACAGTTTGACAGGTTATTTATCTTGAGTGGTTTCTGTGAATTACAGGCACTAGTTGAAAGGTAGCGCATTACAATGCATGTGTGGAAAACAGCTTGGTCTACATTTAAAGCCTTTATTTCAGACATTATATTTTGCCAAGGACTACAGAAGTCTAAAGAATGCAGATTGAAATTCCAAATAATGGGCATAATCACTTAGTAAGAATATTATATGAATCACGGAAGGGTGGATTGTCTGGTTAGAAGACAGTTCAATGTACAGGGATTGAAAAACAAAGCGATACTCAAAGTTCCATTCAATCCAAGTAAATTATTAGACTAATTGAAGGTCGAGTAGAAAGTCCTTCTCCAAAACTGAGCCTTCAGGAATGTTAAGATTTGTGCATTTACTTTCGATCTGAGTAGAAGAAGTTGGTTCGGATAAAATATGAAGACTGCAGTTAATCAGCGGCCACTGAACTCCCCCCCTCCGGCCAGATGATGATGCCAGGAGACTGGCAAGGGACATAGTATTAAATAGCACCAAAATAGGAGGTGGATATAATTTTTAAAACTTATTATATCTCCATTAGTCAGCTAATATTACATTTTAGTAGAAGACATCCACTGTAATGTAACAGTAACTTTAATATATGCAACCCAATACCAAACAACCATATACTTAGGCTGAAAGGAATAGGAGCTGATTTGAAATTCTTAGGCAGCAATCCTTACACATTTAAACAATGATGTTCAACACTGTTCAATGTCTACATTTACATGTAGTTGCCACCGGAGCTAATAACAACTGATCGGTGGGGGTGCCAGGTGTCAATATTAATGGACTATCCTGAGAATGTATGTAAAAATGAAATTGCCTCTTTTTCCAGTTGTCAGACAGTGACTGGATTTTGCAGGGGTAAACTGCTTAGAATCTTTGTACTCACTGAAAAAAAGACAAAAAAATCAGTTATGAATCATACTACTGTGCATAACAGAGATGGAGAGAGACTGTGTGAGCTAGAGAGGGAAATAAAGGCGATCTGAATACATACACACAGATCTGGAGAACAGCTATTTACTACAGATGCTTCTCCCGAAATTAGAGTATCATCAAAAAGTTAATTTGTTTCAGTTCTTCAATACAAAAAGTGAAACTCATTTGTTATATAGAGTCATTACAATCAGAGTGATGTACTTCAAGTGTTTATTTCTGTTAATGTTGATGATTATGACTTACAGCCAATGAAAACCCAAAAGTTGCTAACGTTTTAACAGTGACAGTATCAATGCGTCAATTAATGTGCACCGAGGGCGCGTCACTCTATGCACCCATCGCTGGGCACCGATGGGTTGCCAAGAGAGCCGAAGGTCTACTTAAGACACCCAATATGTTTTGTTACAGTACTCCCGTGATAGCTATCTTGTAGCTGGCAATCATAGAAGACTGTGATTTTTGCTATAGATACCAAAATTGTGGTATTACTATGTATAGTACAAGTGATCGGATGATTGCAGGTTCAAGTCCCCAAAGGGGACTGCTAAATACTGTAGAAAGTGAAAAAAAACTGTTTTTAAAAATCTAAAAAAATAAAATAAATATAAATGTTTATCGATACGTTCATAAAAGTCCAATGTGTAAACATACTGCGATAAAAAGCAATAAGAGGCCATGAAAATGTTGTATCTACCTATAATTGGTATCAATAAAAATGACAGCTTAGGGTGCAAAAAATAAGCCCTGACAGCCACAGCGACCAAAAATTGAAAACGGTCTCTGAAAATGGCTTGGAATTTTTTTCCCACTTTTCAGTACATCATATGATAAAATGAATGTTGTCATTCAAAATTACAACTTATTTGGCAAAAAGAAGCCCTCGTATTGCTATGTGGATTGAACAATAAAAGAGGTCTAGCTGTTGAAAGAAAAGGAGGAACAAATGAAACAGCAAAAACAGAAAATCGCCCAGTCAGGAAGAGGTTCAATTAGTCAACAAGCAGTAACTAGATGTGTATTTCCTGAAGGAAGTACAGATAGCGCTTTGAAATGGTGACCAGGCTGCCCCTTTAAGAGAGACTTGACTGCTGCCCCTGCAAGACTTTCAACTCAGGATCCATTTTAACTGTGTGTGCCTCTCAGGGGTCACTTTGGCCTGTGGGCCCCCCGGGTCTGATTTGGTGGGTGGGGCCCTTCAGGATCCGATTCGGTGGCCTGGACTCCTCAGGGCTTGAATTGGTGGGTGTGGCCCCTCAGAGTCTGATTTAGTGGGTGGGGACCCTCAGGGTCCGATTTTGTGGGTGGGGCCCCTCAGGGTCCGATTTTGTGGCCAGGGCCCCTCAGGGTCCGATTTTGTGGTTGGGGCCCCTCAGGGTCTGATTTTGTGGCCGGGGCCACTCAGGGTCCGATTTTGTGGTTGGGGCCCTCAGGGTCCGAATTTGAGGCCGGGGCCCCTCAAGGTCCTTTTTTGTGAGTGGGGCCCCTTAAGGTCTGATTTTGTGGGCGGAACCCCTCTGGGTCCAATTTGGTGGGCGGGGCCACTCTGGGTCCGATTTGGTGGGCGGGGCCCCTCAGGGTCCCATTTGGTGGGCGGGGCCACTCTGGGTCCGATTTAGTGGGTGGGGCCCCTCAGGGTCTGATTTTGTGGGTGTGGCCTAGGGTGACCGGATCTCATATGGGGAGAAAAAAATGTCGGAATCTTGTTCGTCTGGACCCCACAAAACGATTCCCCTTTCCAGATATTGAGATAGCCAAAATTTGAGCTCAATCAAACGACGTTAACCCGTGGCGCTATAACAATAAATAATAATAATAATAGCTATAAAAACAATAACACACACACTTGGAAAATGTAAAAAAAACGTTAAAATATCTTCACTGGATAATTGTTCGATCTAACCAGCTCAAAGGCACTTTAGAAACTAAACTGAATAAATAAAAGGTCGGTTGTACGCTGAAGTAAAATCACCATCCCTAAAATAGAAATTACATGCACCCTGTGTGTAACATATAAATTTTGAAGAACAACATTAGCTTTCTTTTGAGATATTAAGCGTGTTTTTATTATTTACCGTTCTGGAGTTATGGCTCCATATGTCAGCTTTTTGGCCAAAAATTTGGATTTTTTCAAACTTTGAGCGACGAGCGGCACGGGTTAATGTCGTTTGATCGAGCTTAAATTTTGGCTATCTCAATATCTGGAAAGGGGAATCGTTTTGTGGGGTCCAGATGGACAAAATTCCGACATCGATTTTTTTGTGGTCACCCTAGTGTGGCCCCTCAGGGTCCGATTTTGTGAGTATAGCCCCTCAGGGTCTGATTTTGTGGGTGTGGCCCCTCAGGGTCCGATTTTGTGGGTATAGCCCCTCAGGGTCTGATTTTGTGGGTGTGGCTCCTCAGGGTCCGATTTTGTGGGTGGGGCCCCTCAGGGTCTGATTTTGTGGGTGTGGCTCCTCAGGGTCTGATTTTGTGTGTGGAGTCCCTCAGGGTCTGATTTTGTGGGTGGGGCCCCTCAGGGTCCGATTTTGTGGGTGGGGCCCCTCAGGGTCCGATTTTGTGGTTGGGACCCCTCAGGGTCCGATTTTGTGGCCGGGGCCCCTCAGTCTGATTTTGTGGGTGGGGCGCCTTAGGGTCTGATTTTGTGGGTGGAGCCCCTCTGGGTCCAATTTGGTGCATGGGGCCACTCTGGGTCCGATTTGGTTGACGGGGCCCCTCTGGGTCCGATTTGGTGGGCGGGGCACCTCAGGGTCTGATTTGGTGGGCGGGGCCCCTCAGGGTCCGATTTTGTGGGTGGGGCCCCTCAGGGTCCGACTTTGTGGGTGGGGCCCCTCAGGGTCCGATTTTGTGGGTGGGGCCCCTCAGGGTCTGATTTTGTGGCCGGGGCCCCTCAGGGTCCGATTTTGTGGTTGGGGCCCCTCAGGGTCCGATTTTGTGGCCGGGGCCCCTCAGGGTCCGATTTGGTGGGCGGGGCCCCTCAGGGTCCTATTTGGTGGGCGGTGCCACTCTGGGTCCGATTTAGTGGGCGGGGCCACTCTGGGTCCAATTTGGTGGTGGGGCCCCTCAGGGTCCGATTTGGTGGGCGGGGCCCCTCAGGGTCCGATTTGGTGGGCGGGGCCCCTCAGGGTCTGATTTGGTGAGCGGGGCCACTCTGGGTCTGATTTGGTGGCGGGGCCCCTCAGGGTCTGATTTAGTGGGCGGGGCCCCTCAGGGTCCGATTTGGTGGGCGGGGCCACTCTGGGTCTAATTGGGTGGGTGGGGAGGCCAGGGTGGCTCAGCCTCCGATTTGTAGGACAGGATTGATCAGCCTCCGATTTGGAGGCCAGGGTGGCTCAGCCTCCGATTTGGAGCCTGGGGTCACTCAGCTTTCGATTTGGCGCGCCGGCCCTTTAGGACTCATTTTTGTGCGCCGGCCCTTTAAGAATCACTTAGGCGCGTCGGCCGTTTAAGAGCTAGTTTGGCTCACTGGGCTTCTAAATCCACTTTGGCGCACATTCTCTTTCAGGGGCATGCGTCATGTGATGAAGCTAGATTTGCATTTGTGCTGTGGGTTTCGCTTTAAGAGCTGATATTATGTGGCAGAAGCTCTGTCCTTGGGGCGTCATGTGACGTTCGTAGGCGTTGGCATAGTAACTGGGTCTGCCTGCGCATATCAATGAGCTTAACTGCCATTTCAATCGCCTCAGGGCACGTTTTGCCATTTCCCCATTGAAATACATTGAGACAGTGCATTCCAATGACGGGAAAAAAAAATTTCTAACGCAAATTGCGCAAAAACTACAAATCCGATCGACACGAAAGATACTTAGCACACCTCTCATCGACGCTGGCTTCGAAACGACACCTCAACGGAGTCTGTGCGTGTAGCGGTTCGGGCCGCATTAATTGCGGAAATCAACTGATAACTAGATGTGTATTTCCTGAAGGAAGTACAGATAGTGGTTTGAAATGGTGCCCGGGCTGCCCCTTTAAGAGAGACTTGCCTGCTGCCCCTGCAAGACTTTCAACTCAGGATCCGTTTTAACTGTGGGTGCCTCTCAGGGGACACTTTGGCCTCAGGGTCTGATTTGGTGGGTGGGGCCCCTCAGGATCCGATTCGGTGGCCTGGGCTCCTCAGGGTTTGAATTGGTGGCCGGGATCCCTCAGGGTCCAATTTTGTGGGTGTGGCCCCTCAGGGTCTGATTTTGTGGGTGTGGCCCCTCAGGGTCCGATTTTGTGGATGTGGCCCCTCAGGGTCCGATTTTGTGGGTGGGGCCCCTCAGGGTCCGATTTTGTGGGTGGGGCCCCTCAGGGTCTGATTTTGTGGGCAAGGTCCCTCAGGGTCCGATTTGGTGGGCGGGGCCCCTTAGGGTCCGATTTGGTGGGCGGGGCCACTCTGGGTCCGATTTAGTGGGTGGGGCCCACAGGGTCCGATTTGGTGGGCGGGGCCTCTCAGGGTCCGGTTTGGTGGGAAGGGCCTCTCTGAGTCTGATTTGGTGGGTGGGGCCACTCTGGGTAAGATTTGGAGGCTTGGGTCGCTCAGCCTCCGATTTGGAGGCCGAGGTCAAAGAGCCTCCGATTTGGAGGCCATGGTCGATGAGCTTCCGATTTGGAGGCCGGGGTCGATGAGCCTCCGATTTGGAGACCAGGGTCATTAAGCCTCCCATTTGGAGGCCGGGGTCGTTGAGCCTCCGATTTGGAGGCCGGGGTCGATGAACCTCCGATTTGGAGGCCGGGGTGGCTCAGCCCCCGATTTGGAGGCCGGGGTCACTCAGCCTCCGATTTGGAGGCCGGGGTGGCTCAGCCTCAGATTTGGAGCCTGGGGTCACTCAGCTTTCGATTTGACGTGTCGGCCCTTTAAGACTCATTTCGGTGCGCCGGCCCTTTAACAATCACTTTGGCGCATCGGCCCTTTAAGAGCTAGTTTGGCTCACTGGGCTTCTTCTAAATCCACTTTGGCGGACATTCTCTCTCAGGGGCATGTGTCATGTGATGAAGCTAGATTTGCATTTGTGCTGTGGGTTTCGCTTTCAGAGCTGATATTATGTGGCAGAAGCTCTGTTCTGGAGATGTCATGTGACGTTCGTAGGCGTTGGCATAGTAACTGGTTCTGCCTGCGCATATCAATGAGCTCAACTGCCATTTCAATCGCCTCAGGGCACGTTTTGCCATTTCCCATTGAAAAGCATTGGAGACAATGCATTCCAATGACGGGAAAAAAAAATTTCAAACGCAAATTGCGCAAAAACTACAAATCCGATCGACACGAAAAATACTTAGCACACCTCTCATGGACGCTGGCTTCGAAACGACACCTCAACGGAGTCTGTGCGTGTAGCGGTTCGGGCCGCTTTAATTGTGGAAATCAACTTAATAATAATAAGAAGAATAAGTTAGCAGCGTTCGGATTACAATATAGTGGTTTTTTCAAACCACTATAATAAATATTAGAATTAAAAGTCCTTATATTCTTGAAATTAGAGAGGATTTTACAAGCACTTTGCAATTTTACCCAAATAATAAGATGAGACATCACCTTAAAGAAATATGATCAAAAACATACTTATATCAAGTTGCAGACAATAGAGTAAAAACTGACTCCTGGAAAAACATCCATTTTACTTATCTCTTACATTTTGGTTAACCATTGGAGATAAAATTAGAACAAGTAAGAAGTTTTCATTTTTGATCCTCTTTAAAGTTTTATGACATTTCCTAATACTGGTAAATGTGAACTAAAATGAAAGTATAGAAAATTGATGGTTAATAAAAAGGCAGTTAGAAGAATGTGACACTTCAGCTAATTAGTTCTATTAATTTCTTTTTACTGCAGAAATCAAGCCTGCCTTTTAAGATTTATTTAGCAAAATAATATATAGGTCATTGAGTTGGGTTTTTTACATGATATATTTTTGAATGTCTGTAAAGATGTTATGCTTTTTTGATGTCTAAACTTGAAATGCTGCATCTTTATATGTCAACTGTGGGTCTCCGAGAAGAAGTAAGAGCTAACCTCATGTGGAGCCTCTGCACATTATAACCTAGTTTGGGTTTAGAAAAATAATGTAGAAATTCTCTCTCTTTTTACCTTTCAAAAGAACAAACTTTTTGTCATTTGGAAAGAAACATTTTCTATTCTTGACATTTTTCAGTTCCCAGCAGACCTGTAGTTTTGCTTGTCTTTTTCTTTTTTAAGTAATTTCATCCTCCAATTTTGATTAGTGTGGCTGTTGTTTGATCTGTTACACTTGATTACAGCTGTTGGTAACAACAGACTTTTAGCGGATAGAATAGATGTACTTGACATTTTAAAAGAGCAGAAGAGAAGTTGTACCATTAGAGCCATCTCACGTTATCCGTCTAACATTACCTGAACAGAAAAAAAGGATTTCACTGCCGATAAGTTACTTTGATCCCAGTTATGAAATGTGTTGCATTTCCATGACATTTCACAGATTTGATATGTAAACTCCTGTAAAGCTCTCAGTTTAAGCACCTATTATTTTTGTATGCATTACCTACAAGTGAAGCACCTTTTGGCTGGAGAAATTTTTGAACATTTTTGAACATTTTTGTTAGAAAAATATCTTAAGGCCGGGATCACACACACAGCGAGATACGGCCGAGTCTCGCAGGTTAAAACCAAGCTCTGGCGCTGGCACTCCGGAGCGGAGCGTGCAGCCGCACAGCAATACATGGAGCTGCACGCTCCGCTTCGGAGTGCCGGTGCCAGAGCTTGGTTTTAACCTGCGAGACTCGGCCGTATCTCGCTGTAGTGTGACTCCGGCCTATGAGAAAAAAAGGTAATGCTGGATCTTTGATTTAAAAATATCCTTGTTTTTATTTGAAAATCATTTTAAAAAAATCACATCTGACTACCCTGATGTGATTTTTTAAATGATTTTCAAATGAAAACAAAGAATTTTTTTAATTCAAGGATCCAGCATTACCTTTTTTCTCTTTGGATATATTTGTGCACCTAGCCGAACAACGGCTGCGTTCCGAATTTGCATGGATCGGTCAGGTCAAAGGACTTTCTGGTGAGCAACATACCCTCTACTGATTTTTAGAAAAATAGCTTGCTGCTTTTTTTTTAACAAGCTGAAGAATCATCCAGTTCATAAGCCACACTTAAATAGCAATCTAGTAAGGTTAAAAATATAAAATTACAACTATCCCAAGCCCAAGCAATTATCGTGTTGTGTTAGCTAGTTGTCAGTCGTATGCATATAATAAAAAAAATCATTTCTGAAGACAAATTAAAGAAATACGCTTGTCTTTTTTTATATTAAATGTCCATATATGTGCATGTAATGTAGTGTGAGTGTATTAACATTCTCACCTACCGCTGCTACTCCGATGTCCAGCGCCGGTCTTCTCCTCTTTTCAGTGACGTCACTGCAATAGAGACTAGCGGGCTCACTCTATGCTCTATGTGTGAGCCAAATGTTTCTTTTATAGTATGTCTATGGATCCTCGTTATGTTGCCCCATAGGTTTACATTTATAAGTCACTTACGGGTCACACAGAGTGCAGCAAGACCCGGAAAACATACCAAGTGGAGACGTCACTGAGAAGAGGAGAAAAACAGTGCTGGACACCGGAGAGACCAGCAGTAGGTGAGTATATTAACACACTCACACTACATCAATGCTTGTTTAATTTAGAATTATCAAAATTAATCCCTTCATTAATTACCAAAGTCGAGCAGTTTGAATGTAACTAAAGTAAAGATAGCCCATATTGCCATGCATATATCAAATATTTTAAAAAAATAAACAATCACAAAATTCTCTGTAACCTCTAACAGTAAAAAAACAAAAAAAATTAAAATATTGATATTGAAATCATGTTTTCTTGATCTTATTGAGTTATCAATATATAATAAAATTGGTCCTCTTCAGTTTGTAATAAAGCTTATTTTAAAAAGCATTAGACACTTGTTAATAATTATCTTATGCTTTGAAACATAAACCGCAACTTTATGTTAGATGCATTGCATGATATACACAAGCCGTACCTTAAGAATCCATTAACTTACAGCGAGGTCTATCCAGCTCCTAATGTAAATGGTGTTTTGACAGGAAAAATAGAGATCTTTGTTTTCTGCCAAAAAGGATGAAATCTAAATTTCAACTGTTCTTTCACTTTTTTATTTTAACCCCTTAACGACCGCCGATACCCCTTTTAAAGGCGGTAATTAAGGGTACTGAAACCACAGCGCCGTTAATTCACGGCGCTGTGGAGTAAGTAAATAGCGCCCCCCCAGTGCGGATTTTTTCCGGGGTCTCGCCGAGACCCCAGAGAACATGAATCGGGTTGGTTTTTACCGACACCGCTTTTGCGATCACCGTTATTAACCCTATAACGGTGATCGCAAAAAAAGCCCCGAATTTGCATTTAATTTCTCTTTCCTCCGATGTGATCGCGCATCAGAGGAGAGAGAAATAGGGTCCCCGATCCCCCGTACCTGCCGATGGTCCTGGATTCCCTCCCGGTGGTCCACTGTCCCGCCAGCGTCCTCCGGTGGGCGCCGCCATCTTGGATCTGGAAGAAAATGGCGGGCACATGCGCAGTGCGCCCGCCGCGAAACTGCCAGCTGGCAGATTCCATTCATTCATTTTGATCACTATGATAAACTATCACAGTGATCAAAATAAAAAAAAGTAAATAACCACCCCGTTTATCACCCCCTTAGTTAGGCAAACATAATAAAATAAAGAAAATATTTTTTTCAATTTTCCATTAGGGTTAGGGTTAGGGCTAGGGTTAGGGTTAGGGCTAGGGTTAGGGCTATGGCTATGGTTAGGGCTAGGGTTAGGGTTGGAATTAGGGTTAGGGCTAGGGTTAGGGCTAGGTTAGGGCTAGAATTAGGGTTAGGGTTGGAATTAGGGTTAGGGTTGGAATTAGGATTAGGGTTAGAATTAGAATTAGGGATTAGGGTTGGGATTAGGGATAGGGGTGTGTTGGGATTAGGGTTGGAGCAAGAATTAAGTGGTTTCCACTATTTACGAACTTTGGGGATCTAATTTCTCCTGTTACCCTTGGGAAAATAAAAAAATTGGGGGCTAAAAAAATCACTTCTGTGGAAAACAAAAAGACTTTTTTATTTTCACGGCTCTGTGTTATAAACTTCTGTGAATCACTTGGGGGTTCAAAGTGCTCATCACTAGAGTTGAGCGAAACGGGTCGAAAAAATTCAAAAGTCGCCGACTTTTGGCAAAGTCGGGTTTCATGAAACGAAACCCGACCCTAGGATGAGGTCGGCCACGAGGTCGGCGACTTACGCGCCAAAGTCGCGTTTCAAAAGTTTGTTTTGCGCTCTTTTTCAGCCAATCAGGATCCACGGACACTGTGGGCAACGTGATGACCTAGGCACGGGTCACCACCATCTTTCAGAAGGGCATGCAAGTGATTGGCTTGCTTTGGTGGGCGTCACAGGGGGTATAAAAGGGCGTGCACGCCGACCGCCATCTTACTTCTGCCGATCTTAGTATAGGGAGAGGTTGCTGCTGATTCTGTAGGGAGAGCGTTAGGCAGGGAAGAAGACAAAAAAACTGCTTCTGCTGCTAGCGATTTGGCCTGCACAACACACAAGTCACTGTGTGTGCAGTGCAAGGGGAGGCTATATTGTGGTGTATCAGTGGTGTTGGTTGTTGGGCTGCCTTTTAAGGCTTCCTGACACGCTGGCATTGCTGTTTACCCACTGCTCCGCAAACTGCTTTTTTAAAAGCAATCCAATCTCCCTTATCCTCTAGTCACTTATGTCACAGCTGTGCCATCGAGCCTGTCACATAGCGCTCAGATATCAGTGGGCCTCACACAATCCACAAGTGTCCAGTGTCCAAAAGTGTGCGCAGAGATTCAAAATCTCCATTATCCTCTCGTCACTTTGGTCACAGGCAGCTGTGCCATCGAGCGTGTCACATAGCGCTCAGATATCAGTGGGCCTCACACAATCCACAAGTGTCCAGTGTCCAAAAGTGTGCGCAGAGATTCAAAATCTCCATTATCCTCTCGTCACTTTGGTCACAGGCAGCTGTGCCATCGAGCATGTCACATAGCGCTCAGATATCAGTGGGCCTCACACAATCCACAAGTGTCCAGTGTCCAAAAGTGTGCGCAGAGATTCAAAATCTCCATTATCCTCTCGTCACTTTGGTCACAGGCAGCTGTGCCATCGAGCCTGTCACATAGCGCTCAGATATCAGTGGGCCTCACACAATCCACAAGTGTCCAGTGTCCAAAAGTGTGCGCAGAGATTCAAAATCTCCATTATCCTCTCGTCACTTTGGTCACAGGCAGCTGTGCCATTGAGCCTGTCACATAGCGCTCAGATATCAGTGGGCCTCACACAATCCACAAGTGTCCAGTGTCCAAAAGTGTGCGCAGAGATTCAAAATCTCCATTATCCTCTCGTCACTTTGGTCACAGGCAGCTGTGCCATCGAGCGTGTCACATAGCGCTCAGATATCAGTGGGCCTCACACAATCCACAAGTGTCCAGTGTCCAAAAGTGTGCGCAGAGATTCAAAATCTCCATTATCCTCTCGTCACTTTGGTCACAGGCAGCTGTGCCATCGAGCCTGTCACATAGCGCTCAGATATCAGTGGGCCTCACACAATCCACAAGTGTCCAGTGTCCAAAAGTGTGCGCAGAGATTCAAAATCTCCATTATCCTCTCGTCACTTTGGTCACAGGCAGCTGTGCCATCAAGCCTGTCACATAGCACTCAGATATCAGTGGGCCTCACACAATCCAAAAGTGTCCACTGTCCACAAGTGTGTGCAGAAATTCTAAATCTCCCCTGTCCTATAGACACCTTGTACCTTGTTTTACATTACTATATAGTTTGTTGGATTTTGTCTACATTTCTACCAAAAATGAGGAAGGCTGGTGGAAGAGGCCGTGGAATTGGGCGGGGGTTGGCAGCTGGTAATGATGGTGTTGGTGGTGGATCTGATGGTAGTGGCAAGAGCAAAATAGGACCGAATGCAGGAGGTGCTGACCCTGCGTCATCGTCTGGCTACATAAGGCCTCGAACGCTTAGTTTTCTAGGAGTTGGCAAACCGCTTTTAAAGGCAGAGCATCAGGAAAAAGTTTTGTCTTACATTGCTGACTCAGCCTCCAGCTCTATCGCCTCCTCTTCTTCAGTTGTAAAAAGTAAAAGCACTGAATCGTCATTGGAGGCTCATGTTCATGAACCACACCTTTCCTTGTGTCCTTCACCCCAACCAAGATTGAAGGATGACGCAGGCCATACTACTGATTACTCCATGGAGCTGTTTTCACATACCATGCCTGGATTATCAAGTGAAATGGTGAATTACCCAGGCCAAGATGAATCTGACATGGAGTGCACTGATGCACAGCCGCTGATGGATGATTCTGCTGGTACATTCACTCAGAGCACTACATTGTCCTCGCAGTGTACAGAGCCAGATTTTGACCCTGATGAGACTCAGGTGCCCCTTCCCGCACACTATACCACCATACACGGTGACACAGAGAAAGGTGCACATGACATAGAAGAGGAGGTGATGGATGACCCAGTTGTTGACCCAGATTGGCATCCATTGGGGGAAGAGGGTGCTGCTTCCAATAGCTCAGATGAGGAGCATCCACAGCAGACATCGACATCGCAACAGCTGTTATCTGGCAGGCCCGGAGCACTCCAAAGACAGGTTCCAAACATCAAAAGAGTTGCTGGACAGCTTGTCCAGAGGGTCAAAAGATCACAGCGTGCTAGGCCGCAAAATGTCTGCCAAAGTAGGAAGAGTGCAGTGTGGCACTTTTTTGAACAAAATCCTCATGATCAGGCCAAGGTTATCTGTAAGAAGTGCGCAAAGACCTTTAGCCGAGGGAAAAATCTGAAAAATTTGAATACCAGTTGCATGCTTAGACATTTAACCAGCATGCACTTGCAAGCGTGGACACAACACCAAACCTCAAGTGCCACATGTGCAACTGATCACAACGAAGGTAGTCAGCAACGCTACATTGTTTCCCCCACTGTAAGCCCACCGGTTAGCACAGCAGCAAATGTTGAGGTGTCGTTGCAAGACCACAGCAGTCAGGGAATCCCACTGTTATATCAACGAAAGACTGATTCTAGGCCATCAGAAAGAACACCAACTCCATCACCATCATCAACCCTCTCTCAGTCTGCCCTGTCCACCGCTACTTCCACCATATGCAGCTCTCAAGTCCAGCTCACCCTCCCAGACACTATGAGTAGGTCAAGAAAGTACTCAGTCTCTCATCCGCGTACACTGGGTTTGAACGCCCACATTGCCAAACTAATCTCGTTTGAGATGATGCCCTTTCGGTTGGTGGAAAGCACAGCTTTCCGCGAACTCATGGCCTATGCAGTACCACGCTATGACCTACCCAGTCGCCACTTCTTCTCTCGCAAAGCCATCCCAGCCCTCCACCATCATGTGAAAGACCGCATTGTCCATGCACTCAAGCAGTCAGTGAGCAGAAAGGTGCACCTCACAACTGATGCATGGTCCAGTCGGCATGGCCAGGGCCGTTACGTGTCCATCACTGCGCACTGGGTTAATGTGGTGGATGCAGGGTCCACAGGGGACAGCGGTGGTGGGACAGTGCTGCCTAGCCCACGGTATAGGAAACAGTTGGCTGTAGGCGTTCGACCCTCCTCCTCCTCCTCCTCCAGAAGCGAAAGCTCGTCCACAGAGCGCAGTCGTACGATTACTCCATCTGCAGCTGCCACTGTTGCACACGATGTGTCCCCCTATCGAGCAGCTAGTGGAAAGCGTCAGCAGGCTGTGTTGCAGATGATGTGTTTGGGCGACAGACACACCGCCGAGGTGCTGGCCGAGTACTTGAAGCGACAAACTGAGTCATGGCTGGGCAGTGTACATCTTGAGGCAGGCAAGGTAGTTAGTGATAACGGCCGTAATTTTGTGGCAGCCATAGCCCTTTCAAAACTCAGCCACATACCTTGCTTGGCTCACACCTTGAACCTGGTGGTGCAGTGCTTCCTCAAAAATTATCCGGAGTTAACAGCCCTGCTCCAGAAGGTGCGAAGACTGTGCGCGCACATCCACCGGTCGCCTGTACACTCCGTTCGTATGCAGAAGCTGCACCGATTGCTCCACCTTCCCAACCACCGCCTCATTATCGACATTGCAACAAGGTGGAACTCCACCCTGCACATGGTGGAGCGGCTGTGCGAGCAGAGGCAGGCCATAATGCATTTGTGGGAGGATACACGGCCAGGCACTTTGAGGGCAGACATGGAGTTGACAGGCGTGCAGTGGTCGAAGCTGAAAGACCTTTGTAAAGTCCTTCAGTGTTTTGAGGAATGCACACGGCTGGTAAGCGCAGACAACGCCATCCTAAGCATGAGCATCCCACTTATGCGTCTGCTCATGCAAACTTTGACGCACCTTAAGGAGCAGGTGTCTGCAGCCAATGTTGATGAGGAGGAAGAGGAGGAGGGAATCCTTGATGACATTCAGCCATTGTCTGCCCAGGGACCTCTCCTGGACGAGGTGGAGGAAGAAGAGGAGGAGGAGGAGGATGATGGGGATGATTACTTAGGGGAGGAGGATGCATCTCGTGGGGCAAGTGAAAATGTTGGCGTGGCAAGGTCTGGTACAGGGTTTGTGCGTGACTGGAGGGATGTGGATTTGCCAGAAAGTGCTCCTCCACCCAGCACTCGCAGTGCATCATTGACACCGGGAACATTGGCCCACATGTCAGATTATGCCTTGCGGATCCTAAAAAGGGACCCCCGCATTGCCAAAATGATGAACGATGACGACTACTGGTTGGCCAGCATCCTGGATCCACGCTATAAAGGCAAATTACAAAACATCATGCCACAGGAGAACCTTGACCTAATATTGGCTAATAAACAAGCAACTCTGGTAAATCGGTTGCTTGAGGCATTCCCTTCACACAGCAGCGGTGATGGTTCTCACACGAGCCGTACGGGCCGGGGGCAGCTTGGCAGAGGTGTTCGTGGTGCACACAGCAGAAGTGGCGTTGGAGACAGGGGTTTCATGACAATGTTGTGGACTGATTTTTCAAATACCACTCACACAACTGGTAATACTGCATCGATGGAAAGTGACAGGAGACAGCAGTTGTCAACTATGGTTACAAACTACTTTTCCTCCCATATCGATGTTCTCCCACACAGGTCATTCCCCTTTGACTATTGGGCCGCTAAACTGGACACCTGGCCTGAATTGGCCCAATATGCCTTACAGGAGCTCGCTTGCCCAGCTGCAAGTGTGCTATCGGAAAGAGTCTTCAGTGCAGCTGGATCAATCCTGACAGAAAAAAGGACCCGTCTGTCAACCCAAAATGTGGATGATCTAACCTTCATTAAAATGAACCACGCATGGGTTTCCAAGGATTTTGTCCCACCTTCCCCTGATGACACATAGGGTGACAGAAAAATGGCTTGCTTTGGTCCGCCTCTTCCTGGTACTTCACCTATTTCGCCTTTTGCATCAGCTGAATGTCCAACATCAACATATGCCACTTTCTAAAACTCCCTAACTGTGCTGCCTCCCCCCCCATGGCCGGGGTCACCACCTACCGCACGACACCGTGCGAGTGCCGTTGCCCTGGACAGGTGGGTAGGCCGACTCTTGGGCGCGGGCACTGGCACAGGGTCCCTCATAGTGCAATCAAGTGTCTCTGACGGCGGTGGTGCACACCCGCCGTCAGACACACCGCTGTACTATGAGGGGCCCAGTGCCAGTACCGACGCCCACGAGTGGGCCCCCCTTGCTTGGGCAGGGCCCCAGCATTTGCAATCTTTACCTCTCCCTGCTCCTCTGCTGTGTAATGTGGGCCGTCAAATCCATACTGTGCCTGACACCGTCTGAGCCTGCCTCCTGAGACATATATTTTGAATGTGTACGCTATCCATACATGTTATCCAGGGATACGGTACCCTTTCTAACCTTTGTGCAATCACGTGCAATCCATACTGGGCCTGACACCGTCTGAGCCTGCCTCCTGAGACATATATTTTGAATGTGTACGCTATCCATACATGTTATCCGGGGATACGGTACCCTTTCTAACCTTTGTGCAATCACGTGCAATCCATACTGGGCCTAACACAGTCTGAGCCTGCCTCCTGAGACATATATTTTGAATGTGTACGCTATCCATACATGTTATCCGGGGATACGGTACCCTTTCTAACCTTTGTGCAATCACGTGCAATCCATACTGGGCCTGACACCGTCTGAGCCTGCCTCCTGAGACATATATTTTGAATGTGTACGCTATCCATACATGTTATCCAGGGATACGGTACCCTTTCTAACCTTTGTGCAATCACGTGCAATCCATACTGGGCCTAACACCGTCTGAGCCTGCCTCCTGAGACATATATTTTGAATGTGTACGCTATCCATACATGTTATCCGGGGATACGGTACCCTTTCTAACCTTTGTGCAATCACGTGCAATCCATACTGGGCCTAACACCGTCTGAGCCTGCCTCCTGAGACATATATTTTGAATGTGTACGCTATCCATACATGTTATCCGGGGATACGGTACCCTTTCTAACCTTTGTGCAATCACGTGCAATCCATACTGGGCCTGACACCGTCTGAGCCTGCCTCCTGAGACATATATTTTGAATGTGTACGCTATCCATACATGTTATCCAGGGATACGGTACCCTTTCTAACCTTTGTGCAATCACGTGCAATCCATACTGGGCCTGACACCGTCTGAGCCTGCCTTCTGAGACATATATTTTGAATGTGTACGCTATCCATACATGTTATCCGGGGATACGGTACCCTTTCTAACCTTTGTGCAATCACGTGCAATCCATACTGGGCCTAACACCGTCTGAGCCTGCCTCCTGAGGCATATATTTTGAATGTGTACGCTATCCATACATGTTATCCGGGGATACGGTACCCTTTCTAACCTTTGTGCAATCACGTGCAATCCATACTGGGCCTGACACCGTCTGAGCCTGCCTCCTGAGACATATATTTTGAATGTGTATGCTATCCATACATGTTATCCAGGGATACGGTACCCTTTCTAACCTTTCTGCAATCACGTGCAATCCATACTGGGCCTGACACCGTCTGAGCCTGCCTCCTGAGACATATATTTTGAATGTGTACGCTATCCATACATGTTATCCAGGGATACGGTACCCTTTCTAACCTTTGTGCAATCACGTGCAATCCATACTGGGCGTGAGAACGGCTGGCGAGCTGTTAAGCAAGCTACAGCACCTGTCCAGACAAGTACAGGGATTCCCTAGCGAGGAGACTTATTTGATTGTTTTCAATGTTGGGACAGCAATTTTTGGGGAGCACTATACTCTGGAGAATGATAGATGGGGCCCACCATACACTGGAACATTCCAAAGGTGGACATCAGACACTGGAGCAGCATTTACAGGGCCCATTATACACTAGAGCATTAGAAATGGGGCCCATTATGTTTGGAGCATTATTTGGGCCCATAAGACAGTGGAGCTTCATCCATGGGGACCAACATGTACTGTAGCATTATGTGGAGCTCATCATATACTGTTTCAAACATTATATGGGACCAATGATTCTGTATGGAGAAATAGATGGGCCTCGTCATGAGATGTAAAAAGTGAGGTATTTTTCATTGTACTATACCGCTATTTATCTGCCATATCGGAGCATGATGAGTTGTGGTATGTGTTAAAAGGGCGCTCTTTCGCCCAGGGCACATGAAAACCTGCAGCCAGCCCTCCCCCCCCACAACTTTAGCCAAATAACCCCCATTTTTCAGTGCGTAACTTGTATTATGAAGTTAATTAAGGTTGACAAGCTTAAGTAAGAAGAATTGATGCTTTTGGCATTCAAATGGGCACTGTAGGTGTGTTTCCTGTCCTCCTCTCACTGCCGACTTTTATTCCCCATTGACTTACATTGGGTTTCGTGTTTCGGGACGACCCCGACTTTTCCTTATAATCGGACGATCTTGCTCGACCCGACTTTTGGAAAAGTCGGGTTTCACGAAACGAAACGCGACCCTAAAAAACCAAAAGTCGCTCAACTCTACTCATCACACATCTAGAAAAGCTCCTTGGGGGGTCTAGTTTCCAAAATGGGGTCAATTGTGGGGAGTTTATACTGTTTTGGCACATCAGGGGTTCTCCAAACACAACATGACGCCTGCAGACCATTCCATCAAAGTCTGCTTTCCAAAATGGCGCTCCTTCTCTTCCGAGCTCTCCCATGCACACAAACAGTGGTTCCCCCCCACAAATGGGGTATCACCGTACTCAGGACAAATTGCACAACAACTTTTGTGGTCCAATTTCTCCTGTTACCCTTTGGAAAATAAAAGAGCGGGCTGAAATATCATTTTGAGGAAAAAAAATGATTTTTTATTTTCACGGCTCTGCGTTTATAAACTTCTGTGAAGCACTTTGGGGTTCAAAGTGCTCACCACATATCTAGATAAGCTCCTTCAGGGGTCTAGTTTCCAAAATGGGGTCACTTTTGGGGGTTTATACTGTTTAGGCACATCAGTGGCTCTGCAAACACAACATGACACCCGCAGACCATTCCATCAAAGTCTGCTTTCCAAAATGGTGCTCCTTCCCTTCCGAGCTCTGCCATGCGCACAAACAGTGGTTCCCCCCACATATGGGGTATCATCGTACTCAGGACAACTTGCACAACAACTTTTGTGGTCCAATGTCTCCTGTTACCCTTGAGAAAATAAAACATAGCGGGCTAAATTATCATTTTTGAGGAAAAAAAAGTGATTATTTTATTTTCACTGCTCTGCGTTATAAACTTCTGAGAAGCACTTGGGGGTTCAAAGTGCTCACCACACATCTAGATAAGTTCCTTTAGGGGTCTAGTTTCCAAAATAGTGTCACTTGTGGGGGTTTTCACTGTTTAGCCACACCAGGGGCTCTACGAAAGCGACATGGCGTCCAATCTCAATTCCAGCCAATTCTGCATTGAAAAATTCAAATGGTACTCCTTCCCTTCTGTGCTCTGCCGTGCGCACAAACAGTGGTTTACCCCCACATATGGGATATCAGCGTACTCAGGACAAATCGCACAACTGTGGGGTATGATTTCTCCTGTTACCCTTGTAAAAAATAAAAATTTGGGGACGAAAAGATCATTTTTGTGGAAAAAAATTATTTTTTATTTTCACGGCTCTACGTTATAAACTTCTGTGAAGCACTTGAAGGTTCAAATTGCTCACCACACATCTAGAAAAGTTCCTTAATGGGTCTAGTTTCCAAAATGGGGTCACTTGTTGGGGATTTCCACTGTTTAGGAACATCAGGGGCTCGCCGAACGCAATATGGCGTCCGATCTCAATTCCAGCCAATTCTGCATTGAAAAGGTCAAACGGCGCTCCCTCCCTTGCAAGCTCTGCCGTGCACTGAAAAAATGGTTTACCCCCACATTTTAGGTATCAGCGTATTCAGGAGAAATTGCACAACAAATTTTGTGGCTCATTTTCATTTTTAACACTTGTGAAAATAAAAAAAATTGGTTCTGAATTAAATTTTTTGGAAAAAAGTTAAATGTTAATTTTTTCCTTCCACATTCCTTTAGTTCCTGTGAAGCACGTAAAGGGTTAATAAACTTCCTGAGTGTGGTTTTGAGCACCTTGAGGGGCCTAGTTTTTAGAATTGTGTCACTTTTGGGTATTTTCTGTCATGTACACCCCTCAAAATGACTTTAAATATGATGTGGTCCCTAAAAAAATGGTTTTGTAAATTTTGTTGTGAAAATGAGAAATCACTAGTCAACTTTTAACCCTTATAACTTCCTAACAAAAAAAATTTTGTTTCCAAAATTGTGCTGATGTAAAGTAGGCATGTGGGAAATGTTATTTATTAAGAAATTTGTGTGATACATCTCTCTGATTTAAGAGCATAAAAGTTTTAAAACTGCAAAATTTTCAAAATTTTTGCCACATTTCCGTTTTTTTTTTATAAATAAACACAAGACATATCGAAGAAATTTTACCACTAACATGAAGTACAATATGTCATAAAAAAAAATCTCAGAATCAGCAGGATCCGTTAAAGCGTTCCAGAGTTATAACCTCATAAAGTGACAGTGGTCAGAATTGTAAAAATTGGCCTGGTCATTAAGCTGCATACTGGCTCTGTCACTAAGGGGTAAAGGGAGGTGGGTGTAAACATAAACAATCACAAAAACTAGGCCAGAATTCCTTACTTAATCATCTTTTTTTGTTTTTTATTCTATTGTGTCTAACATTCCAATTAAAACTGAGAAATATATAAAAATGAATATTTTCTTTGTGTACCAGGGTATCATTCAAATTTCCCACCTCCTTTTCACTAATATATATTTGGCACAATTAGCTGCAGTAAGAGTCTCCTTCCAGTAAGACACTAAGATCATTAAGCACTGCCCATTTGGTAAGCCTTCCAAGTTGTTTGTATGTCAAAAATGGACAAAAATGTTAGATTATTAACCCTTGTATTCCCTGCAGAATTTTTACTAGGTAAATGGAGATATGGAATTCAAGTGAGAGCCACAGATGGATTCACATCAGAAAAGGTTAATAGGGTGTTCTTGGCTCTGATAATAATATGGAAAGAAAAGCAAATGGGGTGTGGCTGGCATTTTCTGCCAGGGAGTCAAGACCTGTTGAAATTTTTTCACCTTATCTGTCAAAACAATGGTGAAATCTTCATTAAGCATGTAGCAAGATAGGGATCTCTACACCTCAGGGAAATCTAGGCCTAGTTGTTTCCAGGCTTCATCAATAGTTTTCTTAGTGGATAGAGATGTAAATGAGATGAGTCTGAGCATGCACAGGGACCTCAGGGTTTCTCTTGCTAAGCAAGGCTTCCAAGGGAGTCTTGTTCAAGCTATACTCATCCAGAGCCTACGAACCTCATGGTGTAGCCATCAGATAAGGTGCATATCTTCCAGAGCTGGACAACCTCAAAAACCTAAAAACTATTCTGGCTGGGTTCAGATTCAAGACTTTGTAGGTTTTTACCATCAGAGTGTTTAGGAGGCCTTCTTGTCTCATAAAATGTAGCGTAAGTTCAGACTCCTAGCAAGTGGCATAGGGAAGGTGATACCTATGAGAGATGTGAGATAAATATGCAAAAAGTAAGAACATAATGTCTGGCTAATAGTGGTTCTGGTAACAATGTTGTTCAAGTGAAGTAAGGGAAGACTGGCTGAAGTAAAGTAGTAACGTTTTTGAGTTATGACAAGCAAAATATTAATCTTGGTGACAGGTTGTGTTTTTCTTGCAGAGTATGGAAAGGTCTGTCATTATGAGATAACATTGGCAGTTCCAAGCACAAAATTCTTGCTGTGAGTTGTTGCCTGGAGGAAACAGGTCATTGCCATATATTGGGTCAAATAAGGGAAGATATTAGATGAAGAGTAATTTGTAGAGTCTCATAGTTTCAGGGAATGGGACATGATGAGGTTTGCATTGGTAAGAGCCATAAAATTGTATCTATTTTGTGAAGATGACACTCTGGGTAGTTGGCGAACAAATTCAAGAAGACTTGAGTTCTTCTCGAATTTTGCAAAACTCTGCATGCACCAAACTGCTGATTCTTTTGTAATTTGTTTCCGCATGTATTCAGCAAAGTTATGGCAGCTAGCTGACATTTTTCTGAACCATAAAAGGCTATCAAAAGGTTAATAAAATAATAAAAATTCCTTGTACATCTTACCACTTAGTTCTCCTATCTCAGAAAAGCAGTGATGAGTAGCAGGGGGACTGAAGGGATGAACAATAAGGTGAGCATAAGGATTTTCTTATTTTTCTACATATTATGTTTATAATGGCAGATAAAAGGGGGTGTTTGTAGATTACCATGTGTGTAAGTTTACAATTTTCTTTATGCTTATTATGCTGTATGGTCTGGGGAAACCCCAAAGCATAATAAGGGATAAGAAATTCACAGAGAATAACTTCTGCACAATTAGAATTTTCCAGGAAAGGAGAATTAAAATTTTGTCTCATCTCTATTTCTGGGACTTCCATGTAGAGCTAGAGCATTGAATGCTTTCAAGTAAGTAAATAACTAAAAGCAATAATGCATATAAATAACTTTGGATACTTAGTAAACACCGTTTTCAATCAAAAAAGCGTAAAATCCATTCCAACAATGTCAAAGCGTATCCAAGTTTGTGATGGTCCTAACCTCTAGTATTAAAACCTTACCATGCATCATAGAGATGTCCTGTGTAAATAAGGACTGAATAGGGTTGTGTCCCAAAAATGGACTCACAGCTAGTGGGGAGCTTTTTAAATGTAATGTCTAGCTCAAAGGAAGGGCGGCCAAACCCTTAACTGCAGTAAATGCAGAAACCTAAAACTAAAACGAAAAAAATAAACTGGACTACAAGTTGGTAAGCATGCAAAATAGGAGCATGTTCACATTGGCCATCGAACTAACAAAACCCAAGACAGATACAAAATAAACAAATACTCTTCTGTGAGTAAGTAAAAGCAATACTGCATATAAATAAAATCGGGTGCTTAGTAAACAACGTTTTTAATAAAAAAAAAGTGTAAAAGCTAGGGCTGAGCAGCACTGGGTCCCAAACATGGATGAACAGTTTTCTTTTTAAATGTAATGTCCACCTAAAAGGAAAGGAGGCCACACCCTTACCTGCACTAAATTCAGAAACCGAGACTTATCAAGGAGACTGATAAAAAGTCAGCTGAGCCACCTGATAATACTTAATTACTTTTTGGACCCCAAAACTTCTTTCAATTTATTGCAGTACAGTGTGGCTTCGTTCACCCAAGAGATAACTCCAGTCAGATAAATGAGATGATTGCCTGCTGGGCCATTTATAGAAAATGAGCAGGAACGGAGATAGGGAGGACTCAGAAAGGCTAAACAAGCTTATATCTAAAAGTCATTTTAGGGGCATGAATGTAGCCCAGCCAGGTGATTTGGAGTTAATTCTAAGTTTGGAGTAAAGGGCATGTCACACTAAGAGATATCGCTAGCAATATCGCTATAACTAGTGACGTTATAGCGATATTGCTAGCGATATCGCTATGTCTGATACTTACCTACGACCGGCTCCCCCGCTGCTTATCGCTGATTGCGCGAGAACAGGCTGGACTGTTTCTTGTCGTCAGCTTCCTGCGGCGCTTCCTGCTGTGACGACGAGTGACGCGTGGAGCCGGGCGGGAGGACGCAGGATCGCCTGGTGTGACAGGTAAGTAGCGACCCCCGTCCCCAACGATGTCGCTAGTGAGATCTGCCTATGTGGCAGCTCACTAGCGACCACTTAGCGATGTACCAGCGATCCTGACCGCGTCATATCGCTGGTCGGGATCGCTGGTACATCGCTAAGTGTGACAGTACCTTAAGTTGCAAAGTTCCCAGAGTGTTAAGGGGGTTTTACACATAGCGATATCGCTAGCAATATCGCTAAAACGTCACTGATTTTGTAACGTTATAGCGATATTGCTAGCGATATCGCCATGTGTGATACTTACCTCCGACCGGCTCCCCCGCTGTCTGTTGCTCATCGCGTGAGATCGGGTGGCTCCATTTCTCGTCGTCTGCTTCCTGCTGGGTTTCCTGCTGTGTGAGATGAGCGACGCTGGACGCGGGCGGGAGGACGTCTGGATCGCTGTATGTGAAAGGTGAGTATCGTCCGCTGCGTCGCTGCTGCATCGCTGTGAGATCTTCCTGTGTGGAAGCTCACTAGCGATCATTTAGCTATGCACCAGCGATCCTGACCGGGTCGGATCGCTGGTCGGATCGCTGGTGCATCGCTAAATGTAAAAGGGCCTTTAGAGAAGGACTCAAGTTTATTGATTAATTTAATTCCAAAAATACTCCAAACGGTCTGCAGTCTATTGGAAAAGAAAAGTAAGATGACTGAGATTGACAATAGTTTTGAGGAGAAAAAATGTTCAATTCATAAGATATAGTTTGGTTTACCTCAAGACAGGACACAAAGCCAAACCCAAAATGAGACTAAAAAAAGTTAGGTGATCTCAACTCCTCAGACATTCAATTTAAGATGGAGATTTAATTGCTAGGGGTTCAAGGGCAAGAAAAAGTATTAGGAATGATAAGTGGTACAGTTGACATGTTTCCCCTTTAATAGGAAAAGATAAATGTTTATATCAGTTAATGGTGACTTCTGTTATGTGCTCTATATTTGCTGTGACCACCCTCTGACTTCCTGCCGATTTCCTTCTAAAACTCTATGCAAGGGTACCTAGAAGAATTCATGAATTGATGCTGCTTTACAGGCAAAGGGTAGTCACACCGAATATTGATATGATTTACATTTTTCTTTTCTTCGTTCACTTTGCATTTTGCTAATTGATAGAAAAAACTATTAACACTTCTATTTTTGAAAGCATTCTTACTTTGCAGTATTTTTTACACACTTGCCTAAAACTTTTGCCCATTCTGTATGCTAAGTATATTAGTGTACTGAACTCTCATTCATTGCATTCATATAGAAGTTACTCACGTAAACTATTTTACATTTCTCACAAAAGCTTTTACAGAATTTGAAATGTTATCAAGCCAGGTATGAAATTCAGGAGAAGTAGAATGTCTCTACATATCACTACTCCTTTGGCATGCAATGAAAGTCAGCACTTTGGAATGCATCAGGTCTTTCCAATAGCCTTGACTGACAATGTTATCTCATAATGACTGAGCATACCTAAGCAGGCTTCATAACAATATAATGTTACTGAGTTGGAAAGACACAGATTAAAGGAATCAAAATACTGTGAAAACTTAAAAAAGACCTTAATCCCCAAATTATTTATTCACATGCAATTCGTTTGCTCATTGACATAGAGTTTCATTGTATTTTTGCTATGTTGGATACTTTCCAGTAAAGGCCATGCACTATATTAATACATTTATCAAGCCATGAGTTTTATTCTTATTTTGTGAAGTTAGGTCTATATTTTCTTTCTATATTTTAACAGGTTGTCAAGGTTTTTAGTGGCCACAAAACAAGGAATGCATTAAAATTAAAAAAAATCTTATTCTCACCTGCTGATTTCCCCACTGTATTTCATTAAAAGCAACGCATAGGTTAAGTGCTATTATACTAGTCAGGAAAACTCGAAAAATTGATTTTTTTGGCATTCTCAGCAGTGTGTCATAAGGGTTTATAGTTCTTTATAGTTCATACTCAACTTGGCATAGAGCTTCATTTATATGGGAACGTTAATCGGGCCAGTCATGGGTTACCCAGGCTTTTAAAATAAATCCCTATAATGCGCCCCTTTAATGGAAGAATGATATGATATCTGGCACAGCGGTAAGAAAATGTGTGGCATAGTCAAGTACAAAAAAGCTGGTGAGGAGCTGTAAAGACAAGAGGCTGTGGCGCTCATGCAAAAATAGCAGCCTCTTAAAAATGCTAATTCACTTGAAAAGACTGATTATGCCTTTAAATGAAGAGGGGAAAGGTGGCAGTGGAGGAGGAAGTTGTAGAAAAAAAGGAGTCAAAAGGGAGAAAGAGTAGAAAGAAAAGAAAGAAAGGGGTTATAAACTATGAGGATGTATTGTTCTCCAATTACATTTATTTCAGTGTATAGTTAGTGGATTATAAACACATTAGTTATAGGGTGTTATAAATCACTGTTATATATTTATAATTCTTTTATTTCAATACATATACACATACCTTAGGCTAAGTTGAGATGGCAGTAGCAAAATTCAGGCCAGTCATGCCCACAGATTGCTGACATGCTCTGTGTGCTCATGCGTAAAGCACACGAGTGCGGGAGCAGCTTGCTATTTACATGCAACAGTCTGGTCCTTAAATTGGGGTAGACTAGCCCATGCTTTGATTTTTTTCCACATAGGTATAAGGTCTGAGTAGAAAATTGCCCATTTGCACCAACACATAGGTTAGGATTGGTCCACGGATAACACACACAGCCCAAAAAATATTAGTGTACGTAAATTTACCTTTTAAAATATTAACTATGAAAGGAACTTGTTTTCCCACGTATTGAACGCTTTCAAAAACATATGCCAAAGGTAACATACAGATTTCAATCCTTAAAAAAACTAAAAATAAATAAAAACTCTGTTCTGTACTGAACTTAATAATATTCCAAGTAACATAATGACAAATGATACACTGAAGGAGGGAGATGAAGTTCTTCTAATACAATAACAGTCACAATTTCCATGCGCTGTCTATAAAGACTCACATTCTGAACAAACACTTCAAGAAACAAACATTTTCTTTTCATTAACTTTGTGGTTGACAACAATGAGTAACATATTTTTGCAGCATTTTTTGTGCAAAAAAATTGTCATAATAATAAATTTCTGCTAATGTTAAGTGGGTCCAAGTACAGAAGGGGCGGAAGTGCCTGGATAACATATGCTCAGAATTGTTTCCTGTTTTGTTGTTCAGCACTCTCATTTACAAATTCATATATTTTTTCCACATAAAGTATTCACAAAACAAAACAGAAATAGAAAAATAATTCTAATTCTAAGTATAAGAAGTTAACAATAATTATTTGTAGTGCAATCAAAGATTGTAATTTAGGGTTAAGTGAAGATACTGTAAAAAAAAATCAATATGACTTTGCTAACCTGTACAACCCCATTAATAATAACATTAAGCACTGTACTATGCCCAACCCTAACAGCGTGTAATATACTCACCATCGGCATTCTGCTCAAACCACTTGAGCTGTGCATAGGAGGGGCACCAAACAGAATTATTGCGCTAAGTACCGGGATTCCTAGTTCCGCCTCTGAATTATCTCCATATAACGAAAGAAGTAAAAATTGGTTTCAATCATAATATTTAAGGGATAAAGAATGATGTAGTGCAATTCTGAATGAAATTCTATTCTTTAAGTGACATATTTGCTATTTCTTCACTTACATTGAGGCTATGTGCACACGGTGCGGATTCTGCTGCATATACGCAGCAGATTTGGCCCTGCGCATACGCAGCAGAACTGCATGTGATGTACAGTAGCATTAAAGCCTATGTGAAGCAAAATCCGCTGTGCACATGCTGCTTTTTTTTCCGCACGGATTTGGGGCGGAATGAAAAAAAGCAGCATGTCGCTTCTTTTGTGCGCTTTTGCTGCAGTTTTTGCACCTGCTCCATTCTAGAAATCCGCAGTTGGAAAACCGCAATGAAAAACCGCACTAAAAAAGCATAGAATACGCACAAAAAAAGCGCAAAAAACGAGATGAAGTTTGTGAAATCTGCAGCTGCGTTTTCTGCCAGGAGATGCATTTTTTGTGCAGAAAATTCTGCACACAAATCTGCAACGTGTGCACATACCCTTAAGGTACTGTCACACTTAGCGATGCACCAGCGATCCCGACCAGCGACATGACGCGGTCAGGATCGCTGGTACATCGCTAAGTGGTCGCTAGTGAGCTGCCACACAGGCAGATCTCACCAGCGACATCGCAGGGGTCGGGGGTCGCTACTTACCTGTCAGACAAGATGATCCTGACGTCCTCCCGCCCAGCTCCACGCGTCGCTCGTCGGCGCCACAGGAAGCCCAGCAGGAAGCGCCGCAGGAAGCTGACAACGAGAAACGGTCCAGGACGTTCTCGTGCAATCAGCGATAACAAGCGGGGGAGCGGGTCGGAGGTAAGTATCAGACATAGCGATATCGCTAGCAATATCGCTATAACATCATATTGCTAGCGATATCGCTTAGTGTGACAGGCCCTTTACACTTTTCATATCTAATCTAAATCAAGATTCCAAATATAAAGAAGGATCGTTCGTGGATTACAAGAAATCTTTAGAATTCTTTACAGACAAATGATCTGTAGCATATTGATTAGCTCATTTTCAGCCACAGACATTATGTCAGTTACTAAAATACTGAACTGGTGGCCTTTTGCTCATGATTTGGATGTATCTGATTATATAAAGTGTTCTTTTCAATGTACAAGATCATTACAATGAAGTAAGGCAATGAAGCCCAAAAATATGTGCAACATGTGTATGTCATTTGTATTTTTCTATCACTAATGAAAAAAATGTATGGGAGGTCACCCATACGTGACTTATTAAATATCAGGGTGGTCTACTTTTCAAGCAGATGCGTCCAAGGACCAATCAATATATTGATTTCTCATTTATAGTGGAGCACTGTTTTCATGTCAGGTTACTTTAGTTTATGCTTCTATCTTTAATACTAAATGGTTTTTGGAATGATTGCTTTCTCTGTGTGATTGTTACTTAAAGTAATGATCGTTATTATGTGTCTGGTGTTAAAAATTCAAGCATGTGTCTTTGAACATGTTTCCAAAGCAGAAAGATTCTGTATGGCAGGGAAAATATGAGTGCTATAAGCATCCAATTATAGAAAACTGAGCCCAACCAATTTCTTACTTCCACCTAAGGCAAAATAAGTAAGATTCCCATAAGCAAATCTACAGACCATAAGCTTAACAGACGCAACAAAAAAGCTACAATGGCTAACTGGTACTTGTTAATACATATTTTCCACACCAAATGCTTTTTCATCGATATGCAAAACGTAATGTAATAAAATCTTGAAACTAAGTGCCTGCATAAATCAGTGATTGAATTACTACTGCATTAATTTAAAAGAAGACTCCAGGCAAAACTACTACAATGTGTTATGTTTGTAGGGCAGTCTGTTGGGGCTAGTGCATATCATAAGGATTCTCTTTACAAAGTTCTTTGAATATTGGTGTCATATATTGCCCATCAGGTCATGCGCTACGTTTACCACAATGTTAGATTGCTGTTTGCAATTCCTTTCAGCAGATTTATTTGAGGGTTTCACTAAAAATCTAATAAAAAGTTGACCTGACATGTTTGGCCACATTTTGCCATCTTCAGAAGTTTTGGAGCTATGGCCAAACTGTAAAGGGACACTCCCCTTTCTGGTAATATCAACATGTCAATTTATTAAAAGCTTTTAGAAAGAAAAACAGGGATGGAACAACACAGTATACACATATACAAATATTATCTAAAAAGATGTGTCAGGGGAGATGGTTGACAAATCCTCTTTAAAGCTAAACCTCACTTTAAATGGATCTGTAACAAGTAGGGATGAGCAGACGATTGGGTGTTTGGGTCCATGCAATTCGACTGAACTTTAGTTCAAAGTTAGGTTCAGGTACCAGGATTCTACCTGAACTTGAACCTGAAACCCATAGAAGTCAATGGGGACCTGAACTTTGGTGTTGTAAAATGGTCATAGTACGTCCTAGGGGTCTCTCTTTCTCTCCTTCTAGAAATCCGAACACTAAAACGGTCTTCCAATAGTAGTCCGTATTTGAAGTTCAGTACCGGACATTAGGTGTCCGGTACGAACTCTGAGCTTTACAGTTCAGGTTCGCTCAACTTTAGTAACATGTAAATAATCAATGCATAACTAATACAAGAATTGTATGACACTGTCAAATTCAGTTTGCGACTCAGTACAGTGCAAAAAAATATTTAAAAATATATCATTCTGTAAAAGGTTACAAAACCTGTTTAATATTGGGGAACTACCGTACATACCCCCATGAAAGCCATAACATTTACATTTATCAGATATGGAACAGTGCTGAATTTTCCCCAGAATGACTGTCCTTACAATATTAGTCTTGACAACAATTACAGTCACAATAAGCAATCACAATACCATGCATCTAAAAAGCAAAGTGTTCTCCAGCTTTCAAGAAACATTGTTATTCACTGTACAATAAGGAAAAGGCTGGTGAAATAGTAATATGAAAATTCTGCTATGTAATAATTATATTAATGGTTATCTTTAAGACACAGGTTAGTGACACATAAAGCATTTGATCAGGTGAGTCAAAAGTGAAATTGTTTATACAACACATTCCTACTGTATCGTGTTTAGCATAAATACAGTATTACACATGGTTTATTCCAGGATTATTCTAACAGTAAAACATAGTGGCAGTACTGCAGTGTAATGGTCTGGGTAATTTTTTTCCTACCCCAGAGCCTAAACAACTCAATATAATTTAAAAAGCCATAACTTACAGTTTGCACTGTTCCAAAAATTGTTTATCAACCAATCTGGTCACCAATCTGTAAACTGAGTGAGGCAATGTAGTTTTACAATATTAAAAAAATAATCAAATACCTGAGGACATACTAAGAGTTATTTTTTGATTAACTTACTGAGGGACTGGTCTCATCTCGGGACCTGAGCACACAGTACCAGTGTGTCGTCATAATATGAGCTCATCAAAATCGAGTGAGCTACAATTCTTAAGTAGTAATATGAAACTTATTATCGATACTATTTGGTTACTGTAATCTTCATTGGTAGATAATGGTTTCACATGGAACAGTAGAGTATCAAAATCTTACTTTTCTTACCCTGTCCAGACTGATAATTTTCAGGCATAATTTCTATAAAAAAATGTGTTTATTTCATCTTCAAAAAGATTGCAATTATTCTACAATGTAGACATTAAAATGACATAGAAATGAGTCCAGCTCACTGTAATAGACATCTTTAGGTATTCGGAGCACAGGAAATGCTATGTCAAGGCGTGGAGCAATCACAAAACAGAAGCAAATCCAACTCAACAAACTTTGTGAACAAACTTCTTTCTTTATTCACCACAAAGCGCTCAGCAGAGAGTAAAACAGCATCAGCATCATAAGTTACATGATATGCGAGGTCATTGAAGTCACATATTATGTAACTTACCATGCCGGTGCTGTTTTACCCTCTGCTGAGCACTTTATGGTGAATAAAGAAAGAAGTTTGTTCACAAAGTTCGTTGAGCTGGATTTCGGCACCTTGAAACCGTTCTCATACAATTGCTTTTAAGAGGTGCAACTAGAGGGCATTATTCAAATATTGAAGATTAAAAACACTTTATGTGCTGCTTTCATCTGGTGGTGTGGAAAAGTCAGGGCTAATCCAGGCTTTGTTCCTTTTTATTAGAGTGAGCCTGTCAGCATTTTCTGTTGAAAGGCTGAAGCGCCTTTCTGTTATGATCCCCCAGAGGCACTAAAAACCCGCTCAGACAAGATGCTAGTGGCAGGGCAGCACAACTCCTCAAAGGCACACAGGGACAGCTCATGTCAGGTGCCCAGCTTTAAGACTCAATAGTTGAATGTCGCAGAGAAATTAGGGAGTTCACTGGCTTTGTCAGCCAGGTATTGTTCATCCATCTTTAAAGACTTTTCCCTCCTTGTCAAAAATATCTGGTCATCAGAGCCTGTACACTAGGAAGGTGTCATAAAATTGGTCCAGGCCTTTGACAGTGTACCTCTGCCTTTGCTGATCCTTGTCAGTGTCTCTCTCACCTTTCCTACTTGGTTGGACAAGCAAAGTTGTCCCCTGCTGCTAGTGTTGTTGTCATGGGTGTGTCAAAGGTTGCAGACAGTCGCACTGCATTTAGCTGCAGAGGGTCTCTGCGTTTGGCCTTGCAGACACCTTCTTAACCCTTCTGACTCTTTGACTCAGTGGCAACCTGTCTCTGGCTCTAATTAGATGGCACAGAGGCTCAGATACACCCTATATTAAATATAAAGGATGGCCTGTTCAAATTGTTATGTAGTGGTATTCCTAGACTCATAAAGGCTATGCAAAGCCTGCCAAAAATTACAAGTTGGGTCATCTATACAACTTTGAAGGCACCAACTGTAGTGCCTCATATAAAATATTGTGAACATAGTATATTTGTGGTACTCCTCCACTCATAAAGGCATAGCACACAATGCAAAGACTGCCAAAAACTACATGCATGGTCATCCATACACTCTTGAAGGCACCAACTGGACTGCCTCATTCAAATATTAAGAAAGTGTAGTTGAGGTACTTCAACACTCATAAAGACTCTGCACACAGTAGTGCAAAGCCAGAAAAGAATTATAAAGAGGGTCATCCATACACCCTTGAAGGCAACAAATAGAGGGCATCATTCAAATATTCAAGATTAAAAACACTTTATGTGCTGCTTTCATCTGGTGGTGTGGAAAAGTCAGGGGCCAGGGCTAATCCAGGCTTTGTTCATTTTTATTAGAGTGAGCCTGTCTCTGGCTCTAATTGACACACCTGAACCTGGGTGTTTATAGACTCTCAGCCTCCTGCTGGGAGTTGCCAATGATATTTCTCCCTGTTGAGGCTTGGAGCTATAGCAGTCGGCTATCTTCCTATTTGGTGTTGCTGAAGGACATCTGTGTTACATCTCTGAGTCTTCTCAAGATAAATGTTCCCCTTGTTTGTCTATCCCAGTGGAGGATCGACTAGTGCTCACCCCATCATTCCTTAAGTAGTGCTTATTGCCAGGGTCAGGCAGAGATTAGGTTCCTGCTCAATGATAGGGGCAGAACCTATATAGGGACATTTAGGGCAGACAGGGTGACTTTAGATCTTCATAGGGGTCTCCACTCCCCCCTTCCCTAGTGTTGAGCTCCCTTCCCCTCATCCCTTTGTGCTGCACTTTGACTTTCCTACACTGTGCTTCTGTCACCTTTCTATCATATGTAGAATTAATACTACCATCTTTTAGCAGTGTGTGCTGCAGTAGTTCTTCTGTAGACCCATAAACCTGGTTCAGCAGTTGTTTTTCCTTGGACCACTTTTAGTAGAGACTAACCACTAAATACTAGACACAACCTAGAGTAACAGCACCTCTTGACAGGTACAATTGTCAGAAGAAGATCAATGTAATTCACTCATTCAGTGGTTTTAATGCTATGGTTTATCATTGTATTCTTCATGATCAAAAATCAAAAACTACCCAAACCTCCAATAACATTTTTTATGAGAGTGCAGTACACCTGTATGTCTTTAGTCACATGTAAAATTGTAAAATTAATGACACAGAGGTTTTTATAGCACAAAACTATTCCCTATTAGAGTACAGCACACACAAATACATCATAAAGACAAAGCACAAATGATTTACCACAAACAATAAAGTCTGAAAATTTGTAATAAGACGTGAAGATTCTATTAAGGATTGAAATTTAAAATAGGAATAAACAATCATAACGTACTACACCATTCTGAACATAAAATACAAAGTATTTCTTAGATTTCCCATACTCTGTTTGGGTAATTTAAATATATATTGAATATAACCTTTGTAATTTTACTGTATATTAACCAACAATTGGCTATTTGTCAATGATTTCAGTATTCTGCAGTGCAGAAAACATTTTTGGTAAGTAACTGTGGATGACCTGTATCAAATAAATGGAGCCATAGAAATTAGTAGACGGGGTGTGAAATAACGCAGACGGGAGAGGTTTGATAATTTACTGATTTAATTTAATTTTTAATGTCAAGTTTGGGGAGGATTTCTCTTTATGTGATGGGAAAGTTCAGTCTTTATATGATGTTGTAACTCAATAGGTCTGCTTAAGAGAAGGCAATAACTACCTAATATTAGGAAGGTTGGAAAGGTTATACAATCTCATAAAGCACAATGACTTTGTAAATACTATTGTAACAGCTGAATATGCAAACAAGAATATAGAATTTTTTATGTCCAGTAATCATTTATAGCAGATATGACAGCTGGGTTAGGTCCAGGTTATATACACGTTTGCTGGTAGAACAATGCACACTACCACTTTCACACATTTTTAGTCATTTGTTCATTATACAACTCATTCTACCCTTGATCTCGTATGGCTTTGTCTTCCTAGGAATTTCGCTGTTGATAAGTTTGGTCCTTATTTCAAGGTCTATAAAAATAGAAATGAACAGACATGCAGAAGGCTTCTATGAGGTTTGACATATACAATCAGATTTATCCAACAGTTATTTCCATATGTATTCTTCATATTTATTCTACATACACGCTAGGATTATAAATTAAACTCAATGGACCTGTATCTTTTTTGAACATTAATGAATATGCAGCAAAATATTTCTAGGGCTTTAGAGTTGTAGCCAGTGTCCAGCAATACAGGCTATGTACTTGTTCATGAATCTTGCATGTGTTGCACTTGATGATAGACTGATGCTAACTACTGCACATTTGTTTTCATCAAAAGGCTGCCTTAAAGGGGTTGTCTGAGACGTATAGTGATGGTCTATCCTCAGGATAGGCCATCAATATCATATTGGTGGGGATGTGACACCTTGCACCCCACCGATCAGCTGTTTTCTGTACAGGTACTGGCCCGGAAGTGATCAGTTTCAGCGAAAAACTATACAGTTCAGTGTATTGTATAGTGGCAAAAGTTGGTAATGCAGATTTACCCCTATTCATTCAAATAGGAGGGATTATATAGTACACCCACTATTCAGTTGACCAATCTATGCTGTTCCACTTTGCAGCTTCTCATTTCCGGCTACCAACAGCGCAGCAGCCAGCTGATCAGCAGGGGTACTGGGTCTTGCATGCCCATGAATCTGGCTTTGATGACCTATCCTGAAGACAACCATTTTAAAGACTATTGCAACCAACCAGTGATGAATTTTGTTATTATATTTACTTACACTAAAATATTCTGACTGGTTGCTCTAGGACCAAAAATATATTTTCTCATAGACAGTTATGATGCATGAGACCCATTATCTGCTCCTATCTGATGTACTGGAAGATGAGTGGCTGATGAATTAGGTATGAACTGCAAATGGTCACCAAAACACTAGCCAGCTTTAATACAATCTTTATTGCCCATAGGGTCCATATATGTAATAGTAAGGAACATACATCATGTCATATATATTTAACACTACTATATCCACTTCCATAACTGAGCTTCATATGAAATTAGAAATAGAGGCAAGTTAAAGATAATTTAAAAGTTTAAAGAAAAGAAACAATCCTATGTAAAAAATATATAAGTAGAATCCTGAAAAAATGTAAAATTAATTTTCTTGCTTGTGGTATATAAACATATTGGGACTTGGGAGACTATTAGAATTAAAGAGGTATTCCTAGTATCGTATATATGACTCATAAACTTCCATTTCCAAGATAAAAAATGTTGTTGAATATAATAAATAAAAAAATAAATAAATTATTTACAATGATCCGGAAAATCAATTATCTATATCTCCTTTCTTCTAGAGACATCTTTCAGTAATTCTTCCATTATTAGGTCGATCATGTGCAGTTGTCCTGTGCGACAGTTGATTAGAGACTGCAGCACTGCTCCTATGGGGTTGGATAATTTTATAAAGCAGTGGTACTCATTAAAGGTTGGAAAAAGCAGTGGTCCAGCACTCGGGGCCAGCCCGAACGTATAGGCGAGCTAGGCGGCCGCCGGGGGCGCCAGAGAAAAAATAGAAAAAATTATAAAAAATCTTTTCAAAAGGCAAAAAGTTTTAGGGATGGAAAGAAAAGTGTACATATTTAAGGGCAAATATGATGCAAGAGAGGTTGGTTGGGTTGGCAACAATTTCGATAGAATCTGAAGTTGCTAAACAAATTAATCTCGGTGACTTAGTGTCATCCTTTTCAAAAAAAAAGGCAAGGAAACAAAAATTTTAATTACCTATGGTCGTTTTTGTTTTGTGTTATTGATTACTTTGTATATATTTGTCCTATACAACTTCTCAGAAGATTAAAGAGTTAGGAGAGAGTTAATTAATCATTGTTGTTGTGGTTTATTTTGCGCCTAAATTTATATCCCAAGTTTTCATCTACTGCCAAGAATAGTAGGGGCGCAACAAAATAGTTTCGCCTAGGGCGCCGTAATCTCTCGGGCCGGCCCTGCCAGCACTTGTAGTTAGCTAAAAAAAATGTATATATATCGTTATATAAAAATCTATAATACTGAGTACATTTATCGCTGATGCGTTTCAAGCAGAATGCTCCTGTTCTTCTGTTCTTAATCAACTAGTTTTTGGGTTCCTAGTGATTAGCGAGTTATTTCCTATCCTCGAAGTTTATTAGGATTAGAAATATATAATCTACATTGTGTTTCGATTTTTCTTACTTTTTTAACCTCTGCTTGCTGTTTCTGGCTAGGGACATTTATATCCATAGAAACGCTATCCTTGTCTCAGGAATACGGATATGGATGAAACCACGGATCACGTTAAACAAGATGTTTGAGATAAAAAACATACTTTGATACAATTGACCAGTGATATTAAGATGACACCTTATTGGTAGACATCTGAGTATTTCTTTGCAGCTGTGGCATAATACATTGCAATAATTCTAGGTGTTTGGCTTGCTTTGACATTTATTTGCACATCCTTGATCAATTAAGTAAACTCAACTCCCATTACCATTCCTCCATGTTAAAAGTAATTACCATCTGTATAGAAGAAACATAAAACTCTAATATTTTTTCCAGGCAGATATTAATACTGTATGAATTATACTTTATTTAATGCATTTGCATATATAATTACGTGTAGTGTACTGTAATAGATCTGCCTGTCGGACCATAAAATGTTTTTCAATTGACACATAAGCTGACAATATTTTCAACGTATTTTTGCAGCGTATGCAATGAGCTTGTCAAATTGTTCATGCCTTGGTTTATTCAGATAGACTGTGCATCATTTAACAGATACAAATATTGTTTTTTCCTTGTGATTTATTCCTCTTCTTAATATTATATATGTAAGCCTTATAAATAAATTTTAATAGTTATAGATAAATTCCTGCCAATAATTCAATAACATATCATACATCTAATGCTAATCTGGCCAAGAACCTGACTACTACATATCATTGCTGATCATTTTGTTCCATGTCCATTGATATTGAGTTGGTCCCCTTGTCTCTGTTATAGCATCAAACTCTCTTCTGGGAAAGAATCCCAATAGTTTTCACATCCATTCAGCCAAATGAGCCTTAGTCATGTTTTGTTTGAAGGCCTGGCTCATAGTCAGCAATCCAATTCATCCCAAAGGATTTGAGATCATTGCTCTGGGTAGGATAATACAATTCACCCACACTAAGCTCAGCATATCATCTTTAACCTTCCACTTTATGCTATAGAGCTTGTGACCCTTAGGACCCCTGCATGCAGGTCACTAACCTCTGACAACTCCATGTACAATTATGAATTCGCAGAACCAAGGAGGTCATAGCTTTACTAGAACTTAGTGTCGGGGTCAAATCATTTTACAGCTGATTAAAATTAGGGCAAGAGTCATAATACTTGGTCATAGACTAATATTTATTGTGATTGAACACCAACTATAATATATGGAAGTGACTCACTGCCTAAAAATGGCTAAGGAAGTCAGCAATGAAGCATTGCCAAAATGAAAGGCCTGCTATGCCATTCCATAAATTGTAAGTACACTTTTTTTAAGAATTTGAATATGTATTTTACTATCAAAATGCCACATATCTTTACTTATGGTGATGAGTCTAAATGCTAAATGGGAGACATATGATGGCACTGCTATAGTGCTGTGATGGTATTACTGAGAAGTGGTCTGGAAGCTACTGACAGTATAGATGTTAATATGAAGAGGAAATGCTACAGAGAGGACTTAGGCTAGTTTCACACTAGCATATGGCAGAGCTGCGGAGGGATGCGGACTTCCTCCGTGAAACTCTGCCCACTGCCGCACCTCCTCCATTCAGCTCTGCCTACATCGGCATGCGGCCTGCATACCATAGCTTTAGCATTGGGTACGCAGGCCAAGCCAATGTATGCAGATGCCTCTGCATGCGTCGTTTTAACGGTACAGCGACCTGCGACGAACGCAACGTGTTGGATTTTGTTACGGTCACCGCACCATCAAAACCACGTAGGCGGAGATGAATGGAGGAGGTGCGGCAGTGGGTGGAGCTTCACGTAGGAAGTCTGCATCTCTCCGCAGCTCTGCCATACACTTGTGTGGAGCTAGCCTTAGATTGATTGATGTAGTTCCTGAATTTCAGCATGGTGCCAGAAAGCCTGACACTCAGATAACTATTTTTGAGCACAACTGTACAAAATTGGCTGCTACAATTAATCACATTATTACTGAATCACTAGATGTAAGATTCCCTGCCCCTACTCTCATACTTACCCAGCGCCATCTTTACCTTCTATCAGCACCACTCCACTCAGTCTTCAGTGGGTTTTGACCTGCTGAATCACGTGATTGATGGGCAAGCCAAAGAGCACTTTTCAATGTAAGTCTCTGAAAGCCTGGTTCTGTATCACATAGATTTACATTCAGAGCTTGTGATCACTACTTCTGACTTCCGGTCAGTCAGAAGTTGTGGAAAAGTGGGATTAGAGCGGTGTGGATAAGGCTAAGTGCACACGTAGCAGAAAATTTCTGCTCAAAAACCTGACTCCCTTCCCAGAAACCTCACCTTTTTTTCCGTGGCGTTTTTTGCTCGGTTTTGATGCGGTTTTTCCACAGCGGTTTCAAAAACGCATGGAACAAGCCAAAAACGCGGAAAAATCCACAAAATTAATGAGCATGCTGCGTTTTTTACCGCAATGCGTTTTTTTCGCGGTAAAAAATGCATCAATGTGCACAAAAAGTGCAAAATGCATAGAATGACTGGGAAGCTTATTTTTAGCGGTTTTATAGCGGTAAAAGAAGATGGTTGTGGGCAAGTATAAGACTAGGGTCAGGGACCTTAGATTAGAAGCACCACTCCAGTGCTGCAATAGAAAAAAATTCCCTTATTCTGAAGTATCCAAATCAATGATGGCTTCAGGAGCCATGTCATCTGCTTTTGTAGGTCCACTGTGTTTTATCAAGACCAAAGTCAGCACAGCCATCTACCAGGAAATTTTAGAGCACTTCATGCTTCCCTCTGCTGACATGCTTATTAGAGATTGAAATTTAATTCTCCAGAAGGACTTGGCACCTGTTCACACTGCCTAAATTGCCAATTCCTGGTTTAAAAACGTATCACTGTGCTTGATTGGCCAGCAAACTTGTCTGACCTTAACCACATAGAGAATCTATGGGGTACTGTCAAGTGGAAGATGAGAGACACCAGACCCAACAATGCAGACAAGCTGAAGGCTGCTATCAAAGCAACCTGGGCTTCCATAACACCTTAGCAGTGTCACAGACTGATCGCCTCCAAGCCATGCTGCATTGATGCAGTAATTGATGCAAAAGGATCAAGTATTGAGAGCATTTACTGAACATACATTTCAGTGGGCCATTTTGGATTTTAAAATAATTTTTTAAGCTGGTGTTATAAAGTATTCTAATTTACTGAAATAATGACTTTTGGGTTTTCATTGGCTGTAAGCCATAATCATCATTAACAGAAATAAGCACTTGAAATAGATCACTCTGTAATGACTCTATATAATATATGAGTTTCACTTTTTTTTTACTGAAGAACTGAAATAAATTAACTTTTTGATGATATTCTAATTTTGTGAGATGCACCTGTATATAGGCCACAAGTTGGAAGCGGGTGTATGGAGTGGGCTCATGCAGCAACCCCACCATACCCAGCAGTCAATGGCTGTGTATTACAGAAGCAAGACCTGCTGTCAGCGGCATTTAACTTGCATCGTGTTGAGTATCGACTTGCCCGTGATCGCAGGTCACCAATGGGTTGTCATGACAGCCGGAGGTCAGCTTATTACCGCGTGACTGTCATTACAGAACTCCTTTGAAACCCTGTCTATGGCACAGCTTCAAATGAGACTGTGATTTCTGCTATAAGCAGCAATGCTGAGGCATTGCTGCATATAGCACAAGCGTTTGGATGATTGCATCTTCAAGAACCCCAAGGGGGCTAAGAAAATCATTAAAAAGTAACAAAAAAGATTAAAAAATATGAAAAAAAGTTCTAATCACCCATTTTACTCTCCAGTGAAAATAAAGATATTATAAAAAAAACAAATATTTGGCATCACCGCATTAAGAAAATTCTGATCTATCAAAGTATAAAATTAAATTAAATTAAGTCGGTCAGTAAACACCGTAGACTGAAAAATTCAAGACTGCCAAAATCAAGCTACAAAGTCACATCTATCCCAAAATGGTACTAATAAAAAGTTTGGCTTGCTCTGCAAAAAATAAGCTATCATACAAGTCAGTGAGATGAAAATGGCAACACAACTCCAAACTTTTTTTTGCAAACTTCAGATTTTTTTCACCACTAAAACAACAAAGAAAACTGGACATGCTTGGTATTGCTGTAATTGTATTGATGAATGTGGAGACACAGCCTCAGACCACTAGCCAAAAATGCATGGACCAGGGATCGTCCCGCTGAATGCCCGCTCTCCCTTTAACATGGGTATAACACTAACCAAACAACACTGAGTGAGGGTAAAATGGTATGGCAATGCTTTATTGAACCACAAAACAGGCAGATAACGAGTAGAACAGTCCCAGCAAAATGCTCAAAGATGATGCACATTGCAGAGTCTCACCCTTCTGCTGAGTCGCCAGGATAATGGTAGCTTTCAATTCAGAGTTTCAGGGTCTACTACTCCACCTGAAGCTTGCACACAGAGGGGAGGGAATGACAAGCTTTGGAAGATGACAGTCCATTGAGGCACAAGGCCAGTTGACCCGAAGGTCACAACATGGCTTCTCAGAACATCTCCATGGAGTCAGGTGACTAGCAGGTCCCAATCCTGGTTTCTCCAAATGTATCCATGGTTCAGCTATGGTCAGTGGAGCAGATCTGTATTCTTCCAATTGGGACCGAGGTACCCTAAATTGTTTCCTGTAGTATGATGTCCTTCGTGATGAAGCCATGATGTATTGGCAGCAGTCCTGTAGGGTGCCCTGGATGTTTGGATGTCTTGGCAGAATCTCTAGCTGTCTCTCTCTCTCTTTCTGTGTCTGTCAGACTATATAGAGGCATGTAACCTATTTTTATACTTAACAAGTGCCCTTCATTCAGTTTTGACATAAAGGGTAAGAATGGATATGAGATCAAGTAACATTATTTGATTATTTAATCTATTTGTATAGTTTTTCCTCCTCTGTTTTGGAAGTCATCAATCTATCTAGCCTACACAATGCATAATAAGCATATCAGTAAACATCTCTAGTCATCAAGGATAAGAACACAATATGTTATATGAAATGTCAATATTACAGGCTTACCCAAGCAAAAGTATGTTTTCTAGACCAACACATAAATGCAAAGCCCAACATACAGATAACTGTCTTTTCTTCTTGGTTTGCTAAAAATAGACATCTGATTAATTAAGATACAATGCTGGGTCTCCACAATGAAGATAATTATATTGCATCATTATTTTTACTACAAAATGTACACAGTAAAAGCAATTCCCAAAAAACAATGTTTAAATTGTGTTTTTTTCACAATTTCACCGCACTTGGATTTTTTTTCGCATTTTTGAGCACATGGTAAAATGAAAGATGTAATTCAAAAGTACAACTTGCCCTGCAATAAAAGCAAGCCCTCACATGTCGATGTGGACAGTAAAATAAAAAAGTTATGGCTCTGGAAAGAATTGTAGAAAAAACGGAAACGAAAAAACAAAAAAGGACTGCGGTGTGAAGGGGTTAGAAACTCATCGCTTGGCTCATAATTAATAATATTTACATTCTTTGAACACAAAAAAATCCTTGAAATATCAACCAGTAATGCTTTAAAATTCTTCAGAGCATATCTTTGTCACTCAGCAAATGTATTCTTTTTCTATCCATAATTATGGAAAGTGTTTATTTTTCTGCTATGAGATACCGTATCCTTGATTTTTGTTGATGATGTTTTTCTTCACTAGTAATCTTCCCAAAGTACAATTGAATATAATTGCAATTTATGTGGTAGCCTGTGGAAAATGCAGTCATTCAGAGTCAGAAATTTTAAACAATTACTTTTTTTTAAATGACTTATTGTACTGGGTTATACACAGCACCATTTTTTAAAACATGTGAAAGCCTTTATTTATTTAAAGGCACAGAAGTATTTTAGAACACTGTGTAGCTGACATTTATTTTTTGATAATTAAATTACCATTTGTTGTTACAAAAAAATTATCAATGCAAACCTCTCCCTATTCTTCCCTCTAAGAAGAAATGGGAGAATAATACAGTACATTCATATAATAGATGGATATTTTTACAAAATAAATAAATAAGTAATAGAAATATGCAGTATATAAGCAATTTTATTGTACATAATATCAATAAGAAATCCATAGAAATATCTTATTTCATTTAGTGATTATTTTCCACTCTCCAAAAATAAATATAAAAATGTCAATGTGTAAAATGTATTAGAGCTAAAATCCAGAAATCCCAACCTCACAAAGGTTTAAACAGGACCTGTCACTTGCTGAAAAAATTGAGTTAAATATTTTATAAAATTCCCTGAGCTCCCCTGATTTTTCCACTTTTTTACATTTTGTGCAGCATCGATCCATTGCAGGAGTAGTCATAATTATTGCATTGGAGTGTGTCATAGATGTAATGGTTAAATGGGACCAATATCTAAACCGTCGCTTGAGAGGGAACATGTCACCACCATCATATTTAACATTGAAGCATGACTTATTTATAACTACGGAAGGGAAAAAAGAGCTAACATCTCTTTCCAATCCATATTCAGCCATGACCCCCTGCTGTGAGCAGGTAATTGAAGTGGGTTTTCTGCTGGAGAGCAGACACCAAGTTTGGGTTCAGTGTATACAAGACACTTTTTACCCCTGAGTGGGTAACTCTTCCTGTCTTCAAAGGTTATTATATCAGACACTCTGACACTGAAGTACAGTTGAAAGCATAGGTCCTATAGTTTTGGGAGACATATTTTTGGCATCATGGCAAAGTGACGAATGTAACACATTTAGTTACATCACAGTGTGGCCTGCCTATCAGCCCTGAATTAATATTGGCCAGATGGATGACTGTATATATACAGTATATGTATATGCCATGTTTTCGATCTATGGAAATGTAAAATTATGAGAGAAAATAAGGCAATAATATCTCCTGCCTGGAACCTCTAGTGGGCAGATATTCTGAAAGTTGGGGATCCCATAATTTTTGGGACTGGAGCCAAATACCATTGACCAGCCCCCTCTGAGCTCACCAAAAAGTGGTATGTGGGAGTGACTGTTATTTAATAAATACAGATTCTGAATTATAATCATTGTTCAGTACTGGGAGATACAGCTTGCTGTTGGACTGCGCAATTTTCCAATAGGAGGGCTCTCCTCTGGTAAGATCTGCACCTTTTCCCTGACATTATGTCTAGTCAATTTCTTTTGCTGATCGTTTTTATTTTATGTAATTGTATATACTGTGTTGTGATGTTCCCTTTTGTAATATCTTTTGAATATTTTTAGAAACACTGCCTACATTTCATATTTCATATGTGAAATTCAATATCTTTGTTCGTCTTGCTCTATAAACCACATCCTTGAAACCTTGTGAGGTTGTATGTTACCAGACACGGGTGTCCAATCAGCTTGTATAAATGATGAGGCAGATAGTTTTTCTTGGATTATTGCAGAGCTTAATGATGAACAATCATACCAAAGTATATATATATATATATATATATTCCATGCATTTAAATTAGATGTGTATACACAATACTGGAAGTGCACAATAACCAGCCTACTAGCGAAAACAGCTGAGTGCTTATCCATTAATCTTCAGTAAGTCAATTGCAAAATTGGCCTGATGATTGGAGGCAGCAGAGTGGTGGTTCAAGACCAAAAGGGGACAGATGTGGGACTTCTGTGAGATCCGCTGGCTGTCCCTTTGACAAAGTGCAATATGTGAACATTCTGATGGTAGTTCAATTGGGTATTTAGTCAGAGTTTCCTTTAGGGCGAGCACTTTTACTCCTCCCAATCACAGCTCGGCAGAATCTGAGACTACTAGATAAGCTGTCGAGCTGTGATTGGCAATGTTTGGAAGGGAGAGGAAAAGTGCATTCACCCTGAGAAGACTCTGAAGAAATGCCCAGTTGAACAATAAACAGAGATTTCACATAGTATGTTCCAGAATAAAGAAATGTGAACATTCTCTGCACTGGAGTGACACATTGCAAAAGTATTTCACTTAATTTTCTTGAGCATGTGACATGTTACGATTGAGTCACCGTAGGAGGCAAAAACAGAAATGCTAGCTAAGTCCAGAAAACCAGAGAAGTTGGCAGCTATCGGATTGCAGACCCCTGAACTTATCAACACAACTAGCAGTAGCCGTGGGGGGTTCCTACGATGCCCTAGACCCCTCGATCACAGCCGGAGAATTAAATAGGCCTAAAGAAAGAAAGGGGAAATCTAAACTGCCCCAGAGCAGACCCCAAAGCAATAGGCAGCCCCCAACATATAATGACGGTGAAGCAAGATGAAAACACTAACACAGACAGAAAGATAGACTGAGCAAAGACGGGGCCCAAGCTAACTACATAGGAAAGGACAGGAAGGCTGCTGTCTGCAATCCGTGAAAAACCCTATGAAAATAAGAGCCAACAGACTGACAGTGAAAAAGGCCCTGAAGACGCTAGGCTTCAAAAAGCTATGTCAGTACTCAGGAATATTGTGAAGACAGAGCAACAGGCAAAAGGAGATTCAGCTCACCCCAGCAGGGAATGGCAGAATCCAGAAAAGCAAGGAAAACAAAAACAAAACACAAATGCAACAGGGAAAGCAAAAAAACTTAGCTTTAGGGGAGCAGGAATCAGACTGGTGTCCTAGAAGTCCACAGAGAAATCACCCGCAGGGCAGAAGGGCGTCGGCAGCCTTATATCCAGTCCGTGACTCCACTCAGCCAGTCATCCTCATTAGACTCAGGTGCCTGATAATCAGGCTCATTACCTTCCTTTACCAGAATAGGGAGTTCACAAGACCTCAGTGACGAAGGGGAAAATGAACTCACAACAGTACCTCCCCCTTGAGGAGGGGTCACCGAACCCTCAACCACGCCACCAGGGCGATCAGGGTGAGCCCGATGAAAGGCACACACCAATCTTTTGGCATGAATATCAGAGGCAGAGACCCAGGAATTATCCTCCTGACCATAAACCTTCCACTTAACCAAATACTGGAGTCTCCGTCTAGCCAAACGGGAATCCAGTATTTTCTCTACCTCATATTCCATGTTACCTTCAACCAATACAGGGTCTGGAGGTGCCACCCCAGGAACAACTGGTTCAACAAACCTCTTCAACAAGGACTTATGGAACACATTATGGATTTTAAATGTGACAGGAAGAGCCAAACGAAAAGAGACCGGATTAATAATCTCCAAAATCTTGTAAGGTCCAATAAATCTAGGCTTAAACTTAGGAGAAGCCACCTTCATAGCAATATTTTTTGATGATAACCACACCATATCACCAATCTTAAACTGGGGACCAATGGTCCTATGTCGATTGGAAAAATGCTGGGCCTTTTCCTGGGAGAGAGATAACTTATCCACCACTTGGTCTCAGATCTGGTGCATTCTCTCCACCACAGTGTCAACACCTGGGCAGGCAGAAGGCTCCACCTGCCCTGAAGAAAATCGAGGATGAAACCCAAAGTTACAAAAAAAAGGTGACATCAAAGTGGCAGAACTAGCTCTATTATTTAAAGCAAATTCGGCCAAGGGCAAAAATGAAACGCAATCATCCTGATCAGCGGAAATAAAACATCTCAAATACGATTCCAAGGTCTGGTTTGTTCTCTCTGTCTGCCCATTGGTCTGGGGGTGAAAAGCAGAGGAGAAGGACAACTGAATTCCCAGCTTGGAACAGAAAGTCCTCCAAAATCTAGACACAAACTGAACTCCTCTGTCAGATACAATGTTCTCAGGAATCCCGTGTAAGCGAACCACCTGTTGCAAAAACAGGGGCACCAACTCAGAGGAAGATGGCAACTTAGGGAGTGGTACAAGATGAACTATCTTAGAGAACCTATCACAAATCACCCAAATAACAGTCATTCTTTGAGAGACCGGCATATCAGAGATGAAATCCATTTAAATATGGGTCCATGGCCTCCTGGGGACCGGCAAAGGCATCAACAACCCACTAGAGCGAGAACAAGATTTAGACTGGGAGCAAGTCCCACAGGACTGCACAAAATTCCTGACATCATGAGACAAGGTGGGCCACCAAAAAGAACGACTCACCAGATCTCTAGTACCAAAAATACCTGGATGACCAGCCAATGCAGAGCAATGAACTTCAGACATCACTCTCTTCTTCCACTGGTCAGGAACATACAACTTTCCACTGGGACAACACTCAGGTTTGTCCTCCTGGAACTCTTGTAGCGCAAGTCTCAAATCGGGCGAGATGGCAGAAAGAACTACCCCTTCGCCTAAGATGGTAGCAGGCTTGGTCACCACAGGAGAATCAGCAAAGAAACTCCTAGAGAGGGCGTCTGCCTTGACATTCTTAGTTCCAGGAAGAAAAGAGACAACAAAATCAAAACGTGTAAAAAACAAGGCCCACCTAGCCTATCTAGGGTTCAAGCGTTTAGCCGACTCTAGGTAAATCAAATTCTTGTGGTCAGTGAGGACCACAACTTGATGTTTAGCTCCCTCCAACCAATGTCTCCACTCCTCAAATGCCCATTTCATGGCCAACAGTTCCCGATTCCCCACATCATAGTTACGTTCAGATGGAGACAACTTTCGGGAAAAGAAAGCACAGGCATTCATTTTAGATGTTACAGGATCCTTTTGGGACAAAACAGCTCCTGCACCAATCTCAGAAGCATCCACCTCTACCTGGAACGGGAGTGAGACATCATGTTGCCGCAAAACCGGGGCAGAGGTAAATCTTCGCTTCAGCTCCTGAAAGGAAGCAACAGCCTCCGGAGACCAATTCAACACATCAGCACCCTTCTTAGTTAGATCAGTCAATGGCTTGGCAATACTAGAAAATTTTGCTATAAATTTCCGATAAAAATTAGCAAAACCCAAAAACTTCTGGAGGGCCTTCAAAGAAGTGGGCTGAACCCAATCATAAATGGCCTGTACCTTGGCCGGGACCATTTCAATAGTTGACGGAGACAAAATAAATCCCAAAAATGAAATCCTCTGTACTCCAAAAAGGCATTTCGATCCTTTGACATACAGGGAATTCTCCCTCAAGATCCGGAACACAGTCCGAATATGTTCCACATGAGAATCCCAATCCTTGGAGAAGATCAAAATATCATCCAGATAGATAATCAAAAATTTATCGACAAAGTCTCGGAAAATATCGTTCATGAAGCACTGGAAGACAGAAGGGGCATTAGTGAGCCCAAAAGGCATCACCAGGTACTCAAAATGTCCCTCCAGAGTATTAAACGCCATCTTCCATTCATCCCCCTGCTTAATGCGAATAAGATTATACGCCCCCCTGAGGTCAAGCTTGGTAAACCAGCAAGCACCTCTAACTCTAGAGAATAGATCCGAAATCAGGGGTAACGGATACTGATATTTAATAGTAATTTTATTGAGGGCACGATAATCAATACAAGGCCTTAAGGAACCATCCTTTTTGGCCACAAAAAAAAACCCGGCACCTAAGGGTGAAGAGGATGGCCTAATATGACCCTTCTCCAACGCCTCCTTAATATAGGACCACATAGCCTCGTGCTCGGGTACAGATAAATTGAAGAGCCGACCCTTGGGAAATTTACACCCCGGGCTTAGTTCAATTGCACAATCATAACTCCTATGAGGAGGCAAGGACGCAGACTCATTCTCACTAAATACATCATAAAAGTCCGCCAAATAGTCAGGAACATCATGCGACTGAGGAGAGGTGGAAAAAAACGGAGCCTCACTAAAGGCACACCGACAACCCCAACTCACCACAGACGCAGATTTCCAATCCAAAACTGGATTATGAATTTGCAACCAGGGAAACCCCAGAACAACGGCATCATGCAGACCATGCAACACCAAAAATCTGCAATTTTCTTGATGGTCTGGGGCGACCCGCATGACCACCTGGGTCCAAAACTGAGGTTTATTTTTAGCCAAAGGAGTAGCATCAATCCCCCTCAAAGGGATAGGCATCTGCAGAGGTGTCATCGGAAATCCACAATGTTTAGCAAAATCCAAGTCCATTAGGTTTAGCGCTGCTCCCGAATCCACAAAAGCCTTGGCCGAAAATGTGGACAGGGAGCAGATCAGAGTAATTGCCAGAAGAAACTTAGGTTGAACACCACCAACAGAAAACGTGTGTGCAAAGCATTTCTCTCGTTTAGGGCAAACAGAAATAATATGCGAGGCATCTCCACAATAAAAACACAGCTTATTACGCCTTCTGAACTCCTGACGTTGCGCCTTAGACAAAACTCTATCACATTGCATAGGTTCAGACGTCTGTTCAACCAGTGGCAACACCTCTCGTGCAATCCTGCGTTCACGCAAACGTCGACCAACCTGAATGGCTGATGACATAGAATCGTCCAGACCAGAGGGAACAGGAAATCCCACCATAGTATCTTTTACGGCTTCTTACAAACCCTTCCAAAAGAGAGCAGCCAAGGCATTATCATTCCAGGTAGTAAGAACCGCCCACTTTCGAAACTTTTGACAGTACAACTCTGCAGAATCTCGACCCTGGTTCAATGCCAACAGGGTCTTTTCAGCATGATCAATAGCATTAGGTTCGTCATACAACAACCCCAAAGCTTGAAAGAATGCGTTCACATTAGTCAGAATAGGATCATCTGGTTTCAAAGAAAATGCCCAATCCTGGGGATCGCCACGCAGCAAAGAGATGACGATTTTAACCTGCTGCGCGGAGCTCCCTGACGAGTTAGGCTTCAAGGCAAAAAATAATTTACAATTATTTTTGAAACTCAAAAATTTAGATCGATCCCCAAAAAATACATCAGGTGTAGGGATCTTTGGTTCAACAGCATGCGAATGAGCAAGGTAGGCGGAAATTCCCCGCACTTCCGCAGCGAGCTGCTCCACACGATCAGACAATTGCTTTATCTCCATTGAGAGAGAAAAAAAATTCCCCTTACGGCCTCAGAGATATAGAGGAAAGAATATACACACACCTTTTTTTTTTTTTTTTTTGCACAATTCTTTCCTGCTATTGAGTACCCTAGGATCTGCGGTATGGCGGGTGATTCTGTTATGATTGAGTCACCGTAGGAGGCAAAAACAGAAATGCTAGCTAAGTCCAGAAAACCAGAGAAGTTGGCAGCTATCAGATTGCAGACCCCTGAACTTATCAACACAACTAGCAGTAGCCGTGGGGGGTTCCTACGATGCCCTAGACCCCTCGATCACAGCTGGAGAATTAAATAGGCCTAAAGAAAGAAAGGGAAAATCTAAACTGCCCCAGAGCAGACCCCAAAGCAATAGGCAGCCCCCCACATATAATGACGGTGAAGCAAGATGAAAACACTAACACAGACAGAAAGATAGACTGAGCAAAGACGGGGCCCAAGCTAACTACATAGGAAAGGACAGGAAGTCTGCTTTCTGCAATCCGTGAAAAACCCTATGAAAATAAGAGCCAACAGACTGACAGTGAAAAAGGCCCTGAAGACACTAGGCTTCAAAAAGCTATGTCAGTACTCAGGAATATTGTGAAGACAGAGCAACAGGCAAAAGGAGATTCAGCTCACCCCAGCAGGGAATGGCAGAAACAGGCAAAGCAAAAAAACTTAGCTTTAGGGGAGCAGGAATCAGACTGGTGTCCTAGAAGTCCACAGAGAAATCACCCGCAGGGCAGAAGGGCGTCGGCAGCCTTATATCCAGTCCGTGACTCCACTCAGCCAGTCATCCTCATTAGACTCAGGTGCCTGATAATCAGGCTCATTACCTTCCTTTACCAGAATAGGGAGTTCACAAGACCTCAGTGACGAAGGGGAAAATGAACTCACAACAGTGACCGGTCCTCTTTAACTGTTGCTTTTTTAAAAGACTCAATACATAACACTGCTTGAGAAAATAAAGTGAGTGAAGTTAGCCTTAAACAGTTATCTAGCGGATCCTTACACATATGACACGCCCCAGAGGCCGTGGGATACTCAGCACCGGGCCTGTTAACTTCAATGGGAAATGTCACAGTGGGAGTGACCAGGTCTGTGGCCTCAGGCGGTCATGTAAAAGAGGTAGAGTTGAATGGGGATAAAGTTTATGTAGTGATTCGTGACGCCAGTTGGAGTGTTCGACTGTAGTATAGACGGCACTGCAGATGATCCCTGGGGGAGTAGATGGTGATGACAGTGCAGATGTTAAACCCTCTCCAACCAGGGCAGCACATGCATACCAAGGGTAGGGGTTTCATAATGAGTCAGTCACCAGAGACATTCATACGTGCATCCATCACTCACTCCTTATAGTCAGAAAATACTGGCTATCCTAGCGCATGGCCGAGCGGCCATGCGAACCTTTTATAGCCACGAGCGTCCGGACCTTCCAGGCTTCTCGGATGGGCCAATCAACACGAGCAGGACCTGAGCATGTGACCTTCGATCTCCAATGGGAGATCACACCACGGGCATGCTCAGTGGCCCGACATGAGGACTTAGTCCCTGGAGAATCTCGCTGCTGAGCAGCATGAATTGCCATAGCTGTGCCAGAGGTGGCAGCAGCAAGCAAACCCACGGAGCTGGTCTGGGCAGAGCGCCGGGACCAACGAGTTTGCTGAGCAAGCTCCTCTGCGGCTGGAGAGGAATGGGAGACCGCCGGAAGTAAGGCTCGGGATTCTCGATGTGCAGCGACAGAAATCCGATGCCTAACATTACCCCCCCTCCTCTCTGAGCCTCACTACACTCAAACTCTGGTTGGCTCTCTGAACCAACCAATTCGTCTTGGGATGATAGGCTGAGGAGAGATTTAGCTCAATGCTGAGCAGAGAGCAGAGCTCTCTCCAAAACCGAGGCGCAAACTGAGAACCCCGGTCACTGACAATTTTATCCGGCATGCCGTGCAGGCGGAAAACATGTTTAATAAACAACGCTGCCAGACCCCGGGCCGATGGTAGCCGAGAGAGTGGTACCAGATGCACTATCTTGGAGAAATGATCGGTGACCACCCAAATGACAGTGCTGCCACTGGACTTGGGCAGACCCACCACAAAGTCCATACCGACCAGCTCCCAGGGCCTGTCCGCAACCGGCAGAGGATAGAGTAACCCAGCGGGCTGCTGCCGAGAGGACCGATTCTGGGCACAAGAGACGCACGCCAGAATTTAGTCCCTGACGTTCAGGGGCCATATGCGGCCACCAGTACGTCCTCGCCAGGAGTTCAAAGGTCCGTTTGATCCCAAAATGGCCACCCACCTTGGACGAATGGGCCCAAGAGAGGACCTCCAGTCGCAGGTGGGCAGGAACTAAAGTCTTCCCTGGAGGTACAGACTCAAGAGCAACCGGAGCCACGGTCCTCAGGCTCTCTGATGGGACTATCAACTGAGGCTCCTCTGATGATGATGATACGACAGAGCAGGAAAGAGCATCGGCCCGGACGTTCTTCTCCCCGGAGAGAAAATGCAGCGTGAAAAGGAATCGGGAGAAGAACAAGGACCATCTGGCCTGGCGAGAATTCAGCCACTGGGCTGTCTGTAAATAGACCAAATTTTTGTGGTCGGTGAACACCTGGAATGGGTGGCGAGCCCCCTCCAGGAGGTGTCTCCACTCTGAGAAGGCCAGCTTCATTGCTAGCAACTCCCTGTCCCCGATGGAATAATTCCTCTCCGCCGGTGTGAAGGTCTTAGAGAAGAAGCATGGGTGCTTCTGACCTTGCAAGTCCTTCTGAAAAAGGACCACTCCAGCACCGACGGAGGAGGCATCCACCTCCAGGATGAAGGGCTTATCTACATCAGGGCGATGTAGAATGGGAGCGCTAGCGAAGTGGGACTTAATGGAGGCGAAGGCCTTGGAGACAGTCTCCGACCACAGTTTGGGATTTGCACCCTTCTTGGTGAGGACAACCAAGGGTGCGACCAAAGTTGAGAAATGGGGAATGAATTGGCGATAGTAATTTATGCACCCCATAAAGCGCTGCACCGCTTTGAGAGAATGGGGTTCCTGCCAATCCATCACTGCCCGTAGCTTGGCAGGATCCATGGCCAAACCCTAGGCTGAGATGATGTAGCCCAGGAAAGGCAAGGACTCCTGCTCAAACACACATTTCTCCAATTTGGCATAAAGAGAGTTGGCCCGCAGGAGGTCAAAAACTTTGCGAACATCCCTCCGGTGGGAGTTGATATCTGGAGAGTAGATGAGAATATCATCCAGATAGACTAAAACCGAGGTGGTAAGCATATCCCAGAAGATGTTGTTCACAAAGTCTTGGAAGACGGCTGGCGGGTTACATAGCCCGAAGGGCATCACTAGGTATTCATAGTGCCCGTCCCTGGTGTTAAACGCCGACTTCCATTCGTCCCCCTCACGGATGCGAATCAGGTTATAGGCTCCCCGCAGATCGAGCTAAGTAAACACTCTCGCTCCCCGCAGCCTATCAAACAGTTCCGATATTAGGGGCAAAGGATACTTGTTCCTAACAGTTATAGCATTAAGACCCCTGTAATCGATGCATGGACGTAATTCTCCATTCTTCTTTTGGACAAAGAAGAATCCCGCACCCGCCGGAGACACCGACTTCCTAATGAATCCTCTTGCCAGATTCTCCCTGATATACTGAGACATGGCCTCTATCTCTGGGAGAGATAGTGGATATACTCGACCCCGGGGAGGCTCAGCACTGGGCAAGAGGTCAATAGGACAGTCGTATGGGCGGTGCGGTGGAAGGGTCTCTGCCGCCTTCTTGGAGAATACGTCTGCATACTGTCGATATGGCTTGGGAAGCGAGGAGAGATCTGCAGGAACCTCAGAAGTGGCGACCTGTACGCAGTCCATCAGACACCTACCCTCGCAGGCCTTGCCCCAACTGAGGTTTTTTCCCGAAGACCATGTGGGGAGAGTGAGATTGCAACCAGGGAACCCCTAGGAGGACCTGGTCGATCCTTTCGGGCATAACAAGGAGAGACAGCATCTCCTGGTGAGAAGGAGACAAAGAGAATCTCAGTGGAGCCGTCTGGTGGGTGATTTGGGACGGGGGTGTCGCCCCATTTACCACTCTGATGGTGACTGGTTGAGGTAGCAAGACCAGGGGGACTGCGTGTTGTTGAGCGAAGGCAGATGACATGAAATTGCCCTATGCCCCTGAGTCCACACAAACCTCCACCATCAGAGTGGAGGAATTAAATTCCAACGCCCCTTTAAACAGGAGCTAGGAGGAAAAAGTCGCGGTGTCTAGTAGGCCCCCTCCGATAACCACCAGACGGGAGCATTTCCCGAGCACTGTGGGCACTAGTTAGCAAGATGCCAGTCTGCCGCCAGCAGAAGCAGACTGGAGGTACCCGCGCAGACCGGGTCCTGGACCCCGTGCGGGACACCTCCATTGCCTCTGGAGGCTTGGGAGGCTGACCGGAAGATTCCAGAGGTCTCGCGAAATTTGGAGCCAACTTATAACTTTGGCGGGACCTGGAACGCTCCAGCCCTCGCTCCGTGAAGCGAATGTCTATTCGGGTAGCGACCGTAATGAGCTCCTCTAAAGTGGTGGGCACCTCCCTGGTGGCCAGGGCGTCTTTGACGTGATCAGCCAGGCCTCTCCAGAATATGGATATAAGAACCTTATCTGGCCACTCCAACTCCAACTCCAAGACCAGAGTTCTGAAGAGGATGGCATACTGGCTGACCAAAGACGTACCCTGGGTCAGAGCCAGCAACTGAAGTGCGGTGTCGTGCGTGACCCGAGGACCCAGGAACACATGCTTCAGAGTGACCAGGAAATGGGTGGCACTCTGTACCAGGAGATCCCACAGCGGGGTGGCCCACTCCAGGACCCTGCCCGACAGGAGGGAGATGATAAACCCCACCTTGGCCCGCTCGGAGGGAAATCGTGTGGCCAGCAACTCCAGGTGAATGGAGCACTGACTCACGAAAACCCTGCGTGAAGCACTATCGCCCGAGAACTTCTCGGGCAGTGGGAGGCAGGACAAGGTTGGGGCAGGGCTGGCCGTGGAGACACGGGCGACAGCCTCTGTAGCTGCTTGGTCGGCGACCGAAGTAACATCCGCAGCTAAGGTGGAACGCTCTAGCGCTGCCAACCTACCCTCCAGCTGCTGGATGTATCTATGCAGTCGCTATTCGTCTGCCATTACTAGCCAGACCCTGGCGCTAGGATAATGTTAGGGCTGGCGGAACGCACCAGATTATAAAATAGTAGAGTGCGTTCGCAGCCCGGGGTCCACTGTGCAGAGGTGGTACTCTCACGGTCACGCGTGTCCCTGGATGCAGCGAGTACCGCAAGGCGAACCCATGACACGCGTGACCCTGGATACACCGCCTCCAGTGGGGCGAATTTAAATAATAACACATGCAGCTGGATACGCCGCCTCCAACTGGCGAATTTAGATATTACACGTATATGTAAAGTAGTCTGGAAACCCCGCCTCCAGTAAGGCGAATTTAAATAATAAAGGGGAACCTGGGTAACATTAACAATGGTGGGCCTTGCGATAGGGAATAGGAAGTGGAGACCTCCTGTACTCCCATGAGCAAGTGTCCCTGCACTCCTAACGTTCCCTATGCCGGTTCCGCACCGGGCGACGCACAAGAACCTAAAAACCCTAGCTCGCCCTAAACCTAAACCCTCACTAGGGAATTGGTCGGTGCTGAAACTAATCCCACCACTGCACTAAACACACATGAGGGAAAATGACAATACAGGGGAAACACCACTTAGCTTTGCTCTGTTGCGTACGCTCCTAGCAACAGAGCCCTCCACCTGTGTGCATCTTCTCCTCCACCCGGATCCATCACCATAACTGGATCCTTCACCATAGTGCAGCCTTAGAGCAGAGTCCACCACCAATTGCAGAAGTCCAGTAACAGAGTCCCAAAGATGAGTTCAGCTCCTGCCCAAAAAGTCAAGCATGCTTGTGTCCAGCTCTCAGCAACCAAATCCCGCATGCTGAGTGCAACTCTCTCCATAGTCGTCACTCCACCAAGCCATGCAAGCACTTCCTGTCGACACCATAAACTGTGACTCCACCACGCCTTGCCAGCCCTTCTTGCAGACCACATAGCTGCCACTCGTCCCCTCTGGATGGGATGCGCAGGACTCATGTTCAGCTCCTTCCTCACCCAGGCTTGCTTCCCAAATGACGAACACATTATCACCAACAGTCATCAAACACACCTGAATTCTTTTATAGAGCCTCACACCTGATTTATAATTACGTGCACTAAACCAAAGAAACTAAAGTGCACTACCACTCACCACCACCGGGGCAACTTAGAATGAACGACACCACGTGTAATAATTCTAATGGCCACCGGGGGCAATCACATCACTTTGGCACCTAGCCAAAGGAAAAAAGTTCACTTATCCATTTAATCTGTCAGATCCACGCTGGATCATGACAGGTACACTGCTGCTAGGTAATGGCAGAAGAGAAGAGCGGCGTGAAAACAGTCACACGTGGGTTATGCCACCCAGTGTGAACAGGAGCGGATTCTGTTACTTCACAGAACCGCACAGCCGCTTGAAAGTGAATGCCGGAGCCTGTTTAGCTCACAGAGCCCGGCCACAGAGCGCACAGCAAACAGCCACAGAACTCCACCCCAAGGCACGGGGTTAGAGTCCTTCTAGGCCACTGAGCGCACGGCGTCGCTGCCACGAACGCCGCTATAGACACTGGCTAAGGAGTGTGGAGCACTTGCTCCGAGGCATGCCGAGTCACTAATAGTGACTAATATCTGAACCAACTCTGTCCTACCTACGCATAAGCCTGGGCACTAGCAGGCTAGGCTGCACAACACATGCATACCAAAGGTAGGGGTTTCATAATGAGTCAGTCACCAGAGACATTCATACGTGCATCCATCACTCACTCCTTATAGTCAGAAAATACTGGCGATCCTAGCGCATGGCCGAGCGGCCATGCAAACCTTTTATAGCCGCGAGCATCCGGACCTGCCTGGCTTCTCGGATGGGCCAATCCGAACACGAGCAGGACCTGAGCATGTGACCTTCGATCTCCAATGGGAGATCACACCACGGGCATGCTCAGTGGCCCAACATGAGGACTTAGTCCCTGGAGAATCTCGCTGCTGAGCAGCATGCATTGCCATAGCTGTGCCAGAGGTGGCAGCAGCAAGCAAACCCATGGAGCTGGTCTGGACAGAGCGCCGGGACCGACGAATTTGCTGAGCTAGCTCCTCTGTGGCTGGAGAGGAATGGGAGGCCGCTGGAAGTAAGGCTCAGGATTCTCGCTGTGCAGCGACAGAGATCCGATGCCTAACAGGCACAGAGTAATAAGGCAGGAGACAAGGAAAGTCACTTTATCATTTACTGTAGTTCAGGTGTAGTTCAGAGGAAATATTACAACTCTCACCAGGTTCCAGTCTGCTCTGGAGAATGGGAGTTATCTTTCCTTGCTGTGACTCAGTGTAACTTCCTGCTATTCTAATCCCTTCTGGGACCAAGGCTTCCCAGAGTTTAGAACTTCCCAGTATTGCCTCTATTCACTGTGTATTTCGCCTTCAGCAACTTGCAGCTTGAATCAGCAGCTCAAGTTCCCACTTGCACTATCCATCACTGATCCTAGGTTGTTGCAGTATTTCTGAGGGAAAACACTTTACTGCTGGTTGTATAATCCCACACAGTCTCTCAGCTTACCACCCTGCTCTGAAAGCATGTATGGTCTAGGGGCTGGCACCCTGATGCTTCTTAGCTCTCATGCCTGGGTCGAACACATGTCTCATCATGGCTTCCAAGAGATCTTCCTCCTTCTTCACACTGAGAACAACAACTCGCCCCCCCCCCAGTTAGGGTATGTCTGCAAAGCTCTCAGCTTCAGACAAGTGAGGGAGTGAGGCAAATTGTGTGTGTTGTGGTCTCTAGCAGAGAAAGCATAACTCCCATTGCTCACAAAACACATTCAAAACAGTACATATTTAACCCTTTTGTGGCAATAAAGACGCAGGGCGCCACACATACATATAAATAAATATGTTTTCCTTAAAGATTCTTCAAATATTAGTCAGACTGAAAGTAGAATGGTAAAGTAAAATGAAGATAAAGGTTAGATATACCAAGGGGAAGAACAAGCTGCCTAGCGCAAAAATGTGATGCAAGCAAATGCTTGCAATTTTGTGATGAAGAAACAGGGACGCAAACCATTCATTTCTATCAGAAGAAGATTTTCATTATGAGCAGGTTCTTATGACTTGGACAGCAGACTTGGAGTGATAATGCTTTTTATCTAGCCTTTTATTCTCATTTTAACAATGGATGCACACAAAGTACATTGCAGAAAAGGACCCAGCAGGAAGGTATTTTCTATAGTTAATGCCAGTGTGTGTTTAGATACTGACAGATGAATGTACGAGACCTGAAAGAAACATATTTGAAAAGTTCCCAAACACATTTCCTAAGTATTAGTTTATGGTATTCCAGGCACAGCAGGCTCTAGACTTCTTCTTTTTTCTTCAGTTTGATTTAGAGTAAAATCAGAGGCTGATATCCTGTAAGTCTCCCTCTTTTGTTTGAGCATGTAAGACACAGGGTGACAAAGGGTGAAGATCATAAAAGAACAAGTACAGTAAGAAGATGGCAGTTTGTACAATTACATCAACAGCAGTGGAAACATGAAAGCAAAAATAGACCCCGAATCTACCGGCTTTCAGACATAACTATATATGCATGTAATACTGGTGTATAGGCCTGTCTATGACTGAATATGATATGCAATACCTTTAATAACCGTCAGAGTAGCAGACATCTAGTCTCTAAAAAGCATGAGACTTTCAAATATATTTATGTTCTTGAAATACTTCTCTGCCAGTCCCCGACTCCGCACTATGATACAATGAAAGATAATAGAAGAAGCATAGAGATAGTCAGGGTAAGAACAGGCATGCTCAATCTGTCACAATCATCCTAGCTGGGAAGACCCAGGTGCACTATGTAACGCACCAACATTTGTGACAAGTGCCCTGACAAGCTTTTGTGATCGTGATTTCATAACCATTAGTACTTATATCTATCCATTATGACTAGCTGTCCTCTTCCTGTAGTCAACTCATAGAAACCCTACTGTCTATACCTAGTAAATGACATGTGTACACAATACGCTCAAAACTAACTTTAGTTGTGTTATATTTAACTTTATTTTGATTAATTTCCTGATAAGCTCCCCCTTTTCCTAAAACATTTTCAAAATTGAATTACACTAACTCTCTCAGCGGGAACCAGCGTGGCACTCTTTAGCTTTTCCACAATCACCAGTCTGTGTCTTATAATTTTTGCCCTATTGAAATCTAAGTAGTATTTCAGTTTCAATTTATACCAAAACAAGATAAAAACACATTTAAAAATTGACTGCGCTCCCTGTTGGTTTTTTACACTTGATAAAGATGCCGGCATGGCATTGAAACGCATGGTGGATAAAAAAGAACCTTCTAAGAATATTGCAGCAAGAGTTACTTTCCACTAGCGCAGCCAATTCTTAAATGTGTTTTTATTCTGTCTTGGTTATTTTCATCTGATGGATTTTCTCCCAACCACAGGCCAGCGGCAGTTGGCTATCTAAACCTTTATAGCGGTTGTGTCAACACAGGTGAGCAAACCTATTATTTTCACTGTCTCCTATATTGGGAATTTACCCTATTGTGCGCTCTCTCTTCACAGTCACGGTTTCCTAAATTTTTATATTCCCAGGACAAAACTTCTATTATCTTAATAACATTGACTGTGAGTCCATGTATTTTGACTCTTCCTCTTCCAAGTGCCCTGGTATCTTACCTGACCATGAGTTCTTGAACCTTTCAACCATATTGAATTCTACATTTCCATGAAGATTAAAAACACATGAGACATGCACAAGAATGAACAGGTCAGTAAGAAACTGTTCACACCACCTAAAGACTGAAACAAAAAGAAAAAACGCAGTATGACAAACGTGCAAAAATACTCTGTTGTAAAAAATACTTAACAGTAGACAGCCAGTGCTAGTAAAAAATGATAACAAGAGCAGGGTATTTAGTTGATACGTTTTTTGCAAAAAATGTATACAAAGCCACTCCACCACGTCACTGTAACCCTTTTCGGAGCAGTCCTATCTAATGTGTTTAAAACCTGATCATGTGAAGAATACCTACATGAGCAGGATTTAGAAAGGCACTGCACGGTATGGGCATGCTGGGCAAATTGGCTCTTGTGCATGTCCCACAAGAGAGAGGCGGGGATCTCCCAAAGCTTTCATAAGTAAAATATTAATGAATTAAAAACACATGAGACATGCACAAGAATGAACAGGTCAATAAGAAACTGTTCACACCACCTAAAGACTGAAAAAAGAAGAAAAAACGCAGTATGACAAACATGTAAAAATACTCTGCTGTAAAAAATACATAACAGTAGACAGCCAGTGCTAGTAAAAAATGATAACAAGAACAGGGTATTTAGTTGATACATTTTTTGCAAAAAAATGTATACGAAGCCACTCCACCACTTCACGGTAACCCTTTTCGGAGCAGTCCTATCTAATGTATTTAAAACCTGATCATGTGAACAATACCTACATGAGCAGGATTCAGAAAGGCACTGCACGGTATGGGCACGCTAGGCAAAATGGCTCTTGTCATGTCATTTTTTATAATTTTTTACTAGCACTGGCTGTCTACTGTTATGTATTTTTTACAACAGAGTATTTTTGCACGTTTGTCATACTGCGCTTTTTCTTTGTATTTCCATGAAGATTGTGTGCAGTGCAATTCTCTGTTTTGTACAGTACATCCTTTTCTTGACTACAATTTTTATAGACAACTTAGTATCACTATTGTTACTGCTGACTGCTTGTACAAGTGTATATTTTTTAACCTCTTCCAGACATACAATTTTATTACCGTATATACTCGAGTATAAGCCAAGATTTTCAGCCAATTTTTAAGGCTGAAAGTGCCCCTCTTGGCTTATACTCGAGTGATTGTCCCGGTTGGTTGGAGGGGAGGGAGAGTGTGGCAGTCAGATCAGGCTCACCCCCTCCTGGCGCCATGTCTGCAGTCCCTGCTTCTCAGATGGTCTCTGGCGCCGCAGTTCTTCTTGTGTTCAGCGGTCACGTGGTACCGCTCATTAAAGTAATAAACTTAATGAGCGGTACCACGTGACCGCTGAACACTGGAAGGATCTGCCAGAAACCACGGGAGAAGCAGGGACTGCAGAGACATGCCACGAGGAGGTGAGTATGACAGGGAGGATGGGGGTACCATATTCACCTGCCCACATTCCACTGCCGCATGCTGCTCCGTCTCTGTCCTCTGGCTGTGATGTTCAGGTCAGATGGCATGATGACATGATTAGTGCGTGCCCTCTGCCTGAACAGTCACTGCAGAGACCCGGAAGACACAGCGTGCATGGCAGTGGAATGGGGACAGATGAATATCGCAGGTGTCAGGGCCCTGAGCCAGTGGTGACACTGGCACCTGGCCCCCATAGTGTGCTGGTGTCCCCCCGACAGCTCAGGACACTGGCACCTGGCCCCCAGCGACAAGATGTGAGTATGTAATTTTTTTTTTTAATTGCAGCAGCATATGAAGCATATACAGTATATATCTAAGGAGCATCTTATGGCGGCCATCAAACTTTTTGGAGCAGCATATGGGACATCTTCTATGGAGCATCTTATGGGGCCATAACCTTTATGGAGCAGCATATGGGGCATATTCTATGGAGCATCTTATGGGGCCATTATTAACCTTTCTGCAGCATTATATGGGGTGTATTTTGTATGGCGCATCTCATGGGGCCCATCATGAACTTTATGGAGCATTATATGGAGCTCCTGATTCAATATGGATATTCAAAAAAATTTAACCAACTGATTTCTCAATTTTTTCTACTTTTATTGGTATTTATTTTTATTTTTGAAATTTACCATTAGCTGCTGCATTTTCCACCCTTGGCTTATACTCAAATCAATACATTTTCCCAGTTTTTTGTGGCAAAATTTGGGGCCTCGGCTTATACTCGGGTCAGCTTATACTCAAGTATATGCAGAACTTAAGTGATTTAATAGGTGAAACAAATGTCGAAAAATTGAGACCCATGACATTTTCATTTTTTGATCGATGGAGCTGAGAGAGGGCATGTTTTTGTGGTGTGAGCTTATGTTTATATTGATACCATTTTGAAATAGATACAATCACATTGAACAATTCTTATCCATTTTTTTGTGATATTGTGGCAGCCAAAAATATGCAATTTGGATTTGCTTTATAGTATTTGCCTATTAGGATAATTTGTTTTATTTTTTTATTGACCGGACTCTTACAGATGTGGAAACATTGTGTATATATATAAAATGTAAATACATATTTTTTATTACTATTTTTTTTCCTATATTTATATATTTTTAAGGAGGAAACAGGGGGATTTTTAAAAACATACTGTATGTTTACACTGTAGTAAAGTGATAATTTGATCGCTGATGCAATATAAGGGAACAGCTCAATATATCTTAGCATACCATGGTGTGCTCGTCTTCACAGGATCACTGTCTTAGGTAAAGAGGCCTTCAGCAGGCCCCAAGCTTCCATGGCAACCCAACAGTGCCCAACAGTTGTGTTGCAGAGGGATAATGGGCACCCCTGTTGTCAGAGTTTGTCATTGCATTCAAGGGGTTAGCATCAACGGGTAGAGCTACACTTAACTGGATACTGTTAGAGACAGATTCTAGCTTTTATAATTTATTTTTCAGATTTTTAAAACCTTTTATTTTATTATATTTGTTAGTGACTTAAACCTTTGATCACCTGATCATTTGTACTATATACTGAACTACATCAGTATTGCAAAATGTTAAAAAAAATAATGGTCTCATATAAATGCCAGCCAGATGCTGGTCTTCATAGGAGAATCATCAGCTATTAAAGATAGATGATGGCTGAATAACATCAGTCATCATCTGCCAGGAAAGATGCGGGCTCATCTCATCAGCCATCATCAAAGACAATGCCCTGACAAAAAATGTACCAGTATGTCATATGTTGGGTAAGGGCTAGGATTGATCCAATCTGGAAAGATTCAAATTCAGCAAATCACACAGATTTTACAGGAAAATTTGATTTGCAGTAAAGCTATTTGACGCAAATTAAATGATCCTTACTATGTTGTGGGGTCTATCCAGACCCCAGAGCATAAAAAACTTTGGATCTAAAAAAAAATGTTAATATTCACCTCACTGTCACCTGTTCTGCCAGCTCAGCAGCCTCCCATCTTGTACTCCAAGACCCTTCTATTCTCCTTCCCCTGTTGCAACCATCAAACCATCCTCTTCCTGGTTCACACCAAGCTGTGGCTTCTATGGTCGCCTACATCTCTGAAGTCATCGTGCTGATTGTGCCTTGGGCGGCGCACATTGTGACATCATGTTGTCACAATACATGCCGTAATGCCACAGCACACAGTGAAGTCAGAGGACTAATTAACAATGGAAGTCATAATATGGAGTAAAGCAGAGCTAAGATTCACTCTCCCAGGAGACGTGGAAAATAAGAGACCCAGAGGACAAGGCAGGCTGCAGAACAGATGAGGGGTGAAATAAGTATTAATTTTTATTTCAATCATTTGCTTGGTCCTCTATGGTTAAGCAAAATGGTGGCCAGAGCCAGAAAAAAATAATTGAAAAAAAATTACTTAAAAAAACCTAAGAATTTTTGTAAACTTTAAGGAGAATTTAATTTCTTTGTGATAAATTTGCTAATCTCTACTACATGTGCACATAATTTTTTGTTGCTTTTGTTCATTTGCTAAAGCAAAGGTTAAAGGGAGTCTCCACTTATAGTTGTTAGCCCAGTATTACTAAGGCAAAAATCATCAAGTCTGTTCCTGTGTTCCTATTTCAAATATGCATTTTCGTTAAAAAAAAAGGCAGTAACCTGTATATCTTTTATTACTAAAGAGTACGGTTCATTGTAAAATCTTTTTTTTTTTTTTGCTTATGTCAAACAGCCAAAACTTAGAGTGATCAGACCCATACTAACCAGCAAGTTATCACATTTCCCAACAATTCCAAAGATGGGAATAACCCTTTAAACATAATCTTACTTTACCACAGCTCTAATATATGTGCTATACAAAAAAGGCATTTTAGATTTAATTTTCCCAATGTGACTATGAGTGCACTAGCTCTTTAAATACATTGTAGATTTCTTGGTCTCGGTAGATTCAGTTGGCTTTCATTCTCCTATTGTGAGAAGTACTTGTTGCTTCTAGGCAGACCAAAAATAATGTCTTACAGATGTGTGCAGCTTGGAAACAATGCAACTGCACATGCCTTTCCTCTGTACAATAACAAGCTTATAATTACTGATCTGTTCATTTCCTCGAGGAACAAGCAATGCCAATGTTTTATTGCTGAAGAATATACATTGCATATTGCTTCCATTAACAATTGGAATGTACGCTATGATGCCAAATGTATTACACAATATGAATTTCCAGAAACTGGCTCACATCGTAATACAGGCTACCACAAATACTTCTACATTTGCTTTTCGTTTGGATATGAAACTTTAGATTTACTAAGTGTTAAGAAAATATCTGAAAAATCTCTCAAATATTCTTATCCCTGAAAACTTATTTCTGGAAACAAGAGATTTAAAATAAATGCAAGGAAGAAAAAGCCTCATGTAAATTGCTTCCCTTTATTTACATGTAATTGTGAGTGTAGAGTCTTGTATCATTATGAGGACATGGGCGAAGCAGCTATGATAAGGCATGACGACACTTGAGGGCCTGTCACACTAAGCGATATCGCTAGCAATATAGCTATAACGTCACTGGTTTTTGTGACGTTATAGCAATATTGCTGGCGATATCGCTATGTCTGATACTTACCTCCGACCGCTCCCCCACTGGTTATCGCTGATCGCGCGAGAACGTCCTGGGCCGCTTCTCGTCGTCAGCTTCCTGCTGTGCTTCCTGCTTTGGAGATGAGCGACGCGTGGACGTGGGCGGGAGGATGTCAGGATCACCTTGTCTGACAGGTAAGTAGCGATCCCCGTCCCCAGCGATGTCACTAGTGAGATCTGCCTGTGTGGCAGATCACTAGCGACCACTTAGCGATGCACTAGTGATCCTGACCGCGTCATATCACTGGTCGGGATCGCTGGTACATCGCTAAGTGTGACAGTACCTTTGGCCACATCACAGGACAAAATCTCCACTATCGGATGGTGTGCTAATTTATCACCAATACAAGGCACCCATATTTTTATCATGTCTAAGGTAGAAGCCATTTTACAAATAAAATCACTGGTATTTTGTCCAGATTATTAAAGTTGAACTCATGACTTTATCTTAAGGCCTCTATACACACATAACCACCTAATTTCAGCTGATGTCCACAGCAATTTTTGGGCCTCTCGATTGTTCTGTGCCGTCATATGTGCTGTAAGAGTGATGACATTGCTGCAGCCCATCGACATTGCTGCAATCTGTCAACAAAGATCAATTGCAATTTTCAAACTTTTATTTTTTATGCCCTTAAATCAGAGAGTTATGCCAGACAAAATAGATAATAGAAACATTTCCCACATGTCTACTTTACATCAGCACAATTTTTGAAAAATAACTTTTTTGCTAGGAGATAAAAGTTGACCAGCGATTTCTCATTTTTCCAACAAAATTTACAAAACCATTTTTTAGGGGCCACATCACATTTGAAGTGACTTTGAGGGGCCTATATGACAGAAAATACCCAAAAGTGACACTATTTTACAAACAGCACCCCTCAAGGTGCTTAACACCACATTCAAGATGTTTATTAACCCTTCAAGTGCTTCACAAGAATTATTGGAATGGGAAAAGAAAAAAATGAACATTTAACTTTTTTCCCAAAACTTGTAGAGACTTTTATTTGATGGATGTGTATAGATATCAGCACATCAGTTTATGATTAACTGAAACACTAATAAAAATAATGCCTTTTTATTGCCTTTTATGCCTTTTCTAGTCCTGATGTTCAAAATAATTCTTTATGTTGCTTAATAGAACTGTGGTGAGCACAGACGTTCTTGCTTTTTTCTCTTTTATTGATTTTTAATAATTGATCATCCAACATTAGGTTTCATAAAATGGGCGTGTGTGGGTATAAATATACAAAACTGATTAAAGACAACTTTAAAAATAACTTCAACATAATTATGAATAAGGTGCAAATAATAAAGACTCCCTTTTAAAACCATCTTTATTCTTAAAAAAAAGCACAAAACTAAGATGAATATTAATTTATATACTTTTATTCCCAAGAACATAGATAAAGTCTCAACTACTAAACCAGGAATTGGAGAAGCAGGAAGCTCATCTGCATATTTCTGGTGCATTCTGGGAAGAGGAGAAAAGTCGCCTTAAGCTGATTGATCGCTGGGACTTGCCGTGTCTCGCTGTTTGAGGACATCGCAAAACCAGGGATTGGAGAAGCAGGAAGCTCATCTGCATATTTCTGGTGCATTCTGGGAAGAGGAGAAAAGTCGCCTTAAGCTGATTGATCGCTGGGACTTGCCGGGTCTCGCTGTTTGAGGACATCGCAAAACCAGGGATTGGAGAAGCAGGAAGCTCATCTGCATATTTCTGGTGCATTCTGGGAAGAGGAGAAGAGACACCTTAAGCTGATTGATCACTGGGACTTGCCGGGTCTCGCTGTTTGAGGACATCGCAAAACCAGGGATTGGAGAAGCAGGAAGCTCATCTACATATTTCTGGTGCATTCTGGGAAGAGGAGAAGAGACGCCTTAAGCTGATTGATCGCTGGGACTTGCCGGGTCTCGCTGTTTGAGGACATCGCAAAACCAGGGATTGGAGAAGCAGGAAGCTCATCTGCATATTTCTGGTGCATTCTGGGAAGAGGAGAAGAGACGCCTTAAGCTGATTGATCGCTGGGACTTGCGGGGTCTCGCTGTTTGAGGAAATCGCAAAACCCATCATAGACTGCATCAGCAATAGCAATATGGAAGAGAAGAAAATCCACATGGTCACCTGCAACACATGCTACATGTTTACGGATCTTCCGGCCCAAAAACTCAACTTTACCTGTCAGAAGTGCAAACTTGTTGCCCTCTTAGAGGAAAAGGTGCAGGGACAGGAAGAAAGAATAGTAACATTGAAGGTAATTAAAGAACATGAGGACTTCTTGGATGAAGCAGAAGCAACCATTCAGGATACGGAAAGTGAGAAAAGCTTCAAAGCACATACAGAGGCTGAAAAGTGGAGCCATGTGACGAAAAGAAGCAAACGGATCAAGTGCTCATCAGCACCCACACAGCTTAGCAACCAATATGAAGCCCTCATGCTGGAGAACAAAAATGGCACAGCTCAGGATGATACCGTATCTACAAGAGAAGACACACTATCAACAAAAGAAGTTACTCTGTCGGAAACAAATGACACCCAAAAACACTCACGAGCAACAAGCAGTACGTCCGGAAAGAAAAGAAGAATAGTAGTTATGGGCGACTCACTACTAAGAGGCACGGAGGCAACTATCTGCAGGCCGGACATAACTGCACGAGAAGTATCCTGCCTCCCAGGAGCAAAAATCAAGGATGTGGCCAACAGGATATCAACTATCCTCAAATCCAAGGACAGCTACCCTTTCCTACTGATACATGTAGGCACAAACGACACGGCAAGAAATGACCAACCAACTATCTGCGAAGACTTTGAAATTCTGGGGAAGAAAATGAAGGAACGGAACGTACAGGTTGTATTCTCATCAATCCTCCCAGTCGATGGTCATGGCATCAGAAGATGGAATAGGATACTAGAGGTGAACAACTGGCTATGACAGTGGTGCAGGCAGCAAGGATTTGGATTCTTGGACCATGGCATGAATTACCTCTACAATGGACTTCTCGCAAGAGATGGGATACACCTCACAAAACCTGGGAAACACACATTCGCCAAAAGACTTGCCACACTCATCAGGAGGGTTTTAAATTAGAAGAAGAGGGGATGGGAGGAAAAACAGCAGACAACATGCAGCAGAAGGACAAACTAATCATGGATACTACATGTGGTAAAGAGGACCCAAGACAGGGTACTCAGAAGGAAGCTAAGAAAAAGGAAGCAAAACTTGCATGCTGACCAACGCAAGAAGCCTGACCAATAAGATTGAAGATCTGGAGTTGGTAATGTATGGGGAAAAATACGACATAGTAGGAATAACTGAGACATGGTTAGACGACAGCTATGACTGGGCGGCTAACTTACAAGGATATGATTTTTTTAGGAGGGATCGTAAAAAAAGGAAAGGGGGTGGAGTCTGTCTATATATAAAGTCCACTTTAAAGCCCACACTAAGAGAAGATATACAAGAGGGAAATGAAGAGGTGGAGTCTCTATGCGTGGAGATACAAGGAGGGAAAAGTAATAAAATTCTCATAGGGGTTTGTTATAAGTCACCAAATATAACAGAAACCACTGAAAATGTATTATTGAAACAAATAGACAAAGCAGCAAATCACAATGATGTAATTATTATGGGGGACTTCAACTACCCTGACATAGACTGGGAAACTGAGACCTGCATATCTCAGAAAGGAAACCAATTTCTGTCAGTGACCAAGGATAATTATCTGTCACAACTTGTGCAGGGCCCAACTAGAGGGACAGCCCTTCTGGACTTAATTTTAAGCAACAGGCCAGATAGAATAGCAGAAGTACTAGTCGATGGGCACCTAGGGAACAGTGACCCAATATAATACAATTCCACTTGTCCTTCAGTAAGGTGCCCTGGAAGGGGGTTACAAAAACGCTGAATTTCAGGAAAGCAAAGTTTGATCAGCTTAGAGAGGACCTTCGCCGAATTGATTGGGACAATGTCCTCAAAAATAGGAGCACAGAAAATAAATGGGAAATATTTAAATGAGTTTTACACACCCACTGCGAGCTAGCCATACCTTACAGAAATAAAAGGGCTAGGAACAGGAGAACACCAATGTGGCTAAATAAGGATGTAAAAAGGGCAATAAATAACAAGAACAAGGCATTTAAAAAGCTAAAACAAGAAGGCAATGAAGAAGCATTAAAAAGTTATAGAGAAAAAAAATAAAATGTGTAAAAAACAAATACATTTAGCAAAAGTGGAAACTGAGAGACTCATTGCTAAGGAAAGTAAAACAAACCCCAAACTATTCTTTAATTATATAAACAGTGAAATGATTAAAATTGATGGTGTCGGCCCTTTAAAGAACAATGAGGGTGAAATCATAGAGAGCGATGTGGGAAAAGCAAATGTTTAAATACTTTTTTCTCAACAGTGTTCACACAGGAAAAGGATTTGCCAGGGGAAATGCAGAGTGATAATGTAAACTCCCCATTAAGTATTACCTACCTAACCCAGGAAGAAGTGCAGAACTGCCTTAGTAAGATTAAAATTGACAAATTACCAGGCCCTGATGGCATTCACCCTCGGGTATTAAGGGAGTTAAGTAATGTGATAGACAGGCCTCTATTCCTTATATTTAAAGACTTTATAGAAAGTCTGTTCTGTTCCTTTTGATTGGTGGCAAGCAAATATGGTACCAATATTCAAAAAGGGGTGTAAAAGGGAACCTGGAAACTATAGGCCGGTAAGCTTAACATCTGTTGTGGGTAAAATTTTTGTAGGGTTTCTAAGGGATACCATTATGGAATATCTTAATGTTAATAAATGTTTAACTCCATATCAACATGGATTTATGAAGGATCGCTCCTGTCAAACTAACCTGATCAGCTTCTATGAGGATGTAAGCTCTCAAATGGACCAAGGAGAATCATTGGATGTCATTTATCTCGACTTCTCTAAAGCATTTGACACTGTCCCACATAAAAGATTGGTAAGTAAGATGAGAAAGATTGGGCTAGGGGAAAATGTGTGTAGATGGGTAGGTAGCTGGCTTAGTGATAGAAAGCAAAGAGTGGTTATTAATGGTGCATACTCAGATTGGGCCAGAATTACTAGTGGGGTACCACAGGGTTCTGTATTGGGCCCCCTACTATTTAATATATTTATTAATGATCTAGTGGGTGGCTTACACAGTAAAATATCAGTATTTGCAGATGATACAAAACTATGTAAGGTAGTTAACAAAAAGGAGGACAGTTTGCAACTACAGACAGATTTGATTAAATTGGAGAATTGGGCTGAAAAATTGCAAATGAGGTTTAACACAGATAAGTGTAAGGTTATGCACATGGGAAGGAGAAACAGATGCTATAATTACTTACTAAATGGGAAACTGCTGGGGAAATCAGACATGGAAAAAGACTTAGGCATCTTAGTCAATAAGAAGCTAAATTGGAGTGCCCAGTGTCAGGCAGCTGCCACCAAAGCAAATAGGGTCATGGGATGCAATAGAAGAGGTCTGGGGACACGAGATGAAAGCATAATTCTCCCTCTGTACAAATCACTCGTCAGACCACACTTGGAGTATTGTGTGCAATTTTGGACGCCGTTGCTCAAGAAAGACATTACTGAACTTGAAAGGGTTCAAAGGCGGGCTACTAAAAAGATAAATGGAGTTGGTTCACTACAATACCCAAAAAGGTTATAAAAATTAGGTCTATTTACTCTAACCAAAAACATCCAAATGACCAAAAGTTTACCTACCCAATTTCTTAATACATGGTCATTTGGATGTTTTTGGTTGTCATTATGATTTAAAAAGAGAAAACACAGTAGTTTGACAATAAATGGCTTCACGCAACCACTAACCATGAGTGGAGAAAAGAGTTTGGTGTTATCATTCAGATTCTCTGAAAAAAGGCCAAGAAAGCAAAAATTCTGCTGGGGTATGTAAACTTTAGAGCACAACTGTATATTTGCCTAGAATGCAAAGGAAATGAGTCATCTTTAACTTTAGGTCTTTTAGAGATATTTTGATCTTCAACTTGCCTAACTGTTCACAATAACAGTAATTTTGTCCAGGGGTGCCCAAACACTGTAGATAGATAGATAGATAGATGCACCTAATATAATCTAATTTCCTTTTAGTTCTAAATGGTAATAATTTATGCACATTTGAACACAACACAGTATTCTACAATATAATATTCTTTAAAATACAGTATCTAGTCACAAATGTCTTTAAAATTATGCACAAAAGTGTAAAACTGGTGATATCAATAAGATGCAGCATTCTAGCTGCTATATCCTTTTGTTGTGAGTGTTAGATTTTTCTAAATGCTTCTCAGAATGATCCTTCCTACTTGTGAGCTATTTTAATCTAATGGTGACACCAACAGAGAAAATCACCAGGTTCCCAATTCACCTACAGCACAGGGTTCACCTGCTGGAGCTAACTGCTCTGTGGGAATACAAAGGCTTCTTTTAAAGCATTTAATCCCATTTCAACAAATCTCCATAATACAAATGTCGGGTAATCTTCCAATATCTTACTTATTTTACTTTGGAGTTCCTTTTTTACCTATTTTTCATTCACATTTTATTATTTCACTCATTTATTTATAGTTGCTTCCAAATTTCACCTATTGGAACAGATGTTTTGCATTCAAGAAAGGGACCTGACAGCTTATAGACATTGATAGCAGAGTTAAGTTTTCGAGGTGTAACTGCAAACGTTCTCGAGGCGTAATCTTTGGCAGAATTTTACATTGGGCAAGACATAATCATGGACAAAGAGGGGCGGTCATACCATTGGTCCAAGAGGTAGGGGCCTCTCTATCATCTCCAAAGCAGGTAGAATTATGCATGATGATGAATTATTGTACTGAAAAGGGACCATTTGTTGTTTTTGCACAGGGCCCTCTTCCGTCTGTGACAAATGATGAAGCCTCAAAAAGTCAAGGGCTAGATTTACACGAATAAACTGTGGTGTGCTTTTTTGCTATGATATTTACAAATGGCAGCAAAAATGTTGCACTTTTGCAGTTATTTCATAAAATTTCATAGCTAGCATCGTGCAAACCAAACCAAAGGCAGTTATGTGGTCAATTGTATCCCAGAATCTGTAAATAGTACTTGAAATTAATTTATTTACATTAGCTATCATTCTTTTTCATGCTGCCTAATAACCATCAGTGTATTTTTTCGACTTATTCAACATGTAGATAAAGAGGTTGTCCAGTACAATGTGGTGACAGAGGCGGGACCCAGTCTCCCTGAGTGACTGTGCTGTGGGCAGAGCTTCATCACACGTCACAGCCCAGTATTGCGCAGGCTCGCTGCTCTCTGTTAATGAAAGCAGAGCAAGAGAGAGCCTGCGTGATGCTGGGCTGTGATGTGCGGTGAAGCTCCACGAACGGCCCAGTCACTTAGGGAGACTGGGTATCGCCTCGGTGATGCCGGGTCAGCTTCCAGTTCCAGAAGTTGATGTGACATCACCGGACATGAGAGGTAGCTGCAGCTGGGGGTCACATGATGGGGATGAGTGGACTGTGATAGCGCCGCTCACAGGCACATTTGGAAACGCAAGGTATTTGAAGAAAGCCTTATTTTCAAGGTTTATATCAATTTGCCAGCTACACATTGTAGTTGACTACCGCTTTAAACACTTATGCCAAAAAAACTATTCATAAGTTCTGTTGCACTCTGTACACCTTAAAAGGGTTGTATACTAATTGAATAATTCCTTCTCATAAGCTGTAATTCCCCTGGCATAATTAAAAAAAATCCCTACTCACCTCTCTCAGTGATGTTGGTGCTGCCCTAGTGACATTATTATGCCACATGGATAGCTATGGATGCTACTGCATGTGTGCCGCCGCTGCCATTTTGCTGTAATTACATTTTTTAAATAATTATGAAAGCGCAGTATTTAAAATAGGAGGCAGGTCACTGAAGGTTCAGTGACCTGTCATTTAAGCCTATAAGGATGAGTATGAGGACAGAGCACCAAAAAGCATCCACAGACACTCTCCAAGAATCTTATTAAGTGAAAATTGCAAATATAGATCAAACAAAAACCACAAGATGGATTTCTTCCCCCAAGGTATCATTTTAATCAGCGCAACACTGCCAACTTGACAATGCCTGTAGTTTACTTTGCAAAATTCTGATGATAGGTTTGCTTTAAGTCATGATTTAAAGCACCATGCCAGCGTTTGTTTTTTCAAAGCTGGAGTGGTGCTTCTAATGTAAGGTCCCTGTCCTCAATCTTCTACTCACCCTCCAACATCTTCACCTTTTTTTAATCACCGCTCTAGTCCCACACCATCATCTTGTAACCCCAAGTTCTGACTCGCCAGAAGTCACAAGTTACATTGCAAGCACTCAATGCAAGTCTATAAGAGCCAGAATGAGGCTCCCATAGACTTACATTGAAAAGTGACCTCCAGCTCACTTCATGAAATACAGGAACAATTCAACAGGCCAGAAACTGCCAGGGTAGGTATAACACTATGTGCAGCAGCCTTACATTAGAAGCACCACTCCAGCACTACAATAAAAAAACACTGAAGTGGTGCTTTAAGTTGAACAGCCACCCAAAATTATTGCTAGAAAAGTAAAGAACTGTATGTGCAAAGTATTTTATATATTTAAGAACTAAAATGTTTTGATCCTGTTGTCCATAGGTAGAGTTTTCCTTTAAGTGATTTGTGTGTATGAGGCTTCAGTACATTGGGAGACTGCAATGTCAATATTGTGTCAGTGGAGCATTAATGATTTCTAAAACAACTCTAAGTACTTTTAATGAACTTTCTAATTCCGCACATTTTTAGTCTTTCTTTGCAACTTTTGGTTACGCCTGAAGTGCTTCTACAGCCAGGTTTGCATTCTTAACCACCTTAAGAACTTTTACGAGAAGACCGCTATAGTTAAATTCAGTGTGATGTAAGTGTACCACCCATACTGTGATATTATCAGGCAGAAATTGCTCTGTATTGGGGGGTTTACTTTGTGAATGGTTGTATCTGTGTAGCCCAATATTAAAGTCTAGGCTTTATTTCTACTAATTTTCTGCCTAGCTCAACTCAAAAAATGTCTTTACCGAGGTCTCATGCTACAGTACTGGCATCAGTGCTTGGAGATGTGACCATATGACTACTAGATCCACTGATTGGCTGCAGGGGTCAGTGCCAGAGCACAAAAGTCAGGAAGTGTTGCTGGAGATCAGAGTTTAATTGTGGGGTACTTGTGAAATGGTTAGTTTGTGATTTATCTGAAGTGCCTTTAACATCAAGCAATTGGCTCATAACTGATTTTCCATTTTAAGGCTTTGTTTATGCTTTTTTTACAGCGTTTTTTGGGTAAAAAATGTCCGTCATAAGTTATCTCCCTGATTTTAATGCAGATTTGTACACTAAGCCCACCTCTTTCCCTACCGATAATGGTAGATTTAATCAGCCATCACCTGCCTCTAACAGCCGCCTGTGGAGTGCAGCTCCGACAACTGCTGTTAACCTGTTAAATGCCACTCTCAATCTGTGACAGTGGCATTTAACACTCTCCAGCAATGGGGCATGCTATTTTAATTGCTCATCGGCATGCCCATGACCTGATAGCGTTGTTGCCATGACAGCCAGGGGTCCACTGAAGATTCCTTTGTCTGTCATTACGATACTTCTGTGAAAACCAGCCTGCTGATGTACTGCTAGGTAAACCACAAACAATCAGATGGTAGTAGCTTCAAGTCCCCTAAGGGGACTATTAAATACAGTAAAAAGTAAAAAAGAAACGTTTTAAAAAATATGAAAAAAATATAAAAGATCAAATCGCCCCCCCCCTTTAACCACATTATGAACTAAGAAACATTTGTAAATTAATCCGATCAGTAAATATCATAACGGAAAAAAAAATCGAACACCATATCCCAAAAATTGAAAAAATTGAAAACGTTATGGCTGTCAGAGTGGCATCACAAGCAAAATTTTCCTTTTCTTTTTTTTTTTTACAATTTTCTGAATTTTTTCACCACTTAAATGAATCAAAATCTATGCATGTTTGGTATCTGCTTAATTACAGTGACCCGGAAATTCATATTTCATTTGCTAGGTCGTTTTTACAGTAAAATAAATGCTGTAAATAAAAAAAAAATAAAAAAATTCGGAATTGCACTTTTTTTCCAGTTTCATGACGTTTGTAATTTTTTCCTGTTTGTGATAACATCAGATGTTAACATGAATAGTGTTATTCAAAAACACAAATCAGGAGTAGTTCTAAGCGTATACGGCAAGTATACACATTTACCTTCTCTTGTCCTCAGAACTTAATACCATTTCTGTTTATTAGCACCATTTAAAAAAATGTCCAAACTCAGGCACAAATCCTTTAAAACTTGGACAATATATAAGAAGCAGAAAAAAACTTTAAACACAGAATTGTGTACATTCAGGTAGACACAAAACTATTTTTTTTAAAAATCTGCTACTACTCTGCTGTAGATACTGATTTGTTGGCAGGAAAAAAAATAGCATAAAATACATGCATTTATTATGTGTTTTTGATGCGGATTTACCAGCAGTTGAGTATGTTATATTTTATTTTATCACATTTTATTTCCTGCCTTTAGCGATTTTTTGTTTCATAGCCCTAGGCAACAAATTTTACATAGCATTGGTAGAATAAAAACTAAATATTGATGACTTTACATGGGGCTAAGAATAATTTTATATAGACTTTTGTATTTCTTACCAGAGAGAGTTAGTTTTATACGATATTTGTTACATGGATTTGCTCACAGGATTGTTTCCTTTTAAAGTAAAAATAATATAAGAAGCAGGTCAGACCATGATGTCTCCCAACCATCCCGATTCTCGCGGGACAGTCCCATTTTTGACCCCTCCCATATCCCCCCAGGGAGTCTATTCTTCCTGCCCTGCACTGAGCCGCCACGTCCCCCATGCACCCCATCCTTGTCCTCCCAGATTGACCCACTGCAGCCCCTCACAGCCTGCAATGACATCCTAGGCTGGTCTCTTTTCTGTGTGCACAAGACCTGTGATGAGGTCACAGGAGGGGAGGAGTCAGGGGTCACATGATCAGGGGCCTCGTTGTCTGCAAGACTGTTGTGCTAGTTGTCATGTTGCTGGATGAGATAAAGTTTCTGTGTGGGGTCAGGAGGGGTTTACAGGGTGGATGCAGCAGAGCCATGTGTGTACGAGGTGTACAGAGCGGAGCCGCATGTGTAGAAGGTGTGCAGAGAGGAGCCGCATGTGTACGAGCTGTACGGAGCGGAGCCGCATGTGTATGAGGTGTATGGAGCGGAGCCGCATGTGTACGAGGTGAGTGGAGCCGCGTGTGTACGAGGTGTATGGAGCACAGCAGCATGTGTATGAAGTGTACGGAGCACAGCCGCGTGTGTACAAGGTGTACAGAATGGAGTCATGTGTGTACGAGGTGTACGGAGCAGAGCAGCGTGTGTACGAGGTATGCAGAGAAGAGCCGCGTGTGTACGAGGTGTACGGAGCGGAGCCGCATGTGTATGAGGTGTACGGAGCGGAGCCGCATGTGTATGAGGTGTATGGAGCGCAGCCGCATGTGTGCGAGGTGTACAGAGCGGAGCCACGTGTGTACGAGGTGTATGGAGCAGAGCCGCATGTGTACGAAGTGAGCGGAGCGGAGCCGAGTGTGTACGAGGTGTGCGGAGAGGAGCCACGTGTGTACGAGGTTTACAAAGCAGAGCCACATATGTACAAGGTGTGCAGAGAGGAGCCGCGTGTGTACGAGGTGTACTGAGCGGAGTCGCATGTGTATGAGGTGTACGGAGCGGAGTCGCGTGTGTATGAGGTGAGTGGAGCCACATGTGTACGAGGTGTATGGAGCGCAGCTGCGTGTGTATGAGGTGTAAGGAGCGCAGCTGCGTGTGGTCGAGGTGTACAGAGCGGAGCCATGTGTACGAGGTGTACGGAGTGGAGCAGCGTGTGTACGAGGAGTGCGGAGAGGAGCCGCGTGTGTACGAGGTGTATGGAGCAGAGCCGCATGTGTACAAGGTGTGCGGAGCGGAGCCGCGTATGTGCGAGGTGTGCAGAGAGGAGCCGCGTGTGTACGAGGTGTACAGAGTGGAGCCACATGTGTACAAAGTGTGCAGAGAGGAGCCACGTGTGTACAAGGAGTACGGAGCGGAGCCGTATGTTATGAGGTGTAAGAAGCAGAGCCGCGTGTGTACGAGGTGAGTGGAGCCGCGTGTGTACGAGGTGTACGGAGCGGAGCCGCATGTGTATGAGGTGTACGGAGCGGAGCCGCATGTTATGAGGTGTAAGAAGCAGAGCCGCGTGTGTACGAGGTGAGTGGAGCCGCGTGTGTACGAGGTGTATGGAGCGCAGCTGCGTGTGTATGAGGTGTAAGGAGCGCAGCTGCGTGTGGTCGAGGCGTACAGAGCGGAGCCATGTGTGTACGAGGTGTACGGAGCGGAGCAGCGTGTGTACGAGGAGTGCGGAGAGGAGCCGCATGTGTACGAGGTGTATGGAGCAGAGCCGCATGTGTACAAGGTGTGCGGAGCGGAGCCGCGTATGTGCGAGGTGTGCAGAGAGGAGCCGCGTGTGTACGAGGTGTACAGAGTGGAGCCACATGTGTACAAGGTGTGCAGAGAGGAGCCACGTGTGTACAAGGAGTACGGAGCGGAGCCGTATGTTATGAGGTGTAAGAAGCAGAGCCGCGTGTGTACGAGGTGAGTGGAGCCGCGTGTGTGCAAGGTGTACGGAGCGGAGCCGCATGTGTATGAGGTGTACGGAGCGGAGCCGCATGTGTATGAGGTGTATGGAGCGCAGCCGCATGTGTGCGAGGTGTACAGAGCGGAGCCACGTGTGTACGAGGTGTATGGAGCAGAGCCGCATGTGTACGAAGTGAGCGGAGCGGAGCCGAGTGTGTGCGAGGTGTGCGGAGAGGAGCCACGTGTGTACGAGGTTTACAAAGCAGAGCCACATATGTACAAGGTGTGCAGAGAGGAGCCGCGTGTGTACGAGGTGTACGGAGCGGAGTCGCATGTGTATGAGGTGTACGGAGCGGAGTCGCGTGTGTATGAGGTGAGTGGAGCCACATGTGTACGAGGTGTATGGAGCGCAGCTGCGTGTGTATGAGGTGTAAGGAGCGCAGCTGCGTGTGGTCGAGGTGTACAGAACGGAGCCATGTGTGTACGAGGTGTACGGAGCGGAGCAGCGTGTGTACGAGGAGTGCGGAGAGGAGCCGCGTGTGTACGAGGTGTACGGAGCAGAGCTGCATGTGTACAAGGTGTGCAGAGAGGAGCCAAGTGTGTACAAGGTGTACGGAGCGGAGCCGCATGTGTATGAGGTGTACGGAGCGGAGCTGCATGTGTACGAGGTGAGTGGAGCCGCATGTGTAGGAGGTGTATGGAGCGCAGCAGCGTGTGTATGAGTGTAACATCCATCTGCGGTTCTGGGCTGCAGCCAGGCAACACCCCGAGAAACACTGATACCCTTTACCCCTATACAGGGATCTGGATTTACAACAGAACCCAGGAGGTAGCTGTCTGAATATGAGCAGCGGCCAGAGCAGGACGGTCGTCAGAGTGAAGTACAAAAACGGCAGGCAATAGCAGAGTCAAATTCAGGCCAAGGTCAGAGTCAAAAACCAGGAGGGCGGCAGAGGTACAGAATCGTTAGGAAGAAGCAGAGTCAGAATATCCAGGCCAAGGTCACAAACCAGGAGAGTAGCAGAAGTACAGAATCGTCAGGCAAAAGAGGGGTCAGAAATCCAGGCTGAGGTCAGAGTCAAACAGAAATCAATCACTAAGTAACACACAGGGGAACCAAGCATATATCCGGAGGCTTGCAAGACCAGTCCCAAGGTATTTGAGGGATCAGGTCATCCCTCACAGGTTCCTGGACTGGTGATGTCATTAGAGCCGCCCCCAGGACCAGGCCAGACGGTGATGCAGTAACCCCCTGATGACTGACAGAGGGGCGGAGCCTGCGCCCACCAGATGCCTGCGCAGGAGCCACTTCTCTGTCACCACCATAACTGATGGGTGGACCACGGCGCCTCCCAGTGGCCGAGGCAGGAACAGCCATCCCCGAGTCTGACTGTGAAGTGGCGGTCCGGCGCCTCCTAGTGGCCGTGACCGGAACAGCAGGCCTCGAATCCAACGGTGACGTGACAGACCGGCGCCTCCTAGTGGCTAAAGCTGGGACCATAGGCCCTGAGTCTGACGGCGACATAATAGAACCACGGCGCCTCCCAGTGGCCGAGGCAGGAACAGCCGTCCCCGAGTCTGACGGCGAAGTGGCGGTCCGGCGCCTCCTAGTGGCTGCGACCGGAACAGCAGGCCCCAAATCTGACGGAGACGTGACAATGAGGTGTACGTAGCGCAGCCGCATGTGTACGAGGTGTACAGAACAGAGTCATGTGTGTACGAGGTGTACAGAGCGGAGCAGCGTGTGTACGAGGTGTTCGGAGAGGAGCCGAGTGTGTACGAGGTGTACGGAGCAGAGCCGCGTGTGTACGAGGTGTACGGAGCAGAGCTGCATGTGTACAAGGTGAGTGGAGCCGTGTGTGTACGAGGTGTATGGAGCGGAGCCATGTGTGTACGAGGTGTGCGGAGAGGAGCTTCATGTGTACGAGGTGTACGGAGCAAAGCCGCGTGTGTACGAGGTGAGCGGAGTCATGTGTGTACAAGGTTTACAGAGCGCAGCCACATGTGTATGAGGTGTACGGAGCGGAGCCGCGTGTGTACGAGGTAAACGGAGCGAAGCCGGGTGTGTACGAGGTGTACGGAGCGGAGATGTGCTTGTATTTTGGCCCCATTTGAAAGTTCGCACCGGGAACCATAACTTTGTAGTTACGCCACTGAGTAAAATATTACAGTGATCCTATATAATAAAACAAAAGGTACTGTCTACAATGACATTATGTATATTTTAGTATGTAGATAGATGTTTCTTTTATATTTTATAGTTATGTTCGTAGGGATTCTGTGTCGTTAAGAAAAGAAATAATCTATAAAAACTAATTTCAATCTTCTGACTGTTGAGTTGTTTGTACTGTAAGACAGAAGTCACAAAGTTCAGCAATCCAGAAGTTCTTTTCCTTCCCTCATACATCTTATCATAAATGAGATCGCATTTAAGAGACGGCTGCATCCAGAGCTCTAAGAAGGAAATGTTCAGCTTTTCTCCACTTTTTCCATTTAGATTCTATTTGGTAAAGCTATTGAACATCACATTAGAAATGAAGCTGACCTAGAATCAAATTCTCACAATAAAAATCATCTCAGTCGGTATACCAGTAAGTTGCATAAATTATGGAAAAGACGTGCCCTACAATATTTTTACTAAAGCTAACCATATAATGGCTAGTATTTGATTTATTCAATCAGGCATGACATGTCAGTTTGTAGAGCTGGCAGAATACTCTGAGGTCTCCTAGGAATTTATCGAACCCTTTTTTAGCTCTTCATTCCAAACACAGACTAAGAAATGTCAAAGTGACCTCAACATATCTGGCTATGGTTAAATGATTGGTAATCAGTGGAGACCAACAACGTGTTTAATAAAGCATAGCACAGACTTTTCATGCTATTTAAAATAAAAAACTGTCCAAAAATTATCCGTTTTACTTTGGTAATTAGACATACCATTCTGTCATGTCCTGTAACTCTACGCAAAATGACTCAAATTTTCTGTACAAGAGCCAACTCAGAATTCACCTACCCAGGCTTGTTATCTACACCAAACCTGATTTATCATGCATTTTATAAACAATGCACGAGTCCTGGACTTGAAAGCTATTAGATTCTTGTGACGACCCTGTGTCTGTGTGTCCTTTTAACTTTGGGTGGTTCTTTCCATAGGTAAAATGGTGTCCAGACTACAGGAAACAAAGGATCAGGGTTCTGTTCCTAGAGTGATCACCCTTTCCATCCATGGGACTTAAGGGGGTTTTACACATAGCGATATCGCTAGCAATATCGCTAAAACGTCATTGATTTTGTGACGTTATAGCGATATTGCTAGCGATATCGCTATGTGTGATACTTACCTCCGACCGGCTCCCCCGCTGTCCATCGCTGATCGCGCGAGATCGGGCGGCTCCATTTCTCGTCGTCTGCTTCCTGCTGGGCTTCCTGCTGTGTGAGACGAGCGACGCTGGACGCGGGCGGGAGGACGTCAGGATCGCTGTGTCTGAAAGGTGAGTATCGTGCGCTGCGTCACTGCTGCATCGCTGTGAGATCTTTCTATGTGAAAGCTCACTAGCGATCATTTAGCGATGCACCAGCGATCCTGACCGGGTCGGATCGCTGGTTGGATCGCTGGTGCATCGCTAAATGTAAAAGGGCCTTTAGTGCCAACAAATGACACTGCTGAATGAGGAACCTGTGATGGAGAATTGTGATGATGTAGATGAATATCTAGCAATAGATACAATTCTGTTGAACCTAAAACCCTTAAAGATATGATTCCTTCTCAAGATAAGTGTTAATATCGCAAGCTCTTGAAGAGGTATCCGACAGTATTGAACAGGATCCATCTGTCTCCAAAACCAACTGAAATGTGTTTAATAGAGAATACAGGACATAAGAGTAAAGGTGAAATTATCATCGGTATGTTTGTTTACAGTCTCTAATCCTGCACAGGATTCTACTAGGATTCTACTGGGGAACTTAATTCAACTCCAAAATTAATTAGATAGCATTTGTGCACAAAATGTGATGTTTTTTAAAGACAATTGCATAAATTGAACAACAAGAATTTTTGTTTGCTAAGTTCCAACTATTTTTTCCCTTTCTGCCCATCCCTGCACATGGGCTCGATCCTACATAAGGTATAACTGGTGAACAATCAAATTGAGGGCATTTTTTATGCACTGAACATGCAATGAGCATGTGTTACTTTGCCTAATTTCATGGCAGAAACTAATTTGTAGTTTACTAGAAGGCATTCTGTGTAACATTTCATATAATGTTATGCAATATTGCTGGTAAGTGTCAGAAACACCGCACTGAACTTGCTCACTGAGCCAGTGCGCGTGTCCTGAGTAAAGCGAACTGTGCTCAAAGATACCTGTGAAGTGGGCAACAGCCGAGTAGATGCGTACTTCAGAGCCGCAGGACCTGAATCACGTTACTGCTAGGGGCGTGGCCTAAACTCCAGAGAGCTAGAAGCTGCAAGAGAACTCCTAGCAGGGTAACTGCGAGACAAAGTTACCAAGGGGCATAGACAGGGAGGATAGTCAGGACGTAGCCAATTTGTCATACACAGAGATAGCTGCAAGGTACAAGAGGGGCGAGCAGAGAGTAGTCAGATCACAGGCAATGAGTCATACACAGAGAGGATAGCACAGTACAGAATCAACAGGCAAACTCACAACGGGAAACAGAACCGGGTCAGAACCATATAAACAAGCTATAACAACGAACAGGCACAGGCACATAGAGGTCAGCACACTCGGCCAAAGGCAAAAGTATAACTGGCAGGGATTGGAGCTTCCCAGGGGTTTAAGAAGCCCTCCCAGAACCAGAAAGAGGCCACAATCACTAAGCCCTGGTGTGCAGGTCAAAACCTGCACTGAGCTCCAGACATTAACCCCTGACATGCAGCTCAAAAACCTGCACTGGGATCATGACAGTAGCCCCCTCTCAACGGGGGGCCCCTGGACCCCCAGGCCTCCCCGGGCACCTGGCATGGAAAGCCCGAACGAGGAGGGACCCATGAGCGCTCCTCTGGTCCATATCCCTTCCAGTGGACCAGGTACTGCAAAGAGCGGCGCACCCGCCGAGAGTCCACAATATGTCCGACCTCATACTCCAATTGACCCTCCACCAGCACTGACTGGAGGAACAACAGGCTTGGAGTCCTCTTTGTCAGACCCTATGGATTTCAACAGAGATTTATGGAACACATTGGATATTTTTAAGGAGGCGGGGAGACGCAACCTATATGCCACTGGGTTGACTATCTACATAATCTCGTACGGACCAATGAACTTTGGTCCCAACTTAGCTGATGGTACCTTTAAGTTGATGTTACGTGTGGAAAGCCAAACCTTCTCTCCCACCTGAAACATGTCTCCCGAGGCTTTCTTTTTGTCAGCAAAATATTTGTATCTCCCCTGGGCCCGAGAGATATTATGCTGGACTTCAGTCCAGAGGTTTTTTAACCATTGAACGGACCCCTGTACCCCTGGACAACCGGAATCCACCTGTGAAAACTCCCCAAAATGTGGATTAAACCCATAGTTAATCAGGAATGGGGACATGTTGGTGGACTGACTCACCCGGTTGTTAAAAGCGAATTCCGCCAAGAGTAACGCATCACACCAATCCTCCTGTCTGGCGGAGGTCAGTCACCTGAGAATTTGTTCCAGGGATTGATTGGTGCGTTCTGTCTGACCATTACTCTCCGGGTGATATGCCGACGAGAAGGAGAGTGAGATGCCCAATTTCATACAGAACGCCCTCCAAAATTTGGCCACAAACTGCACACCTCTGTCAGACACAACATTCAGGGGTACCCCATGCAATCGGACCACATGCTGCACAAACAACCTTGATAATGTTTCTGCTGAGGGTAATGCTGCCAAGAGAATGAAATGGGCCTGTTTAGAAAACCTATCCACCACCACCCAGATCACAGTATTGCCCCTGGAAAGTGGAAGGCCGGCAATAAAATCTATGGAAAGATGAGTCCATTGCCTATCAGGAACCGGTAAAGGTATGAGTTCCCCAGCCGGCCGGTTATGCGAGCTTTTGGAACGGGCACACATGCCACAAGCAGAAACATATTCCTTGACATCGGACCATAATGAAGGCCACCAAAAACCCCTGGCTACTGCCTCTCTAGTGGCCGTGATACCTGGATGAGCACTCAGCCTAGACTCATGAAACTCCTGCAGAAGTCTAGCCCGCAATGAATCTGGAACAAACAGTTTATCCCCTGGCCTGAGCCCTTAGAATTTCTTGTTCCAACTCAGTTGAGACCCCCGCCACTACCACCCCTGGGGGAAGAATGGAGGATGGCGGCTCAGGGGGAGACACTGGGTAAAAACTTCTGGACAGGGCATCCACTTTAACATTTTTGGACCCCGGTCGAAAAGTAATGGAGAACTGAAATCGTGAAAAAAAAAGTGACCAACGGGCTTGTCTAGGAGTAAGCCTCTTAGCAGATTCAAGGTATGCCAAATTTTTGTGATCCGTGACAACCGTGATAGGGTGAGCCGCCCCTTCCAAAAAGTGCCTCCATTCCTCAAACGCCAGCTTGACCGCAAGAAGTTCTCTGTTGCCTACATCATAGTTTTTCTCAGCTGAGGAGAACTTCTTGGAGAAGAAGGCACAGGGTTTGATATTGGCAAGGGTGGCCGGACCCTTGGTCAGCACAGCTCCCACCCCCACTTCAGAAGCATCCACCTCCACAATGAATGGTTTGGACGGGTCTGGTTGTACCAACACCGGGGCAGACATGAAACATTTCTTAATCGCTGAGAAGGACTCCTTAGCGAGTACAGACCAATTTTTTACATCAGCGCCCTTCTGGGTAAGATCCGTGAGTGGTTTAACCACTTGTGAGAAACCTATAATGAATCTTCGATAATAGGTCTCAAATCCTAAGAAGCGCTGGAGCCCCTTGAGATCTCGAGGCTGAACCCAGTCAGCGATCACCAGCACCTTCTTAGGATCCATATGAAACCCCTCACAGGACACAATCAACTCCAAAAAAGACAGTTCCTGTACAAAAAACGAACATTTTTCCAATTTAGCGAACAATCGGTTCTCCCTGAGTCTCTGGAGAACTGTCTGTAGATGTTGCAAGTGAGATTGACTGTCCGGGGAATACACCAAAATGTCATCCAAATAAATAATAACAAAATGGCCTATCAGGACAGAAAACACAACATTGATGAAATTCTGGAAAATAGCGGGTGCATTAGTTAACCGAAACGGCATTACCAGGTTCTCAAAGAGTCCTTCTGATGTGAGGAACGCAGTTTTCCAATCGTCCCCTTCCTGAACCCTTATCAGATTGTAGGCCCCCTACAGATCTAACTTGGAGAACCATTGGGCCCCAGCTAACTGGTTACATAAGTCTGGGATGAGGGGAAGCGGGTAAGTGTTCCTAACCGTTATCTTGTTCAGTTCACGAAAGTTGAGGCACGGCCGCAAACCACCATCTTTCTTCTTCACAAAGAAGAATCCTGCTGCCACAGGTGACACAGAAGGCCTGATATGCCCTTTGCGTAGACTCTCAGCTATGTACTCCTTCATGGCTTGGCGCTCAGACCCAGACAAATTGAACAATCGAGACTTAGGTAATTTGACTCCGGGTACTAAATCAATGGCACAATCGTAGGGTCTATGTGGTGGCAGCGCCTCAGCCTCACTTTCGTAAAAAACCTCTTCGAAATCCTTCAGGTACTCCGCAATACCTTCCAGACCGACAGATGACACAGCTACGGATTTAACAGCGTTAAGAAGATGTCCCAGGTTACCACATTTATCATTACATCCCCATTGAGTGATCTCCCCTGTAACCCAATCAATGGTAGGATTATGGCATTGAAGCCAAGGCATCCCCAGTACCAGTCCTGCAGGCAAGTTATCTAGCACAAGACAGCTTAGTTTTTCCACATGAGTGGAACCCACTTTTAGAGAAAAAAGTTCAGACCTGCAACAGATACCATCCTGGGTAAGAGGGGACAAGTCAATTGCCACAAGTTTAACAGGATCCTGAAGCCTGACTGTCCCTATCTTATTAAGAGTCATAACTTTGGTATCAATCAGGTTCACAGCAGAATCACAGTCAACAAAAGCAGTAGTCTGAACCAGACCATTACCAAGTTCCAGTTCCACCTGCAGCACCATTTTTGCACATGAGGAAAATTGTACCTGAAGGTCTGGGTAGCCTCCTCGACTACTACCCAGACCTAGTCGTTTCCCGCCATCTTGGAGAATGATGGACAGGAGGGGCAGTCCTTCTTCCAGTGTCCAGATTCACCACAATAGAAGCACAACTGCTTCTTTCGGCGGCGTCTTCTTTTCTTTTCCTCACAGGTGACAGCGCTCACCTCCATAGCCACAGGAAGAGTCCGGGTCTCATCTCCACTGAAGAATAATGGTGTTTCCCATTGCATAACGCCTCTAGCCCGCAGTCTGCGATCCATGCAAACCGCTTGGGTCATGGCATCCTCCAGGGAGTCAGGCGGAGGATGGAGTGCCAAAGCATCCTTCAGACGTTCACACAGGATTCTACGGAACAGCCCCCGAAGGGCGGCATCACTCCAGGAAATCTCGGCTGCCCAACGTCTGAATTCAGCACAGAACCATTCGGCCGAGTGCTCCCCCTGACAGACACTCATCACCTTGTCCTCAGCCAAACGCACTCTATCAGGCTCATCATAAATAAGCCCTAAGGCTTCAAAAAACGCATCCACAGACATTCTCTCAGGCAGAAGAGGAAATTGAAAATGCCCAGGCTTGTGGGGACCCCCTAAGCAAGGACATAACCACCCCCACCCTCTGTTTCTCATCCCCAGAGGAGCAGGGTCTCAAAGAGAAAAAGAGCTTACAGCCCTCCTTAAATGCCCTGAAATCATCTTTGTTACCAGAAAACGTATCTGGCAATTTAACCGGGGATTAGGGTGGGACTAAAATGACATCTCTATTCCCCACCTGCTGGAAGCCTGTGGAAAGTACCCCCTGAACTGAGTCCTCAACCCGCCGTTGGGACTGGGCCAGAGCTTGGTGTTCCAAACTTAGCTTCTGCAGCGACTGAGTCAAGCATTTCACCTGCTCAGATAAAGCACACATTGGGTCCATGCTGCAGAAGTGAGGAGAGAAAAAAAAATAGCCGGCCAGTTATAATGTCAGAAACACCGCACTGAACTTGCTCACTGAGCCAGTGCGCGTGTCCTGAGTGAAGCGAACTGTGCTCAAAGATACCTGTGGAGTGGGCAGCAGCCTAGTAGATGCGTACTTCAGAGCCGCAGGACCTGAAGCACGTGACTGCTAGGGGCGTGGCCTAAACTCCAGAGAGCTAGAAGCTGCAAGAGAACTCCTAGCATGGTAACTGCGAGACAAAGTTACCAAGGGGCATAGACAAAGAGGATAGTCAGGACATAGCCAATTAGTCATACACAGAGATAGCTGCAAGGTACAAGAGGGGCGAGCAGAGAGTAGTCAGATCACAGGCAATGAGTCATACACACAGAGGATAGCACAGTACAGAATCAACAGTCAAACTCACAACGGGAAACAGAACCGGGTCAGAACCATATAAACAAGCTATAACAATGAACAGGCACAGGCACACAGAGGTCAGCACACTCGGCCAAAGGCGAAAGTATAACTGGCAGGGATTGGAGCTTCCCAGGGGTGTAAGAAGCTCTCCCAGAACCAGAAAGAGGCCACAATCACTAAGCCCAGGTGTGCAGATCAAAACCTGCACTGAGCTCCAGACATTAACCCCTGACGTGCAGCTCAAAAACCTGCACTGGGATCATGACAGTAAGGATGTTGAGGAATAAAATAATGAAGATGTGGAGAAGTGCATTAGCATCGCCTGGATTAGATGTATCACTAGTTAACAGTAAAACCACTTTTGGTCTTGTGTCGTTGATGTGCAAAACAATGAGTTAATGGCATAAAATACTTGTAACATGGCTGTAACTGCTGTCAACGATGGAGTGCAACTTCTAAAACAACCTTTACTTCAAGGAGCAGACCATGGTCTCTGTTAATTGGAAATATAAAGCAGAGACAACTTTATCTAATAAATAATGGTGCCTACATATCTTCCATTAAGGCTGAGGGCATGTGATTGTTTTGCAAAAAGTAGTACAATCCGGGTGGGTAAGCATCAATTTGAACTTGGGCATGTGGGTGTTCAGTTTCCACAGATATGAATGACTAAATGCATGTAAAGAAAGCCATAAGAGAACAGATGAGGATAATCAAGGGCAGATGACAATGGCCAGACAGTAGCAATACTTGTGGATGTGGACTGGCTATCAGAAATATGATCATAAGAAGAAAGAGGACACTTTTAGCCTTGCTTATCAGGCTGGTCAGTATGCTTTCCCCAGATGAACAGATAGCGTGAAATAGTTCCTAGCTGATGTTTAGATATCCATTACTTATTTTCCAAGAGCACTGCCTGCACACTGTAATAGATTAGTTTTTCGCAAGCAACAAAAGAATCACCACACCCGATATGCCTGCATGTAGGTGTAGGGGTGGCGAGGAATGGGAAATTAGGTGATGCTGCTGATGCAGATAGGCGGGGGAGGTGTGCTGATCCAATTGAACTGGGGGAGTGACCCACTCCTTAGTGCAAACAGACTGGAGACTGAGACAGTACTTGAGTTTAACAGGTCCGTATTTATTCACCAACTTTTTGCTGATGTTCACACTTCAATACAGGACTGTTCACATTTCCTCGTTACACAGACCCGGGTACCTCAGCTTTCTCTGTGTCACCGTAGTGGTGTCCTCTGCGGTTCTCCTCACCGTGGCTGCCCTAGGCACTTCCACCACAGCGCTTCACCGTTCAAAGTACACGGGTACTTATTCCACTCAGACCATCTCCGTCTGACGCTACTGAGCTTTGGGTCACCCCCCTGACCGTCTCTACTGTCAGGTTCTCTCTGAGGGCACTCTTCTGCCTTACACTCCACAGCAGGCCCTCCTATCTTGTGGGCTCCCCTGGCTGACTGACCCTTCTTGAGCCTTCCCTCAGTCTTTATACTACCAGCCTAGGTAACCCCGCCCACTGTCACCTAACAGTCACCTTTGACCAATGAGAGTGACCTTGACCTGTGGCAGTTACATAACTACTCTCTTCTGTGCTCCCCACTGCCATCTAATGGTCACACTCAGTACGGCACCCTATTCTTCTTCATCTCAGTGCTTCTATTCCTACACTGACCTATTCCCTCTGCCTCTCACTGAAAGCAGATTCATCGGTCAGGCCAACTTCCCCACATTGCCCCTTCCTTTAACCATTGTCTTCCTCGACAATCTCGTCCTGGGGTATAAGTGGTGTCAGGGCCTGGCACTATAACAACAAGTCAAGGTCGGAGTCTGGGTCACACAGACCCCTTTGTCACACAGACTCTTGGTCACACAGACCCTTTGTCACACAGACCCTTGGTCACACAGACCCCTTTGTCACACAGACTCCCAGTCACACAGACCTTTTGTCACACAGACCCTTGGTCACACAGACCCCTTTGTCTCACAGACTCTTGGTCACACAGACTCTTACTTAGGTACCCGGTCCGTCTGTCTTCTTCTTGTCCCGTCGTCCTGTCAACTTAACTGAGTCAGGGTCAGCATACTCCACGTACCCGGGACCTGCTGAATACACTTTTTTTTTTAAATAACACTTTAACATTTCAACTTCAGTCCACACTTTTTCATATTTGTTGCAATACGTCTTTATCAAAACAGATATATATATTTTTCTTTTACCCTTTTCTTTTTCAAACATCAAGAACTGTCATACTGACATACTCCCCCTTCCTTTGACCTGAGCATCCCCCATATGCGCCCCTAATATGTCAGGAGATGAACAACAACAAAAAATGTTTCTATTAACTCGGACGTGAAACTGTCCGATGAATTGCACAACGGTGCATCAAATTCCCGGTACTCCGGGCCATCTCCTGAGGCCGGTGTTTCTCCAACTCAGCAAGGGGGCTTAAAGTCCTGGGACTCTTGGGGTGTCTCTGGGAGTCCCTTTTATGGGGGCACGTAATCTTCAGGACATGCAATTACTGCCACAGCGTAGTAGCCTCGGGGGCAGTACTCCTTATAATAAGAGACCCAGTCTCCTTCCTGTAGAGCCCGGCCGTGACAGATGGATGCCACATTTAATAGGAATCACCACCACAAGTGTCCACGCACTATTGAGCCTGCCATACCATTATAAGCCACAACATTACTTTGTCCCAAGCTTACTGCAGAAGAAGCAGATCTTCCCCCTGAAGATTTTCTGGACAGATATCAGCTCTGCTCTCTAATGCTGATTCCACCACCATTCTCCTCGACATCAAAGTTTTGGTTCCCAATCATCAGTAGCATCATCCATGTCTTGGGTCATGGTTTGTGTGTGGAAAATGGTTTGAGCTTTTTGCTGCTCTGCTGTGATTTACCAAGAGATTTGCCCTGGTTCAAAGTTCTCATAGCACTGCCACTACGACTATGGCTCACAGAGCCTAAAACACAGTTAGGAATTTGAAACAATTCCTTTATCTCCTGACACATGACATCTAGTACAAAGCCTGACTGTTCGTCTTTTCCAATTAATCCATTGGAATAAGTTGTTCTATTAAAGTATTTCTATTTGGCCCCCAGTGTGCTGTGGGTTAAAGAACAAAGAGGCAGGTTTCATTGATGGAACAGAAGTTCCACTATGAACATTAAGTATTATGGTGGAGGAGAAGGTAGACTAATCAGAACACTGACTCAAACTATCAGAAGTATCATCTTTCTGCAGTATTTGATATGAGTGCTAACTAGGGAAGAGGGAACGTGCTCGGATAACATTTTATCCGATCATGCTCGGGTGTTATCCAAGCATCTGGGAGTCTCTGTGGCTGCATGATTTGCAGCTGTTAGCCAAAACACATGTGGGGAACAGGCAATCTCCACATGTGGTGAGGCTGTCCAACAGCCACAAATCATGCAGCAACAGTGACTCAAACATAAAATACGAGCACACCAAGATGCTAGGATAACACCCAAGCATGCTAGGGTAAGATGTTATCCGAGCACGTTAGCTCATCACTAGTGCTGACATAAATTACATTCCGCCAGGGGAGGGCAACTAATTTTCCCAAGGGGCCACATGAGAACCTGGCACTGCGGAGGAGGGCTGAACCAATCGTCTGAACTTAAAGGGGCGGTCCGAAACCAAACGTGAATTTCATATTAAATGTATATCTCTTCAGTGTAATAATCTATTTACTTCCATTTTTAAGCGGAAGTGTGTTAAGCAAAAAAAATGGCAATTCTGGCATTTGGATTTTTTTTTCAGCATTCACTTTATGGGATAAATATTTTTAAGCTTTATTAGTTTAGGCAATTACATATACGGCAATACCATATAGCTTAATTTTTGCTTTTACATTTTGCTATTTACATTGCAAAAAAGTGATTAAAACTTTTTTATTTTGCTTTTTTTTCAATTTTTTTATGTTTTTTACATTTTTTATTTGTCTCCTTACATCAATACTTTTGCGTTGCATTGTATTATGAAATTGATAATCTCCTACAAATCCATCCACATATTAGCGTTGATTGGAGTTCTAACATGGCAGACATTGGGAAATCAGTAAAGGTACTGTCACACTTAGCGATGCACCAGCGATCCTGACCAGCAATATGACGCGGTCAGGATCGCTGGTACATCGCTAAGTGGTCGCTAGTGAGCTGCCACACAGGCAGATCTCACCAGCGACATAGCAGGGGTCGGGGGTCGCTACTTACCTGTCAGACGAGGCGATCCTGACGTCCTCCCGCCCGCGTCCACGCGTCGCTCGTCGGCGCCACAGGAAGCCCAGCAGGAAGCTGATGACGAGAAACGGCCCAGGACGTTCTCGCGCGATCAGCGATAGCCAGCGGGGGAGCCGGTCAGAGGTAAGTATCAGACATAGCGATATCGCTAGCAATATCGCTATAACGTCACAAAACCAGTGACGTTATAGCGATATTGCTAGCAATATCGCTTAGTGAGACAGGCCCTTAAGAATAAGCTACCATGGAAAGCAATTAGCACACCAAAATCTCATCATTTGGGGGACTGGTGGTGGTCACAATGACTGCCTTTTTATTTTAACTGCTGCTATCTTATCTGACAGTAGCATTTAGGAGGTTAAACTGTTACGATCAGTGCTAACTCTTTGGATATAAGTCATGTAACACAGTGGAAACCCGGGCTGTATAGAGCAGGATCAGGTCCTGAGCACGCTCTATCTAGTGATGGTATGCGGCCACCCTACATGTATGGTAGTCATCTGTAAGGGGTTAAGCAGTTCCATCTATACATTTAGGTGGAAAAACAATTTACAATTTTGATCTGAGAGTCTGGTAGAATATACTAGAATGATCAGTGGAAGAAGGAGGTGTTCTTGGTTGCAATACCACATTTTGGGTCTTTTAAGTCATGATATAATGAGGTATATAGTGTATCAATGAATGAATTACCCAGCTTGGCAAGAATGCATTTATGTTAGTAATATACTGTTAATTTAGTTGTATGAAATCTTTTAAATTGTGCACAATATTCTCCTAATAACATATGGAGTAAATTTCCAGTTAACTCCCACATATTGTTAGAAAAATCTCAAACAGGCTGGAAAGGCACACAAAATATAGGTAAGTGCTCGTCAAGAGAATGGAGAAAATATCTCAGTGACATTACTGTTCCTTCATAGAAGAGGAAAGAAAATACCAGCATGACTTCCTCTTACATGCAAGACTCCTTGTTGCAAGACATGTTTTAAAAGTACTCTGTCAATTTGGTATTTGACAACTTGACAGATATGAATTGTGAAAATTACCTGCAATCCTTGTATATGCCTGGCCAATCAACCAGAGCAATGGTAAAATCTTTCTAATTCAAGTCAAGATTTCACACAGAATAAATGTTAAGAGTCAGCATTGCTTTTGTATTAAGGTAACTAGAGTCATTGGCATGTGAATTATGGTAATAGCGTATCCAGTCCCACACTCACTGAGTTTGTGTAAGATAAGGCAAATGCAAATGGCAATATAGTACAGTATAAAAACAAGGAGAAATAGAAAAATGTACATATCTGTTACAGTAGATAAATCGATGATAGCTAGAGTATTGCATTAGGCAGGCAAATAGGTATATGCAAGCATACTTCCATCGAGATAGATAAATAATAGATAGATAATAGAAACATAGAGAGATGATAGATAGAGAGATGATAGATAGATAGATATTAGATATGATAGATAGATAGATAGATATGAGATAGATAGATATGGGATAGATAGATAGATAGATAGATAAATAGATGATGCAAAGAAAATTAATAGAAAGATAGATAGATAATAGATAAATCAATAGTAGATAGATAATAGATGGATAGATAGATAGATATGGGATAGATAGATAGATGAAAGATAGATCGATAGTTAGATCAATAATAGATAAATAAATAGATAATACATATATGATAGAGAGATAGATAGATCGATAGATAGATAGATAGGATAGATATGGGATAGATAGATAGATAGATAGATAGATAGTAGATAGATCGATAATAGATAAATAAATAAATAGATAGATCGATAGATAGACAATACATAGATAATAGATAGATAATATATATATATATAATACATAGAGAGATAGATAGATAGATAGATAGATAGATAGATAGATAGATAGATAGATAGATAGAGAGATAGATAGATAGATAGATAGATAGATAGATAGATAGATAGATAGATAGATAGAGAGATAGATAGATAGATAGATAGATAGATAGATAGATAGATAGATAGATAGATAGATAGATAGATATGGGATAGAACTTCCATTGGCCCGACCATCCCTAGTTGTGACTATACATGACATTGATAAGAGGGGTAGATGAAGAGGAGGCTAACTTCTTGGTTTAACAAGATATCCAGGAGCCTCTATGCACCTAAAACGAATATGTTGTAGTTTTTGGTGGCGCCATACTGGGGCATAAATAGTCATTTATTTACAAAAAAATGTGGATGTGGAATAGGGTTTCATTTTTAACATTATGCTATGCTGTAAATAATATTCTGACCTTGGACTCCTTGACTATTCTGACTCACGGCACGGCTGAGAGAAGTGACTAGCGTCACATTTTGTAGGCAAAGCACCAGAATTAGACGTTTTTAGTATATCTTTGTGTAAAGGCTACAGTACCTGTCCCATCAGTTATCATGATGCTCAAATACAATGTTTATGCCATAAACATTTAATGTATGGGTAGATTTTTCTTTATAAATGCAAATCTTCACATACTGCAGAGTAAACAATCGCAAACCGCATTTTCCTTGATTTGTCATGGGGTAGACATTGAAGAACAGAGCCCACACATGTATTCTTTGCAGAGCTGCATTCTATTTTTATTCTATCTGTATTGTACAGTACCTACACATAGATGACAGTAACTAGTAGAATAGAATATGATTTGCCCTGTTATATTTTAAGACACTACAGTAAAGTTCCAAACTCTTTTTCCTAATCCACAGGCTCTGATTAATCATTCAAAGTGTCATGGGTTTATCAAATTATTTGCACTACCCTCTAGTAATTACATTATATTAAGAGTACAGTCCGACAGTGTCACACAAAACCAAGAGCACAGCTCAGGTTAAGCCAATGTAAATATACTCTCTTATAGGGATTAAATATGGTATTAGGGAAGTGGAAAATTCTTTTACTACTCAGCTCGGAGAATTTATAGTACAATTTGTATGTTAAACCATCACTGTACTGTAGAACAGCGTTTTTCAAACAGCGAGTTAGCAAGATAATTGACTCATTTTGTACTTATTTTATTGTTATAGAGAGTTTAGGAGAAAAATGAAAGGTAAAGTGAGAGATATTTTTTGATATTGCGTGAACTTTCAATACAGATGCTGAGGCACAGACATCACTGTCGTTTATATGGTGTCAGCTGTTACTTTTGTCTGTCTATGCTTGGTTATTACTTTAATCAGTTTGTTAAGGCTAAATAAAAGAAAAAAGAAGCCCTGCTCTATAATATTCTTTAGCGACTTTTTACTGCTGAAACCATATTTCATGGAAAGCCAGCAGGTATTTAATATGCTTCCAAAGTAAGAAAAAAAGAGGAGTAAAGGGAAAAAAGCACAGAAATCATACCAATAAAGAAAGCTTTTACATTTAGGAGTCAGAAGAAACAACTAGAAACTACACTCTACAGTAATGAATTTGCAACACCAGAAAGGAAAAGTCACAGAGTTATGGAAATCACAGGATCAATAGATATGTTAATAATGACAAATAGTGATGAGCGAGTATACTCGTTGCTCGGGTTTTCCCGAGCATGCTCAGGTGTCCTCCGAGTATTTTGGCGTGCTCGGAGATTTAGTTTTCGTTGTCTCATCTGCATGATTTGCAACTTGTAGACAGGCTGAATACATGTGGGAATTCCCTAACAAACAGGCAATCCACACATGTACTCAAGCTGTCTAGCAGTCACAAATCATGCAGATGAGACGACGAAATCTATATCTCCGAGCAAGCCAAAATACTCGGAGTACACCCGAGCATGCTCTGGAAAACCCGAGCAACGAGTATACTCCTTCATCACTAGTGATAGCATATCATTTTATCGTAATTATCCACCCATCTATTTACAGCAAGCCAGGAGGAATAGATGGTTATCTATATGTTGACTTTTGAATTTATGTGTTTCTTTCTTGTTGCTCAAAAAAAATAGACTTTTGTTCGTATGAGCCTGTAGTATTGACTTGTAAGTTGACATTTGATGTAACATATTGTGCTGTGATCCTGGATGACTAGTGATACTGGGTCATTCAACAATGATGTTTGCTGATATGTTGATTGCACATTGTCCAGGCCAGCCAGTCAGTTGACTTGCAAAATAGAGGAGGAAAAACTATGCAAATAGATTAAATAATCTAATAATGTGAGTTGATCTAGTCACCATTCATAGTAACATAGTAACATAGTTATTAAGGTTGAAGGAAGACTTTAAGTCCATCTAGTTCAACCAATATCCTATCCTAACTTGCCATAACATGTTGATCCAGAGGAAGGCAAAAAAACCTCATGTGGCAAACAGTAAGCTTCACATTGGGGAAAAAATTCCTTCCCGACTCAACATACGGCAATCAGACTAGCTCCCTGGAACAATGCAATATTAAGGAAACTAGTGTATATACCCTGTAATATTATACTTTTCAAGAAAGGCATCCAGTCCCTTCTTAAATTTTAGTAGGGAATCACTCATTACAACATCATATGGTAGAGTTCCATAGTCTCACTGCTCTTACAGTAAAGAATCCGGATCAGTGATTACGCTTAAACCTTCTTTCCTCCAGACTTAGAGATGCCCCCTTGTCCCCGTCACAGGTCTAAGAGTAAAAAGATCATTAGAAAGGTCTTTGTACTGTCCCCACATATATGTATACATTGTAATAAGATCACCCCTAAGCCTTCGATTTTCCAAACTAAAGAACCCCAGGTGTAATAACCTGTCTTGGTATTGCAGACCTCCCCGTTCCCTAATAACCTTGGTCGCTCTTCTCTGCACCGGCTCCAGTTCAGTTATGTCTTTCTTATACACCAGAGACCAGAACTGTGCACAGTATTCTAAGTGTGGTAGCACTAGGGACTTGTATAGAGGTAAAATTATGTTCTCTTCATGAGCATCTATGCCTCTTTTAATGCATCCCATTATTTTATTTGCCTTTGCAGCAGCTGCCTGACACTGGCTGCTAAATGTGAGTTTGTTGTCCACCCATACACCCAGGTCTTTTTCATTGACAGTTTTGCCCAGTGTTCTACAATTAAGCACATAATTATACATCTTGTTTGTTCTACCCAAGTGCATGACCTTATATTTATCCCCATTAAAGCTCATTTGCCTTTTATCAGCCCAAGCTTCAAGTTTACATAAATCCTCCTCTGTTTTGATTACCCTGCAAAGTTTAGTGTCATCTGCAAATATTGAAATGTACTCTCTATGCCCCCTACAAGGTCATTTATAAATATGTTAAAAAGAAACGGGCCCAATACTGACCCCTGTGATACCCCACTGCTAACCATGACCCGTCTGAGTGTGCTCCATTAATAACCACTCTTTGTTTCCTATCCCTGAGCCAGCTCTTAACCCATTTACACATATTTTCAGCTATCCCCATTGTTCTTATTTTATGTATCAACCTTTTGTGTGGCACCGTATCAAAAGCTTTTGAAAAGTCCATGTACACCATGTCCACTGCATTCCCTTGGTCCAGTCCGGAACTTACCTCTTCATAAAAGCTATCAGATTAGTCTGACAGGAACGGTCCCTTGTAAACCCATGTTGATAGTGGGTCATGAGGTTATTCTTCTACAGATACTCCAGCATAGTGTCTCTTAGAAAACCCTCCAGGATATTACCCACAGTTGAGGTTAAACTTACTGGCCTATAATTTCCAAGTTTAGTTTTTGTCCCCTTTTTGAATATTGGCACCACATTTGCCATACGTCAATCCTGTTAAACAAACCCTGTTATTATGGAATTTTTAATGATTAAAAATAATGGTCTATCTATTACTGTACTTAATTCCTGCAGTACTCAGGCGTGTATCCCATCTGGGCCCGGGAATTTGTCAATTTTAGTGATTTTTAGACGCCGCCGTACTTCCTGCTGGGTTAAGCAGGTGACATTTAATGGAGAATTTTTATCACTGATCATGTTATCCATCATGGGATTTTCTTGTGTAAATAAGTCATTTAGCATATTGTCTTTTTCCTCATCTTCATCCACCATTTCACCCAGACTATTTTTAAGTCTTAAGCTCACGGTTAAAGGAGAGTGGGCATTCGGTGGAATGGTGCCTGGACCTTGCAGTTTCGGCTAGTAGACCAGAGAACTCAATGACACCAGTGTCATCACATTAATAATATGCAAATAATAAAAAAATGGAAACTAAATTTTCAAAATATCTTGATTTATTTAGTATTGAGTATAAGACACTTATGCAACTTGCCATGTTATCAGTGAGGATATTAATGGTTATCTGAGGAATGTTCTGCCATGTTGAATGCACGAGATCCACTGCTGGCTGCTCCCTTTGCAACTGACGACAATGGCAAGTCCAAAAATACTACAGGCCATGGTGGCATGTTTAGGCTTCTCACAGTCACTAAATAGACAGTCACACTCAAAAAAGACTTGGTCTTATTGAAGAATCTTTGCAATTTTATAAAAATTACAAAGATTCTTCAATAAGACCAAGTCTTTTTTGAGTGCGACTGTCTATTTAGTGACTATTGCTTGTGGATTTTCCACGCTCAGTCAGCACCTATCTACATAGCAAGAGTACGCGTCTTTTTCTTCTACGTAGGCTTCTCACAGTAACAGGAGTTAATTTTTTGAAGGAACCAGGCTATGACTGCTGTATGATCAAGCCAAGGGAATGTTTTATGAGGTAAATTTTGGGTATTATGACAGATGTAAAGTGGCTTGTGAATGTATTCACACACCCCCTTGGCATTTTTTGTGTTTCGTTACCTTACAACCTGGAAATTCAGTTTTTTTAGGGTTTGCATTAGTTCATGTAAAGAACATGCCTACAATGGACATTTGGTTTTATTTTCTGTGAAGCACACAACAAATAGGACAAAATAACTGAAAACTTCAGTGTTTTTAACTATTCATCCCCCTAAAGACAGTACTTTGTAGAGCCTCCTTTTGCAGCAATTGCATCTGCAAGTCGCTTTGGATAAGTATCTATGTGATTTACACATCTTGCCACCCAGATTTTTGCCCATCACTCAAGGCAAAACTTCTCCAATTCCTTCAAGTAAGATAGCTTCCTCTATCGAACAGTAATATTTAAGTCTTAACACAGATTCTCAATTGGATTAAGGTCTGGGGTTTGACTAGGCCACTCCTAAACATTTACACCTTTCCCCTTAAACCACTTGAGTGTTGCTTTTGCATTATAATTTTCTTGCTGTAAGGTGAACCTCCATCCCAGTTTCAATCCCTGATAGACTTAAACAGGTTTTGCTCAAAAATATCCCTGTATTTTGCAACATTCATCTTCCCCTTAACGCAGACCATTTTCCCTGTCATTGCTGTTAAAAAACATCCCCACAACATGATGCTGCCACAACCATGTTTCACTGTGGTCATTGCGTTTGGGGGGCGATGAGCTGTGTTGGTTAGTTAAATTTTGGTCTCATCTGACAAAAGCACCTTCCTCCATACATTTGGGGAGTCTCCCACACTTGTTTTGACAAACTCAAAACAAGCCCTACAATTTTGTGTGCAAGTGAAAACTTTTTAATGCTCTCTCTCCCATAAAGGCCAACTCTACTGAGTGTACGGTTTATTGTCGTCGTATCTACAGCTACTCCAATCTCTGCTTTGGAATCTGCAGCTCTTTCAGGATTACCTTTAGTCTCTGAGCTGCCTCTCTGCTTAATGCCCTCCTTACCCAGGCTGAGAGTTTTGGTGGGAGGCACTCTCTTGGCAGGTTTTTTTGTGGTACCCTGTTCTTTCCATTTAATGGTAATAGATTTGATGGTGCTCCAAGGGATTAGTAGAGAATGGTATATTTTTTATAACCCAATCCTGACTTGTTCTACTCAATAATTTTGTCCCTGACTTGTTTGGAGATCTCCTTGGTCTTCATGGTGGTGTTTGGTTAGTGGTGCCTCTTGATTAATTGTGTTGCAGCCTCTGTGGCCTTTCACAAAAGGTGTGTATATAGTGTCAGGCCATGTGACACTTAGATTGTACATAGGTGGGCTTCCTTTCACTAAGCATGCTTCACGGTCACGTGTGTCATATGGGTTCGCCTTGCGGTACTCGCTGCGTCCAGACACACTTGACCGTGACACATGCTTAGTGAAAGGAAGCCCAATAAGCATGTGTCACGGTCACGTGTGTCTGGACCCATATGACACACGTGACCCTGGATACACCGCCTAGAGTGGCGCGAATTTAAATAATAAGACTTGCAGCTGGATACGCCGCTAAAGGGGGAACCTGGGTAACATTAACAATGGTGGGCCCTGCAATAGGGAATAGGGAAGTGGAGACCTCCTGAACTCCCCTGAGCTAGTGTCCCTGCACTCCTAATGTTCCCTATGCCGGTTCCGCACCGGGCGACGCACAGGAGCCTAAAAACTCTAGCTCGCCCTGAACCTAAACCCTCACTAGGGAATTGGTCGGTGCGGAAACTAATCCCACCACTGCATTAAACACACATGAGGGAAAATGACAATACAGGGGAAACACCACTTAGTTTTGCTCTGTTGGGTACGCTTCTAGCAACAGAGCCCACCACCTGTGTGCATCTTCTTCTCCACCCGGATCCATCACCATAACTGGATCCTTCACCATAGTGCAGCCTTGGAGCAGAGTCCACCACCAATTGCAGAAGTCCAGTAACAGAGTCTCAAAGATGAGTTCAGCTCCTGCCCAAAAAGTCCAGCATACTTGAGTCCAGCTCTCAGCGACCAAGTCCCGCATGCTGAGTGCAACTCTCTCCATAGTCGCCACTCCACTAAGCCATGCAAGCACTTCCTGCCGACACCATAAACTGTGACTCCACCACGCCATGCCAGCCCTTCTTGTAGACCACATAGCTGCCACTCGTCCCCTCTGGCTGGGCTGCGCAGGACTCATGTTCAGCTCCTTCCTCACACAGGCTTGCTTCCCAAATGACAAACACAATATCACCAACAGTGATTGAACACACCTGGCTCTCCTTTATAGAGCCTCACACCTGATTTATAATTACGTGCACTAAACCAAAGAAACTAAAGTGCACTACCACTCACCAGCACCGGGGCAACTTAGAATGAACGACACCACGTGTAATAATTCTACTGGCCACTGGGGGCAATCACATCACTTTGGCACCTAGCCAAAGGAAAAAAGTTCACTTATCCATTTAATCTGTCAGATCCACTCTGGATCATGACAGTACCCCCTCCTTAATGAGGGGCCTCTGGACCCTCAAGACCACTCCTCATTAGGGAAACACCTACAGCGGGGACACCCAGATCCTGAGTTCACCCCACCACTAGCTGACACTTCAGGTTAACGACAAACGCACCGCTGGTATTGGCAATAATGTTCATTTTGGAGGCACCACTCATCTCCACAGTGCCGACCTGGGGAACGAGGTTATGTATGTGAATGTTTAGTATGCGCTGGTAACACTTCGCAACACACTTCCACTGATGTTTTTTTTTTTGGTGGCCACCCATACACGCTCGTTCACACTCAGGTCCGGACCTGAACGTGTATTGCACACATTCGTTTGTCATATATTTGGTGAACTCCTTCTGGACACGACAACAGAGGCGTCCCCCTGCTGTCACCACACTCACACCCCCGCTATTCACCAAGGGACACCACCCTCCAACCCTTTCACCATGAGGTCTACCCTCCCAGGGTTGGTTAATGGCGAGGGTTGAGATTTGCCCCCACTCCCCCGCAGCGCACCTGCCGCTCACACATGGAGAAGGGGACAGGAATATGGAGGAAATATACACTCGCTGGTTGCCTTCCTCCACACGACCAGGAGGGGGCGGGCTCTTCGGTGGTATTGAAGATTTGGCGTGAGCCCTGCGGACTTTCACACAAGTCTGCTCACTACAGGGACGTACCCTTTCACCTCGGGCTCCTCCACCTGTATGAACAAGTCCTGCTCCCCAGCAGCGACTCAAGTGGGCTTTTGCCAGACCCGCAATTTGCCAAAGCCGCCATTTTGATTTCCTGGTTGCCTGAGCAGAGGCCCCAGACCCTGATAACTGCTGCTGCAGCGGCTCTAACACACCTTGCCGCTCCCCACTCACCTCAGTGAGGCCAGGCAGCAATTACTCACAGGTCTCCACATGGCCAAAGCTCACCAGAAAAAAAAACGTAGGGTTGGTGATAATGTCACGGTCACGTGTCTGGACGCAGCGAGTAGCGCAAGGCGAACCCATATGACACACGTGACCCTGGATACATAGCCTCCAGTGGCGCGAATTTAAATAATAAGACGTGCAGCTGGATACGCCGCCTCCAACAGGTGAATTTACGTAATACACGATAATCTGGAAACCCCGCCTCCAGTAAGGTTAATTTAAATAATAAAGGAGGAACCTGGGTAACATTAACAATGATGGGCCCTGCAATAGGGAATAGGGAAGTGGAGACCTCCTGAACTCCCCTGAGCTAGTGTCCCTGCACTCCTAACGTTCCCTATGCAGGTTCCGCACCGGGCGACGCACAGGAACCTAAAAACCATAGCTCGCCCTGAACCTAAACCCTCACTAGGGAATTGGCCGGTGCGGAAACTAATCCCACCACTGCACTAAACACACATGAGGGAAAATGACAATACAGGGGAAACACCACTTAGCCTTGGAGCAGAGTCCACCACCAATTGCAGAAGTCCAGTAACAGAGTCCCAAAGATGAGTTCGGCTCCTGCCCAAAAAGTCCAGCATGCTTGAGTCCAGCTCTCAGCAACCAAGTCCCGCATGCTGAGTGCTACTCTCTCTATAGTCGCCACTCCACTAAGCCATGCAAGCACTTCCTGCCGACACCATAAACTGTGACTCCACCATGCCATGCCAGCCCTTCTTGCAGACCACATAGCTGCCACTCGTCCCCTCTGGCTGGGCTGCGCAGGACTCATGTTCAGCTCCTTCCTCACACAGGCTTGCTTCCCAAATGACGAACACAATATCACCAACAGTGATTGAACACACCTGGCTCTCCTTTATAGAGCCTCACACCTGATTTATAATTATGTGCACTAAACCAAAGAAACTAAAGTGCACTACCACTCATCACCACCAGGGCAACTTAGAATGAACGACACCACATGTAATAATTCTAATGGCCACCGGGGGCAATCACATCACTTTGGCACCTAGCCAAAGGAAAAAAGTTCACTTATCCATTTAATCTGTCAGATCCACGCTGGATCATGACAGCATGTGACTTAAGGTACTGTCACACTTAGCGATGCACCAGCGATATGACGAGGTCAGGATCACTGGTAAATCGCTAAGTGGTCGCTAGTGAGCTGCCACACAGGCAGATCTCACCAGCGACATCGCCCGGGTTCGATGGTCGCTACTTACCTGTCAGACGAGGCGATCCTGACGTCCTCCAGCCCGCGTCCACACGTCACTCGTCGTCACAGCAGGAAGCCCAGCAGGAAGCTGACGACGAGAAACGGTCCAGGACGTTCTCGCGCGATCAGCGATAACCAGCGGGGGAGCGGTTGGAGGTAAGTATCAGACATAGCGATATCGCTAGTGATATCGCTATAACGTCACAAAAAACAGTGATGTTATAGCGATATTGCTAGTGATATCGCTTAGTGTGACAGGCCCTTTATGAAGGTAATTGCTTGCACCAGAAATCTTTAGGGGCTTCATTGCAAAAGGGGTGAATACATATGCAAATTCCATGTTTTATTATTTGATCCCATAAATTTAGTGTATGCCTATATTTTTCTCACTTTACTTCACCAATTTAGACTATTTAATGCTGATACATCACACATAAATTGAATTACAAAAATATTTAAACACATATTTTGTATATAATGTAACAAAATAGATAAAAAGCCAAAGGGGTGAATACTTTAGCAAACCACTGTACATACATGAACACATTAGCACAAAAATACATGTATGCAACAGTATGCAGCACAAAGGTATAATGGTTACCACTGTTTTACAGTGCTGGTGTCCAGGGTTCAAATCCCACCAAGACAATGTCTGTATGGAGTTTGTATGTTCTCCTTGTCACTGTGTGGATTTCCTCTGGGTTCTCCAGTTTCCTCCCACACCCTAAAGACATAGGGTACCGTTACACCTAGTGATGCACCAGCGATCCCGACCAGCGATATGACGCGGTCAGGATCGCTGGTGTATCGCTAGGTGGTCGCTAGTGAGCTCCCACACAGGCAGATCTCACCAGCGACATCGCTGGGGACGGGGGTCGCTACTTACCTGTCAGACGCGGTGATCCTGCGTCCTCCCGCCCACGTCCAGGCGTCGCTCGTCGGCGCCGCAGGAAGTGACCGACGAGAAATGATCCAGGAGCTTCTCGCGCGATCAGCGATAATCAGCGGGGGAGCCGGTCGGAGGTAAGTATCAGACACAGCGATATCGCTAGCAATATCGCTGCTACGTCACAAAATCGGTGACTTTACAGCGATATTGCTAGCGATATCGCAGTGTGTAACGGGGGCTATAGATAGTTAATTTAGATTGTCAGCCCGAGTGGGGACAGTGATGGTAATGTATGTAAAGTGCTGTGGAATTAAATGTGCTACATAAGCTAAGCATAATACTGTATAATTAAATAAATAATAATATGCAATGACACACAAACATATACATTCACACACATTTACACATTCTGACACACACCTACACAGTGAGAAATACATTAGCCATCTATGCTGATTTTATTTTGTCCTGGGCACTGCAGGACATGACTGTTTCAGCCAGCGCCCACATAAAAATGGTAGAATTAAAAATCAAACCTATAAGGAAAACTGCTTCATTTTTAAAACTGGATATATTCAAGCAATAAAAGATTCTGCAAAGGTTAACATAATCTTTAAGATTACCAGATACAGAAGTTCTGGCATAAATAATGTGTATGATTTTTCAATAAAGTTTATAATGAAATAATAATAATAATCCTAATATTACAAATAAATAATAAAGACTATGGATATCACATAGATTTTATACATTATAATAAATGATGTCCTCTTTTCTTCATAAACTAAGTCACAGTTGGTGAGAAGAAGCCATTCATCCTGCATTGCATTTTAATCTACGTCCTATCTCCCGTAGTCTCCCCAATAACTCCACAGGCTAGTTTACTAATTTACCATGCATTTAGAAATTATTGTTCAAGAAAGAGTTTTAATATAAATTAATTCGGTGCTTTGTAATGGGATAACTGTTTATGGAAATGAAAGTCTATAAAACACAATCTATGAAAATGATCATTATTTTAAATTTGAGATAAAATGCATGCAGAGAAATAAAGACAATCATATATAATATGCCATAGTGATGTGGTAACATTATTACTAAAATGGATGTATCAAGTCTACTGTTTTCAGATCATCCCATCTCTTCAATTAATGCATAGTCTCTCACAACATTTTCAATTATTTGTCAAGCTCAATCCTCTAGTAGTTGTATCACGAATAGGGAAAGTGATCTTCAAAAGTTTAGGTTTACATTTGTAGTGACAAAAGATTACAATATTGTTATTATCATTCCTACTGTCACACCGGTAACTTGCACACCTTCTCAGCACAGTCATACTCATTGCTTTCACCACTCTGCTCCTCCCAATGTCGGGCTATCATGCTGAACTGCCTCTTGCAGCACTCTTAGTACTGCTACATTCTCATGTGACTTGAGAGTGTGCACCTGGCTATAGGGAGGCGCAGCTAGACTATGCAGGAATATAACCCACTATGTGCTGCATAGTGTCACATCAGTAACTTGAAGGTCTTCTCTGGTCCGTCCTAATTACTGCGTTCAGCACTTTGCTCATCCCAGTGTCAGGCCATTGTGCTGAACTACATCTTGCCACACTCCATGTATTGCTGCATTCTCATGTGGCTAATAGTCTCCACCAGGCTATAGGGAGATGTAGCCAGACTCTGCATATATAAGGCAGCTCCTCCCTCCTCCCACCACACCTTGGTTCTGTTGCAGTTAATTTCCAGTTTCTCGTCTAGGTGCATTTTTGTTTTCACTCTATTGTTACTAGCCCATCTTGTTTACCTATTTTGTCTGATCTCTCCATTCTTGATCCTGCCTTTGTATTTTGAAACTCTGCTGCTTGCCTAGGACAGTCTGACCACGAATCTGTCTTCATCTTCTATGCCTTACATTTCTGACTTGAATCGCAAGTCAGCTGCTACAGGTCTGGGAACTGCTCTGAAGTGGAACCTGGGGACTACCCTAATGGCCCAAGTCTATCCTCACCATCAGAAGCTCTAGTAAAGACCAGATAGTCATTTAGTCACACCCCTTCAGAGTAAGCACGGCCCGTAGTGGTGTGGGTCCACACCCACCACAGTCACACCGTCTATGAGTAAAAAATATTGCCCTGTTTCAAAAAGTCTAACTTAAAATAATGACTTTATGATTTTTTTAAAGAATAGTAACATAGTAACATAGTTAGCAAGGCCAAAAAAAGACATTTGTCCATCTAATTCAGCCTACATTCCATCAGAATAAATCCCCAGATCTACGTTCTTCTAAAGAACCTAATATCTGTAAGATACAATATTGTTACGCTCCAGCAAGACATCCAGACCTTTCTTGAACCCCTCGACTGAGTTCACCATCACCACCTTCTCAGGCAAGGAATTCCAGATTCTCACTGCCCTAGCAGTAAAGAATCCTCTTCTATGTTGGTGGAAAAACTTTTTCTCCTCCAGACTCAGAGAATGCCCCTTGTGACCGTCACCTTCCTTGGTATAAACAGATCCTCGGAGAGATATTTGTATTGTCCCCTTATATACTTATACATGGTTATTAGTTCGCCCCTCAGTCGTCTTTTTTCCAGACTAAATAATCCTAATTTTGCTAATCTCTCTGGGTATTGTAGTTCTCCCATCCCCTTTATTAATTTTGTTGCCTTCCTTTGTGCTCGCGCTAGTTCCATTATATCCTTCCTGAGCACCGGTGCCCAAAGCTGTACACAGTACTCCATGTGCGGTCTAACCAGGGATTTGTACAGAGGCAATAGAATGCTCTCCTCATATGTATCCAGACCTCTTTTAATGCACCCCATGATCCTGTTTGCCTTGGCAGCCACTGCCTGGCACTGGCTGCTTCAGGCAAGTTTATCATTAACTAGGATCCCCAAATCCTTCTCCATGTCTGATTTACTCAGTGGTTTCCCATTCAGTGTATAATGGTGATATTGATTCCTTCTTCCCATGTGTATAACCTTACATTTATCATTGTTAAACTGCATCTGCCACCTTTCGGCCCAAGTTCCCAACTTATCCAGATCCATCTGTAGCAGAATACTATCTTCTCTTGTATTGACTGCTTTAAATAGTTTTGTATCATCTGCAAATATCGATATTTTACTGTGTAAACCTTCTACCAGATCTTTAATAAATATGTTGAAGAGAATAGGTCCCAAAATCGACCTCTGCGGTACCCCACTGGTCACAACGACCCAGTTAGAGAATATACCATTCATAACCACCCTCTGCTTTCTATCACTAAGCCAGTGACTTACCCATTTACACTCATTTTCCCTCAGATCCAGCATTCTAATTTTGTGTGCCAACCTCTTTTGTGGCACAGTATCAAACGCTTAGGAAAAACCAAGATATTCCACATCCAATGACTCACCTTGGTCCAGTCTATAGCTTACCTCTTCATAAAAACTGATTAGATTGGTTTGACAGGAGTGATTCCTCATAATCCCATGCTGATATGGCATTAAACAGTTATTCTTATTGAGATAATCCAGAATAACATCCCTCAGAAACCCTTCAAATATTTTACCAACAATAGAGGTTAGACTTCCTGGCCTATAATTTCCAGGTTTGGTTTGTCTATTACATTACTTAGTTAATTACTTGTGGGTGTATGCCTTCCGGACCCGGAGATTTATCTATTTTAATCCTATTTAGCCGGTTTTGCATCTCTTCTTGGGTTAGATTGGTGACCCTTAGGGTACCGTTACACCTAGCGATGTACCAGCGATCCCAACCAGCGATATGACGCGGTCAGGATCGCTGGTGCATCGCTAAGTGGTCGCTAGTGAGCTGCCACACAGGCAGATCTCACCAGCGACATCGCTGGGGACGGGGATCGCTACTTACCTGTCAGACGTGGCGATCCTGACGTCCTCCCGCCCGCGTCCACGCCTCGCTCGTCGTCACAGCAGGAAGCGCCGCAGGAAGTAACCGACGAGAAATGATCCAGGAGCTTCTCGCGCGACCAGCGATAATCAGCAGGGGAGCCGGTCTGAGGTAAGTATCACATGTAGCAATATCGCTAGCAATATCTACGCGTCACAAAATCGGTGACTTTACTGCGATATTGCTAGCGATATCGCAGTGTGTAACGGGGGCTTTAATATAGGGTTTTCTTTGTCTCTCGGCATTTCACCTAGCATTTTATTTTCAATTGTGAATACCGTGGAGAAGAAGGTGTTTAATATATTAGCTTTTTCCTCGTCATCTACAACCATTCTTTCCTCACAATTTTTTGAGGGGCCTACACTTTCACTGTTGATTCTTTTACTATTGATATAATTGAAGAACAGTTTGGGATTCGTTTTACTCTCCTTAGCAATGTGCTTCTCTGTTTCGTTTTTGGCAGCTTTAATTAGATTTTTAGATAAAGTATTTTTCTCCCATTTAGTTTTTTTTATAAATGATTGTCCTGAAAATGGACCCTGAGAAGTGGCCCCATCCAGATGGCCTGAAGGCTATCCAGCGGTTTCTCTGGTTCACAAATTACTACTGCCAGTTCATTCCGCATTTCTCCTCCTGGACCGCTCCTAATTCTGCCCTGACCCGCAAGGGGACCAATCCTAAGATATGGACTCCAAAAGCACCTTTGTGTCTCTAAAACAGGCCTTCGCCTCTGCTCTAGTTCTGCATTGTCCAGACAATAACAAGAAGTTCTTTCTTTGGATTTCTCTTCGACCTACCATTCTGAATCCAATGGCTAGGCAGAATGGGTCAATAAGATCCTGACAAACTTTCTGTGGCACTTTGTCAATGTCCACCATGCAGTTGTGGCCAGAAGTATTGACACCCTTGCAATTTTGTCAGATAATACTCAGTTTCTTCCTGAAAATGATTGCAAACACAAATTCTTTGGTATTATTATCTTCATTTAATTTGTCTTAAATGAAAAAACACAAAAAGAATTGTCCTAAAGCCAAATTGGATATAATTCCACACCAAACATAAAAAGGAGGGTGGACAAAAGTATTGGCACTGTTCGAAAAATCATGTGATGCTTCTCTAATTTGTGTAATTAACAGCACCTGTACCTTACCTGTGGCACCTAACAGGTGTTGGCAATAACTAAATCACACTTGCAGCCAGTTGACATGGATTAAAGTTGACTCAACCTCTGTTCTGTTTCCTTGTGTATACCACACTGCACTGAGCATGGAGAAAAGAAAGAAGACCAAAGAACTGTCTGAGGACTTGAGAAACCAAATTGTGAGGAAGCATGAGCAATCTCAAGGCTACAAGTCCATCTCAAAAGACCTGAATGTTCCTGTGTCTACCATGCGCAGTGTCATCAAGAAGTTTAAAGCCCATGGCACTGTGGCTAACCTCCCTAGATGTGGACGGAAAAGAAAAATTGACAAGAGATTTCAGCGCAAGATTGTGCAGATGTTGGATAAAGAACCTCGACTAACATCCAAACAAGTTCAAGCTGCCCTGCAGTCCGAGGGTACAACAGTGTCAACCCGTACTATCCGTCGGCGTCGGAATGAAAAGGGACTGTATCGTAGGAGACCCAGGAAGACCCCACTTCTTACCCCGAGACATAAAAAAGCCAGGCTGGAGTTTGCCAAAACGTACCTGAAAAAGCCTAAAATATTTTGGAAGAATGTTCTCTGGTCAGATGAGACAAAAGTAGAGCTTTTTGGGCAAAGGCATCAACATAGAGTTTACAGGAGAAAAAAAGAGGCATTCAAAGAAAAGAACACGGTCCCTACAGTCAAACATGGCGGAGGTTCCCTGATGTTTTGGGGTTGCTTTGCTGCCTCTGGCACTGGACTGCTTGACCGTGTGCATGGCATTATGAAGTCTGAAGACTACCAACAAATTTTGCAGCATAATGTAGGGCCCAGTGTGAAAAAGCTGGGTCTCCCTCAGAGGTCATGGGTCTTCCAGCAGGACAATGACCCAAAACACACTTCAAAAAGCACTAGAAAATGGTTTGAGAGAAAGCACTGGAGACTTCTAAGGTGGCCAGCAATGAGTCCAGACCTGAATCCCATAGAACACCAGTGGAGAGATCTAAAATGGCAGTTTGGAGAAGGCACCCTTCTAATATCAGGGACCTGGAGCAGTTTGCCAAAGAAGAATGGTCTAAAATTCCAGCAGAGCATTGTAAGAAACTCATTGATGCTTACCGGAAGCGGTTGGTCACAGTTATTTTGGCTAAAGGTTGTGCAAGTATAAGGCTGAAGGTGCCAATACTTTTGTCTGGCCCATTTTGGGAGTTTTATGTGAAATGATCCAATGTTTTGCTTCTTGCTTCATTCTCTTTTGTGTTTTTTTATTTAAGACAAATTAAATGAAGATAATAATACCAAAGAATTTGTGTTTGCAATCATTTTCAGGAAGAAACTGAGTATTATCTGTCAAAATTGCAGGGGTGTCAATACTTTTGGCCACAACTGTAGTTACTGTGCCAAACTCCTGCCTTGGGCCAAATTCTCATACAACAACCATGTGAGTGAATCATCTGCCAAATCTCTGTTTTTTGTGGTCTATGGTCTACACCCCAATATTCCATTCTTTGTTTCCACTACCTCCTGCTGCTGAATCCCTCATCAGGGGTTTTTGTCAGATCAGGGAGGATATCAAGTCCACCTTATTGAAGTCCTCTGATCATATGAAAAGGCATGCATACAAGAGACGTCTGGATCCCCCTCTGTTTCGGCCTGGGGAAAATGTCTGGCTGTCGTCTAGATATGTCCATCTCAAGGTACCCTCTTATAAACTCGGTCCTTGCTTCATTGGTCTTTTCAAGGTTCTAAAACAAATTAATCCTGTAGCCTACATGCTCAAACTTCCTGCCTCTTTATGGAACTCTTTTCAAGTGTCTCTCCTCAAGCCTGTTGTCCTTATTTCTTTCTTCAAAGGTCCAGGTACCACTCCTACTCCAGTCAGCTCTGAGGACATTTTCGAGGTTGAGAACATCCTGGCCTCCAAGAGGGTAAAAATAAAGAGCTTTTTACTTGTGGATTTGAAAGGATTCAGTCCTGCGGAGAGATCATGGGAGCCCAGGGAAAATATCCATGCCACTTTCCTCATGGAGAGATTCTTTGCAAGTCTGAAGAAAAGGGATCGTAAAGGGGTACTCTAATACCAACATCTCTGCCTCCCTCATCCAGCAGAAACATGAACTAACTCACCGCCACAGCCCCGCACTCCCTCCTCTGTCTCCTGCGGCCCTGTGATTAGAGCGTGTGTGGTCAGGCCCTCTTAAAGTGCCAGTGTGCACCATCCTAAAGTCTCCCCAGCCAACAGAACTTGATGGGAGGTGCATAAACAACATGTTAGCTTAGTGTTACATGCTTGCTAGTACTCAGGTCCCCAGTGCATGAATCCCAGTACACCTGCCCTGCATATCACATCTGCCATGCCTACCTGTGTAACAGTTATTTTTTACAGAGCACCTGCCTGTAGATCAGTCATGCCTGCCAGCATCTGCCTGTCTATTAGCCATGCCCACCTGCCTGTTTATTAGCTGCACTCGACTGCCTGTCTATCAGCCTTGCCCACCTGCTTGTTTATCAGCCATGCCCGCCTGCCTGACTGTACATCAGCTATGCCAGCTGGTACTTGACAAGTCTACCATTCCTGGCTCTTTATTCCTTTTGTCCCTTGGGGATCAGCTGCGAACCTCCCGAGGTCAGCCCTGGTATAGCACCTGATCTTGCCTTAGAGGCATCTCTTCAGGGATTATTGCCTTACAGTCCTTTGTGCTGTTATGTACAACCAAAAGTCCTTTCAGGGCCAATTTAAATAGATTCTATTCTATAATAGTACCACTCTTAGCTGCAATCTGCAATTAGTGTAAGGTTAGCTGCTGGAGACGGGATAGTGTATTAGAGGCATCTAGTCAGGGATTATTGCCTTACAATCCTTGTTGGTGCTATGTTAAAACAAAATTAATTTTCAGGGCTAATTCCAATATATTCTATTCTATAATAATACTGCTCTTAGCTGAAATTAGTGTAGGGCTAGCTGCTGGAGTAAGGATAGTGTATTACAGGTATTTAGGCAGTGATTATTGCCTTACAGTGCTTGGTGCGGAAATCAAAAGCAAAAATTCCTTTAGAAGGCTACATCTATTATATTAATACCACAGTTAGCTCCAATTAGTGTAAGGATAGCTTCTGGAGAAGGGATAGTTGTGAATTAGAGGCATATAGGCAGGGTTTACTGCCTTAAAGTCCTTGCTGCTGCCACCAAATACCATCAGTCCTTATCAGGGCTACATCTATTCTATTTTATTCCCTATTAATACCGCTGTTAGCTGCATTTAGTGTAGGGTTAGATGCTGGATGAGGGATAGTTTGGGATTGGAGGAGGAGAAGGACAAGAAAAAGAAACTATGAACCATATACTTTTTTGGGTGGGAAGGGGTGGATGGCATGACAATACACCATAAATAAGGAAAACCTAACCCTTTGCCTGGGAGCTTGCTATGTGTGGGTGCTCTGGGGAACAGTTGTTCGCCTTCTCCCTGTTGCCACCCCACTACCTCAAACTACCTGTTGTGGTGCTGCTGATCCCACAACCTCTGCACTGATATCATTTCTCTGCATGGCACCTTGCCATGTTGGGTCAATGATTTCATCGTCCACCACCTTGTTTTCCACTTTCACTCTTTGGTCCACCTCCTGACTTGATGACTTAACAACTTCACTTGTTGGCAACTGTGTCTCATCGTCTACTACTTGAGACCATAGTTGCACACCATAGTTTTCTTCTGATGTGGCTGCTCAAATATTTGGGCATCAGTATACACGATCTCTTCATGTCCCTCTTGAAACATGCAGGGCAAGAAGCCAGAATCAATAAATGGAAATGAAAAGATTCGCTCCTCAGAGTGGCCGAGTCTGGGATCACTTGTTGCCTAGGACTCACCATAGTGGGAGGAACAAGGATTTGTTTGAGGATTATCTAGTCCAGAATCTTGGCTAGTGAGACTGAACAGTGTGGAAGATAGGGTGGTGCTCGGAAAGATACTAGAAGCATTATTTGCTATCCAACCAACCAACCACCTGTTTGCAGTGTTCTGGCTTCAAGAGTGTTGTACTGCACCACATTGTATTGTGGTATTTTTTTAAATAAAACATGCAACCCTGAAAATGAATTTAGCGTGAGGGCCATCTGCTTTTTGAGTGAGGGACACCTGCTGGCCCTCAAAAAATTATGAGCGAGGGCCACCTGATGACCCTCCAAAATTTATGAGTGAGGGCCACTTGGTGGCTCTCAAAAAGTTTGGAGCAAGGGCCATATGATAATCCTGTAGATTTGGGGTAGGAAGAGGAGGACAAGAAAAATAATAAACCATGAACTGTATACCCTTTTTGGGGTTGAAAGGGGTGCATGGGAATTGATTGCCTTTATGTTCTGCTGCTGTAATCCTGTGGGGTTGAGAAGTTTTGGAAATCTACGTCTTGTTCATTTTGAGAACAGTCAGCCTGTCAGCATTTTCAGTTGATAGGTGGATACACTTATTAGTTATTATGCAACCAGAAGAGCTTAAAACCCATGGAATCAACTTAAGCAGTGAGGAATAAGTGACTGCAGCCTACGAGCCTCAGATTTGCCTCAACTCCATGTAAATTAAGACTAAAGAAGTCCCACTCTTTCTAAATGTAAATTTTTCTAAGGCCCTGCTCTATGTGTGATCCAGGGTGTATTGGAGTGCCTCCTAATTTTTGGAAGCCCTTGCACATAGTGCATACACTTTACTAGTTTAGAAGTCCCACTTCTTCCAAATGGGAAAAATGTTTTATGAGGCCATTCTCTACATGTATTCTAGAGTGTATTGCAATACCTCCTTTCAATTTTTAATAGTCTTTGCACTTAGTGCATAGACTTCACTAGTCTAGGAGTTCCACTCCTTATAAATGTGAGAAAAAAAATTCAGAAATCTAATGCACATGATTCCTTTTTATTCCTGACTGAAATAGAAAACTTGCATTTTTCAAGAAAGAGTATGTCAATTCTGTCAGCAATTTTTAAGTGTTTTTTCACCACAGAAAGAAATGAGAAAGTGTAAAAACGCAGCAAAAACGCTATGTATTAACATAGTATAAGGAGTTGAGAAGGCGTTTTTTTGCTCTTTTTAATTTTGCTGTATATACAAGTCATTATACAGTAAATAATGTTTCCTAACTTTTTTTTCCTGTAAAATTAGTTTTATCTTCTGTTTGGTATGTTTTATGATTTAAAGTGGCGTAATACTCTGGCTACATTGTTTCTAGCAGTGACCTCGGAGTCAAAGATGCGTCCAGGCATCTTTCCATCCTGTTCCATTTCTATTTGAGCACTTTTTCTATCCATTTCAGCAATTTTACTGCCCCCAGACCTCCTGGGATAGTCTGTCATAAAAATAGTTGGGTTTCTCATTGACTTCCATTATACTCGTTACTCGAGTCAAGCACCCGAGCAGTTTGACGTGCTCGATTCGAGAAATCAGTTCAGACCTGTCCATGTATATGCCCTTGTATAGACCTAGTCTATGAACCAAGCATCCATTATAACTACTCTTACAAATGCCTTGTAAACATTACAATGTGGAATAATTACCATTTTAAGTTTTATGTATTTTAGAAATTAGTTTCAAAGTGCAGTTTGGATTTATATGTATCTGAGTATCATGATGTAGAAAATATTTGGCCACACTGAGTTATGTATAGCAAAGTTTTTGCAGATTTTTGTTGCAGATTTTGACTCGAAAAAGGCAGCAAAGCACAATATCAGTGAATGATGTACTACGAAACCCAATTACCCCGAACAGAAAAAGAAACTGCACAAAATTTTGACCACTCTTGAACCAAACTCAAAAAGATAAATGCACATATGGTAAACCCCCATGTGCTAGAATAGCCCTTCTTGATGTTTCCTGACTCTATTAACAGGTTGAACCTCAAAATAACAGGTCTCAAAATTAGTCGGCGGTTGAATTTTCACTGATGAGAAAGCCTGTAAAAATCAGGAGTTTCTAATACAAACCAAATAGAGGGAATGATCAAAACAATTAAGAGCAAAACTGTAGGATTAGAGAGCAACAGAAGAGAATGAATTTACACAGTTATAAGATTAGTAAGGCAGAAAATAGGGGTGCAGATAAAATAATATGTCAGTCTATACAGAGTGTGAGGGCAAAAGCTACTACAATGCAGGGTGAGTGTTGAGCTCTTTCAACTGCTTCCCTTTCCAAGACATAGATATAACAAGATAACTCTGTTAAGTCTTTTCCTCCGGTAACATATACAGTGGGGAAAAAAAGTATTTAGTCAGTCAGCAATAGTGCAAGTTCCACCACTTAAAAAGATGAGAGGCGTCTGTAATTTACATCATAGGTAGACCTCAACTATGGGAGACAAACTGAGAAAAAAAAATCCAGAAAATCACATTGTCTGTTTTTTTTTCATTTTATTTGCATATTATGGTGGAAAATAAGTATTTGGTCAGAAACAAGCAATCAAGATTTCTGGCTCTCACAGACCTGTAACCACTTCTTTAAGAGTCTCCTCTTTCCTCCACTCATTACCTGTAGTAATGGCACCTGTTTAAACTTGTTATCAGTATAAAAAGACACCTGTGCACACCCTCAAACAGTCTGACTCCAAACTCCACTATGGTGAAGACGAAAGAGCTGTCAAAGGACACCAGAAACAAAATTGTAGCCCTGCACCAGGCTGGGAAGACTGAATCTGCAATAGCCAACCAGCTTGGAGTGAAGAAATCAACTGTGGGAGCAATAATTAGAAAATGGAAGACATACAAGACCACTGATAATCTCCCTCGATCTGGTGCTCCACGCAAAATCCCACCCCGTGGGGTCAGACTGATCACAAGAACGGTGAGCAAAAATCCCAGAACCACGCGAGGGGACCTAGTGAATGAACTGCAGAGAGCTGGGACCAATGTAACAAGGCCTACCATAAGTAACACACTACGCCACCATGGACTCAGATCCTGCAGTGCCAGACGTGTCCCACTGCTTAAGCCTGTACATGTCCGGGCCCGTCTGAAGTTTGCTAGAGAGCATTTGGATGATCCAGAGGAGTTTTGGGAGAATGTCCTATGGTCTGATGAAACCAAACTGGAACTGTTTGGTAGAAACACAACTTGTCGTGTTTGGAGGAAAAAGAATACTAAGTTGCATCCATCAAACACCATACCTACTGTAAAGCATGGTGGTGGAAACATCATGCTTTGGGGCTGTTTCTCTGCAAAGGGGCCAGGACGACTGATCAGGGTACATGAAAGAATGAATGGGGCCATGTATCGTGAGATTTTGAGTGCAAACCTCCTTCCATCAGCAAGGGCATTGAAGATGAAACGTGGCTGGGTCTTTCAACATGACAATGATCCAAAGCACACCACCAGGGCAACGAAGGAGTGGCTTCGTAAGAAGCATTTCAAGGTCCTGGAGTGGCCTAGCCAGTCTCCAGATCTCAACCCTATAGAAAACCTTTGGAGGGAGTTGAAAGTCCGTGTTGCCAAGCGAAAAGCCACAAACATCACTGCTCTAGAGGAGATCTGCATGGAGGAATGGGCCAACATACCAACAACAGTGTGTGGCAACCTTGTGAAGACTTACAGAAAACGTTTGACCTCTGTCATTGCCAACAAAGGATATATCACAAAGTATTGAGATGAAATTTTGTTTCTGACCAAATACTTATTTTCCACCATAATATGCAAATAAAATGAAAAAAAAACAGACAATGTGATTTTCTGGATTTTTTTTTCTCAGTTTGTCTCCCATAGTTGAGGTCTACCTACGATGTAAATTACAGACGCCTCTCATCTTTTTAAGTGGTGGAACTTGCACTATTGCTGACTGACTAAATACTTTTTTTCCCCACTGTATGTATTACGATTTACATCGTGCTGCTTATGTCTGATGTACATATGTTGTCTTTCAAGTGGCCATTTCTTCTACAATCCATGTCAGTTCACATCATTTTAATAGACTGATTTGTGTTATTTATATACAGTGACAGAAATGCACTATCACAATGAATTTCACAAACTGTTGGGTCAAAATGATTTATCGACATAGCAGGTGTTGATGGGTGATACATGCAAACCATACCAATTAGATTTTTATGTAAATTACTAAACATTTGCATAATAACAAAAATGGAAACCCACATTTAGGTGGGCTGCAATGCGGGAAGGAAGAGGCTTGGGATTCCAAATCGTTTTTTATTAAAAAAATGTGTTTTTTAAAGGGAATCTGTCACCTATTTTTTCACATATGAGATGCAGCCACCGCCATCAGGGGCTTATCTACACCCATCGGACCCGGACCAGACCGCCCTTGGGTGAGCATAATATAATTCACAGAATTTACAGAATGCTGTAGATAAGCCCCTGATGGCGGTGGGCGCATCTTATATGCGAAAAAATAGGTGACAGATTCCCTTTAAGGTGTAAAAATCTTTTTACACCTTGAGAAAGGCACTGGTCTGAGGCAGAAATGCATTGGCATTAATAAAAACTGATTTGGAATCCCAAGGCTCTGCATTCCCAAAGCGCAGCCCTCTGAAACGTGCCTGTTTCCTTTTCTGCCATTAAACATCTGGAAGAAGCATTTTCTCCAGCCACGGGGCAGCAGCACTGGCTGTCCACCCTTTTATAATTGTTATGCCTGTACAAAACATCATCAGATGAGTGCTACCATTTCTTATACTTGTCCTTTACCAGACATTGCCCAGTTTTGTGTGCGCCCTCGTCCCTCTCCAGAGGATCTAAACATTTGTATAGACAGATATCTAAGCATCAATAGTTTAATTCCAAACTCTATTTTCCTTTTTTCCTTATCTGAGTATCAATAACTGTTAAACGTTTCTAAAGGATTATTGTTTTTTCCCATGTTTTCGTTAACCCGAATACTCTGGCTCAAACCTGCAAATAAGTGTTTAAATTAGAGGAATTTTCTACCTCCTTTATTTAATTAACATGTGGCCTTAGTGTCCAATAGAAAAAATCATTAGCAGATAATTGTGCATTCTCTGCCTCATCCTCCTCCCACACACAGTGGGCTTGACCGATGCTTGACCATGGTATCCAATCAATGATTGAAACGTACAACAAAGAAAGACTTAATATAACTATGTCAACAGTAAAAGAGAAAAAGTTACGACCTAAGAAGATTGAAAAAATAAAATAGAAATTAAGCCCAAAAGTGCTGTGTTGCCAAGAGAATCATAGCACCATGGAATGTTAGAGTTGGAAGGGACTTCCAGAGTCATCGTGTCCAACCCCCTGCTCAATGCAGGATTCACTAAGCCATTTCAGACAGATGTCTGTCCAGCCTCATAGAATCCTGGAATCATAGAGAATCATAGAATGTCAATGAGACTTCTGCACCTCTCGACAGGTATTTTGGTCCACTCCTTAAGAGCAAACTGCTTAGTTGTCTCGTGTTTGAAGGTTGCCTTTCCAGATGGCATAGTTCAGTTCTTTCCAAAGATGCTCAATAGGATTTAGATCAGGGCTCATAGAAGGCCACTTCAGAATATTCCAATGTTTTCCTCTTAGCCATTCTTGGATGTTTTTAACTGAGTGTTTTGGGTCATTATCCTGTTACAAGACCAATGACCTGCAACTGAGACCAAGCGCTTTTTGACACTGGGCAGAACATTTCTCTCTAGAATCTCTTGATAGTCTTGAGATCTCATTGTACCCTGCACATATTCTAGACACCCTGTTCCAGATGCAGCAAAGCAGCCCCAGAACATAACAGAGCCTCCTCCATGTTTCACAATAGGGACAGCGTTCTTTTCTTGATATGCTTCATTTTTCCGTCTGTGAACATAGAGCTGATGTGCCTTGTCAAAAAGTTCCATTTTTGTCTCATCTGTCCATAGGACATTCTCCCAGAAGCTTTGTGGCTTGTCAACATGTAGTTTGGCAAATTCCAGGCTGGCTTTTTTATGATTATTTTTTAACAATGGTGTCCTCACTGGTCGTCTTCCATGAAGTCTACTTTGGCTCATACAATGATGGATAGTGTGATCTGACACTGATTTTCCTTGAGCATGAAGTTCACCTTTAATCTGTTTAGATATTTCTCTGGGCTCTTTTGTTACCATTTGTATTATCCGTATTTTCTTCCTGCAACCACGTCCAGGGAGGTTGGCTACAGTCCCATTGAGCTTAAATTTCTGAATAATATGTGCAACTGTAGTCACAGGAACATCAAGCTGCTTGGAGATGGTCTTATAACTTTTACCTTTAACATGTTTGTTTAAAATTTTCTTTCTAATCTCCTGAGACAACTCTTTCCTTCCCTTCTTCTGGTCCATGTCACCAAACAGCACAGTGAGTATCCCTCTATAAAGGCCCACTCACTGATTCCAAGATTGTAGACACCTGTGATGCTAATTAGTAGACACACCTTGAATTAACATGTCCCTTTTGTCACATTATTTTCATGGGTACCATCATTTCTGTCCAGGCCTATTTCATGAGTTAATTTTTTTTTTATTTAATTCTGTGGAAGCATGGTTGAAAAGCAATGTCTGACTTTAATTTGTTAATTTTCATAGATTTTTGATTTATTATTACTTTTGTCAGATTCAAGTTATTTCTGTCACCATTGTTGGTTTTTCTGTCATTAAACGAGGGGTACCAACAAATTTTGACCACTAAAAGTTCTTTTCTGACTGCCAAAATGGAGATTAAATTGTTACTTTATACAGAAACAACTTTCTACCACATATAGTACAATTTGATTTTCGCGGCTGAAGTTTGTGATTGCGTTATTTCCGTTTGTGTATACAGTACATATTATAGCCATTATGGCTACAATATGAATGAAATTGTGATTGGGTCATGAACCTATTATGTCTGGTAATATTTATTATTCTACTCTTTACAATAATAGTAATACAGTAGAAATATAAAAGGATAAATTGCCCTTTAAGATGTATTTTATTCTTCATTTTGCTACCTTCTTAGGTTTCTTTGCTGCAGAGTGAAATTGCAATCAGTTCAGTATTGTCTCTTGATTTGTATTTAGTTGTTTATTGAGCATAGAAATCAACTGGGCCAGCTTATGTACCCAACAGGCATAAACGGCAACTTGAGCAGACACATTACTGAGAAAAGGCGCCTTACAAATAAGAGATCAGACAATTTTCTAAGACAATTTTCTCCACAGCATACTTCTATCAACATATTTAGATATCTGTGGCAGGTTAATGTAGGCCATTTTCACTTGGCAACCAAATCAATCCCTTGCAATGCAGGCTTCGCTTTCAGACCACTAAAGCCATTTTACAGTTTCTGAAAATGATAAGCCAAAATGAAGATCAGGTTAGAGAAACCTTTGGTGACAGTGTCATTTCAGACTGAGTTTTGCTTTGGCAGTCATCTCATTTTATTCCTTATCAACTTTCTCAGCAGAGCCAATTATTTTCTGCTCTAGCTCCAAACGATGTCTTGCATAAAAACGCTCCGATGTATGCTTCACAGTGTCATAGGATTTAGCATTTCAGTGGTCGCATTAACATATTGTATTGTAATGCGCATTTCTTCTGCTAAAAGTAAATGATTGCAGTCATTTATCAATTAGCACACTCAGGGATAAAGTTAGGGCTAAGCATAAATGTTATCTGGCAGATTTATTATTAATTTAAAAAAACTTGTACATAGGTGACTTATAACTGACCTAAAAATAAATATATACATACAGCAGTCTAGTTCAGTGACTAGTTAGTTGCCTTAAAGAGTAACTTTTCAGAATAGTCTGTCCTGTCTGTGTATATGCGTAACTGCACTAATCTAATATGCAATTGACTCTGAGCTGGTGGGAGGAAACTAGCTATGATGTCTTCAGTATACAGTGCAACAAACAGGAATAGATTCCTGCACTACATTTCAAAATTAGCACACAAAAAGAAGCAGTATAAGCACAGAAAAAATTAAGGTACCGTCACATTTAGCGATGCACCAGCAATCCCGACAACGATACGACCCGGTCAGGATCGCTGGTGCATCGCTAAATGGTTGCTAGTGAGCTGTCAAACAGGCAGATCTCACCAGCGACATAGCAGCGGTCGGCGGTCGTTACTTACCTGTCAGATGCGGCGATGAAGACGTCCTCCCGCCCGCGTCCACGCGTCACTCGTCGGTGCCAGCAGGAAGCCCAGCAGGAAGCGGCCGACGAGAAACGGCTCAGGACGTTCTCGTGCGATCAGCGATAACCAGCGGGGGAGCCGGTCGGAGGTAAGTATCACACATAGCGATATCGCTAGCAATATCGCTGCTGCGTCACAAAATCGGTGACACTTTATCGACATCGCTAGCGATCTCGCTTAGTGTGACGGGCCCTTTACACAGCAGTAGTAATCAGCGTACATCTGAATCCAGCTCTCGGGTGAGGTAAAAGACTTGTTAGAGTTCTCAGCATGCTCTTTCTGTGTCTCCTTCTGTCTGTTTCCTCACTCAGGCTTCATTACTCTTCTTCTCACCACCCTTCTTTATAAAGTATAATTGCTTCATATGACACGGCAGTAATCTGGCCATCTGTCTTCTCTGAGCCAGGCGGATTTAAACCTTATCTTCAAAGTGAATGACACGTTCAGCAGGCAGAGGTGGAGAGGAAAAGGTGGCTGATATTTGAGGATGAAAGCTGATTTGTCCAATAAGATATATTACAAAGTTTCTTATATTTGCCTGAACTTTTGATTTATGTAAAGTGTGTTGAAAGTTTAGTTCCCATTTAAGTTAAAGCGAATGATCCGATTTTTATTATCATGTAGTTTTCAAGTCCACAATTTGGTGTTAATTAGTTTTCTATTATCCCCTCCATATACTGTACATGGATTTAAAACCTATCATGCTGACAAGATGCAGACATCACTATGGGGAGTATGAAAGCTTGCTGTGTACTGTATTATTACTCAGTTCAATGTATGACAGTATGTAGTTAGCTCAGTGACAGCAGCAAATAACCAGAATTGTAGTTTTTAATTTATGCTTACGTAGCGGTTTTTGAACTCTCCATGAGAGCAAAGTTCTAACCATTATAAAAGATTATTTGAAAATATACGATATTTAGCATAATATTTTAAACATATTTATTTCAGAAATGGCAAAATAGTATTCAAGAGTCAATTTTCACTTTATTAACATTCATTCATGGCTATTCAGAGGCAGAATCGCTTCTGTTTGTAAGATATGTCTATTATTGCAACTCAATCTTAGTTTAAGTTGAGTTACATTAGTAGACAGATGTGCACAGGAGTTCTGCTGTGTCTAGAAACAAAAAACAGTAACTCTTTCATAATCTTATACAACCATTTTACAAGTACATAATAACTTCCGACTTACCAGGACAGATATATCAATATGCATTAGATGTAAAACTGTTATAAAACCACATTCATACTTTCCATTAGAAATCATGAAAAAACAGCATGCTAGCAGTGTACAGTTGGCTTTTCTGGAAATTTGATAAGATCAAAGCACTACTAAGGCCATGCATTTTCCACAGAAATTAAAGGGAATCTGTCACCCCACTTTAGCCGGCACGATCATCAGGGGCTTATCTGCAGAATTCTGTAATGCTGTAGATAAGCCCCCGATATAACCTGAAAGATAAGAAAAGAGTTAGATTACACTCACCCCGGCGTTCGGTCCGGTGTGATGGGTGTCACCGTCCCGTCCGGCACCTCCCATATTCATACAATGATGTCCTCCTCCTTGCTTCTCCCTCGGCTCCTGCGCAGGTGTACGTTATCTGCCCTACTGAGGGCAGAGTAAAGTACTACATTGCACAGGCGCCGGACCTCTCTGACCTTTCCCGGCACCTGCGCACTGCAGTACTTTACTCTGCCCTCAACAGGGCAGATAAAGTATGCCTGCACAGGAGCCGAGGGAGATGCAAGGAGGAGGAAATCATCGCATGAAGATGGGAGGCGTCAGACCGGACCGCGACACTCACCGCACCCGACTCCGCACCCCGGTGAGTATAATCTAACGTGTTTTTCTTATCTTTCAAGTTACATCGGGGGCTTATCTACAGCAATACATAATGCTGTACATAAGCCCCTGATGGCAGTGGCAACAGCTTATAGCGCTAAAATGGGGTGACAGATTCCCTTTAATAGGAAGAGTTTTGCAAAAATTTCCAAAGCGATTTAGGATGAGAATTTACAGGGAATCTGTCAGTAGGGTCAACTCTGCTAAGCCATCTATGTACAGTTGTGCTCAAAAGTTTACAAACCCCAGCATAATTTTTGCTTTCTTGGCCTTTTTTCTGAGAATATGAATGATGACACCAAAACTTTTTCTCCACTCATGGTTAGTGGTTGAGTGAAGCCATTTATTGTCAAACTACTGTGTTTTCTCTATTTAAATCATAATGACAACCCAAAACATTCAAATGACCCTGATCAAAGTTCACATACCCTGGTGATTTTGACCTGATAACATGCACAGACATTGACGCAAATGGGTTTGACTGGCTACTAAAGGTAACATCCTCACCTGTGACCTGTTTGCTTGTAATCAGTGTGTTTGCATAAAAGCTGAGTGAGTTTCTGGGATCCAGACAGACTCTTGCATCTTTCATCCAGCCACTGACATTACTGGATGGTGAGTCATGGGGAAAGCAAAAGAATTGTCAACGGATCTACAGGAAAAGGTAGTTGAACTATATAAAACAGGAAAGGGATACAAAAAAAATCCATAAAATTGATAATGCCAGTCAGCAACGTTCAAACTATGATTAACAAATGGAAATGCAGGGGCTCAGTAAAAACAAAACCACGGTCAGGTAGACCAACAAAAATTTTGTCCACAACTGCCAGGAAAATTGTTCGGGATGCAAAGAAAAACCCACAAATAACATCAGATGAAATACTGAACTCTCTGAAAACTAGTGTGGCTGTTTCAAGATGCACAATAAGGAGGAACTTGAAGAAAAATGGGCTGCATGGTGAGTCGCCAGAAGAAAGCCATTACTGCGCAAATGTCATAAAGTATCTCACCTACAATACGCAAAACAGCACACAGACAAGCCTCAAAACTTCTGGAATGAGGTAATTTGGAGTGATGAGACCAAAATTGAACCTTTTGGCCACAACCATAAATGTTACATTTAGAGAGAGGTCAACAAGTCCTATGATTAAAGGAACACCCTTCCTACTGTAAAGCATGGAGGTGGAGCGCTGATGTTTTGGGGATGTGTGAGCTACAGTGTTAGGCATTGGGTTCCTGCAGCGGCACAGCAGGAATCCAAAGCCTTGCATTCAGCGGTCTCCCATTCTCCATCGACCGCAGAGGAGATTGCTCAGCAGCCCTGTCGTTCCCAACGCTCTGCCCAGACCTGCTCTGTGGGTCTGGCTGTTGCTGCCACCTCTGGGCCAGCAAAAGCAATGCAGGCTGATCAGCAGCAAGCGACTCCAGAGGCTAAGTCTTTCCGTCGCTCCACTGAGAATGCTCACGAGACGATCTCCCATTGGAGATCGGGAGTCACATGCTCAGGTCCTTCTCCAGATCTGATTGGTCCATCTCAGGGATCTGGAAGCTTCCGAAAGGTCCCGGCTATAAATGGTTCACATGGCCGCTCGGCCATGTGCTAGTATAGATTCTAGTTGCTAACTGTGTGAATGATGACGGATGTATGGACTTGCAAATGACTCATTAAGATTCCCCTCCCTCTGATATTACGTGTGTGGATAGGGAACTAGTGATAGAGTCAGTGCCAGTCAGTGGCAAGCTACAGGCCACAATACACATCCTCCACAGTGCTAGCGTCCAACAGTGAGCCTGCTACCGGGCATTGTTGTATAGCGGCAGTGTCTGTCGCCACGCTGCAGTCAGCAGTACTCCTTGGCATTCGCTGTAGCGATGCCACATGCATGGTAGGTCTAGAGGGATGCGGACCCTGTGTCTTGGCCCCAAGTCCTGTGACCATATACCGTGCATGCATTCCACTGAGTCCTGTGACATCAACAGGCTCGGTCTTTGTACCTAACGCCTCGGCGCCTCTGTGAAGGAACAGAGATCGCCCAGCACACTCCGGGTGATGTTCAACCCGCGTGCTTTATACCGCCATATAGTGCATCTGCCATTACATAGCAGCAGTATAACACCTTCTGCACGGTGGACCCCGGGCGGCGAACACACTTACTATTATTTATTATTTAGTGCGTTCCGTCGTCCCTAACATTATACTAACTCCAGGGTCTGGCTAGTAATGGCAGACCAGCAGCATCTATGGCAGTACATTCAGCAGGTGGAGGGCAGGTTAGCGGCCCTCGAGAGTTCCACCTCAGCTGCGAATGCTACAGCGGCTGCTGCCCGGGCAGTCGCAGAGGCTGTCTCGCGTGGGGCCACATCCATGCCTGCACCGACAATATCCCGCCTCCCGTTTCCCGATAAGTTTTCTGGTGACAGCACCACCTGTAGGGGTTTCGTGAGCCAGTGCTCGATCCTGCTTGAGTTACTGGCCGCGCGATTCCCTTCAGAGCGGGCTAAGGTGGGGTTTATCATCTCCCTTTTGTCGGGCAGGGCGTTAGAATGAGCCACACCACTGTGGGAGCGTGATGACCTCGTGGTTCTGAGCGCTGCTCAGTTTCTAAAGTCACTAAAGCAGGTCTTTTTGGAGCCCCGGGTCACTCACGACACCTCTCTCCAGTTACTTGCATTAACACAGGGATCACTGTCGGTCAGCCAGTACGCCGTCCGTTTCCGGACACTGACTTCTGAGCTGGAGTGGCCTGATAAAACTCTCGTCCATGTGTTCTGGAGAGGTTTGGCGGAGCATGTTAAGGATGCTCTATACACCAGGGAGGTTCCCGTAAGTCTGGAGGAGCTGATTACTATTTCCACCCCATTGATCTCCGTTTTTCAGAGCGCGGGATGGAGCGTGCTCAATCCAGACAGAAGGTTAGCTTGGCTCCCAACCTCTCTGAACCTCTTGAACCCCCCGAGCTGGAAATTTTACCTCCAGACCCAATGGAGGTGTCCCGCACTGGTCCCAAGCCGCGCCCGGCACAAAGCTCCACACGCAGTTACCAGTGTTGACAGTCTGGTCACCTGGCTAACAGGTGTCTGCAGCGGTCCAAAAAATGATTGCGTCCAGTGGTAATTGGTGGGGGTCTATTTGCTATGGAGACCTCCCCCAAACCAGCATTCTGAGGGACGTTAGATAGCGGTGCTTCCTCCTGGTAGGTAGAGGTCACGGTGGACTCCGGGGCAGAAGGGAACTTTATGTCCTCGGCCTTCGCCCAACAGCACGCAATCCCATTGGTGCCACTACCTCACCCTGTGCCTATCAGGGTGGTCAATGGTTCGACCTTATCATCCCATATTACCCACCAGACAGCACCCCTTAGGCTCTCAATTCCACCATCTCACCATGAGACGCTGTTCCTGCTCATTATGCCAGAGGGCATCGACCAGGTGCTCCTCGGGGTTCCCTGGCTCCGTTGCCATTCCCCTCATATAGAGTGGTCCTCGGGGAGAATACTGGGATGGAGCAAGGGCTGTGTGGGAAGGTGCATGGGGGGGCAGCGTCCAAGTAGCCTCTGAGGAGGTGCCCATGGATCTTTCTGCGCCCCCCATTGAGAATCTGGGGACCATGGCTCCGGTCGCCCTTGAGTCAGTGCCACCGGGCAAGACCTTTGTCCCTCCTCTCCTGCGGCCAAAGGTTCTTGCGTGGGCACATGCGTCCAGGTTGGGTGGTCACTTTGGCTACAAGAGGACCACAGAACTCCTGTCAAGGTCTTATTGGTGGCCGCACAAGGCCCGGGACACAAAAGAATACATTCAGGCATGCGCCTCTTTTGCCCAGCATGCCATTCTAGCCTCTAAAGAGAGAATGAGGGCATCCGCCGACACACATCGGTGCCTTGCTCCTACTTTTTCCCCTGGCGACTTAGTGGGGCTCTCTGCCCGAAATATCAGGCTGCGGGTCGAGTGCACCAAGTTCGCGCCGCGATACATTGGTCATTTCAAAATCCTCGAGCGGATCAGCTCCGTGGTCTACCATCTGGCCCTTCTACCACACTTGGCCATCTTCGACGTCTTCCATGTGTCCCTTCTCAGACCTGTTCACATGTCCCGGTTTCCTGAGTCATCTGCCGGGACATTAGGCTTGTCTTTGGATGAGTGTGAGGTCAACGCCATTGTGGGACGCAGGGTGGTGCGTGGCAAAAAGTTTTATTTGGTGGATTGGAGGGGGTCGCGCTCCGGAGCTCCAGACCTGGGAGCCAGTGGAGAACATCCGTGCCCCACTCCTTATCCCGGCATTTGAGCGTAGCGACGCTCAGAGGCAAGGGGGCCCTAGGAGTGGGGGTAATGTTAGGTGTCGGGTTCCTGCAGCGGCACAGCAGGAATCCAAAGCCTTGCACTCAGCGGTCTCCCATTCTCCATCGACCACAGAGGAGCTTGCTCAGCAGCCCTGCCGTTCCCGATGCTCTGCCCAGACCTGCTCTGTGGGTCTGGCTGTTGCTGCCACCTCTGGGCCAGCAATAGCAACGCAGGCTGATCAGCAGCAAGCGACTCCAGAGGCTAAGTCCTTCTGTCGCTCCACTGAGAATGCTCACGAGACGATCTCCCATTGGAGATCGGGAGTCACATGTTCAGGTCCTTCTCCAGATCTGAATGGTCCATCTCAGGGATCTGGAAGCTTCCGGAAGGTCCCAGTTATAAAAGGCTTACATGGCCGCTCGGCCATGCGCTAATATAGACTCTAGTTGCTAACTGTGTGAATCATGACGGATGTATGGACTTGCAAATGACTCATTAAGATTCCCCTCCCTCTGATATTACGTGTGTGGATAGGGAACTAGTGATAGAGTCAGCGCCAGTCAGTGGCAAGCTACAGGCCACAATACGCATCCTCCACAGTGCTAGCATCAGACAGTGTGCCTGCTACAGGGTATTGTCATATAGCGGCAGTGTCTGTCGCCGGGCTGCAGTCAGCACTACTCCTTGGCGTCCACAGTTGCGACGCCGCACGCACGATAGGTCTAGAGGGACGCGGACCTTGTGTCTTGGCCCCAAGTCCTGTGACCATGTGACCATATACCGTGCATGCATTCCACTGAGTCCTGTGACGTCAACAGGCTCGGTCTTTGTACTTAAAACCTCGGTGCCTCTGTGAAGGAACAGAGATCGCCCAGCGCACTCCGGGTGACTTCAACCAGCGTACATTATACCGCCATATAATGCTTCTGCCATTTGCTAGCAGCAGTATAACACCTTCTGCACGGTGGACCCCGGGCGGCGAACGCACTTATTATTATTTATTATTTAGTGCGTTCCGCCGTCCATAACATACAGAGGCACAGGAAACTTGGTCAAAGTTGAAGGAAAGATGAATGCAGCATATTATCAGCAAATACTGCTGCTCATGGGACATACTTGCACGTTCAAAAATGACAACAATCCAAAACACAAGGCCAAGTTGACCTGTCATTGGCTACAGCAGAACAAAGTGAAGGTTCTGGAGTGGCCCTCTCAGTCTCCTGACCTCAATATCATTGAGCCACTCTGGGGAGATCTCAAGTGTGCAGTTTATGCTGGACAGCCCAGGAATTTACAGGAACTGGAGGCTTTTTGCCAAGAAGAGTGGGCAGCTTTACCATCTGAGAAAATAAAAAAACTCATCCACAACTACCACAAAAGACTTCAAGCTGTCATTGATGTTAGAGGGGCAATAAACAGTATAAAGAAATGGGGTATGTAAACTTTTCATCAGGGTCATTTGGATGTTTTGGGTTGTCATTATAATTTAAAAAGAGAACACACAGTAGTTTGACAATAAATGGCTTCACCCAACCACTAACCATGAGTGAAGAAAAAGTTTTGGTGTTATCATCCACATTCTCTGAAAAAAGGCCAAGAAAGCAAAAATTCTGCTGGGGTATGTAAACTTTTGAGCACAGCTGTAGGTAGGTAATAGGGAGCTAAATAACATATCTTAATATCTGTGATCTGATATTTGTTCCTTAGATATTCATGTTTTTCTTATATGTAAATGAGCTGTTAAGATCTATGGGCCAGACATTGATCTGCATGAGATTCTGCCTCCAGAGCTTATTTAAAATGAAAAGGGCTGTTGTCCATGTGATATATATGGCTCAGGAGAGCAGGCTGTCAGTCATTACATGTCTCACACTGGTAACGCCCCCTTTATTTTAAAATAACCTTTGGAAGCAGATTCTCATGCAGATCTATGTTCAGCCCATGGATTGTAACAGCTTATTTATATATGTAACGGGCTGGGTGGTGGAACCACTGTGCTAAAGTTCAAGGAAGACCTGGAGGTGCGTGACTAGGAGCCTCACTCAATCTGACCAGGAATATGCAGCAGTATATGACACCGAGATCCGAGGAGAGACGAAGGAGGTGGTCCAGATGCTATGCCAGGACTGATCTTGGGTAGATGGCAGGTGACCCCTAGGAACAGGTAGCAGGGATGGCCCAAGGGAATGTTCAACAGATGCAGGCAGGCAGAGTAAGATGACAGGTACCACAGATGCAGACGGTACCGGCTGATGAAGAGATGAGCATTGGCAAGTGCAACAGGACCAGGTGACATAGAGATGTGCACTGTCAGGTGAAGCGGGACCATCTGACGTTGAGATGAGTGCTGGCAGGTGCAACAGGATCGGGTTATGTAGAGATGAGTAATGGCAGGTGCAGCAGGACATTGAGATGAGCACTAGCAGGTGCAACTGGATCGACTGACATCGATATGTGCACTGGCAGGTGCAGTGGGACTGACAGACGTAGAGATAAGCATTGGCAGGTGCAGTATGCTGGAATACGCGCACTGGGACTTGAGAACTCACAAGAGTGTTAGGAAAGAAACTCACAACACTGCACAGGCACCTCTATATTGGGGAAGGTGCTTTAAATAGTAAGTGTTCTCCAGCTGTTGGCTGGGACACTTTTGAGAAATGGGAAGTGTGCGTGCATGCCCTCAGCACAGTCCAAGGACCTGTAAGCAGTCCCAGGTAGCAGCAGACCCAGAATAAGCAGGATGGGGGCCTTAGCGGTGAGTACGCTTGCATCACTGCAGGAAGAGAGGAACTGCAGACAATATATTAAGAAAAATGTGAATTTCTTTGTAACAAGACATCGATGCACAGATATCAAGGTACCATTTTATTCAGCTTCCTATGACCTACACGCACATAGCAAGATTGATCCTACTGACAGATTTCCTTTAAAAAAAAATAATGTGAGCATAGCCTAAAATTGTCTAACTGCTTCAATGGAAAAATCATTATAAATATTTACATGTTAGTGTCAGTGTGCTATTTTTCTCTTTATTGGAGTCTATAGGAAAGAAAGCAAGTAAAATATTACATTATTAAAATTGTAATGATATATTATTATCACTTTATAAGGATAGAGAAACCTTTTCAATCATCTCCAAATCACGTATTCCAAATTTACTGTGAGACGATGGGACTCATCCTGAGAGATTCAGCTACAGCCTGGTTTTACCAATACTTTCTGCATATATGACCCAATTTACAAATAAAGTCCAATAACCTGAGCGTGTTCTGCTATCAGTTGGCATATCTTTAACAGTTTAATAACTTGGTAACTAATATATAGATACATTTGCATATAATATCATGAATACATTTATGTAATGCAATATGTACACATAAATATATAAAACATATTTAATTAAAAGTGTTTTGCATTCTCATTTTACATACTGCATAATTGGTTTCGAGAATATCTCATAAAGTGGGAAAGGATTAATGCACCAACTAATTTTCAAACCCGTCATGTTATTTCTCTCGAATTGCTGACTTTAACCCCTTTCTGCCATATGACGTACTATCCCGTCCATGTGCCCTGGGACTTAATACCCAGGTATGGGATAGTACGTCATAGCGATCAGCGGCGCTCACCGCGGCCGGGTGTCAGCTGATTATCACAGCTGACACCCGGCACTATGTGTCAGGGGCAGTCACGGACCGCCCCAGACACGTTAACCCCCTGGGACACTGCGAGTTTAGGGAAGCATCGGCAGGGTGGGGGCTCCCTCCGTGCTTGCCTGAGACCCCCACAGCAGCGCAATGTGCAGCACTACTCCGGGGGGCCTCCTTCCCTGCAGGTTCCCAGATCCAAAATGGCAGCGGGGACCTTCGGGGGCCTGCAGGGAGCCGGCTTCCTCGTGCCTGCAAAGCGCAGGCACGAGGAAGCCTTCTGCACTGCCTGTGACAGATCGTTGATCTGTCACAGCGATCTGTGATGTGACAGATCAGCGATCTGTCACATGACAGTTATGTCCCCCCTGGGACATTGTAATAAAGTTAAAAAAAAAGTGTAAAAATAATTAATAAAAAATAAATTAAAAAAAATATTCCCTAATAAATTCATTTTTTGGAAACCCCTTAAAAAATAAAAATAAAAAACAAAGCAAAAAATAATGCTTTATTATCATACCGCCGAACAAAAAGTGCAACAACGCGTGATTAAAAAGACGGATATAAATAACCATGGTACCGCTGAAAACGTCATCTTGTCCTTCAAAAAAGGAGCCACCATACAGCATCATCAGCAAGAAAATAAAGTTATAGCTCGCAGAATAAAGCGATGCAAAAATAATTATTTTTTATATAAAATTGTTTTCATTGCATAAAAGCACCAAAACATAAAAAAATACATAAATGAGGTATCGCTGTAATCATACTGACCCGAAGAATAAAACCGCCTTATCAATTCTACCGCATACAGAACAGTGTAAACGCACCCCCCAAAAGAAATTCTTGAAATGCTGGTTCTTGTTCATTCTGCGTCCAAAAAATCGGAATAAAAAAGCGATCAAAAAATGTCACGTGCCCGAAAATGGTACCAATAAAAACGTCAACTCGTCCCGCAAAAAATAAGAGCACACATGACTCGGTGGGTCAAAATCTGGAAAAATTATAGCTCTCAAAATGTAGTGATGCAAAAACTATTTTTACAATAAAAAGCGTCTTTTAGCGTGTGACATCGGCCAAATATAAAAACCCACCATAAATAGTAAATCAAACCCCCCTTTATCACCCCCTTAGTTAGGGAAAAATAATAAAATTAAAAAAATGTATTTATTTCCATTTTCCCATTAGGGTTAGGGCTAGGGTTAGGGCTGAGATTAGGGTTAGGAGTGTGTTGGGTTAGGGTTGGAGTTAGAATTGGGGGGTTTCCACTGTTTTGGCACATCAGGTGCTCTCCAAACTCAACATGGCGTCTCATCTCAATTCCTTCCCTTCCAAGCTCTGCCATATGTCCAAACAGTGTTTTACCCCCACATATGGGGTATCAGCCTACTCAGGACAAATTGCAAAACAACTTTTGGGGTCAAATTTCTCCTGTTATCCTTAGGAAAATAAAAAATTGGGTGCAAAAATATCATTTTTGTTGAAAAAAATATGATTTTTTTTATTTTCACTTCTGGGCGTTATAACTTCTGTGAAGCACTTGGGGGTTCAAAGTGCTCACCACACATCTAGATAAGTTCCGTGGGGGTCTAGTTTCCAAAATGGGGTCACTTGTGGGGAGTTTCAACAGTTTAGGCACATCAGAGGCTCTCCAAACGCGACATGACACCCGCAGACCATTCCATCAAAGTCTGCATTCCAAAACGTCACTACTTCCCTTCTGATCCCTGACACGTACCCATACAGTAGTTTTCTCCCACATATGGGGTATCAGCGTGCTCAGGACAAATTGGACAACTTTTGGGGTCCAATTTCTCCTGTTACCCTTGGGAAAATAAAAAAAATTGGGGACTAAAAGATCATGTTTGTGGAAAAAATATGATTTTTTTATTTTCACGCCCGGGCGTGAAAAACTTCTGTGAAGCACTGGGGGTTCAAAGTGCTCACCACACATCTAGATAAGTTCCTTAGGGGGTCTAGTTTCCAAAATGGGGTCACTTGTGGGGGTTTCTACTGTTTATGTACATCAGGGGCTCTCCAAAGGCAACATGACACCCGCAGACTATTCCATCAAAGTCTGCATTCCAAAACGTCACTAATTCCCTTCCGAGCCCTGACGTGTGCCCATACAGTAGTTTTCTCCCACATATGGGGTATCATCGTACTCAGGACAAATTGGACAACTTTTGGGGTCCAATTTCTCCTGTTACCATTGGGAAAATAAAAAAAATTGGGGACTAAAAGATCATGTTTATGGAAAAAATATGATTTTTTTATTTTCACACCCGGGCATTATAAACTTCTGTGAAGCCCTTGGGAGTTCCATGTGCTCACCACACATCTAGATAAGTTCCTTGGGGGGTCTAGTTTCCAAAATGGTGTCATTTGTGGGGGGTTTCCACTGCTTTGGTACATCAGGGGCTTTCCAAACGCGACATGGTGTCCAATCTCAATTCCAGCCAAAAAAGTCAAATGGCGCTGCTCCCTTCCAAGCTCTGCCATGCGCCCAAATAATTGTTTACACCCACATATGGGGTGTCAGCATACTCAGGACAAATTGCACAATAACTTTTAGGGTCCTGTTACCCTTGAGAAAATAAAAATTGGGGGCGAAAAGATAATTTTTGTGGAAAAAATATGATTTTTTTAATTGTATGGCTGTACATTATAAACTTCTGTGAAGCCCTTGTGGGTTCAAAGTTCTCACCACATATCTAGATAAGTTCCTTGGGGGTCTAGTTTCCAAAATGGGGTTACTTGTGGGGGGTTTCCACTGTTTAGGTACATCAGTGGCTCTCCAGACATGACATGGCATCCGATCTGAATTCCAGCCAATTTTGCATTGAAAAAGTCAAACGGCGCTCCTTCCCTTCTGAGCTCTGCCATGCACCGAAACAGTGGTTCCCCCCTCATATCAGGTATCAGCGTACTCAGGAGAAATTGTACAATAACTTTTGCAGTCCAATTTCTCCTGTTACCCTTGGTAAAATGAAAAAAATTGGACCTGAAGTAATTTTTTTGTGAAAAAACATTAAATGTTCATTTTTTTAAACATTCAAAAAATTCCTGTGAAGCACCTGAAATGTTAATAAACTTCTTGAATATGGTTTTGAGCACCTTGAGGGGTGAAGTTTTTAGAATGGTGTCACTTTTGGGTATTTTCTATCATATAGACCCCTCAAATGACTTCAAATGTGATGTGGTCCGTAAAAATAAAATGGTGTTGCAAAAATGAGAAATTGCTGGTCAACGTTTAACCCTTATAACTTCCTAACAAAAAAATTTTTGTTCCAAAATTGTGTTGATGTAAAGTAAACATATGTGAAATGTTATTTATTAAGTTTTTTGTGTGCCATATCTCTGTGATTTAAGGGCATAAAAATTCAAAGTTGGAAAATTGCGAAATTTTCAAATTTTTACCAAATTTCCATTTTTTTCACAAGTTATTTGAATGAAATGTTACCACTAACATGAAGTACAATATGTCACGAGAAAAAACAATGTCAGAATCACCGGGATTCATGGAAGCGTTTCAGAGTTATTACCTCATACATGGACAGTGGTCAGAATTGTAAAAATTGGCCCGGTCATGAACGTGCAAACCACCCTTGGGGGTTAAAGGGAGTACCCATACGTCCTTGGTAAAAACAAGATATATTGAAGGGATTTTAACCCCTTTCCGACATCGGGTGTAATAGTACGCCAACATCGGACTCCATCCCTTTGATGTGGGCTCTGGCGGTGAGCACACATCTTTCCCGGGCTATGTCAGTTGTTTTGAATAGTTGACATGTGCCCGCAATAGAATAACCAATCCACCTGAGGCTATTTACCAGTTAAATGCCGCTGTCAAATGCTGAAAGCAGCATTTAACAAGCACTTCCGGTAATCGTGCTGGAAATACACATACCGGTGACCCCCGTCAGGTGATCGCGGGTCAACGGTGTGTCAGCATGACAATCGGAGGTCTCCTGGAGACCTCTATGGTTGTCAGTGTCGAATTGCTGTTAGAGCCACCCAGTGGTCTGCGCTCATAGCAAGTGAGTAAATCTGCTATATAGAGGCGATCTGATCATCGCCTCTATGTAGCAGAGCCGATTGGGTTGTTGCAGCTTCTAGTCTCCCATGGAGACTATTGGAGCATGCCAAAAGTAAAAAGAATATGGTTTTAAAAAATATAAAAGAAATAAAAAATATATAAAAGTTCAAATCACCCTCCTTTCGCCCCATTCAAAATAAAGCAATAAAAATAAAATCAAACATACAAATATTTGGTATTGCCGCATTCAGAATCGTCCGATCTATCAATGAAAAAAAGGAGTAACCTGATCGCTAAATGGCGTAGCAAGAAAAAAAAAGTAAAAACGCCAGAATTACATTTTTTTAGTTGCCGCAACATTCCATTAAAATGCAATAATGGGCGATTAAAAGATTGTATCTGCACCAAAATGGTATAATTAAAAATGTCACCCTGGCATGCAAAAATAAGCCCTCAACCACGAAAAATGGAGACTCTACAGGTATCGGAAAATGGTGCAATTTTTTTTTCAACAAAGTTTGTTTTCACCACTTAGATAAAAAAGAACCTAGACATGTTTGGTGTCTATGATCTCGTAATGACCTGGAAAATCATAATGTCAGGTCAGTTTTTAGCACTTAGTGAACCTACTAAAAAAAGCCAAACAAAAAAACAAGTGTGGGATTGCACTTTTTTGCAATTTCACCACACTTGGAATTTTTTTCCCATTTTCTAGTACACAACATGGTAAAACCAATGGTGTTGTTCAAAAGTACAACTCATCCAGCAAAAAACAAGCCCTCACATGGCCATATTGACAGAAAAATAAAAAAGTTATAGATCTGGGAAGAAGGGGAGCGAAAAACGAAAACACAAAACTGAAAAAAGCTCTGGGGGTTAAGGGGTTAAAGGAGGCAGCATGTTTATCCATAATGTCATAAGAGACTATATACCAAATATGCTAATGAAAAAGGATAGCATCCTTATGGTGTTTGTAATGCATCTAGAACCAACTTCATTACATGTGTAAATATCACATTATTAATCATGCTCTGCAGCAAACAGTAGATAAAGTGGAATAGAAATGAAGATCCATTTTCTGTATAAATATCAGGTTTGACATGATATAAACAGTATCCTGTCTACTATCTCTGTCTTCCATGTACAGTACATACAGCACGATGAATTGTGGCCTTTACTGGTATCTCAATGCCAATATGTATTATTATAAGGCTGTCAACAACCGTTAAAGAGGTCCTGTCTACTCTTCTAAAATGTCAGGGAATATTCTATTGCCCATGAAATAAAAATGATGAAACATTTTTCCGTAGAACTTTTATTTCTTGTGCTGCTCTTCTGTTATTTCTCCCAGAAGTGTATAAATATCACTTTCTTTGTTAAAGGGAGTCAGGATTTTGCTATGCAATCTAAAGCTGGAGTCACACATAGCGACTCACCAGCGATCACGACAACGATATCAACGTGTCAGGATCGCTGGTAAGTCGCTATGTGATCACACAGACAGCTTCTCCAGCGATCAGCACAGCGATGCCGAGCGCGCGGCGTCGCTGTGCTCGTTAGTTACCAGCGTGCTGATGCAGGGAGCTGGTAACTAACGTACACATCGGGTATCCAAGGACGGTGCGTCCCTTAGATACCCGATGTGTACGTTAGTTACCAGCTCCCTGCATCAGCGTGCTGGTAACTAAGATACACATCGGGTATCTAAGGGACGCCCGTCACTTGGATACCCGATGTGTACGTTAGTTACCAGCAGATCGCTGGTCTCCCGCCTGTCACATACAGCGATGCGTGCTGGCCAGTGGGAGACCAGTGACCAAAGAAAAGTCCAGAGGTTTCCCAGAGCGATCAGCGATACCGGCATGGGGGCCGGTCGCTGATCGCTGTCACACACAGCGATCTCACTGGTGAGATCCCTGTTGTGTCACAAAACTTGTGACTCAGCAGCGATCTCGCTATCGAGATCGTTATGTGTGACGGGGCCTTAAGGGTGGCATGAGATAGGAGCTAAGACACTGATTACTGGGATGTGTCAATTATTAGGCTGTGTGCTGTTGTTTACTTGCAATGAAGGTTTTTTCACTAGGAGATTATCACTGCCCAGACTACAGTTGGCATGCTTCCTGGTCTAACTCTGCCTCCAGCACTGATTACTGTCAATAACCATTGTGCACAAAAAGCTGTGGGGTGGGCGGGGTTAGCTTTTTGAGCTCAGTATCACAACTGCTGCACGCAGTAAACTGAGTGATACACCGTTGGATTCAGTTTCTCTTTTCCTACATTACACTGCTCTCAGATGAAGTAGAAAAAATCTGCTGACAGATTCCCTTTAACGGGGGTATTACCCTTTCCACCTTGACTAACTTGCTTAGCACTGCTCTGACTGGAGTGTCCTGGATTGTGTAGTTACATCCAAAACTGCTGAGACCCAATGTATGGCTACATTAACAGCTGACTTTTCCATTTTAACTCTTTAAAGAGGACCTTTCACCAAATTTTACATGTTGAACTGGACAATGTTGTAATAATGGCTGCAGAGTGAATAAAATGGTTTTAATTACGCTTCTCCATTGTGGAGATATTATCAATCAAAGGATTTGGAACCTAAATTTTTCTTTTTTTTTCTTTTGTTTCTTCCTTTTCGCCTTCCAAGAGCCATTGCTTTTTTTATTTTATTTTATTCTTCTGAGGAAGTTCTGGTGCCCGACCTGAACTTTAGTCCAAAGTTTGGTTTGTGTGCATAACTGTACCCAAACTTGAACCAGAACTCCATTGAAAACTTTGAAGACCTGAGCTTTTGATCTGGAAAAAAAATTCTCTCTACTCTCTCTCTCTCGGCAATGGACCTCTCCCAGAACTCTGAACGTTGCAAAGGACTTCAGTGAGAAGTCTGTGCTTGGCGTTTAGTTCTGGGACTAACTGTTCAGTACGAACCCCAAACTTTAAGTTCAGGTTGACTCATCTCTAATTAACAGAGATTTACGGGTGCAGATGTTTGGTCATGAATGGTCAGCGACATTTAGTACAATATATTTCATAATTAAAGTCACTTTCTGTTTCATCAGATTAGGCATGACACTAAGCTGATCACAGAATGACCTGTTGCTTAGACCCCAATGATGAGCTCTGCTTTGTAGAGGAACCTAAAAAGAACTGGTCTATCCCGCTACAGTACCACCATGACAAAAACAGAGCATTTCTTGTGCATCAGTCACTTCAAAGCAAGAGATATAAAGTTCTATAATATTCACATCAACAGTTTTATCAGAAGCAACATTTAAAACTTTATCAGAAGTATCAAAGCCTCCAAAATGTTTGATGAGCTTCATATTGTTCCATATAGTTTGATGACCTGCACATATTTCAGGCATGGACTAGATAGTAGGCTTAATCTATGGATTACCTAGACTAACTACCTATTTTGATTGCTTTGACATATTCAGTAAAAATCTAATATGCACTTTGTATTTCTCCAGGTTGCAGGACTGGAAAACCACACACAGACAAAGGGTACAAGGTAGGGCGCTTCATTTATTGAATACATGTAATATTGTGCTGGACGTGTTTTTTCATGGCAATGCATTGCTAAATATGGGAATCCTAAGCGGTTATTTCTGTAGTCTATAGGTAGATAGATAGATAGATAGATAGATAGATAGATAGATAATAGATATAAGATAGATAGATAGATATGAGATAGATAGACAGATAGATAGATAGATAGATTGATAGATGATAGATATGAGATAGACAGATAGATAATAGATAGATAATAGATAGATACAGATAGATAATAGAGATATACAGATAGATAGATAGATCAATAGATAATAGATATATAATAGATAGAAAGATAGATAGATAATAGCTATATATAAGTAGATAGATAGATAGATAATAAATAGATAGATAGATAGATAGATAGATTGATACAGATAGATAACAAATAGATAGATTGATAGATAGATATGGGATAGAGATAGATAGATAGATAGATAGATAGATAGATAGATAGATAGATTGATACCAGATAGATAGATTGATAGATAGATATGGGATAGATAGATAGATAGATAGATAACAGATAGATAATAGATGGATAGATAAAATATAGATATATATATAGATAAGTAGATAATACAGTAGATAGATATGAGATAGATTGATAGATAGATAGATATGTGATAGATAGATAGATAGATAGATAGATGATATATATGAGATAGATAGATAGATAGATGATAGATATATAGATAATAGATAGATACAGATAGATAATAGAGAGATACAGATAGAAAGATCAATAGATAATAGATATATAATAAATAGAAAGATAGATAGATAGATAGATAGATAATAGCTATATATAAGTAGATAGATAGATAATAAATAGATAGATAGATAGATAGATTGATACAGATACAGATAGATACAGATACAGATTGATACAGATAGATAGATTGATAGATAGATATGGGATAGATAGATAGATAGATAGATAGATAGATAGATAGATAGATTGATTGATACCAGATAGATAGATGATAGATAGATAGACAGATAGATAGATATGGGATAGATAGATAGATAACAGATAGATAATAGATGGATAGATAAAATATAGATATATATATATATATATAAGTAGATAATAGATAGATATGAGATAGATTGATAGATAGATAGATAATAGACAGATAGATAGATAACAGATAGATAATAGATGGATAGATAAAATATAGATAGATAGATAGATAGATAGATAGATAGAAAACGTTTTCTAGCACCCAGTACATGATGCTGTTTGCTTGGAATGTTCTATAATATTACAAGTAATACTTACACTGAACGCCATGCATTATTTGAAGAGATCACTTCTGACTAATACAATGCCAGTAGGATGTATAATATGGTTTGTTCGGCAAGTTATGCAGTTGCAGAGAAGAGATTGTTAACTTCGGTATTGGTAGCTATTGACTCTTTGTGATGGGCGCAGTCTGAAACAATGTATTCCTGTCTTTGGGAGGTCATGTGTTGAGGCTGGAAAATAAATGTACTGCAAAGTACGAAGAAATTGAATTTTTCAAAGGATGATTTATTTTAGCGGTGTGTTTTTTCACCTGAAAGTAAATGAAAAAAATGACTTCAATGTAGAATTTCGGAAACTGTTTCTAAAAGCCCATGATTGAAGACGTTCGTTTTCTGTATTTTTTTTGAGAAGAGTGAGCTGAGGACATCATCCAAAATTCACATCAGCTGCTGTGCAGTCATCAGATACCCATGGACTATTTTACAATTGAGCAAAATAAATTAAAAATATATCTTTAGTTGGATGTGTGTACAGCTGTCATCACATCGCAGGATTGGGTTAGTCTTTGGTCAGGATAGTTTCAGCTATTTGTCAATGCTTCTTTAACAGCTGTACTACATAATGTGACGTAGCCAAGGAAGAAATGAATTTTTCTTATTGTCTCCAAAAGAATATTTCTTGTTTTTGGTCACTTTTGCATTTTTTCACTGCTCTCACCCGTAGAAGTACTGTACAGTTGGCTGAAGCTTTAATCCAGGTCTGGGAGGAGATTCCTAAGGAGAACATCTGACACATCATCAGGAGCATGCCCAGGCATTGTAGGGAGGTCATATAGGCACATGGAGGCCACACACTACTGAGCATCATTTCCTTGTCTTGAGGCATTTCCACTGAAGTTGGATCAGCCTGTAATTTGATTTTCCACTTTGATTTTGAATATTATTCCAAATCCAGACCTCCATAGGATATTCATTTTCATTTACAGTAATCATTTTTATGTTTTATTGTTCTCAACACATTCAGATATGCAATGAATAGAGATTTGCAACTGGAAAATGTCATTCAGTGATGTGTAGGATGTGATATTTTAGTGTTACCCTTATTTTATTTAACTATATATATATATATATATTATATATAGTCCCATAGGGGACTTTAATATGCAGTTATTAGATCATTTATACTATACACTGTAATCCAAAAGCAGAGAAAATTGTGGTTCTCCTATAAAGGTTAGCTTATGACTGAGCATTACAGAAGCACTGAAATGGTAGTTGTGGGAGCCTCCAGGATGCCCCAGACTGCTATGGTGACCCATCAGTTTCCCGTCATCACATTGTGTGTGGTCAATGGGAGCAAGTGAAGGCATGCCTGCATTCACTTCATTGAAATTCTGTTGTTAAATTGCAGCAATAGGAGCTCCAGTCACTGCTGTTACATTCAGATGCCAGCTATGTAACACAACCAGCATCTACCTTATATTAGGTAGGCTCAGCTCCTGAGCAAGTCATTAATGAGCTCATAAACTAATTTTACAATTGTGAACAATAAGGTATGTGCACATGTAAAACGGGCAATGGGTATAAGAATAAAGTACATGGTTAAGAGGTCTTATGTGAATACTAAATTCTGTGTTTCATAAATTATGTAAATTCAGTCTAGTAATACTAGGAGCTCTTATATTTTTCACCTATGCCTATCATATACATGCTTATTAGTTGGGGGAGGGTCAAGCTTTTTTTTAGTATTCTAGAACACAGGCTTAATCAAATAAATCCTTTCTTTACCTTTATTTTGTAAATTGTGGTTACATAGTTTGCAATATCAGTGGGAATCATGAGGTTGTGCCCACATTCACACACACATTCAGCCTATGACTTGATATTGGCTTTGAGAATTCCTATATAGCACAATAATAATATCTATGTATCATCTTCCACTGTCATCCGGAGTGATTTTTTTAAGTAAAGCTATCTTGCATTATTTCTGTCAAGTACACAATTAATGGGATTACCTAAATGTCTTTTCTTATCTAGGACTGTCATGGTTCTATTAAATATCACTGTTTTTCTGTGAAACAATAGTAGCGCTCACTGAGCTTTCTAAGGAACGATTCATTGCTTTGATTAATAGGTTAGAATTACCATTCATTTACCATTCAGGAATAGAAAGCTGGTAATATGTACATTTATTTAATTGGCAGTATCATTTGTCACCACTCGAATAGTGCATTAAGTGGATATTGTTTTAATTTAAATACACTGGCCTAGAAAAAAAAAACTATGAAAAGTTCTCTTGTACTTCACTGTCTTGGCGTAGCATCATTCCCTACAATTAAGCTTCCGTCATACTTGAATTATACTTAATACCTACTCACGTTGATGGGTTCTATCTTATCCTTGCATTGTTTTAAAGGCACTATTACAAGCAAGCACAAGGCATTCATCCAGTCTTTGTGTACGTTCATACATACCATTATTGCTGGCTTTTTATCGTCTTTGGTTAATTAACCACAATGACCATAGGTGCAATTGTAGTGAATAGGATAAATGAAGTCACACAGCAATAAAAAATATACATAGATATGGAAAAAAATGTGATCTATTGTACTGCAAAGTAGTTGTCTATGGAACATGTTGTAGGAACATTTTCACATCACTGCACTATATTGATGACATAAGCTTAGAATGATGGGGGTCTGATACCCTGCACTCCCAGCTGCTATCAGCTATAATGGTGTCCTGATGTAAACAGGGAACAGAGCCAACAATCACTGCTCCGCTCAATAGGTAGAGGCCATTTTCAGGTACTGCAGCTCACCTCTTACTTTAAGAAGCACTTCCAAGAAAGTGTTTATCCTCAGTCATCACATTATATAGTACTATGTACTTACAATTGCTCATTTTGCCTTTTTACTCAACTAATTCTTCTCTTTTCCATTAGGTATATGACATGACATAATTAATAACTGACTAACTGAATCCTTCTTAGCGCTATGAAGAAACAGGAGGTCAATTTTCTCTGTATGAGTCATTATTCACTGCAAAAGTCCCTGGCAGGAGGGAGGAAGGAGAAGCTGGGTCAGAAGTTGAAGAGAGGGATGATTCATGCAAGAAAAATAGACTTCCTGTTTGTAGATAGAGCAGAGAAAAGAGAATTATCTGGGTAGAAAGACAAAATGAGCAATTGTAAATAAACAGTGCTATATAATATGATGATTGCAATATATTAAGAGGATAAAAACTTTGATGAGATTTTTTTAATGAGAATCTGATATCCGATACATGCTGCCCAATCCACACTTTTAATAGCTGTCGAGGACCAAGCTGTTCTGCTGACTAGTTGGTCAGGCAGGCTGTTAGCTTCTCACTGCCTACTACTGTAATGGGAAGCAATGGAAAAATAGGAAATGAAGACCCTGGGCCCCTGAAAAGTCCCTCAGGCTAAAGGAGCTCTGTCTTTCCTTAACTCAGGGGTACCGTTGAAGGTAGGGAGGCCTGAGTAACCGACCTGTCCCTATCTCCTGTCCAGCTCTGAGCTAAACCCAACCCCAGGAGGTGAGTCATAATGGAAACAACAGATGAAGACCTACAGATATAAAATAAACTGCACCACAATGCAAACTATCAGGACAACACAATATGTCACAAACAACAAAGTATACTTCACTTAAATAAAGACTTGAGTATTAACAGCTACTCCAACAAAGGACCAGTATGCAAGAGTCAAACAAATGCTATAGTCAACATCCAGGAATGTGCTGAGCCATACTTAAAGGGATAAGGTGTTCCCAGTAGCCTCAGCCATTTTCAATTGAAATTAATCAAAAAGTTAACGACTGCAAAGTTGAATATCAGAGAACAATCCACCACCCAAACTCAGGCTGAGCAACAGGAAGGTCTAAGGCTAGTTTCACATTAGCATTTGGCAGAGCTGCGGAGGGCTGTGTAGTTCCTCCGTGAAGCTCCGCCCACTGCCGCACCTCCTCCGGTCAGCTCTGCCTACGTCTGCATGCGGCCTTCGTACCTATCTTTAACATTGGGTATGCAGGCCGTGCGGATGTATGCGGATGCGTCCGCATGCATCGCTTTGACGATGCGGCAACTGCAACAAATTGCAACACGTTGCGTTCGATGCGAGTCACCGCATCGTCAAAATGACGCATGCAGACGTAGGCGGAGCTGACTGGAGAAGGTATGGCAGTGGGTGAAGCTTCATGGAGGAACTAAGTAACCCTCTGCAGCTCTGCCAAATGCTAGTGTAAAACTAGCCTAAGACTGCACATCAGACTCCCCAGTGTGAACAGAGTCCAAAGCCGGCATGACAACTACCCTGGATTGACAGGTTTCTGCCTAAATGTGTATAAAGGCTTGGTCCCTGGCAGATATGAAAAGTATGTTTTTCACTGAAACGCCATAGCATTTCAGAGTCAAACATACTTGACTGAGATCATACAGACAGTGCCCGATACATCAGGCATCAGGCTCTCTTTAAGTGAGTAGGATCTAAGCTTTAGGACCTGTGAACAGCCTCTACAGATGTGGATTTGTCATGGATTTCACCCTAAGCAACGCAAAGAAAAGTAATAAAAATACTAAACCTAGTAGAGAGCAGAAGTCTAAATTTTTCCTGAGACTAGCAGGGCATTTTTCCAAGTTAAAATATCCACTGTCTTCAAAGGAGAAAAAAAGGCAAGACTGGTGTGCGAAATGTTAAAAGAGTTAGGGCAGTTTTTGTTGGCTTTGCAGCTGTACACTTATGCAGTTCCTTGAATATAGGGGAGTCGGGGACATTAGATTTTATTAGTGCAACCATATGACAATCTCTAGCAAGCTACATATATAAGTCTGGATATATGAAGCAGGTGTGGGGAGTGCCCATATTGCCAAGCATGCGTGAGACACAACACCTCTAAATACACAGACAGAAAAAAAAGAAAAAAAATCTGGACTAGACTTAGGTTACATGTTAACAGCTGCCAGTAATAGCGCTAGGCCATTAAACACCCCCTATGTTAATGATATGTAATCCATGGTCCTATTGGTCATGTAGCAAACTATGTACTACACATTGAAGCCAAGACAAACAGTGACCAACACAGCATTTATGGAAAATCAATTAATACTTTCTCCCCTCTTTTACATTCCCACCTATTAAACTGCTCATTTAATGACAGCATGGTACGGTTGTAACATTTTATAGGTTCTATGAAATTTTATACATCTGGGTTTAGGAAACATGTAAAGAACCCTGAAATCATCTGTAATATCATTTTTCAGAAATGTCTAGTATCCAAATAGTATATAAAAAGGTCAACACAATTTTCCACCTTATTCAGTATGTTAAAACAATGACACTATAAATTGATTTATAAAGATTCATAAAGATTTACCGGAAAATGTTGTTCCCATGCTTCATATGAAAGGTTAATGCTCATTAAACTGATTTGACCCTAAATAATGATAGACAGATTTAAGTTTTCATTCCATTGAATAAAAAATACTTGATTTATTTTTTCAAATTAACATTTAAATAATTAAAAAGTTGGTCCCTTATTAGAAAGCAACCATGGTAGTTAGCTGTTTGTTGAAGAACGAAGCTTGGTCTACAGAACGATAGGTAATAACCTCCATGCCCACTGTGAGAGTTGTCATTATTTTTCTTTAAGAGCCCGAGATTGTACTTCTCTTTCCAAATGCATAGAAAACAAGTAGCATGCTGCAGAAAGAGAAGTGCACAAGGATGTGGTCTATCACAATAACCCTTTCCCTCCAGAGCAGAAGGCCACTGTTAGACACAGATTCAACTCTCCTCCCAAAGGAGGACAGCCACGAGTTGCAAGAGGGTGCAGAACCTGATGGCCACACATACATATCTGAGGCCATTCAGGAGGGAGCCCAAAAGAGAACTATTTCCCTTGAGACTGACATATGAGCAAAGATGAACACACAATTTACAAAAATAAATAAATGAATACATATATTTAAAAAAAGGTGTGCACTATGTGATGTAATCTGGACTCTGAACCTACCTAGCCAACATTGTCAGAATAGAGATTGGCTGCAAATTAAGATTTTGGTTTGGGCTTTTATCCTAAGTCATGTGACAAGGCTCGTTGGAGAGTCGATATTGACTTTTAGGATTGCTACTTCCTATAGGAGGCACTAGCGTTCTAGTCATCTTCCTCTCTGAAGAGGCAATTTGCAAAATAGAGATTAAAACAATGAAAGTGAAGGACTGTTCAAATGTGCCGTCACTTAAGTGAGGTCTCACACCCAGTGAATTAAGACACCCCTAGGGCACTTCAGCGCTTCCGGCTTTCATACTACCAGACCTCATGGCTTAAATCCTGAAGATCGAGATCCTCTTCCATTGTCCATATTAATCGCCTTGCTTAAACCACAAAGCTTCCTACAGTGTGTATACATTGTGCATGTATTGTCTATAACCAAAGGGAAATTGGCAAACCCTTGATAATGACCAGATACTACACTGAGAAGTCCTGCACTTGATTTGCCTGATCATTTTTTAAAGTAATTGTTTCAAATTCTGGAATGAGAAAAATTGCAAAGTTCTTATAAAAATGAGCAACTTTGATATTTACCTCATGTTAAACATCCTTTCCATTTTCAAGAATGAAATAGTATTTTATTTCATAGTTTACTACTCAATGCCTTGGATACACACCACCTCTGCAGTCTATCAGTGGTGGTCGATTTCCAAGGCAATGCGCAAGCGCTTATAAGCTGTTTGTATAAAGCTTTAAAGAACAGCACTGAAGCTAGTAAGATCACTGTAACCAGCCAACTTCAATGCCCATCAAATCCTCAGATGTTCCAGAGGCAAAGCTGCTTCTACTTGCAGCATAGGAGAACACATAGTTCAGACCAGCAGTGCGATCATGCCACTAGCCTGAAATGTCAATCTTCATGAGAAAGAAGAACCTCTTAAACTCTGAAAGAGACCAAGAACAGGAAGGAATACTGGGTAGTTACCTATGATTCAATTAGGGAGGTACAATTCATGGATGTTGTTTCATTGCCTTTTTTAAACAGAGTCTTTATAAATTACATTACAGGTTGGTGGGATAGCCCAGTTATGACTAGAGATGAGCGAATTTGTTTGGATTCGGTTCCGAATATGATCAGAATCGAATATCGTTTTTTCAATATTCGTCGAACACAGCCAAATGTCATTAGAGTCAATGAGAGTAGAAATTATGTTCATAAGACATATATTCAGCCCGAATAGTGTTTGAATATGGCACAAATATGTCTAAGGCTGGTTTCACGTTAGCTTTTTTTGCCCAGCACATCGTGTGTGTCCATGCGCATGCGTCAAGCGTACCTATGTTTAACATGGCGTGCACATGGTTTTGCGTTTGCACGCATTTGTATGCATTTTCGTGCGCATGCGTTTTTCAAGATGTGTGCCTAGGTGCGCCAGACGCAACCTGTTGCATTTTTGGGTCCGCCGAAAGGCGTCAAAAAACGCATGCACATGCTTGCGCACGGAATGCGACAAAATAACACATTACAGTCTATGGGAACGCAGCATGCGCATGGACATACGTTCCTCTGCGTTTTCGTGCGCATGCATTTTTGGCGTAAAAATGTGTAGACACTGGTTTTAACCCCTAGAGAACGAATGCGCATAAAAAACACAAACGCATGCAAAAATGCATGATGCGTTTTTTGCATGAGTTTCTATTGCCCACGATGCGCTGCACAAAAAATGCTAATGTGAAATTAGCCTAAATCAGATTCGGGGCCAAAATCCAAACAATTTCGCTCATCTCTAGTCATGATCCATCTTTAATGCTCTTACTGAGGGAAGGAGGATGTTGGCCAAAATCTCAAGATATGTGACTCCATCCATCCTCCCTTTCATACTGTGCAGTTGTTCTGTCCCCTTTGCAGAAAAGCACCCCCAAAGTATGATGTTTCTTTCACCATGCTTCATGTTTGGGACAGTGCTCTTGGGGCTGTACTCATCCTTCTTCTTCCTCCAAAAACGGCAAGTGGTGGATACCAAAAAGTTCTATTTTGGTCTCATCTGACCATATGAACTTTTTCCATGCCTCCTCTGGATCATCCAGATGATCATTGTCAAACTTCAAAAAGACCTGGACATGTGATGGCATAAGCAGGGGGACCTTGCGTGCCCTGCAGTATTTTAATCCATGACGCAGTAGTGTGTTACTAATGGCAATGTTTGAGACTGTGGTCCCAGCTCTCTTCAGGTCATTGACCAGGACTTCCTGTGTAATTCTCGGCTGATTTCTGACCTTTCTCAGAATCATCCTTACCCAACGAGGTGAGATTTTGAATGCAGCCCCAGACCGAGAAAGGTTGTCAGTCATCTTTTGTTTCTTCCATTTTCTAATAATGGTGCCAACAGTTGTTGCCTTCTTGCCAAGCTGTTTGCCTATTGTCCTGTAGCATATCCCAGCCTTATGCAGGTCTACAATGTTGTCCCTGATGTCCTTAGACAGCTCTTTGGTCTTGACCATGGTGGATAGCTGGAGTGTGATTAAGTGTGTGAACAAGTGTCTTTTATACAGGTAACAAGTTGAAATAGGTGCAATTAATGCAGGTAATGAGTGCCGAGTAGGAGGGCTTCTTAAAGAAAAACTAACTGGTCTGTGAGAGCCAGAATTCTTGCTGGTTGGTAAGTGATTAAATATTTATGTCATGCAATAAAATGCAACTTAATTATTTGAACGTCATACAGGGTGATTTTCTGTTTTTTTATTTTTAGATTTTGTCTCTCACAGTTGAAGCAACCTATGATAAAAATTACAGACCTCTCCCTTCTTTGTTGGTGAGAAAAACTTGCAAAATCGGCAGTGTATCAAATACTTATTTCCCCCACTGTAAGAGGGTTGTGGCCCACTCTTGCACAGGGGCACACCAGAGGAATCTCCTTTTCTCCTGAAGGCCAGTCCAATCATGTTTGCAGAGTTTGCATGTTCTCCCTGTGTTTGTATGGGTTCCACCTGGTACTCCGGTTTCCTCCCACACTCAAAATATACTGCTCAAAGAAATAAAGGGAACACAAACAGCCTGTTGCAAATAGAATAGTGTTCCCTTTATTTTTTGAGCAGTATACAAACCGATAGGGAATTTACTGAACCCACTGGCCGCAGCGATGAAAAATCTCTGTAATAGGTTGTAGTATTATTCATATAGCCCCCAAAAATTCTATGTCACACATACTTGATTCTGATATGCTGTCTATGTGTACGTCTATCTAATTACACGTATCCGCCTCTCCACTACCTCAGATGAATAAACTGCCCATTATATTAGAGTGGGAGCTTTGCCAAATCAGATTTCACTTTGAGAAATGCTTACAAAGTAGAAGCGTATGGTCAGCAGGATTATCCATATGTTTCTCTGAAGATATGTACAGGATTTGTGAGCCCAGTGTTTGGCTTGGTCAGTGGTGGAAATATGCTTATGATGCTATGTCAAAGATATACAGGCTCTAGAAAGGAGAGACAAGATAAACAGCTGTGATGAATACAGAAAAAAAAGAAACACTCTGATCCTTGTAGGAACGGGAAACAGCAGCGGATACTAAAGCGTCTGCTTGCCACTGTATGCTTATCATCTCCATTGCACCCTCAAACTCATATATACAATGGGCACTGGCGATCAAATCAATAGACTAATCATTGTAATAGCTGAACAACATCACAAGAATACAAACCACAGTATTATTACAGTCGATAGGGTCTGAAAAATTCTACAATGCATGGTTCTTTATTTTATTTTTTCATTTTATAACAACCATTACAATCATTAATTTCCAAGAAATAACCTCCAGGAATATAATAATTATGATATTATGATTATTATTATTATAAACTCTTTCTAGCTTATGAAATAAGTATGGTACTGTGCAGATAGTCAGTGGCGGACACAGACGGAAGAGGTTTCCTATGCAAGAATAGTATATGGGCCCCTCTTTGTGTCTGTGTTAGGATTTGCTTGCTGATTTTTAGGTGAAAGTGGGGCCCCTGACTCCTTGGGCCCCTGTGCGGCTACACATGTTGTACCAATGATATGTCAGTACTAGTGCTTAAGTGCATAACAGCACTGCTAATATATTGAATTTCTACCCTAACCAGAAAAAAAAAACATTTAATAACATGCAGTGTAGAACAAAAACTGTGTAAAAATGTAAAATACAGGCTATAAAGAGAAAATAGTTCCTTTATTGCACAGGATTTCGCTTGTCATTACTTCACATCTCTCCATGCCATCTTGATGTTGCCTCCCTAGTCATGCTGGGTGATACCTTCACATAGTCACGCAATTCTCATCAATGGTATTTATATATTTTGTACAATATACACCTATTATATGCTTGCAATGATATACCGTATTTTGCGGATTATAAGATGCACCGAATTAGAAGACGCACCCTAAATTTTGAGGAGAAAAAAACTTTTTTTTTAATAAATAGTGGTGCTTCTTATAATCCATGCGTCTTATTGCTTATCGGGGGTGGTGGCTGCTGTGAAGCGGGGTCCCAGGGTCACTGCTGGAGGAGGAAGAGTGGAGTGTTGCTGCAGGCCGCAGGCTGGGATGAGGGGGTGTTCCGATGTGCGCCGCTGCGGGTGTTTGGTGGTGCGGGGCTCTGCCGACATTTTGTGAAAGTGCAGAGCCCCCGCACTTACATGGTTTACTGTGTAATGGACTCAGGGAAAATGGCTGCCGGGTTTTGATCTTGGCACCAAGATGGCGACCTGCAGTCATGTGAAATGGGTGCCGATAGGTGTGGTTTGAGATGCATTTCCAGTGAATGCACGTCAGCGATTGACAGCGACATTTAACATGTTAACAGCCCTGGGTAAATCACAATTCCACCCATGGCTGTTAGGGACACATCAGATCAGCTGTCATGTGTCAGAAAAGGGGGAGGCACTGCACTGATGGACACTGCACGTCATTGGGTATTAAGGGGTTTAACTACATAGTATTAATGAGGAAGTAAAGAGCTGTCATGGACACCGCACTGCACTTGCTCACTGAGCCAGTGCACGTGTCCTGAGTAAGACAAACTGTGCTCAGAGATACCTGTGGAGCGGGCAGCAGCGGTGAAGATGTGTGATTCAGACCAACAGGACCTGAAGCACGTGACTGCTGGGGGCGTGGCCTAAGCTCCAGAGAGCTAGGAGCTGAAGGAAAACTCATAGAAGGGTAACTCCAGGACAAAGTTACCAAGGGGCATAGACAGAGATGTAAACAGATCAGGCCGGGGTCAAAACATGAGGTAGCATGACAGTACCAAAGGATGAGACAGAATGGATAGTCAGGATGTAGCAAGAAATCAGTAAACCAGAACGGGCAAATACACAGTACCAAAACAGCAGACAAACTGACAACAAAGAGTCGGACCGTGTCAAAACCAAACAAGATATCAGGCACAAGGCACACGTACGCAAGGGGTCAACTAACTCAGCCGAGGGCAGGAGTATAACTGACACCGGACCTAGGTCGAGTGGCAACTAAATAGCCGCCCTCTGCCAGCAGAGAGGCAGAAGCAATTAACCCCTGTCTGACCAGGACGGGCCAAAGAACAAACCCCGTCCTGGATCGTGACAAGAGCTAAGAAAACTCTTATTTACTTCCAGTGACATAAATAATGACCAAATGTATGTTGTGGCACTTCTCTGCTCTGGGAGTGGATCCTAACCAGTTAGACTTCCTTTTGGTTTTATTATACCATTGGGTGAATAAACAGAATATGGTAATATTATTCTTTCATATGCTTGTGTTGTGGGAATGGATCCGATAATAACATTTCACTGAAGGTCTCTTCACACAAACTCTGCTCTCCTTATTATAGGCTAACCTTCCTAAGAAGTTGCCATGTGTTGCCTCAGATAATATTGATTTATTTTCTTCGATAACCATTTTGTCACAAGGAACCACTTCTGCAGAATTTGATCATGAGGACAGATCGTGGCGTTACATCTTACTGGGAGTCTCAAATCATCAGAAGTTGCCTGCCTCTAATTCTTAATCTGTTTGTGTCAACTGCAGCAAGATGAGGGTCAGAATCAATTTTTCAGAGTATACTCATAGTGACCCATTGTGATTGAAAGGTTAGATTCACTATAGATGGTATTAGCCGGGAACCCTTAATCAAGATAATATGAACTTGAACAACGATTAGATGCAAAGATAGGATAGTTGAAGGTATTGGCTTTTTACAATATCTCAGCAAAAATCTAAATTACTGTATATAATCTCTTTAATCATATCATGGGCCGATAGGTGATGGGAAGAAGATACAGACTAACATGCCGAGGACTTCTGATGAGATGTAGAGGAAAAGTGTTCACATAACCCGGTAGTGAACGTTATTTTACCACAGCTTTGTCCTATAGTCTATATATCTATTATCTATCTATCTATCTATCTATCTATCTATTATCTATCTACTGCCTAGTTATTATCTATATATTATATACAGTGGGGCAAAAAAGTATTTAGTCAGTCAGCAATAGTGCAAGTTCCACCACTTAAAAAGATGAGAGGCGTCTGTAATTTACATCATAGGTAGACCTCAACTATGGGAGACAAACTGAGAAAAAAAAATCCAGAAAATCACATTGTCTGTTTTTTTTTCATTTTATTTGCATATTATGGTGGGAAATAAGTATTTGGTCAGAAACAAGCAATCAAGATTTCTGGCTCTCACAGACCTGTAACTTCTTCTTTAAGAGTCTCCTCTTTCCTCCACTCATTACCTGTAGTAATGGCACCTGTTTAAACTTGTTATCAGTATAAAAAGACACCTGTGCACACCCTCAAACAGTCTGACTCCAAACTCCACTATGGTGAAGACCAAAGAGCTGTCAAAGGACACCAGAAACAAAATTGTAGCCCTGCACCAGGCTGGGAAGACTGAATCTGCAATAGCCAACCAGCTTGGAGTGAAGAAATCAACTGTGGGAGCAATAATTAGAAAATGGAAGACATACAAGACCACTGATAATCTCCCTCGATCTGGTGCTCCACGCAAAATCCCACCCCGTGGGGTCAGAATGATCACAAGAACGGTGAGCAAAAATCCCAGAACCACGCGGGGGGACCTAGTGAATGAACTGCAGAGAGCTGGGACCAATGTAACAAGGCCTACCATAAGTAACACACTACACCACCATGGACTCAGATCCTGCAGTGCCAGACGTGTCCCACTGCTTAAGCCTGTACATGTCCGGGCCCGTCTGAAGTTTGTTAGAGAGCATTTGGATGATCCAGAGGAGTTTTGGGAGAATGTCCTATGGTCTGATGAAACCAAACTGGAACTGTTTGGTAGAAACACAACTTGTCGTGTTTGGAGGAAAAAGAATACTGAGTTGCATCCATCAAACACCATACCTACTGTAAAGCATGGTGGTGGAAACATCATGCTTTGGGGCTGTTTCTCTGCAAAGGGGCCAGGACGACTGATCCGGGTACATGAAAGAATGAATGGGGCCATGTATCGTGAGATTTTGAGAGCAAACCTCCTTCCATCAGCAAGGGCATTGAAGATGAAACGTGGCTGGGTCTTTCAACATGACAATGATCCAAAGCACACCGCCAGGGCAATGAAGGAGTGGCTTCGTAAGAAGCATTTCAAGGTCCTGGAGTGGCCTAGCCAGTCTCCAGATCTCAACCCTATAGAAAACCTTTGGAGGGAGTTGAAAGTCCGTGTTGCCAAGCGAAAAGCCAAAAACATCACTGCTCTAGAGGAGATCTGCATGGAGGAATGGGCCAACATACCAACAACAGTGTGTGGCAACCTTGTGAAGACTTACAGAAAATGTTTGACCTCTGTCATTGCCAACAAAGGATATATCACAAAGTATTGAGATGAAATTTTGTTTCTGACCAAATACTTATTTTCCACCATAATATGCAAATAAAATGAAAAAAAAAACAGACAATGTGATTTTCTGGATTTTTTTTTCTCAGTTTGTCTCCCATAGTTGAGGTCTACCTATGATGTAAATTACAGACGCCTCTCATCTTTTTAAGTGGTGGAACTTGCACTATTGCTGACTGACTAAATACTTTTTTGCCCCACTGTATCTATCGTCTTATTTATTATCTATCTATTTACCCATCCATCACCTATCTGAAGTATTTATCTATTGTCTATCTATTCATCTTTATATCAACTCAAATTACATTAATGACAGGAATAAAAATATTTTAGCATTAGCATAGCATTTGATAATTTAAGGCATGGAGGCAGTGGTTATAAAGGACTCATAAAGGATGAGTCCAGAAACTAAGGTAAGGTGAAGGCAAATGCTTGGTCCCTCTCTATCAGTGACATGCTTTCATGTACTGTTCAGCTACTTTGGCACTTGATAGACATTCATGCATACTTGCTTCTTCTTTTTTTTCTGGAGCTGAAGTCTGAATTGGGTTCAACAAGTCTTGCTGAGTATCCATTAATTTTGGAGTAAAAAGTGGATCATTGTCACAGTTTTTCTCACTGGGTCTGTGGGTCTGCCTCTGTCATGCTTAGGCTACTTTCACACTTGCGTTTTTTTGCTGCGCGTTTTTTGCGCAAAAAACGCATACAAACGCTGCGTTTTTTTCAAGCATTTCTATGCGCATGCAGGAAAAAAACGCAGCGTTTTTATGCGTTTTTATGCGTTTTTAGTGCATTTGCGTTTTTTCAACATTGTCCTCACCAAAAAAATCAAGATAACAATTACGGTTAGGGTTAGTGGTAAGGGTTAGTTAGGGTTAGTAGTACTAACCCTAACCCTAAACCCTGACTCTACTAACCCTAACTCCTAACCCTAACCCTAACTAACCCTTAACCTAACCCTAACCCTACTAACCCTACTAACCCCTATCCCTAACCCTAAACATAGCCCTCTTGGCAAAAACAAAACAAAGTGGTATCACATAGCACAGTCCTTGTGGTAGTGGCGATCAGCCCACTTAGGGTTAGCTAGACCCACGGTTCAGGTTTTAACACAAACACTTTTCTAGAGTGTTCCTCCCCAGACACTGAACCCTGAACACGTCAGGAGGCCTTCTATTTAAACCCAGGACCACACCAAGGGGTAGCAATAAGGTGGACAACCTTCCACCTCCTCTATGGCTGTACACAAAAACCCAGACCTTAAACAAAATGGCTAGTTAATCCCTCGCAACACTTAATGTGCTGGAGGAAACTGCTGCTGGCAACATCCTCCGAACAGTCACTATAGCTGACAACTCTCCTTCCTTCTGAGCAGTTCTGGGAAATAAACTGCCTGACTAATGTTCACATGAGCTATCACATAAATCCCCCCTGCCCCTGTACAGTGGAGAAAAAAGTATTTAGTCAGCCACCAATAGTGCAAGTTCTCCCACTTAAAAAGATGATAGAGGCCTGTAATTGTCGTCATAGGTAGACCACAACTATGAGAGTCAAAATGAGAAAACAAATCCAGAAAATCACCTTGTCTGATTTAGCAAGATTTATTTTGCAAATTATTTGGTCACCTTAAAACATGCAAGATTTCTGACTCTCACAGACCTGTAACTTCTTCTTTAAGAGGCTCCTCTGTTCTCCAATCATTACCTGTAGAAATGGAACCTGTTTGAATTTGTTACCAGTATAAATAGTGGTCTACCTATGATATCAATTACAGGCCTCTCTCATATTTTTTAGTGCGAGAACTTGCACAATTGGTGGCTGTCTAAATCCTTTTTTCCCCATTGCATCTATATTAAAATGTAAACCACTGTTCACATTAATGCCATTTTACTATCTAATTTTTTTATGCTGCTGCTTAGAACATTTATTAAAACCGTGGCTGTAAGTCACCTGCTTATCACCAGACTACATAGAATATGCTGGCCACAGTTGAGGGGTGAGCTGTATCCTTCTATTATGACTGCTGTCAACCATGCGAATCAGCTTAACATGTCAAAAAGAGATGACCTAGTGTCTTCCATACAAATTACACAGGGATCAGCTCTGCATGTCAAAACATTTTGCAAGATATTTCGGTTGGAAACCTATGCAAAACATATCTCTCATGCAGATCCTATAAACAGAAACTTTTGAAAGACGTATCACTTATACAGATCTTGTACATAGAAACCAGAGGAAAACATACTGTGACAGTCAAACAGAGAATTGATCCAGGGATTTATTCTGATTGCTATACGTGGAGTCAGAAAGGAATTTGTCTCCTAACATGGGGCAATTACCATCTGCCTCATGGGGTTTGTGCCTTCCTCTGGATCAAAACGTTAGGATTATACACTGAACTCGATGGACCCGTTTCTTTTTTCAAAATTAAATGAGTTGCTTACTTTTTTTTCAACTTTTACACTTGTGTTGGGAGCATTATTTTGTTGTAATTTCTTACATATATTAGCATTCCAGGTTCTCCTTCTTCATTTGTTATTGTAGTTTTCTTCAAAAGCTACACAGACCTCCTATTCTCAAGCTGACCAGTGATGAAGACACGTGGGACCAGACCTGTAATTAATATCCTCCAATTGTAAAACACTTCACATGAGAAAGCTACTTTCCAATTGGAGGAGGCTAATGGACAGATATGGTCACATGTTCCTCCATGAGCAGCCATTTTGTGAACAAGAGAGCTTTATAATCTGTGAGGAAGGCTGTACTAACAAGTGCAGGAGGAGAACCAGTAATACTTATATATTAGTAAAAATGTCCCCGACACATTTGTTAAAATAAGGATGAAATGAACAACCACTTTAAAACACATCAGTCATACAGATCCTATACATAGATACTGAAGTAAGACAAATCGGTAACAGATGGCATGAGCACAGATACAGGGGCAGACACAGAAAGAAGAACAAGGACAATAACTCTTGGTTTGTAGGTAGTAGTGGGCCCCTTCACATCTCGAGCTCCTGTGTGGCTGCACAGGTTGCACCAAAGGTTTGTCTGCCCCTGTACAGATACCTACACATGACAGAATGGTCATACAGATCCTATACATAGATACTGAAGTAAGACAAATCGGTAACAGATGGCATGAGCACAGATACAGGGGCAGACACAGAAAGAAGAACAAGAACAATAACTCTTGGTTTGCAGGTAGTAGTGGGCCCCTTCACATCTCGAGCTCCTGTGTGGCTGCACAGATTGCACCAAAGGTTTGTCTGCCCCTGTACAGATACCTACACAAGACAGAATGGTTATACAGATCCTATACATAGAAACTGATGTAACACTAATCGGTAACAGATGGCATGAACACAGATAAAGGAGTGGACACAGAAAGAAGAACAAGAACAATAGCTCTTGATTTGGAGGTAGTAGTGGGCCCCTTTACCTCTTGGGCTTCTGTGTGGCTGCACCAATGGTTTGTCTGCCCCTGTATAGATACCTATACAAGACAGAACAGTCATATAGATCCTTTGCATGGAAACTTACAATATGTAAAATATCGGACAAACAGGTCTTGTAACGCTAATTTATATTGATTTATATAAAAAATGTATAATCTTCACTGACATTTTATAATCTTATGTCCTATACAAAGAGTGGATGGCTAAGGTCTCTACCTCCCTTTTCTAGAAATGCCATGACTCATTCACATTATTCATTATGGTTTATACATCAAGGTCCAAAGAAATTTTTAGACATTTTTTGCAACAGTATTCGAAAAAAAATATTTAGTATACACTACATTTAATCTCCTGTTGGATTCCAATTACAGTAATCATCACTGACTGTCATTAATTGCAGTTGTGATTACAACTATGGGAGCAGCCCCTTTGAAGTGTTGAATTCACACAGCACTTTTATCCCACACACTCATTTACTTTTTGAAATATTTCCCAATAGATCATTCAAAGAAATTACAGAATAAAGTCAGCTCTAGATTAACAGTTACACTTAATGATCATTATCAAGAACAGGCAAGCTACCAGTTACAGCCTACATTAGCGGCTACACAAAGACGTAATGTTCAAAGACAACATACGCACATGGTAAAAATATCAGTCCGAATGGGCAAAAAATCAATTCTGTTCATATGTATTAATCCTGGATTCCCAGTACACAGTCAAAAATGTCTGGTGCTATTTACATCATTATTTTATTTATTGGTCACTCCGTTAATTCACAAGCATCATGTGCTGATCAAACTGAAAAGAATCATTAGTAAATGAATGAAAAATCAGTAAAGCTATGCCCTCCTTCACCTTTCTGAGAAATTCTGGAATAATCAATCCCATGTCTTATGCCATGACTTTTTCAAGGTCATTTGCGTTATAATTATATGTGAAAAATGATTTAGCTATAATGATAATTCTGTGTGTTGCACACACTGTGTATGTTTAGGCGGCTTGGTATAATTATCTAGTGAGCGCAATGCACCCTCTGTAATGGTCATTGGAGGTCTAACCTCTAGGACTTTCAAGACCTTCTGAGAATGAAGAAGGTGACTGGTGCTTCAGCCCTGAGTCTCCTTCACAGTTTTCAGAGACAAACTTTGTCCAAAGAAATGAGATCTTCAACCCTCTCATTCTCATGAGCAGCAAAGTGCCTAGAGATCAGACCTCTTCCAATCATTAAATGGTTGCATTCCCTGTATCTTCTATTCACACGCCCCCTGGAAGAAGCTGGTGGCAAAACGTGCGTCAGGGTGAGGGGACACTGAGAACATCTCTTGTGGCAGTTTCGTACTACACAGGTAAACCTTACTCCTTTTTTGGACATCTAGCCTGTTCTTTGGCAGCCCTTCATTATTTTGGACATTACAAGCATTTACCTTTGGTTCAGCTATTCTTTGACCTTAGCATTAGGAGATATATAGTATAGTCTGATATCCTCCTGTTTCACTGTTATATTGTTTACCTACATGGGATCAGTGTCACTTTTTGCAAGGGTCTTTTCGGCGTATTTATATTCATGCACTGAATTCTACATATGGGTCTGGTTACCTTGTTATCCAGCTAGGGGGAGTCATTGAACTGTTATTTTCCCTCCTTCTACTGTGTATATAATTCATTTCCTCCCCATTTGCTCGGCGTCCCTTTACGTTACTTCAACTTTTTTACTGTATGCTTTTAAAATATTTTTGAAAAAAAGTTATTTTTTATTTCATTCGGTTGGATTGCTTTTTGCTTTCTCACATTTACCTCTTTTGTGAGATCTTTGAAGAGCATTCATTCACTTAGGACTACGAGTTTGATCTAATTATCTTCTATTCACATGCATCGTTACCTGCCTTGGTTGGGACATGGAGATGTATTTTATTGTCACAAACATTAATGGCTTAGGAATAACCCTTTAAGTGATATCCTATCACTTACTTAGATGAGAGAACCCCATAAATTGCATTGAAAAGTAAAAATTCATTCATGATTTCAGGATAGAATTTCATCTTAACATAAAAGACCGCCATCGTCTGAGCTAGTAGTGTTCCAACTTGCCATGGCAATCCAGTTTAGAGAAGAGTAACCATCAAGCATGATTGACAAAATGTTCGGAGCTGGAAATGTTGACACGTAAATATGGCATGTGCAACCCTAGCAACTGAACTCTTAAATTGCATCCAAAGACAATTCTATCCTTTCTTTAATTAGCTGCCTTTGTTCTTGCTCAGCTTTGTGCTTTGCTGGCTTTATGTAAGATTATTTGTGATGGAGTGGCTGCAGTTCTCAGGACACAATACAGATTTTCTGCAATTAAAAATGAAACATTGATTTCCATCCTGTGTGCAGGAAAAGTGGGACATGTATATTTAAAGCCATAAAATGTTTACAAAGAAGGTTACTTAGAGCACGTTTCATTTGCGTTAAGCAAATATGGCAGAGAAGGGGGGATGGGTTCATTTTACTGCATTCCTAGGAGATCATCTCATTCAGCAAATTAAAACGAACAAGAAATATGCATATATGTTGTTTACTTACTAAATGAAGGAATATATTATTTGAATAGGTTGAATTATTGAATAAAAATGTAAAGTGTTCATTAGAGTAAACAGGTAAACTGGAGAAGTGCAGTATACATGCATACGCATAATAATAACAATATAATAATAATTTTATTTCTATAGCGCCAACATATTTTGCAGCACTTTACATTATAGAGGGGTCTTCTACAGACAATAGACATTACAGCATAACATAGCAATAAACACATAGATCAAAACAGATACCAAGAGGAAAGAGGGCCCTGCTCACAAGCTTACAATCTATAACGAAAAAAGGAGACACGGAAGGTGGATGGTAACAATTGCTTTTATTGTTTGAACCAGCCCTAGTGAAAGAATTGGGTGTTCCTGTTGCTGCTTGAACCAGTTAACAGTCTAAAGATGTAACAGTACAGACACAGAGGGCTATTAAATGCAAAAAGCATGTGAGAACATGATGCAAGGAACCTGGTTATGGTAAAAAATTTTGAATGAGCCACATAGGAATATTTAGGTTAATGCATTGAGGTGATAGGCCAGTCTGAACAAATGCGCTTTTAAGGCACGTTTAAAACTGTGGGGATAGGGGATTAATCATATTAACCTGGGTAGTGCATTCCAAAGAATTGGTGCAGCACGTGAAAAGTCTTGGAGACGGAAGTGGGAGGTTCTGATTAATGAGGATGTTAACCTCAGGTCATTAGCAGAAAGGAAGGCACGGGTGGGGTGGTAGGCTGAGACGAGGGAGCAGATGTAGGGTGGTGCTGAGCCAAGGAGTGCTTTGTGGGTGAGGGTAATAAATTTATACTGAATTCTGGAGTGGATGGGTAGCCAGTGTAAGGACTGGCACAAGGTAGAGGCATCAGTATAACGATTGATGAGGAATATGATCCTAGCTGCAGCATTCAGGACGGATTGGAGAGGGGAGAGTTTGGTAAGAGGGAGACTGATTAGTAGAGAGTTGCAATAGTCCAGACAAGAATGAATAAGATAAACAGTAAGAGTTTTTGCAGAGTCGAAAGTAAGAAAGGGTTGAATTCTAGAAATGTTTTTGAGGTATAGATAACAAGAGCGAGCCAGTAATCGGATGTGGGGGGTGAATGAAAGCTCGGAATCAAGTATGACCCCAGGACAGCGGGCATGTTGCTGGGGAGTAATGTTGGAACCACACACGGAAATGGCAATAGATCATGGATGAGTATGAGTAAACTTAATTTCTCCAAAATTTAGGATATAAGTTGGGAAATATTCCCATAGTATAAACACCAAATGCGCCCATAGGGTATAATAGATCCAACGTACACTAAGAGGTGTCCTATTGGCATATATGTCCATATGTTATTATGGTTCCAACGTACACTAACGGGTGTCAGGTACATTTCTGGTACCTGATCTGAACTTTGGAATAAAGTTTGGGTCTGATACCAGAACGTGAAGTTCCACAGGTCTGTTTATCCCTACTCCTGACTAGTCATGGCTTGGAATCTGTAATACATTCCACCTGTGCGACTGACATCCTTCATGCAATCAATGTCATGGTAGGACAAAAATCTCACCTATCTTGCCTGCCATGGTAATATGAAGTGAAGCTGGGTGTCTTTTCCATGGTTTCGGCACATCTCTGCACGTTCAAAAAAAAAAAACAGTAGTGACAGTGGTAACCACTTTGCAAGCAGTTGTGAAGAAGCTCTTTGCTAAGTTATTAACCTCCACTTCCGCAGCTGCCTAAAAAGTGGTTGCCGGAGTCATTACTGCTTTCTAGGGTGCTGGGGCAAATACACCCGGATTCACCTCACATTCACAGGCAGGCAAGACAGGTAACATTTTCAGAAGTCGTACCATGATTTGGCTGCATGGAGGATGTTGTTCACACCAAGAAAACATGATTAGAGGATCTAAGAGAGTCCTAGTCTGTAGAAAGTGATGTCCTGGAAGAGTTGCTCTGGCACATTCATTTTTTTAATGTTAGTTTAATTTAAAGTTTATTTTTATAAGTTTGTGACCTTGCTTTATTGAAACACATGTAGGTAGCAGCAGGTTCACAGGATGCAGTGACGAGACGCGAGACTGGTTGAACTTTGGAAAGCAAACTTTTATAAATTGAAGCCGCTAGGGCTATACTAAGCAACCAAAAATGGATAACAAAGTTGTCCTCACAGGGATTCAGTACAACCAAACACTATTTGAAAAGAACACTAACCCGGCCAAGGCCGGTGACTATGGGGCCGTGGTATGGCCGTCTACGGGTCCTTATACTTTATAATGTCACTTATCCATCCTGACATCCCTCGGCGTCTCTGTTGGAGCTGCGTTGCGGATGAAGCTGCTTTGACGTCTTTGATGGAGCTGCTTTGGCGTCTTTGGTGAGGCTGCTTTGGCGTCTTTGGTGAGGCTGCTTTGCGACGCAGCCGCTGGACCCAGTCGCTGACGATTTGGAGTAGTCTTCAGGCGCCCCAGTGCCCAGGAGGGGTTGGGGCCCAACAGGCCCTGATGGAGTCTTGCGATGAAGTAACCCCCTGTAGTAACAGTGGGGTTACGCTTGTTAGCGCGTTCAATGGGACTCTTGTACTCAAGCAGGGTTGTGTCACAGTCTTTAAGAGTGGCGGTTTACTGGCCACGCGCACAACCTGAGGCTGTGTGCAGAGTGTCTCTGTTGATGAGGAACAGGCCCCAACTGCCGTCTGCAGCGGGGTAAAGGCGGCTGTGAGCGGTGATATACAGGCCGCAACCACGGGCTGAAGTGACACGGCAGCGTCCGCGGGTAGCAGGAGGCAGGGCGCAATCGCGGGCTGAAGTGGGATGGCAGTGGCCGGGAGGGGCAGCGGATAGGCCGCGGCGGGTTCGGGCTCAGCGGTAACGGCAGAAGACAACCGGGGGCAGATCGTGACCCAGGCTTGGGGTGAAGAGGCAGTCCCCTGTCGGTAAGCTCGCCGCCTCTCTACTGAGGGCCACTGCGCATCTACCCTCTGCTGCTGGTCTCCTCTCTGAACTGTCTGTGTCCTCCTCGTTTGCTCACGCCCCCTTCGCCGCCTGCTCCATGTCTGACGTATCACCAACTGACTCCCCTGCGCGCTCCCTGTCCCTTTTATACTCGCCCCTCCCCTTGCTGTCCTGTCACACTCAGCAGTCCACTCTCCTCCTCTGCTCCCCGCGTACTGTCTCCTTAGGAACTCAGATGGCGGTCTCCTTGGTTCTGGCCCGGACACTCTGTGGGGGTCCTCCTCCCTACACTCCCCCATCCTGTAAGCTTGCCAGTCCTCTGCGGAGGTGTCAGTTTTTGTTGCCATATGTAGTAGAGCAGAAGGCTGGCACTCGACTCTTGTGGATGTGATGGTGCTAGTGAACAGAGCCAGTCGTCCCATAAATAGTAGAATATATAATCACTGCACTCAAAGAGGTTGAAGAGGTTTGCTTCAAGTGAATCGTTTATTACAGGTGATAGGTGAATTGACAGGCAAAAATTAACGTTTCGGCCAGTTAATGGCCTTGATCACAATGCCGCCTTTGAAAATATCTCTCTAGTTTACAATACAAGCGATCAATGGAGACAGTTGATGTAGAAATAGACAGAAAATTCCACAATAGGGGGAATGGTGTATAGGGGTCAAAAGGTGACGCCACACTGGTTGTATGTGATTTTTGAGTGAAGTAATTCTTAAATTGATAAGGTTGTGCATGCGACCTAAATTGTGTCATGGAAACAGCTGGATAGCGCTGTAGTAGAAGCAGACATCAGTGGCTGTTATGGGGGTGCTGTTATGTATTAAGCCAGGTTCAGATAATCTGGTCACCGCTGTAGTATAGGATCCAGTGGTGGTAGCAAAGATATAGGTGCAGGTACTGCTGTATCACAGGAGCGTTCTTGGGCGACGCAGCTGCAGAAGCCGGCGTTAGTGGACGAGTGGGAGACGCTGGCACATTAAGCTCTCCCACGCTTAGACACTTAATGTGCCAGCGTCTCCCACTCGTCCACTAACGCCGGCTTCTGCAGCTTTTTCCATGACACAATTTAGAATAAATACAAATGAGTGGGCACCATCCAGCTATACCTGAACAGTATACTAATGCAGGGATCACCACATGCAAGTAAATTAGATCAATAAACAAAAGAAGAAGGAAGACTCTGCATATATGTGGGATCACCACGCATGAAACAATTATATGAAAATATAAATTTTTATTGATTGCACCAAAGCAGCAAAAAACACCACACATTAAAAACAATTAAAAACAGACTAATCAGCATGTACACCGCTGGCTGCAGAATATAATGGCACTAAATATGGATCAATCAAGCTATTAATGAAGCTCCATGTAATACAGACAATCCAGTGGGAGCAAAAGTGCAATAGTTCCACACTGTGCCCCGCTGTGGCTGCTGGCTTTTCACATAGACATTGGGGCGACTTTGACTGGACTCTTTGACTGTTCTGCTCCTGGGTGATGTATTGCACTCCAGTTTGGGGTCTGGAACTATTGCACTTTATGAGCTCTTCCATTTTTTGAGCTTTAGTTACTTTGTTAAATAGGTGATCTCACTCCATGAGGAGCTCCATTTGTTACCCAGGTTTTTCTGTACCTCTTTCCATCAGGTATTTACCAAACACTGCTGGGTTCTTATCAGGGATTATTGATTGGTTTTCCTTGCTGTTTGTTATACATTTAGCATATTATACTACTACAGGGTTATAACAATTTGTCCAGTCATTTTTTCTTTCTATTGCTCCCACTGGATTGTCTGTATTACATGGAGCTTCATTAATAGCTTGATTGATCCATATTTAGTGCCATTATATTCTGCAGCCAGCGGTGTACATGCTGATTAGTCTGTTTTTAATTGTTTTTAATGTGTGGTGTTTTTTGCTGCTTTTGTGCAATCAATAAAAATTTATATTTTCATATAATTGTTTCATGCGTGGTGATCCCACATATATGCAGAGTCTTCCTTCTTCTTTTGTTCATGACACAATTTAGGTTGCATGCACAACCTTATCAATTTAAGAATTACCTCACTCAAAAATCACATACCACCAGTGTGGCGTCACCTTTTGACCTCTATACACCATTCCCCCTATTGTGGAATTTTCTGTCTATTTCTGCATCAACCGTCTCCATTGATCGCTTGTATTGTAAACTAGAGAGATATTTTCAAAGGCGGCATTGTGAACAAGGCCATTAACTGGCTGAAACGTTAATATTTGCCTGTCAGTTCACCTATCACCTGTAATAAACGATTCACTTGAAGCAAATCTTTGTTGCCATATGAACTGGTCCTGTTCGTATCATTCGGGGGGTTTGCCGGCTGTTGACCGCTCGGAGCATCTTATTTCGACTAGGGTGGAGTCTTGGGATAGGTGGTTCGGGCAGGCTAATTGTGTCAGTTGGTTTATCATTGAGTAGAGAGCCCCTGGTTATTGTGAGGAAATCTTCGTCGTCTGTGTCCCAGAACACGGGCAATGGTTCAGAGACCTGAGGAGCAGGTTCAGGTTGTTTCGGGTCGGTGAAAATACAGGGGCGTAGCATATTACAATGCACAATGCGGATAGGCAACGTTTCATCTTTCTCGGGTCGTATTTCGTACACAGGTCCTTCAGGGTTTATACGGCATTGCACCAGATAGGGACTCTCTTCCCAGCGTGGCTCTAATTTGTTCTGGGGATGTTGGTCTAGTACGAGTACTCGGTCTCCGCTTTGGAGGTCGGGAGGTAGAGATGAACTCTTTCCTGGGTGTTCTAAGTCTTGAAGTTTGGCATGTACGATTCGATGAAGAGTTTGCAGCCTGTGCCGGTGATTTCGGACCCATGATGATACCCCAGTCCAAGGCTGAGGTTCCTCTGGGTCCAACTCTACCTCCGTGATCCCTTTGCCCTCGCGTCCGTACTACAGGGAGTAGGGGTATAGCCAGTAACTCGATGTACTCGGTTGTTATAGACCCATACTAGTTCAGGGACATAATCGGGCCAACGGGCCTTCTTCTCACTCTCCAGAGCATGCAACATTTGGATTAATGTCAGGTTAAATCGTTTGCAAGCCCCGTTTCCCTGCGGGTGGTCTGAGATTTGTCAATACCGTAGAGCCGGCGTAGTTCCTCCATTATTTTGCCCAAAAAACATGCTCCTTGGTCAGAATGTATTCACTGAGGGCAGCCGTAAACTTGTATAAAGTTTCTACAAATTGCGGAGGCGGCCGACTCCGCGGTCTGGTCTCAAGTGGGGGTGACCACAGTGAACTTAGTGAAATGGTCTACCATGACGAGGCAGTGTTCATACCCCTGAAATGCGGGACCAATGGTCAGGTAATCCACCGTCAGAAGCTCGAGGGGTGCTGAGGTCACTATTGTTTGTACTGAGGCCCGCTGTGCGGGCGGTTTAGCTAATTCGCATAGGCGACAGGTCCGGCAAGTCTCGTCTACAACAGCATGCAAGCGTGGATGATACATTTTCTGTTGTAACCATTGCAAGGTCTTTTGAGCTCCGAAATGAGCCCCTTTTTCGTGGGCTTCTCGAGCCAAATTGTCATAGAAGTTGTTCGTGATGTCATTTTACGATATAATAGTCCCTTCCAGATAACCAGTCTCTCCCATTGTCATAACATCAGCGACATGTCCTGAGTCAAATTCTGTCTTTGGGAGTCAGTGGGCAGTTTGCCAGTGGTTACCCATTTCCGGAGAAGCCCAATTTCTTCGTCTTCTTGCTGCTGTTGGATCCACTTATCCCGGGATTGTTCCAGCATGCCCCTTAGGGTCTCCGTGAGAGGTACTTCCTGGGTGGCAGCTGTAAGCATGGCAGAGGTGAGGGCGAACGGTATCTCTTCCCCTTCTAGTTCGTCGTCTCAACTCTTCCCTGGGGTTGTATGTCGAATCCTGGAGAGAGCGTCAGCGTGTACATTCTCGGCCCCCTCTTTTATAGATAATTTTATAGTTGAATTTCGCATTCGGGCTACCCATCTTTGTTCCAGAGCTCCCAGTTTGGCGTTTTCCAAATGGGCCAGCGGGTTATTGTCGGTCCGCACCACTACTTCGGAGCCCGCCAGGTACTCTGCGAACCGCTCCGTCATGGCCCACACTACTGCGAGGAGCTCGAGCTTACAGGACCTGTAATTGTCAGGGTTGCCCTCGGAATCATGGAGTGAGCAGCTTCCATAGGCGATCACTCTCTCCCGGCCGTCTTGAACTTGTGGCAACACAGCCCCAAGCCCGGCCCGTGAAGACTCCTGTCAGTGTGCAGGATGAACGGTTGCAAGAAATCCGCATAAGCTAACATCGGAGCATCCGAAAGCGCAGCCTTAAGGTCTTGGAAGGCCTCTCCTTGAGGTTGCAGCCACTGGATTTTTAGTCCATTTGCCCCAGCGGGAGCCCCCTTCAGCAGGTCGTGCAGGGCTCGAGCCCAGCATGCAAAATTCTTTACGAATCAATGGTAGTATCCGGCCGACCCCAGGAAGGCCTGCACACCTTTTATCGTCTCGGGGGTAGGGCATCCCTGAATGACAGTAACCTTTTCCTGGGACGGCTTACGCCCTCCTCCGAGATGACATGGCCCAGATCTTTGATCTGGGTGCGAAATAGGTGGCATTTTTGGGGTTTTACCTTCAACCCGTACTTTTGCAGCCGGCTGAGTACCTGCCCCAACCGCTTCAGGTGGTCCTCAAACGTGGCAGCATAAATGATGATATCGTTCAGGTATATCAACGTGGCCTCAAAATTGAGATCTCCCAGACACAGCTCCATGAACTGCTGAAAGGTCCCCAGGGCGTTGGCCAGTCCAAACGGCATTCGATGGAACTGAAATAGTCCCATAGGAAGTATGAACGCCATCTTAGCCCTGCCTTCTTCTGACATGGGCACCTGCCAGTACCCACTGGCCAGGTCCAAAGTAGAAAAGTACGTCGCCTTCCCCAAGGCGGACAAGGATTCTTCTATTCAGGGCAGTGGGTATGAGTCTTTGATGGTGCAAGCATTCAGCTTTCGATAGTCCAAGCAGAATCGTAAGGTGCCATCCTTTTTGCGGACCAACACAATGGGAGCCGCCCAGGGGCTTTGGCTTTCTCGAATCACTCCCTTTCGTGGCATTTGGGCCAGCAAAGTTTTCACCTCTTGGTAGAGTTGTGGAGGAATCTGTCGATATCGTTCACAGATGGGGGCTGCTCCTGCCATGGGAATTCCATGGGTGATGGCAGTGGTACATCCAAAATCTTCCTCATGACTAGCAAATACCTTGTGATACTGTCCGAGCAGTGTTTTTACCTGAGAGAGCTGGGCTGCAGTTAGTCCGGAGAGCTCGGCCCGCATTTGTTCCAGGATGTTTCGACCCTTTTACTGAGTTGAAATTTCGGTAGCCTGTAGAGTCCGGATAGTTACTGCCCAAGGGTCCTCGGACTGCACTCTCAATTGAACCACAGGGGCCAGTAGGACTTCTTCAAAAGTCCTTACTAGCTTGGCCAGTTCTGTCCGGGGCTTCAGGACGATGTCTTGGTCTTCAAGGTTGATGCAGTGCACCAGGACAGTCCCCTTCTGCACTGTGGTCAGGGAGCGAGCCATCAGTATGCCAGGGGGTAAGTGCTCCGAGTAGCATGGCTCCACCTGCATCTCCATGCCTTCCAATGGTATCGGGGCTCGGATGGGCAGGGCCACCACTGTCTGTCCAGGGGGCAGTACAAGCAGGGGAGCCACTGGTGCGATGACTTTGCCCAGGGTCTCGCCCTCCTGGCAGTCCTGGAGGATTCGTGCTTCCCGCACTAACTGCTGGAATACCTGTCCTTGGGCCGTGCGGGAACCCCACTGTTTCAAGGTCTCATGTGTGGGATCATTGAGGAGTAGGTTGCCAAACTCCCGCAGTATGTTCATGCCCAGAATGACTGGGTGCTGTTTATCAGTTTCTCCGTGGGTCAGAACCACTCCTCTGCGGCCGAGGAATTAACCGCACAGCGTCACCTGTACCCACACCACCCCGGCAACAGGGACCGGTAGTTGATTGGCTGCTACCAGTCTGATCATGGGCCCCCACTGGGGTCTCGCTGCTTCAGGAAAATTTTGCCAGAAATAAGTTGTAGGCATAGTTGTCACTTGTGACCCCGTGTCCACTAGGCACCGGACTGCCCGGCACTCTACTTCTGCCCATACCACCGGACATTTTGCGACCAAATCTTCGGGACTTCCACCACCCCTAATCGTGGTTTCTGGCTCCGAGCAGCGTCCCCCCAGCCCGGAGCGCTCTAGTTTAATGGCGGCCGAGGTGGGTATCTCCTACGCTGTGGACACTCTCGGGTGAAGTGGCCCGGCTCCCCACACTCATAGTACCGGGTCTGCGCAGACCGACCGCCCCAGGAGGAGCGGAGTCCCCATGGACCAGGGTTGAAACTAGGCCATCCAGTCCCGGACTCAGTCCTTCTTTTCACTTCAGCCAACTCGCCCTGGATGTTCTTCAACTCCTGTTTCGTTTCCTATACCCATTGAGGCTATGCAACTGCGTTCAGGGAAGCCTCCACACTCCAGACCTTCCCCACGGGGACCGCCATTCCCTGCTCTTGCTCTCGAGTGCGTGCTTGACTTCCCACCTCGGAAAAGTCTATACGTGGATTCATTCTAATCTGTTCCCGTAATGCCTGCTTTATTAACGGGTCCCGCAGTCCAATCACCAACAGGTTGCGTAGTGTAATGTCAACAGGTCCTACCCCTACGCCGTCCTTTCATTCGATGGCCGTGTGTAACTCTTGCATGACATTCATATACTGGGTGATGGTCTCCCCCTCCCTCTGCATCCGACTGAACAACCGGGTTCTTAACTCTCCCACGTTGGTTGGGTCCCCATGGGTCTGTTCTTAAATCTGTAAAACCTTATCAAAGGTGTTGCGGTGTCCCGAGGGCTTCAACATCACTGAATTCCGAGCCACCCCGTCTAATGCCATGAGAGCTACTTCTGCTTCCAGGTCAGGAGTCATCGGGTGCATTCGAAAGAGCCCCCGCATTTGCTCTGTCCAGCTCCATAGCATGGTATTGGAGCCGGAAAATCTAGGCAGGTTGCTCAGCATAGCCCCCAACGAAATGCTGGAACGAGGGCCCTCGTCAACTGTTGAGTTCACGGCCCTGACCTGGTCTGGGGCATCGTTGTCTGCGCTCGGAGACTGCATCCTGCTGACTACGCTAAGTGTAGGTAACAGCAGGTTCGCAGGATGCAGTGACGAGATGCGAGACTGGTTGAACTTTGGAAAGCAAACTTTTATAAATTGAAGCCGCTAGGGCTATACTAAGCAACCAAAAAGGGATAACAAAGTTGTCCTCGCAGGGATTCAGTACAACCAAACACTATTTGAAAAGAACACGACTAGCCCGGCCAAGGCCGGTGACTATGGGGCCGCGGTATGGCCGTCTAAGGGTCCTTATACTTTATAATGTCAATTATCCGTCCTGATGTCCCTCGGCGTCTCTGTTGGAGCTGCGTTGCTGATGAAGCTGCTTTGACGTCTTTGATGAGGCTGCTTTGGTGTCATTGGTGAGGCTGCTTTGGCATCTTTGGTGAGGCTGCTTTGGCGACGCAGCCACTGGACCCTGTCTCTGAAGATTTGGAGTAGTCTTCGGGTTCCCCAGTGCCCAGGAGGAGTTGGGGCACAACAGGCCCTGATGGAGTCTTGCGATGAAGTAACCCCCTGTAGTAACAGTGGGGTTACGCTTGTTAGCGAGTTCAATGGGACTCTTGTACTCAAGCAGGGTTGTGTCGCAGTCTTTAAGAGTGGCGGTTTACTGGCCACGCGCACATCCTGAGGCTGTGTGCAGAGTGCCTTTGTTGACGAGGAACAGGCCCCAACTGCCGTCTGCAGCGGGGTAAAGGCGGCTGTGAGCGGTGATATACAGGCCGCAACCACGGGCTGAAGTGGGACGGCAGTGGCCGGGAGGGGCAGCGGATAGGCCGCAGCGGGTTCGGGCTCAGCAGTAATGGCAGAAGACGACCGGGGCAGATCGTGACCCAGGCTTGGGGTGAAGAGGCAGTCCCTTGTCGGTAAGCTCGGCACATCTCTACTGAGGGCCACTGCGTATCTACCCTCTGCTGTTGGTCTCCTCTCTGAACTGTCTGTGTCCTCCTCGTTCGCTCACGCCCTCTCCGCCGCCTGCTCTGTGTCTGACGTATCACCAACTGACTCCCCTGCGCGCTCCCTGTCCCTTTTATACTCGCCCCTCCCCTTGCTGTCCTGTCACACTCAGCAGTCCACTTTCCTCCTCTGCTCCCCGGGTACTGTCTCCTTAGGAACTCAGATGGCGGTCCCCTTGGTTCTGGCCTGGACACTGTGGGGGTCCTCCTCCCTACACAGTCCTGGTCAGGCCTGTTATGGTGATGGTTTTGGACTGTTACAGGCTCTGGCCGGGTCCCTTTAAATTAAATCTAATATACTCTATCATTGCTCAATTTTAATAGTATGGAAAACCAATTTGTTATTCCTCTTCCCTTATACATACGTGAAAATATACATAGGTCACTTAGAATACTAGGAATCTGACAAAACTAGTACACTATGAAATTGTATATGGATCGGTCCCCATGGTGGAGGCAACAGGATGACAAAAATGTATATAAATGTATAAATGTGTGGGAAACCACAAAAACAGAAATCTCCTTTTCAAGTATGGAGGCTTTAAATACAGCTGAATAATAAACGAAGTATCCATAATATCATAATATAACCACAGATTGCAGCAGAATAGGAGTTGTTTAGCTGTTTTCTTTTTCACAGACTTTAAAGCACGGACTTTAAAAAGAAGACACGAGCTGAAGGAAATTTCTAAGTCGCCCACTGTTTTGTATACATCTGCTGGACTGTATTTTGCATTAACACCATACAACAGTCCATTGTGTTCCCGAGGAGAACAGTATTATGATATTCTGCATGAATTGCTCTAATCATAGGCATTAAGTTACGCTAAACTTTCAACAAGTGTTATCATGATAAAAGGTGCGTGATATATGGATGAAGTAGATAGCAGCTGGCAAAACGCAATATTAGAGCGTTCTCAGACATAACTTGACTTAGTTCCTCTTTAAATATATTTTGCTTTAGTTTGTAAAAAGAAGAAAAAAATCCATTTAAGTCAATTCCTAACAGAAAATGAAATGCCATTTCCACAGGGTTTGCACGCTACTGTAGCGGCTGACTGGTTCAGAGCAGCCAATGAGAACTTCAGCTCAGCCAGCGCTGACAATGATTAATGGACACCTTGCAGACCTACTTAATGATTATCCCCATCAGGAGAAGAGAGAGACATGTTCAGAAATATGGTCAGTACATTCCTTGTGTTAGGTCCCCTCTGCAATTTATAATGTACCAGTGCATATTCTTCTTCCCGAGCATCTCCGGGGAAATCAGACAAATGATTACTCTCAATAAATAGTCGCCTTTGATAATGTCATACTTATTGTTGTCTGCTACTGCTATGGGGGTTCAAGCAGCTGAGATATAGAAGAAAATCAGACAGCAAGCTAAAGGAAGGACATGTTTGATTAGAGTAGGATTTTAATACAAATAAGAACTAGTGGCAATGGAGAGATTACACCGGGGAAGAGCTTATCAAACAACCATCAACCTGGAGGTTGTAAACATTCTGACCCAGCAGTTTTCACGAGGCGAGCACTAAATGACTCGATGTGCCGCAGTCGCTGGGTCACATCATTATTGCAGTTCTTGTTCTGTTTTTTTTCCCCTTACACATCCTTCATATACACATTGCAGTACAAAGTGAGAGGAGATTTAACAAAGTCCTGCGATGCCGATTTCCCTTTGGGAGGTCAAGGTCTCGGAGTGATCAGCACTTGTGTGCTTGAGAGATTAAAGGTTATAGCTGACCTCACTACATTTTACAGTTGCTTTTATCTCCCACAGTATATAGCCACTCTCCACATATATATCCAGTGATAGAAAAAAATAAGAGCTACTGTACCTAATTGCACTCAATCCATGCAACAATATAAAATACAGTCAAAAATATTAAGAAAATAGGTAGAAACCCAAATACCATCAATCTTTATTTCATGTTAAGTAATAAATGTAATAATTACATTTTTATATGCATTGGAAGTCACTAACAAATAAGTTTAGTTATATAGCAATATTGTAGCAGAAAATTTAGTCCAACATAATTAGCCAGAATTATTATTGAAGGCAATTTGTCAGCAGGATGTCCCACCTCAAACTATTTGTTCATGTACTTCTTTCAGCGACAAGTCCAGCAATACCTTTACATGACCAATCTATGTCTCTGTTTTTCTGAACACTAGGTCACTTCAGCTCTATTCCCAACCCACAGCGCCACTTCCTCTTCCTTGACTGACAGTATCTACGCTGTGTGACTTGAAACAAATGAGCCATCAGTTAAGCAAGAGGAGGTGGTAGCGACTGGGAGCTAGTAGAGCTGGAGTGACAGAGGCTTCAGATATGCAACAGCTCTTCAGCTTCATTTGCATATCAATTCAAAATTAAATTTCTCAGTTATCAGAAGAATGGATTGGCCATGTAAAGGTATTACTGGATTTGTCTTTGAAAGACCTACATGGACATTTAAATATTTTCAGGGGTAAAATCCTGCTGACAGATTTCATTTAATAAATCTGAAAATGTAAGTAAAAGCTGTAATGGATGCAATATTGTTGGGGCTTAGCTTTTCCTGAAACAGTTATTAGCCTTCAATACACCTTCAAATTATATGTCCACTTTTTTGGGGTGCCAAATGTATCTAAAAGGAAAAATTAATTTTAAAACTGCTGTTCCACATCTTCTCAAACCATCTCACAATTGCCCCAGTAGGTCACTCTCCTACCAATATCTCTGTTCTCGTGTCACAGAGCTATGATAGGGAAACAGAGATTGTGGGAGGAGCGCACTTCCTGGGCTAATAGTGAGGACTGTGCTCCTCCTGACATCTTTGCTCCCATCACAAAAATTTAACATGGGAGTACAGATGTTAGGAGGTTCGTGAACTGCCTCAGTAAGGCCGGGGTCACACGTGCGTTTAATACAGACGAGTGCTATGGCGATAAAACATTGCATAGCACTCGGACCTCTGTTAATGTATGGGGCAGCTCCCATCATCGTTTTTTTTCTCACTCGTATTCTACGTGTGAGAGAAATCGCAGCATGCTGCGATTGGCACCGAGACTCGGCCAAGTCTCGGCTCACTTGCACCCATGTAAGTCTATGGGTGCGAGTGACACAGCGCACATCACTCAGATATCATCCGAGTGCTGTGCGATACACGCTGATCCTGGCAATGGAGTAGATGGAGAAATTAGTTTCTCTGTCTCCTCCGCAGCTGTGCTCCGATCCTCTCTGTGCGAAAGCCTCGTAGCACAGTAACATAACACTCGCAGCAGAGCAGGAGCCGAGAGTCATTAGCTTATCGCATCTGATGCTCTCGCATGGGATACCATACGCTACTGTGACCCCAGCCTAATAGTAAGAATTGGAGGTGAGCTGAAAAGACTCGGCAGTGCAGGGAATGTCAATCACGCTCAGGGCAGGAGTATAATTGTTACTACATAGTTAGGACTAGCACCGTAGAGTAAATGCCTCGCCAGACTAGTCCAGCTTCATTCTTCACTCGCATATGGTAAGTGGTAGTTTATAACTTCATTTTTCACAAATATGTGAATATGTATATGTAATAATGATGGATTGTTCTGCTGCGATCCTATCTCTGAAGACAATTGTGCTATGTGTGGTGTCCAGAGCCATTCGGATTTACAGGCAATTTAAATAATGGTGTATGTCTCTTATATTGTGAGATGTATTGCATGTACTGTAAGTAATGTAAAGTGTTAATGTTTCATGTGAGTAGTGCATGCTGCAGGGTAAGCACACTATTAGATTTGGGATAGCATTGGTATGGTTCAAATAGTTAAGAGGCTTAGCAATGGTATAGGACATAAGATAAGGATAATACGTTTAGCCTGCAGTATAGGATATAGTTAATGCATAGAACTAGCCCAGTGGGTGGAGACTATTATTAGTGAAAAGTGGGTATTTCCTCATTGTGGCTCAGATAGGGAAGTACCGTGATAAAGTCAAGTTCAGGTGCAGTGGGTTGCTAGGGCAATCATGTACCAGTCATCCAAAGCAGTGGTAAGTCCTACTGAAATCCCGAGCGGAGGCCCCTGTCGCATCCGAAGCCCAAGGTCAGGCCTGGGGCTGCCGGACACGTTGAGTCATCTGTAGTAAAGTGAAACATTGAGGGGGACTCATATAGATGGTAGGTGGTGATACCTGCTTCACTGCTGAAGTGGACAGGAAATTCCTGAGGAATCAGCGGGCTCAGGGATAGTTCCAGAATACCGGGTGGTAAAACTGAAGATGCATTATACTAAGGAAGTAAGAAACATGAAGTGGTGTTCCATATTCCACTTGTTACACCCTGATGAACTTGAACTGACTAGTAAATGTTTGCTTGCTGCAATGAAATGTGTGTGGCGGCTCCTTAGGATGGAAGCCTGGAGACAGGAGAGACCTATGGCTTACGAGTCAGTGTAATGTACCCACACCTGACAGCAGACTGTCACTGGGTCACTGTATTCCTGTAAAGTGCTAGAGTGTAACCGGACAGCAGCTTGGTCATGACTACAGCTCATAGCCACTTTACATATATAACAATAAACAAATAATTGAAATGCCAGAAAAAGGCTCTAAAATGAAATGTGGCAAGTGTAAGTGTTATGGAGTCTAACAAGTCCCCTTTAGGAAATGACACAATAAACATACAGTATGTACATATACTAATAATAATTATGATTATATTTCTTGCAATTTAATTTCTTTTGTTCTTGTAATTCTGAAGAATAAATAAATATTAATACACCATATCAAATGCTAACATCAGACATGAAGAGTTTTTCAGCTGAACTAATGGTGAATGTTGCTCTTCTATGCTCATAATTTAGTTAACTGAAGTAACTATGGTACAATTAAAGTGATTGACAAAATAGCAATATATTATTTAATCTGCCAATCTTTAATTACAAGATCTCAGAAGCTTCTAGAAAATACAATAGTGGAGAGATTAACTTGAGTGAAATGGATTCTACCATCATTCACTGCCATTTGCTATATTAAACCAAGTTCCATTATTACGGGATTGATATAATCACTCCTTTTTGAAAAGTAACCAGCTTCTTACGGTATGTACATGTGGAGTTTTTTGAAGTTGTCAAAAATGAAGACATTTCTAAAAGAAACTGATTCAAGAAATGTTCCTTTTTTGGGAAGGTTTAGACATACTTTTTTATTTCCTGAAGCAGTTTTGAAGTGGTTTGGAAAAGGTTTGGCTCCTAAAGTGTTTCCTTGTAGCCTTTTGATTGGATCGTGTATAGTTTGGAGCTAATTCTATCAGGGGCTGTTTTAAAGATGTGACATGCACTCTCTTTCTTTCCACAAGGCGATTTTTAAAATCTAAAGCTGAAAAAAAATTGCTTAAAAGTCTGAACTTATGACCAGCAAAGTGGTTTTACAATAGAAATGGATAGGAAGAGAGTCTTTCTACAATTTTTAAGTGATGTTTCAGGCATTTTTTTGGAGTGGTCCTGCATCAAAAAGCTCCCTCAAAAACTCTGTGTGCACATGTTCTATGATTTGTCATTACAGTAGCATTTTTTAGGCTTAATGATATAATTTTGTGTGTTAAAATACCCATATACCTTCATTAGCTATCTGCCACTGGTTTACGTGTGTTTTAAAAAGGAAGAATGGGAATGCCCCGCACGCTCTTCAGTGACCAACGGTTGAAAGAAGCTGCTGGTGGGACAGAAGTTCACAGCAGAACGAAAACTGGCAGGCTCTGCTGGGTCTCAGCCATGGTGCACTCTGCCCAAGCTTTACAAGTCCATTATTGAAGATGTTATTGAAGGAGTGGCAGAACTTTTTACAGAAGAAGGTGTAGATGAACAAGTTCTAAAAGACCTTAAACACTTGTGGGAAACCAAAGTTATACAGTCCAAAGCCACAAAAGGTTTCTTCAGAGATAACAGTAACATACCTCAGTTTATTCTTCAGTTACCACAGCATTTACATCAGTCGCTGCATGCATCAACAGTTCTTCAAGGCAGTAGAAACTTATCAAATTTTACAGGAACCAACATGAGCTCAACTGGATAAAGTGGTTCATTCACTTTGCCACCTGGCCTGACATATCCCATTCACTTACCAGCTGGGATGATGGTACAGACAGCACCAAGGCAGTTTTACAAAGTGATGGTGCCAGTGATAGTGACTCAGGCCCCTGTAGTGACCAGGGTTCTCCAGCAGTCAGTTCAGCAGTATTTTCAGAATCTAGCTCAACCGCCCCGACCGACCCGAAGTAGCCAGTTTGGTGGAAATGTTCAAGTAGGGCAAAATTGGCTGCAGCAGGTGCCACAAGTCAACAGGTCTTACGAAGCTATAAATGGAGGTGAGGCAGAAAGGCCGCCAGATAGTAATTTTGGGAATGCTAACAGAGAGACATTTAGTCAGCAGGTTGTTTATATGCAGAACCAGCATGTTGCAAGTACTGTGACATCCATTCAGTTATTTGTTGACATCTATTAAGTCTCCTTTTAGCCTTCTTTTTTGCAAGCTAAACATTCTCAGATCCTTAAATCGTTCCTCATAGGACATATTTTGCAGTCTGCTCACCATCCTGGTAGCTTTTCTCTGAACTTATATTTTTTAAAATGTGGTGCCCATAACTGTACACAGTATTCCTGTTGAGGCCAGACCAAGGAAGAATAGAGGGAGATAATGACTTCATGTGATCTAAACTTCTTTTAATACAGCCTAGAACTGTGTTTGCCTTTTTGCTGCTGCATCACACTGTTGACTCATGTGCAGTCTGTGATAAAAAAAAAAAATAAATAAATCTTTATTTTTATATAGCGCTAACATATTCCGCAGCGCTTTACAGTTTGCACACATTATCATCACTGTCCCCAATGGGGCTCACAATCTAAATTCCCTATCAGTATGTCTTTGGAATGTGGGAGGAAACCAGAGTACCCGGAGGAAACCCACGCAAACACGGGGAGAACATACAAACTCCTTGCAGATGTTGTCCTTGGTGGGATTCGAACCCAGGACCCCAGCTTAACCACTGAGCCACCGTGCTGCCCATTGCTGTGATCTATTAGTATATCCAAGTCTTTTTCATGTGTTGCTTAGTTCTGTTGCTCCCATTCTGTAGATGTCATGTTTGTTTTTCCTACCCAGATGTAGAATCTTGCATTTCTCCCTATTATATACCATTCTATTAGTTGCTGCCCATTGTTGAAGCTTATCTAGATCCTTCTGAATCCTTTCTCTGTCTTCTCTAGTTAAACTACCTCTCCTAGCTGTGCATCATCTGCAAATTTGATCAGTTTACCTTCAATTCCCTTATCTAGATCATTTATAAAAATGTTGAACAACACTGGGGCCAGGACAGAGCATTATGGTATCCCACTTGAAACACTCTTCCAATTGGATGTACAACCATTTATTACCACTCTTTGAGTATGATCAATGAGCCAGTTATGAATCCACTTAACCGTCGCCTTGTCAATCCCATACTTGGTAATTTTTTCAATAAGGATAGTATGAGATACTGTATCAAATGCTTCAATGAATTTGAGATATACTATATCTACTGCATTTCCATGATCTACGCCATCAGTGATTGCATCATAGAAGGAAATTAGATTAGTCTGGCATGACTTGTTTGCAACAAACCCCTGCTTGCTTTGGTTAATTACTGAATTCTTATCCAAGTCCTTACATACATTACATGCTGCTTAATAATTTGTTCAAATATCTTTCCTGGTATAGAAGTAAGGCTCACTGGCCTGTAATTTCCTGGTTCCATCTTCTTTCCTTTTTTGAAGATAAAAAGAAAATTTGCCATTCTCCAATGTTCTGGGACTTCTCCTGTTCTCCAGGATCTTTAAAAGCGAACCCAAACACAAGAATGTATTTAGGCGGAAGATGGGTTGGCTACTAGAAAATGCATGACCACTAGAAGGTCGATAAAAGGGGTTGACCCCAGAGAAGATTTAGAATATCCATGGAATAGGTGGAGGCAGTTTTCAAGGTTGATAGATATAGACATATCAGATACTGTAATGATATAAGCAGAGATAAAATCAAAATATATTATCCTTGTACACAGCTGCTAGCTTCCCAGTTCTCCATAGCATCAGGTGTAGCCCTATATCCATGAGCTTTATTACATACATAAATTACTACAGTAAAAATTGTTTCCCTTTTCCTGTTTCACCTTTATATGAATATGTCATGGCAATATGTCAGTACATAGTCACTGGGGAAAAATTACATTTCTTAAAAAAGAGAAATACACCCTTGAGATATACATAAAGCCTAATTCTAGTTTACTACAGGATTGCATTTTGTTTCTGAAATCCCCAGGATTTGACAGGTAAAGAAAACAGGAGAAAAAGGGCATAGACCCTCATTCAGCTGCATATAAATTTAAATCTTGTTTGCAAATAATGGACTGGAAAACAGAAAAAAAAATTCAAGGCCAGTGAAATTGCACAAAAAAACAAATGTCTAAAGTATATTCCCAAATATGCACTTCAAAAATCAAATGGTGCTTCATCAATTTCCGAGACCTGACTAGCGCCCAAACAGCAGTTTTTTACTACATATGGAACATTGCCATGTTCAAGACAAGTTGTGTATTTTCTCCTCTTACCCCTTGTGAAAATTACAAAACTACAAAGTCTAAATCAATATTTTAGTGGGAAAATTAATATTTTTTTTATTTTTCATTACACTCTGTATTAATTCCCGTGATGTACCTGAATTGTTAACAAATTTTGTGAAAGCGGTGTTGAATAATTTTTAGTGGTGCAGTTTTTAAAATGATATCACTTTTGTAAAATGTTCAATATATAGACCCCTTACAGTCACTTCAAATCTGAATATGTCCTTACAAACATAGGATTTGTACATTTCCTTGAAAAAAAATTGCTTAATTTTAACCCTTCTAGTATCCCTGCAAAATATAATTTGAAAAATTACATAAATATTGTTTATCAACCAGTTTGTGTGGTATGACTGTCTGCTTTAAATGTATAAGCATTCAGATTTTGATAACTGCTAATTTTTCTACATTTTTGTCAAATTTCTGCTATTTTGATTAAAAATGCAAAATATATTGACCTAAATTTACTACTAACAAAGAACAATGTGCCACAAAAAAAGCAATCTCAGAATCACCGGGACAAGTTGATGTGCAAGGAGGTGGTGGGGATCCTCATTTGACTCCTCTCTCCTATGAGATCCCATATGGATCCCAGGTGTTTACATTGTTATGCCATGTTTAAGTGTACTGTGTGATGTACCCCTTATTCCATGTCATTATATGTCTTTGTATTGTATAAACTGTACTGCATTTAATATGTTGCGATTAGGGAATGTAGGAGTTAATCAGGGGGGCTGTATTATCAGCCTAAAAGATGCAGGAAGTTCCTGCTTCCAGGGAAGCCTGGGCAGGCTTGTCCGAGGCAGGATGTGCTTCACTGTTGGGAGCAGAGTATACCCCTGGAGGAGAATAAAATACTGCCAAGGACTACTGGGCAATGGGAACGGGTACTGGAACTGTGGAAGTGCCAATTGAAAGACATGTTGGTTCATTTTCTTTATTTAGGAATTTTTTAAAATATTTTTACACATGGTTTTTTTTTCACTTTTTTACTTTGTCCTAGGGTAGGACATCACTGTATTTTATCAGATCGCTGATCTGATACTTTGCAGAGCACTCTGCCAGATCAGCGATCTGACAGGCAGTGGCGGAGGCTTCTCAGCTCCTGCTCTCAGCAGGCACTGACAAGCCACCTCCCTGCAGGACCCGGAAGGACCCCACAGCCTTGGATCCGGGGGCCTGCAGGAAGGAGGCCCTCGGAACAACACGATCACATCGCGTTGTTCTGAGGGTCTCAGGGAAGCAGGGAGCCCCCTCCCTGTGCAATGTTTCCCCATGCCACCGGAACACTGCGATCAAACATGCCGTATGGCTACCACTTGCTCCATACGTTACTGGCATGCCACTACCTCTGGGACTCAGATGCTCCAAACACTCCCAGCTCCAGTAGCATGAGAAACTCGTGGCAAGGACTCGTGGCGACTGTGGAGCCGACAGGACCTGCGTGACGAAAGCAGTCACGTGATGGAGTATGTAAGCTCCACCTGCCAGTACAGCTACTGCTTGCTCCATACACTATCTCCAGGGCTCAATACATGCCAGGATTGTGCTGCTCTGCTGCCGCTGCTGCTGTGGAGAAGGGGGTAAGAAACACCCCAGGGGAAGATAAATGGACCGGGGGAGAGGGGAGACAGACCGGTCTGGGTGACTTGAGTATAAGCCAAGAGGGGCACTTTCAGCCTAAAAAAATGGGCTGAAAAATCTCGGCTTATACTCGAGTATATACGGTACATGATTTAATAGATCAGACTTTTATGGAAACGACAATACCATTTTTTTCCCTTTCTTTAGTTTTAATAAGGTAAGAAAAAAGGTGATTTCAGCCTTTATTTAATTTTTTTCAATTTCTAAAAACTATTTTATTTATTTTTTACATGATTTTTGCAGTTCCCTTAGGGGAACTTGAACCTGCGATGGTTAGATCACTTGTAGCATTATATACAGTATTGCAGTATATAGTGAAAAACTTGGTCTTTTTTCTATAGAGCTCAGCTATGGCTGAGCTTTGCAGTAAGACTGTGATGACAGTGATTGGTTTCTTCAGCAGATCCCCAGCTATCATAGCAATTAGTAACAAGGTGTTATCCGAGCACACTCTTGTGCTAACCATGTGTCTTCGGCATGCTCGAAAAATATGTTTGAGTCCCCGTGACTGTTCAACAGGCGCAACACATGCAGGGATTGGCTGTTTGTTAGGCTATACCTGCATGTGTTGAACAGCAGCGAGACATGCAGCCGTGGGGACTCGATCATTTTTTACGAGCACACCAAAGATACTCTGTTAACACACAAGCATGCTTGGATAACACCTTATCTGAGCACATTTGCTCATCACTGATAGCAATCCATCGATTCCCCATGATCATTTCCATTTAAATGCCACTGCCAGAGATTAACAGCAGAATTTAAATGGTCACAGCCACATCCAAAACTCGGCTCCAATCAGAGGCATATCCTGTCTACATAATATCATGTAATATGCCATATGTGGAGTCAGCTCAGCTTTTGAGCCCCATCCATACCTGAGGACCACTTCATATTACGTGAATACAATAACCTTTTTGCGGGAAGAGGTTAAAGTGACAGCAAACTGCAGATTCATTGTAGGTCTACTAATATCTAACCAAAACTTATAATTTGTACAAAAATATTCAATTTTACTGATAAAATGTGGTCTGGGAATAATGAAATGGCAAATATATTTTCATGCTGTCAGTGACTTTGACTGGCCTATATGTCCTACAATTACATGTGTGGTTTATCCAATAGAATATAAAGCTACATAATATACAGGCAAGACTCATATCATGATAGGAAATGATTGCATAGCATAGATAAAAAAAAGTCAAAGAGATAAAACAAAATGCTATAAAATGTCATGAGAAGATGGAAAAATGTAATTATTACAAAGACATCATTACAAACGCAGATTTGATGTGCAGTACACGACCATAAAGACCAGGAGAACAGTCAGAACACAATATGTATTCCAGTCACAAGAGACTTAAAAGTTCTTATCTCCTTTTTACTAAATATAATAACTTTTTTGTCTGAAAATATGACCATTATTATACAGACACCCTTAGTGATCTTCAAAGGGCAGAGTCTGTGACCGAAATGATGGGGGACACTTGATTACAAGAGTATTTTCCTTAAAAGGGTCATTTAGCAAGAGGGCAACACAGCCTGGATCTAGCTTTGTCCAAGAAATAAATCTCAGAAATGACAAGTACAAATTATTATCAAAAGCCACTTGTTTTCACTGTTCTTTCCATTTCACTTTTGTGCAGAAAGCATGAAACATCTCAAGGACTTTAAAAAATTAGGACTGTCATCCCTTTCAGAGAGCCACATATTCCAGACTTTCTGTAATTTCATTAACCGCCTCTTGCTTCAAGTTGGAACATTGGAATTGTTCTACCACATCTTTCCATTGTTCTTTCTTTACATTTATAAGAGCCAGAAGAAGGCGATGACTCACTTTTGTGCAAAATGTGTTTGTAGATGCAAAAGAGGGTCAATCATTTCTGTGCTGCTTCATGCTCGGAAGCAAGATTTTAGCCAATTAGGTTTCTGAAGAAAGACAAAACATACTGCATAGAATACACAATGTATAGCTATTTGCTCATTTTTTCCATGAAAAATTCATTTATACATAAACACAACGAGAACACATGGATAAGCTAACCACTGGACCACCATAAAAAAGTCATTTAGGTCCTCTGATCATTGAAACCACATTTATGGTGGAACTTTAAGTCTCCATGGGTTTGTATAATGGATCTGTAAGCCCTCCACATGCCTCTGTATGCTGCCATCATCTGACACTGTGTTTGTCACTTATTAAAGCCGTATTTCTAAGGGGTAATGGAATCATAACAAAAGAAATGTTGGCGCTCCATCTTCCTAGGATCAATACTTTACTGGAAATCCTTGTGCAAAAATGACGTTAAAATCATCATAGCATCTGACGCATTTCGGAATACAATTTCTTAATCATAGATGTAAGACTAAGGAATAGTATTCCGAAAAGCTTCCGATGGTTTGATGATTTTACTGTCATTTTTGCAAATGGATTTCCAATAAAGTATTGCTCCTAAGAAGATGGAGTACCAACATTTCTTTTGTTTGGATTTGATACCATTGCTCAAGCTGCCGTGCACCCATGACTTTATAGACACAGGTGTGGGGAGCTATCGTTTTTGGGTCATTTTAATCATAGTTATACAGGCTGAAAAGACTTCAGTCCATCAAGTTCAACCTTTTATCCACCAGTTATACATTCTCTATCAAAGATTTTTTTATAACCTACAATGCCATTTGTTGTAAAAAATGCACCTCCAATTGCTGACTCTGGTGTCTACAGTCTGACTACTTTAACTGTAAAGAATCCTTTCTTAGTTAGCTTCTGAAATCACCTTTCATACACACGTCATGAATGTCCCATAGTCCTTTGCAAGGTCCTCAGTATGAAACCTGAGGAAAACAGAGTTACGGTAAGGACTCATTAGACTGAATAGGTGCTGTAAAATACAGTGACAAGCAAAAGCATGACAATGTTTTGAACTTTTGACTTTCAGGCTCCATATCTCACCATCCTCTACTGCTTTAAATGTGAGACTACCATAATTTTATAGACCATCATCTTGGCTACTTCGTACATAAATTTGACTTGCAATTATTTAGCATATGATTAGTTATGTAGATTCTTCCCATGTCACTGCATTGTCACTGCTTTGCTCCTGGTGGAGGAAAAATCTTTTTCTTCCTGTATACTACAAAATACAACCCGTTCTCACATTCCCTAATAGCTCAGTATGTTATTAGGTTGATTCCCAAGTGAAAGGTCACTGGTTCAAATTGAAGAGCAGCAATGAAGACTTCCCAAGAAAAGAGAAACAGCATCATCCAGCTCATCGATGGCAAGAAAATTGCAAAATTGCATCATGTGAGTGCCATGACAATTCGTGATACCTATGGGATTTCCTGTTCCCCACCAAGGCTACACAACCAATCTACCCACCGATTACCAATCACTGGCACAAATTAACGAGCTGACTCTTCTTTGGATAAATTGGCAACAGCAGCCTTTTATTGATAATTAACATAACAAATTAAACACTTTTTAACATTTATCAAGGAAGGGACGGTCCTTGAAGCCCCACAATTATAACATCCTCATGTTAAGACCCAAATCTGGTCCAATACCGAGTCCTGCCTCCATCCGTAAAAGCTCCAGCTCGAAGACATGAAACTAGACTCGATTGTATAGTATCCGCTACAAACCCACTGGTTCCAATTTAACAAGTCTCCTTGTGACCAACACGTTCCCGTCCACTTGATCCACCTGAGGGGGAGTCCAGGACCTATTGAGATTAATCCTCGCTAAGCCGCCATTTACTGGTATCACCAACTTCGAGGACATCCCCCCACGCCAAGCTGCCGCGACAAAATAACAAAGATACAGAAATGTAAACACACCCTCGCTTATACACTAAAAGGAAAACCTCATACTCTCCTTAACTGTAACGCCTGCTCGCTATAAAACATCCTCGTCATTAATAACAGGGACGGGTGGGTGGGAGCTTTTGTTCTGAAGTAGGGGCACCTAAAATGGTTGCCCCTTGTAAGATGATCCCCCTATTTATAGTACCCCGCTCCGGCTCCACATATCCCCCCACCTAAGGCACTCGACTCTGACCCCCACCCTAAAGTCCTTCAAATCCATTAACCCCTTCCGTGCCACACCTATTTCCCTTAAAGTTCCCTATAGGTCCCCTCAACCCTGTCATGCTGGCCTCCCATTTAGAGGCCTGCAGCCCAGTCCGGCTTTACTTGGAAGAATGCAACATGAAGTACGTCCATCCATTCAAAAGCCAAGAGATGGAGGTCCAGGTAAAATATTGGCGTCAACAAGTGGATCACAAGGTTATTCAGTTCTGGCCTAACAAATATTGCAGTAGAGGTGGCTCATATGCTTCGTAATAGTGAGATCACAGACATCCATGCCATGCAAACACTGTGCAACACACATTATGCAAGTCTGGAATCATGTCTTGAAAAAAGATAACAAAGGTCTCGACTTCAATATAGTCATTAGAAGCATTGGCTCATGTTTGTAAAAAAGTACGAAAAGTGGTCAGTAGAAGATTGGAAATGAGTGATTTGGGGTTATGAGATGAAAGTCAATTGACTAGGCTCTGATGGGTGCAAATGGGTCTGGAAGAAACAAGGGGAAAAAGGCTAACAGAGAAATTGAAGGAACTGTCAAGTTCAGTGGAGAAACTTGATGATATAGGGTTGTTTCACAGCCAAAGGCATAATACATGACAAGATTGTGGTCCCAATGCTGAGCTATATGTCAGTATCCTACAAGACTCGTTACTTCGTACACTCGAGTATTATGGGTCTGAAAATGGTAACATAGTGTGCCAGCAGGACAATGACCTGAAGCATACGTTTACATTGGTGAAGAAATGGATCAAAAACAATGAAGCAGAGGTACTAGATTTCCTAGACCTCAACCTAATTGAACACTAGTGGGTAGAGTTAAAGAAAAAGCTGTATACATAACCAAGTGAGCTGACCATTATGCACCAACTTTGGAAACATGCAAAAGAGACTTGGGATCAGATTTCGTCAGACTTGTTTGAATCTGATCGAGAGCATGCCAAGAAGGATTCCGGCAGTGTTAAAAGCCAAAGGTGGTGTGAGGGATCTCACAGGGGAAGGGGGGCTCACCTCAGGGGAGGGGAGAGAAGGACCTGAAGGGATCGGCTCTATGGCGCCACCACTTGCCTCCGGTCAGTCAGAGAACTGCACCAAGGGCAAATAGTTGCCAGAAAGGCTTCCCTTATAGGAACAAGTTAGTGAGGAGCTCCCAGTGAAGGGGGATATATATAAACCTCCTGGCCGTCACTGCCAGAGTTCCTCACTAAACAAAACAAGCCCCATCCAACAGCAGGCTTATATTGGGTCAGAAACCAACACGGGTACTGTACAATTGACCAACCGAGCGTGCGGACGTGGGGATTCCTGAATCGAAATAAAAGAGCAGCCCAAGATTAATTTTATAATTAATTGCCTAAAAGGCGCACTAGAAATATATAGGTATATATTTCCTAGAAAATATACAGGTATACAGTCAGGAGTGCAGGACAAAGGTAGGTTGTAGATAGGTTGCAATTACCATGCTATGTAGCATGTGACTAAAGGGAGGCGCTGATGGATCATAGGTCCAAATCTTAGTTACAGGCTTTCCTGGCTGCGTCAGCTAACGTATCCACTGGCCATCAGAAAAACTCAGCTTAAAATGAGCAGCTGTCTCTTATCTCCTAGGCTGTCCCCTCCCACACTCTGCTGCCTCCCCTGGGCTGGGCTGCCTCCCTTCTCCCATTTCTGAGAATAAGATTTTCTGTCCAGAAATGTGGCTGGCCCATAACTTTGAGCCCGAAGCTTTGAATGGGTTGATTGTACCACCACTGGATTCCGCTGGATTCTATCTGCACATAGAGACCAAATATGCCTACTATATGTAATTCCTATTAGCTAGGCTTTATAACTCCATAATTCAGAGTGCTACAGGTGGCTAAATAATATGGGCGTGTGGGGAAAGGAATGCCGATTCGGATTATGTGCTCGGCTAGTCTCAGAGATATTGCATTCTGTTATTATAGGTCATTTTCCAGATTCAATACCTCAGAGTTTGCTGTGACTTGTTGTACCATGGGGTTTCCATGTGTTTCAGTCAGACAAAAAAGAGCTGGCTGCAGCTGCAGAATATTTCATATCATTGTGTCAAGAACTTCAAAGGGTTTGTTTATAGCTTTTTAATTAAAGATAATCACTGCATGGCTTTTTATGACCTTGGGGAATGCAAGGGTGGAGGCACATTTCAGGAGGGGCGAGACTTGTACTTCGGCCCTTACAGGTGGATTTACAAAATACTAACGAAATAAAAATTTTAATTTAGATTATTAGGCACAAAGCAGTAACAGTGCTGGGACATTATAAGAATCTGCATAACTAATCATATTCTAATTTATTGCAAGTCAAATTTATTTATGTGATAGCCAAGAAGATTGGCTATAAAATGATGGTAGTCTCACATTCAAAGCAGCAGTGGATGGTGAGTCTGAATGTCAAAAGTTCAAAACAGTTTTACCCTTTTGCTCATCACTGAATATCTGTACAATACTGATTTGAAACTGCCATGTTATGTAAGATGTATTATGGTTGTGCACTGAATTTGCCTGTCTCCTATTCTTGGAGGAAGAAATGGTGAACTAAAGAATTATACCCCATTGTGCAGCACAAAATATCTAAGTTTTTAATTAGATTTAACATACTGTATGGCATTATGAAGTGAGTTGTTAGCCTTTTTGTATTATATTGTCCAATATATGTTAGCACTCCAAGTACAAATGTGAAGAAGCATTGCGATTTCGCTGCATTTGATACTTACCTCCGACCGGCTCCCCCGCTGGTTATCGCTGATCGCGCGAGAAGCTGCTGGACCATTTCTCGGCGGTCACTTCCTGCGGCGCTTCCTGCTGTGACGACGAGCGACGCGTGGAGCCGGGCGGGAGGACGCAGGATCGCCGCGTCTGACAGGTAAGTAGCGATCCCCGTCCCCAGCGATGTCGCTGGTGAGATCTGCCTGAGTGGCAGCTCACTAGCGACCACCTAGCGATCCTGACCGCGTCATATCGCTGGTCGGGATCGCTGGTGAGTCGCTAGGTGTAACGGTACCCTAAGTCTTATGTTTTAATGTACTAACTAAAATCTAGATATTTTACTTAACCAGTCAAACATGAAGATTATGTATTATTGACTGCAGCCCTGACCTTTTTTACTTGCTATTGATCAGTGAAAGGGATGAGCATGCTTCTGCCTATACCACATGAACAGATACAATAACAGTCGTTGCCTTTAATACTCGTTATATCTTAAAGTATATCCATGTAAAAACAATAAAATAAAGCAACTGCTTCTGTATTAACATTTGTTATGTGGATGGAATAATGCTTAAACCGTGGTGTCTATCTAGATGTTAATCTAATGTTTAGGAAAGATGGCAATGTCAGCACTGTTTTCTTCTGCTAGTATGAGCTGACCAGATGGCTACAGATTATTACACTAAGACTTGGTCAATGTAGCTTTAATTCTCTCTTCCTTCCTACAGTGAGCCGTATGTGAAATCAAAGCTTCAGCCTGATTCATCATGCAGTTATTTTGTAAAGTGAGAAAAAAGAAAAGGAAGCCTGAAAAAAATACAAATATAGTATACTATCTGATTAATGATCGCGCCGAGTGCAGTTCATAATTGATTATAGGGCTAAAACTCTTAGATATTAATAATATGTAACTATTTCTGCTTGTACTATTCTGCACACTGATTTCATATACAACCAGATTATCATTTGTGCTATGGGACAGCCACTCTTTGACTCAGTAGCAATAGTGGCTACGGGGATACATCCAATGGATCCAAAGGTGGCCCGAGAGCGGGTGATGATCCAAAACTTTTCACTGGAACCTCAAAGAGACCCCATTGCTATTCTGTGAGAGTGAAGAAAAGAATGCATCTAGATTTACAGCAATTTTAGACTTTTTGCCATATCGATATTACAGTATAGCACATTCTAACATCCTATCTACAGGCAGGTTTGAAAACAGGACATACTACAAAGATTACACACTTTTACTAACGAGATACATGAACTTTAATTGTAGGAACTGGAGAATCCTTTTACCATTGTGGTGAGTAACATTTCTTTGGAGTTAGGTGAATTTACAGTACCTTTAGATTTGCAGAAATGAATTATCCCAGTATAAAGAAGAAAGTCTTGTATCAACACAACTCGCGTGTCAACGCACTTGGAAGAAGTGGTCAAAGATCACAGCCTGACTGCTACGTTAGATTTCTCATGACTGGCACATCGGAAAGACTACAAAAACAAGTTTGTCCTTAATTCAGCAGAATTCGGGCGAATATTGCTTTGAAACTCGGAGTTGAGCAAAAATGTTGTGATTTTTTATGTTTTTACTCCAGTTTCTCCAGCTCTGCTAAAATGGGCAGAATTGTGGTGCAACAAGGTGTGGCGTAGGACTCACTGCACAGCTCGCCTAATTCATGAAGAGCTGTGGCATTACTGTCAGAAATCTTACTCCAATCAAAAACTGAAGTAAGATTTCTGGTGTGGTACACAAAGGTGCATGCCACCCGTCATTGGTTTCTGATTCATGAAGAGGTGCATCTTCATGAATCAGGAGCATCTCAGTCTATCACTTCCCCTTATGAAGACTGATGTGAAAGTGGATGGTCTTGATGAATCAGGGCCATCATGTTTATTGGGGAAGGAGTACCTATGCAGTGATTCCACTACTTTCATATGTAAAGACCTGCTAATGGGTAAACAACTGTTGTAAGAGCTCAGAATAAACATCGTGAATTAGTTTGTTTCTGAACTACAGGGCTTACAGTGGGTACAGAAAGTATTCAGATCCCTTTAAATTTTTCACTCTGTTTCATTGCAGCCATTTGGTAAATTCAAAAAAGTTCATTTTTTTCTCATTAATTATTATTATTATTAGTTTATTTATAAAGCACCATTGATTCCATGGTGCTGTACATGAGAAGGGGTTACAAACAAATTACAGATATCACTTGCAGTAAGCAAACTAAAAATAACAGACTGATAGAGAGAGGAGAGGACCCTGCCCTTGCGGGCTTACATTCTACAGGATGGTAGGGAAGGAGACAGTAGGTTCGGGGGGTTGCAGCAGCTCCGGTGTTGGTGAGGCGGTAGCTCCAGTAATGATGAGGAGGCAGCGGGGTCATTGCAGGCTGTAAGCTTTCTTGAAGAGATGGGTTTTCAGGTTCCATCTCAAGGTTCCAAACGTGGTTGATCGTCAGACGTGTTGGGGCACAGATTTTCAGAGGATGAGGGATATTCAGGAGAAGTCTTGGAGGCGATTAGGTGAGGAGCGAATAAGAGTGGAGGAGAGAAGGAGGTCTTGAGAGGACCGGAAATTACTTGAGGGAAGATATTGGGAGATTAGTTCAGAGATATATGAAGGAGACAGGTTATTGATGGCTTTGTAGGTCAGTATTAGTAATCTAAGCTGGATGCGCTGAGAGAATGAGAGCTAGTGAAGAGAATTGCAGAGGTGAGAAGCGGAGGAGTAGCGAGGAGAGAGATGAACTAGTCGGGCAGCAGAGTTAAGAATGGACTGGAGAGGTGCGAGAATGTTAGCAGGGCGGCCACAGAAAAGGATTTTGCAGTAGATGAGGTGGGAGATGATGAGGGCATGCACAAGTATTTTAGTAGATTGAGGGTTGAGGAAGGATGGATTCTGGAGATATTTTTGAGCTGGAGGCGACAGGATGTGGAAAGAGCTTGGATGTTCGGTTTGAAGTACAGAGCAGAGTCAAGGGTAACTCGGAGGCAGGGAACTACCGATATGGGGGAAAGCTTGATGTCATTAATTGTGATAGATAGATAGATCAGGTATGGAAGATCTGTGAGATGGAGGAAAGATGATGAGTTCAGATTTGTCCACATTGAGTTTTAGGAAGCGAGAGGAGAAGGAGGGTATGGCTGATAGACACTCTGGGATTCTGGACAGCAGAGAGTTGATGTCTGGGCCAGAGAGGTGGATCTGAGAGTCATCAGCATAAAGGTGGTACTGGAATCCAAGGGACTTTGAGTTGTCCCAGGCAAAGTATATAGATTGAGAAGAGTAGAGGTCCTAGAACAGAGCTTTGGGGGACTACACTCTGCACCTCATCTTGACTGAGAAAAAACAGAAATGTAGAAATTTTTTCAAATTTGTTAAAAAGAAAAACTGAAATATCGCATGGTCATAAGTATTCAGACCCTTTTCTCAGACACTCATATTTAAGTCACATGCTGTCCATTTTCTTGTGATCTTTCTTGAGATGGTTCTATTCCTTCATTGGAGTCCAGCTGTATTTAATTAAACTGATGACCAGACCACCATGACCAGACCACATATTACCACCACCTGGTGACTGAATAATATCACATACAGTGGACAAATACCGCTACACCACGGCTGGACCACATATTTCCACCACATAGTGACCGAATAATATCACATACAGGGGAAAAATACCACCACACCATGTTCGGACGACATATTACCACAACATAGTGACTGAATAATATCACATACAGGGGACAAATACTGCCACACCATGATGAAACCACGTGTTACCACCACATGGTGACTGAACAATATCACATACAGGGGACAAATACCACCACACTATGACCAGACCACAAAGTGACCAAATAATACCACATACAGGAGACAAATACTGCCACAACACAACCAGACCACATATTACCACCACATAGTGACTGAATAATACCACATACAGGTGGTTAATACAGTCACATCATGACCAGACCACATAGTGACTGAATAATACCGCATACAGGGGATTAATGCAGTCACATCATCACCAGACAACATAATGACCAAATACTACCACATACAAGAAAAATACCACCAACTCATGACCAGATCACATATTACCACCATATAGTGAAAGTACTACAATACTGATCATTAATAAAAACCACAATACTAATAACTCTAATATTACCACTGGTGACATTATACACAGGAGCTCTGTATATAGTGTCAGTGTACAGGTAATGCAGTAGTCACCAGTTACATTATACACAGAAACTCTGTATATAATTTATAGTGTACAGGTAATACAGAAATCACCAGTGACATTATACACAGGAACTCTGCATACAGTGTCAGTGTACAGGTAATACAGGGATCATCTGTGACATTATACAGAGGAGCTCTGTATATAGCATATAGTGTACAGGTAATACAGTAACACCGGTGCCATTATACACATGAGCTCTGTATATTGTATCAATGAACAGATAATACAGTGATCACCAGTGACATTATACACAGTAACTCCGCATATAGTGTCAGTGTACAGGTAATACAGGGATCATCAATGACATTATACACAGGAGCTCTGTATATAATGTCAGTGTACAGGTAATACAGTGATCACCAGTGACATTATACACAGGAACTCTGAATATATTATCAGTGTACAGGTAATATAGTGATCACCAGTGACATTATACACATGAACTCTGTATATAGTGTAAGTGTACACCTAATACAGTGATCACCAGTGACATTATACACAGGAGCTCTGTAAATAGTGTATAGTGTATAGATAATGCAGTGATCCCCAGTGACATTATAAACAGTAGCTCCGTATACAGTGTCAGTGTACAGATAATACAGTGTCACAAGTGACATTATACAGAGGAGCTCTGTACACAGTATATAGTGTAAGTATACAAGTAACAGACTGACTCAACGGTGACATCTGTAATTGAAGTCCTTCATCTTCATCCAGTGCAGACCGCATTCACTTCTTCCAGCCAGGACTTGTCTCTGCAGAAAATAACAGTTATCTATAGGTGATCGCTTTCAGAGCACATTCCCTACTATTTTTCGACTTCTACGCTATGTCAGATGAAGAAAAAAAAGACATAGTGCCGACCTGCACAGTAGCAGAACCCCTTTTTGTTCTCCTCCATGGAAGACAGAAACCTCAAAAGCAATTTAAATTACAGTAATAATAATGTCCCCTGATTGGCCCCTACAGTAATTATGTCCCTACTTGCCATCATAAACCAATAATGTATGTTCCTCATCCTGACCTCTATACAGTAACTATGTGACCCCTTTATTTAATAAGATGCCAGATCCTGGGCCCCTTTATTTAATATCCCCATCCTTGACCCCAATGTCCACTTTTATAAGGTCCCCATCCTGGGCCCCTTCCAGTAATAATGTACCCATCCTGGGCCTCCTTATTTAATGTCCTCACCCTAGCCCCTATGTCTCCTCACCTTTTTATGTTCCCCAGCGTCCACTTGTGGCTTCATATTCAGCGTGGTCATTAAAATGGCTGTCGACTGCAGCTGTGACAGGGCGTTTTGCTCTGTGAAAGGCCACACCCTGACATCATATAGCAGTAACATTGAAAGGCCACTGGCCTATCAAGGGCTGCAGGAGTCATTTAAGGTAACTAATATGTGACGTCAATGCATGGCCTGTCACAGAGCAGAGTGCCTTGTCACATTCATCTTGTTGTGCGTCGTCACCATAGTTGGCTCCAGGTTTTTGTGGGCCTCAGGCAAAAGACTATCAGTGGGCCCCTTTAACACATGCCACTATTCCTGATGCACAGATAAAAAATACAGGTATAGTACAATATATGGGCACCACATAATCCTCTATACAGTATATGGGCAGCTACATAGTCTGACATACAATATTATGGGCCCCATATAATGTTCATTCATACAGTATATCACAGGCCCCATATAATGCTCCTCCATACAGTACATCACGGGCCCCATATAATGCTCCTCCATACAGTATACCACGTGCCTCATGTAATGCTCCTTCATACAGCACATCAAGGGCCCCATGTAATGCTCCATACAGGACATCATGGGCTCCATGCTCCTGCATACAGTATTATTGGACCCATGTAATGCTCCTCCATACAGCACATCAAGGGCCCCATGTAATGCTGCTTCATACAGTACATCACTGTCCCCATGTAATTCTCATCCATACAGCACATCATGGGCCTCATGCTCCTCCATGCAATATTATTGGCCCCATGTAATGCTCCTCCATACAGCACATCACAGGCCCCATGCTCCATTCAGTGTTATGGGCCCTATATAATGTTCCTCCATACATTATTATGGGCCCCATGTAATGCTCCTCTATACAGTATTATTGCCCCATGTAATGCTCCTCCATACAGTATTATGGGCCCCATGTAACATTCTTCCATACAGTATTATGGGCCCCATGTAATGCTCCTCCATACATTATTATGGGACCCATGTAATGCTCCTCCATACAGTATTATGGGCCCCTTGTAATGTTCCCTCATACAACACATCATGGGTCCCATGTAATGCTCCTCCATACAGTATTATGGGCCCCATGTAATGCTCCTCCATACAGTATTATGGGCACCATGTAATGCTCCTCCATACAGTATTATGGGCCCCATGTAATGTTCCTCCATACAACAAATCATGGGCCCCATGTAATGTTCCTCCATACAACACATCATGGGTCCCATGTAATGATGCATAGGTAAAAAAATCAAATCCTCACCTCTTTCGTTTCTGCCGCAGGCCTGGTATACTCAGCATATCTCCCAGTTCTGCAGTGCTAATGACAGGCTGAGCACGCAGTGATGACTGATGACGTCAGCGTGCCCTCTACCCTGAGACAACGCAGAGTCAGAGGGTGCTGAAGACACTACAGCTGTCAGGGCCGAGGATTGGTGAATATTAGAAGGGGGCCGTGCCAGCGTGGCATCGAGCTCCCCCCGATTCACAGACCCCATAGCATGTGTCCCACGCCTCTGTTCGCCCAGCGCTTACCTAGGTTCACCAGGTGGTACTGCCGCCCCTGGTTGTGGCGATGGGTCGGGACTGCATGAGTGTGCCTCTGCCCCCTGCAGTTTTAAAAGGCCTGCGTCCCTAAAAAAAATTTTTTTTCTTCTCCTTACACCTTCTCTCTGGGGCCCACCGGGCATTTTGCCGATGTCCCAGTGGGCCAGTATGACCCTGCTTATAATAACTTACCATTCCACAGGATCATTCCTTGTGTAGGTAGTGAGCTTGCTATTAAAGATAAGCAGACCCGTGGAAGTTTGGGTTTTGGTACCCGACCGAACTTTAGTCCAAAAATTTAATAATGTGATATATCTCAATAGGAATGGGTAAAGATAGTGGTTATTATTTTATCTTTTATGAGTAAATTGCCATGGTAGAGAATTGAAATATAGCACCATAGTGGCACAAATAATAAATAATTGTAATATTCTGAATATTTCACATTAATTACTTTATCCAAGAGAAGAAAACAGATTCTGACTGTAACACATACTTATGGCATAGATTTTACTAAGTCAAATGAGCGCATGTAAGAGCAAGCGGATGGTATCTATCAATAACAACTAATGCACTTTTGGCATTTATTTCCTTAGTGGAAGTGTTTAACAGTTTATGAGCTCTGTATGTACGGACACCTCTTTCTGTAAAGAGTTTGTAAATGCATTAATAGTGCTCTATAGTGACTACACCAGCTCGATATGTCAAAGTAAGACCAAAAAGACATTATGATCAGAGTCAACTTATTTCATTAAAAGGGAAAATCCATTTTTTCTGTCATCTATCTTATTGTGATCGGTCAAATATAGGAAGGGGAAAGGGAAAATCCAGAAACTGTAAGATAAAATATAAAACATCACATCAATTGTATAAAAATAAAAAATGAAGAAAAAAAAGAGAATGAAAAATGTATGTTTGCGCTAACATCGACGTGTTTCGAGCTATGCAAGTTCTTAATTATGATCATGATAATGATTAAGAGCTTACATAGCTCGATACGCGTCGATGTTAGTGCAAATACACATTTTTAATTCTTTCTTTTTTCCTTCATTTTTATATTTCTACAATAAATGAGATGCTTTAGATTTTTTTTTGCTGTTGCTGGATTTTCCCTTCCCCTTCCTATGGCTTTCATACTCAGGAAAACAGCCTGAAGTCTCCGTGCACCGCGCCTTTATTCCAAGCATTTCTCAATCCCGTGAGCTAATGGTTGTTTTTCTTTCCGCATCAGTCAAATATACCGTGACAAAATGTTACACTAACAACTATAGTGAAAAACAACCATGCAAAGAATTTCGGTTTTGACGCATTTTAGTTGTATTTTTTTTAAGAATGCTCTGGATGATTTTTATGACAAAATGTTCTAAATTATAAAAGGCTTGTGACAGCAGAGAGTTATAGAGTAGCCTAGTAAAAGGGGTTGTCCATGTCTAGACAAAAAAGGTCTGCATTTCAAGAAACATCTCCAATATTGTCCATGGTCTTTATACAATGATGCAAGTCACTCCTGTTTAAGTGAATGCGGCTCGGATGTAATCCCAGACATAGTCCATAAGGTGGCCATTAGACAAAAGTCGGTTGATAGTTAAATACCTGTTGAGTGAATGTTCGTCTGATGAATGATGGTTATGTTGATGCACATACATTATATATGTTTTAGTCCATACTGGATTAAAAGTTGCTAAAACCGGATATAAAACATCAAAGATGAAGGATGAATGATCTTTCTGGGAAAGTTCTCTGCATGCTCTGTTACAGAAGATTGTTCATGGCCTATCGAATATCAGGTTGACTGCTTTCCAAATGTTAATATTATAGTCAGTCGGTCCTTAAAAGATTTTTCTTTGTAAAAAAAATTTTGCCAACTATTTATTCTAAAATTTACTACAATTTTCCATTTGGATCAACATTAGACTAATGGACTTGTGGTCAACAAACAAGAGAGACAATGTTTCTGGGGGAAATAAGCGGACCTATTTTCTAATCTTATTTTTCTAATTCATTAATGATGAATCAATCTGTATCATACTGATGACAAATCTTATCCATAAAGGTGACCAAGCAAATGAGGACAAAGCTGGTAATAAAAAGTGTCTTAAAAACTTCCTAAAAGAAAACTTTGGGTTCAATTCATCAATGCACTTTTAGCCTGATGTTTGGAGTGAATACCTCTCAATTAGTGACTTTTTGATTTACGAAAAAATTCACCATACAACTGTATTTGCAGCGTTTCAAATTTTACTTTTTTTTATTTTTTTTTACCTTAAATGTCCTAATGTTTTATTAGACGCATGTTGGTAGGAAAAAAAACATTTGTTTATTTTTTGTGACAATGTGGCTTTTCCAGGTGTTTTAGGCTGAATGGTCGAATGTTACTTCTTTAAAAAAAAGTGGCAATGCATGATGCAAATGTACTCCAGACTCACTTGTAGTAATTTTGCTAAAAATTTTAGATAAATTTTTGCAGAACAAGTGACTTTTTCACACTAAGAAGTTGCAAAATGGGTCAAGCACAGGGATGGACACGGAGACACAAAAAAGGGATTTTTCATTTTGTGCAGAATATGGTGCACACAAAAAATGCATAGAAAAACAACAAGACAAAGAAAAGTGACTTTAAAAAAAAGCAGAAATTAAGATACACACATACATACACACATTTCTAAGTCACCTTTCCTTATATGTAATCAATGTAATAACGCAATACAGGCTTAAAGAAACATCTGGCAGCATTACTAAAAGGCTAAATAAAAACACAACAATAACACTGCTAAAATACTACTTGTCAAAAGGTCTTGTCCCTCCTCAATCTGCACTGTCAGCACTGAATGGACAATGTCAGAATGGATAGTGACAAACCCCACCCAGTTGCCAATTTATACATTTCTAATGGAAATAACTGAGGAAAAGCACCTAAAATACATTCTAAGAAAATATCAGAATTGTTATTTATTAGAGAATACAAGGTTTAATAAAATAGACATAGAAAAAGGTGACATACCATCTTTAAAGTGCCCAGCCCACTAAGTGATGTTAAACTTTCCTTTCCTTGTTATGCATAAGTTCCTAGTCTGTTACATGATATTCATAGTGCGTACTGACACGTGATAGAGATCAAACCATAGTTTTACCATTTTCAGCCGTGCTGTAAAATCATATGTTTTTAATAACTGCCTGGCTTTGCTTTCTGCAGTTCATTTTAAACCCTACTAGAAGTCCATTTCTCACCGCTCTAACTTAAATGAAAAGTCTCTTTCCAAGGGTGATGCTATTTTTTCATCAGGCCAGTATGCCATATATTAAACATTATTCAAAATAAAAGGATTTTGAAACTGAAAAAACTATGGGCATGTACTAGCAATAAACTTTACTTTAAAGTTAATAATAATTCCACAATTGTGATCCAGCTGCGGCTGTTAACGAGTTAAATGTCACTGTCAATTTCTGATAGCGCTGTTATGATTGGGTCACCGAGGAGGAAAACAAGACAAAGCTAAGCCACAGAAAACCAGAGAGGTTGGTAACTAAGCGGATTGCAGAACCCTGATCCTGTCCACACAACTAGAAGTAGCCGTGTAGCGTACCTACGATGATTCTAGATGCCTCGACACAGCCAAAGGACTAAATAAGCCTAAAGCAAGAAAATGGCAAATCTAAACTGCCCCAGAGCAGAGCCCAAAGGAATAGATAGCCCCCAAACATATATTGTCGGTGAGACAAGATGAAAACACAAACACAGGTAGGAAAATAGGCTGAGCAAATGATGGGGCCCAAACTAATTAGAAAGGACAGGAAAGGAAAGATACTGTCTGCAATCACGCCAAAAAAACTCTGCAAAAATGTCCAACACTTCTGATACCAAAAAAACCCTGAAGTCACTAGACTTCACCCGCTATATCAGCACTCTGGCATATTCTGAAAACAGAGCAAAAAGAGGCCAATCTAATAAGGGACAAAAAGCAAACTGGCATAAACAGTAACATAAGAATGGAAATTCAGCACAGCCCCAGCCGGGGCTGGCTGACCACACAAAACCAAATCAAATGGGAACAATAGCAAAGAACACTTAGCTTGAGAATGCAGGGACTGAACTGGAAACTAAGACGTCAGGAGGCAGGAAAAATCACCAGCAGGGATAGAGGGAGTCGGCTGTCTTAAAACCAGTCAGAGACTCCAGTTGTCCAATCGTCGTCCTCTTTATCAGGTGGCAGGTCTCTGTTAATTAGATCAGCTTCATTACCTCCTGCAACCACCAGAGGGAGCCTGGAAAGAGAACTCACGACTCCTCTGTCAATACAACCAGCTCCACCACCCTCACCAGTAACCAGAGCCAGACCAGAAAGTGAATTCACAACACAGCGCCATTTAACTCGCGCGTCGTAAATCCCCTTCATCAGTGACGCTGTCAAATGATCGTGGTTCACCGATGGGTCAGTATGACAACCAGAGGTCTAAAGCAGACCTCTATGGTTGTCATTGCAGGATTGCTATGATTGCCGCCCAGTGGTCGTCGCTCATAGCAGGTGAGCATTTCTGCTACACACAGGCGATCTGATCATCGCCTGTGTGTAGCAGACGCGATCAAAGTACTTCAGTTTCTAGTCTCATATGGAGACTATTGAAGCATGCAAAAAGTTAAAAAAAAGTTTTTAAAAATATTTAAAAAATAATAAAAGTTCAAAGCACCCCCCTTTCTCCCCATTCAAAATAAAAGAATACAAAAATCAAATATGCACATATTTGGTATTGCTGCATTCAGAATCGCCTGATCTGTCAATATAAAAAAAGAATTAACCTGATCGCTAAACGGCGCAATGAAAAAATTAAAAACATCAGAATTACGTTTTGTTGGTTGCCGCTATATTGCAATAAAATGCAATAACAAGATTGTATCTACACCAAAATGGTATCAATAAAAATTTCAGCTCGGCATGCAAAAAATAAGCCCCAACTCAACCCCAGATCATGAAAAATGGAGACGCTATGGGTATCAGAATATGGCACAATTTTTTTTTTCCAAACTTTGGATTTTTTTCTGCACTTTTATGTAAAAAAAACCCAGACATGTTTGGTGTCTACGAACTCGCAATTGACCTGGAGAATCATAATGGCAGGTCAGGTTTTTTTGCAATTTCACCGCACTTGAAATTTTTTTACCGTTTTCCAGTACAAGATATGGTAAAACCAATGGTGTCATTCAAAAGTACAACTTGTCCCCCCAACAAACAAGCCCTCATATGGCCATATTGATGGTGGAAAAATAAAAAAAAAAAGTTATGACTCTGGGAAGAAAGGGAGCAATAAATGAAAACGAAAAAAACAGAAATACCTCTGGTCGTGAAGGGGTTAATAAAATGTACTTTGTTAATGGGACAAGTCTTTTAACTTTGTTTCCATATGAAAAGTTTCAGCATTATATTTCAGGATAATAAGGAAAAACTTTCTGAACTGTAGACTTTTTTTTTTATAAATATCAAGATTGGACCGGGAGTTTGTCCAAGTTTTTAATTTTGGCCCTCTGTGTGTACGAGTTTGACATCCCTCATCTAGGGTAAGTTAAAGTTAAAAATCAAATAAAAGTATATTAGTATGCATTAAATTTATTACTGTTGTAAGGGTGCTAAACTTTATTTACAATGTCAAAAGCTTACTAGAATATTTAAAGGAAGTATGTCAGCACAGAACAACTGTCATACCAAAAACGGGGGCTTGGTGCATCATTTGCAAGTTTATAAATGGAACATGCCATACAAGGTTACATATTTCTATTCACCAGTTAAATAATATTAGAAAGGTGTCCGGGTGCCATAATGAAAGAGCGGCTCCAGGGAGGAAAGTAACTTTATCCCTCCTGCCAGCCGCTGGCTTTCAGTTATACAGGCGTGCCGGCCTGGCTACTGTACTGAGATCATTGACTGTAAGCACGCCGTGGCACTCTGACTGACAGGTCGCTCTGCAGTACATCTGTACGCAGCAACTGTCAGTCAAGGTGCCGAGGCGTGCTTATATTTAATGAGAAATCACAGACTTCTATCTTTTCTTCCCAACACGTCTGATATTAGCAATTCATATTTTTTTTACTACAGCTGGCAATTATTGTGTTAAAGGTCTGAATAACTTCCGCCCCACTTCCATCTCCGAACACACTGCTAAGTGGCTGTGCGCCTTCCTTGACCTACAGTCTTGTACACGTTTGTCAGTGCATTTCAGCCTTTATCTGATTCTCACAAGCTGATGATGTAGAAGAACGCGAAAACACAAATCAGCTTGCACTGCTGGCAGCAGACATCATTTCCCCGGTCTGATAGGACCACATTCGCCATGTTTTTGATTTCTCCCACAAATTGATGTATATTTTAACATATGCTCAAGAGCTGTACGAGTCTTATATATTGTGTCTCCTGAAGTGTAAATTAGAAACAATTTGTTGTTGCTTGTAGTGGAGGAGTAGAATTTGATGGCACAGAGCTAATACCTTGTCACACAAACTGACAGGAGATTATTCAGTGGATTAGAGTATAAACATTAGCCGCGCATGGAGCGGAATGGCAAAGAGAAATAGATGACTGGCGATTCAGGAAAATAAATTCCTCAATCCGTTAAAAGCATTGGAAATTTACAGCATTTTTTCTTCCTGCTACATGGAATCCTTAGAACTAATAAATAGTATTTACTTCTGGTCATTATCACCTGTATAATTACATTTCGAACTGAGGAAAAGAGCAACTTGAAAACGCTTTGCTATCTTATAGCCTTCTCCTGCTTTGTGGACCTCCATTATTTTCATTTTCAGGGTGCTAGAAGTGCTAGCTGCTTAGGCTGGTTTCACACTTGCGTTACACAGACCTGCGTCGGTCTGCGCACGGCCACCGCTAAGCTCCGCCCCCTGCTGCGCCTAGCTCCGCCTATGGGCGCATGACGCTGCATGCGAACTGCATACCCTATCTTTAGCATTGGGTATGCAGGCTGTGCGCAGGTATGCATTTTGCGGCGCATGCATCCTTTTGACGGTGCGCCGACCTGCGCCAAACGCACCGTGTTGCATTTTGGTGAGCTCGGCGCACTGTCAAAAGGACGCATGCACCACAAAACGCATACCTGCCCACGGCCTGCATACCCAATGCTAAAGATAGGGTACGAAGGTCGCATGCAGCATCATGCGCCTATAGGCAGAGCTAAGAGGAGGAGGCGTGGCAGGGGTGGAGCTTAGTGGCGGCAGTGCACAGACCGACGCAGGTCTGTGCAACGCAAGTGTGAAAGTAGCCTAAGAAGAACCCTGGCTGCTGTTTTTAGAACAAAGTTAGATGAGCCTGGGTTTTTATAGAGTTGGGAAATTTGCATCACCTAGCCTTTCCTAACTATGATAGTGAACAAGCCATAGCCCTAACAGGCTAATTAATGTCTGAATCGTTGGTCAAAGATATCTGAGTACACAAAGCTCCAAGGTGCTCAAATGCTTGTATCAGCCCATTTCCCTTTATGTAATTTTAAAAATGTAAAAAATTACAACATATATAAATTATTATTACTACTTTTTTACCTAAAATACTAAGGAAATGTGTGATCTTTAACTTGAGGCCTTTTAGAGATCATTTCATCTTCAACTTGCTTATCTATTCACAATAACAATGAACGAAGCGAATGATGGATGGCACTCACCATGCGGTTAAAACTTGCTTTATTGAATGCTGTGCGGCTCAGGCACGGGAAACATGTGCAAAGTACGGACTACGGCCGTTTTGCCCTTCAGCGCTTTAAGCTTCAACGGGTCCTGCCTGCATTCACAAAAGCAAGTTTTAACCGCATGGTGAGTGCCATCCATCATTCTCTTTGTTCATTGTGGATTGCCTGCATGTTTTTTTCATAGGGATTGAGCACATGCTGCGGTGTTTTTGGAGGCTTAATGGCGGTTATGATTTAGTGTGGTCAGCCTCAAATGATCATTTTGAGGTAGAGGCGGTGCAGTCGTGCCAAACACTTTTCTGCTTTTGGCTTGTTTTGCATATTCACAATAACAGTAATTTTGACCAGGGGTGCCTAAACTTTTACATGCCACTGTAAAATGTGTACAGAAACAAAAAATAATTTTTTCCTTTTTCGAAACGAAAAATCTTTAACTTTTGAGCTTGTTATTCCAGAATTAATAACCTATTTACTATTTCAGTGCAGGATCTATTTTATTGCATGACAAGCTGGAGCTTCTATAATTACCATTGTGGGGTTAGTATACCATTTTGGGTAGTATTCCTTTTTTTTAAGTTATTTTGTAGGGACAAGAAAAAAAATCCATTTAACAATTGATTTTAAGGGTATATTCTCAAGGTGGAATCTTCACTTAGATTTCTGAAGTTATTCCATGGCAAAATTCATGCGGAATAAGAGTTGACAGGTGGAGATGACTCTAGTAAATGGAGAAATTACAAATCAGAGGCTTGGAGGATTTCAATGTAAACAAATGGGATCGGGAATGATTTCAAAATTGACAGAGATATCTGCTGGAATCAGAGTGCTCCCCAACCCCAGCAGGTGCAATGGGAGTGCGCGATGTTGTCCTCCCACTAGTCTGTGCTGAGATGTGCAGTAAGGTGGCACTTGATTCTATCATGTAAAGGTGTAGGAACTGGTTAAAGAATATACTGCTCATTCTCTACCAGCTTCTGTACTTTATTAAAAATCCCATGATATGTGCCATTTCACTTCTTTTTATACCTCATATGTATCACAGGAACACATAAAATGAAGAGCGAATCTTTGTAGAAGGCATTGTGTCTGGACAAAAGTGTGCAATTAGACAAAACGGGACCCTTCTTAGAAGTAGGGCAATCCTGTCTGCCTTGACAAAAGCTACATTGGCTCGTACAGCCTTGTGAATAGATTAAAAGGCAGGTGCACGAAAGTTCAAAATCAAAAGAAAAACAAACCTCTCCACCATATGTTCTAAACCTGTGTTTTGTATAAACCCACAGTCGAGCTGTCAACATGAGGAGAAAAAGGTCTTTATGTTACGTACTTTCCATTAATCTAACCCATCTTACAACCTTTGATTTCCTTATGGGCAGAAATTATTATTAAATTCCTTCCTTTTTCAATCATTAAAAAAGCAACATGGTTCCTATTTTGGCTTCATATTGCGGCATCTCTCTGTCTTCAACTCTTTGATCTGGACGAACTGTATGAAGCCAACTGCCACCTCTCAGGGGGTCCCTAATTATTTATAGCCTTAAAGGTGTGGTGCGTGCGCCAACCACTGCCTCCATGATAGTACACCAGTGGGGTGGGGACCTGGTGCCCCAAAGTACCTATACTGCAAGGCTGAGACCCATAACCCCAGGTCACACCGCCCCACAGGCACAAAACCACAGCACCAATGGCCGCCACACAGCACCAACACTAAGTGAAAGAAAAAACTCACCTTCCACAAGCCCCAGACAGTACACCAGTGGGGTGGGGACCTGGTGCCCCAAAGTACCTATACTGCAAGGCTGTTTCCCCATAACCGCAGGTCACACCACCCCACAGGCACAAAACCACAGCACCAATGGCCGCCACACAGCACCAACACTAAGTGAAAGAAAAAAACTCACCTTCCACAAGCCCCAGACAGTACACTAGCGGGGGGGGACCTGGTGCCCCAAAGTACCTATACTGCAAGGCTGAGACCCATAACCCCAGGTCACACCGCCCCACAGGCACAAAACCACAGCACCAATGGCCGCCACACAGCACCAACACTAAGTGAAAGAAAAAACTCACCTTCCACAAGCCCCAGACAGTACACCAGTGGGGTGGGGACCTGGTGCCCCAAAGTACCTATACTGCAAGGCTGTTTCCCCATAACCGCAGGTCACACCACCCCACAGGCACAAAACCACAGCACCAATGGCCGCCACACAGCACCAACACTAAGTGAAAGAAAAAACTCACCTTCCACAAGCCCCAGACAGTACACTAGCGGGGGGGACCTGGTGCCCCAAAGTACCTATACTTCAAGGCTGTTTCCCTATAACCGCAGGTCACACCACCCCACAGGCACAAAACCACAGCACCAATGGCCGCCACACAGCACCAACACTAAGTGAAAGAAAAAACTCACCTTCCACAAGCCCCAGACAGTACACTAGCGGGGGGGGACCTGGTGCCCCAAAGTACCTATACTGCAAGGCTGTTTCCCTATAACCCCAGGTCACACCACCCCACAGGCACAAAACCACAGCACCAATGGCCGCCACACAGCACCAACACTAAGTGAAAGAAAAAACTCACCTTCCACAAGCCCCAGACAGTACACCAGTGGGGTGGGGACCTGGTGCCCCAAAGTACCTATACTGCAAGGCTGTTTCCCCATAACCGCAGGTCACACCACCCCACAGGCACAAAACCACAGCACCAATGGCCGCCACACAGCACCAACACTAAGTGAATGAAAAAAACTCACCTTCCACAAGCCCCAGACAGTACACTAGCGGGGGGGGACCTGGTGCCCCAAAGTACCTATACTGCAAGGCTGTTTCCCTATAACCCCAGGTCACACCACCCCACAGGCACAAAACCACAGCACCAATGGCCGCCACACAGCACCAACACTAAGTGAAAGAAAAAAACTCACCTTCCACAAGCCCCAGACAGTACACTAGCGGGGGGGGACCTGGTGCCCCAAAGTACCTATACTGCAAGGCTGTTTCCCTATAACCCCAGGTCACACCACCCCACAGGCACAAAACCACAGCACCAATGGCCGCCACACAGCACCAACACTAAGTGAAAGAAAAAAACTCACCTTCCACAAGCCCCAGACAGTACACCAGTGGGGTGGGGACCTGGTGCCCCAAAGTACCTATACTGCAAGGCTGTTTCCCCATAACCGCAGGTCACACCACCCCACAGGCACAAAACCACAGCACCAATGGCCGCCACACAGCACCAACACCAAGTGAAAGGAGCAAAACACTCACCTTCCACAAGCCCCAGACAGTACACCAGTGGGGTGGGGACCTGGTGCCCCAAAGCACCTATACTGCAAGGCTGTTTCCCCATAACCGCAGGTCACACCACCCCACAGGCACAAAACCACAGCATCAATGGCCGCCACATAGCACCAACACTAAGTGAAAGAAAAAACTCACCTTCCACAAGCCCCAGACAGTACACTAGCAGGGGGACCTGGTGCCCCAAAGTACCTATACTGCAAGGCTGTTTCCCTATAACCCCAGGTCACACCACCCCACAGGCACAAAACCACAGCACCAATGGCCGCCACACAGCACCAACACTAAGTGAAAGAAAAAAACTCACCTTCCACAAGCCCCAGACAGTACACCAGTGGGGTGGGGACCTGGTGCCCCAAAGTACCTATACTGCAAGGCTGTTTCCCCATAACCGCAGGTCACACCACCCCACAGGCACAAAACCACAGCACCAATGGCCGCCACACAGCACCAACACCAAGTGAAAGGAGCAAAACACTCACCTTCCACAAGCCCCAGACAGTACACCAGTGGGGTGGGGACCTGGTGCCCCAAAGTACCTATACTGCAAGGCTGTTTCCCCATAACCGCAGGTCACACCACCCCACAGGCACAAAACCACAGCACCAATGGCCGCCACATAGCACCAACACTAAGTGAAAGAAAAAAACTCACCTTCCACAAGCCCCAGACAGTACACTAGCAGGGGGACCTGGTGCCCCAAAGTACCTATACTGCAAGGCTGTTTCCCTATAACCCCAGGTCACACCACCCAACAGGCACAAAACCACAGCACCAATGGCCGCCACACAGCACCAACATCAAGTGAAAGGAGCAAAACACTCACCTTCCGCAAGCTCTCATACACTGCACCAGTGGGGTGGGGACCTAGTGCCTCAAAGCACCTCTACTGCAAGGCTGAAACCCCATAACCCCGGGTCACACCGCCCCACAGGCACAAAACCACAACACCAATGGCCGCAACACAGCACCAACACCAAGTGAAAGAAAAAAAAATCACCTTCCACAAGCCCCAGACAGTACACTAGCGGGGTGGGGATCTGGTGCCCCAAAGTACCTATACTGCAAGGCTGAAACCCATAACCCCAGGTCACAGCGCCCCACAGGCACAAAACCACAGCACCAATGGTGCCATGCTGAGAGCAAAATATAGCTGGAACCCCTTTTGCAGTCTGCTGTTAAATAAAATTACATGTGCCAAATGGTAAGAGTGCTAGCCTAAGTGTAAAAAGAGGGAACATATCATGAAATATGCTCAACTGTACAAAAAAAACATGAATCACACATACAAAAATCATATGTTGATCTAATACTGCTAGGCAAAAATGTGCAAAACTGAACAAGAGGTATGCCAAAAGGCATTTAATTAAAGGGAATCTGTCATCAGGTTTTACTTCCTAATCTGAGAGCAGCATGATGTAGGGGCAGAGACCCTGATTCCAACAATGTGTCATTTACTAGGCTGTTTGCTTTACTTTTTATAAAATCATAGTTTTATCAGTAGGAGATTATCACTAGAGACAAGTAAACGGCTGCCAGGAAGTCAAACATCTTCACGAGCTCTGTATAACCTCACCCCAATACTTTCACCCCACCCCAATACAATAGGCTTTCTGCCTATGCACATTTTACAAAGAAAACTGTCAATCAGTGGTGTAGGTATTATTATACTTAGGCCGGGGTCACACTTGCGAGTGTAATGCGAGAAACTCGCATCAATATCCAGCAATGCCTCCGGCACTCGTGACCGGAGTGTACGGCTGCATGTATTTCTACGTAGCTGCACACTCCGGTCCCGAGTGCCGGCGACAGTGCCGGGTATTGATGCGAGAGACTCGCGCAAGTTTCTCGCATCACACTCGCAAGTGTGACCCCAGTCTTAGCTGAGCATTCAGAGAATTGGAAGAGCAGATAAAATATTTATCAAAGCAACAGCAAGTAGCCTAGTAAGTAACATATTGCTGGAATCAGTGACTCTGCACCTATATCATGCTGCTCTCAGATGAGGCAATAAAAACCTGGTGACAGACTCCCTTTAAAGGGATGACCTATTCTTAGGCTGGGGTCACTCAAGAGTATAAAAAATCATTCCGATTTTCATTCACAAAAGTGGGACTATTTTTTCCTCACATGTAATCCGTATGTCATCTGTGTGGGGCCCGTGTGCAGTCTGTTTCTCACAATGGCAGTAATTAAACAATTACAGGACTTTGTACAGTTTCCTATGCTACAGAATTGTATTCTAATACTGTATATAAAGCTGAATGTGTGTGTGTATGTTTGTATGTATGTATGTGTGTATGTCTAGGGTTGGCATCAGCACCGTCGCAGCTACAGCCACAAAATTTTGCAGTCACACGTCTGGACCCCGAGAGCATCAAAGGCTATGTTGTGAGGTGAAATTTTAACCCCGTGCATTCCAATTCACCAAACATTTTTGCCCCTATGTACATAATGGGGAAAAAGTGTATGTATGTATGCATGTGTGTATGTCCGGGATTGGCATCTGCACCATCGCAGCTACAGTCACAAAATTTTGCACAGTCACACGTAGGCTATGTTGTGAGGTGGAATTTGAACCCCGCACGTTCCAATTCACCAAACAATTTTGCCTATTATTCTTATCATTTCTATGGTGTTATCGTCCTTCTGTAAAGCTGGAAATAACACAATTTATTACTGTGCCAACACAGACCACCCTCTGACACAGACTGCAGGGGGAGCCCAGTATCACACAGGATAGGATTAGAAAAACGGCTCACCAGTCAGTATCACACAGACTAGGATTAGATACACAGCTCAGCAGTCAGTATCACACAGGATAGGATTAGATACACAGCTCAGCAGTCAGTATCACACAGGATAGGAATAGATACATGGCTCAGCAGACAGTATCACACAGGATAGGATTAGATACACAGCTCAGCACACAGTATCACACAGAATCGTATTAGATACACAGCTCAGCAGACAGTATCACACAGAATAGGATTAGATACATGGCTCAGCAGTGAGCATCACACAGGATAGGATTAGATACACGGCTCAGCAGTCAGTATCACACAGGATAGGATTAGATACATGGCTGAGCAGTCAGTAACACACAGGATAGGGTTAGATACACAGCTCAGCAGACGGTATCACACAGCATAGGATTAGGTACACTGCTCAGCAGTTAGTATCACACAGGATAGGATTAGATACACGGCTCAGCAGTCAGTATCACACAGGATAGGATTAGACACACGGCTCAGCAGTCAGTATCATACAGGATTGGATTAGATGCACAGCTCAGCAGTCAGTATCATACAGGATAGGATTAGATACACAGCTCAGCAGTCAGTATAACACAGGATAGGAATAGATACACGGCTCAGCAGTCAGTATCACACAGGATAGGAATAGATACACAGCCCAGCAGTCAGTATCACACAGGATAGGATTAGATACACAGCACAGTAGTCAGTATCACACAGGATAGGAATAAATACACAGCTCAGCAGACAGTATCACACAGGATAGGATTAGATACACAGTATCACACAGAATAGTATTAGATACACGGCTCAGCACACAGTATCACACAGAATAGTATTAGATACACAGCTCAGCACACAGTATCACACAGAATAGTTTTAGATACACGGCTCAGCAGACAGTATCACACAGGATAAGATTAGATACATGGCTCTGCAGTCAGTATCACACAGGATAGGATTAGATACACAGCTCAGCAGTCAATATTGCACAGGATAGGACTAGATACACAGCTGAGCAGTCAGTAACACACATGATAGGATTAGGTACATGGCTCAGGAGTCAGAGTCACACAGGATAGGGTTAGATACATGGCTCAGCAGACGGTATCACACAGGATAGGATTAGATACACTGCTCAGCAGTCAGTATCACAAAGGATGGGATTAGATACATGGCTGAGCAGTCAGTAACACACGATAGGATTAGATACACAGCTCAGCAGACAGTATCACACAGGAGAGGATTAGGTACACAGCTCAGCAGACATTATCAGACAGGATAGGGTTAGATACACAGATACACATGTTGTTTATCAAAAGGCTCTTGAATAAGTTGAAAATAAAATACTATCAATACTTGGGTAATCGTTTAGTTAATTTGTGTTGCAAGTCTGTAGTGTTGAATATATGATGTGAAATGGTTTTATGTGCAATATAATCATTATAATTTGTTATAACTAACCACAGTTGGTTACTATGCCCAGGCAACGCCGGGCTCTTCAGCTAGTGTATCCATAAAAATCATAGACTTGAATGGATGGGTCTCATCCCATTTCAGAGTGAAATCACAAAATGCAGTGATTTTTTAACAGATTCTGTTAGTGAAAAAAATCAATCATCAGCACTGCCCCATTACATAACATTGGTCCGAGTGCTGTCCGATAAAAAATTGGATAGCACTGATCCGATTTATAAGTGGGTGCGAGCGAGCACTAACAAAAGGCCATTATTATCAGATGAATGGGCATTTGGTACCCGGAATGTCAGACACTTTTTTCTATTTTCCTATTTTTTTACATTGTAGATATAGTGTTTGTGGTTTTTTAAATTAATGATGGTTCCTCCAAGGATGTACTTTTATTGATCCGAAATGAATCGTGAGCGATTTTTAGCCACATTTCCTTTTTTTTCTTGAAATAAAATAAAAATGACAACCTTTGCAAGTTGGCAATTTTTCTTCTCCTGCACAGCGTATGAACAGATCTAACTTTTTCGTTATTAAATATTCTCGCTGAAGAACATTCGTGCTTCCATAGCAATCCGAAATTTTGAACAAGTGAGACTGACACTTCATTTTATTGCATTATAATGATGCCTTGCTGAAGATTAATGTCCTGAACATACATATTGTAAAAAAATAGCAATGAGAAAACAGTTCTCATTCAGTCACATAAGACCTATTTCTTTATAGAGTGCAATAAAAGCAATGCTTCTGCTCATGGCATAGTTCATTAAACAGCTCAATAGAACAATTTGTTATTGTTTGATAAAATGCCCTTTTTTGCCAGTGCTTTAGGAAATGTTCTTTTCTCCTTCCAACATACACTAGCTGGATTTGCCTTGCATGAGATTTGTGGCATCTGGAATAAAAGGTATACTGGTGATGTACCACATATACAGTGCCTACAAGTAGTATTCAACCCCCTGCAGATTTAGCAGGTTTACACATTCGGAATTAACTTGGCATTGTGACATTTGGACTGTAGATCAGCCTGGAAGTGTGAAATGCACTGCAGCAAAAAATAATGTTTTTCTTTGTTTAATTTTTTTTTAAATTGTGAAAAGTTTATTCAGAGGGTCATTTATTATTCAACCCCTCAAACCACCAGAATTCTGTTTGGTTCCCTAAAGTATTAAGAAGTATTTCAGGCACAAAGAACAATGAGCTTCACATGTTTGGATTAATTATCTCTTTTTCCAGCCTTTTCTGACTATTTAAGACCCTCCCCAAACTTGTGAACAGCACTCATACATGGTCAATATGGGAAACACAAAGGAGCATTCCAAGGCCAACAGAGACAAGATCGTGGAGGGTCACAAGGCTGGCAAGGGGTACAAAACCCTTTCCAAGGAGTTGGGCCTACCTGTCTCCACTGTTGGGAGCATCATCCGGAAGTGGAAGGCTTATGGAACTACTGTTAGCCTTCCACGGCCTGGACAGCCTTTGAAAGTTTCCTCCCGTGCCGAGGCCAGGCTTGTCCGAAGAGTCAAGGCTAACCCAAGGACAACAAGGAAGGAGCTCCGGAAAGATCTCATGGCAGTGGGGACATTGGTTTCAGTCAATACCATAAGTAACGTACTCCACCGCAATGGTCTCCGTTTCAGACGAGCCCGTAAGGTACCTTTACATTCAAAGCGTCATGTCAAGGCTCGTCTACAGTTTGCTCATGATCACTTGGAGGACTCTGAGACAGACTGGTTCAAGGTTCTCTGGTCTGATGAGACCAAGATCGAGATCTTTGGTGCCAACCACACACGTGACGTTTGGAGACTGGATGGCACTGCATACGACCCCAAGAATACCATCCCTACAGTCAAGCATGGTGGTGGCAGCATCATGCTGTGGGGCTGTTTCTCAGCCAAGGGGCCTGGCCATCTGGTCCGCATCCATGGGAAGATGGATAGCACGGCCTACCTGGAGATTTTGGCCAAGAACCTCCGCTCCTCCATCAAGGATCTTAAGATGGGTCGTCATTTCATCTTCCAACAAGACAACGACCCAAAGCACACAGCCAAGAAAACCAAGGCCTGGTTCAAGAGGCAAAAAATCAAGGTGTTGGAGTGGCCTAGTCAGTCTCCTGACCTTAACCCAATTAAAAACTTGTGGAAGGAGCTCAAGATTAAAGTCCACATGAGACACCCAAAGAACCTAGATAACTTGGAGAAGATCTGCATGGAGGAGTGGGCCAAGATAACTCCAGAGACCTGTGCCGGCCTGATCAGGTCTTATAAAAGACGATTATTAGCTGTAATTGCAAACAAGGGTTATTCCACAAAATATTAAACCTAGGGGTTGAATAATAATTGACCCACACTTTTATGTTTAAAATTTTTTAACATTTAACTGAGCAACATAACTTTTTGGTTTGTAAGATTTATGCATCTGTTAATAAATCCTGCTCTTGTGTGAAGTTTGAAGGCTCTAACTTATTTGCATCTTATCAAACCTGCTAAATCTGCAAGGGGTTGAATACTACTTGTAGGCACTGTATATTACATGAAAATTAGGAAGTTGCGTCTTCCATACATAGAAACACTACGAGAAATACTCCCCGCTAATAAGTGAATTGTGAGCTTATTCCGGGGTGTCAACTACTACCCCTTACATGGAGAAGCATTACCCACCTGTTAAATATGGTCTATGATATTCATGATAGAAACCTCTTCAGATGCCAATTTAAATGCATATTATTCACACTAAATGGTTTCTGATCTTTAACCCCTTCCCCTTTGCTGCCAATTTTTGCTCTTGCGCTTTCTTTTTCCCTCCCCTGCTTCCGAGAGCCATAACCTTTTTGTACTTTTCCGTTTACATAGCCATATCACAGTTTGTTTTTTTGCAGGACGAGGTGTAGTTTTGTATTACGCCAATCATTTTACCATTCAATGTACTGAAAAAAGGGGGGAAAAATCTAAGTGTGGTGAAATTGTGGGTAAAAAAGCAATGCCGATGTGGTTTTTTTTTTTATGATTTGCTTTCACAGCATTTTTCTGCTGAGTTTATCATGTTAAGGTCCCGTTACACTTAGCGACGCTCCAGCGATCCCGAAAACGATACGACCTGGTAAGGATCGCTGATACGTCGCTACATGGTCGCTAGTAAGCTGTCACACAGGCAGATCTACTCAACGACGCAGCAATGATACGGCGATCCATATAACGACCTCAGCGGTCGTTGGGACCTTGTCACACAGCAGCTATTCTGACGACTCACGCCTGCATCCCTGAGTTCTGTGTCGCCAACGAGGTCGCTCGTCGGTGTCAAACACAGCGATGCATGCTGGCCAGCGGGATGCCAACAATCAAAAAATGGCCTATGACATTTGAGCACGATCAGCGATATCAAGTGGGGGGCAGTCACCGCTATGTGTCACACGTAGCAAGATCGCTGGCGAGGTCTCTGTTGCATCACAAAACCTGTGACGTTTAAGCAATCTCGCTAACGATCTCGCTATGTGTGAACTACCCCTTAGGGAACCGTTACACTAAGCAATGCACCAGCGATCCCGACAACGATATGACGCGGTCAGGATCGCTGGTGCATTGCTAAGTGGTCGCTAGTGAGCTGCCACACAGGCAGATCTCACCAGCGACATAGCAGCGGTTGGGGGTCGCTACTTACCTGTCAGATGCGGCGATCCTGACGTCCTCCCGCCCGCGTCCACGTGTCGCAGCAGGAAGCGCCCGACGAGAAATGGTTCTGGACATTCTCGCGCGATCAGCGATAACCAGCGGGGGAGCCGGTCGCAGGTAAGTATCAGACATAGCGATATCGCTGCTGCGTCACAAAACCAGTGACGTTACAGCGATATTGCTATCGATCTCGCTGTGTGTAACGGGGGCTTTACTGTGACACACATAAGTCTGTCGGTGGCTTGTTCTGAAATCCACAATGTTATCGCTATACTTGTTTATAGAGAAAAGTGCCTTTGAACAAGAATATGGCTTGAGAAAGTGAGAGCAGTGATTAGTAGAGTTGAGCGACTTTTGGTTTTTTAGGGTCGCGTTTCATTTCATGAAACCCGACTTTTCCAAAAGTCGGGTCGAGCAAGATCGTCCGATTATAGGGAAAAGTCGGGGTCGTCCCGAAACACGAAACCCAATGTAAGTCAATGGGGAATAAAAGTCGGCAGTGAGAGGAGGACAGGAAACACACCTACAGTGCCCATTTGAATGCCAAAAGCATCAATTCTTCTTACTTAAGCTTGTCAACCTTAATTAACTTCATAATACAAGTTACGCACTGAAAAATGGGGGTTATTTGGCTAAAGTTGTGGGGGGGGGAGGGCTGGCTGCAGGTTTTCATGTGCCCTGGGCGAAAGAGCGCCCCTTTAACACATACCACAACTCATCATGCTCCGATACGGCAGATAAATAGCGGTATAGTACAATTAAAAATACCTCACTTTTTACATCTCATGACGAGGCCCATCTATTTCTCCATACAGAATCATTGGTCCCATATAATGTTTGAAACAGTATATGATGAGCTCCACATAATGCTACAGTATATGTTGGTCCCCATGGATGAAGCTCCACTGTCTTATGGGCCCAAATAATGCTCCAAACATAATGGGCCCCATTTCTAATGCTCTAGTGTATAATGGGCCCTGTAAATGCTGCTCCAGTGTCTGATGTCCACCTTTGGAATGTTCCAGTGTATGGTGGGCCCCATCTATCATTCTCCAGAGTATAGTGCTCCCCAAAAATTGCTGTCCCAACATTGAAAACAATCAAATAAGTCTCCTCGCTAGGGAATCCCTGTACTTGTCTGGACAGGTGCTGTAGCTTGCTTAACAGCTCGCCAGCCGTTCTCACTCCCAGTATGGATTGCACGTGATTGCACAAAGGTTAGAAAGGGTACCGTATCCCTGGATAACATGTATGGATAGCGTACACATTCAAAATATATGTCTCAGGAGGCAGGCTCAGACGGTGTCAGGCCCAGTATGGATTGCACGTGATTGCACAAAGGTTAGAAAGGGTACCGTATCCCTGGATAACATGTATGGATAGAGTACACATTCAAAATATATGTCTCAGGAGGCAGGCTCAGACGGTGTCAGGCCCAGTATGGATTGCACGTGATTGCACAAAGGTTAGAAAGGGTACCGTATCCCCGGATAACATGTATGGATAGCGTACACATTCAAAATATATGTCTCAGGAGGCAGGCTCAGACGGTGTTAGGCCCAGTATGGATTGCACGTGATTGCACAAAGGTTAGAAAGGGTACCGTATCCCCGGATAACATGTATGGATAGCATACACATTCAAAATATATGTCTCAGGAGGCAGGCTCAGACGGTGTTAGGCCCAGTATGGATTGCACGTGATTGCACAAAGGTTAGAAAGGGTACCGTATCCCCGGATAACATGTATGGATAGCGTACACATTCAAAATATATGTCTCAGGAGGCAGGCTCAGACGGTGTTAGGCCCAGTATGGATTGCACGTGATTGCACAAAGGTTAGAAAGGGTACCGTATCCCTGGATAACATGTATGGATAGCGTACACATTCAAAATATATGTCTCAGGAGGCAGGCTCAGACGGTGTCAGGCACAGTATGGATTGCACGTGATTGCACAAAGGTTAGAAAGGGTACCGTATCCCCGGATAACATGTATGGATAGCGTACACATTCAAAATATATGTCTCAGGAGGCAGGCTCAGACGGTGTCAGGCACAGTATGGATTTGACGGCCCAGATTACACAGCGGAGGAGCAGGGAGAGGTAAAGATTGCAAATGCTGGGGCCCTGCCCAAGCAAGGGGGGCCCACTCGTGGGCGTCGGTACTGGCACTGGGCCCCTCATAGTACAGCGGTGTGTCTGACGGCGGGTGTGCACCACCACCGTCAGAGACACTTGATTGCACTATGAGGGACCCTGTGCCAGTGCCCGCGCCCAAGAGTCGTCCTACCCACCTGTCCAGGGCAACGGCACTCGCACGGTGTCGTGCGGTAGGTGGTGACCCCGGCCATGGGGGGGAGGCAGCACAGTTAGGGAGTTTTAGAAAGTGGCATATGTTGATGTTGGACATTCAGCTGATGCAAAAGGCGAAATAGGTGAAGTACCAGGAAGAGGTGGACCAAAGCAAGCCATTTTTCTGTCACCCTATGTGTCATCAGGGGAAGGTGGGACAAAATCCTTGGAAACCCATGCGTGGTTCATTTTAATGAAGGTTAGATCATCCACATTTTGGGTTGACAGACAGGTCCTTTTTTCTGTCAGGATTGATCCAGCTGCACTGAAGACTCTTTCCGATAGCACACTTGCAGCTGGGCAAGCGAGCTCCTGTAAGGCATATTGGGCCAATTCAGGCCAGGTGTCCAGTTTAGCGGCCCAATAGTCAAAGGGGAATGACCTGTGTGGGAGAACATCGATATGGGAGGAAAAGTAGTTTGTAACCATAGTTGACAACTGCTGTCTCCTGTCACTTTCCATCGATGCAGTATTACCAGTTGTGTGAGCGGTATTTGAAAAATCAGTCCACAACATTGTCATGAAACCCCTGTCTCCAACGCCACTTCTGCTGTGTGCACCACGAACACCTCTGCCAAGCTGCCCCCGGCCCGTACGGCTCGTGTGAAAACCATCACCGCTGCTGTGTGCTGGGAATGCCTCAAGCAACCGATTTACCAGAGTTGCTTGTTTATTAGCCAATATTAGGTCAAGGTTCTCCTGTGGCATGATGTTTTGTAATTTGCCTTTATAGCGTGGATCCAGGATGCTGGCCAACCAGTAGTCGTCATCGTTCATCATTTTGGCAATGCGGGGGTCCCTTTTTAGGATCCGCAAGGCATAATCTGACATGTGGGTCAATGTTCCCGGTGTCAATGATGCACTGCGAGTGCTGGGTGGAGGAGCACTTTCTGGCAAATCCACATCCCTCCAGTCACGCACAAACCCTGTACCAGACCTTGCCACGCCAACATTTTCACTTGCCCCACGAGATGCATCCTCCTCCCCTAAGTAATCATCCCCATCATCCTCCTCCTCCTCCTCTTCTTCCTCCACCTCGTCCAGGAGAGGTCCCTGAGCAGACAATGGCTGAATGTCATCAAGGATTCCCTCCTCCTCTTCCTCCTCATCAACATTGGCTGCAGACGCCTGCTCCTTAAGGTGCGTCAAAGTTTGCATGAGCAGACGCATAAGTGGGATGCTCATGCTTAGGATGGCGTCGTCTGCGCTTACCAGCCGTGTGCATTCCTCAAAACACTGAAGGACTTTACAAAGGTCTTTCAGCTTCGACCACTGCACGCCTGTCAACTCCATGTCTGCTCTCAAAGTGCCTGGCCGTGTATCCTCCCACAAATGCATTATGGCCTGCCTCTGCTTGCACAGCCGCTCCACCATGTGCAGGGTGGAGTTCCACCTTGTTGCAATGTCGATAATGAGGCGGTGGTTGGAAAGGTGGAGCAATCGCTGCAGCTTCTGCATACGAATGGAGTGTACAGGCGACCGGCGGATGTGCGCGCACAGTCTTCGCACCTTCTGGAGCAGGGCTGTTAACTCCGGATAATTTTTGAGGAAGCACTGCACCACCAGGTTCAAGGTGTGAGCCAAGCAAGGTATGTGGCTGAGTTTTGAAAGGGCTATAGCTGCCACAAAATTACGGCCGTTATCACTAACTACCTTGCCTGCCTCAAGATGTACACTGCCCAGCCATGACTCAGTTTGTCGCTTCAAGTACTCGGCCAGCACCTCGGCAGTGTGTCTGTCGCCCAAACACATCATCTGCAACACAGCCTGCTGACGCTTTCCACTAGCTGCTCGATAGGGGGACACATCGTGTGCAACAGTGGCAGCTGCAGATGGAGTGCTCGTACGACTGCGCTCTGTGGACGAGCTTTCGCTTCTGGAGGAGGAGGAGGAGGAGGGTCAAACGCCTACAGCCAACTGTTTCCTATACCGTGGGCTAGGCAGCACTGTCCCACCACCGCTGTCCCCTGTGGACCCTGCATCCACCACATTAACCCAGTGCGCAGTGATGGACACGTAACGGCCCTGGCCATGCCGACTGGACCATGCATCAGTTGTGAGGTGCACCTTTCCGCTCACTGACTGCTTGAGTGCATGGACAATGCGGTCTTTCACATGATGGTGGAGGGCTGGGATGGCTTTGCGAGAGAAGAAGTGGCGACTGGGTAGGTCATAGCGTGGTACTGCATAGGCCATGAGTTCGCGGAAAGCTGTGCTTTCCACCAACCGAAAGGGCATCATCTCAAACGAGATTAGTTTGGCAATGTGGGCGTTCAAACCCAGTGTACGCAGATGAGGGACTGAGTACTTTCTTGACCTACTCATAGTGTCTGGGAGGGTGAGCTGGACTTGAGAGCTGCATATGGTGGAAGTAGCGGTGGACAGGGAGGACTGAGAGAGGGTTGATGATGGTGATGGAGTTGGTGTTCTTTCTGATGGCCTAGAATCAGTCTTTCGTTGATATAACAGTGGGATTCCCTGACTGCTGTGGTCTTGCAACGACACCTCAACATTTGCTGCTGTGCTAACCGGTGGGCTTATAGTGGGGGAAACAATGTAGCATTGCTGACTACCTTCGTTGTGATCAGTTGCACATGTGGCACTTGAGATTTGGTGTTGTGTCCACGCTTGCAAGTGCATGCTGGTTAAATGTCAAGCATGCAACTGGTATTCAAATTTTTCAGATTTTTCCCTCGGCTAAAGGTCTTTGCGCACTTCTTACAGATAACCTTGGCCTGATCATGAGGATTTTGTTCAAAAAAGTGCCACACTGCACTCTTCCTACTTTGGCAGACATTTTGCGGCCTAGCACGCTGTGATCTTTTGACCCTCTGGACAAGCTGTCCAGCAACTCTTTTGATGTTTGGAACCTGTCTTTGGAGTGCTCCGGGCCTGCCAGATAACAGCTGTTGCGATGTCGATGTCTGCTGTGGATGCTCCTCATCTGAGCTATTGGAAGCAGCACCCTCTTCCCCCAATGGATGCCAATCTGGGTCAACAACTGGGTCATCCATCACCTCCTCTTCTATGTCATGTGCACCTTTCTCTGTGTCACCGTGTATGGTGGTATAGTGTGCGGGAAGGGGCACCTGAGTCTCATCAGGGTCAAAATCTGGCTCTGTACACTGTGAGGACAATGTAGTGCTCTGAGTGAATGTACCAGCAGAATCATCCATCAGCGGCTGTGCATCAGTGCACTCCATGTCAGATTCATCTTGGCCTGGGTAATTCACCATTTCACTTGATAATCCAGGCATGGTATGTGAAAACAGCTCCATGGAGTAATCAGTAGTATGGCCTGCGTCATCCTTCAATCTTGGTTGGGGTGAAGGACACAAGGAAAGGTGTGGTTCATGAACATGAGCCTCCAATGACGACTCAGTGCTTTTACTTTTTACAACTGAAGAAGAGGAGGCGATAGAGCTGGAGGCTGAGTCAGCAATGTAAGACAAAACTTTTTCCTGATGCTCTGCCTTTAAAAGCGGTTTGCCAACTTCTAGAAAACTAAGCGTTCGAGGCCTTATGTAGCCAGACGATGACGCAGGGTCAGCACCTCCTGCATTCGGTCCTATTTTGCTCTTGCCACTACCATCAGATCCACCACCAACACCATCATTACCAGCTGCCAACCCCCGCCCAATTCCACGGCCTCTTCCACCAGCCTTCCTCATTTTTGGTAGAAATGTAGACAAAATCCAACAAACTATATAGTAATGTAAAACAAGGTACAAGGTGTCTATAGGACAGGGGAGATTTAGAATTTCTGCACACACTTGTGGACAGTGGACACTTTTGGATTGTGTGAGGCCCACTGATATCTGAGCGCTATGTGACAGGCTCGATGGCACAGCTGCCTGTGACCAAAGTGACGAGAGGATAATGGAGATTTTGAATCTCTGCGCACACTTTTGGACACTGGACACTTGTGGATTGTGTGAGGCCCACTGATATCTGAGCGCTATGTGACAGGCTCGATGGCACAGCTGCCTGTGACCAAAGTGACGAGAGGATAATGGAGATTTTGAATCTCTGCGCACACTTTTGGACACTGGACACTTGTGGATTGTGTGAGGCCCACTGATATCTGAGCGCTATGTGACACGCTCGATGGCACAGCTGCCTGTGACCAAAGTGACGAGAGGATAATGGAGATTTTGAATCTCTGCGCACACTTTTGGACACTGGACACTTGTGGATTGTGTGAGGCCCACTGATATCTGAGCGCTATGTGACACGCTCGATGGCACAGCTGCCTGTGACCAAAGTGACGAGAGGATAATGGAGATTTTGAATCTCTGCGCACACTTTTGGACACTGGACACTTGTGGATTGTGTGAGGCCCACTGATATCTGAGAGCTATGTGACACGCTCGATGGCACAGCTGCCTGTGACCAAAGTGACGAGAGGATAATGGAGATTTTGAATCTCTGCGCACACTTTTGGACACTGGACACTTGTGGATTGTGTGAGGCCCACTGATATCTGAGCGCTATGTGACACGCTCGATGGCACAGCTGCCTGTGACCAAAGTGACGAGAGGATAATGGAGATTTTGAATCTCTGCGCACACTTTTGGACACTGGACACTTGTGGATTGTGTGAGGCCCACTGATATCTGAGCGCTATGTGACATGCTCGATGGCACAGCTGCCTGTGACCAAAGTGACGAGAGGATAATGGAGATTTTGAATCTCTGCGCACACTTTTGGACACTGAACACTTGTGGATTGTGTGAGGCCCACTGATATCTGAGCGCTATGTGACAGGCTCGATGGCACAGCTGCCTGTGACCAAAGTGACGAGAGGATAATGGAGATTTTGAATCTCTGCGCACACTTTTGGACACTGGACACTTGTGGATTGTGTGAGGCCCACTGATATCTGAGCGCTATGTGACACGCTCGATGGCACAGCTGCCTGTGACCAAAGTGACGAGAGGATAATGGAGATTTTGAATCTCTGCGCACACTTTTGGACACTGGACACTTGTGGATTGTGTGAGGCCCACTGATATCTGAGCGCTATGTGACATGCTCGATGGCACAGCTGCCTGTGACCAAAGTGACGAGAGGATAATGGAGATTTTGAATCTCTGCGCACACTTTTGGACACTGGACACTTGTGGATTGTGTGAGGCCCACTGATATCTGAGCGCTATGTGACACGCTCGATGGCACAGCTGCCTGTGACCAAAGTGACGAGAGGATAATGGAGATTTTGAATCTCTGCGCACACTTTTGGACACTGGACACTTGTAGATTGTGTGAGGCCCACTGATATCTGAGCACTATGTGACAGGCTCGATGGCACAGCTGTGACAAAAGTGACTAGAGGATAAGGGAGATTGGATTGCTTTTAAAAAAGCAGTTTGCGGAGCAGTGGGTAAACAGCAATGCCAGCGTGTCAGGAAGCCTTAAAAGGCAGCCCAACAACCAACACCACTGATACACCACAATATAGCCTCCCCTTGCACTGCACACACAGTGACTTGTGTGTTGTGCAGGCCAAATCGCTAGCAGCAGAAGCAGTTTTTTTGTCTTCTTCCCTGCCTAACGCTCTCCCTACAGAATCAGCAGCAACCTCTCCCTATACTAAGATCGGCAGAAGTAAGATGGCGGTCGGCGTGCACGCCCTTTTATACCCCCTGTGACGCCCACCAAAGCAAGCCAATCACTTGCATGCCCTTCTGAAAGATGGTGGTGACCCGTGCCTAGGTCATCACGTTGCCCACAGTGTCCGTGGATCCTGATTGGCTGAAAAAGAGCGCAAAAGAAACTTTTGAAACGCGACTTTGGCGCGTAAGTCGCCGACCTCGTGGCCGACCTCATCCTAGGGTCGGGTTTCGTTTCATGAAACCCGACTTTGCCAAAAGTCGGCGACTTTTGAATTTTTTCGACCCGTTTCGCTCAACTCTAGTGATTAGGAGAACTGCTCTGGAAGCAATGGCAGCAGGGGAGAAAGAGCTTGTGATTTTTCAGACTGATTGCATCAGCTTCAGCTAAGAGGCTACAGAGGAAGAGGGAGGTGAGCAGCTAAATGCTATATAGAAATTAATGGGCTGGAAAGAGGTGACTGGTAGTTCAGGAGTTAACTCTTCACCTTAGGCCTCTTTCACACTGCAGTTATCTGCATCAGTTACAATCCGCCAAAAAGGCAGACAAGCGGATCCGTTCTCAACTGATGTGAACGGATGGCACAGGAAATTTAAAGGAACGGCTGGCCGGGAAGGAGAGAGAGAGAGAGAGAGAGAGATTTTTTTGTCCGGCACCCAGACAGAATTTGGGGTTAATTCAGTGGAGGATCCGCCGGACAAAAAAACGTTGCAAGCTCCTTTTGGAAATCTTTGAGGATGTTGACGGACACTAACATCCTGGCGGATCCTCAAAAAAATGGATGCAACGGACGGCAATCAGTCAGGATCCGCCAATAATGAAAGTCAATGGGGAAAAAAACGGATCCGCAAAAAAAATGGCGGATCCGTTTTTTTTTCAAAATTGGCGGATCTTGACTGATTGTCAAAAATGGAAGTGTGAAAGAGGCCTTAGAATGCAGCTACTGCTAGTATTCGGGGGTGGTCAATCTCATTGGCAACAAGCTGTAAATTGTGTAAGCTAGGTAAGATTAAAGTTGCCATACCTGGAGACACACATCAGATAGAAAAAGCAAGTTAATTGACTTATTTTCATGCTGTCTAACTTAACAATTTCATAACATGAGAATAATCCTTTAATGAAACAATGCTAAATACTAAATTTGTAAGATACTTAATATGTAGGTTTCTCTATTAGAGATTTCACTGTAGGCATAAACCTAGGACATGGGTGGTGGGGTATGCAGCACAGTTGCTGGCTCCAGGTTTCAGAGAGGTCACCAATAAGCTATTTTGCTTTAGACAGGGTGTAGAGGTATATATGGCTAGGGTAGTGAGCTGAATTAGGAAGCTATTTTGACCAATGATTTCACACCATAAATGCAACTAATATACGGTAGATAACGTATAGTACATACCAGCATTTGTAGGCCTCCAAACTTTCACCATGGCAGACATTAATTTTTGTAGGACTCCTTCTCTTGATGGAAGCGTTATAAAAAAAGGACGAACCTAAATGAAGGTCACATCTCCCTTTTCATCTATAAGACATGGAAAGCAGAAGACAAACCAGGAGATTATACATTCACTTTTTATTTTTGCTTTGAGCTTCTTCTAACTTATGTGGTCACAGACGAGGGTAGATGGTCACTTTGGTCAATTCAAGTCTCTGAGATGCAGAAGAAACAATCTTAAGCAGAAGCTACTGTATAATTCAGTATTACTTTGTTGGCTCCCATTTGATTCTGCCAAAGTCGCAATATGATTTCGCTTTAGTGTGAATCCATGCCAGGTGCAAGGAACTGTTCTAACTGTATTGGTAAGTATGACATCATTTTATATTAAGTATTGGTTGGGTACATTAATATAAGACAAGCTGATGATGTTCCAGCTTATAACATAATGTTCTGTCTTCTTCATCCTGCTTCAGATGTAAATGCACTACACAATTTATTCACAGATGCATACAGACAGAGAGATGTGACACCAGTGCAGCAGACGGCACAAGGCCAACGTAAAGGTCTATAAACCAGACATTATTTAAAGGAAAACTTAATGTGACTGTCAGATTCACTTTTCATCTTACCTAATAATGCAGTCAAGATTGTAATAAAAATGTTTATCAGCCTGTATTTATATAATGGATGAAAGAAAATTATATTTCCCTTTCCATGTGCCCGGAGTTTTATCCCAAGCTTGTATTATTTTCATATATTTTACATTTTAATGATTCATTTATTGCTTTATATATGTTATTGCTTTTTAAACACTACATTGAAACTGGCAAACATGTATTAGGTTGAAAGAACTGCGCAGACTTCAGATATTGAGAAATAAATGAGGCATAACTGAATCAAAGGACTATGGATGCGAATATCGCAAAATATATATTACTCTGCACAAAGATATTGTGTCGCGGAATACAGAAATACTTATTAGGAAACATCACAAGTGCAAACAACAACAATTTATTTTAAAGGGATTCTCCCACTTGCATAACCACCTTTTGTTCGGCAGCTGCTTCTCCATTTGCCCGATTATCAGGATTGAAATGTAGGGGCCCACAATGATGACTGGAGAGGCTGATCCTGCTAGTACACCCCTCACATTTTTGTTAATATTTTATTATATTTCTTCAGGGAGAACACTGAAGATTTGACACTTTGGTACAATATAAAGTAGTCAGTGTACAACTTGTATTTCAGTGTAAATTTGGTGTGTCCTCTAAATAAGACAACACAGCCATCAATGTCTAAACTGCTGGCAAAAAAGTGAGTACACCCTTAAGTGAAAACGGCCAAACTGTGCCAAGTTAGCCATTTTCTTTCCCTGGTGTCATGTTACTCATTAGTGTTACAAGGTCTCAGGTGTGAATGAGGAGCAGGTATGTAAAATTTGGTGTTATCGCTCTCACACTTTCTCATACTGGTCACTGGAAGTTCAACATGGCACCTCATGGCAAATAACTCTCTGAGGATGTGAAAAAAAGAATTGTTGCTCTACATAAAGATGGCCTAGACTATAAGAAGATCAACACACGAAAACTTAGCTGCAGCATGGTGTCCAAGACCATTGAGTGTTTTAACAAGACAGATTCCACTCAGAACTGGCCTAGCCATGACCAAAGAAGTTGAGTGCATGTGCTCAGCATCATATCCAGAGGATTGTTTTTGTGAGTGCGGCCAGCATTGCTGCACAGGTTAAAGGGTGGGGGTCCAGTCTGTCAGTGCTCAGACCATATGCCACACACTGCATCAATTTGGTCTTCATGACTGTGGTGCCAGGAGGAAACCTCTTCTAAAAATAATACACACGAAAGTCCGCAAATAGTTTGCTGAAGACAAACTTTCTAAAACCATGTCCTGTGGTCTGATGAGACCAAGATAAACTTATTTTGTTTCATTCAGATGGTGTCAAACGTGTGTGGTATCAACAAGGTGATAAGTGCAAAGACAAGTGTGTCTTGCCTACAGTCATGTATGATGGTGCAAGTATCATGGTTTGGGACTGCTTGAGTGCTGATGGCTGTGAGGAGCTACAATTCCTGGAGGGAACCATGAATGCCAACATGTACTGTAACATACCGAAGCAGGACATGCTCTCCTCTCTTCGGAAACTGGGCTGCAGAGCAGTATTCCAACATAATACATCTCCAAGACGGCTACTGCCTTGCTAAAGAAACTGAGTGTAAAGGTGCTGAACTGGCCAAGCATGTCTCCAGACATAAAACTATTGAGCATCTGTGGGGCACCCTCAAATGGACAGTGGAGGAGCACAAGTTTTCCAACATCCACCATCTCTGTCATGTCATCATGGAGGAGTGGAAGAGAATTCCAGTGGCAACTTGTGAAGCTCTAATGAACTCAATGCCCAAGAGAGTTAAGGCAGAGCTTAAAAATAATGGAGACCACAAAAAATAATAACACTTTGGGCCCAATTTGCTCATTTTCACTTAGGTGTGTACTCATTTTTATTGCCAGCGGTTTATACATTAATGACTGTGTGTTGAGTTAGAGGGCACACCAAGTTTACAATGTTATACAAGCTGTACACTGAGTACTTTGCATTGTATCAAAGTGTCATATCTTGAGTGTTTTCCCATGAAAAGATATTATTTTATTATTATTTATCTCATTTATATAGCGCTGTTAATTCCACAGCGCTTTACAGACAATATTGGCACTGTCCTCGATGTGGCTCACAATCTAAATTCCCTATTAGTATGTTTTTAGAATGTGGGAGAAAACCGGAGAACCAAGAGGAAACCCACGCAAACACGGGGAGAACATTCAAACTCCTTGCAGAAGTTGTCCTGGGTGGGATTTGAACCCAGGACCCCAGCGCTGCAAGAGAGATAAAAGATATGATAAGATATTTACAAAAATGTGAGAGGTGGACTCACTTTTCTGAGGTACTGTAGCTTGAAGACAAGCTAGGCATGGGGAGAAAAGACCGCTGAGCATCTCTCTCTGATTTCTTGCCACCTGGCTTGGCATGAATGACCAGTCTCTATAAGAAAGCACTACAGAGCAGACAATTAAGCCAAATCCAGGCAGGGCAAAGCAAGACAAACTTACCAAGAGGACTTGACTCTTTATGCACAGACGCTTCCACCAATGCCTGCCTCATTTGGCGCTGCTTTTACCCCATAAATTAAAAGGGTGAAAATCAGCAAATTTTGGACACCATATTCAGATGTGGATATGATTTTGGAAACTCTATCCATGTGTATTGTACTATAAATCACTATGGATTTGTAATACTCTGCAAATCCTCCACAATATTAAGGTGCTTGGTTTTTTACTTCAACTTTTCTACTATTTTAAATTTATGGGTAAACATTCATGCATTCAAGCAGGAGAGATTACAGTCATGGGATGTCAAATACAGTGATGGACTATGGGGAGAAGACAGAAGCAGTAATAAAATGCTTCTGTCTTCTACTTCATCAGCTGCATAGCACTAAATGAGCGTTATCTAGTTTACAAAAGCTTCTGTAGGACCACATGTCTGACCGCATTAAAGAGCTGTTGCATTCTAGAAAGTCCAGATTAGCTCCCACAGTGACTTATAATACTGTAGTGAACTGTGTTTCCTTGTAACTGGGTCTCCCATTGAATTGATGTCTCATTTACAGTGGAAAAAAAAGATTAATAAAGCGAAAACAATACCCAGACATCTTTAATTATCTCTTTGAGGAAAAATGTATAAAAAAAATGTGAAAAGGGAAATTGGAACCAGCTCACCATATCCTGCGTTATGTAGTCCAGTATGCACGGAATTATGTTCTGACCAAAATGTGAAGCATAGAGACAAGTAGAAAAAATTCCAGCTTCTGGCATCAAACCATAAAAATATGAAAATCATTTATTAAAGACACTTTCAAATTCCAAAAATTCTATTGCACTTGGCATATTGAGGGGGACAGGAAGCAACATAGCGACACGTTTCAAACGCAGTGTTCTTCCTCAAGGCCTGATGGGAAATCTTTCCTATCAATCCCAAATACCCAGGAAAAGATTATAAGATAATATAGTTTTATTTAACACTAAAACAGGATAGATGTCACTCTGTGTATTACCGGGTGCTCAGGTAGGATTCGACTCCATAAGTACAACATCAAGAAAGAAATCTGGCACTCCAAAGGGTTAATGAAGTTTAACAATTTTATTTAGAGTGCAAACCAAAATTAAAGTAACATTTTGGCCTAAAAATTTAGACCTTCATAATACTTATCGCCTTATAGTATGCAGGAACATAGGTGAGCTGCCACATTAGCAATGGATGTATTTCCCTGGTTCCACTTGTGAGTCTCCACCACTGGTCCTAGAGGTTGGGTGTCATGTGCTGATGTCAGGTTAACAGTGCAGCAGCCTATCATTGAGCCCAGCAGTGAAGACAAAATGCCTTGCTCAAAGCCAATGAGCTCACTGATTGGCTGCAGCACTGTTGACGTGATACCAGCAATGCAGTCAATGCCAGACCCTGTAAACAGTGGCAAAGATTCACCGGTGGTATCAGAGAAGATGATGTTATGGTCCAGTCCGGAGTTTATTTTCTGCTGTCTTCACTCTGAACTGGTCATGCGGGGGGTTAAGCTCCTCAGCCTCGTTCTGGAGCTAGCTGGGCTATTTCAGTCTTTCACAGCCTGCTGACCATGTTAGTGATAGCTCAAGCTTCCAGTTTAGAGCCTCTGACCCTTGTACCTTGGTGATCCTCCTGCCTCTGACTAGTATTCATGTGTATGACCCGTACTGATCTTTGACCCCGTCTCTTGGTATTCGTCTCTGCTTCTACGTTTCTTCTCTGGCATTTGACTTCCCGGCTTGTACCCCGACCACGTATTTCGCCTCACGTTTCTGGACCCCATGCTCATGTTTTGGCTTTGACCCTTGGCTTGGTATTTTGACTACGTGTATTGCTGCTCCTTCTGGTACGTCTGCTCCTGCTAGTTTCTGACTTGGTTCGTCTGACCATTCTCTCTCATTACCTATCACACCTGTGCTATTGCTCAGTGTTTGCTACTCTTAGTGTGTAACCTCTCTTCCCTCACCAGTTCACCCTGGTGGAGGTTTCAATACAGATGAATTGTTTTATGGAATTTGATTTTTTAATATCAATGCTCCAGTGGATTAAAATTTCCTGAAAGGAAGCAATCTCCTAAAAGGGCATCCATGACTTTGCAAAAAAACAAAAAATGTGCCTAAGCACTTACAGGCGGGTAGTTGCTACCTACCTGCCTGTTGGGCCTGGTGCCATTCATCACCGGCACAGAGTGGTCAGCTGCCTGCGCTGACATTACATCAACAGAATGGCAGCTTCTTTTCCCCTCTGCTCTGTTGACAGTATAAGACTTCAATGTCATGTTGATTGACAGCCGGATTTCCGCTACCTAACTGGGGAGAGTCGTCTATCAATCAGAATGATGTCGGAAGCCACACCCCATCAGCAGATCAGGGCGGAAATGAAGCCACAGCCCTGTCGATGTGACGTCAGCAGAAGTAGCTGAATCCCCAGCAGGAGCAGTCTTTGACCATTCTGTGCCGGCCATGAACAGCACTGGCCACAGCAGACTGGTAGGTAGGCCACTACCTGCCTGTTAATGCCAAAGCACTTTTTTTGCTTTTTTTTTTACAAAGTACCGGATATCCCCTTTCATTTGTTTTTCATTTTTTCTCTTCCCTTCTTCCAAGAGCTATAACTGTCATAATTTTAAGCTGATATAGCCTTGTTTTTTGCAAGACAGGTTGCAGTTTCGTAATACACCATTCATTTTGCACTTAGTTGCATTTATTTTATCGTACAATGAACTGGAAAATGGGAAAATAATTTCAAAGTACAGTAACATTGCATGACATCATTTAACTGCCCCTGCCATAGACTGAGAGCAGCATTTAAATGGTTAAGTGTTTGGAGCAAGCTCTGGTTGCTGGACTTACAGGAAGATGCCCGGGTGTAATGCAGCTGACATCTGCCTGGTATGATGCAGGCTCAGCTCCTGAGTCGACTTCATACATTGCTTAGTGAACGATGATGAAGGAATTAATGAATTCATATGAACTAGTAAAATCATAACCGTCGTGGAAACAGTTACTGTATGAACAAACAAAGGCAAGGAAAATTGCTGTGCGCTTTCAATTTACTTTTTCACATCTAATATTGGAACTCGCAATATGTCAATATGGATCGAGCATGACTGATATTATTTGAGGTTCTCAGATACTCTCACTGAAGAGTGATGTATTGCTTGTTGTTGATGGGGCTGTTTCACATCCTTCAAATTTAAAAAAAAAAATATGTATTGAATTTTCTATAAAAGCAAAAATGCTGCCATCACCTTTTTCATAATCTTTTCAAACACCATTTCCAATTAATTGATTACTGTCTAAGACACTATTACTCACGGGTTCATGTTTAACTAAGGAAATGGCGCCACAATCAATCACGTTTAAGCATTGTTTTAGTTGCATTATAATAATTAATCATAATTGATCAATACATAAAATGCCAATAATGATGTACAATAAATGTATGGCATATTAATACAAACAGGGACAATCTTTACAGCCTTATACCCTAATGAAACAAAGCCGGAATAATTACAAATAAACAACAAATAAAAATGTTGATCTATAGCACATCACATCTTATAAAACAAAAGTAATCACAATAACTTCTTTATGGCATGAAAATAAAATCTGTGTGTTTCTCATTGGCATTGACTCATTTAGAAATACAAAAAAAGTTATCTATAGGGGGCAGCAAAGAGTAACCTGTAGTAATATTGTAGCGTGCAATACTACCAAATTCATGTTATTTCTTAACAGCTACACTTTTTTTTCAATAGTTTTATTTAAATTAATGAAACATTATTCATCTTATTATTATTATTATTATTATTAATAATAATAATAATAAAATTAGTAGTATTATTAGTATTAGTAGTATAAAGCTTAATAAAATTACTCAGTCACATGTGGGTTTTTTTTCATTTTGCTTTGTAGGCATTACTTTTAGAATGTACTGCATTAACATATTTTTAGATCTTGGAGAAATCATAATTTAGCACTCCTTTACTAAAAAATAAAATCCATTTTGTTTGTCTATCAGCTTCCATGGGACATATAGGCTAACTCAGCCTGACTACAATTTAAATTATGTGACAATGGTATAAAGGACGGTCAATAACAGAGCGCCAGCCTTACGTTAATAAAGGAAATGCTGCTCCTGCCGTGCACCTCAGGAGAGGAGAGAGTGAGACAGTTGATTGCAGTTCAGTGCAAAACCCGGTCTTGAAGGAGCGCAAAAGTTGCGCTCCTTCAAGACCGGGTTTTGCACTGACCTGCAATCAACTGTCCTACAATTTAAATTATGACTTACTCCAAAATACTGCACAAGGCACCGTTTATCATAGTATATTTAAACTGTTTGATTATATAGCGCCAACATATTCCACAGCACTTTACAGTCATTATCATCCCTGTCCCCATAGGGGCTCACAATTTAAACAATCAGTATGCCTTTGTGTGGGAGGAAACTGGAGTACCTGGAGGGAACCCATGGAAATACAGGAATAAGTTACCAACTCTAGGCAGAGTTTAACCTTGGTCGGATTTCAACCCAGAACAACTACAGTGGCTATCTACATCTGTGACAAAAGGACAATCACTGCACACAGATTTCTACAACGGATGTTTTAATACTGAATAGTCACATCCATTTGTGTATGCCATAGCACGCCTTCATCTAGAAAATTGCATTAAAGCCCAGGGAAACATGTACAGTTGTATAGGGCCCAACAGGTAAAGACAGGTAAAGGTGTCCACTTCTACATCCAAAGCTGAGAGCAGCTTCCATCACATACACATAAAGGGGTGCATTACAATTAACTATTGGATCGCTAAGGGCACAAATAATGTTGCCCAGGGGACATGTCATTAGTGCAACATGTGCAGCAACACAGGGGCCCAAGGAGTAAAGGGGAGCACATCCACCACCGATGCAAGTGTAATTGTGCATTATGATGAGCTATTGGACTGCATAGGGCCCATATATTGTTCTTGCACAAGGGTCCTCTTCTGTCTGTGTGGCCACCAGTGCAGACGCTCCATTCAGTTTGAGTCCAGAGAGTGGCTGATACAAGTTGCCCTTGGACAGCAATTATCACCTAACAGGTTTCCTTTAAAATGTATCTAAAAAAGGGACATTAATAAGGAAACAATTTGTGATCCAGGAAATAAATGAAATCTCTGGATTGTGACACTTAAATTTCTTTACTACTCTAAACTTCTCAGACTTTTTCTACTTCAGCCCCATCATACATCCCAGGAGAGTGCTTACGCCTTACAATACAAACCAATACATAGTATGATGCCCCCACATAGTATGCTATCCCCACAGCCCCCACACACAAAGTATGATGCACCCTCACATAGTATGATGACCTCCACAGGCCCACACACAAGGTGATGTCCTGACAGATTCTCACAGACAGAAAGATGCTCCCACAGTTCTTCACAAAATAATATGATGAACCCCACAATCCCTACAACACACAGTATGATGGCCCTCATACACAGTATGATTCCCCCCCAGTTTCCCACACAGTATAATACTACCATAATTCCCCACAAACAGTATGATAACACCCACAGACCCCACAAATGGTATGATGCTTCCATAGACCCCCACACATATAATAATGCTCCCACAATCTTAATTCAGAGTATGAATGTCCCCATTGCCTCTACACTCAGTGTGATGCCCCCATAGCCCACCACACATTGTTTTATATTCCTCACACACAGTGTAATCCCCCCACAGTCTCCACACACAATATGATGATCTTATACAGTATGATGTGATCTCTCAACATACAGAATGATACCATCACAGCTTAATACACAGTATGATATTCCAGAGTTTCCCACACACACAGAATAATCCACTACAGCCTCCCACACGGTATGGTAGCCCCACAGCCCTCCACATAGTATGAAGTCCTCATAGTCTCCCCTACATGCAATATTTTGCCCTCACAGTCTCCCACAACTCCCACACAGTTTGACACCCCACTGTGCCTTCCAAAATAATAACTGACAAAAAATCTCTCCTTTCCCCCAAAGCAAAGCCCTGTGCAGTCTGTGGACTACAGCAGACGTGGTCTAGTGACTTTATTGTGCCTGTTGCACTGAGAGGCTGAATGGTGGAAGAGGAAGCCGATGGCCATTGTATCTGCATCTTGAGGATGCAAAAACCATTGAAATCAAAATGCTGGTGCGGTATGCTACTGTTTCCAACTCTTTGGCTGCCTCTGTCCACAGGTCTAACAGGAACAGTCATAGGGCAGATGTGATCTGCAGGCCACAGTTTGACCATGTCTGCCCTCATACAATCAATGTATTTCCTATTTAGAATATAGTCAAATGATTTTGAATACTTTTTATGGTCTCTGGGACCAATATTATAATAATGATTCAATGCCGGTTGAGATTAATGTTGATATCAGTACCATTTAAAATTTGAATCTGTAATGCATGAATGAGTGAACAGAAATAAGTGGTGGCATATTGCTTCACTATAGTTTTGCTGTTTTTTTCTCAAAATACATACATTCTCCAAAAGTCAGTGCAACCATGTATGTAATTTATTCAAGAGATAAATAATAGTTAATTAAATGGCTCAGTGTATAGCATATGGCATGACAGTTTTGGAAATATAATAAATAGCTGTTTTATGCTTTATAATATTATATTAGCTTACTAAAGAGTGTGCGGTATAATGTGATAATAATTTCAATGATATAAAAATGCAAAGAGCTGATAAGCGTTTATTTTAATTTGCAGCTTTTGAAAAAAGCCATTGAGCTTGACGAATGTACAACCTTCTTTCCTGATAGAAATAAAGTAGCTAAAAAAAACAACAAAAACGTCCAGCAAAAGCTTAGGTTTCACATGACATTAATCAAGACCGGAACTACTTACCCTATTAATTAAGTTTAATACACACCAAGCAGATGTTGACAGTGTTGGTTGGAGTATTTCATTAATGATGACTTTCCAGTTGTCAGATGACTGTTTCTAAAATACAATAGCAATTATTTAATTTGGGAAACATCGCTATATTCAAACACGCAATAAATTGTTTAAAGGCTGCAATATGCATGAGTGTCTCACAATCTTACTCATTGAAAATATGAGAAAAAAGGTTCTGAGATGTCAGATTGTAACATGTCCAATTTCTTATTGAAGGAAATAAGCGGCTACCAGAGGAGTCTGTCTGTAAACACTATGGTTCATGTTTTTGGCGTTGAACGAATAGTTGTTGTCAGACAGTAGTCTTAGCGCTGAGCTCCGGCATGAGCGCATAAACAGCAATGAATAGGATCAAAGTCTATCGGCCCATACACTGTTGTGCATGCTCTCATGCAGGATCTCAGTGCTTCGGCCTTCTTAGCTGAGCCTTTCTACACAATGGGTCCGAATTGTCAAAGCTTTCATGTCAGAATCCTGGCTTAAAAGGTTAGAAAAGTCACAACATTTAGGTGCAACTTGAAGTTGCATCTAAAGTTTGCGACTTTCGACCACAGCTTGTCTAATTTATGCCTAATTCATGTCTTTTCTAATTCACTTCTATCTATGAAGAACTTGGCACTCAATTGATGTAGAAAGAGATGATTTATTTGCAATCCACAGTGAACATATATGACGTTTCAGCCTCAGTCTAGAAAAAAGATTCCGGCACTCTCTTTGCAGGAGAAAAAATTATTTCTGTGTGATCACAGGGATAACAGAGCAGTACTCTGTCATGGACGCTATGCTGTTTGATATGAACTTTATGTTGCTGGTCATGGTTTATGATGCCTGAATAAACCACATGGACTGTTATTGTTTTATGGAAACTTGTGCCGGAAGAGATTTATTGGCTGCCAAGCGAGTGTCCCCAACCTTGAATGACAGCGCTACCTTACAGTATGTAAACCAGTTCACATTGACTGACTATGTACTTTGGATTTTTTTCTGTTTATTTAGTCTGAAGAAGGTCCTAATTGAGACCGAAATGTTATATTATTATAAACCTTTCTGGATTCATATCTTGTGAATAAAGAAATACATTTTTCTCCTGCAAAGAGAGTGCCGGAATCTTTTTTCTATATATTATTGGGACTGGAACAACTTTCCGTGCACCTCCCGAATATAATAGACTTCGGAGTGACGTGTCTCCCTTGTACTACTTCAGTCTCAGTTTAGACCTCCTAGAGATATACGGATTGCCCTAGGAGAATATAGGACTCAATGCTGAAATTAAGGGATACAGTGCATTTGGAAAGTGGAAATACCACAAAAAGTATAACACTTATAGAAGTCAGCATTCTAACTTCTATAGGTGCCATACTTTTAGCGGTATTCGCACTTTCCACACACACTGTATCCTGTATAGTTTCAGCATTGAGTGCTATATTCTCCAATAGCAATCCTTATAGCTGAAGAACATCTAAATAATTTTTTTCTATATCAGTTGTCAAGTTCTTCATAGATACTATACTACAGATTGGGCTCCTACTTGTGCACCTCTTCATGAATTAGGAGCCTCTGACTCCAGTAAGCCCCCTCTTCATGACTGGTGAGAACAATGCTGGTCTTGATTAATCAAGCCCATTGTTTAGAGAAATTTTGAGGCTATCCAGATCTGGAACCACACCGAACTATACATATATGTGTATATAGTTTAATTATCCGGCATATTGTTTGATTATCTGTACATTTTAACACACAATCATGCAAAAAACAAAGTACACCATGTTTGAGATCTATGGTTATAAGTATCAGGATGTAATGAAAAACATCTGGTCTTTAGAAGGTGTTAAAATTATGTACATAGAACCTCAGAAGAATAACAACACATGATAAAATTACACTGTCATTAATTATTTAACAAAACCTAGGCCAAAATGCAGAAGTCGTGACTGGAAACAGTAAATGAATTCTGTCACCAGAAAAAACGCTATTAACCTGCAGATATGGAGTTAATCTGCAGGTTAATAGAATTATTAACCTGCCCAATGCCCACACTTATTTGAACACTGCGGGGAGAAAATGAGCTTTATTTCCCCCGGCAGTGTTCCAGTTTCAGTCACGGTGGAGCCGCTATTTCAGTCACCACTCTGAGTATAAAGAGGGTCCTGATTGACAGCCGGCTCTAATGCAGATCCAGTGTCAGTCAGGGCTGGGGGTGCGGTTACAGCCGCTGCTCTCTATACATATAGCGGTGACTGAACCAACTCTGGCCCCACCCCTGTGGCTGAAACCAGTACGCTGCCAGGGATAAGGTTAATTTTATCCTCACAGTGCTCAGGTTAGTGTGGGTGGGGAGCATAATAATGCTATTACCCGGCAAATTAACACTATCTAGAGGTTAATATAGCTTTTTAGGGTAACAGGTTCCCTTTATGCACATCCTTACCTCTTCCATAGATGTTAAGAGGGTAAGTAGTTGCCAACTACTGCTAATCAAATGCATTTGGTTAATTGACCATAAGCAAGTATGACTTCCTCTATAAAAGCAGAAGTTTTGATAGTTTGCTGGCCTGGAGCATTCAAGTACGTGTTTGGCAGATTCGCTTGAATTAGGCATGGACAGGTGGGGATGAAGTCAACATGATTTTACTGTCTTCAACTCCATACACCTTGTATGGAGTTATCATTGTATAAAACACTATTCTTATTAGTTTAAGAGCCAATAAGTCAGTCTTGCCAGACAAAAGAGAAAGCAATATATACATATAATTATTTATGCCCTGATCCATCTCACTCAGTTTTTATTAGGTATATATATCCAGCCAAGCTCTAAGCATGCTTTGTTACATTTTGATACCTCCAAGTCAATGTAACTGAAACCAAAATTACCTACTTACTATGGATTTATAACTATTTTTAAATGAAAAAAATTGAGATTTTTTTATGGCACCCAAAAAATGCTTTGGAAGGCAGAGAAGAAATGCTCCTACATATAAAAACTATGGTTTCTTTCTCTAAAACCACAGCTCAATATGGTTCTAGCATGTCACTCTATAAACCGTGTCATTTTTATATTCAGGATGTGAGAAATGTTCTCATAACATATGATCAACAGTCATACAGTAATAACATGGGAACATTTTTGCTGACTCGTACAGATTTCAGTGTTTCTCATTATGGAGCTCAGAACATTAATCACACTATATACCTGATGAAGTTCCATTTTCATCTTAATGTCAAGGAATTAATTAAATATTAAAAAGCTAAAGACCAAAAACAGCCTGTCTATTATAATTGAAGCCAGGGCCAGCTTTATGTGTCTAAACCATACTCATTTGACTTCTTATGCCATATGCACATACAGTCCTTTGTGGGAAATAAAGAACAAATCACGGTATACATTATTTCTATACATTGATAAATAGAGTGCTAGTACTAACACATGAGAGAGGAGGTCTCTTCTAATATTACACTTAGAGAAGAATGAGTAACAGCGGAAGCATTTCTTAATTCTTTCCTATTACAAAATATTGGTTATTGGAAGTACAGTCACTTGATTCATATTCTGAGTGCATATAGCGCAGAGACAGTGATCCCATATTTCCAGGTTGTAAAGCTAATGTAAATCCTGGTCTGCATTTACAAGGTTATGGTTTCGACCACCAAGGAATATTTATACAAGTGCTATTATCCCTACTTATAAATCAAGCGTAGAAATTCCAGACAACCGATTGCTTGTCTTTGTTCAATCTGAATTAAAGTTGTGTTCCATCTAAAAACATTATGACATATCCAGTGGTGGACATGAGACCCCTGTTCTCTCACTTGGTGGGGTCAGTGTTCATCCAATCATAGCATCATTACAGCATATACTATCCTGAAATTCAAAATACAGCAGTTGAGTAATGTAGTTGTCATCAAGTTATAAGGTTTGTCACCAAGTTTTTTGAGACATGTGTATTGCAACACAATTGTGACACTTGAGTAGTGATAAGATGACCGAACAGAGGGCAAGCAACAACAGTATGCCAGACACATTTGGCGAAAGCTGGCACACTTCTGCACACACTTGATGGCCGGGGTATTTTTCACCTGCTTCCACTAAAGAGAGGGGGACTTTTGCAGAGCCCTTTCCAAGTGCCAATAGAGGGGTGACTGGTGGCTGGGCACACTGGCCACAGTTGGGTCAAACATACCAAAAAACTATACAGGTAAGACAGAAACTAACCTAGCAAACAAACTTGGAAAGTCAAGGAGCATAAAACAGGGATGTAGGAACCAGAGGACACCATACACCAGAGCCAGAGACAAACAAAGGGAACACTCACCAAGGAACTACCAAAAGTACCACTGAAGAGCAACTGAATAATCAGTGGTGAACAAGAGTATATGGCAGGTTTAAACATCCCTCTCATGGATCACCTGACACCGCTGAGGTAACGCCCAATCTCCACCCTCTGCCTAGATAGACAGAGAAAGGGGCGAGGAAGACAGAGAGAAAGGAACCTCCCACCACATACCTGAACCAAGAGACATAGCATCCCATGTCTCCAGGCAACAGCTGATGCTGGGGAACCTGGTATCTTGAGGATCCCTGAATAGTATCAGTGTTGGGAGCAACGGCATCCTGCCTCCCAACTTGGAATGTAATACATTGGCAAGGTGGGGCCCCGCAAGGCTCCACTTTTGGAGGCGACACCCCACCCCTCGCACCCAGAGAGCAGTGAAAGGCAACCCACCAAGGAGCCAGAGTACATCTGGAAGCATGAGGGGCATGCTTGTGTGCAGAGCCACAAGAAAGCCCAACCCCCATGTTAACCTGAGATTTGCCCTCATGACCACTGGTATCGAAGGTGCCAGAACCCTCCCAGTAAAACCACCATTACCTTCCCGGCTGCCTGTCAACAATGTTATAATCTATAATAATGGATTTCATCAGTGGTTAAACTATACATTATTATTATTATTATTTATTATTATAGCGCCATTTATTCCATGGCGCTTTACATGTGAGGAGGGGTATACATAATACATACAAGTACAGTAATCTTAAACAACACAAGTCACGACTGGTACAGGACGAGAGAGGACCCTGCCCGCGAGGGCTCACAATCTACAACGGGATGGGTGAGGATACAGTAGGAGAGGGTAGAGATGGTCGTGCAGCGGTTGGGTGGATCAGTGGTTACTGCAAGTTGTAGGCTTGTCGGAAGAGGTAGGTCTTCAAGTTCTTTTTGAAGGTTTGATTAGATATATGATTATATGATTAGAAAGATGTCTTTGACCTGATGAGTGTCATGATCCAGGCCAGGTTTTGCATCCTGTCTCTCTTTCCCGGTCTGATCATGTCAAGGGTTAACTTTTCTCTGCCTCGTTCTGGCATCAGGTCTGCTATTTCTCTCCACTGCATCCTGCAGGCGGTGTCAGTTATAGTTTCTGCCTACGGTGTGTGTAGCTGACTCTGCGTACCCTGATTTGTACTGCTGTTTTTGCTGACTGTACCCATGTCTGTTTATTCCAATTGTCCCTTCCCGACTCTGTGTTCCCCTTCTTGTGTTTCGACTCCCTGGTATTTGACTTGGCTTGGATCCTGACCTGCTGCTTGTCTCTTGTTTTTTGGCATATCTGCTCCTGACCGATATTGACGCATTTGGCTTGTTTCTGACTCTGTGCTTGTTTATTCCTTTGGTACTGCCCTACAGACTATTATTGACCTGGCTTGTTTTACTATTCCGCTACCACCTGGTGGTAGCCTCGCTGCTGTGCTGCTGGCCTGCTCCTGCTGTATGCAGTCCTCCCTCCACTCTATTGCCATCTGGTGGAGATGCATTTACCTGCATAGCAGCAGCATGACAATGAGGTTTTATTTGGGTTATTTATCAATACCAGGTCAGTGGGGGATTAGCAAGTAGGACCCCAACCCATAAGATCCCTTCAGGTTTGGCGGTGATGTAAACAGTAAATAGAACATAACAGCACAGCTCCATTCACTGGCTTTTCTCGAGTACTGCAACTCAGCTCTCTATGAAGTGAACACAAGCTGAACTGCAGCACCTGGGAGTGCCCACCACGCAATGAACGGAGCTGCACTGTTGGCTCCATTCATTTTTTACATCCAAACAATGCTAGGTTTCTGAACCCCATATGACATTTATGACTTATCCTAATGATAGATCATCAACATGACAAGCTTGGAAAACCCATACATGTATTCATTTGATATTTTGTTGCATGTTGCAAATAACACTTTAAACAAAAAAATAACCCCTTAACAGCCAGTGACATACATTGATGTCCTAGGCTATATTCGGGATGTATGGAACTGAGCCTGTTCCACACCAGGCAAGTGCTGGCTGTTTTAAAGCGTCTGCTCAATCAAAGACAGCAGCATTTAAATGGCTTGTTTGATTTACTATCATCAGCTCCCTGAGATGCAATCGCTGGGAGTTGATGAGTTGACATTTCAGCAGGGGGCTGGGCTTCATAGGAAAACGACAGCTACTCTACACTATACAATGCAATACTGTAGTACCTGTAAAAAAAAAAAAAAAAAAAAAGGACATATGTAACATTGTCATGTCTGTAAAAATTCAAATTATTTAAGCAGTGCAGTAATCCTACTCCCCCCAAAAAAAGAAACTGGAACACCAGAATTGCAGTCTTTATGGTCCTCGCATTAGTCTAAAATAAATGCAATAAAAAGCAATCAAAATGTCATATGTAATCCGATTTATTTTTTTTTTACAATATTCTGAATATTTTTAACCTCTAAGATATTTGAAAAAAACCTATTAAGTTGGTTATCGCCATCATTGTACTATTGATCTGGAGAACCATACTGTCCCATGTGATACATAGAAGCATTTGAAAACATGAAACGGCCATCATCCACACACATCCCACTAGCTCACCAGCAGCCTGCTTTTAATGGTGAATTAATAAATATATTTTTATACGGATGGTGATCGCAAAATTTCTATCTGGACTAATATATTGCAATTGTCTATGCTAAGTAGAGCCTTGCAACATCTGTTTCAGCCTTATGGGTCACATTTTACTATTTTACCACTATTATACCTTGGACATTTTGATTGTACCAATCAATCTTTTGCTTCATATCAGACTTTATCAGATGTCTGTACATTGAAATAAAAAAAAACTCTGAAAAATGTTGTGCTCCATCAACTTTCTGTCAAGGTATCTGTCACACTCAGGCTGTCTCCTCAGTTCTCCTCTCTGTTCTCAGCCTGTCTCCTTGGTGCTTCTTTCTGCCCTTGAGCTATCTCCTCAGTGTTCTTCTCTGCCTTCAGGCCATCTCCTCAGCATTACTTTCTGCCCTTAGGCCATCTCCTCAGTAAATCTCTCTGTCCTGAGGCCATCTCCTTAGTGCTCCTCTCTGCTCTCAGGCCATTTCCTTGATGCTTCTTTCTGCCCTCAATCCGTCTCCTTGGCGCTCCTCTCTGCTCTCAGGCCATCTTCTTGATGCTTCTTTCTGCCTTCAATCTGTCTCCTCGAAGTTCTTCTCTGCCATTAGACCATCTCCTTGGTGATTCTTTCCGCCCTCAAGCTGTCTCCTCAGTGTTCTTCGCTGCCCTCAAACCAAGGCACATCGGAACTTTGTCACATTGTGCCCAGGACTAAGGGCAGAGAGAAGAGTTTTAATAGAGATACCTTCAGGATGCTATGCTTGTGTAGACACATATTAATATGTATATTTTGTTATTTAAAAGGAATCTGTCAGGTGGGATAACACTATTAACCTGCAGATGTATGGTTAATCTGCAGGTTAATAGCGTTATGAAGATGCCTGGCCACTGAACTTAAAGTGCTGCACTTGGGAGAAAATTAGCTTTATTCCTCTCAAGAGCCGCTGGCTTTCAGTCCTAAAGGCGTGCCAGCATGGCCACAGTCACAGCTCACAGTACAATGGTTGTTAGCATGCCCTAGCACTGACTGACAGCCAGCTCATTATTGATACACTGTACTGATGCACTGTGGAGCCAGCTGTCAGTCAAAAAGCCAGGACATGCTTATGGCCACCGCTCATTGTGCTGTGAGCTGTGACTGTGGCTACATCAGCACACCTCTCTGACTCAAAGTCTGCCCTCAATTGCTTACAATCTACAGCACTATTATTATTTTCATATGAGGAAACACAGATGGTAAAAACTGGCACAATGACCAAACATTGACGAAAAGTGGATCAAAACCACTGATAAAAAAATTGGACCTTTTTTGCTTACCGGTTTTATCACTGTGGTCTGAATGAGATCTAAACATTTTATAACACTGCATACCAACCTCAACTCAGGCTGTTATTCACATTTATTTACACATATTGTGTATTCTGTTACTTTATTTAGCCTTCCCTGTCTAATAATTATCATTTGACATTGTTGGTTTTAAATACGCCAGAGGGCATATGGTTAATTGTCTTCAATTTTTTGCAGCTCAAAAACAGGCAGAGCATCATTTCCTACAAGGCGATGGCTCTTGTCCAGCGTCTAAACGTATATTTCAAAATGAATACTTGGCAGAATAAAAGTGCAAAATTTTCTGAAAGAAAAAAATCAATCTTTAATAATTAGCCAGCTGCATCAGATTAGTTATTATAGTCAAGTAGCATTTTTGTATTAGGATTGTGCTATTTTTCTTTATATATATTGAGTGAAATTAGGCACAATAATAATTATTAATATAGTCAGAATTATGGAAATCCCTATTTCAAATACCGTATGTTGCTGAATTTTGTTGCTGATATTTTTCTTAAAGAAAAAGGAATCCCTGCCTATGAATGGGGAAAGCATATACCTAATTATTAGAACTGCTCTTTCCACCTCTTAACCCCTTCACGACCTTGGACATACCCAGTACGCAATGGTTGTGAAGTGCTTCTACTGGGTACATCCTGGCGATTTTGCACTCACAGGAGCTGCGCATGCACGATCGCCACCGGATGTTCAGCCACAATCATATCTACAGTAACACCCGTCTCTCGCTGCCACATATTCATGAGTTTAATGAGCAGTACCACGTGACCGCTGAAGGAAGGGAGACCATGGGACAAGCAGGGGAGCTGCATAGACGTGCCAGGAGGGGGTAAATATGATCTGACACCCCCGCTCCCCCTCCCCCGCCGACCCCCTGGCGTATATGACTCGAGTATAAGCCGAGAGGGGGACAATCAGCCCAAAAAAATTGGGCTGAAAATCTCGGCTTATACTCGAGTATATACGGTATTCTATTTTAACAAGTCAGTGTGATTTTACCTTATAGCGCACTGAATTGCCGGCTTTTCTAAAGGACACCGGTGCGTATTTCTCGCAATGGTCCGTGTGTAATCCGTTTTTTTCTCGCACCCATAGACTTGCATTGCAAATCGTAGCATGCTGCGATTTCACCAGCACGTATAATACAGACGAGAAAAAAACGGATGATGGGAGCTGCCCCATAGGTTAACATTGGTCTGCGTGCTATGTGATTTTTATCTCGCATAGCACTTATCTGCTTTTCTCTCTAGTGTTACTCCGGCCATAAGCTGAGTCTCATAGGTTGAGTCAGTGAGTGTCAGTGAGACACTGACTGCTCTCATGCACTGCTCTATACATAAGTACAGTAGTGTATGAGATCAGTGATCAAAGTAAAAATTATACATGTCCAACAGTGAAAAAAAGGAAAAACGTGAAAAAAGTAAAATAAAACATGTAGAAAAAAAGTGATTAAAAGGCGATTAAAAACTCTTATGTAAAAAATCTGGAATAAATAAAATCGCCAAACCATCACACAAAATACAAGCTCTAATATGGCTCATTCGGCAAAAAAAAATTAAAAAGTTACAGCTCTCAGAATATGGTAATGCAAAAACAAATTTATTTTGCTAAAATATTGATTTTAGTATGTAAAAAGAGCAAAGCTTAAAAAATACAATATAAATCTGGTATTGCTGTAATTGTACCGACCCGACCAACAAATCGGTCCTATCATTTTTACCGCATGTTGAACAGCGCAAAAAATAAAAATAAAAACAATAACAAATTGCTGGGTTTTGTTCATTCCGTGTTTCAAAAATCTGAATAAAAAGTGATTAAAAAATATTATGTGCTCCAAAATGGTACCAAAAAAAATCGTACAGCCCTCATACAGCTCTGTTCGCCAAAAAATAAAACAGTTACAGCTCTCAGAGTATGGCGACAAAAAAACTACTTTTTATAAAAAAGAATTTTTGCTGTATGATATTGGCAAAACCTAAAAAAAAAAAATAATAATTTGTTATCACTGTTATCCACCAACCTGAAGAATAAATTTGCCTTATCACTTATATCGCACTGAGCAAAAAATAAACATAAGAACTATTCTTGTACTGCTGTCTATTTGTTCATTCTACCGCCAAAAATCGGAATAAGGCTCAGCTCACATTTATCCTGCTCTCTCCGCTGAGCGCTTATGTCTGTATTTTTCCATGTAAATTGCTAAAATCAAGATTCAGACAAAACTCTGGTCATAACCACTCACTTATGAGGCAGATGGAAACACTTTGGTCTTGTCTGTGTTCCAGCAGTTTCCCATCATTTTAGGCATCTTTTCAGAACACATGTGTGAGCGACCACAGATCTGTGCATGCCTAAAAAGATGGATACCACCAGAGCAGATGCCAAATGGAGTATGAAGTGTCACCATCTGCCTTAAGTTTGGTGGTTCTGTTGAGGGTTTCATCCGAATCGCGTTGCAGCGGGATTTACACGGAAAACCTGACGTAAGTGCTCAGCGTAGAACACAAGAATGTGATCCAAGCCTTATACTGAAAGTACACCAAAATGTTACCCATTAAAAGCCTAATTTATCCCACACAAAACCCAATCAGGTCCGTCATCTGTCATTGGAACTATAGGGGGTTCCCACGTTACTACTAGAACAAAGACTCTGGAAAATCAACATGGCTCCCACCTCCTCAAATAAAATCCAGTGAATTCTGCTCTATCAAATCCAAATGCCCCCTTCTTCTGAGCCCCACTTTGCCTAAACCAAAGTAAACAGCAACATTTCTTGTAATGGAGAGAAAGCATTTAATTTACAGGTGCATACTGTATCTCCTGGAGCACAAGCTGGGCGTTACAATATATGGGGGTTCTACACAATATGGGGACACAACATATGGACACTACACTGGCAGATTTGCAATTCTGCAGAAAAAAGCCTGGCATTGATATTACAAAATAGTCACTGCAGCTGTTCACCAAGAGGTGCAGTTTCTGCAATGGCGTCACTTTTGGGGGTTTTCTGCTGTTCTGGCACATTCACAATCTATCCTAGCAAATTCTTTGCTCCAAAAGCCAAATAGTGCTCCTTCCTTCTCAACCCTGACATATGGTCAAACAGAAATATCTGACAACATATGGGGTAGCACCGCATTCAGAAGAAATTGTGCAATAAATTGTGGATTCTAGGTTCACCTATTAACCCTTGTGTACCTGACAAATTTGCAGCAAATACAAAAATTACATTTTTAAAGGGAATCTGTCATCCCTTTTTTGAGATATCATTCAATTGTGTGTCACATAAGGATTCTCTTAGTACTTTTGCTTCCCCCTGACCCCGGACCTTTCATGCATAAATACCTTTTTTTATATCGGTTCAGATGTATGTAAACTGCCGCTGTCCAGTCCGCTGGGTGGGGCTTATTTACTTGCTCCCCCCTCCCTGTCTTGCTCTACACAAGAAGAAATGTATATTACAACTTCTGCCACCAATCTGTGCAGACAAAAAGGCAATAGGCAAATAGATGAATCAATAAAATCAATTATTTATTCATATAGTTTCATAAAATAGTAACAAGGAAATTTCTCAAAAAAATATTATTATTTTTATTCTATTCCTGTTTTTGTATATTTTTGTGTTTTTAATTTGTTTTTAATAGTTCTTTTCATCTATTTACAATATAGCAAGGAATTATTTGTAATAACGAGAATAAATTGTGACACACAATTGAATGATATCATTATATGATATCTCAAAAAAGGGGTGACAGATTCCCTTTAACACTAAAATGTCATATTTCCACATCTCAATTTTATAAAATTCTGTGAGGCACCTACAGATTCAAATACTCACTCTACCCCTAGATGAATTCCTTGAGTGGTCTAGTTTACAAAATGGGATCACTCATGAAGGATTTCTGCTGTTTTCACATGTCAGGGGCTCTTCAAATGCAACATGGCACAATCTATAACAAGCAAATAGCGCTCTTTCATTTCCTAGCCCTGCCATGTGCCCAAGCAAAGGTTTTAGACCACATACTGGGTATGGTTGCGTTCAGAACAAATTTCGCAACAAATTATGGGGCCATTTTCTCCTATCATCCATTGTGAAAATTCCAAATTAGGGGCTAAAACAACATTTTTGTGAAAAAAAATGAAAATTTGCAATATGACGACCTAATGTTATCAAATTCTGTGTAGCACCTATGGGTTCAAAATGCTCAATATACCCCTGGATAAAATGCTTGAAGTGTGTATTTTCCAAAATGGAGCTACTTGTGGGTTTTTTCTTCACTGTTTAGGTACATCAGGGGCTCTCTAAACGCGACATGACGCCCACAGACCATTCCATCAAAGTCTGCCTTCAAATACGTCACTCTTTCCTTTCCAAGCCCTGCCGTGCGCTCAAACAGTGGTTTTCCTCAACATATGGGGTATCTGTGCACTCAGGAGAAATTGCACAACAAATTGTTTGGTCCATTTTCTACTAATACCCTTGTGAAGATAAAAAATTTGGGACTAAAAGTCCATTTTTGTGCGTAAAATGTGATTTTATATTTTCACAGCTCTATGTTATAACCTTCTGTGAAGCACCTGGGGGTTCAAGGTGATCATGACACATCTAGATGATGGGTCTAGTTTCCAAAATGGTGTCATTTGTGGGGGGTTTCCAAAGTTTAGGCACATCAAGGGCTCTCCAAATGGCGTCCGCTCGAGTCTCGATTACAGCCGTTTTTGCATTCAAAAAGTCAAACAGTGCTCCTTCCGAGTCCTGCTGTGTGTCCAAATAGTAGCATTCCCCTACATATGGGACATCGGCATACTCAGTAGAAAATGTACAACAAATTTTAGGGTTCATTTTCTCCTGTTACCCTTGTAAAATTAACAAATTTGGAGCTAAATTAAATTTTTTGTGAAAAAAAGTCAAATTTTAATTTTTTCCTTCCACATTGCTTTAGTTCCTGTGAAGCATAGCAAGGGTTTATAAACTTTTTGAATGTAAATTTGAGGACTTTGAGTAGTGGAGTTTTTAGAATGGTGTCACTTTTGGATGTTTTATGTTATATAGGCCTCTCAAAGTCAATTCAAATGTGATGTGGTCCCTAAAGAAAAGGTTTTGTAAATTTTGTTGGAAAAATTAGAAATTGCTGATCAACTTTTCACTCTTGTAACTTCCTAAAAAAAAATGTTTAAAACATGATACATATATAAAGTAGACATGAGGGAAATGTTATTTATTAACTATTTTGTGTGACATAAGTCTCTGAATTAAGGGCATAAAAAATAAAAATTTGTAAATTGCGAAATTTTCAAAATTTATGCCAAATTTCCGATATTTTCACAAATAAACGCAAGTCACAGGACAGAAATTTTACCACTACCATGGCGTACAATATGTCAGGAAAAAAACAAGCTCAGAATCAGTGGGATTCATTGACGCTTTCCAGATTTATAACCACATAAACTGACAGTGGTCAGATTTTAAAAATTTGGCCTGGTCAGGATGGTGAAAATTGGCTAGGTCGCTAAAAGTTTAAAGAGAACTTGCAGCAGAATCTCTATCTCTGCATCTCGCTCCACATCCTCCTCACCCCTCCCGTCACCACAGAATTTTCTGAGCATCCACTGCCATCTTCTATCTTAATAATGGGAAAGATTGTATTCACTGAAGGCAGATTTTACCCGTGAATTGAGAATTTTGAGAACGAAAGATGAGTCTAGTTGGACAGCGAAGCAAATTTCTCTGATGTGATATATTACAAAGTTTCTTATTTTCATGTGTATTGTTGATTTATGGGAAAAATTAGAATGACAGTTACTCTGAAACCCCTTAGCACAATCTCATGTACAGTTTGCAGGGGTAATCATGTGTGGAGAAAGCTGAGAAGGTGAGGTCTCTCTACACGCAGCAGATGCCGGATAAATAGCAGTTAACCATTTAAACTCTGCTGTTAATCTCTGACAGTAATATTTAAATGGAATGATTGAGCTTACTAATGTCCCATTGGCAAACATGATGTGACCACAGGCTGCCAATGGGTTACTATGACAGTGTCCTGCTAGCAGATCTTATCAGTGCCATCTTGGTCCTCCTCTCAAGTTAAGCTACATGTTGTTCTTCAAGAAGACCAAAATTTTCACTTTAAAATTTGGTTGCAGTTTCAAGACTAAAAAATAAAGTAAAAAGGTTTTTTTTTAAATATGAAAACAAAATATAAAAGTGGAAAACCCCTTGAAGAGTTAATTATATATTTTTAAGATATATGATTGGTTTTCATGGCCACCAACTATTTCCATTGTGCACTGGCTTCATTTCTATCCCGCAGTGCACGTTAGCCTATGTATTCTTAATATAAAAAACAGAATAGTGTATGTTAATATATCCATGAAACCTGTTTGGCTTATCTCCTATATAAGATGTGCAGAGCATAATGTAATCAGACGGCCTAGTAAATAAAACCCATAAAATCCGCTATTTACCCTTCTGAAAATTAAATTATTCACAGCTAACCTGTTCAAAGTATTTCTTAATATGGCCATCACTTTATACCTCAGATTTAATACTGAAATGCATAAAACATCCTGGATTTTCAGATGTTCAGGCGGAATGTGCACCATAAGAGATTGCAAGTCGCTTAAGAAGCAAATTGTGGCACGTCGCAAGTTTAAATTAATGTGCCATTGCCACTGCTGAAATGAGCACACTACCAGTCAGCAAAGCCTGGACGCGAGACTTTGGGTCAAAGAGTCTAAGGATATACATGGTTCCATGTATGCAATACGAGATGGTCAGAGTATACAGATTCACTAATTGACAGATTGACGGATTGACCTAATATTGCTAAAGCCACCAATGGCATTGTTACTGTTCTCTAAGTGGGGATACACTAAGCGATATCGCTAGCAATATCACTGTATCGTCACTGGTTTTTGTGATGTAGCAGTGATATTGCTAGCGATATCGCTATGTCTGCTACCTCTGACTCCTCCCCTGCTGATTATCGCTGATAGCGCGAGAACGTCCTGCTTCCTGCTGTGGAGAGATGAGCGACGTGTGGAGCCGGGCGGGAGGATGTCAGGATCGCCTCGTCTCACAGGTAAGTAGCGACCCCCGTCCCCAGCGATGTCGCTAGTGAGATCTGCCCGTGTGGCAGCTCACTAGCGACCACCTAGCGATGCACCAGCGATCCTGACCGCGTCATATCGCTGGTCGGGATCGCTGGTGCATCGCTAAGTGTGACAGTACCTTAAGAAGAAAGCCCCTTTCAGGAGCAATTATGGAAATTCTAGGCTACGTGCACATACTGTTCTCTAATGTGTTTAATTTGTGCTCAGTAAATGACCATAATTATGCTTAAAAAAGCCAGTGTTCTCCCTTTACCATCATCTCTTTTATAACTGATACAACAAGTCTCACTGCGTATAATGATTATTATGTTACAATAAATAAAGCATCATAAGCACTAAATATATTTGGCTAAGAGCAGCAAACACATCCCTCTGATTTACAAATATACCGGGTATTAGTTCAGAATGATAAATCAATGCATAATAAGTAAGCGAATCTTTTCTACACATGAATAATGGAAGTTTTAACCCAGGCAGACATCTCAAAAGTTTCACCATTTAATAGACGTTGCAGCACAGTTATTATTCTGTAAAATTACTTTACGGGACCATAATAAAAGGATTTTCATACACAAAAATGGGCTCCATTCAGCTTATTATTCCTCGAAAATAGCTTCCTGGGTCTTTTTCCATCTGTCAAAGACAAACGGAAACATTTCCTGTATGTCATTTTTAGACAATGAGGCAGATTACATGGAAAAATACATCTACATGCTCTTCTTTAACCCTTAAGGTGTTTGCTTATTCATATAATTTTTCCCATGATACATATTATCCCTATGATAGATATATATATATATATATATATATATATACATACACACACATACATACATACATACATACATACACAGCTTTGGCAAAAATTAAGAGACCGCTGCAATATTTTCAGTGTTTCTGATTTTTCTGTTTATTGGTATATTTTTGAGTAAAATGTAAATTGCTCTTTTATTCTATAAACTAATGACAAGATGTCTCCGAATTTCCAAGCACAAAATTTTGTATTTATTTTCAGAGAATGAGAAATGGTCAAAAGAACAAAAAAATGCAGTGCTTGCAGACCTCAAATAATGCTAAGAAAGCAAGTTCATAATCATTTTAGAAACAACAACACTCATGTTTTACTCAGGAAGAGTTCAGAAATCAATATTTTGTGGAATAACCATGATTTTTAATTACAGCTTTCACGCGTCTTGGCATGCTTTCCACCAGTCTTTCATACAGCTTTTCGGTGACCTTATGCCTCTTCTGGTATGAAAATATAAGCAGTTCTTCTTTGTTTGATGGCTTGTGACTATCCATCTTCCTTTTGATTACATTCCAGAGGTTTTCAATGGGGTTCAGGTCTAGAGATGGGGCTGGCCATGACAGGGATTGATGTGGTGGTCCTTCGTCCACACATTGATTGACCTAGCTGTGTGGCATGGCGCATTGTCCTGCTGGAAAAAACAGTCATCAGAGATGGGGAACATTGCCTGAGCAGAAGGAATCAACTGTTTTTCCAGGATAACCTTGTATGTGGCTTGATTCATACGTCCTTCGCAAAGGTTAAACTGCCCAATTCCAGCCTTTATGAAGCATCCCCAGATCATCACCAATCCTCCAACAAATTTAACAGTGGGTACAAGACACTGTGGCTTGTACGCCTCTCCAGGCCTCCGTCTAACCATTAGACGACCAGGTGTTGGGCAAAGCTGAATATCAGACTCATCAGAGAAGATTACCTTACTCCAATCCTTTATGATCCAATCCTTGTGGTCTTTGGCAAACTTTAGCCTGACTCTTCTTTGCTTCTCATTGATGATAGGCTTTTTCTACCTTTACATGACTTGAGCCCTGCCTCTAGGAGCCTGTTACGAACTGTTCTTGCCATACACTTCACCCCAGCTGCCATGTGCCATTTCTTTTGTAGGTCACTTGATGTCATCCTGCGGTTGCTGATTGACATGTGAATAAGATGATGGTCATCCCGGTCAGTGGAGAGTCGTTTTCGCCCTTTGCCGGTCTGTAGCTTTGTTAGCCCCAATATCTGCTGCTTGACCTTGTTGTAATGGACTGCCATCTTAGAAATTTTACTTTGCTAGTAAAGCCAGAATTGAGCCCTTCTTTTCCTCACCCACCACTTTTCTTTTCAACTCCTTTGGCATGGTTAAAAGTTATTTTTTCATTCCTATTACTTTTGGGATATTACTACCACTTGTCCAGCTTGTCCTATTGCAAGAGGATTTCACAGCAAGGTTTTTTATACTTTCCCTCGTTAAATAAGATTTGGTTCAGGTGATCACCTAATCAGAAGCACATTAAGTAGAATGAGGTGTACTCTGGTTGGTATTCAACTGACACTGGAATGGAATGGGTGTCTGACATGTGGAGAAGCTGATTTTTAAAAAACTGTGCAGTGGTCTCTTAATTTTTGCCAGATATATATATGTTATATACAGCTGTGGCCAAGGGTTTTGAGACTGATACTTTGGTGTTTTTTCTCTTTTCGTCAGCTGTATCTATGGATCCTGAAGTACAACTGTAAGCATTTAATGAGTTTTTAGACGTTCCTTGATACATACATCTAGTTTACATAGATTCAGTATTTACAGTGTTGTCCTTTATTTTTCAAGACTTCTGTGATTTTCACTGGCAGCTGGATATACACTTCTAGGCTAAATCCTGCATGAAGACAACCCATTCTTGTCTAATCAGTGTTGGAGTTTGTCACAATTTGGCTAGGTGTGGAAGAGTGTATTTTTTATCATCCGAGAAAATCGGATCAATTATGCTAATCACACTCTGATCAAACTCTGATCAGAGTGTGATCATAGTGTGCTCTAATTCTCTCGGATGAGATGAGAAGATGCAGGAAAAAAAGTTTCTCCATGATATCCATTCTGTCAGTCCATGGAAATTGGATTGCACTCAGATGTCATCCGAGTGCAGTCTGATGTTTTCCATGCACTCATTGACTTGCATGGCCAAGCACAATCTAAATATTAGATTAAACTCGTGCATGCAAAGGAAAAAAATCAACCATGTGAACGGCGGCATAGACTAACAATTTCAAGTACAATCCGATGTTTTGTCAGCTCATACTTGGACCGATAATACGGGCGTCTGAACCTGCATTTCTGTGTTTTTCTTTGTCAAACTGCTTTGCGAGGTTTGATTACAAGTTCTCAAAGGGATTGAGATCTGGCTATGCTTGCGATGAACCCAAAATAGCACTGTTTTGTTCACCGAGCACGTTAGTTATCACTTTTGCCTTGTGACATGGTGTAAAATAGCAAAACAGAAGTCGTATATACCAACCAGACAATTAAAAGACAGCTCACGTTTATATCTTTTACAGCAATTGGTTGAGGTTTTTGGATATTAAAATATAACTTTCAATCTCATCATTTAAAAAGAGCCACAATTTCAATGATATTTCTGTTTAAACAATGACAAACCACATAAATCCTAAATATATACATAAAGGTACCTTTACTTGTTTGTACCCTTCCTCTATGGTGAATGGAAATGGAAAAATAGAAAATGATTAATGTTCCATTCTTTTCTATATAAACATAGGTGGCAGATCTTACACCTGAGGGTATGCAGTGTATGTGTCTAATGAGTCAATAGTAATGGAACCATCTCACCCAATATACTTAGGGAGAGCAACATCAGGATCCTTCAGTGGTTCAGGGTATCTCCTTTGCCTTGCTATACCCTCTGGTGTCTGTTTTAACCCTGTAGATTCCAAATGATCTCATTATTACAAGGGCAGTCCACAAATGACCCTAAAAACATTTTGCCCTACATGTCCATAATAACACCACTATGAAAACTGAGGCAGCAAACTTTGTAAAAAGCAAAAATTTGTGTCAGACTTAAAACATTTCGTGCAGCAAGGATCGTCACAGGAGCACAAGAGAAGACCAGGACAAGGGAGCTTTTTTCTTAAACCACAACGCGTTTCGACAGTACCCCATCTTCAGCAGGTGGAAATTCAAATTTCCACCTGATGAAGACGGGGTACCGTCGAAACGTGTTGTGGTTTAACAAATGAACTCCCTTGTCCTGGTCTTCTCTTGCGCTCCTGTGACCATCCTTGCTGCACGATTTCCTTCATCCTCCCCTGGAGGTATACGGCTGGAGCTGCGTCAGCACCCGACCTTCCCTAATTACCTTCCAGGCTGTCTTCCCAGCTCTCCCCTGTGACCGACACTTTTGGCTCTCAGTCTTAAAACATTTTGCCACAACTGTAATCTGTGGTCACCAAACAGGAGCAATGAGGACCACGTCCTACCTGAACGCTTCTGAAGTTCTTTTGATTAGCTGACCCGGCACTAGATCACAAGTGCATCATGAAGTTGTAGTTGTTCCTCAGTGGAAATGGGAAACCCTTTTGTTAGGGTTCCTCATTGGTAATAGGAAACATTGGAAATAGGAAACATTGGAAATAGGAAACCCTATTTTGTTAGGGTTCCTCATTGGTAAAATGCAAAGTAACAATATTTCATACAAAATTCAGATGGTGCTAATTTACTTCATTAATACAACTTTCCTGTGCTCCACCTTGAAAAATGAGCAATGGTGGTGGGTTACATGGCTGCAGTTTTACTTTAATTCATGGCAACATATTGAATGAAATAAGACTCCAAGAGAAATTCTCTGGATATTGTCTGCCAATTAAACTTACACAGAGGTCAATGTCTCCTTTCATCACTTACAAAAAACAGAGAACCCCAAGGACTTTGGTTCACGTTTATACCAGGATACATTGTTTTAATCAGTAAGACAATACTAATGTGCATCTCACATAAACCCATTACATTTGTAATACAAGCGCTGTGGGGAGGAAACAGACCAATGCACAGGACAGTTTGTGCGAAAGAACAATGTAAAATGGCGATACTAACGCAAACGCAAGCAAGAGACCATGACAACTTTCTAAGAGGGATTTGTAACATTTTGCATGATTAATACCTGCAATGAACAGCCATGTCCTCTAGAGATTATCACTACCGCCAACACTGTTCAGGCAAGTCTCAGCATCTTCGAAGCATGGATTTTATTTTCAGTGGTGACTCACAAAAGACATCAATGAGTATATAGGAATACATGAAATACTTAGACTGTGCAACTTCAGGGCAGGGGTTTTCAATGCTGCAAGACTCTAAGTTGCTGATAACGTATCATGTTACATTATTCAGAGAAAAGTAAAATCTTGATGGTGATATCGGGCTAAGAGGGCATAGAGTAAGGGCCCCGTCACACATAGTGACTCACCAGCAATCCCGACAACGATATCAACTTGTCAGGATCACTGGTGAGTCGCTACATAATCGCTGGTGAGCTGTCAAACAGACAGCTTCACCAGCGATCAGCACCAGCGACGCCGAGCGCGCGGCGTCGCTGTGTACATTAGTTACCAGCGCGCTAATGCAGGGAGCTGGTAACTAAGGTACACATCGGGTTTCTCAGCAGCGCGCATCACGTAGAAACCTGATGTGTACCTTGGTTACCAGCTCCCTGCATCAGCGCGCTGGTAACTAAGCTATACATCGGCTTTCTAAGTGACACTCGCTGCTTAGAAACCCTGCGTTTACCCTAGTTACCAGCGCACTGATCGCTGGTCTCCCACCTGTCACACGCAGCGACGTGTGCTGACCAGCGGGAGACCAGCGATCAAAAAAATGTCCTCGCTATTCCAGGACGATCAGCGATAACCGGCGGGGGGGGCGGTCGCTGGTCAGTTTCACACACAGCGATCTCGCTGGTGAGATCACTGTAGCGTCACAAAAATTGTGACTCAGCAGCGATCTCGCTAGCGAGATTGCTATGTGTGATGGGGGCTTAAGCCAACAAGCCTGAAGATAACACTGGACCCAGGAAAGCCATTAGTGGTCGGGGATTTGAGAAACCTGTTCTGTTACAAAAGTAGACACTAATATAAAAAAAGCTTCTACATAAAGGGGGCTGTGGGAGCATACTTTTTTTCTGTGGAAAAATCTAACATGTATTTGCAAAAATTTTAGGCTGATACTTGGATATCTGCACTGGCTTCGTAGTATGAACAACCAAAGGTCCAAGTAGGACTACCTCTTGTGATTTCTCAGTAGAATCAGTATGGAAGACGCTTCCTGTAATATGTTACGTACTGAAGTGGTTTTCAAAGTCATGTCTCAAAAATGTGGGGCAGTTTTCAAAAGGATTTCAGCAAGGAATACAGGGTAGAATTTTGTGTGGAGCAGGGTGGCCCATTGGATATTCATACCATCTTTCGGGGGCTGTAAAAACTGCGCACTAACTCCGCTCATAAAATACGTCTTGATGCTGGCACTAGTGTCAGGACGTAATCTTTCAATGTTCAGTAGTGAACAATGTGTGTGTGTGCTCATAGAGCAAGAAGAAATTGAAAGGCAAGTGGCAGTCCATCAAAACACAGCTGCCGGCCCAAGCACTGTGGTCTCCAGGAATATGACTGGTGGCCCGAGAAAAGGTCATTGCGGGGCATAAATGGCTCGCGGGCCTGAGGTCCTCCCTGGGGTAAGGATACAGTACTTTTCACCAAGTTAATATATAGGCATGGGCATACCATTGATAATACCTATGCAGCCAAACAGGAGACCAAAAAGTAAGGCGGCCCACTATTACCGTACCTCCAAAGCAAAGGGCACATATGCTAATTTTGAACAGGGTCCCTCTGCGTGTCCGCTCCTGATAATATACCTCTAAATCTCTGGGCTTGAAAGTGCTAGTCTCAAGAGGAAAAGGGAAAATGTATAGAAAAAACTAATCAGCAATAAAGCAGAACTGCTATGAGGTCAGCTAGAAATGACTGTGTTTGGTGCTGTGTTTGCACAAAAAGGCTAAAATGCTATGGGCACATGTTTGATGCTAGTCTATATGCCTACATACATAGCCATTTGGTCTGCAGCTTCTTTAATGATTTTCATAGTGATCAGTTGTTTTTTTATCCTCAAAATGGAACATGGTATTTTCTGTGACATTGCATTTTACATTAAAAAAAATCAAGAATTTGGATATAAAGAGTTTTTCCACTTTTACAAAAGTGGGGTGACAAAAACTGCACAGTTGTAAAACAGCAAACACAGAAAGTGCTCACTCTCCTGGGTCAGTGGCAGTTCTTTACCATTTCTGTCTCTGTATTCTTGTGCAGCAGAGACGTCATCAGTACAGCAAACATCACTGAGCTCCTCTGCTGATATGGATGTTTGGGTACCACTCTTGTGTAATTGGAAAACCCCTTTACAGGGAACTTTGGGGGTTATGGTCATTAGGTTTGATGCTCCTGAATGGATCTCTTGCAGCGGAATATTATTTTGAAATTTAAGATTTCAGCAAATATTTCCACACATTTTATATATAGAAAACCAAAGCAAGATTGAATGACAAAATGACATATTTAGTGCCAATATAAGTACGGTACTTTTCTCCCCCTGACAAATATTACTGACGTCTCTAATATCTTTTTTTCTACGTGGCAAGCTTCAGAAGGTTATTTTTACATGACGGCACTGAGAGGTTTGTATAATCAGCAGTGGTTGTTTTTTTGAACTGACACAGTTCTAACATGCTGGTGATGTGCACTTGGCATTTTCAGAATCTGCAGGAAGACGATAGATTGATTTGTTAAAGTTAATGCTGTTATTTTGCAAAGTTAGATAAGCAGGTTATAAAGTCTTCTTAGGCCACTTGTTTGTTGATGTACAGATCAGTAGTAGTGATCAATATGAAAGTGGGCAGCTTCATGCTCCAAAATTGTTTCTCCCATTCTCCCCCATATTATTAAAGCTTTAAGAGTGTAAGTGAGGTATTTGGCCAACATCACTTTCCGCATCCCTAAACACCCTGCTACTATGCCCCTGAGTGTCTGTGTGCTTTGTGGGGACTTGTTACTTCCCGCTTTTCAGGTTACAAGCATTGTGATGGAATAGGGACTTTAAGTTCATGCGATGAATCAAGGAGGCCAACAACCATTTTAACACGTTAGGGGGCCGTACTTCTGAAGCATTCGCAGCATCCCTGGCCACTTTAGGTGTCTCCACCCTTGGCCACTCCTCCTGAACTCTCCCATCATTCTTCAATAGGCAGGACTTTCTTTTCCATCACAACTTACGACGTTGCTCTCCACCAACAATGGGCAGAGTCCTTGTTTCAGTGCATACTCTCCTCTGGCCTGGACTGCTAGTGGGTTGGGCAACTCCTCGTGCGCTTTTGCGCCCTCCACTCCAATGATAGGAGAGACCTTCTTTAACTACTGTGACAACACTCACTATCACAAATGTTTTTTTCAGGCACCATCTTAGTTGCGTAACTCAGCCTCTTCTGCTGTAATCTTTGATAACTTCTCGGTGGGCAAGACTTTTCTCTTGTCACCTTTTGCCTGGGCACACCTCCCACAGTGGGTTGGGCTCTCTCCACAGGGAATTTTCTTCCTTAAAGTACTGTCACACTAAGCGATATCGCTAGCAATATCGCTATAACTTGTGACGTTATTGCGATATTGCTAGCGACATCGCTGTGTCTGATACTTACCTACGACCGGCTCCCCCGCTGGTTATCGCTGATCGCGCGAGAACGTTCAGGACTGTTTCTCGTCATCAGCTTCCTGCGGCACTTCCTGTGGAGAGACGAGCGACGAGCGTGGACGCGGGCGGGAGGACGCAGGATCGCCTAGTGTGACAGGTAAGTAGCGACCCCCGTCCCCAGCGATGTCGCTGATGAGATCTGCCTGTGTGGCAGCTCACTAGTGACCACTTAGCGATGTACCAGCGATCCTGACCGCGTCATATCGCTGGTCGGGATCGCTGGTACATCGCTAAGTGTGACAGTACCTTTAGGCTGCGCTTCTTATGGTAAGGGGCAAACTTTTGCATGTTTCTGCGTCTCCACTCCCATGATGGGTGGTACGCTCTTTGTTTCCTGCAACCCCATCTACAATTTTGACACTGTATTCAGGCACCATCTTTAGTGCACCATGTACCTTACCACCAAATATTCATATAGGGCATCTCTATTCTGCCAACTATGCCAATTCAGGTGTAAGGGAGGGATTTTGCCGACATCCCTAAAACACCCTGCTAAGTTATCCCTGAGTGTGTGGGTGCTTTGGGATACAGAAAAGATATACAGCTCTGGCAAAAATTAAGAGAATACTGCACAGTTTTATAAAAATCAGCTTCTCTACATGTCTGACAGCCATTCCATTTCAGTGTCAGTTGAATTCCAACCAGAGTACACCTCATTCTACTTAATGTGCTTCTGATTAGGTGATCACCTGAACCAAATCTTATTTAATGAAGGAAAGTATAAAAAACCCTGCTGTGGTGTTCACAATCCTCTTGCAATAGGACAAGCTGGATAGCAAAACAAGTGCTAGTATTATCCCAAAAGTAATAGGAATGAAAAAATAACTTTTAAACATGCCAAAGGAAATGAAAAGAAAAGTCATGAGTTAGGAAAAGAAGGGCTCAATTCTGGCTTTACTAGCAGAGGGATACAGTGAGCATCATGTTGCCTCCATCTGCACCCCATCTCTAGCACAGGCCGCAAGCCGCAGTCTTTCCTGCCGGCTGTGACTGCACGGAGGTGGGTGGGCAGGCAGCGGCGGGTCCGGCAGGTGGGCCCAGCGGTGGTGGCGGGTCCAGCATCGGCGACAGTGGGTCTAGCAGCGGCGGCGGGGTGGGTCTGGCGGTGTCCCGCTGGTGGTACTGTGGAAGGTCCTGGTACCACCAGCGGGTGCCATATTGGAATACCCATCACTCGGGTATTCCAATATGGTGGTCGGTGTACTTCCGGTGCGGCGCGGTGGATTGTGGGATACGGGGACATCCAGACAGAAGTGGATGACGGACAATTTAAGGCAATTATATATATATAGATGACAACCTGTGATACTCTCAGCGCAGGAATGAATGTGTCAGATGGATTTATGTCTTTTTACATCAATTAATGAATTAGCTCCTCTGACCTTGTGCAATACAGATCCAGACCTCAATCAGAGGACAGTAAAACATTCACACTCCTTATCTATGAACTGTTCCAATATTTATGTTTATCCCTCTCCCATAATGATAATTCTGCTTCACGTCACTTGTCTTATCTATTGCATTATTTCTGTGCTGTGTTGTATATAAATATGTGATTCTTCAGATTTTGTATTAGTCTATGCCTGGTGAAGAGACCAGAGTAGTCTCGAAAGCTTGCAATGTGTTACCATCTTTTCAGTTAGCCATTAAAAGGTATCAACCACTGAGGACTCTAAATTCTAAAAAAAATGTGTGTGCTTTGTGGGGACTTCCTGCTTATCCCTTTTCAGGCCACAGGCATTATGATGGAATGAGGACCTTAACTTCATGCAAAGAATCAGGAAGGCCAACATCTGTTTTAACATTTTTAAAAGAGATTTACTTGAGTTCTTTATAACATTTTACAACATCTGATAAATGACATGCATTTCTTTAGCCATTGTTTCTGCATATGACAGAGGCACATTACTTATTTTTGTGGTAATGATGATGTTCAGCACAGACTGCAGATTAACAGAGAATGTCTTCGCCCACTTAATACCCCACACTATGCTACGGTACCCCGTGTTCCTTCCTAGTCAGATGAAGATTCACTTAGTCCTTCAGGACTGGTTGGACACATTGTCATTAGCCCATTCCTCACTTGCTGCCTATGGGAATCACATGTCCGTCAGCTCTAATTAATGCCACTGCAGGTACTCACTGTCAGTGCAAAGTCCCCGTATCTATTAGTCACACGGGTCAATGTGTGTCACTGTGACTTCCTTCCTTGTCTCTGTAGTCCAGATGGACATTAGATGGTAAATGGCTTCTGTAACACTGTCCTGCACTTTAACCCTTTTGATTCTTTATCTCAGCACACGTTACACTTGTGGCCTGTAGCTATCAGATACTTTTTGCTACTTCAATTACTCATTCATAACTGACTAACTAGCTTTAGTACAAAATGCCTCAGTAACTCCTCCCCCCCTGGGCTGACAGTAACTGGTAACCCACTCCTAGGCTAATAACTGCTGAAAAGCACAAAAGCACAGTACATGTAAAATCACTTTTAACCCCTTCCTCACCTGAGATGTATCCATATGTCCCTGTGTCCTGGGCCTTATTGGCCTGGGACGTATGGATATGTCCTGGCAATTTTGAGTGCACACAAGCTGTGCGAGTGTGATTGGCGCAGGGTGTCAGGAGTGGTCCCGCACCGCTTCCGGCACTTTAACCCTCTAAATGCTGAGATCAAACTTGATCGCAGCTTTTCGGGAGCAGGCAGAAGGAAGACAGCCCCTGTGCCCTTGGATTGGAGACCCCGCAACTTTATTGAGGGGTCCCGATAGTCATCATGATAACATCCTGGTCACCAAAGCTAGCAAAGTTGCTTGGTCATGTTCAGAGCATGATCAGCACTTTTGTCTGTCAGTGCAGCGCTGACAGTTTGCATAGCATAGAGACGCTCCTGCATTCCCATGCTATACAAGCGATCAGCATGCTAAAAATGAAAGTCTCATAGTGGGATAAAGTAAAAAAAGCTAAAGAAAATTTTTTAAAAAGTTGTTAAAAAAATTGAAAAAAATTAAAAAATCTAAATATTTTGTACCCATAAATAAAAAAGATGATGAATACTGTTTTGTCCATGTTCAGTTTTAGAAAGCGAGCAGAAAGAAAGCTGAAATAGCAGACAGACATTGTGGGATTTTGGTCAGTAGGGAGGTGCTGTCAGGTCCAGATAGGTAGATCTGTGTGTCATCGGCGTAGAGATGATATTGCAAACCATGGGTGTCAAGGCCCTGACAGCGCCGCCAGTTTGCCACGGCTGACCAGGGTGACTCACCCACACTGCGAGGGAGCCCGGGGGTCAGGAACTTATCTGGATGTGTGGTGAGCACTTTGAACCCCCAAGTGCGTCACAGAAGTTTAAAACACAGAGCCGTGAAAATAAAAAATATTTTTTTTCCTCAAAAAAAGATTTTTTAGCCCCCAATTTTTTATTTTCACAAGGGTAACAGGATAAATTGGACCCCAAAGTTGTTGTCCAGTTTGTCCTAAGTACCCTGGTACCCCATATGTGGGGGGAAACACTGTTTGGGCACAAGTCGGTGCTCAGAAGGGAAGTAGTGATGCTTTGAAATGTAGATTTTGATGGACTGGTCTGCGGGCGTCATGTTACGTTGGCAGAGCCCCTGATGTGCCTCAACAGTAGAAACCTCCCACAAGTGACCCCATTTTGGAAACTAGACCCCCCAATGAACTTATCTAGATGTGTGCTGGTCACTTTGAACCCCCAAGTACTTCACAGAAGTTTATAACGCAGAGCTGTGAAAATAAAAAATAATTTGTTTTCCTCAAAAAATGATTTTTTAGCCCCCAATTTTTTATTTTCACAAGGGTAACAGGAGAAATTGGACCCCAAAGTTGTTGTCCAGTTTGTCCTGAGTACCCTGGTACCCCATATGTGGGGGGAATCACTGTTTGGGCACAAGTCGGTGCTCAGAAGGGAAGTAGTGATGTTTTGAAATGTAGATTTTGATGGACTGGTCTGCGGGCGTCATGTTACGTTTGCAGAGCCCTGATGTGCCTAAACAGTAGAAAGACCCCATAAGTGACCCCATTTTGAAAACTAGACCCCCCAGGGAACTTATCTAGATGTGTGGTGAGCACTTTGAACCTCCAAGTGCTTCACAGACGTTTATAACGCAGAGTTGTGAAAATAAAAAATCATTTTTTTCCACAAAAATAATTTTTTAGCCCCCAATTTTTTATTTTCCCAAAGGTAGCAGGATAAATTAGATTCCCAAAGTTGTTGTGCAATTTTTCCTGAGTATGCTGATGCCCCATATGTTAGGGGAAACCACACATCAGGGCTCGGAAGGGAGGGAGCACATTTTGACTTTTTGAATGCAAAATTGGCTGTAATCAATGGTGGCGCCATGTCGCGTTTGGAGACCCCCTGATGTACCTAAGCAGTGGAAATCCCTCAATTCTAACTCCAACCCTATCCCCAACATACCCCTAACCCTAATCCCAACCATAACCCTAACCACAAACCTAACCCTAATGCCAACCCTAACCCCAACACACCCCTAACCCTAATTCCAACCCTATCCCTAATTCCAACCCCAACCCTAATTCCAACCCTAGCCCTAATTCCAACCCTAACCATAATTACAACCCTAACCATAATTACAACCCTAACCATAGTTACAACCCTAACGGAAAAATAAAAATAAATATATTTTCTTTATTTCATTATATTTCCCTAACTAAGGGAAAACCGTAGATTGCAGTCTCCAGACATGGCCGATGATATTGCAGCATTGGCCATGGCTTGATTGTAATATTTCACCAAGTTTCATTGGTGAAATATTACAATTGCTCTGATTGTCTGTTTCACTTTCAACAGCCAATCAGAGCAACTGTAGCCACAGGGGGCAAAGCCACCCCACTGGGGTGAGCTACAAGTCCTCCTATACCTGCAGGTCAGGTGACCTTTCAGTGACCCTAGTCACCTGACCCGCAGGAACGCGATTCCGCCATGACGCATATGCTGCGTCACAGGTTGGAATGGCACAAGTTTTCATGACGCATACGCTGCGTCACAGATCGGGAAGGGGTTAAGGTGATCCCTAGTTGTATGCACATCTCTTTTTCTCTTTGTCTTCTGAAAAGAACAACAACGCTGAACAGAGGCCAAATGGAGTCCAGAGTAACTCTGCTGCCTCATTATAGAGAATGGATCCCTCTGGGTTTCCCTCTGAATCATGTCACTAGGAGATTTAGATGGAAGCCCCAATGTAAGTGCTAAGAGTAGAGTACTGGATATATGTGATTCCAAATGTTAAGTAAAATGTTCCCAATAAAAGCTTCAACTCAATCCACAAAGAAAGCAAGCCCCCACTCAGGTCTGTCATCTGGTAACGGAAACATAGGGGGCTTCCACTTTACTGGTAGTACAAAGGTTCTGGAAAAGCTAAATGGTTCCTCATCCCTCAATTGAAATTCAGCAAATTCTGCGCTCCCAAATTCAAATGTCCACCCTCTGCTTTGAGCCCCACAGTGTACCTAAACCACATATATCGTCCACATGTTTGAAGTTTCTGAAGCAATAAGAGCACGCTTAACTTACAGGTGCATGTCTGCAGAAGCATGAACTGGGCATAGCGTACTGCTGACTGCAACGTACTGGTCACTACAACATACTGGTCACTACAGCATACTGGCTACTACAACTGCAGTTTGCCATTTTCACTTGCAACATTCAATGCTGCTTGATTCTGGAAAGCACCCATGGTGTCAAACTTGTCACTAGATAAATTCCCCAAGGGGTATAATTTCCAAAATGGGGCCACTTGAAGGGGAGATTCTGCTCTTGTAGCAATTATGGGCTTTGTTTATGGAGTCTGCAAACTATTCTAGGAAAATCAGCGCTCCAGGAGTCAAATAGTGATCCATCAACTCCATCAAAGTCTCTCCATATTGCTAAGCAGTACTGTACAGCCACATATGGGATATTGCCACATTCAGTAGAAATTGTGGGAAAAATTATGGTGCCATTTTTACCTACTTTTTGTGTGAAAATGTAAAATCTGGGGCTTAAACCAAATTTTGGTGGCAAAAATATACTTATTTTATCTTCACTGCCCAATGGTATAAAATTCTGTGACACACCTGTGGTGTCAATATGATCACTGCACCCCTAGGTGAATTTGTTGAGAGGTGTAGTTTGTAAAATGGGTTACTTATGGGGGTTCTGCTGTTCTGGCAATTCAGGGGCTCTCCCAGTGGGTCATGGCACCAGCAAAACATAACAGTAAAATCTGCACTATAGTATGGCGCTCCTTCCGTTTTGAGCTTTGCAGTGTGCCTGAAAATTATTTCCAGATTACATTTAGTGTATTGGTGTAAAAAAAATTCCTATTAGCCCTTAGGAAAATTAAAACCTTGGGCAACATTTTAGTTGTAAAAATTTAATTTTTTCTTCACCACTCAGTGGAATAAAATTCTGTGAGGCACATGTGGTGTCAATATGATCACTGCACCCCTAGATGATTTCATTGGGGAGTGTAGTTTGTAAAATGAGTTCACATATGGGGGGGTTTCTGTTGTTCTGGCATCTCAAGGGCTCTTCCAATGTGACATGGCACCCTCAAACCATTTCAGCAATATCTGAACTCTAATATGGTGCCCCTTCCCTTCTGAGCTTTGCACTGTGCCATAAAAATAGTATTCCCCTACATATGGGGTACTGGAGTAATCAGGAGAAATTGCACAACAAATTGTATGGTGCAATTTCTCCAGTTACCCTTGTGAAAATAAAAAATTGGGGCTTAAATAAAATTTTTGGGGCGAAAATGTGATTTTTTTATTTTCACGGCTCAATGTTATAAACTTCTGTGAAGCACCTGGGAGTTCAAGGTGCTCACCACACATCTAAATACATTTTTTGAATATTTGGGGGTTTCTGTTGTTTAGGACATCAGGGGATTTCCAAATGGGACATGACGTCCGCTAATGATTCCAGCAAATTTTACATTCAAAAAGTCAAATGACGCTCCTTCCCTTATGAGCTCTGCTGTGCGCACAAACAGTATCTTTCTCCCACATATGAGGTATCGGAGTACTCAGGAGAAATTGCACTAATTGCACTACAAATTGTATTGTGCAATTTCACCTGTTTCCCTTATAAAAATGCAAAATTTAGGGCTAAAAAACATTTTTGTGGGGAAAATGTGATTTTTTTTATTTTTACGGCTCAACGCTCTAAACTTATGTGAAGCACCTGAGGGCTTAATGTGCTCACCACACATCTAGATCAGTTCCCTGAGGGGTATAGTTTCCAAAATTGTGGGGGATTTTCACTGTTTAGATACATCAGGATTTCTCCAAATTTTGCATTCAAAAAGTCAAAACTCCTTCCCTATTGAGCTCTGCAGTTTGCCCAAACAGTAGTTTTACCCCACATATGGAGTATCAGCATGCTCAGGAGAAATTGCACAACACATTTCGGGGTCCATTTTTTTCCTGTTACCCTTGTGAAAACAAAAAATTGGGGTCTAAATTAAATTTTTTGTGAAAAAAAAGTTAAATGTTATTTTTTTTTCCACATTTCAAAAATTCTTCTAAAGCACCTGAAGGGTTAATAAATTTCTTAAATGTGGTTTTGAACACCTTGAGGGGTGTAGTTTTTAGAATGGTGTCATTTTGGGCGTTTTTTATCATATAGACCCCTTAAAGTCACTTCAAACGTGGGGTGGTCCCTAAAAAAATGGTTTTGTAAATTTTGTTGGAAAAAGGAGAAATCGCTGGTCAACTTTTAACCCTTACAACTTCCTAACAAAAATGTTGTTTCAAAAATTGTGCTGATGTAAAGTAGACATGTGGGAAATGTTATTTATTATCTATTTTGTGTGACATATCTCTCTGATTTAAGGGCATAATAATTACCAAATTTTCCAAATTTTCACCAAATTTCTGTTTTATTCACAAATAAATGCAAGTTATATCAAAGAAATTTTACCACTATCCTGAAGGACAATATGTCACAAAAAAAAATCTCAGAATTCGTGGGATCCGTTGAAGGGTTCCAGAGTTCTGACCTCATAAAGTGACAGTGGTCAGAATTGTAAAATTGGCAGGGTCATTAACGTGCAAACCACCATAGGGGGTAAAGGGGATAAAACAGCAAATCTATACAGCAACATTAGAGAAGTCTTCAGAGAGGGTATTTGGACAACTTCTCCACCTTTATATGAGTCGACAATGAGTGGCTCTAATCAGCCTGGTTGTCAACCACAAAAAAGTATTCACTGCAATTCCATTCATCATGGTCAACAGAATAAGATAAATCACAGCTCAACCAGTAAATTCCTTTAAGGCCCCGTCACACATAATGACTCACCAGCAATCCCGACAACGATATCAATGTGTCCGGATCGCTGGTAAGTCGCTATGTGATCGCTGGTGAGCTGTCAAACAGACAGCTTCACCAGCGATCAGCCCAGCGACGCCGAGTGCACAGCGTCACTGTGTTCGTTAGTTACCAGCGCGCTGATGCAGGGAGATGGTAACTAACGTACACATCGGGATTCTAAGGCTCGCACGTCCCTTGGATACCCGATGTGTACATTAGTTACCAGCTGATCGCTGGTCTCCCGCCTGTCACACGTAGCGATGCGTGCTGGCCGGCGGGAGACCACCGACCAAAGAAAAGTCCTGGGCTTTCCTACAGCGATCAGCGATACCGGCAGGGGGGCGGTCGCTGATCGCTGTCACACACAGCGATCTCGCTGGTGAGATCGCTGTTGTGTCACAAAACTTGTGTCTCAGCAGTGATCTCGCTAGCGAGATCGCTATGTGTGACGGGGCCCTAAATCTTGGAAATCTGGACCTAGGAATGCTTGTCTAGGTCTCATGCTGGGAAGAACAATCTTTAATGCTGCTAGTTATAAAACCAAAATTCAGGCACAGCGAGTATGCTTGTTCAAAATGAGACCGATGGGCTTAGTATGTAGTTACTATATGGTCTCTGCTATCTACTATGCCTCAGGTCAAGTACTACAGCTCATTTCATAAATCAGATGAATACAGTATCTTATAGTTAAAAGATACATAATTTTACTCTTTTTTAACTTTTTACATTTTTTACAACTTGAACCTCTGTATAAATAAATGAAAGACAAAGGCGACCAACAAACAAAGACACCAAAGTTGGTTATACACATTTTAGACACTAGGGGGAGAAGATGCTCAAATGTGCAGTGAAAACCTAGTGTACTGCTAGCTTATATTACGACTGTAGTAAAAGAGATCGGGAGCTGCTCACACGCACCTGATGTCCCTAATTCCCTCATATTTTTGGCATTTGCAAAAGCATAAGGGAGGATGAAGTTTAGGATCACTGCGTAGAAACATTTTGTGGATGACTGCAAAGTGATACTGACATATGTACAGTGTCGCCGATTGCTGTGTAAGTGTCATACTCAGACATACACCAACACATAAAAACAGCAGCTCCCAATGGCTGAAAAAAATAATTAAAAAAATATTGAAACTCGACCTTTTATTTTGTATTAAAAATAATTGATTATATAATAAATAATATTTGATATAAAAATATCAATCATGATTCATTCCCTTTATAACCTATGAGACCTATAAAATCAATAGATGATAGATAATAGATAGTAGATAGATAGATAACTATGAGATAGATATGAGATAGATAGATAGATAGATAGATAGATAGATATGGGATAGATATGGGATAGATATGGGATGGATATGGGATAGATATGGGATAGATATGGGATAGATAGATTATAGATAGATATGGGATAGATAGATAGATAGATATGAGATAGATAGATACATGGATAGATAGATAGATAGATAGATAGATAGATAGATATGGGATAGATAGATAGACAATAGACATTAGAACATTAAATAGATAGATAGTTGATAGATAGATAGATAGATAGATAGATAGATAGATAGATAGATGGACAGATAGATAGATATGGGATAGATAGATAGATGACGATAGATAGATATGAGTTAGATATAGATAGATAGATAGATAGATATGGGATAGAGAGATAGATAGATAGATAAATAGATACAGTTGTGGCCAAAAGTATTGACACCCCTGCAATTCTGTCAGATAATACTCAGTTTCTTCCTGAAAATGATTGCAAACACAAATTCTTTGGTATTATTATCTTCATTTAATTTGTCTTAAATGAAAAAACACAAAAGAGAATGAAGCAAAAAGCAAAACATTGATCATTTCACATAAAGCTCCAAAAATGAGCCAGACAAAAGTATTGGCACCCTCAGCCTAATACTTGGTTGCACAACCTTTAGCCAAAATAACTGCGACAACCGCTTCCGGTAACCATCAATGAGTTTCTTACAATGCTCTGCTGGAATTTTAGACCATTCTTCTTTGGCAAACTGCTCCAGGTCCCTGATAATTGAAGGGTGCCTTCTCCAAACTGCCATTTTTAGATCTCTCCACAGGTGTTCTATGGGATTCAGGTCTGGACTCATTGCTGGCCACCTTAGAAGTCTCCAGTGCTTTCGCTCAAACCATTTTCTAGTGGTTTTTGAAGTGTGTTTTGGGTCATTGTCCTGCTGGAAGACCCATGACCTTTGAGGGAGACCCAGCTTTCTCACACTGGGCCCTACATTATGCTGCAAAATTTGTTGGTAGTCTTCAGACTTCATATGCCATGCACACGGTCAAGCAGTCCAGTGCCAGAGGCAGAAAAGCAACCCCAAAACATCAGGGGACCTCCACCTTGTTTGACTGTAGGGACCGTGTTCTTTTCTTTGAATGCCTCTTTTTTCTCCTGTAAACTCTATGTTGATGCCTTTGCCCAAAAAGCTCTACTTTTGTCTCATCTGACCAGAGAACATTCTTCCAAAACGTTTTAGGCTTTTTCAGGTAAGTTTTGGCAAACTCCAGCCTGGCTTTTTTATGTCTCGGTGTAAGAAGTGGGGTCTTCCTGGGTCTCCTACCATACAGTCCCTTTTCATTCAGACGCCGACGGATAGTGCGGGTTGACACTGTTGTACCCTCGGACTGCAGGGCAGCTTGAACTTGTTTGGATGTTAGTCGAGGTTCTTTATCCAACATCCGCACAATCTTGCGTTGAAATCTCTTGTCAATTTTTCTTTTCCGTCCTCATCTAGGGAGGTTAACCACAGTGCCATGGGCTTTAGACTTCTTGATGACACTGCGCACGGTAGACACAGGAACATTCAGGTCTTTGGAGATGGACTTGTAGCCTTGAGATTGCTCATGCTTCCTCACAATTTGGTTTCTCAAGTCCTCAGACAGTTCTTTGGTCTTCTTTCTTTTCTCCATGCTCAATGTGGTACACACAAGGACACAGGACAGAGGTTGAGTCAACTTTAATCCATGTCAACTGGCTGCAAGTGTGATTTAGTTATTGCCAACACCTGTTAGTTGCCACAGGCAACTAACAAATTAGAGGAGCATCACATGATTTTTCGAACAGTGCCAATACTTTTGTCCACCCTCTTTTTTATGTTTGGTGTGGAATTATATCCAATTTGGCTTTAGGACAATTCTTTTTGTGTTTTTTCATTTAAGACAAATTAAATGAAGATAATAATACCAAAGAATTTGTGTTTGCAATCATTTTCAGGAAGAAACTGAGTATTATCTGACAGAATTGCAGGGGTGTAAATACTGTTGGCCACAACTGTAGATAGATAATTGATAGATAGATAGATAGATAGATATGAGATAGAGAGATAGATAGATATATAATACATAGATAATAGATAGATAGAAGATAGATAGATAGATAGATAGATAGATAGATAGATAGATAGATAGATAGATAGATAGATAGTGTAGGGATTCGCCCTGGTAGATAATGGCAGGGCTGCAGTAACGAGGCAACACACAGGCTTAAAATCCAATTTCAGTGGTTTAATGTCACGTTGCAAACAGCAGGTTAACAGAAAATAAGGGAAAAACATAAATATACTCCAGCTTGGAGAACCACTGGTCCCAAACTCACCCCTTGCACGGGATGGGCTTAACTAAGCGGCTGCCAGGTCCACGGCATCCACCAGGTGCCATTCCCAGGGTTGTTGAGAGTCTTGCTGCTATAGTCTTGCAGCACGGGGATCCTGTATACAAGTTCAGGCTAAGTCCAGCCAAGCTCCTGTAACTTCTAGACACACTCACCATGTGCCAAATACCAGCCTCCATTGCATAGCCCATACCCCCTCCCACAAGTGAGGTAAACAACCTCACATGGGCTGATCACGTGACCATGACATCATCGCAGGTCCTGTCTTTAGGGAAAAACCCGGCCAAACATTAATCTGCTGGGAGAAATGTATCTCCCATCCAGTAAAACACCCTTTACTGTACCACAATAGAGAGATAGATAGATAGATAGATAGATAGATAGATAGATACACAGACTGACTGCACAATCATTTATTTTTAAGGCTCTTCTTAATTCTACAATATAACTTTTTACCACTTCACAGTAATATTCCTTCCGCACATTGTAGAATGCACATTTGGATACATGCTTAGTGCATTGCTTGATTTCCATTTAAACTCTGTGCTCCTTGATCTACGGCTTGCAATACTGAAAGTAAGAAATGTACTGACTGCAGAAGTGGAATAATGTATGTGAACGGTTTCACTAGAGGTTGCACTTGTATAAATTGCTCTGGGGCATACTTGCATCTGCTACTAGCCTTTGTGAACACGGCTCAGCAGTAGAAATATTACCGATTTTGGCATGCCAGACCTTTAATTCTCCCAGTCTGATATTGTTATCTTCTCCAGGAATGAAAGCTTGTTTTTTCAAGTGTGATCCATAAATGCACGGTTCTTCAGCGGGTCGGTGAGGACATTCTGGGAATATGCTGTGTCCCGTCTATTCCCTGTCTTTGTGCTTTCTCTTGTCCTTTGCATGTAACCAGCTAAAGCATAGATAACAGTGATGTCTTGTGCTCTATAAGGTATGGAGGGCCTTAGGCTGATTTCGGACTAGTGCATTTTACATGCAGCGCACGGTGCCGCTAAGCTCCGCCCCCTGCCCGCCCTGTCCGGTCATTTCCTCCTACTATCGCACACGGCTGCATGCGATCTGCGCACCCTATCTTTAGCATAGGGTACGCAGACCATGCGCTGGCCGTGCGCTAGTAGGATTTTTGCGTGCGCTGTGCACTTTTGAAGGTGCGCCGAGCGCACCAAAATGCAGCATGGTGCATTCAGCGCACACCGGCGCACCTTCAAAAGTGCGCAGCGCACGCAAAAATCCTACTAGCGCACGGCCAGCGCGCGGTCTGCGCACCCTATGCTAAAGATAGGGGGCGCAGATCGCATGCAGCCGTGTGCGATAGTAGGAGGAAATGACCAGACCGGGTGGGCAGTGGGCGGGGCTTAGTGGTACCGTGCGCTGCATGTAAAATGCGCTAGTCTGAAACCAGCCTTAGGGCCGCGGCACATATATGGATGATTACATGTATTTAGGAAAGTAACATTACTTGCTCCATGGCTTGCTGGGGAAGTTTGATAGCAGTAACGCATAGCATGGAATATTACAAGGATTACATCACTCTGATGTTTTAAGGAATATTGCTCCCTACTGAAACATAAATTATTACAAGTCACTAAAGCAGTGGACGAAAAAAAAAGTTACAAAAGTTGAAATACATGTTTGGATGTTGTAACGGGTGTATCTGGGTGCCCAAAATAAATGTCAGATTTAAAATTTGTAAACTATAAAAAGTCACCAACACCCTGTTACTAAGCAACGTGGCTACATCTGCTGTTTTAGGAATGCTTCTTTCTAATCCCCTCTCCTCTGGAAGCCCATCTGATCTTTCCAAAGACTTTGTCCAGCTTCTGATGCAAAGTCCCTGGCACACAATACATCAGAACGGGGCAGTAGTAGCGTCCAGGGTCTGATATGTGCAGGGTTTATGCCAAACATGTAGGAAAGTGTCGGATATGCACTATCTACACACAACAGTCCACTAGATAAACGGAAATGACAATACCAGAAACAAGTTTTCTGGGCCAAATGTTTGCTTCAAGTGATGCAAAACTGCATGTAGAATGCTTGCTAGCCATCCGAAGCATTCTAGATGGAGAAGACACAGTGCACAGAAATGGATAAACATAACTGTCCGGAAAAAAATGGGGCAGCACTCCACAATCAATAGAAACATAATGACCCCATGAGACAATAAGTCTCTTAAGAATCAACAAGTGTCTTAAAAATATCGGGTATATAAAAATGTAATTCTTTATGGCCAAATAAAATAATACAATAGATACAAAAAATAATAATGGTAAAATAAAATGCCTCAAGCCAAGAGGAGATGCAGCAATAGAGCCACAGAGTAACACAAATCACTGCTGGCGAGCATAAATTTGGGTTAAAAAGGTATTCCCATCTCCAAGATCCTATCCCAATATTTAGTAGGTGTAATAATAATAATATTAGCAAATTCCTCCAATTAGAAATTCAGTATAGTTTTTCTGATTCGCTATGTCTCTTTCCTCATGTGCAGGCATTGCAGAATCTTAGGTATCCATGGTTGTGACCACTAGCAACTAGCTAACTATTACTGTATCAGTGGTTGAAACCATGGATACCTAATGTCCTGCAATGCCTGTACATGAGGAAAGAGACATAACAAATCAGAAAAACTATACTACATTTCTAACTGGAGGTATGTGCTAATATTATCATTATTATTCCATCTACTTCATATTGGAATATGACCTTGGAGATCGGAATACCCCTTTATGTATGCTAACAATTCATTTGCATTAGCCTAATATGCACGGTTCCCAAAAAAAGGTATAACAAACACATGGTTACTGGATACTGGCTAGTATTAGTTATGGTAAGTATACTTATGTGTAAAAGTGCATAACAGTCTATATATATATATAAGGTGACCAGTATAAAAGTGCCCAAGGTAGATCAGACAAAGTTATACATAATATAGATGTACTTGTTACGTAAATGATAGGAGTGCTGATCAAATCCACCAGATGGATAATGCTGTGTCCCTTCACCTTGATGCGCGTTTTGCCTTGCTTCTTCCGGGGGTGAGCTCACTTATAGTCTCAGGGGTCATTATGTTTCTACAGTGCAGAGAAATATCTGTAATGCACCCTGCTATACCATGACAATGAAGTGCTGAATGCAAACAAATGTAATTTGCTGCGTGTTGACCAATGTGTGCTAGTCAAACTAAGTTGCAATTAATTGGGCTCTGCTAAATAAAGTATACAGGGCTGAAAATAATGATATGCAATAATAATGATAATAATATATACAGCTGTGCTCAAAAGTTTACATACCCCAGCAGAATTTTTGCTTTTTTGACCTTTTATCAGAGAATATGAATGATAACACAAACCTTTTTCTCCACTCATGGTTAGTGGTTGGGTGAAGCCATTTATTGTCAAACTACTGTGTTTTCTCTTTTTAAATCCTAATGACAACCTAAAACATCCAAATGACCCTGATCAAAAGTTTACATACCCTGTTGATTTTGGCCTGACAACATGCACAGACGTTGACACAAATGGATTTGAATGGCTACCAAAGGTCACATCCTCACCTGTGACCTGTTTGCTTGTAATCAGTGTGTGTGCATAAAAGCTGAGTGAGTTTCTGGGATCCAGACAGATTCTTGCATCCTTCATCCAGCCACTGTTGTTACTGGATTGTGAGTCATGGGGAAAGCAAAAGAATTGTCAACGAATCTAGGGGAAAAGGTAGTTGAACTGGAAACAGGAAAGGGATACAAAAAAATCCAAGGAATTGATAAATTAGCAGTCTTTAAACTGTGATTAACAAATGGAAAATCAGGGGCTCTGTAAAAATAAAACCACGGTCTGGTAAACCAACAAAAATTTCATCCACAGCTGCCAGAAAAATTGTTCGGGATGCAAAGAAAAACCCACAAATTACATCAGCTGAAATACTGGACTCTCTGAAAACTAGCGGTGTGACTGTTTCAAGTTGCACAATAAGGAAGAGAGGAAATGTAACATCAACTGATCTTCACTGTCCTATTAAACAATAGAAGAATTCAGGATATCTATAAACAGATAGATAGTGAGGGAATACTTAGCTAACATAAATTAATTCAAGTCTCCAGGTCCAGGTGAATTACACCCCTGAGTACTGAAGGAGCTAGCAGAAGAAATTGTTGAACCACTCTCCATAATCTTTAAAAAGTCTTTTTTGGTAGGTGTATATGCAAAGTGCACACGGAAGGCTGTCAATCAGTGGTGTGGGCGGAGTTGTACAGAGCCCAGCATTCAGAGAACTGGTGGATTGGTGGATCTGCAGCAGATAAAACAGATTTTATCAAAACTGACTAGAAAGTGACTCATTGCTGGAAATAGTATTACCGCCCCTTCATCCTGTTGTTTTCAGATGGGACAGTGAAAACCTGGTGACGCTTTCTCTGTAACAAACCTTTCTAACACAGTTGTGGCTATCGATAGCATATCTCCTGTAGGTGAGCATGCTACACATTCAGTACATATCTCTCCCTCTTTATCAAAGGAATCAGCACCATCATGTAGAACTTGTATTTTTCTGTTTTGTATCTAGGTAATTATTATTAGTAATATGGTATTCAGTTATCAAACAGGTAAAGTCTTTCCAAGACCCTCACACTTCACATATTCTGAAAAAAGAGAGGTAAGAAACCTCTGACAAACTCCACTAGGAGAGCAGTTAAAATTCTATAAGAACGTTCTTTTCATAATCCAATATGCCTGATATTTCTTTCTCCAAAATCTGCCAAAGGTGATAAAATGAGTACACCTCCATTCAGATTAGATAATTTGCTGGCTCTTCTCAGCCGTTTTTTATGTGTACGGATACTTTATTGTATTTATACATTCTCCATAAGAAAAGTTTTCTATTAAAATTAGTTCTAGCTTAACCTCTAGTCACACCAAAATACTTACACTATTAGTCGTGAGCGCACCTAGCTGTGGCACATATAGTTAACGCCTCGTCTCTCAATGCAACAAGGGAGGAGCGCCCATTTTACCTTTTATTCTTCAAGATAGGATTTACTATATCTACTAGTTATCCATAATAGGGCTTCCTACAATTGACAGAATTTACTAGGTTTTTGGAACCTAGTATGCTTTTTCAGTATGTACTAATGTATGAAAATATTCAGGACAACAATTTATGGCTTTATGTATAAAGCTAATATAATCGACAATGCTGTACAAAGAATGAAAGAACACACTCACATTGATCCATGCACCAGAAGGGCACTTGTGAGGTCATGGACTGATTTTGGACAAGAGGGCCTGGCTTGCAGTTTCCATTTTTGTTCATCCCAAAAGTGTTCGATATGGAACTTGCCTTGTGAATTAGGACACAGTCATGTTACAACAGAAAAGGACCTTCTGCAAACTGTTTCTACAAATTGGAAGCATCTAATTGTTCAGAATGTCTTGAAATTTTGACACATTAAAGAGGTTGTCTACTACTAAGACAACTCCTTCTCAATCTGAATATTTGCCACCATTAAAATAAAAACAGTTATACTCACCTAATAAGTAATCAAGAGAAAGTGAGAGCTGCGTCTGCTTTCTCATGTCCTCTTGATTACTTATATGTCTGAATGCGGAGACAGTGATGCCAGCGCTCATTGGGCGCAAGGCTCACATGACTTAACAACCTCACGTGAGCCCTGGAACGATGCTGACACAAGAGGTAAGTATAGGTATTTTTAGTTTAATGGGTGCAAGCAGCCAGATTTAGAAGGGATTGTTCTAGTAGTGGATAACCCCTTTAAACTGTCCCTTCACTGGAACTACAGGGCCTAGGCTAATCCATGAAAAACAACCGAATGGTAATATCCCTCCTCCACCAAGTTATACAGTTGGCTCAGTGCAGTCAGGTAGGTAACATTCTCCTTTAATTCGCCAAACTCAGATGTGTCCATCAATCTACCAGATAGAGAAGTGTGAACACATTTCCACTTTTCCATAGTGCAGGGTCGACATGTTTTAGACAACTTCATCCAGCATTTGGCAATGTGCTTGGTAATTTAAGGCTTGAATTAAGGCCTCCTTCACGCATCAGGTTTTCGCCGTCAGGCGCGATCCGGCGCTTTTGACAGAAACCGGATCCGGCGAAATGCAATGCCGGATCCGGTTTCCCCCCCATTGACTTGCATTTGCGCCGGATCGCGCCGGATGGCCATGCGTTTCATCCGGTTATCGCCGGATCCGGCAATGTGTCGCAATGTGTCGCGATCCGGCGTCTGGAAAAAACGTCTACTGTAACGTTTTTTGTCTCCGGCGAAAAAGCCGGACACGCCGGATCCGGCGCGTCCGGCTTTTTCACACAATGAAAGCCTATGAGCGCCGCCCGGTGGCCGGATCCGGTTTTTTGGTCTGAGCATGCTCAGTAGCTCTGCCCACAGGAGATATATAAAAGCAAGACAATGGGACCCTCAGCCACACCCAACATGCCACCCAAGACAGCAACCAGGCGCAGGAGAAGGCAGCAGACATCTGCAGCAGCAGCACCATCAGCAACACCCCAAATGGAGCAGCATGCTGAACGGGAGGGGAGTCCAGAAGCAGATGAGAGACGGTAATTATCAAATCCCCCATTCCTCCAAACTAGGGCCATGGAATATCAAGATATTCATTGGCCCTTTGTTTCTCTTTATTCAACAGCCGCCAAAGAGATGCAGCAGCAGCACCATCAGCAACACCCCAAATGGAGCAGCATGCTGAACGGGAGGGGAGTCCAGAAGCAGATGAGAGACGGTAATTATCAAATCCCCCATTCCTCCAAACTAGGGCCATGGAATATCAAGATATTCATTGGCCCTTTGTTTCTCTTTATTCAACAGCCGCCAAAGAGATGCAGCAGCAGCAGCAGCAGCAGAAATGGCATCACTGGCAGCAGCAATACCCACAGCCATGGAGTCTGGCCATCAACAGGACAGCACATCTTCTTCTGGGAGCCCTCCCTCGCATCGTCAGCGTTTGACGGTAAGTTTTTATTTCCAAAATCCATCATCTCTGTAATATATGTCTATTCATTGCCTTTTATTTCAAAACAGGAATCACAAGATGAAGAGGAGCTCCCAGAAGAAGAAGGAAGGGGTGGACAGACGCTTGGAGTGGGCTCACAATTCGTAAGTTTTTTGCATCAAACGCAGAAACACAACATCACACTACACACAACACATAGAAAACAATGTTCTGCAGACCACACACAGCAAACAAATGCCTACATCCAAACTCATAACATTTTTTGTTTTCTTCTCTAGTCTTCCCAATCTGGTGCTTGGCCAAGAGGTCCTCGCAGTGCCTCCCAGGGTCGTCGGCGACAGCAACGCGGCGGTCACCAGCGTGTAAGTATAAATATTTTTGCTTTGTTTTTTGGCACTTTTTATTTCATTTCATTTGTGGAGGCTAATTATGTTATTTTTGTCTTTTTCTTTAACAGCCTTCACAGCGTGCTCCCGACTCTGACGGTGAGGATGGAGGGATTGATGTGGACCGCCTCATCGATCTCGTCAGAGAAAGGGAGCCGCTCTGGAATATGGCTGACCGCCGCCACGCTGACCTGATCATTACCCGACGACTCTGGGAGGAAATCTGTTCTCTCCTTGTGGGCCGCTGGGAGGACCTCGAAGCTCGGGACCAGATTAAAGAGCGTAAGTATATACAGTAACGGTTGCTTGATGTAAACCAGTGTTTCCCGAACTCCAGTCCTCGTGGTCCCCACGGATCATGTGTTCAGGATTTCTATTTACTATTGAAATCCTGAAAACATGACCCCTGGGGACCATGAGGACTGGAGTTTGTGAAACACTGATGTTGTATACTAACCACTCCTTTCTCGTTTCAGGGAACAGAATTGTGAATCGGTGGCGGTCTGTGAGGGATCGTTTCAAGAAGGAGTTCAATAAAGAGATGCGGGCCCCGAGTGGATCTGGAGGACGCAGGAGCAAGTACAAGTACGCACAAGCCCTGTCGTTCCTCCGGGAAACAATGCTCACCAGAAGGTAAATATTACACACCACATGTGAAAAAGATGTAACTTTTTTTTTTCAGCCAGGGCCATACCATGTCAGTATTTTAATTGTTTTTTTTTCTCTTTATTCCACAGCACGGTGAGCAGCACTCGGGAGCCTGCACGATTGGACCCTTCTGAGGCGATCCCTGAGGAGACCGGCACCGAGGGACACTTCGACCGCCCCGGTACATCTGCACCTTCCCTGCCTTCCCACACATTCGACCCATCTGTCCCATCCAACAGCACAGGAGCATTGTGGCCGCCTACATTACATGAAGCTGCTGGTGAGGAGATCGCTTTCCCTTTACCCCACCCTTCTGCCCCTGCCGCCTCTAGTACACCTGCGGGTACTGGGCGGCAGCGGCAGAGGGGTCAGGAAAAGAGGTGAAGACACTTCTGCAAACCATGCATTCAGAAGCAAGATCTTCGCCAAACCACACCTTTTTCAGGTCTGTTGTGGAGCGCATGGAAACGCTCTCTCCTGCCCAGCAGATGCATGTAATGCATTCGTGCCACGGTGCTCTACAGCAGGTTACCTCCCAACCTCCACCTCCCACCACTGTAGTTCCTCCACCTGCACCCCCTCCAGCCACTTTCCATCCTCCCCCTCCTATTACATCTGCACCCCCTCCAGCCACTTTTCATCCTCCCCCTCCTACTACATACCAGCAACCTGCCCAGTACCAGCAACCTCCCCAGTACCAGCAACCTCCCCAGTACCAGTCATCTCCCCACTTCCAGCAACCTGCCCCGTACCAAACTCCTTCCCCGTACCAAACTCCTTCCCCGTACCAAACTCCTTCCCCATACAACTTTCCATCAACATCATCTGCTCCTACAGTCCCTGCCCAACCCTCCACTCCACCACCCACCACCTCTTCTGCTTCCCACATGTCCACCCATTCTGTAGTTTTTTCCACACCTTCACCTCTAACTGTTCCTTCCCCACCACGATCCCAGTCCTCTCTCCACACACCCAGTGTCGAAGTGTCCCGCAGCCCCTCCAGCAGTATTTCCACCCCACAATACACAGATTTGTAATGTGTGTTTTTTAATAAAAATGCCCATTGGGTTTAAAACCTTTATTAAAAAAGTTTTTTGCACTTTAAAAACATTTTACAAAAAAAAAAAAAAATTTTAAATAAAAGTTAAATTATCGTTTCACAATGGTTGTCTGTCTTTTCTTTCTGCGGCGAACTATGTTTAAAAAAAAGGTTAAATACAGGGTATTTCAAAGGTAAAAAGGTATTCAAAACCAGGTATAACTGTGGGTAAATTTTAGCTTTTTGCCACAGTTGTGTTCCTGGTTGTGTTTGAAGCAAAGTATTTCACCTAAAAAGTTGTGTTTATTGTTGGTGATTTCCTAACAATGTACACAACTTTTGTTAAAAGGTGAAATACTTTGCATAAAACACAACCAGGTACACACCTGTGGCCTAAAGCTAAAAATAGTAGACCATGACAAGATAGCCAACTTTGGTTGGCAAAGGTATATACTGTTGGTCCAGAAGGTACACAAGTTTGGTTAGGGCACAAATCTTTCACACTCTGTCATCCTGCCAGTGTACTCTGCCTTCAGGGGCCACAAGGGTCAATTTTAAAAACCGGATCCGGCGTAATCCGTCGAAAAAACGGATAGAAAAACGGATGAACCGGATGAGACGGATCCGGTTTTGTCTGTCAAGAACAAGACGGATCCGGCAGAAAACCGGATCCGGCACATCAGGTTTTACAAAACATTTGCCGGATCCGGCATTCCGGCACGACGCCGGATCGCGCCTGACGCCGAAAACCTGATGTGTGAAAGTAGCCTAAGTTGTTGACCATGTAAAACCTATGCCATGAAGCTCACAGCACAGTTTTGTTTGCAGAGGATATCTTTTAGAAAAACCCATTATTTCAGAAAAGGCAATGAGCACGGCTAGCAGCTGGATTTTATATACCTTTGGCAATGAGACTCATAGAGCCTGAATTCAATGATTAAAGGGAACCATTCAGTCGATTCATGCTGCCCAGACAAAAGGCAGCATGAATCAGAGTCTGACTACACTATTGCATCCAGGTATGCTTTTCTCAAATGTGCTCCGTTGTTTCAAAGAGAACATAATTCGAAAAAGCATTTTGCCTGCACCGCCACAGTTCATTGCCAGGTCTCTCCTTTGTGTACATCATGAGAGATCTGTCAATCAGCTAGAGCAATGTGGGGAGAAATCTGCAAAGAGCAGTGCCCAGACTAATCTCGCCTCTCCAAATAGTCCCCAGTCAGCATTTCAACCCGTGTTTTCTCTGAAATGCCAGAGCTTCAGACGAAATCATATGTAGCTGCTATTGTGCACTGCAAACCATGGGCAGCATGAATCAAGCTCCCTTTAAGAGGTGTGTCCCAATACTTCTGTCCATACATTGTATATACTGTATAAACGCTAGGACATCTCTGAGAACATAGCTAAATCTTTTCACACTATATTAAAGTGTGTAAGCAATATATGCACACAGCAGCCAGAGTGTTGTACATAGTATACCAACAAATAAACTGTGCTTTCTGCTAAGTCTACCACATCCAAACATTTCACTTAGCATTCAATTTTCATTCCCTTCTAGCATGGCATTACTTAGTATAAGAGATACTGTAGTTGTGTCACTTGATGTCAATAAAAGGTGTGAAAGCAGAATTGATAGAACAAATACAAACCTTTTATTTAACACTCCCTTTGTGTGACCATATGTCTACTACCTGATGTTTTACCAAAGATGTTCTTATACCTTGCATTATTGTTATTTTTGCTTCTCAGATAGGCAGAAAATATAAGATGTTGCACTTTGATTTGTTTTCTTTTTATATTAAAGCACTAATTTACATACATAGCTACAGTTGCAAACAAAATTCTTTAACCCCATTGCAAATTAGATCTTTGCCAAAATTTACAAGAACAATTTAAGAAGCACAACAGCTAATATAAGATAAAATGTCACTTTTATAGACTACTGCAGTCTCAGAATTATTCAATCCCTTTATGACAAGTAACTTTAGTACCTGGTAGAGCATCTTTGGCTGTAATGGGCGTTCCATAGAGCTACTGTTAGAAAGTTGTGGAAATTTGTGATAGATCGTGGGTGAGAGGTAGAAGTGATTGTGGGGATGTGGTGAGGAGGACCAGGATTTGGAGAGATATCACCAGCAGTGAGGAGGAGCAGAGAAAGTGTTAGTAGGTGGGAGCAGGAGAGGGCAGGAGGTGGCTGTCTGTTTTTGGAGACAGAGAATTTTATGTTAAGGAACAGCTTTAAGGAGGAGGAGATGGATGGGGAGGATGGAGGGAAAAATAACCAGTTCTTTCCTAGGGGTAGGGATTAGGGGAGTTAGCAGAATGTGGAGGTGAAAGTGAAAACAAACAGAAACGTTTACTGTGACTATGTATCCAGTTACCTTCAGTTCCCTTCTGGTTCAATTCTGGTCTAATTCATTAAAGTACATTTAAGGGCTGCACTTTGCAGACATATCGTTCACAATATATTTCAATTCTGGTCTAATTCATTAAAGTACATTTAAGGGCTGCACTTTGCAGACATATCGTTCACAATATATTTTTGCTAACAAATGCATTCAGGTGTGAAACAGAGGGGAGAGCCAGACATCTGCATCAGTCAGTTTTTTTCATGATAATGACCCCCAGTTCACTAATATTTTTGGGTTTGTGTACTGCAACAACCTTCTTCAAACCCTGTCAAAGATTTTCTAACAGGTTCAAGTCAAGTGACTGTGACAGCCACTCCTACATACTGTACATATACAGTTAAGTTCAGAAATATTAGGACAGTAATTGAATCTTTGTGATTTGGGCTCTGTATACCACTATTTTTTACTTAAAATTAATCAACTGAAATGCAATTGAAGTGCAGACTTTTAGGTTTAATTAAAGGGGTTGAACACAATATCCTGTGAAACATGAAGTCTGTAAGCCATGGACATCACCAAACATTGGGTTTCCTATTTTGTAATGTTTTGTCAGGTCTTTACTGCAGCTGACTTCAGTTGTTGTTTGCTTATGGGTCTTTCTGCCTTAAGTTTTGTCTTAAGGTACTGTCACACTTACCGATGTACCAGCGATCCCGACCAGCGATATGACGCAGTCAGGATCGCTGGTACATCGCTAAGTGGTCACTAGTGAGCTGCCACACAGGCAGATCTCGCCAGCGACATGGCTGGAGATGGGGGTCGCTACTTACCTGTCACACTAGGCGATCCTGCGTCCTCCCGCCCGGCTCCACGCTCGTCGCTCGTCTCTCCACAGGAAGCGCCGCAGGAAGCTGACAACAAGAAACGGTCCTGGATGTTCTCGCGTGATCAGCGATAACCAGCGGGGGAGCGGGTCATAGGTAAGTATCAGACACAGCGATGTCGCTAGCAATATCGCTATAACGTCACAAGTTATAGCGATATTGCTAGCGATATCGCTTAGTGTGACAGTACCTTTAAGCATTTGAAATCCATGTTTGATGAGGTAATTGACTAGGCCATTGCAGAATATTTCACTCCTTTCCTTTAAAAAACTCCTTGGTTCTTTTTGCAATATGTTTTTGGTCATTATCCATCTGTTCAGTGAACCTCTGTCCAATCATGCTTGCTGTATTTGGTTGAATCTGAGCAGAAAGTACAGCACTGTACACTTCAGAATTCATCTGGCTGCTTCTGTCTTTAGTCACATCACTAATAAACACTGACCCAGTGACAATGGAAGTCATGCATGGCCAAGCCTTCTTACTTCTTCTACCATGTTTTTTTCAAAGAGATGTTGTGCTTCGTATCATGAGCCATTCCAAGCCTTCTCCATATGTTCTTCTTTCCATTATTTTGGTACAAGTTTATATTAGTTTCATCTACCCAAATAATGTTTTTTCTAGAACTAGGCAGGCTTTTTCAGATGTTTTTGGCCTACCTACTTTTAAGGCTGACCCGTGGAAGCGTTAGTCGGCGCGAAACGTCCGTCGTCAAGTTTCTGCCCACTCCTGTCCTCACTACCCCGGCCAACATGCCTTTTTATTGCTAATAAAGAGCGGAATTTCTACTAAAGACCGGTGAGTGCTATCTGCTTCTCTTGGTGGATTTATCTTGAATATGTTTAGGTAAACAACTAAATAGCCAAAACTGGTGTAACTGTATAAATATTTTGGGACCTAACTGTGCACACAAATGCTTTCTAGCGCATTGCATATTGTATTGGTAATATTGTCTCTGCTGATGAATTGAAAACCAAATAGGGGGGAAATTTGAATTTCTGCAGATATTCTAGTTTATTGCTGAATTGCTCCAGCTGCTTCCTATTCTATAATATTGCAATTTCAGCTATATAACACAGATTTACACACAAAAAAAATTTCAGATGCCAAGGTTTTTTAAATGGATTTAAGGGTATAATTGAACAATTACAATAGTTTCGCTGAACTGGCTTTGAGATAATTCATTCATGAAAACAATGCATTCCTCAATGCAACGTGTGTGTGATAACAAATGCAATAGCTTTTAGTCTTTTGAGTCTTTATCTTTACCATTGTCTTAAGTAATGAAATATTCCATATAATTATTTTGTATTTCAATTTGTAGGCTGACAAAGCTATACAAGTTACTTTTTAAAGCCAGAATTCTACTGCAATTAATTAACTATTAAATATCTCAGAAATCAATCAGGCAAAACCGGTCATATTCTTAATCAACACCAAAAATATAAATCTGTTAAGATATTGTTGGCACCAAAATCACTAAATACCAGTGTAATGTATTATTGGTTTCGAAAAACCAAATATACATATGTAAGATAAAAAATAATCTTCAACATAGTGTCAGCCTCCATGTACATGGCAGAACAGTATGAAAAAAGTTTACAAGGCAGCTCACAAAGTAAACAGATATGGACAGTGGATGTGCCTCTGTTTGACACTGTATAATGGCAGTGATTCTGCCTTAGGAGATATGGGGAACTCTAGAGGAGAATTTCTTCATAAAATGGTGTCTTATAGATATACAGATCATTCCACAATTTTTTTTTCTTGAATTCTAATGTAATATGAAAACAGATGCATGGCTCCAAATTAAACCTGAGGCATAGGAAATGTATAATATACCACCATAGATTACTTAATTAAAGAGTAACTAAACTTTTTGTGATTTTTTTTTTCATTCATTTTATCCAGCATGGGAAGTTTGGAAACTTTTGCAAATCTCTTTAATAGGGAAATTGTCTTTGCGCCTGTAACAAAAAAAATTGCATGCAAGTGGTTTCCAAACCTTTATTTTTCATCAGTCTAGATACCGGGTTTTAGCTGCATTAATATCAGAACATGCTCATTCAGAGCACAGATGATGGCAATGAAAAGTTCAGCTCAGAACCTGAGCCTCACTAACTTTGGAGATAAGCTTCTATAGGAGATGGATCTGAGAAGCTGAACACATTGAGGAAGAGACAGGTGCTGCTGACCCTTTTACTGCCATCATCAGTACTCCAGGCAGATACAGTAGACTATGGATAAGCAGAGGGTTGGAAGTCACTTATATGAAAAAATATATATATTATATTAATGAAGGCAAATCTCTTAAAAAAGTGATTTACAAAGTTTCATAAGTTTCTGTGCTGAACAAAGTTCTAAAAAAAAAAATTAGAGACTGGACATAGATCCATGAATGCTTTAGAAGAAGACTAGTCCTGGGCATGTGATGATCCCACTATGTACACAGCTAATTACGGTAATGTCCTGCATGTTCACCAAATGACTAGAACAGATTTAAACAATTAAAATTCTTATTGAGATTATATATACAGTATATATATATATTAATTAATTATTTAGAAGGACTGCCAATTAATAACTAAACTGATGTATTCTAGCGATATCCAGACATAAGAAGACTGGAGAATTTACCAAGCGCCACACATGCCAGCAGTGAATGAGTGGCTTTGTTTTAAGCCACGTGTTGGCATAAAGATGGACAGCAGCTGAGGTGTCTCTAAAAGCAAAGTTAATCTCAATGTTAACGAAAACAGCCTTTGTAAAATATATGCAGTACCTGAACAGTATTTTGCATCAGGGGCTAATGTGTCCACAATATGAAGACTATTTGTAAGCCAGATACTTCCTCCACACCTGACAGATAGATCAATAACCGTTTCCAGTTTCCAGATAGCTTTCTGGATCTGTGTCCAAGGTCTCACAGACTACTGATGAAGCATAAGAGTTTAAAAAATGAAGGGAATTACAAAGCACTGGGTGATTTTTCATGCACTTTGTAAATGCCATTGCGAATCCATAGCTTATGGACAGCAGTTGTTTAAAAATATATCAACATGCTTTTAGCCAATAGGTTACATCCTATGGAATGGCCTTATAGAATGCAGCTTGGTAGAGATGAAAAAAAGATGGAGTGACCTTGAGCATGATGATTACTAGCTGTTCTTCTATAATTTCCATTATTATTATTATTATTAATAAATAAAAAAGGTAAAATATACAGTACTATTGACACAATAACCATAATAGCCATGTTGCATTTTATCTTTTTATTTTTCCTCATCTGCAATATATACCACAATAGTAGGCATGATAGTGGACTTACCTTATAACCAAAATTCTCTGCAAATAATTTTTTGTAAAATTTGCACGTTTCACCCCTTTCTCCCCCAAGGTGGTTTGCACATTATTGACAGGCCAATTTTTACCATTCTGACTACTGTAACGTTATGAGGTAATAACTCTAGAATACTGATTCTGAAATTGTTTTTTCATGACATATTGTACTTCATGACAGTGGTAAAATGTCTTCTTTTTTTTTGTGAAAAAAAAATGAAATATGTCAAATTCTTTCAAATACTTATGAACTTAAATGAGAGCGATGTCTCGCATTTCTGTTAGGAAGTTATAAGAGTTAAAAGTTGACCAGCAATCGCTACTTTTTCCATCAAAATTTACAAAACCATTTTTTTTGGAAATGACTTTGAGGGGTCTATATGATAGAAAATACAAAAAAGTGACACTATTCTAAAAACTGCAACTCTAAAGGTGCTCAAAACCAGATTCAAGAAGTTTATTAACCCTTCAGGTGCTTCACATGAATTTTTGGAATGTGAAAAAAACGAATTTTTTTTCACAACAAATTTAGTGTAGACCCAATTTTTTTTATTTTCACAAGAGTAACAGGAAAAATGAGCCTCAAAATTTTTTGTGCAATTTGTCCTGAGTATGCTGATACCCCATATGTTGGGAAAACCACTGTTTGGGTGCACTGCAAAGCACAGAAGGGAAGGAGCGCCATTTGACTTTTTGAATGCAACATTTTCTGGAACAATTAGCATATGCCAGGTTGCATTTGGAAAGCCCCTGATGTGCTTAAACAGTAGAAACCACCGCAAATGACACCATATTGGAAATTAGACCCCTCAGAGAACTTAGAGATCTAGATGTGTATTGAGCACCTTCAAACCCCAGGTGCTTCACAGAAATTTATAACGTTGAGCCGTGAAAATAAAAACATCACATCTTTCCCATAAAAATGATTTTAGCTCCAAATGTTGCATTTTAGAAAGGGTAACTGGAGAAATTGCACCACACAATTTATAGTGCAATTTCTCCTGAGCATGCCGATACCCTGTATGTGAGGGAAAACCACCGTTTGGATGCACAGCAGAGCTTTTAAGGGAAGGAGTGCCATTTGACTTTTGACTTTTGAATGTGAAATTTGCTGGAATAAATAACGGACGCCAAGTCACATTTGGAGTGCTCCTGCTGTGCCTAAACAGTGGAAACCCCACACAAGTGACACCATTATGGAAACTAGACCCCTCAGTGAACTGCTCTATATGTGTGGTGAGCACATTGAACCCTTAGGTGCTTCACAAAAGTTTATAACGTTGAGCTGCGAAAATGAAAAAAATCAAATTTTCCCCACAAATGTTTTAGCCCCAAAACAGGGGCATTGCACCATATAATTTGTAGTGCAATTTCCCCTGAGTATGCTGATACCCCATATGTGGTAAAAATGTACTGTTTGGGTGTACGGCAGGGCTCGGAAGGGAAGGAGCGTCATTTGACTTTTTGAATGTAAAATTTGCTGCAATCATTAGTGGACGCGATGTCCCATTTGGAGAGCTGTTTCCTAATGCCGTGAAAATTAAAAAAAAAAATCACATTTTCCCCACAAAAATTGTATTTTGGCCCCAATTTTTTCATTTTCATAAGGGTAACAGGAGAAATTACACCATATAATTTGTTGTGCAACTTCTACTGAGTATGCCGATATCCCATATGTGAAAGAATACTACTTTTGAGGCACAGTGCAAAGCTCAGAAGGGAAAAGGCGCCATATTGGACTTCATAGTTTGCTGGAATGGTTTGAGGATGCCATGCCACATTGGCAGAGCCCATGAGGTGCCAGAACAACAGAAACACCCCATATGTGAACTAATTTTACAAACTACACTCCCCAATGAATTCATCTAGTGGTGCAGTGATCATATTGACACCACCTGTGCCTCTCAGAATTTTATACCAATGAGTGGTGAAGAAAGAATAAATTACATTTTTACCACAAAATGTTGTTATAGCCGCAAGTTTTTTATTTTTCTAAGGATTATTCGGACATTTTTTTTACAACAAACTGAGGTTCATTTTTTCCTCAGTCCGTCAATACCCTACATGTAATCAGGAAATATTTTTCAGGCACAGCGCAAAGCTCAGAAGGGAAGGAGTGCCATACTATAGTGCAGATTTTACTGTTATGGTTTTCGGGTGCCATGACCCATTGAGAGAGCCCCTGAGTTGCCAGAACCCCCCATAAATGACCCTATTTTACAAACTACACCTCTCAACAAATTCATCTAGCGGTGCAGTGATCATATTTACACCATGGGTGTGTCATAGAATTTTATACCATTGTGCAGTGAAGAAAAAATAACTACGGTTTTACCACCAAAATGTTTTAGCACCAGATTTTACATTTTCACAAAGAAGAGGCTAAAATGGCACCATAATTTATCCCACAATTTGCACAGAACGTGGCAATACCCAATATGTGGCTGTACAGTACTGCTTAGCCATATGGAGATAATTGAAGGACAGAGTGCTATTTGCCTCTTGAGTGCAGATTTTCCTAGAATAGTTTGTAGACTCCTTATACAGAGCCCCTAATTGCTAGAAGAGCAGAATCCCCCCTCAAGTGACCCCATTTTGGAAATTACACCCCTTTAGGAATTTATCTACATTTGTAGTGACGATTTTGAATCCATGGGTGTTTTCCAGAAACAAGCAGCAATGTATGTTGCCGAGTGAAAATTGTGAACTGCCATTTTAGTGACCAATACATTGTAGTCACCAGTACGATGTGCCCAGCTCATGCTTTTGGAAACCCGGGTGTAAGCGTTCAGCGCAGAGCGTAGGATTAATTTGAGAATAGCCTTACTGCGATCTTTGGGAGGCAGAATGAAAAATGTCAACAGCAGGTGAAGAATTGGTTTTATTTTTTTTGCTCCATTCTTCGTGCGGTATAAATGATTAGGCGACTTTATTCTTTGGGTCGATGCGATTACAGCGATACCAAAATGCATTTTTTTTTATGTTTGGCTGCAGTCATACACTAAAAAATTCCTTTTATTGCAAAAACTAATTTTTGCATCACCATATTTTGAGAGCACTAGTTTTTCCATATTGCATCCCACAGAGTCATGTTGGGGCTAGTTTTCTGCAGGAGGAGTTGATGTTTTTATTGGTACCATTTTCAGACACAATACATTTTTTGACTGCTTTTCATTCTGATTTTTGGGTGGCAGAATGAACAAAAACCAGCAATTCAGGAATTTTTTTTGGGAGGGGACGGGTTTATGTTGTTCTGAGTGTGGTAAAATTGATATGCAGTTTTATTCTTCGGGTCAGCATGATTACAGCAATACCACACTTACTGTATATACTTCGTGTATAAGCTGAGATTTTCAGCACTTTTTTTGTGCTGAAAACGCCCCCCCCCCCCCCTCTGCTTATTCACGACTCATTGTCCAGAAAGCCGGTGGGGGAGGGAGAGCAGCAGAGCGTCTGTGGCACAGTGATAGCTGCAGCTGTAGCTGCCGGCTTCAAGAAGACGTTATGGGCAGCACAGTGGCTCAGTGGATAGCACTGCAGCACTGGAGTCCTGGGTTCTAATCCCACCAAGGACAACATCTGCAAGGAGTTTGTATGTTCTCCCCGTGTTTGCGTGGGTTTCCATGGAATTGTAGAGTTGGAAGGAACCACCTGGGCCATCTGGTCCAACCCCCTGCTCAAAGCAGGATTCGCTAAATCATCCGAGTCAGATGTCTGTCCAGCCTCTGTTTGAAGAGGCTCTGTTTGTTTCCAATGTGGGCAAACTGTAAAGCGCTGTGGACTATGTTAGCGCTATATAAAAATAAAGATTATTAATATACTCACCCTCCTCGCTCCCTCGCTCCCTCGCTGCATCTGCATCTCTGTCCCAGTGCAAGCAGCTCTTCCTCTGTGCTTAGCAGTCACATGGTACAGCTCATAAACCCCTTAATGTCCAATGACGGACTCAGTCCGTAATCAGACATCTCCCCTGCTTTGATGAGGGCTCCGGCGCTGAGCCCTCATCAAAGCCGGGACATGTCAGCTGTTATGAACATGTGCCCGCAATAGGCGCGAGTGGAATCGCCGTCCGCTCGCACATATTAACTAGTTAAATCCCGCTGTCAAAGCTGACAGCGAGCATTTAAATAGCATTTCAGGACGCCGGGCCGGAAATGACCTAATCGCCGACCCCCGTCACGTGATCGGGGGTCGGCGTCATGTTGCCTGGACAACCAGAGGTCTCTATGAGACCTCTATGGTTGTTCCAGGCATATGGCTTTCAGCTCCACCCGGTGGTCGGCGCTGAAAGCACAGCAGTAAATCTGCTACATATGGGCGATCTGCAGAGCCGATCGGGTTGCGCATGTTTCTAGCCTCCTATGGAGGCTATTGAAGCATGCCAAAAGTAAAAAAAAAATGTTTAAAAATAAAAAAAATAAAAGAACCTAAAAGTTCAAATCACCCCCCTTTCGCCCCAATCAAAATAAAACAGTAAAAAAAAATCCCACATACACATATTAGGTATCGCCGCGTTCAGAATCGCCCGATCTATCAATAAAAAAAGCATTAACCCGATCGCTAAATGGCGTAGCGAGAAAAAAATTCAAAACGCCAGAATTACGTTTTTTTGGTCGCCAAGACATTGCATTAAAATGCAATAACGGGCAATCAAAAGAACGTATCTGCACAAAAGTGGTATCATTAAAAACGTCAGCCCGGCATGGAAAAAATAAGCCTTCATCCGACCCCAGATCATGAATAATGGAGACGCTACGGGTCTCGGAAAATTGCGCAAGTTTTTTTTTTTTTTTTTTTTTTTTTTTTAGCAAACTTTAGAATTTTTTTTCACCACTTAGATAAAAGAGGACATAGACATGTTTGGTGTCTATGAACTCGTAATGACCTGGAGAATTATAATGGCAGGTCAGATTTAGCATCTAGTGAACCTAGCAAAAAAGCCAAGCAAAAAACAAGTGTGGGATTGCACTTTTTTTTGCAATTTCACCGCAATTGGAATTTTTTTCCCGTTTTCGAGTACACGATATGGTAAAACCAATGGTGTCATTTAAAAGTACAACTCGTCCCGCAAAAAATAAGCCCTCACATGGCCATATAGACCAGGTCCATCACTGGAAACAATGTACCCCAAAAAGCTAATTTTCTGTACCGCAAACTCGCATTTCTCCAGTTTAGCAAAGAGTGTGTTTTCTCTCAGAATCTTCAGAACCTCGCAGACTCTCTGCCAATGCAACTCCAGAGTGAGTGAGTACATCAAAATATCATCCAAATAAACAAAAACACTCCTAACGATCAACGGCCTCAGAATGTCGATGTTGAAATTTTGAAAGAACGCCGGAGGATTTGTAAGGCCGAAAGGCATTACCAGACACTCTAAATGACCTATTGGGGGTATTAAAGCCTGCCTTCCATTCATCTCCTTCTTTAATTCACAGTAAATTATATGCCCCACGGAGATCAATCTTAGGGCCCCGTCACACATAGCAATCTCGCTAGCGAGATCGCTGCTGAGTCACAACTTTTGTGACACAACAGCGATCTCACCACTGAGATCGCTGTGTGTGACAGCGATCAGCGACCGGCACCCCTGCTGGTAACGCTGATCGCTGCAAGAAACCTCTGGACATTTTTTTCGTCGCTGATCTCACACTGGCCAGCACGCATCGCTGCGTGTGACAGGCGGGAGACCAGCGATCAGGTGTAAAATAATAAAAAAATAAAAAATATTGTTATTCTCACCTTCCGGCGTCCCGCGCAGTCTTTCCGCCTCTTTCCACGCTCCCGGTCCCAGTAATCCTTTGCAAGAATGACCGCGAGACTTCGCGATCCCGCGAGAACGGACATCATTGCGGTAATTCTCGCAAAGGATTACTGGGACCGGAGCGTGGAGAGAGGCAGGAATGCTGCGCGGGACGTCGGAAGGTAAGAATAGCAATATTTTTTATTTTAATTCTATTTTTGACATGAATATTTCATCAGCGCTAACGAACACAGCGATGCCGCGCGCGCGGCGTCGCTGTTCTAATCGCTGGTGAAGCTGTCTGACAGCTCACCAGTGATCACATAGCGACTTACCAGCGATCCTGACACGTTGATATCGTTGTCAGGATCGCTGGTAAGTCTCTATGTGTGACTCCAGCTTTAGAGAATCACTTGGCTCCAACTAGCTGGTTAAACAAATCCGGAATTAGCAGCAAGGGGTAAGGATTGCGTACAGTGATCTTGTTAATCTCCCTGAAATCCAAACATGGCCTAAGACCCCCATCTTTCTTTTTGACAAAAAAGAATCCCACAGCCACAGGGGACTTGGAGGATCTTATATGACCTGCAGCAAGACTAGTCTGCAGGTATTCCTTTAAGGCCTCCCTCTCGGGGATCATCATATATTAACCCCATAACAGAAAAAAACGCTTCTACTGACATCAAACAAGGGTCATCTGGATGCAATGAAAATGCCCAAACTTGCGGCTCCCCTTGCAATAAGGACATAATAATCACCACACGTTGTAACTCAGCCCCTGAAGACCTGGGTCTAAGCCAAAAATAAAGTAAACATGCATTTTTGAACAAAAAAAAATTCCTGCCGTTTACCAGAAAAAAATTCAGGCAAACTCACCTTAGGCTCTTCAGGGCAGACCCTGGGCAATTACTCACGTGCTGTTGTAAACTGGCAACTTCCAAAGTTAACCGTTGCAGGCGTTGACCAAGATCTTGAATGCTGTTCATATTGCAGAAATCCGTGATCTTTTTTTTGCTTTTAACTTTCTCGGGCTGGACAAACTGTTACGGTACTGCAACACAGGACTAGGGTAGGCGGGGGAAAACTGACCCTGCACTGCGACTAGGCTGATACCATACGATGGAGTGTGCGACCCATTCCTAGCAAACAGACCCACCGACGATCCTAGGTTAATCTCAAGCGAAGACCTATAGATTGGAGGAAGGGGGTCCCTGAAAGATCTAAGGACTGGGTACAAAAACGGGTCACCTACTAATAGAAAACAAAGAGAAGGCTGCAGAAACAAACTGAAAACAGAAACTAAGACTAGCAGAACCAGAGGTCCCAGCACTGCACTGAATAAACACACAGAAGGCAAAGCAAAGCTCCAAGCCAGACTCCAAGCGGATTAACACTGTTGTCCAGCAAGGAATGGGAGACAGGTGCAGGTTAATAATGGGTGATACAATTACCTGACCCAAGACAAACCCAGCACCAGGGGAAAAAGACCGACAGCCAGAACACTACAAGAAAATGGCGGATAGTCACAAACTGAACAGATTATAACAATAAAAGTGTGTTGTGTCAACAGGGAATAAACTAGTTTTATTAATTTATAAATGTGTGGTACGCTTTGAAACAATCCTTAATGCAAAGGCCAGGATTCACAGGGTAGGTTTCACAATAGTAAGTTGTGTCTTTTCGGATTCCCCTCTTGGAGCATACTCTGCCCTGTCCTCGCTGTTTGGGGAACCTGGCCTGGGAAATGTTGACCTGGGACAATACAGGCACTATCAGATTCAGACATACTTGGACCCTCACCTCCCTGAGTGCCAAACATTAGGGCCTTGGTTACTACCTCCAGAAACTGAAGGAAGGACACGGTATTGCCTGCAGATCAGAACAGCACAAAAGCATTGTACAGTGCCATCTGTACAATGTGCACGGCCAATTTTTTGTACCATACTTTGGCTTTTAGCATGGCACTGTATGGTTGGAGGATCTGATCTGAGAGATCTTCACCCCCCAGTTTGCCCGTTGTAATCCAAGATACAATCAGACTTTGGGACTTTTGTTGTGGTCCCACGAACAGTGACAAGGGAGCTGTTTTCACGGTGTGTGGTGGTCAAGATAAGGACATTCCTTTTGTCCTTATACTTGACCACCAGTATGTTGTCGCTGCATTGGGCTCTGCTTTCACCTTTTCTCAGCGTTTGCCCAATTAGTGGCTTAGGGAGGCCTCGCTGATTTTATTCGCATGGTGCCACATGCAGCTGCAGAGAGGTTCTTGAAGAGCGGGATGCTGGTGTAAAAGTTATCAATGTAGAGGTGATTACCCTTATCCAGCCGTGGGTGCAGCAATTCACACACAATTTTCCCACTTACCCCAGGACAGGGGGGTATAAAGGGGGGTTAATCTGGGTGTCCTTCCATTCATAGACCCTAAATCTGTGGGTGTACCCTGAGGTACTCTTGCACAGTTTGTACAGCTTTATTCCGTACCAGGACCTCTTACTGGGCAGGTATTATCGGAATTTTAGCCTCCCTTTGAAGAGAACGAGAGATACATCAACAGCGATGTCCCTCTGGGGTGTGTACGCCTCAGCAAATTATCTGCTGAAGTGTTCAACCACTGGCTGAATTTTATATAGACCATCAAAGTTTAGATCGTCTCGGGGAGGACACTGCATTACCACTATAATACAAAAATTTATGGATCACTTCACTTTCTTGTAATGGCCATGCCGAATACCGGTGTACTGTAGAGAATATCGGTACTCCAGTATTGCAGAAGCTCTGGGGGGTTTTTTATTATGCCCATATGCAGCACAATTCCCCAATATGTCATCACCTCTGCTGCAGTTACAGGGGTCCATCTGGCATATGATGATGTGGGATTTTTTGTGAAAAATTGTCGGGCATACATGTTTGTCTGGGCCGCCATAAGATTTACTATTTCACCACTGAAAAAGAATTTGAAGAAGTTAATTTCAATGAAGCTAGTGGTGTCAAACTGGATTCCTGAGTTCCAGGCAAAATCCGGAATGATAATTTTCAGGGGGTGCAATCCATATGAGATCGATTGCTGCAGGAGTTGCCTGGGTCCTAGGGCACCTTGTTGGGGGTCCTTCCTCACTAGATGAGGAGGAGGAGGAATAAAGGAAAGTGGGATCTTCCTCACTGGCTGAATCTATATCGGACGCAAGGATGGCGTAAGCCTCCTCTGGTGAATAGCGTCTTGACGAATGGGCCAATTTTATTTTTTTTGCACAGACCCCAGGGATATGTGTGGAAGTGGTGCTTTTACACATGTAATATGTGGTGTGGGGCTTGTGTAATAGGGGACAATTTATTAGAAAAAAACAGAGAAAAAAAGTAGAGAGATAAAATGTAGAAAAGAAAAAAATGAAAAGAAAAATCAGATGTAAAAAAAAGTTTGTATTAAAAAAATAGGCGTGCACTACACTAATGCCCCCCCTATAAATTTATCAGATGCAAATAATTCTTTTTTACAAAAGAAAAATGAACACCACCAACAGTGTGACGTACGCTCCCATAATGCACTGCCTAAAAATTTATTCGACGCAGCTAATTTTTTTTTTTGCAAAAGAAAAACGAACGCCACCAAAAATGTGACGCACACTCCCCTAATGCACTAGCTAAAATTTTACTTGGCGTAACTAATTTTTTTTTGCAAAAGAAAAACGAACGCCACCAACAATGTGACGTACGCTCCCCTAATGCACTAGAGAATTTCCAGAGATAGCAGTTTTCTTTTTATGCAGAAAAAAAATGCTACCTCCCTACCTATAAAACTACTCTATAAGTTTTTTTTCCACTAAAGCAAGATCGGACGTCACCAAACACTGATGCCAGCTATACCTAACACACTACCTATAAAACTACTCAGTGCAATTTTTTTTACTATAAAAGAAGATCGGTCGTCACTAACACTGTGACGCCGGCTATGCTACCTAACTAAGTCTACAACTACACTGTACTAACTACTATTATTATTTTTTTCTAAAAAAAAATCGGACGTCGCTTAGACTGCAATGTCCGCTACGCTAACTAGCTAAAAAATTCCCGTGGTGCAATCTCTGATCAGCAGCGATACTGATCAGAGCGCTGCGGACACAGGAAGAGCACGAGTGCTCTGCGCAGGATGCCGAGCACAGCAAACAAAAAGCGCAATAACAATTTAATTGGAGGAGGAGGGGAGATCACCATGATGTAGGATCAGAGTACCTGATTACAGGGATGTGCCATTTACTAGACTTTGTTTTGCTGTTTCTATATAATCAGAATTTTATCAGCAGAGGACTATCATTACAAGACAACTTAGTATATGCAGGGTAGTCCGACTTCGCCTCCGGCAATGTTTGGCAGCTCTCTCTCACTATACAATATACACAGAAAGCTGTGGTGTGGGCAGGGTTATACACAGGTTAGCAACTGAGTTCTGTTCAACCTGCAGCAGAGAAAACAGTGACTGTATATTAACTGCTGCACCCAGTATACTAAGTGTAACATTGCTGGAATCAGGGTCTTTGTCCCTACCTTATGGTGCTGCCATATTATATAGCAAAAATCTGCTTACAGATTCCCTTTAATATGTTTGATTGTGCGCATTCAATTATCATATGATTGATTTTGAAAAGATTCGGGTATTTTGCTTCTTGCACATACAGCTCTGTGCTCCTCAGTTATTTTGTAGGTTTTTTTTGTGAGTCAAGCAAGGTAGCAGTTTCAGATGGAAAATGTTTATGTATTAGAAATCGCACTTTTAAATTGTGCAAGGAGAGCAGTTCTAAATGTCAGAAAGTATAGACGTGCTTGTAATCTAGTATTCTCAAATACTGCTGAAAGTCAAAACTGTTTATTATGTATGGCTGATGATAGTAAGAGTCACAATAAAAATTTTCTATTATTTACTTTTAATTCCTATACAGATTCATATACATTTCTACAGACTTTATCTCAGTATACTATTGCGCAAAGCCACAGAATCATGTTTTCAGCCAAAACAGTCAAATCAGAGGGAAAATGTTAGACAAGCTTTCTGACAGACGAGTCATTAGAGCATGTGGGATGTCAGGAATTAAGTTTATGCGGGCACGCCCTGTCTTAATGCTCCAATTAGTGGTGATGAATAAGTCAAAATAAGCATACATTCATTGCCCTTAAGAAATGCAAGTATTTGAATGATTTAGGGAAAACCGAGGATAGGAGTTGTGTATATGTTCAGAATAGAAATTAGTGCCTTTGCATCGTTTTTTTGCCTAGTTTTGTGGGTTTTGTACCTTTTCTGTTTGAACTCAATTCATTATTCCATGTGCACCTTTTTTAAAGGGAACCTATCACGTGAAAATAAAAGCTATTAACCTGCAAATATGGGGTTAATCTGCAGGTTAATAGCATTCTGAAACAGCCCGCACTAGGACCCTGCTGCCTGGACGAAATTAACTGTATTCCTCCTCTTTCATGAAAATTACTGTATGTTCACCCAATAATATATATGGACAAGGGCTGTCCTAGTGTGATAATGCCTTTAACCCCTTAACGACCAGGGGTGTTTCAGTTTTTTAATTTTTGTTATTTGCTCCCCTTCTTCCAATAGCCATAACTTTTTTTTTTAATTTTTTAGGTCAGTATGGCCAGTCAACCTGTTTTTTTGAGGGACAAGTTGTACTTTTGAACAACACCATTGGTTTTAACATATCATGTACTGCAAAATGGGAAAAAAAATTCCAAGTGTGGTAAAATTGCAAAAAAAGTACAATTCCACAGTTGTTTTTTTTTCTTTACCTTGTTCAATAAATGCTAAATCGGATCTGTCATTATGATTTTCCAGGTCATTACGTGTTCACAGACACCAAACATGTTGGTTCTTTTTAATGTAAGTGGTGAAAAAAATATTCCAAAATTTGCTTTAAAAAAAGCGCCATTTCTGAGATCTGTAGCTTCTCCATTTTTCGTGATCTTGGGCTGGGTGAGGGCTTATTTTTTGCATGCCACGCTAATGATTTTATTGATATCATGTTGGTGCAGATACGATCTTTTGATCCCCCGTTATTGCATTTTATTGCAATTTAGCAGCAACCAAAAAAACCTAATTCAGGCACTTTTAATTTTTTTCTTGTTACGCCGTTTAGCGATCGGGTTAATTTTTTTTTATATTGATAGATCGGGCGATTCTGAATGTGGCTATACCAAATATTTACATGTTTGATTTTATTTATTGTTTTATTTTGAATGGAGCAAAAGGGGGGTGATTTGAACTTTTTATAATTTTTTTTAAAAATTTATATTATTAAAAACTTTTTTTTAACTTTTTGCATGCTCCAATAGTCTCCATGGGAGACTAGAAGCTGAAGTACTCTAATCGCCTCTGCTACACACAGGCAATGATCAGATCGCCTGTGTGTAGCAGAAATGCTCACTTACTATGAGTGCTGACCACAGAGTGGCACTCATAGCAAATCTGGCAATGACAACCATAGAGGTCTGCTGCAGACCGCTGGCTGGCATGCCAATGCATCGGTTACCCGTGATCATGTGATGGGGTCACCGATGGACGGGATTTATGATGTGCTTCCAGTAAGTGCGAGTTAAATGCCGCTGTCAGAGATTGACAGTGGCATTTAATTAGTTAGCAGCCACGGATGGATCGTGATTCCACCTGCGGCTGTTGTGGGCACATGTCAGCTATATAGATCAGCTGTCATGTGCTAGCCCGCACCAAACAGGGGGAGTCCGACATGCGCGTACTATTACGCCTAACATCGGAAAGGGGTTAATGGTGATGATGGCTGCAGAAATAATATTCATACACATAGTAATGTAACGTGGCAGTAGTTGGCAGCTACAATGCAGTGATGTCATTTTGAATGACTTGTCATTGCAACCAGTGGTGGGCACCAATAGAGATCAGTAAAGGAAGGCGAGAGCAGAATTTAAAGGTAAGTATATTTGGAGAAATGTTAAAGGCTTTATGTATTCTAAAAACTCCTTTCTCTAGTCACCTTCCACGACAGCCATATCGGAGGATGTCTCCCCGCCCTAATGGGGGACAGGAAATGCACAAGAGGTTGAATAACCCTCCCCTTCCTGCTATCTCCAGTGTTTTTCCTGTCCCCTATGGGGCATGAAGAGGTCCTGATAGTGCTGCCGTGGTCAGCGACCGGAGGCACTACAACATCAGATTCTGTAACGCCGGGCAGTCAACGGTCTGGGGCTCTGCTCTCCTCCGTAGGAAGGCTGCTCCCGTCTCCACTTTGGTGGTACTCGAGACCCTTGCCCGCCCCTCCTACGCCCCCTCAGCAGGGTAATGCGGGGCCGTGCTGTGCGGCCGGGGTCCTCCTGGAGCTCCCCGGCGTCCCCTTCCCCATGTGGCATGCGATCCGGGTGCGCACGTGCACACCGGAGGTGGCGTCGAGACTGGTGCCAAACTTCCGGCTTGCTTTCCACCTGCGTACCAGGTGGGAATGCATGCGGCGCGGCCTGCAGTTACTGGACTGGGGGCCCGGTCCGGGGCCCCAGCCACCGGCCCTTTTTGGCTGAGCGTGGCTGCTCTCATCAAAGACCAGCAGCTCTGCATAGACGATGTATAATGTACAGAGCAGCCCTCCCTAGTGGACAGTATAAAACCTCTCATCGGACAAGAAGTCCAATCTTCTATGAAGACATTTTCCCAGCCACAGCCCCCTCCTGCTATGAGGAAATCGGCACGTGGAATCTGACTGACTCGGGTGAATTTGATACCTCTAACTCAGAGGATGCTTGGGAAAATGAGGTTTCCACTTCCACCCTCAGATCTGGGAATACTATTTCTCTTCCGAAGGTGCCTCCAGCCATTCGAGGCTGAGCATTACATTCGTCACGGCCGCTAAGCAGCTTGAGGCTGGGCCGGGACGGGAATGAGAGACCAGATTAGTTAGTACGGGAGGAGGAAGTGGAATTCTCTATATAAGATGAGATGTTTGGAGAGGCTGAAGCCTTCACGGCTGGTAATGGGCCTCTCCCGAGAGAGACTTGGCGTCACCTCAGAATTGAGGAATCCATTTTTCCCTTGGACGGAGATGGCTCCTTATGGGAAGTCCCTAAAGTGGACGTGCAGGAGAGCGGCTCTTCCATTTAAGGGCAACTCTCAATGGCAAGCTTGCTCAGGAAATCCTGGGACACCTCCACAACCCTGCTTAAGGCCAATATAGCCTCTACGTGTGTAGCCTGGTCCCTGTCTGCTGGTGGTGTATGCCGGAGGAGCACCTCACTCAGGGGACCTCCGGGGAAGAAACCCTTGACTCTCTTTCCCTATTACAAAGGCGACAGGGTTCCTAGCGGATGCTTCCGCTAAGTCCGTCCGGGTAGCAGCAAAATCTGCGGTGCCAACCGGCCCTTCTAGATTCGTCAGGTGGTGGCTGCTAAGCAGCTTGAGCCTGGGCCAGGATCCGAATGGGAGACCAGCCTGCAATCACTGGTCACGGGTCATGCATTTACCTCTCCAACTCAGCCAGGGGTACATCCGACACAAAGGAGGCACAAAATTCTTCAACCAAAAAATTGGTAGCTGCAAGAAATTTTTCTTGAGCAGAGAAACGTCTGTTGTCCATACCAGCAGGTGAATTTCCTCAGCAGGAAGGACGTTCATTCTGGGGAATGGAGCCTAGACCAAACAGTATTTTTGCCTCTGGTGTCAAGGTGGGGAAATCCCGATGTTGCCCCTTTTTGCCAGCGGTCAAAACGCGAAGGTGGAAACTTTTTTCCGTGAGTCCTACCAACGGAGCGTGGGGAGTAGATGCCTTCTCCCATCCATGGCAGTTCAATCTGGCTTACACCTTCCCTCCGATTCCCACGGTAGCGAGAACACTGCAGAAGATACGGACAGAACAAGTCGCTACAATCCTAGTGGCTCCCTTGTGGCCAGGGGAAAGCTGGTATGGAGCCCTATGGAACATGGCTCAGGAAGGCCCAATACTTCTGCCCCTAGAGGGCCAGTCTCCTTTACTAAGACCCTCTACTGCACCCAGACCCGCATAGAATGAACCTTGCGGCCTGGCTACTGAAACCGGAATTCTAATGGCTTAAGTCCTTTCCGAGGAAGTGAGCCAAACTCTACAGGGCCACCGGCCATTCTAGGCTGAGCATGACTAATGCCATTTACGGCAAGGTTTGGAAGATGTTCTCATCTTGGTGTTCCCTAAGTGCCCTGGACCCCTTCCATCCTAATTTCACACAGATCTTAGAATTTCTTCAAGACAGTTTACTTCTAGGGCTCACTCCTAGTACAGTAAAAGTACAGGTGTCAGCTCTTAGTTCATTTTACAATCGAGACCTGGCAAGCCATCGATGGATCAAGCGATTCATAACCTCAGCAACTAGAATCCGTCCCAGACTCCATAGTCAGTTTCTCCGTGGGACTTGAGCCTAGTTCTCAAAGGCTTGACCAGGGAACCGTTTGAGCCACTGTCTTCCACGGCTCTGGAAAACTTAACACTAAAAACTGTGTTTTTGGTAGCAATTACTACCACAAGGCGCATAGGAGAATTATAGGCCCTTTCAAAACAGGAGCCATACTTGACCATCATGGAAGATAGCATCTTCCTAAGGTTAAATCCCTCCTTTATGCCTAACGTATTCTCAAACTTTCATAGGTTCCAGGACATTGTATTACCTTCCTTCTGTACAAACCCCTCCAACACGAAAGAAGAAGCCTTTCACACCCTCGACGTCTGTAGAGTAGTTCTCTTCTACCTCCAGCAGACGGAGAGTTGGAGGATTGACCAGATTTTTTTAATTCAAATTTCTGGTCGGAATAAAGGCAAAAAGGCAGCAAAAATTACAATCACGAATTGGATCAGGCAAGCTATCAGCCTCACCTACTCGTCACAGAACGTTCCTCCTCCTACATCTCTGAAAGCCCACTCTACTCATCAGTATCAACATCATGGGCAGGAAGAGTGGACGCATCTTCTGAGCAGATATGCAGAGCCGCCACCTGGTCGTCTGTACATACATTCACCAGACACTATACACTAAATTTCAACAGGGATTTAACATTTGGCAGATATGTTCTGCAGGCTGTTGTCCCTCCCTAAGAAATTAGTTGCTGGTATTTCTCCGATATGGCTGTCGTGGAAGGTGACTAGAGAAAATAGAATTAGTCTTACCGGTAATTCGGTTGCTAGGAACCTTCCACGACAGCACTAATTTCCCTTTCTATCTGATACTCTTATTGGATGATTCCTACACCTTGGTGGTAACTATACATGCTAGTGTGTCCAGAAAAAACACTGGAGATAGCAGGAAGGGGAGGGTTATTTAACCTCTTGTGCATTTCCTGTCCCCCATTAGGGCGGGGAGACATCCACCGATATGGCTGTCGTGGAAGGTTCCTAGAAACCGAATTACCAGTAAGACTAATTCTATTTTCAAAATAAAAAAAAACCTGTAGAAACGCCATTTAAATTTATGCAAGTTTTATCTACACTAAAAAAGCCCTGTTTTCCTTTCTGTACTGCAATGATAGAAACAGACAGGTTTATGGAAAAATAAAATGAGAGAACTAAATGTGTCTTCTAATCATTTTCTAATCCTTATTTAACCTATGCATTATTAGAGCTGCTAGACAAATGACTTACTTAATTTCCAAAGACAGCTTGTCATATTAATTAGAAATAATTACAATACACAGCTATGATAGTTTACACTGAAGACATGAGAAAGGTAAATGGATTTTATCCTCTTGCTGTTTATTAAATAGTTTAACCAATTTATCTATCCTTGGGACCCCTCCAACAACCGGTGGAGTGTCAGAGATGATATGTTTAGGCTGTATTTTCCACAGATAATAGGTGGAGATGTTTTTCTTTTGGAAATGGTTTATTTTGCCAACACCCATAGGGAGTTGTGCCAAAAGTGAAATTCTGCATGCGTTATAGTGTCTTGTACATCTTTATGTTAAGCCATTAAGTGAATATCTCAGATCTGCTGGGGATTCTATTGGGTATTGCCATTTGTCACAGTTTCCTGCATGTCATTTTCTTCAAAAGAACAGCCAGAAGGCAAATAACACTGCATTGGATTATCTCAAAGTATCTTTTGAACATAATGCTGATGTTTCCTGTTTCGGTCTGCGGGAATGCACTACGTATACCTGGGAAGAGGAGGAAAAAAATACTTCTTATATCTTTTGGCTTTTTCGCGAGAAACACAAAGTTGCATAGATTTCCAATGATGATCTAAAATTTAGCAATCAGAGCTCCTTAAAAGAAAAAAAGAAATAGTAAAAAATAACAAAGTTTTCAAGAAAACAATGCCGTTGGGGGTCAGATCAACATCAGTTTCTCTTGTCACTTATCGTATAATTGACTGCTCTACAGATTTTCACGTGTGTTTTAATGCTGTTTAAGCATAGACAGTGCTTTGTTGCAGTTTCAATAAATTCTAGGTATCAATCCGGCATTTACATAATGGATTCTGGCAAACATCTTTGTGCATAAACGCGAGCTATGCTTTGCAAACACCCTTGATTAACTAGTGCTTCTGATTTTCTTACCTATGTACGTTACGCACAATCAATCATGATTTCAAGGATGTGTCAATAATATTGAAACAAATTGTAGGATGTAGTAAAAATGTGAAAGGGCTTCTCATTGCAATCATTTCAGCTAATTTAACTCTTCTCAGTAATGCAAGCCAGTCGCTGTATCGTCTGTTTTAAGATCAGAGTTAAAGGAGAAGACAGGACTGAATTAGGCACATTTTTCTACACATTAGTGATTCTACCTTCTGATATGAAAGTGCTTTCTTTCGTTTATGCCTTATGCATATCTACAGTCATATGTTAAAGTTTGGGTACCCCTATTAATGTTAACCTTTTTTCTTTATAACAATTTTGGTTTTTGCAACAGCTATTTCAGTTTCATATATCTAATAACTGATGGACTCAGTTATATTTCTGGATTCAAATGAGATTTATTGTACTAACAGAAAATGTGCAATCTGCATTTAAACAAAATTTGACCGGTGCAAAAGTATGGGCACCTCAACATAAAAGTGACATTAATATTTCGTAGATCCTCCTTTTGCAAAAATAACAGTCTCTAGTCGCTTCCTGTAGCTATTAATGAGTTCCTGGATCCTGGATGAAGGTATTTGTGACCATTCCTGTTTACAAAACAATTCCAGTTCAGTTAAGTTTGATGGTCGCCGAGCATGGACAGCCCGCTTCAAATCATCCCACAGATGTTCAATGATATTCAGGTCTGGGGACTGGGATGGCCATTCCAGAACATTGTAATTGTTCCTCTGCATGAATGCCTGAGTAGATTTGGAGCGGTGTTTTGGATCATTGTCTTGCTGAAATATCCATCCCCTGCGTAACTTCAACTTCGTCACTGATTCTTGCACATTATTGTCAAGAATCTGCTGATACTGAGTTGAATCCATGCGACCCTCAACTTTAACAAGATTCCTGGTACCGGCATTGGCCACACAGCCCCAAAGCATGATGGAACCGACACCAAATTTTACTGTGGGTAGCAAGTGTTTTTCTTGGAATGCTGTGTTTTTTAGCCTCCATGCATAACGCCTTTTTGTATGACCAAACAACTCAACCTTTGTTTCATCAGTCCACAGGACCTTCTTCCAAAATGTAACTGGCTTGTCCAAATATGCTTTTGCATACCTCAGGCAACTCTGTTTGTGGCGTGCTTGCAGAAACGGCTTCTTTCGCATCACTCTCCCATACAGCTTCTCCTTGTGCAAAGTGCGCTGTATTGTTGACCAATGCACAGTGACACCATCTGCAGCAAGATGATGCTGCAGGTCTTTGGAGGTGGTCTGTGGATTGTCCTTGACTTGTTCTCACCATTCTTCTCTGCCTTTCTGATATTTTTCTTGTCCTGCCACTTCTGGGCTTAACAAGAACTGTACCTGTGTTCTTCCATTTCCTTACTATGTTCCTCACAGTGGAAACTGACAGGTTAAATCTCTGAGACAACTTTTTGTATCCTTCCCCTGAAAAGCTATGTTGAATAATCTTTGTTTTCAGATCATTTGAGAGTTGTTTTGAGGAGCCCATGATGCCACTCTTCATAGGAGAATCAAATAGGAGAAATACTTGCAAGTGGCCACCTTAAATACCTTTTCTCATGATTTGATACACCTGGCTATGAAGTTCAAAGCTCAATGAGGTTACAAAACCAATTTAGTGCTTCAGGAAGTCAGTAAAAAGTAGTTAGGAGTGTTCAAATCAAGAAAATGATAAGGGTGCCCATACTTTTGCACCGGTCAAATTTTGTTTAAATGCAGATTGCACATTTTCTGTTAGTACAATAAACCTCATTTGAATCCAGAAATATAACTGAGTCCATCAGTTATTAGATATATGAAACTGAAATAGCTGTTGCAAAAAACAAAATTGTTTTAAAGAAAAAAGGTTAACATTAATAGGGGTGCCCAAACTTTGACATATGACTGTAAGTTAGATTTATTTTGTTATCTGTTAAAAAAATGTACCATCCATCCATAAACAGATGTCTGAATTGCAAAAGGTTGAGCACAACTGTAAAGCTGGCCACATACAGGATGGCTGTCAGCTGAACAATATTTTAACCGATAGTTAGGCAGGTGGCCATCTTGTCTGACTTTCCCATACACAGAAGTGCTCATTCGGGCAAGCGTTTCTATGTTCTCTATGAGAAAGTCACCCACTGACACGTGGGACAGTGGCTTATTTCTGGAAGAACAATATGGCCAGTAGTCCAGAATTGCACATGCACAATCAACATCTCACCCGACTGTTTGGCTGGAGCCCCCATACCCATTAGACCATGATTCAAACTTGTTGACACTGGCAGGTCAGTCTAATGTGTATGGCGGACTTTAGGGTCCAACAACGTAGATTTAAAAATCACACAAGGCACCACACAGGCTGGAAAATGTGAGATAAGAGAACCTCCAATTATTGCACTAACCTGACAGGTTAAGCATATAGATCCCATACACGTTATACTGTGTATCAGTGGGGGACATTAATCTGTATGGGTGCCTCTGCATACATTAACTGCCTATGTTGTCTATATTGACTGATAAAATTCCATGCATTCTGACAAAACGTGATAGATTTCATCATAGTCAATAAGGTTCATTGGGTTTCCCTCATTTTTCTGCTCTGTTCCTATGTAAGAATGAAATATTGAAATTAACACATGCAAGTGTGATCCTAACGTGTGGCAACCAGGTCAGTTTGGTAGAGCTATATAAGAAATACTGGGCACACTCGTAAGTTGCAGGTGTGAGAAGATATTTTAATACATACAGTAGCCACTAGGTACAAACGTTTCGATCAGTTAAGACCTTCGTCAGTGTACTAGACAGGCGGCGGATTACCGCGTCATAGGACACAGAGCAGCTCTGCTGCCTTGCAGAGCCATAGTAGCGGTCACTGACCACTTATGCTTTCTATCAGCATTTACAAGATTGGATCTGCTATTAAATTCTTATGTGGGAAACCCACACGATCCTATATACTTACCCTAGTACACTGACGAAGGTCTTAACTGACCGAAACGTTTGTACCTAGTGGCTACTGTATGTATTAAAATATCTTCTCACACCTGCAACTTACGAGTGTGCCCAGTATTTGTTATATGCACTTAAGGTTTGGGAACCTACTGATCGGCACCTCCCTCACTGGCTGTGCTATAACATTTAGCTATAAGTTTGGTAGAGCTGTCTATACTAAGATAGTGACCAGGAACGAGTGCTCCTGTTCTGGCCTACGATAAAGAACAGAATGACAACTCTGTGTTCTCCTCCTTTTTATGTTGTGTATATGTTTATAGGGGTAAACACAGGATTTTAGAAGAAGAACATAGTTGAACTAGTGCATATGCAAAAGAAGAACGACCAAGGTTATTAAGGGAATGCGTGAAGCGATGTTATAGAGCTTTGTGTTATTCAGTTTTGAAAAATGATGGCTTAAAGGGAAGGTGCCGCAATTTTATATAATTTGCAAAAAAAGAGTAAGTAACAAAACATGTTGTTAAAGCAAATGTTGTACTAACTAGGATTTATGGTTTGTTTGTAATAATGTTTTAATGTAGCCACTGGGCGCTGACATCTTGATTTGCAGATCTGTGGAGGACTCATACAGTCTGCAAATATGACCGTCCCTGGACATAGGAGACTGCGGTCGGCTCCCGACCCCACCATGCAGCCTCATTAGCAGAGAACTGGGCACGCCCCTGTGGGCTGCACCATTCACTGCTGTAGGTGTGGCTGGGCGCCATTTTACTGTAACCCAGTGCTATCTGCTGAGCTCCACGTTCTGCACCGTGCTTCCTGCTCCAGCTCCACTGTCCTCCTGCTCTGTCTCCGCCTCCTCACTCACACACAGCCCCAGTGATCTCCGGTAATCTGACACCTTTGCTTTTATAGTGACAGTGACATATACAGCCCATAGTCTAGTGAAAAAAAGTTTTTTATAGTTCCAGCACACGATGTGAAAAAATTAAGAAAAGCCTTTATTTAATCCATAATTAAAAAATGCAATTCCAGTGATGATAAAAGCATGTGTAGGCTTACGCGTTTCGGATCATATTTGACCCTTAATCATAGCATAAAATACTGAATAAATGTTGCACTTATCAAGGAAAAGCAACCAGAGAAGGCTGCCTTGGGTAACACCCACCAAAATCAGCTGTGAAACTGACATCACTAATTCAAAGTTAACAATAGTACCTCACTGGTTTAACCCTATGATGCATTCATCTTATACAAACATATTACAATGTGAATTCTCACTTAATAATAATCTAATGATTAAACCAAAAACAAACAAACTTCAGCCTCCCTAGTAGCTGGGATTAAAGGCACATACCACCGCACCCGGCAAAAGAAAAAAAAAACTCCAAAAAAACTCCAAAAAAAAACAAAAAAAAAACCATATTAATATAGATACATCAATTCATGCTTCAAATTTAATCCTGCTGGATATCTAGTATTAAGTTTTAGTATCCATCGAGCTTCAATCATCTGGAGTAATTTAATTCTATCGCCACCACGCCGAGGAGCAGGAACAAATTCCAAAGCACTTACTCGCAGGCTATTCAATTCTCCCTTATGTTCATGCAAAAAATGTTTAGAAGCCCCCGAAAGACTACGGGTAGTAATATTATTGATGTCATTAATGTGTTCCGACAATCTTTTTCTTATGCTACGACTTGTGGATCCTACATACTGTTTTCTGCATGTCGTGCAAAAGATGATATAAACACAGTAATCAGTGGCACAATTCATAAAAGTTTTGAGTTTAAATACTTGACCCTCATTACTTATAACAGACTTATTATTATTTATCATGAATTTACATAAACCACATAACTTCTGCCCGCATCTAAATGAACCTTTAGTAGATAACCATGTACAACCTATTTTATCTGTGTTCTCACTGAGTTCACTAGGAGAGATTATATTTCCTATCGTCAAAGATTTTTTGGGGACAAATTTGCAACCATTTTTCAAAATTTCCCTAAGTGTACTATCAGTAGTTAATAATGGTAGATGTTTACGAACAACATTAATTACTTTGTAATAATTACTATGATATGTAGTAGAAAAAATCATTTCATTAGAAAAATCTTTCTTATCTGATTTTTTCGACTGGAATAAATACTGATCTCTGCTTTCTTCATTGGCTTTAGTTTCAGCTTTTTTAACCATTTTAAGATTATAACCCCTGTGTTGTAACCTTTTTTTAATATTATCACATTCTTCCTTATACTTGCTGTCATCGGTACAACACCTACGGGCTCTGATAAATTCCCCTGTGGGGATATTCCTAATCACATGTTGTGGATGTTGACTAAAAGCATGCAAAATGGAATTTCCTGAAATTTTTTTACGAAAAAGCTGACAATCTATTTTTTTCTTCAGACTATCACCACCCAATTGTATATCGAGAAAGGAAATCATATCCCTATTGGTATCTACTACGAAAGACAGATTTAGATTATTATCATTAATATAATCTTTAAAGCTGGACACTAGGTCATCTGATCCTTTCCACACTATCAAAATATCATCTATGAATCGTAAATATTGTTCTATATAATCTGAATAAGTACTAAATTCAGAATAAATAAATTTCGACTCCCACCAGTTCATGTACAGATTAGCCAGGGATGGGGAGAATTTAGCTCCCATGGAACAACCCTGACACTGCACATAGAACTGGCGGGAGAATCTAAAGTAGTTGTTTTGAAGCAAAAATAGAGTAACATCTAAAATATATTCTTTCATTACATCAGAATAATTGGAATATATATTTAGTTGATCTGTCAATGCTTGCATAGCTAAATTATGTGGAATGCAAGAATACAGTGTTTTAACATCACAAGTCATCCACATGAAATTCTCATCCCAATTCTGATTTGACATTACTGATAGCACATGTTTGCTGTCTTTCAAATAACTAGGTGACATAACTACCAATGGTTGCAATCTCTCATCTAACCAAGAACCTAGTCTTTCCAATAATGAATCCACACCTGACACTATAGGTCTGAAAGGAGGAGGAAAAAGCCCTTTATGGGTTTTTTTGGGTAGGGCATGAAAAATGGGAATTTTGGGATTTACTGGTAATAAGAATTCTTTTTGTTTTAAATTAAGAATGCCTAGATCAAATCCTTCTTGTAAAATTTTTTCCAATTTAATTTTTATAGTTTCCGTTGGATCTCCATCTATTTTCTTGTAAGCATGACTTTCATTTAAAATACTATTAACCTCTCTTACATATAGGGTCTTATCCAATATTACCACTGATCCCCCCTTATCAGCAATCTTCACTACAATGTTTGGATTATTTTGTATGTTTTTTAGAGCTTTTCTTTCTCCCTTAGATAAATTATCCCCCTTGTTATTATCAGAAAATACAGATTTTAATTCCCGTTCCACAGAGAGCTGAAATTCATCCATAATGGGGACTCTTGATTGTAAGGGATAAAAATCCACATTTGGCACTCTAGAGACCACACTATTGTCACTGACAAAATTGTCCCTTTGTGAAGAATCAGATAAGGAATTAAGTTCAGTCAAGGCAAATTGTTCTCTGAAGGTAAGTCCTGCATATTCATTAACTGGTAAGAGAGGAGTGTTGATTTCAGCAGCTGATTGATCCTTGAGCCCATAGTCTAGTGTATGGGGGGGGGGCAGTTACACCAGTGGGAGCATATCTGTAATACTGTCTCCTGTGATACTGCCTGCTGAGCCGTGTATCTAATCCTATCCTGTGTGATACTGACTGCTGAGCTGTGTATCTAATCCTATCCTGTGTGATACTGACTGAGCTGTGTATCTAATCCTATCCTGTGTGATACTGACTGCTGAGCCATGTGTCTAATCCTATCCTGTGTGATACTGACTGCTGAGCCGTGTATCTAATCCTCCCCTGTGTGATACCGTCTGCTGAGCCGTGTATCTAATCCTCCCCTTGTGTGATACTGACTGCTGAGCCGTGTATCTAATCCTCTCCTGTGTGATACTGACTGCTGAACCATGTATCTAATCCTATCCTGTGTGATACTGTCTGCTGAGCCGTGTATCTAATCCTCCCCTGTGTGATACTGACTACTGACTGCTGAGCCGTGTATCTAATCCTCTCCTGTGTGATACTGACTGCTGAACCGTGTATCTAATCCTATCCTGTGTGATACTGTCTGCTGAGCCGTGTATCTAATCCTCCCCTGTGTGATACTGACTGCTGAGCCGTGTATCTAATCCTATCCTGTGTGATACTGACTGCTGAGCCGTGTATCTAATCCTATCCTGTGTGATACTGACTGAGCTGTGTATCTAATCCTATCCTGTGTGATACTGTCTGCTGAGCCGTGTATCTAATCCTCCCCTGTGTGATACTGCCTGCTGAGCCGTGTATCTAATCCTATCCTGTGTGATACTGACTGCTGAGCCGTGTATCTAATCCTATCCTGTGTGATACTGACTGAGCTGTGTATCTAATCCTATCCTGTGTGATACTGACTGCTGAGCCATGTGTCTAATCCTATCCTGTGTGATACTGACTGCTGAGCCGTGTATCTAATCCTCCCCTGTGTGATACTGTCTGCTGAGCCGTGTATCTAATCCTCCCCTGTGTGATACTGACTGCTGAGCCGTGTATCTAATCCTCTCCTGTGTGATACTGACTGCTGAACCATGTATCTAATCCTATCCTGTGTGATACTGTCTGCTGAGCCGTGTATCTAATCCTCCCCTGTGTGATACTGACTACTGACTGCTGAGCCGTGTATCTAATCCTCTCCTGTGTGATACTGACTGCTGAACCGTGTATCTAATCCTATACTGTGTGATACTGTCTGCTGAGCCGTGTATCTAATCCTCCCCTGTGTGATACTGACTGCTGAGCCGTGTATCTAATCCTCTCCTGTGTGATACTGACTGCTGAGCCATGTTTCTAATCCTCTCCTGTGTGATACTGTCTGCTGAGCCGTGTATCTAATCCTCTCCTGTGTGATACTGACTGCTGAACCGTGTATCTAATCCTATCCTGTGTGATACTGACTGCTGAGCCGTGTATCTAATCCTATCCTGTGTGATACTGACTGCTGAACCGTGTATCTAATCCTATCCTGTGTGATACTGTCTGCTGAGCCGTGTATCTAATCCTCCCCTGTGTGATACTGACTGCTGAGCCATGTATCTAATCCTCTCCTGTGTGATACTGTGTGCTGAGCCATGTATCTAATCCTCTCCTGTGTGATACTGTCTGCTGAGCCGTGTATCTAATCCTCTCCTGTGTGATACTGACTGCTGAGCCATGTATCTAATCCTCTCCTGTGTGATACTGTCTGCTGAGCCGTGTATCTAATCCTCTCCTGCGTGATACTGACTGCTGAACCGTGTATCTAATCCTATCCTGCGTGATACAGTCTGCTGAGCCATGTACCTATTCCTATCCTGTGTGATACAGTCTGCTGAGCCGTGTATCTATTCCTATCCTGTGTGATACAGTCTGCTGAGCCGTGTATCTAATCCTATCCTGTGTGATACAGTCTGCTGAGCCGTGTATCTAATCCTATCCTGTGTGATACTGACTGATGAGCCGTGTATCTAATCCTATCCTGTGTGATACTGACTGCTGAGCCGTGTATCTAATCCTCTCCTGTGTGATACTGACTGCTGAGCCGTGTATCTAATCCTATCCTGTGTGATACTGTCTGCTGAGCCGTGTATCTAATCCTCCCCTGTGTGATACTGACTGCTGAGCCGTGTATCTAATCCTTTCCTGTGTGATACTGACTGCTGAGCCATGTATCTAATCCTCTCCTGTGTGATACTGTCTGCTGAGCCGTGTATCTAATCCTCTCCTGTGTGATACTGACTGCTGAACCGTGTATCTAATCCTATCCTGTGTGATACAGTCTGCTGAGCCGTGTATCTATTCCTATCCTGTGTGATGCAGTCTGCTGAGCCGTGTATCTATTCTTATCCTGTGTGATACAGTCTGCTGAGCCGTGTATCTAATCCTCTCCTGTGTGATACTGACTGCTGAGCCATGTATCTAATCCTCTCCTGTGTGATACTGACTGCTGAACCGTGTATCTAATCCTCTCCTGTGTGATACTGACTGCTGAACCGTGTATCTAATCCTCTCTTGTGTGATACTGACTGCTGAACCGTGTATCTAATCCTCTCCTGTGTGATACTGTCTGCTGAGCCGTGTATCTATTTCTCTGCCGTGTGATACTGCTTTCCTGAAATACTCTGTGCTGCTGTCACCCTGCTGGTTTTATGTGTGATCTACATGGTGGTATTGTGTATGATCTATATGGCGGCATTGTGTGTGAAGTATATGGCGGTATTATTTGTGATCTGCTAAAAGGGGACCCATTCTAGGGTGGTTCTGGCTGAGCACCTGCATACGGGTCAGGGGTAATAGGTGCAGTCAGGGGAGGGCTGGTGAGGCAGCTGAAGAGAAGGGTACGCCCATAATTACTACAGGACAGTAATGTGAGCTAGTTGTACACTAGGTTTTTGTGCCAAACTTCAGTAGCTGCTCCCCCTAGTGTTAGCAAGTGGAAATGCCAAACTTTTTAAAATTATTTTTCATATTTTACAAAATTAAAAACAAATGATAATATTTTTTAAGAAAATGTAAACATTAATTCTTTACATTTTTTCAATTGCTGAAAAATTTTTTTGGGGATGGCACCTTCCCTTTAAGGGTGATCTTATAGACATGTATAAATATATGAGGGGACATTATAAAGATCTTTCTAATGATCTTTCTACACTTAGGCCTCCAAAGATGACAAGGAGCATATTCTATGTCTAGAGGAAAGAAGATTTCTCCATGCTCACAGTCAGCTATTCTTTACAGTGCGAGCAGTGAAATTCGGGAATGCTCTGCCACCTCATATCATCATCAATTCACTAAACAATTTTAAGAAGGGCCTGTATTTCTTGAAACACACAATATTACAGGTTATGAGTACTAGATTCTATAATTGGTCATTAGTCCTGGGAACTAGTCTGATTGGTGTACATGGAGTCAGGAAGGAAATTTACCCCTAATATAGGGCAAGCAGCATCAGCCTTATGAGGTTTTTGCCTTCTTTGCATCAACATAAATAATAAAGTAGGTTGAACTCATAGAAAGAGGGTTCCATGTGTATTGGTGCTCACAACAGATATGTCTATTGATACAAAATATCTCTAGTGGTGAAGATTGTGAACATAATGAAAGCATTAATATTGGTGTTCCTCTGTGGTTTAAGGATTAAACTATTTTGGATCAAAACAGTGTATACCGGCTTTGGAATTATTTTTTTTTTCCATATTGTCTTTTAAATGATACCTATTAAGAGCTAAGTTTTATTGACACTCACCTTTGCTTATATATATTTAATGATTAAAACCCAATATTACATAATAATATAATTACAGTATTTGGTTTTATCATATTTTTTAAGATGTCAAACAGATTAATAGCAATTTTAGAAAAGTGCAGCCCTTAGCGTAAAGTTGGATAATCATCAAGCATTGGAATACTTCCATTACTGTCCATATTTTAGTAGTTGAGCTCCAGAGGTTGTCTCTGATGGACCCACCAGATCCATAGCTGTGTTAGAGTTCAGCATCTACCAGCATAAATCCATTCTCGTTAAATCACTGTTGGCTTTTCTTCTGTGCCTGACCTGCTAGAAACAGTCAAATTACAAATTTTAATATTGATTGCAAAAGTGATTTCACAGAATTGGGGCAACTTTTTAAAATATCTAAAGCATCATCAGGTCAGGCTAACATTACAGTAGTGATTAATTTTTCATTTTGAATATCCTATTCATTTTTTTAAGTTAAAAAATATGTGTTTTGTACAAACTGCTATAATATTTCTTTCATTTGTGAGGCTTATGATAGCATTTTTTAATTTAGTAGACCAATACCTACTCCCATGATTAGAAAAAAGCAATGACAAATCTGTTTTCAGAGTTACCTAATATATTACTCCATTTATGAAGGCCAAAAAGACAATACATTAATATTATAATTATCAGATATGTAAAAGAACACAGGACATATTCATTGTTTTGTTACGTTTTAGGTCAAGTTGTAAAGTAAAGCATGGTAGCATTTATATGTACAGACATGTGTCTGGCTCCCTCCTAACCTTGCTTAGCTGCTGCTTGTGCTTGTTTTGAGCTCCAGGGCACGTACACGTGTGTTTAGCCGTGAGATTACACACACTTGTAGCTTGAATTTTCTACTAACTTATTGTTTTGCATCTAAATTTCTTTTTTATTATGTATGCTACCATAATTACCGATGAGATTTTTTTTTACCCAAATTTAAACAGATTTTGCATGCTTGCAGCATTTACCAAACGCAAAAATTTCTCATCTACTTATTTCTCTTCTCCTTCCTCTCCTATTACAAGCCAACACAGTTCAATATTTTGGATGCTGTTGAACTCTATGGGGATATTATTGAATATTAGTATACATGTGCTTCTCACATAATTAGAATATCATCGAAAAGTTAATTTATTTCAGATCTTCAATACAAAAATTGAAACTCATATATTATATAGAGTCATTACAGAGAGATCTATTTCAAGTGTTTATTTCTATTAATGTTGATGATTATGGGTTACAGCCAATAAAAACCCAGAAGTGATTATCTCAGTAAATTAGAATAATTATCAAAAAACACCTGCAAAGGCTTCCTTAGCATGTAAAAAGGTCCCTTAGTGTCACGTGGACCTGTCCTGTGTGACACGACCCGCAGGCCGGGCCGATAACTAAAACAACAAGACACGGCACGTGTAACTGTCCTGTGTGACACGACCCGCAGGCCGGTAACTAAAGCAACAAGACACGGGGGAAGGGTAAACAGTTACAATGGTGAGCCCTGTGATAGGGAACGGGGACGTGGAGACCTCCTGCACTCCCCTGAGTCAGTGTCCCTCACACTCCTAACGTTCCCTATACAGGCTCCTCACCTGTCACTGAGCCAGAACCTGTCACCCTAGCACACCCTACACCTAACCCTTGCTAGGGAGCTGGGTGGTGCAGGCACTGGCCTCACTGCTGTACTAATACACACCAGGGAAAAATGCAGACAGGGAAAACACCACTTACTGTAGCTTTGCCCTGTTGCTATTGCTCCCAGCAACAGAGTAAGACAACAAAGTTCAGCTTCACCCCTGAAGCTCGACATCTGAATTCAGCTTCCACCTGAAGCTATGACACCAAAGCTCCCATGAGCTGCAAGGAACTCCTCTCTGTAGTTCCTTCCTTCCCCAGGCTTGGTTGGAAATGAGCAATATCACCAACAGTGAGTGAGAGAACAAGACACTCCTATATAGTTAAACCAGAGCAATCACATCTGTTAGGGATAATCACGTGCACTAAAGTAACCAGACTGCAATGACCCTTATGGCCACCGGGGGCAAAACTAGAACTGAAATCACCACAATGCAATGACCCTAATGGCCACCGGGGGCAAAACTACCTTTAAGCACGCAGATTAAGGAAAAAAAGGTTACTGTTATGAATGAGTCACCGAGGAGTAAAAACAAAAACAAGCTAAGCCACAGAAAACCAGAGAGGTTGGTAACTAAGTGGATTGCAGACCCCTGATCCTATCCACACAACTAGCAGTAGCCGTGGAGCGTACCTACGATGATCCTAGACACCTCGTCACAGCTGGAGAACTAAATAAGTCTAAAGCACGAAAAGGGGAAATCTATACTGCCCCAGAGCAGACCCCAAAGCAATAGACAGCCCCCAAACATGTATTGTCGGTGAGACAAGATGAAAACACAAACGCAGGTAGAAAAAATAGGCTGAGCAAACGATGGGGCCCACACTAACTAGAAAGGACAGATGCTGTCTGCAATCACGCACAAAACCCTGCCAAAAAATGTCCAAAACTTTCTGATAACAAAAACCCTGAAGTCGCTAGACTTCAATTCCCTATATCAGCACTCTGGTATATTCTGAAGACAGAGAAAAAAAGAGACCAATCTGATCAGGGACAAAAAGCAAACTGGCATAAACAGAGACATAAGAATGGAAATTCAGCACAGCCCCAGCAGGGGCTGGCTGACCACAAAAACTGAGTAAACCAGACCAAATCTCATGTGAAAAAATAACAGAGCACACTTAGCTTGAGAAGGCAGGAACAGAACTGGAAACCAGAACCTCAGGGCAGGAAAAATCACCAGCACAAAATTAGGCAGTCGGCTGTCTTAAATCCAGTCAGAGACTCCTGATGTCCACTCACAGTCCTCCTCCTCAGGTGGCAGGTCTCTGCCATTTAGATCAGCTTCATTACCTGCTGTCACCACCAGAGGGAGCCCGGATGGAGAACTCACGACTCCTCTGTCAACATAGCCAGCTCCACCACCCTCACCAGAAGCCAGAGGTAGACCAGAAAATGAGTTCACAACAGGTTACTTGTGCAATTATCTGTCATAATCCAACCTGGATCATGACAGTACTCTCCCTCAATGAGGGGCCTCCGGACCCTCAAGACCACTCCTCATCAGGGAACCACCTACAGCGGGGATGCCCAGATCCAGAGTTCACCCCTGCAACTACTTGCATGTCAGGATGATGACAAACGAGCACCGCTGGTATTGGCAATGCATGTTCTGGAGGCACCACACATCTCCAAAGCGCTGACCTGGGGAACGAGTTGTGTATGAGCATGTTTGGGGGTAACTCGAGCTGGTAAGACTCAGCAACACACTTCCACTGTATGTTTTTTGGTGGCCACCCATACATGCTCGTTCACACACAGGTCCGGACCTGAACGTTTATTGCCACACATACGTTTGTCACAATTTGGTGAACTCTTTCTGGGATTGACAACAGAGGCATCCCTGTGTCACCACACTCACACCCCCGCAATTCACCACGGGGTACACCACCCTCCAAGCCCTTCCACCACGAGGTCTGCGCCTCCCAGGGTTGGCTAATGGCGAGGGTTGAGACTTGCCCCTACTCTCCTGCAGCACATCTGCTGCTCTCACTGGAGAGAAAGGGGTCGGTTGAAGAGAGACAGCAGAGAGAGTAGTCCCTAGGCAGCAGCCCTCACATGACTGCCCCCAGCTGACTACTTCCCTCGCCTGCCAATCTATCACCTCCGGTATGCCGCCAGCCAACACCTCTGCTGACATAGTACCTTGGGAGGGAAAAATGGAGGAAATATACACTCCCTGGTCGTCTCCCTCCAAACGACCAGGGGAATGCGGCTTCTCAGATGGCACAGATAATTTGGCGCGGGTTGGGCAAGGCTTCCGGACATGACCAGTCTGCCCACAGTAAAAACATGCCGACACCACTCCCCGAACCGTAGGCAGCTCCGTACACAAACTAGCTCCTCCTACTTGCATAGGTTCATCTGGAGACTTGGCACGCACTGGGCAGGCTCTACAGAAATGGCCCGGCTTCCCACAGGAAAAGCATACCCCCCACCACGACGAGCCGCAGACACCCCCTTTTTTGTACCAGCAACACCGGGCTGTCTGGGTTCCTCCGTCCGCACTGGTGGGTCCTCCTCCCTAGCAAGGACAACAGGGGGCACATTTTGTGTATGTCTCTCCCTAAGGCACCTATCCACCCGGATGGCAAGGGACATGGCGGCCTCCAGCGACCTGGGGGTGGCGTACTGCACCAGAGAATCCTGCAACTTTGGAGACAGACCCTGCACAAATTGACTCCTAAGTGCAGGGTCATTCCACTGAGTGTCAGTGGCCCACCTCCTAAACTCTGAGCAGTACTCCTCAGCAACCTTGGCTCCCTGTTTACACCTACGGAGTTGGGATTCCGCCAGGGCAACGCCATCAGGATCCCCATAAACTAGCACCAAAGCCGCAAAAAACTCATCCACGGACTCTAATGATGGTGAATCGTCCGGTAGGGAGAAGGCCCAGGATTGGGGATCCCCCTTAAGAAGGGACATAATGATTCCCACCCGTTGCTCTTCACTCCCTGATGAACGAGGATGCAGCCTGAAATATAATTTGCAGGCTTGCTGAAATACCAAGAATTGATCTCTCCCTCCAGAAAACCTGTCAGGGAGAGATATCTTGGGTTCTGGCTGAGCCTGTGCCTGAACCAGACCCCATAGCCCACCAACAACTGCAGCTGCTGCACCAACTCACCGCGCAGCCCCCTAATCTCATCAGTAAAGATTTGCAGCATTTGGGCAAAGGTCTGCCTTGGGTCCATGGCTCAGCAGAAAAATTTTGGTTGGTGATAATGTCAAGTGGACCCGTCCTGTGTGACACAACCCGCAGGCCGGTAACTAAAACAACAAGACACGGCACATGTAACTGTCCTGTGTGACATGACCCGCAGGCCGGTAACTAAAACAACAAGACACAGGGGAAGGGGAAACAGTTACAACGGTGGGCCCTGCGATAAGGAACAGTGATGTGGAGACCTCCTGCACTCCCCTGAGTCAGTGTCCCTCACACTCCTAACGTTCCCTATACAGGCTCCTCACCTCTCGCCGAGCCGGAACCTGTCACCCTAGCACACCCTACAGCTATCCCTTGCTAGGGAGCTGGGTGGTGCAGGCACTGGCCCCACCGCTATACTAATACACACCAGGGAAAAATACAAACAGGGAAAACACCACTTAGCTTTGCTCTGTTGCTATTGCTCCCAGCAACAGAGTAAGACACCAAAGTTCAGCTTCACCCCTGAAGCTCGACACCTGAATTCAGCTTCCACAGGAAGCTATGACACCAAAGCTCCCATGAGCTGCAAGGAACTCCTCTCTGTAGTTCCTTCCTTCCCCAGGCTTGGTTGGAAATGAGCAATATCACCAACAGTGAGTGAGAGAACAAGACACTCCTATATAGTTAAACCAGAGCAATCACACCTGTTAGTGATAATCACGTGCACTAAAGTAACCAGAGTGCAATGACCCTAACGGCCACCGGGGGCAAAACTAGAACTGAAATCACCACAGTGCAATGACCCTAATGGTCACCGGGGGCAAAACTACCTTTAAGCACACAGCTTAAGGAAAAAAAAGGTTACTTGTGCAATTATCTATCATAATCCAACCCGGATCATGACAGTCTGTTTCATTAAGCTCCAAAATCATTGACACACTCCACAAGGAGGGTAACAAAGGACAAAATTGACATAGCTAAAGAAGTTGGCTATTCACAGAGTGCTGTATCCAAGCATATTAATGGAAAGTTGAGTGGAAGGAAAAAGTGTGGTAGAAAAAGGTGCACAAGCAAGCGGGATAACCGCAGCCTTGAAAGGATTGTTAAGAAAAAGCCATTAAAAAATTTGGGGGAGATTCACAAGGAGTGGACTGCAGTTGGAGTCATTGCTTTAAGAGCCACCACACACAGACTTATCCAGGACATGGGCTACAAGTGTCACATTCCTTGTGTCAAGCCACTCATGACCAATAGACAATGCAAGAAGCATCTTATCTGGACCAAGTAGAAAAGGAACTGGACTGTTGCTCAGTGGTCCAAGGTGTTGTTTACAGATTAAATTTTGCATTCATTTGGAAATCAAGGTCCCAGAGTCTGGAGGAAGAGTGGAGAGGCATACAATCCAAGCTGCTTGAGGTTTAGTGTGAAGTTTCCACAATCAGTGATGGTTTGGGGAGACATGTCATCTGCTGGTGTAGGTCCACAGTGTTTTATCAAAATGAAATTTTAGAGCACTTCAAGCTTCCCTCTGACGACAAGCTTTTAGGAGATGGAAATTTCACTCTTCAGCAGGACTTGGCATCTGTCCACACTGTGAAAAATACCAATACCTGGTTTAAAAACAACAGTATCACTGTGCTTGATTGGCCAGCAAACTCACCTGACATTAGCCCCATAGAGAACCTATGGGGTATTGTCAAGAGGAAGATGAGAGACACTAGAACCATCAAACCAGACAAACTGAAAGTAGCCTCAGCAGTGCCACAGGCTGATTGTCTCCATGCCACGCCGCATTGCTGCAGTAATTATTGAGTACTTTTACTGAACATACATTTCAGTAGGCCAACATTTCAGAGTTTAGAATCATTTTTCAAACTGTGTTATAAAGTATTGTAAATTACTAACATAATGACTTTTTGTTTTAATTGGGTGTAATCTATAATCATCAACATTAACCGAAATAAACTCTTAAAATAGTTCACTCTATTTGTAATGATTCTATATAACATATGAGTTTCACTTTTTGTACTGAAGTACTGAAATAAATTAACTTTTTGATTATTCTAATTTTGTAATACGCACCTGTACATCTTTATTTTCTTCAGTGAGGTGTGTATAACACATGAGATAAGAAATATTGATCGCTAATCTTTCCTTGGACTTCAGTCTATTTTTATTTTCCATTCACGTCTATGAGTCTTTTTTGGAGGTCTAGGGATATTGGTTGTACTCAAATGGATATACAGTGTGTACGGAAAGTATTCAGACCCCTTTAAATTTTTCACTCTTTATTTCTTTGCAACCATTTGGTAAATTCAAAAAAGTAAATTTTTTCTCATTAATGTACAATCTTGACTGAAAAAAAACAGAAATGTAGAATTTTTGCAAATGTATTAAAAAAGAAAAACGGAAATATCACATGGTCATAAGTATTCAGACTCTTTGCTCAGACACTAATATTAAGTCACATGCTGTCAATTTCCTTGTGATCATACTTGACGTGGTTCTACACCTTCATTGGATTCCAGCTGTGTTTAATTAAACTGATAGGACTTTATTTGTTGATTTGTAAAGGCCCACACCTGTCTATATAACATCTCACAGAACACAGTGCATGTCAGACCAAATGAGAATCATGAGGTCAAAGGAACTGGCCAAGGAGCTTAGAGACAGAATTGTGGCAAGACACAAATCTGACCAACGTTATAAAAGAATTTCTGCTGTACTCAAGGCTCCTAAGACCAAAGTGGCCTCCATAATCCTTAAATGGAAGAAATTTGGGACCAACAGAAGTCTACCTAGACCTGGCTGTCCAGCCAAACTGAGCAATCGTGAGAGAAGAGCATTGGTGAGAGAGGTAAAGAAGAACCCCAAGATCACTGTGACTGAGCTCCACAGATGCAGTAGGGAGATGAGAGAAAGTTCTACAAAGTCAACTATCACTGCAGCCCTCCACCAGTCGGGCCTTTATGGCAGAGTGGCCCGACAGAAGCCTGTCCTCAGTGCAAGACATATAAAAGCCCACATAGAGTTTGCTAAAAAAAAAAAACACATGTACGACTCCCACACTATGAGAAATAAGATTCTCTGGTCTCATGAGACAAAGATAGAACTTTTTGGTGATAATTTTAAGTGGTGTGTGGAGAAAACCAGGCACTGCTCATCACCTGCCCAATACAATCCCAACAGTAAAGCATGGTGGTAGCAGCATCATGCTATGGGGGTGTTTTTCAGCTGCAGGGACAGGATGACTGGTTGCAACTGAAGGAAACATGAATGTGGCCAAGTACAGAGATATCCTGGATGAAAGCCTCTTCCAGAGTGCTCTGGACCTCAGACTTAGGCTTAGGAGTTCACAAGTGGCATTTTTTTTTGCGTTTCCGCGGTGGTTTTAACCGCGTGATTTTGCCGTGAAAATGCGAAAAATAAGCATCCCATGCATTCCTATGGGATTCCGCAATGCTGTGAAAATGTTGCGGTTTTTACCGAGGCGAAATTGCTTCGCTGTAAAAAACGCAGCATGCTCATTAATTTTGCGGAATCACGGCGATCCCGCACCCATAGGATTGCATTGTTCCGCTTACTTCCCGCATGTGGCTGTGCACACGATGCGAAAAGTAAGCAGAACAATTGCGGATGGTACCCACGGTCTGGAGGAGAGGAGACTGTCCTCTGGGCTTTGGGTACCATATCCCTGTAAAAAATAGAATTTAAAATAAAAAATATTGTTATTCTCACCTTCCGACGTCCCGCGCAGCCTTCCCGCCTCTCTCCACGTTCCCATTCCCAGTAAGCCTTTGCAAAAATGCCCGCGAAGACGTCCGTTCTCGCGGGATCGCGAAGTCTCGCGGTCATTCGTGCGACGTCATCGCGAATTACCGTGAAACGTTGCGATCTCGCGAGAACGGATGTCATTGCGGGCATTTTCACAAAGGATTACTGGGAACGGAAGCGTGGAGAGAGGCGGGAAGGCTGCGCGGGACGTCAGAAGGTGAGAATAACACCATTTTTTATTTTTTATTATTTTTTTACATTTTATCTTTTACTACTGATGCTGCATAGGCGGCCTCAGTAGTAAAAAGTTGGTCACACTTGTCAAACACTGTTTGACGAGTATGATCAACCTGTCAATCAGTTCTCCAAGCGATGCTACAGATCACTTGCAAAACGCTAGCATTTTGCAAGCTTATTACGCTTGCAAAATGCTAGTTTTTCCGTGGGAAAATCGCGGGAATTTAAAATGCGATTTTCCCGCTGAATGGAATTCCAGAACTCTCGCGGTAATTTCTGCTAGAGTTCCGCTACGTGTGAACTTAGCCTTAGCCGAAGGTTCACTTTCCAACAAGACATTGACCCTAAGCACACAGCTAAAATAACAAAGGAGTTGCTTCAGAACAACTCTGTGACCTTTCTTGACTGGCCCACTCAAAGCCCTGACCTAAACCCCAGTTGAACATCTCTGGTGAGACCTGAAAATGGCTGTCCACCAATGTTCACATCCAACCTGACGGAACTGGAGAGGAAGTGCAAGGAAGAATGTCAGAGGATCCCCAAATCCAGGTGTGAAAAACTTGTTGCATTACTCCCAAGAAGACTCATGCTGTACTAGCTTAAAGGGTGCTGTAACAAACCTTGCCGGCATCACTGCATGACCTCTCATCCCCCACACACCAACTTACTCACTGCTCCAGGCCTTGATGTGTGTTCTCTCTGCTGCCGGCTCCATGCTGTGTGCCTTGTGCTTCCTGCCTGCTCTCTGCATGCTTCCTGGCTGTGTGCACAGGGGGGCAGCGCCAGAACTCTCTGGTTGTTATGGAATCAGGGTGCACCTGTATAATGTGTCCCTGGCTAATTACCAAGAGGTCTCTAGTATTTAGGGCAGCTCCACCCGGTGGTAGCTGCCTGAGCAAAGCCTTAACTCAGTGTTAGGCTGCTGAGTTGTCAGGGCCTGTCCTATGTTTCACCTTCTCTGGAGGCTTAACTCCTAGTCCTGTGTCTGCGCCTGTCTTTCCACCCTCTAGGAGGCAGAATATCCTTGTCTCTGTGTCCTTGTACCTTGCTTTGAACCTCTCCGTCCGCCCTCCAGGAAGCAGAATATCCTGATCCATGTGCTATAGTTATTTACCTTGCCTTGTACCTCTCTGTCCACCCTCCAGGAGGCAGAATATCCTGATCCCTGTGTTATTGTTCTTTACCTTTCCTTGTAGCTCTCCGTCCGCCCTCCAGGAGGCAGAATATCCTGATCCCTGTGTTATTGTTCTTTACCTTGCCTTGTAGCTCTCTGTCCGCCCTCCAGGAGGAAGAATATCCTGATCCCTGTGTCTTTGTCCCTGTACCTTGTCTCATACCATTACCTTGTCTCAACTTAGTCCTACATCTGCCTATGCTCCACACTCCTGAGGTTCTGCCTGTGCTCTGCACTCCTGCAGTTTTGCCTGTGCTCCGCACTCTTGTGGCTCTGCCTGTGCTCCGTACTCTTGTGGTTCTGTTTTGTTCTGCTTCTGCTGCTGAAGAACCTCTTGCTGCTATCTGCAGTTCTTCTCCGCAGCCTTGCGGTTCTCCTCCAAGTGTCCTTCATACTCCACTCCTTCCTGCCAGTACCTGTACCTCCACCTCCTGTGTGAACAGGTCCAAACCTGTTCCTTCATACACCACTCCTTCCTGCCAGCACCCGTAACTGCACCTCCTGTGTGAAGAGGTCCAAACCTGTTCCTTCATACACCACTTCCTCCTGCCCATGTCCCTGTGTCTCAGCTGTGCCCGCCTGCCAGTGCTTCAGCTGTGCCCACCTGTCTGCGTCTCAGCTGTGCCCACCTGCCAGTGTCTCAGTCCTGCCTGTGTCCCTGTGTCTCAGCTGTGCCCACCTGCCAGTGCCTCAGCCATGCCTGCCTGCCAGTGTCACAGCCATGCCCGCCTGCCAGTGTCTCAGCCATGCCCGCCTGCCAGGGTACCAGCCGTGCCTGCCATGCTCACCTGCCTGTCAGTCGCACCTGTCCTAGTGTCCTGTTCCCCAGTGGAATCAGCAGCCACAGCCAGACACCACCCTTGAGTGGCACCTGGCAGCTACGTGCCACAAAAACCTGACCTCACCATCAGAGGCTCCAGCGAAAGCCAAGGTAGCTGTCTTAGTCACGCCCCTTCCAGGGTAGTCTGGTTTGTGGCACAGTGGGGCCGTAACCCCCTCTTTCGTGCCAACCTGCCAAGGCGCCAGCGTGACAGGTGCTTCTACTCACTACTGAGCAAAGGGTCTGAATACTTATGACCATGTGATATTTCAGTATTTCTTATTTAATAAATTTGAAAAATTTTCTACTTTTATGGGGTTTTTTTCAGTCAAGATTGGGTGCAGAGTGTACATTAATGAGAAAAAATGAACTTTTTTCAATTTACCAAATGGCTGCAATGAAACATAGTGAAAAATTTAAAGGGGTCTGAATACTTTCCATACCCACTGTATTTGCCAAGGAACATAAATTAAATCCTAGTTTTAGATTCGTGAAGTTGTCATTCCTTCTATGTCTACCTGTTAAATGTACTAATTATACAATTTACAGCACATAAGGCCCTCCCTTGACGAGGTTTTCCAGAGGATAGGTAAGAACTTGCTGATTGGTGGATATCTTTTAACTCCAATGGGGAACTTTTATTCCTGTTACAAGACGGTGCAGCAGGTCGGACACCCAACTACTGCTCTATTCAGTCCCTATGGGGTTGCTCTATTTTGCTTTTTCTCCTGGCCGGGAGATGTGGTATGACCATGCTCCTGCACAGTAAGACACAGCCATTACACAGTACACAGCAGGGCCACAGTTATAAGATTATCTCAGCACAGGAACATTTTTTTAAACGCATCCAATTTTGGAAATTATTATTATTCAAAGATCTATTGATTAAAATGTACTTTGTTCATGGGAATACCCCTTTATTTCTTTCAGGCTGCCTAAACCATAGAAAAGTAATGACAAAGGGCCATTTCTACCAGAATGTGCGAATAATTACCAGAATAAGTTCTAAGCATTGAATTTAATTGGCCTCATACATTTAGATGACATGGCTTTCTGACCATTCATTTTACTTTTACTCCTATAATTTATAACATTTCTTTACGTGGCCTTAAATTATACCGGGATTTTTAAAAATTTTACATTTCTTTTTACGCTCAAATACAAATGTTTATACTATAGAAATAATTTTTCTGCACTTATTAGAAATCTTCCTTGTCTCAGGCATTTATTAGACATTTCCTGACATTTTGCTGAATGAATGAAAAAATATAGCAGATTCCTTAAAAATGTAGCCCATAGCATTTCTTAAGACAATATGAATTAGTATGATCTTGTTAACGTTTTCAGAAATATTTGGATGTTTGCCAATAAATAACTTTACGTTCTTCAGGTGATTTCTAATGTGAAAAATTAAGATGGGTCTTCTTAACTGATATATCTCTAAATATAAAACTCAATGTGTGTGTGTGTGTATCACCAACCAATCACGAAGCATCTTTCATTTCACCAGAGCTGTTCAAAAGAAGCTGAGCTGTGATTGGTTGCTACGAGCAACAGTTTCCTTGCAACCAATCACTAAGCATCTCTCATTTCACCAGAGCTGGTTAAAAGAAGCTGAGCTGTGATTGGTTGCTATGAGCAAGTTTTCCCACTTGACAACAACTCAACAGACGCTGACATGGTGGGAGAAATCTAGCATCCCTGGGAACATAAGCTCCCAGCCATTGTCTGCCCCCAGACAGAAGCAGAGAGCACATGACAGAAATGAATCCCCCCTCCCGTGCCCATATACCCATCACACATCCTCTATCCTATAGGCACATCTTCCCTCTTAAAGGGATCATTGGTATGGAAGTGAGAGCAAATCCATCCAGCGCTTTGGTTTTGACCCTAGGACTATCTTAAAGGGATCCTCGGTATGGAAGTTAGGACCGTTCCACTCAGCTCTGTGGTTCTGACCTCAGGGTCTCTTAAAGGGATTATTGGTATGAAAGTTAGGGCAAATCCACTCTGCGCATTGGTACTGACCCCAGGCCTTTCTTAAAGGGATCTCCGGTATGGAAGTCAGGGCAAATCCATCCAGCGCTTTGGTTCTGATCCCAGGCCTCTCTTAAAGGGATCCCTGGTATGGAAATCAGGGCAATTGTCTTCAAATGCTCTGGTACTGACCCCAGGCTCTCTTAAAGGGATCTCCTGTATGGAAGTTAGGGCAAATCTCTCAGTGCTCTGATTCTGTCCCCAGGGTTCTATTAAAGTGATCATAGGTATGCAAGTCAGGGCAAATCCACTCAGTGCTCTGGTTCTGATCCCATCTCTCTTAAAGGCTGATGTGATGATGTGGGATATTAGGGGTAGTAGTCCGGTGGCTCTGGCTGACGGGATGATGTGGGATATTAGGGGTAGCAGTCCGATGGCTCTGGCTGATGGGATGATGTGGGATATTAGGGGTAGTAGTCCGGTGGCTCTGACTGATGGGATGATGTGGGATATTAGAGGTAGTAGTCTGGTGGCTCTGGCTGACGGGATGATGTGGGATATTAGGGGTAGTAGTCCGGCAGCTGTGATGGGATGATGTGGGATATTAGTGGTAGTTGTCCGGTGGCTCTGGCTGACGGGATGATGTGGGATATTAGGGGTAGTAGTCCGGCAGCTGTGATGGGATGATGTGGGATATTAGAGGTAGTAGTCTGGTGGCTCTGGCTGACAGAATGATGTGGGATATTAGGGGTAGTAGTCCGGCAGCTGTGATGGGATGATGTGGGATATTAGTGGTAGTTGTCCGGTGGCTCTGGCTGATGGGATGATGTGGGATATTAGGGGTAGTAGCCTAGTGGCTGTGACGGGATGATGTGGGATATTAGTGGTAGTTGTACGGTGGCTCTGGCTGATGGGATGATGTGGGATATTAGGGGTAGTAGTCCGGTGGCTCTGACTGACGGGACGATGTGGGATATTAGGGGTAGTAGTCCGGTATCTCTGGCTAACGGGATGATGTGGGATATTAGAGTGAATATGGCTATGCAGAGTGGGTGGGGCTCTACACTCAGCCTTATATATAGATATAATCATTATAATTTGTTATAACTAACCGTAGTTAGTTACTATGCCCGGGCAGCACCGGGCTCTTCAGCTAGTTACAAATACAATACTAATTTTAACATAGTTCTTTCCTTTATTACTGTCAGTATAATTAACTGTTTCTAGGTTAAAGGGTTTATCCAGAACTTTTATTATTTTTGCATATGGGGCTAAGAACTATCAGGCACTAGCTGCTTGTTCTGCCCAGCGATGATTTTGTCAAGCTCAGACCCATCACAGACCGCTCCTGCCAGTGATTCTATGGCTTTTGCTGACGTAACGTCAACTATGCAGCATTTTGTCTTCTTTTGTGTTGAAGGGGGGGCCTCTGCAGATGTCATAATGATTGATAGCAAGCTCCCTGCTGCTTATCAGCAGGGAGCTAGCTGTCAGTCAGCATGACATCTGCAGTGTTGCCCCACAAACAGAGCAGACCAGATGAGGAACAGCTACTGTGCAAAAGAGAGGTCAAGTGAAGCAAGAGATCGACGGCTGAGCCCCAGAAATCGTATCCATGCAGAACAAGTGGGTAGTTAGCACCTACCTGCCTGTTAGTTCTTAGCCCCATACAAAAAATAATAAAATTCACAAATACTAGAAATAGGCTCATAATCTCTTTTACCAAATTGGTCTTTTAGACCCCTTCACAACCTTTAACATATATTTGCGTCAAAGGTCATGTCCCTGCCTTTGATATGGGCTCGCACACTGCGCCCTCATCATTCCAAGCACTTGATGACTGATTAAATCAGTCATAATGTGCCTATAACTAGTTGTATCCTGCTGTCGATCACTGACAGCGGAATTTAACACATGCCAGACGGAAGCACATCATTGATCCCACCCATCAGCTGGGGGTCTGCTGAAGACCCCCATGCCTGTCATTACAATTCCTCTGTGAACACTGGCTTGTGGCCGGAGTTCATAGGAAATTGTGATTTCTGAAATATATAGCAGCACTGAAGCCCTGCTATGTATAGCACAGGTGATCAAACGATCACAACTTCAAATCTCATAAGGGGACTATTAAATAAAGTAAAAAATAAAATGTTTTAAAAAATATGAAAAAAATGCACACAAGTTCAAATCATCCCCCTTTTGCCTTAATAAAATTTAAATGTTAATAAAATATTAAAAAATACACATACTTGGTATCACTGTGCTAGTGAAGTCCGGTCTCTCACAATATAAAATTATTTAATCCGATCGGTAAACTGGGAAGCGAGAAAAAAATCAAACCGCCAGAATTACATTTTTTGACCGCTGCGATATTGCAATAAAATGCAATAACAGACGATGAAAACACCAGATCTACCCCAAAATGGTAACAATAAAAACGGCAACTCAGGACACAAAAAATAAGCCCTTATGCAGCCCCAGATCCCAAAAAACTTTGATGCAAACAACATTTATTTTCTTACAAATTTCACAATTTTTTTTCACCACTTAAATAAAAAACTTATACATCTTTCATACCTGTGCACTTGTACTGACCAGGAGAATCATATTTCCAGGTCAGGTGTAACATATAGTGACCATGTTAAACAAAAAAAAAAATCAATTTTGCAATTTCAACTCACATGGAATTTTTTACCTGCTTTTGTCCCACATAAAACATGGCTCTTGGAATAAGTGGAGGAAAAAACGAAAGCGCTAAAACTGAAAATTGCAAGATCATGAAGGGCTAAAATACTGTATCATATTTTTTTGAAGCAACCAATTTTATAAATGGTTTCCAAGAATAACAATTGTACATGTATTTGTCTAAGCGTGTAGGTGCCCAGTGTAAGCTATACAGCTCTGGCAAAAATTAAGAGACCACTGCACAGTTTTATAAAAATCAGCTTCTCTACATGTCTGACAGCCATTCCATTCCAGTGTCAGTTGAATTCCAACCAGAGTACACCTCATTCTACTTAATGTGCTTCTGATTAGGTGATCACCTGAACCAAATCTTATTTAACGAAGGAAAGTATAAAAAACCCTGCTGTGGTGTTCACAATCCTCTTGCAATAGGACAAGCTGGATGGCATAACAATTGCTAATAATATCCCAAAAGTAATAGGAATGAAAAAATAACTTTTAACCATGCCAAAGAAGTTGAAAAGAAAAGTCTTGAGTGAGGAAAAGAAGAACTCAATTCTGGCTTTACTAGCATGAGGGATACAGTGAGCATCATGTTGCCTCCATCCTTAAAATTTCTAAGACGGAATTCCATTACAACAAGGCATAGCAGCAGACATTGGGGACAACAAAGCTACAGACCGGCAGAGGGCAAAAACGACTCTCCACTGACCAGGATGACAGTCATCTTATTCGAATGTCACTCAGCAACCGCAGGATGACATCAAGTGACCTACAAAAGGAATGGCAGCTGGGGTGAAGAGCATGGCAAGAACAGTTTGTAACAGGCTCCTAGAGGCAAGGCTCAAGTCATGTAAAGGTAGAAAATAGCCTGGCTGGAATTGGGCAGGTTAATCTTTGCGAGGGACATAGGAATCAAGCCGCATGCAAGGTTATCCTTGAAAAACAGTTGATTCCTTCTGCTCAGGCAATGTTCCCCAACTCTGAGGACTGGTTTTGCCAGCAGGACAATGCGCCATGCCACACAGCTAGGTCAATCAATGTGTAGATGAAGGACCACCACATCAAATCCCTGTCATGGCCTGCCCAATCTCCAGACCTGAACCCCATTGAAAACCTCTGGAATGTAATCATGGGGAAGATGGATAGTCAAAAGCCATCAAACAAAGAAAAACTGCTTAAATTTTTGTACCAGGAGTGGCATAAGGTCATCCAAAAGCAGTGTGAAAAACTGGTGGAAAGTATGCCAAGATGCAAGAAAGCTGTGATTAAAAATCATAATAATAATAATACATTTTATTTCTATAGCGCCGACATATTCCGCAGCACTTTACATTTCAGAGGGGACTTGTACAGACGATAGACATTACAGCATAACAATAATAACATAGATCATAACAGATACCAAGAGGAATGAGGGCCCTCCATGCAAGCTTACAATCAATGTGGAAAAAAAAGGGAGACATGAAAGGTGGGTGGTAACAGTTGCCCTGATTGTATGGACTGTATGGTTATTCCACAAAATATTGATTTATGAACTCTTCCTGAATTAAAACATTAGTATTGTTGTTTCTAAATGATTATGAACTTGTTTTCTTAGCATTATTTGAGGTCTGCAAGCACTGCTTTATTTTGTTATTTTGACCATTTCTTATTTTCTGAAAATAAAAAAAATTATTAGTGCTTGGAAATTCAAAGATATGTTGTCAGTAGTTTATAGAATAAAAGAGCAATTTTACATTTTACTCAAAAATATACCTATAAAGAGAAAAATCAGACAAACTGCAAAATTTGCAGTGGTCTCTTAATTTTTGCCAGAGTTGTATGTCTGGTTTATCATTTCTGGCTGATACATATTGGAAAAGGTGTTTATTAGGTGCAGCATAGGATACAGAGAGCGCTAAGCTCATCGATATACAGTATAAATTTGTGTATGATCTGATTGAGCCTTTGTGTGTTAAAAGCTAGAAATGTCAGCACTTACAGGAGTTGTCCCCTAAACCGCAGTTATCATCCAATCACATGATAGTAAGTTTGCTGGTATACAGATATTGAGTCCTCCCCCAACGACCATGACAAAGAGGGACCCAAAGTCCCCTATGTGAATAAAGGAATTTTAATGTAAAAACCACTGCTTTATTAAAGAGATTGCCCAGACATCAATATCAGATTATTTGGGTTATTTAAGAGACTAGTAGAATACCCGCGGCTTCGCTCGTGGAAAATATGTTAAATTGCTGGTTATGGTAGCTAAAGTAACATTTTCAGTGTCACCCTGAAATTAACATTTTCAGAATGCTACAGTAAAAAAAAATTTCCACTTTAAAATTTTATTATTTTGGCATTTTACTAATTTGTCAGTCACAACTGTTGTTTTCCCCTCAGCACTTTTACGATCACCTTCACACTTCTCCATTATATGTATAGGGACTAACTTCAGATAGCCCCAATCTCATGACGGGGGACACTAGCGAGATTTAACATGCGCAGTATTCTGCTTCTGTGGGTGGAGAGGGGGCGTGCCAAATTTCACCCAAATCGGGCGAGAACTGTGGATTTGTATAGAGTGGGCTACTACAGATATCACATTTCCTCATTATATGTATAGGGCCTAACTTTTGGGGCCTCAATCTCATGATGGGGGGATGCTAGCGAGATGTAATGTGTGCAGTATTCTGCTCCTGTGGGTAGAGAGGGGGCGTGCCAAATTTCACCCAAATCGGGCGAGAACTGTGGATTTGTATACAGTGGACTACTACTGATTTTGAGTTTTATATACAGTGCCTTGTGAAAGTATTCGGCCCCCTGGAACTTTTCAACCTTTTCCTACGTATCCATATCAAGCTTCAAACATAAAGATACCAAATGTAAATTTTTGGTGAAGAATCAACAACAAGTGGGACACAATTGTGAAGTTGAATGAAATTTATTGGTTATTTTAAATTTTTGTGGAAATTCGAAAACTGAAAAGTGGGGCGTGCAATATTATTCTGCCCCTTTACTTTCAGTGCAGCAAACTCATTCCAGAAGTTCATTGTGGAACTCTGAATGATCCAATGGTGTCCTAAATGTGTCCTAAACACAGTAGTTTGACAATAAATGACTCCACCCAACCACTAACCATGAGTGGAGAAAAAGTTTTGGTGTTATCATTCATATTCTCTGAAAAAAAGGTCCAAAAAGCAAAAATTCTGCCGGGGTATGTAAACTTTTGAGCACAACTGTATATATTTATTTAATTTTTTAAGGACTGAAGTTCTATTAGTTTTAGGCAAGTATATGTGGACATGTTGGTTTGACACTGAATCTTGTTGTTTTGAAAGCTATGCTAGATAAGTGCTAGCACATTAGCTATAAGATGGTAATTGGCTCAACACGCATGAGATTTCTTTTGCCAAATCATGCATACTACAGAAACTCTCCAGGCAAGGGGATGTTTTTATATCCATTAATACTCATTAACATCAACAAATTGTTAATTATTTTGATTATCTGCTTCCTCTCTGCTTCCTTATTGTAGCCATTACCCCCTGGAATCACAATTTGCAACTTAAGATCTACCATGACATTGATGTATATTAATCAACCATGTTTGTAAACTCTTTTTTTTCTTTGGTACGTTATTTTTCACATATGAGATATTACATTTGGTAAAGCTGAATAAAAAAGATGCAACACTTAGGGGCAAAGAAGCCATTTCAGAAAATAAACTGCATTTGAAATTTTACAGAATTGTCAGTATTTTGCATTGATTTGAATGTGCAAGGAAAACAGAGCTGGAAATCGTACTGCATATTATTTGAACCTAATAGTGAGTTAATTGTTTCAGCGCAATCACAAAGAAACACTTAATGCTCAAGTGGGACTAGTGCTCCATATGGCAGTGTATTGCCTTGCCACTACTGCACTTCAGTTTGTGAAGCAGAAGGTTGTGATGGTGATTGTGCACCCATGTGTTTTCTAGTAAAGCTGGTTATTACATGCTGGCAGTAACAGATTTCACTGACTGTTGACATAGGGTTAATAATATACAATCCTGTTCATTTCCTATTGATACGTTGATTATCATTTCTTTTATTAAAGTTTGCCCAGTAGTGCTTAGTCAATTGAGCAATGTTATTGCTTAAGGTTTTACATTCCCCAAACAGATCTGGGGAACCTTTGCTATAGAGACCCCCTGTGTCACATCTGCATAACATGTCTACAGAGCAGCTGAATACATACAGATGTAGCCTTTCTTCAAATGACAAAGAAACCACAATGGAGAAAGATATATCAATGCAAAAAAAGAGTAAACCAACACCTAACTATACTAACTCAATGGCTTTTGTGTTACTAAAGAGTTAAATACTGCATTTTGATATTTTTCTTGCGTCTTAGTTTAAGAAAGACTACATCTATAAAACCCGACTCCATTAAAAGCTGATGTCAAAGGCAAAAAAAAACAAACTCTGATGACCAATTTATGATAGGTAATCAACTGTTAGGATGAGGCTAAATACTGGAAAGACTACCAACATCTGGCCTCCATAGGGTCTCTGTGGCCAAAATGAGGTGGCACCATTGGGCATGCATGGGGTAATAAAGCAACTCATATTGCGCAGAGCATTTGTTTTTTTTACAAGACTGAGTGACAAGGATGACATCCTCAACAGTTCATCAAAAATGTTATCCCTCTCCAGAGGGTAAGGATGATCAATGCGACAGATGGGAACTACGGATGTGACGTATGACAGCAAATGCATCCATTTCTTCCAACTGTTGTCAATCTAATGTACATTAACATAGAACCTAGGACAAAGGATGGCCATGTATGTGGTTTCTTATGAAACCATTAGGTCAAATTGTCATATACAGTTTTTCTTTTTTACCCAAACCAGGAAGTAATAGAAAAAAAAAAATATATATATATATATATATATATATATATATATCAGGAAGAGTAAATGGCCTGTACACATGACATTAAATATGATATAAACAAAACAATCTACTCAGGTGCGGATATAACATTGGGGCAACCTGTACAGCTGCACAGGGGCTCGAGTGCTAACCCGGCCTCCTACCACCGGCAAAGCAAGTGGAGATGTACTTTACAGTGAGCCAATACACAGCAAAGGGCCCATATATTGTTCTTGTACAGGGGCCATCCTCTGTCTGTGCCTGCTTCTGAATCAAAAGGATCTCCTGACTCTTCCCCAAGAGATGATGTTGGAGTAGATAAGTGTTGGCCAGTATGAATTTAAATTTTGTTCTCTGGAGGACAAGCCTCTGCCTGTGCTGTCTGACAGTGACTTTCTCTGCTCTTAACATTCATGTATATGGGGGAGTCGGGACATATAGTGGTTGGCCAAATTAGAATTTGCTCAAAAGATATTGCATCTGCTTGGCCAGCTTAACCCCTTAACAACCTTTTAATGAAGGTCATTAAGGGGCATCATTCTTCAGCGCCATTTTTTAAAGGCTCTGATGAATATAGGTATAGCGTCACTCCCCCCTGATGAGGGAAAATGATGCTTTTGTCATCTGTATATCACAGATGACATTATGCTGAATCCTGACTGGTCTTACACCCAATCTGTAACATTTAACTCTTTATATGCTTTTGTCAACATCGACAGCAGTGTCTAGATGATTAAAAAATAGAGGGCACCCTCTTCAGCACTATGGCATCAAGTAATGACTCTACGGTATGGTGTCCTGTTCTTTCCATAAGCAGGCTCTGCTAGTGAAATACTGACAGGTCTCATGCACTGCAATAATTGGATACTTCAATCCACGAGATCAGCAATCAAAGTAAAAAAAATAGTTGGACTAGGTAAAAAGGTCAAAGGAAAAAAGTTCAATAAAATGTACAAAAATTAAAAAAATGAAAAAAATGAAAAAAAAATTTGCCACTAAAAATGCAGCTTTTGTGTGAAAACAAAACCAATGAAAAATATACACATAATTGGTATCACATGTCTAACATAATTCACACTTTAAAAATGCTTTGTTATTTATCATGTACAGCAAACAACTTAAAGAAATGATAAAGAAACAATAAAAATGTAACTTTTTCCTCACGCTTACACCAAAAGTTTTATAATAACTAATAAGCAATCAAAAAGTCATTTGTACAAACTATGGTATCATTGAAAACGTCAGCTTATCCCACAAAATCATACTATCACATGGCTCTGTGGGCGGAAAAAAAAAGATAAAGCTGTTAGAATATGGCAATGCAAAAATCATTTATAGTTTGGAAAATATTGTTTTTAGTGTTCAAAAGTGGCAAACAATAAAAAAATATGAATCTGGTATCACTATAATCGTACTGACCCAAAGAACACATCTGTCTTATCACCTTTACCATAGTAGAAAAAATAGGAAAATTGAATTGCTTGTTTTTATTTTGCCTACCAGATATTAGAATAAGTCTCTGTTCAGATATGTCGTGTGCTCCTTGTTGTGCACTTACATCAACAGATTCCATGTAAGTCCCCAAAAAAGGCGATTCAGACAAAACCCACAACAAAACCATTCACTGTAATGAGGCAGATGGAGCCACTTTGGACTCTAGCCTCTTATCTGGTGGTGTCTTGTTATTTTAGTCGAACACACAACTGTGGTTGAACACACTTTTGTGTGCTAAGGCAAACACCACCAGAGTCCAAAGTGACTCCATCTGCTTCATTACAGTGAACGATTTCATTGGGTGTTTTGTCTGAATGGCATTTTGTCAGAAACCCTGACGTAAGTGCTCAGCGTAGAACACAGAATAAATGCGCACCTAGCTTTATACTAAAAGTGATCAAAAAATGTTATGTACACCAAAATGCTATCAATATAACCTACAAAATATGCCCTCACTTAGGTCTATCCTTTGTCTATAAAAACATGAGAGGGTTCCAAGTCATAGGTAGCACAGCACAATCCCCTTGAAAAATGACTTGGCTACCCTTCCCACCCAAATAATATCCTGTCAAACCTGCAATCCCAAATTCCAATGACCCCCTTCCTTCTGTGCCCTACAGATCACCTAAATTTCAGTTAACCTCCACATCTTTGGTATTACTGAAGCAATAAGAAACCACTTAAGTTATAGGATGCATGTGTCCAGAACAAGAATTGTAATTTTCCAGAAAAAAAATGGAGTGTATGTTGCAGAGTGAAATATGTGTAGAACCAAAATAGTCACTGCAGTCGTAGATGAATTCAACGAGAGATGTAATTTCCAATATAGTTTCACTTTTGGGGTGTTTCTGCTATTCTCCCACTTTATGGGCTCCTCAAATGTCACAAACTATTTTATCAAAATCTGTTTTTCAAAAAACAAATAGTACTCCTTCCTTCTAAGCCTTGGGTCCCCAACCTGTGGTGTGGCTGGCTCTTTCAAGCCCCGCCGTGTGCTCGAGAGTACAACCACAGGGAGTATTGCCATTTTAAATAAAAATTGAATAATACATTTTGATATCCATTTTCTCCTATAAGACATTGTATAAATTCAAATTTTGAGACTAAAGTAACATTTTCACTGAAAATGTTTTCTTTTTCATAGGGAAATCGTATAAAATTCTGTAATGCACTTGTGGTTAAGAAATGCTCACCACACTGCTAGATGAATTCCTTGTGGGGTTTAGTTTCCCACTGGTTCACTTGTAGGATTTTCTGCTTTTTTGCCACCTCAGCAGCTCTGAAAATGCAACATGCATACGGAAAGTATTCAGTCCCCTTTAAATGTTTTACTCTTTGTTGCATTGCAGCCATTTGGTAAATTAAAAAATGTTCATTTTTTCTCATTAATGTACACTCTGCACCCCATCTTGACTGAAAAAAAAACAGTAATGTAGAAATAAATTTTTGAAAATTTATTAAAAAAGAAAAACTGAAATATCTCATGGCCATAAGTATTCAGACCCTTTGCTCAGAAACTCACTCATATTTAAGTCACATGCTGTCTATTACCTTGTGATCCTCCTTGAGATGGTTCTACTCCTTCATGGGAGTCCAGCTGTGTTTAATTAAACTGATAGGACTTGATTTGTAAAAGACCTCACAAAAAGTTCCATGATAACAGTACATGAATGAGTGGCAAACATTGGATGCTTGAGCCCCCCATTCAAGTGAATGGGGTCCGGGTAGTGTTCTGGTACCCAAACTTTTGTAACTGTTCAACCGAACCCGCTGGACCCGAACATCCAAGTGTCCACCCATCTCTAGTTATAAATGTTGCTATGAAAATATCTGAAATTTAACTAAAATTTTGAATAATTGGCAATTTTCATACTTTGAATGCTTATATCCTTAAACCAGCCCTACCACCCAAAATAGTTAATAAATAACATTTCTAATATATCTACTTTATGCCGACATCATTTCTCAAGCAGAACATACACAGTCACAGAGCTTCCAGCCCTACATAATACAAAATGCACCAAACTATACTATAAAATATATCTTTTATTGATCATCACATAAAAACACAATAATCACAGTAATTACAGATACAGTGGTTGGTAAAAAGAGACAAACAATAACTCCCGGAATCACTCATAATAGACACTAGGAAATGCACCACTCAAATCCTAAGCAGAAACAGTCCAGGGTAAAGTAAGTGTACTGCAGGCAAGCGCCACTCATTATATGTACTATTTCCAAAAAGGGAAACCTATACCCACATGTATATCTATTCAAATTGTTTAGTAAATGAAATACATTTGTTAATAATTAAAAGGGTAATAGGTCAATAAGGAGGTTATAAATGGTGTGGCTTCCATAAAGCAGAAATCCCCAGGACAAGTGTGTATCAAGGAATGTCCTCCAGAGTCAGATGAAATGAAGTCAGATCATCACATAAAGTGATAGTGCAGATTAAAGTGCTGCTTACTGCTTATCCATCTGGGTGAGTATATCGATTCCAGGAACGTGCCTCGACGCACGTTTCGCCTATTTGGCTTCCTCGGGGGGCCTCGGACTGTGCATGTTCTGATTATGTTGGGAGTTGCCCATGCCCTTGGTGGAATTTGGACTTTTTCTATCATCCATTATGTCGTCTGTATTAAATTAATCATTTCTCAAGCAGCAGCTTATTCACCAGTGGTTCTCAGACTGGACGGTCGCATCTTGCCATCGTCCAGGTTGAAAACTCTTTATCCCCCAGACATGGATTACGGCGTGGGACAGAACTATGAACAGGTATGGTATATTGTTGCTTTTTATTTTACTTTTATTACAGGAGATCGAGGCTTCGGTGGAATTTGGCGAGGTTGTAAGTATGGTTTAGTTGCGATTATTAAAGAAGTCTGTGTCATTCTTTCAATTAAAGGACTTTTTTCTGGGTGTCTGTGTTTTTTTACATTGTGACTATGGGGTTAGTAATGGGGGCGTCTTATTGATGCCTCTCCATTACTAACCTCGGGGCTTGACTTCACCTGACGATGCAAAGGTGACATCAACCCTCCCAACTATCACCCCACTTGCCACCGCTACAGGGCAAGTGGGAAGAGCCGAATAGCACCAGAATTGGCACATCTAATAGATGTGCCATTTCAGGACAGCAGCAGGCTGTTATTTTTAGGCTGGGGGGGTCAATATCCATGGCCCCTTATCAGCCTGAGAATACCAGACCCTAGCTGTCTGCTTCAGCAAGGCTGGTTGTCAAAAATGGGGGGGACCCCATGCCAATTTTTTAAATTATTTATTTAAATCATTTTAAAAAATAGCATAAGATCCCTCTATTCTAGATAACTAGCCTTGTTGAAGCTGACAGCTGAGGGTTGCAGCTGTGAGTTTTGCCTGGCTGGTTAGATAAAATACAGGCAAACTCATGCCATTTTTTCTTAAAATTATTTATTTACAGCATAGCAGCAGACGAATACTCATCAAATACTGTATTTAGCGGTAGCAGGTGTTGGATGATGGGATCAGTAGTCCCATCAGCTGACACCAGTGACCGGAGGTAAGCTTTATTCCTCCAATCACAGCTGAGTGCTCACGCTGTCTTTTTACAGTGTGGGAACCGCGGCTCTCTGATTGACGGGGATGATTTCACCGCCGATCAGAAGCAGTGTTTGCCATGCTGTCACTTCCTGGTGAAGTCCACATAGGAATGGCCGACAGCAACCTCAGGATCCAAGGGATGCACGCTCAAAGTCCAAAGACCCAGTTGGACATCAGAAGATCCAAAGTAACAAAGGAGAACAGCATCTCATCCAGGTGAAAAACATATAGAAGTTTATTCTGCCATGACAAAATGCGACGTTTCGACCATCAAATGGTCTTTTTCAATGGTCGAAACGTCGCATTTTGTCATGGCAGAATAAACGTCTATATGTTTTTCACCTGGATGAGATGCTGTTCTCCTTTGCTACTTTGGATTTCCTGGTGAAGACGGACACTTCGGTGTCCATGCCCAAACAGTAGGTGTTTGGTACAGACGCCGAACTTTACTGTTCGGGTTCGCCCATCTCTATTTATAACATATCAACCAATATTTACCACTAATATAAAGTACAGAGTGTCAATGTCAATCATAGGCAAGTCTGTCTTCACTGAATACAGATTTTACCCAAGTATTGAGAATTTTGATAATGACTGATCAATAGTGTCAGAGAAAGAAGCAGATTTCTCTGAAAAGATATATATTGCAAAATTGCTTATTTTCATGTGTACTGTTGCTGTATGAAATAAAAATAAAACGACAATTACTCTCTCATGCTTATGCTGTTGTCACTCATATCAATTTATTATTAGGGCTAGCATACAACTCCAACCTTTTTTTCTTTTGGGATGCATACTGATGTACAGGTTTTCCAATCATTAACATAAACGTTAATTTATAGTAAGCAATGGCATTAATCGTAAAAACCCTGTAGATGGCTTGTAGTGGAATATCACAATGCACACATTATTATGCAGACCTGCAGAGGTTAATTCAGACTGAACTTTCATGGATCAAGAAGTGGATGTTCATCTTGAAATGTGCTAAACGGATAAGCAGGAGCATATGTTTTTAGGTAAAGAATTTGGACTTCAGGTTTTCTTTTGTCTATATATGACCCCTGGCCCCTTTATAATGGAGTAATGGAACATGTTTTCACTCATGGTTTTCTTTCTAAATAACTTTACATAAACTTTATATTTGAAAGAACAAGCTGAAAAAGTAGTACAAAAAGTAAAAATTGAATGATCACATGTCTTTTTGTAACTGTTCTTAGGGCCCCTTCTGCTTTCTTATAGCAGCAAAAGGCTGAAATCTGATACGAGGAATTCACTGTACAGGCCTGTGGAAGAAAAGGGGGAGGAAGTCTAGTTCATTCTGATTTGCTCTGTGATGCTGGCAAGAAAGGGGGCGAGCAGAGAACCATGCTGTTTATAAAACCAAGGAAAAACATATTGTGTGATAAGCCAAACTTAGTCTCACGCTTGTAACTCTTAAATGTGGAGACATTCTAGGGAGAAGCAGTGTGTTAACAGGCGGATTGAAATGCCTGGATTGAAGATTACATTCTGAATGGAAAGGCTGGATCACATAAAGGGATCAGTGGAAATTTGCAGGAAATAGGAGCAGGGCATGTATTTGCCTCTTGGCCTCGCTTCATCTTGTGAATTGCAGGAGGATGATGGCCAAATGTTTCCTTATGCCTGCTCTCTAAATATAATGAAGGTTTGCAGATCTCGCAATATGTTTAATTGGATAGTTAAAAAAAGTCAAGATCACCTTCAGATGAAATAAATTGCCATTTTAATTTGGCAAATTATTGATTCAAGTATTTTGGCATGCACTGTTAAGTTTTATAACTGTTTGGGCTTAGCTTAATGATTAGACTTTTAATCTTCAAAAAATGAAAATCCGAGTGGATATACGAGTATTTGGATATTGTACCCACCGTTTATACAGTGTTACCCAAAAAACTGTGAAAGTATGACACTTTTTTATTTTTTTTTACAATGGAAGTCAATCAATTCCCTGTATTCCCATAATTCCTAATTTTTTAACAATACTCTGACAATTCTAATCTAGCTAAATTCTTTATAATATTATCCAAATATTTTATACATTGATTACACTACTGCTGCACAAGTGAGGTTCCTTGTATGCATTTTGTCGAAGCATGTGAACCCATCTCGCAACTAGCAGTCATCTTCATAATACTAAGACTTCTCTTTCTTCTTAGCCCACACTTAAATTGGGGAAGTATAGAATTCAGCTTTATTCTGTGTTTGCACCTGCTTATACATTTAATACTATAGGACAGGTAGTGGTGGTTATATCCTCTATAGTCAGCATGATATTAACTAGAGATGTACTATAAAGAATAATGCCGGTTTATAAAGTTTATGTGTGACATTTGTCTACGAGACCCAAATTCTTCTTCCTTACAATGAGACAAAATTACTGAAATTGTATTTACTAGAAAGTAACAGGAGGAAGTAACGGAAATAGACAGGATTGAAATAGGAAAATGAAATACTGCATGAGCTAAAATTGGAGGAAGGAAGGGCAAAAGGAGGTAGCATTAAAAAGAGAATATTTAGAGGAGGGGTAGGGAGAAGGTTAGCACAACCTAAATCCAGATGCATAGTCAGGTATACAACTAAAGCACAAGTTTGCCAACATCTGCGAATGCTTCATAAGCCATAACAACAGAACATTTTTTTAATTGTAAATAAAAATATTTGATGTTTTTATTTATAATTCACAATAAATGTTGGCTGATAAAGGGGAACTGCCAGGACAATTTTAATAATCAAATTAGTCGTATAGCTGTATAACTGTATTACAAAATGCACTTTCGGATTATAAAATGGGGGTGTAAAGGTAGCTTACTTGGGGGGGCTGAGTTGGAGGCAGGGTCGCTGCTGCAGGAGGCTGACAGCAGTGGCAGGAATGGGGCGATGCTGCGGATCCCGAGCTTGGAGAAGGGGTTGTCCGGGTGGTGCAAGGCTGCAGTCCATGGGCTTTTATAAGATGTCGGCAGTGAGCAAGTTCCCCTTCCTATTGTTTTCCTGCAGTGGGCTTCGGGTCGGAGGTGGCGCATGGGCAGATTCAGATCTCTGGATATCTCAAGCTGTGCATGTGTCGCTTCCGGCGGCCATTTTTCCGTTTCCCCATTTTGACACTGCCATCCTCCTGCAGCAGTGACCCTGCCTCCTGTGACACCGCTCCCCCACAGCCGCCCCCCAATAAGATACAGTAAAATCGAACTTTAAGACGCACCACCATTTTATTTTTTAAAAAAAACGTTTTCCTACCCAAAAATGTGGGGTGCGTCTTATGGTCCGGTGTGTCTTATAGTCTGAAAAATATGGTACATTGTCGTACATTTCCAATTCCCAAGAGGTACGACGCTGGGTAGAATGTAGAGGAAACAATAGTGCAAGGATTTGGAAATCTCTTATGGCCATATTTTATTCACAGCAGAACATAGAATCCAAATCAGGGCCATGTCTACCTTTGCGAAGCCTCCCTTCTTCTACAACAGTCTGTAAATGTCTCAGAAGTGAGGAGACCAATTGCTGATGTTTTGGGAGAGGAATGTTGTTCTATTCTTGTCTGATGTGAGATTCTTGCTGATAAGTAGCCTTGGGACTGCTTTACTGCATTCTTTAATTCATATTGCGGCAAATGTTTTCTGATAGTACCTTTCATGATATGTGAGCTGCCTATGCCATAGGCACTATTGCAACTTCATACCATCAGAGATGCAGGATTTTGAACTGGTTGCTAATACCAAGCTGCACGATCCTTTCACTCTTGTGTCCACAAGATACGGAACAGTTTTCCATTTTTCCCCAAGTCTATTTTTGCCCAGAGAAGATGGCAGCGTTTGAGGATTATGTTGATACAGGGTAATTCACTCACTACTTTACGCGGGAAAATTTCTGTAGCTTCTAAAATGATCTATTGTACTGAAATTTGTACTGTAGATACTTTGGTTCATGATTTTTTTAAGCAGATGTTGAATATGTTGACTGTTTTCTTCCAAGCACACCTGCACGCGCCATTACATATTGTTCAATGTATTCTGCAGGACGTCTAGTATCATAATGTGAATTTCTCACTTTAGGTTTTGTTGGAGTGCCTGTAATGTTTGTGGCTTGTTACTTTACACCTGACCTTTCAAATGGCCACAAAAGAAAAAATATGGAGGTGTTAAATCAGGTGATCTTTATGGCCACAGTTCTTGGAGGTTACTCTGTCATCAATGAAGGCTTCCATACATGGTTTGAACAGCGGATTTATACCTCCAAATTTCTTTAGAAACTCATTTTGACACCTAAGGACTTAGTTTTCCAATAAGTTTTCCCAATTAAAACAGGTTCCTCAAACTGTATCTGTACATTGCTAACAAATGAAGAAGGAATTTGGCAGGAGTGTAATGCAAGCACCACACATAAACAACCAACACACAGAAAGGCGTACAGCAAGTCTATCTTGTAGTGGAGACAACTGGCAGGGCAACAAGCCGATGAGACCACTCGGAGAGAGGATGCTTCTCGTCGCTATCAATGACATTAATTGCACTCTCACTTCTCATAAAACAAAGTATGTACAGTCCAAATTTCTGTACAGTCAATTTTTCCAGATAAAGTAGAATCATAGAATGTTAGAGTTGGAAGGGACCTCAAGGGTCATCGTGTCCAACCCCCTGCTCAATGCAGGAGTCATTAAACCATCTCATACAGATGTCTGTCCAGCCTCTGTTTGAAGACTTCCATTGAAGGAGAACTGATCACCTCTCATGGCAGCCTGTTCCACTCATTGATTACCCTTGATGTCAAAAAGTTTTTTTCTAATATCTAATCTGTGTTTTCTCCATTTCAGTTTCATCCCATTGCTTCTTGTTTCCATGTGCAAATGAGAATAAGGATGATCCCTCTACACTGTGACATCCCTTCAGAGATTTCTAGACAGCTATTACAGCTATTATATCTCCTTTTTTTTTACAAGCTAAATATTCCCTTAACCATTTCTTGTAGGACACCGTTCCCCAACTCCAGTCCTCAAGAGCCACCAACAGGTCATGTTTTCAGGATTTCCTTAGTATTGCATAGGTGATAATTGCATTACCTGCACAGGCAGGAATTCCATCACCTGTGAAATACTAAGGAAATCCTGAAAACCTGACCTGTTGGTGGCTATTGAGGACTGGAGTTGGGGAACACTGTTGTAGGACATACTGTACTTTGCAGTCTGCTCACCATCCTGGTAGCTCTTCTCTGAACTTGCTCCAGTTTTTCAATGTCTTTTTTAAAATGTGCTGCCCAGAACTGGACAAGTGTTCCAGGTGAGGCCTGACCAAGGTGGAGTAGAGGGGGATAATTACTTCACATGATCTAGACTCTATGCTTCTCTTAATACATCCTAGAACTGTGTTTGCCTTTTTTGCTACTGCATCGCACTGTTTATTCATGTGAATTCTGTGATCTATTAGTATACCCAAGTCTTTTTCACACGTGCTATGGCATAATTCTATTCCTCCCATTCTGTAAATGTTATTTTGGTTTTTATTGCATTTCTCTGTTAAATACTATTCTATTAGTTGCTGCCTTTTGTTCAAGCTTATCTAAACTGTAACTAGTGAGGATTTCATTTAGCAAAATCTCCCATCCTTCTTGGACATTTCTGTCCTTTAGAACATCCATTGGACCTTTCCTACACTATTTCTGAGTCCATTAAAATCTGCCTTTCTGAAGTCCAACCTTAAAGTGTGAGTCCTCGCTCGTCTTCCCCTCTTGTAATCCAAAATTTGAGGATAGCATGATTGCTGCCTCCTAAATTCCTGGCCACGTTTACTTCCTCAACCATTTCCTCCCTGTTGGTAGGAATTAGGTCCAAGGTTGCAGATCCTCTTGTTCTCTTTTCTACCTTTTGAAAGATAAAGTTGTCAGCAAGACAAGATAAAATTTTTCTGGACCCAATAATTTTGCCTGAGATTCCCAACAAATATCTGGATAGTTAAAATCTCCCATGATCACTATGTCATATTTTTTGAGAACAGAGACATCTGATGTAAAAAGATTTCATCCATGTCTACAGTCTGACCAAGTGGCCTATAGTAAACTTGTACAATAGTGTCCTTTCTGTTCTTCTCTCATTGTATTTTTACCCAGTCCTCCTTGTATTCTTACCCAATAGAGGGAACCACCCTGTGAATGTCTTCTTCAAAGTTTAAGATGGTAAAAAAAAATACAGAAAAATACATTTTGCACAACTGTTTTAGTAGCCCAATATTCATGGTGGAGGTTATACATGATGGACATTATGTATGGTGGAGGTTATACATGGAGGATATATATGGTGGAGGTTATACACGGTGGAGGTTATACATGATTATACATGATGGAGGTTATATATGGTGGAGGTTATACACGGTGGAGGTTATATATGGTGGAGGTTATACATCATGGACATTATATATGGTGGAGGTTATGTATGGTGGAGGTTATACATGGAGGTCATGTATGGTGGAGGTTATACATGGACGATATATATGGTGGAGGTTATGCATGGTGGAGGGTATACATGGAGGTCATGTATGGTGGAGGTTATACATGGAGGATATATTTGGTGGAGGGTATACATGGAGGTTATGTATGGTGGAGGTTATACTTGGAGGATATATATGGTGGAGGTCATGTATGATGGAGGTTACACATGGAGGATATATATGGTGGAGGTCATGTATGATGGAGGTTATACATGGAGGATATATATGGTGGAGGTTATACATGGAGGATATATATGGTGGAGGTTATGCATGGTGGAGGGTATACATGGAGGTCATGTATGGTGGAGGTTATACATGGAGGATATATTTGGTGGAGGGTATACATGGAGGTTATGTATGGTGGAGGTTATACATGGAGGATATATATGGTGGAGGTCATGTATGATGGAGGTTACACATGGAGGATATATATGGTGGAGGTCATGTATGATGGAGGTTATACATGGAGGATATATATGGTGGAGGTCATGTATGATGGAGGTTATACATGGAGGATATATATGGTGGAGGTCATGTATGATGGAGGTTATACATGGAGGATATCTATGGTGGAGGTCATGTATGATGGAGGTTATACATGGAGGATATATATGGTGGAGGTCATGTATGATGGAGGTTATACATGGAGGATATATATGGTGGAGGTTATACATGGAGGTTATATATGGTGGAGGTCATGTATGATGGAGGTTATACATAGAGGATATATATGGTGGAGGTCATGTATGATGGAGGTTATACATGGAGGATATATATGGTGGAGGTCATGTATGATGGAGGTTATACATGGAGGATATATATGGTGGAGGTTATACATGGAGGATATATATGGTGGAGGTTATACACGGTGGAGGTTATACATGATTATACATGATGGAGGTTATATATGGTGGAGGTAATACACGGTGGAGGTTATACATGATGGACATTATATATGGTGGAGGTTATGTATGGTGGAGGTTATACATGGAGGTCATGTATGGTGGAGGTTATACATGGACGATATATATGGTGGAGGTTATGCATGGTGGAGGGTATACATGGAGGTCATGTATGGTGGAGGTTATACATGGAGGATATATTTGGTGGAGGGTATACATGGAGGTTATGTATGGTGGAGGTTATACATGGAGGATATATATGGTGGAGGTCATGTATGATGGAGGTTACACATGGAGGATATATATGGTGGAGGTCATGTATGATGGAGGTTATACATGGAGGATATATATGGTGGAGGTCATGTATGATGGAGGTTATACATGGAGGATATATATGGTGGAGGTCATGTATGATGGAGGTTATACATGGAGGATATCTATGGTGGAGGTCATGTATGATGGAGGTTATACATGGAGGATATATATGGTGGAGGTCATGTATGATGGAGGTTATACATGGAGGATATATATGGTGGAGGTTATACATGGAGGTTATATATGGTGGAGGTCATGTATGATGGAGGTTATACATAGAGGATATATATGGTGGAGGTCATGTATGATGGAGGTTATACATGGAGGATATATATGGTGGAGGTCATGTATGATGGAGGTTATACATGGAGGATATATATGGTGGAGGTTATACATGGAGGATATATATGGTGGAGGTTATACACGGTGGAGGTTATACATGATTATACATGATGGAGGTTATATATGGTGGAGGTAATACACGGTGGAGGTTATACATGGTGGAGGTTATACATGATGGACATTATATATGGTGGAGGTTATGTATGGTGGAGGTTATACATGGAGGTCATGTATGGTGGAGGTTATACATGGACGATATATATGGTGGAGGTTATGCATGGTGGAGGGTATACATGGAGGTCATGTATGGTGGAGGTTATACATGGAGGATATATTTGGTGGAGGGTATACATGGAGGTTATGTATGGTGGAGGTTATACATGGAGGATATATATGGTGGAGGTCATGTATGATGGAGGTTACACATGGAGGATATATATGGTGGAGGTCATGTATGATGGAGGTTATACATGGAGGATATATATGGTGGAGGTTATACATGGAGGATATATATGGTGGAGGTTATGCATGGTGGAGGGTATACATGGAGGTCATGTATGGTGGAGGTTATACATGGAGGATATATTTGGTGGAGGGTATACATGGAGGTTATGTATGGTGGAGGTTATACATGGAGGATATATATGGTGGAGGTCATGTATGATGGAGGTTACACATGGAGGATATATATGGTGGAGGTCATGTATGATGGAGGTTATACATGGAGGATATATATGGTGGAGGTCATGTATGATGGAGGTTATACATGGAGGATATATATGGTGGAGGTCATGTATGATGGAGGTTATACATGGAGGATATATATGGTGGAGGTTATACATGGAGGTTATATATGGTGGAGGTCATGTATGATGGAGGTTATACATGGAGGATATATATGGTGGAGGTCATGTATGATGGAGGTTATACATGGAGGATATACATGGTGGAGGTCATGTATGATGGAGGTTACACATGGAGGATATATATGGTGGAGGTCATGTATGATGGAGGTTATACATGGAGGATATATATGGTGGAGGTCATGAATGATGGAGGTTATACATGGAGGATATATATGGTGGAGGTCATGTATGATGGAGGTTATACATGGAGGATATATATGGTGGAGGTCATGTATGATGGAGGTTATACATGGAGGATATGTATGGTGGAGGTCATGTATGATGGAGGTTATACATGGAGGTTATATATGGTGGAGGTCATGTATGATGGAGGTTATACATGGAAGATATATATGGTGGAGGTCATGTATGATGGAGATTATACATGGAGGATATATATGGTGGAGGTCATGTATGATGGAGGTTACACATGGAGGATATATATGGTGGAGGTCATGTATGATGGAGGTTATACATGGAGGATATATATGGTGGAGGTCATGAATGATGGAGGTTATACATGGAGGATATGTATGGTGGAGGTCATGTATGATGGAGGTTATACATGGAGGATATATATGGTGGAGGTCATGTATGATGGAGGTTATACATGGAGGATATATATGGTGGAGGTCATGTATGATGGAGGTTATACATGGAGGATATATATGGTGGAGGTCATGTATGATGGAGGTTATACATAGAGGATATATATGGTGGAGGTCATGTATGATGGAGGTTATACATGGAGGATATATATGGTGGAGGTCATGTATGATGGAGGTTATACATGGAGGATATATATGGTGGAGGTCATGTATGATGGAGGTTATACATGGAGGATATATATGGTGGAGGTCATGTATGATGGAGGTTATACATGGAGGATATATATGGTGGAGGTCATGTATGATGGAGGTTATACATGGAGGATATATATGGTGGAGGTTATACATGGAGGATATATATGGTGGAGGTCATGTATGATGGAGGTTACACATGGAGGATATATATGGTGGAGGTCATGTATGATGGAGGTTATACATGGAGGATATATATGGTGGAGGTTATACATGGAGGATATATATGGTGGAGGTTATACACGGTGGAGGTTATACATGATTATACATGATGGAGGTTATATATGGTGGAGGTAATACACGGTGGAGGTTATACATGGTGGAGGTTATACATGATGGACATTATATATGGTGGAGGTTATGTATGGTGGAGGTTATACATGGAGGTCATGTATGGTGGAGGTTATACATGGACGATATATATGGTGGAGGTTATGCATGGTGGAGGGTATACATGGAGGTCATGTATGGTGGAGGTTATACATGGAGGATATATTTGGTGGAGGGTATACATGGAGGTTATGTATGGTGGAGGTTATACATGGAGGATATATATGGTGGAGGTCATGTATGATGGAGGTTACACATGGAGGATATATATGGTGGAGGTCATGTATGATGGAGGTTATACATGGAGGATATATATGGTGGAGGTCATGTATGATGGAGGTTATACATGGAGGATATATATGGTGGAGGTCATGTATGATGGAGGTTATACATGGAGGATATCTATGGTGGAGGTCATGTATGATGGAGGTTATACATGGAGGATATATATGGTGGAGGTCATGTATGATGGAGGTTATACATGGAGGATATATATGGTGGAGGTTATACATGGAGGTTATATATGGTGGAGGTCATGTATGATGGAGGTTATACATAGAGGATATATATGGTGGAGGTCATGTATGATGGAGGTTATACATGGAGGATATATATGGTGGAGGTCATGTATGATGGAGGTTATACATGGAGGATATATATGGTGGAGGTTATACATGGAGGATATATATGGTGGAGGTTATACACGGTGGAGGTTATACATGATTATACATGATGGAGGTTATATATGGTGGAGGTAATACACGGTGGAGGTTATACATGGTGGAGGTTATACATGATGGACATTATATATGGTGGAGGTTATGTATGGTGGAGGTTATACATGGAGGTCATGTATGGTGGAGGTTATACATGGACGATATATATGGTGGAGGTTATGCATGGTGGAGGGTATACATGGAGGTCATGTATGGTGGAGGTTATACATGGAGGATATATTTGGTGGAGGGTATACATGGAGGTTATGTATGGTGGAGGTTATACATGGAGGATATATATGGTGGAGGTCATGTATGATGGAGGTTACACATGGAGGATATATATGGTGGAGGTCATGTATGATGGAGGTTATACATGGAGGATATATATGGTGGAGGTTATACATGGAGGATATATATGGTGGAGGTTATGCATGGTGGAGGGTATACATGGAGGTCATGTATGGTGGAGGTTATACATGGAGGATATATTTGGTGGAGGGTATACATGGAGGTTATGTATGGTGGAGGTTATACATGGAGGATATATATGGTGGAGGTCATGTATGATGGAGGTTACACATGGAGGATATATATGGTGGAGGTCATGTATGATGGAGGTTATACATGGAGGATATATATGGTGGAGGTCATGTATGATGGAGGTTATACATGGAGGATATATATGGTGGAGGTCATGTATGATGGAGGTTATACATGGAGGATATATATGGTGGAGGTTATACATGGAGGTTATATATGGTGGAGGTCATGTATGATGGAGGTTATACATGGAGGATATATATGGTGGAGGTCATGTATGATGGAGGTTATACATGGAGGATATATATGGTGGAGGTCATGTATGATGGAGGTTACACATGGAGGATATATATGGTGGAGGTCATGTATGATGGAGGTTATACATGGAGGATATATATGGTGGAGGTCATGAATGATGGAGGTTATACATGGAGGATATATATGGTGGAGGTCATGTATGATGGAGGTTATACATGGAGGATATATATGGTGGAGGTCATGTATGATGGAGGTTATACATGGAGGATATGTATGGTGGAGGTCATGTATGATGGAGGTTATACATGGAGGTTATATATGGTGGAGGTCATGTATGATGGAGGTTATACATGGAAGATATATATGGTGGAGGTCATGTATGATGGAGATTATACATGGAGGATATATATGGTGGAGGTCATGTATGATGGAGGTTACACATGGAGGATATATATGGTGGAGGTCATGTATGATGGAGGTTATACATGGAGGATATATATGGTGGAGGTCATGAATGATGGAGGTTATACATGGAGGATATGTATGGTGGAGGTCATGTATGATGGAGGTTATACATGGAGGATATATATGGTGGAGGTCATGTATGATGGAGGTTATACATGGAGGATATATATGGTGGAGGTCATGTATGATGGAGGTTATACATGGAGGATATATATGGTGGAGGTCATGTATGATGGAGGTTATACATAGAGGATATATATGGTGGAGGTCATGTATGATGGAGGTTATACATGGAGGATATATATGGTGGAGGTCATGTATGATGGAGGTTATACATGGAGGATATATATGGTGGAGGTCATGTATGATGGAGGTTATACATGGAGGACATATATGGTGGAGGTCATGTATGATGGAGGTTATACATGGAGGATATATATGGTGGAGGTCATGTATGATGGAGGTTATACATGGAGGATATATATGGTGGAGGTTATACATGGAGGATATATATGGTGGAGGTCATGTATGATGGAGGTTACACATGGAGGATATATATGGTGGAGGTCATGTATGATGGAGGTTACACATGGAGGATATATATGGTGGAGGTCATGTATGATGGAGGTTACACATGGAGGATATATATGGTGGAGGTCATGTATGATGGAGATTATACATGGAGGATATATATGGTGGAGGTCATGTATGATGGAGGTTACACATGGAGGATATATATGGTGGAGGTCATGTATGATGGAGGTTATACATGGAGGATATATATGGTGGAGGTCATGAATGATGGAGGTTATACATGGAGGATATGTATGGTGGAGGTCATGTATGATGGAGGTTATACATGGAGGATATATATGGTGGAGGTCATGTATGATGGAGGTTATACATGGAGGATATATATGGTGGAGGTCATGTATGATGGAGGTTATACATGGAGGATATATATGGTGGAGGTCATGTATGATGGAGGTTATACATGGAGGATATATATGGTGGAGGTCATGTATGATGGAGGTTATACATGGAGGATATATATGGTGGAGGTTATACATGGAGGATATATATGGTGGAGGTCATGTATGATGGAGGTTACACATGGATGATTTATATGGTGGAGGTCATGTATGATGGAGGTTACACATGGAGGATATATATGGTGGAGGTCATGTATGATGGAGGTTATGCATGGTGGATATATATGGTGGAGGTCATGTATGATGGAGGTTATACATGGAGGATATATATGGTGGAGGTCATGTATGATGGAGGTTATACATGGAGGATATATATGGTGGAGGTTATACATGGAGGATATATATGGTGGAGGTCATGTATGATGGAGGTTACACATGGAGGATTTATATGGTGGAGGTCATGTATGATGGAGGTTACACATGGAGGATATATATGGTGGAGGTCATGTATGATGGAGGTTATGCATGGTGGAGGATATACACGGTTGAAGTTATACATGCATGTTTGGAGCCTCCATGTTTCATGCTTCCAGTCAGTGAGGAGGAGCAGGGAATACCTCATTACTTAGGACAGTAGTGAGCAGAGAAGGGCCCATGTGTGAAGATGCATAATGAGGGAAGTGCTGGGGAGCCCACAGTGAGGAGGAATGTGAGGCAGGAATGTGTGGGGAGCATGGAGCAGGAGTGAGGGAGGATGAGAGGAATGTGTAACATGAGTGAGTGGAGGGAATGTGGCGGAGGAGGCGCTGCCGCGCTCCCTCACTGCTAGTGGCGCCTCCTGCCGGGCAGCTCCCCGCCGCTCATTGGTCCCGCCGCTGTCAGTCCTGAGGCTGCCCGGGGTCTGGCAGAGGCTGTGCTGCCTAGTGTGTGTGTGTGCACGCCCCTGAGACACACAGGTCCGCCACAGCTCAGCAGCAGCAGGGACACAGGCTGGCAGCATGGCCACTGCCCCCTAACAGCCCGGGCGGAGGAGCACAATGCCGGAGAGCCAGTGTGTGAGTGAGCACAGAAGAGGATAAGCGCAGCCGCCGCCTCTGGATTACTACTCCTGCCCGGACTGCTGCCCGGGAGTTGGGCTGCGCTTCTAGCGGAGATGCCGCACACACAGCGGGGCTGCCCGGTGTAGAGCTGCCGCATACATGTGTCGTGGACGCGGCCATCCGCTGGATTACATCGGCAGGAGAGGAGCAGTGCACGGCATGAGCAGGTACGGTCCTACCTGGCCGGGGCACAGGCTGGCTCCAGGGGCACTGCCGGCCTCACACGAGAGTCATCCCGTGACCAGGAGTGATGGAGAACTTCCCACATGATGGGTGATGGGTGGCAGGGCTTGGGTGGTACCTGTCTGCTGACCCCAGAAGCGCTGAGTGTGAGGATCTGGCTGTGCTAGGTGTGCTGCTCAGGGAGATGTCACCATTGTTATTCATCTAGCTTCTAATCTATAGATCTTTGTCTTCCTTCCTTACCAGGACTCCTTACTTTCCCAGCATCTCCCATGTAGTAGTGTGTGCAGCACATAGCAGAGCTGTGAGAGCTGCACATAGCAGAGCTGTGAGAGCTGCACATAGCAGAGCTGTGAGAGCTGCACATAGCAGAGCTGTGAGAGCTGCACATAGCAGAGCTGTGAGAGCTGCACATAGCAGAGCTGTGAGAGCTGCCCTCAGCCACTGTGCCCTTCTGGCCCTTGGTGGGCATCACTGTGCCTATAGATCATGGAAAGGAAGAAGTTGGAGGTTCTGTCATGTGAGGGTCCAACTATCCTGTCTGGCTTGTCACTCGCTGGTAACATGCCCCAGACCCAGAGACATTCTGCAGGCATTTACTGCAGCTTTGTGGGAAACTTTTAAGTATTGGCAGCTAGCCTTACATTTTATGTAATTATGTATGTGTATATATATATATCTACCTCCATATAAGTGCGTGTGTATGTATATATATAGTGTGTGTGTATGTATGTATATAGTGTATGTATGTGTGTGTGTATGTATGTGTGTGTATGTATGTATATAGTATGTGTGTATGTATGTATATATATATATATATATATATATATATAGTGTATGTGTGTGTTTGTATACATACACACTTCTATGGAGGTAGGCTCATACATACACACTCATCTACCTACATACATTCAGTCACTCATACACTTCCATGAATTCCACACACTCAGCTATACATTAGCACACACCTTCGTACATACACACACATCTGCGCTGGTCATGAATACACCCAGACAGCCCTATACATAAGCCCACACCTACTTACATACGGAAACATTCATGTACCGTTACATGAATACACACTCCTCTACCTACCTCCACACCTGCTTATACATTCTTGTATACACACACTGTATCCATAAAACACATCATGCCCCTGGGGGCCTCCGTTTTTCCATTTCTTTTCCTGGCCATTATTCCCAAAGGATATTATTGTTAATGTAAAAGTTCTCCTGTCATTGGCTCCTATTGAACATGACTGTCTGCTCCTTTTTGTGCCTCGTTCCTTTGTTGTCAGGGCTGATCCAGCGCCCGGGCACGGCTATGTTCCCATGTTTGCGCGTGTTTATTGCGGACATGTTACATTTCCTACACGTGTTATGGCTCTTGTAGTGTCATAAAGCCACCAAGGTGATTGGTTTTGGAAGAATGTACTCTGCGCCCCGTCTCCTGCACACGGTGTCATAGGCTCCGTATAGCTTTCCTTATGGTGTCACCCCATGTTGTCATATGGGAGAAGTTGGGAAGTTTCTTTCCTGTCCCCCAGGGATGGATCTCGCCCAGCCTGTGTTACATTAGTCCAGCAGAGGTTACCGCAGATCATGATTGACTGAACATGAGCAATCACTTAGTCTATTCCCTCTGGCCTATTTGATACCAATAGCAACAAAGGAGGAAAGGTAACAAGTCTCCTTCCCCTCCACATACAGATTGGATGGACTCGCTACTTACAACAGCAAGTGGTTTTGTGACACTTTGCTGGAAATTTCTATCCCTTGGGAACTGCCATTATTGTATTTTTAAAGTGTGAAATTGACAGGTTGGGCAGTTTCCTAAATTTAGCTGTCAGATTGTGCCCAGCTAAAATAGCTAAGAGCTGTAAATATGCCAGCAAGGGGTCTGGGAGCAACAAGCCTGGGCAGCTTTATTTCATTTAGGGGCGAGGAGGGGGCCTGCACATTTAATTAGCCACTTTAGTTTTTTTCTCGACTTAGTATTCCAATTTTAGTTTTGCCTCTGGCGGGGGGATGGGGATATTATTGGGGGTGTAGAGAGTAGGAGTGAGAAGACACATTTAGACCAGCCTGAAAACGAGATTCTTGGTGTAAGCAACACCTGCCTCCATTCACTGCTGGACTTTTTGTTCTCCCAAACTTCTGAACGTCTTTCATCCTTTTTTCTTTTGCTCTTTTGGGTCTTGTTTCTAGTTTTGCATAAAGATGTTTTTTTTTTATAATAAATCCTTGACTTTGAAATAATTATCAGGGACTATTTTTGAAGTTGTACCGTAGGCATCAGGCACTTTTTTTTTCCTTTTTACTGCATAATATGCATTGAGATTACCTAAGATACTCATAAGTTCCTCCTCTATGTGATAGGAGAGCAGCAAAACAACAAAACAGTCCTTGTATAAAAAAAGACAATATCTATTGTTTATTGTTATTAATAATCACTCAACCAAAGATAATCCAAATGTTATTTTATGATTTTTATATAATATATATATATATATAGTTAGTGTGTGTGTATATATATATATATATATATATATATACACATTTATTCTCTTTAAATAAATATATAATAATACACTATATATATATATTATAAATGTCTTTAAATATATAAGCTGTATATGTGTGTGTGTGTGTATATATATATATATATATATATATATATATATATTTTTAAGGAAAATGATGTATATATACTAAAATAACATATATATTATATACGGTGTGTATGTATATATATGTGTGTGTGTATATATATATATATATATAGTTATTTTAGTCTTCAGAGAACAACACAATCCTTATTGTTGCATGCACAATACACACAGCCATGTCTGTGAGCGTGAACATACTAAGGAGCGCTTCCCCTAATGATGGGAGTGGGATTTCCTTGTCCCTGCCGGTATATGGTAAGCCACTAGGGGCCTGTAGAAACTACACTTGTGCAGTAAATACCACTGTTAAGCATATGCTAAGCCAGTTAGCATACATGGCTGTTGTACAACAAAGCCAGAGCAATGGACCCTTCTTTCTGTGTCCTTGTGAGGTTTTGGATTTCAGATAGAGCTTTTTTTCCTCCCCTCCCTAGATCTCTCGTTGAGGTGCACCCGTTGGTAGAAGCCAACACTTCATCTACTCTGTAGAAAGAGTTAACGGACATCATCAGCTTTATCGACTCCAGACAATAATGCAAAACGCAGATAGATGCAGTATTGAAAATGAGCCGTCTTCCGACAGTTTTTTGCAGGCCGGTTCCTCAGCAGGAGTGTGGTCAGCAGTGGAAAGACACCAATCGAAGATCCACCGCACACTTTTCGAGCGTCAGTTCCAGAACCGACCAAGCATGGCGACTTTGATAGACATTAGGCAATGAGGTCAACTATGCTTACAGGGTTCCTTTTGTTGATTTTTTTTTTAAATGCCAATTTGTAAGAGTATGTAGATGTGGAAATTTCCATATTGAGTTCCCTTCATAAAGACAGTTGCGTTGCCAGCTTTTGCTAGGAAGCTAATCTAAATTTGAGGGAATGCAGATGCATTATGGATGCCACTGTAAACCTATGTTTTACTGAGATACTGGAATCCTTTGACTTGGATTACACTCTCAATTTTCTTTATTTTCTAGTTGAGTATTTTCACTTATCCAGATCCCCCCTCCAGCATGGATGTCACACTTCATCATGTCATTTTAGCCACAGATCTGTGACATACTGTAGTCCTCCATTGTAAGACAGGCTCAGCGGGCGCCCTAGATGCATGCTCTTAACAATAATATTTGCTTTGTTTTGTCTTTTTTTATCATTGGGTTTGAGAAAGTGTGATATTATATTATATATTCAGGTTGAGAAAATTTGATTTCTGTGAGGCATCTGTTTTACATGACTACAGGTTATGTTAAAAATGCCTGAAATAATATCGGGTAGATATAGATTGTACCAAGCCTTGTTACCATATTATTACAGGACTGTCTTTGCTGGAATTTTCTGTACTCTGCAGGTGTACATGGACTATATGATCTACCATAATTTTCGTATTTCCATTTTATTCTGTCTAATGACGAATTTGTCACTTTTTAGACGTACATTTATTTATTTTTTTTAGTTTGTGGCAGCTCTGTATTATGCTTTACTTAATCTTGACATTTCGTTTTCAGAAATGACCGCCTTGTCCTGTATGTCTTCTATTTTTATGTAAATCTGTTGCTCTTGCTGTTCGCACTATTTTACCCCCTACTAAATCTGAGCTGAAGAATCCATCACATATACATAATTATTTATTTTACATTCATGTGATGTATCATTAAAAGTAATATACATTGGTCCCACTAGTACCAATTAAAAAAAGGAAAACCCTGAAAATAGCATCAGGAGGAACGATTGCTGTAAGCCCTTACATCTCCTCCAAGTGATTTCTTTTTTCTTTTTTGTATTTCTTTTAAATGATTTTTTATTATTAGTACCAAAAAATGGCTAAATATTACTTTTAGTCTTAACAGAAAATAGAATTCGGTCCATGAAAAGCAATGAAAATATGACGTCGATGGCGTGCTGCACTTTGGGGTGTTGTCCGGTTATGAGAGAAGGCGGGCGATCTTTCACGGTCACATTACAGTGATGTGTAGGTAGGAATGGCACTGAAATTGGCACTGTAATGGGTGACTTGTGCCTCTGACATGTAGAAATATTGCTAATATAATTCTTTTTTATGACAAGTCCACACTTTCTGCTGTTTCGATAGCTTGGGTGATGTGAACAGCAGTTTTGTGGAAGGTTTATTTGTTTCTGTCGTTGGCTGTAGTTGTTGTGACTCATGGGTTTTCTGTCGGTGTCGAAGCTTTACTAGGGAAGGAAGACCTACGTGAATGAGACACAAGCATAGTATAGGCCAGACTTCTCACAAATGGCATGCAGAGAATGTTCTTCTCCTTCTGCCTGCCAGCTTGTTCTGATCCCATTGACACTGCTTTGCTCGCGTCTCGGCACAACTTTACCTATACCCCTTTCAGCACCATGCCAGTTATTTAGCCTTGGTGACTGGAAAACCATTTTCATTCATTTTTTCCTTTGGTTTATCTTGGGAATAGGATCAGATAGCCTTTATAACCTCAGCTGCAAAATTACACATTATCGTTTCTTTTCTTCTGTTGACTTAATTAGCTATCCAAATGTATTCTTAGGCTTCACAAAACTGATCTGTATTCATATAATGCTGTTCTGTTTGCACTGCTGTCTGGCAGTTTCATGGTCAATGTGGCTTTTATATGTACATTCATACAATGTACGTTTAGATTGTACCTAGAATACTGGTCCCTAGAAACATACCTACATCAGTTAGAAGTTGGCATTTTTGCTGCTTTTTTGTGGTCATGCCTGACTGCCATTATTGTTTTACCTTATTCTTAGGCCTATCGTATTTGTGCTTTCAAAATAATCATATTGCTTCTAGATTATTTGCAATGAAAGCCAAATCAGTAGATGATTGACATACTGACACGCTGGGCTTTTTAGTTTGCTGAGCTTTTATTTTCACTGTCCAACTTTTTGATACTTTCTCAAAATAAGCAAGGCCAATGGTGTCAGCTCGCCCCTCGTCCTTTAAATTAAGCATTTAGGTTTTTTAAGTGATTTCACATAAATAGGGTTATATAACTAATCATCTGAGACAATTAGACTTGTTATATAGAAATGTATCACCTATATTTTTTTCAATTACATACTGATACATATTTTTTTCTAAGCTCCTTTTTAAGATTGGAGATTCTTAGTTCTGTTTTCTGTACGTGATTTTTGGAGTGACAATTTTGCCTTGATTGCTGTTACCATCATTCTATGAAACCGTTTGGGTAAAGCCAACCACATAAACCATAGGAACATGTTGTCCTGAGATGACTTATGTGTAGGTCACTGTGCAGGGATGAGAAGGTTGAATGCTAGTTTTGCTGACAATTATTCCTCTTTCCCTCTTCATAAACATGCACACCCGAGTCAGCCTAGCATTCATGTATTATCAATGGTTAGAGATGAAGAAGCTGCTGGCAAGCACCTGTGGTGAATGCTCATCTTGAAATACAATATGTCTTATCCTTCTTTCTCATGGCATCTCCCATGAGGAAGAGTCATCAGGACACCCACTTAATCATCGGATGGTCTGCTAGTTCTCCCAAAGCAGTCGGGTTCTTCAATCTTCCATCTAATGTGTAGGGCATCTTTACCTGCCATTGTAATCCTGCTTGGGATGATGGTGAGATGATCGCTGAAAAGTGATCTCTACAGAATGGGAGGTGCCAGTTTATTATTGAGATCTCATGACAATGTGGAAAATTTAAAAATGTCTGGATTTTTTGCAATATAGGTGGTGAAATGTAAAAAATAAGATCACTTAAAGGAAATCTATCACCCTTTTTTTGCCCTATCAGCTGCATTGACATTGGGGGCTTATCTACAGCATTCTGTAATGCTGTAGATAAGCCCCCGATGTAACCTGAAAGATAAGCAAAACACGTTAGATTATACTCACTAGAGGGGGCGGTCCGGTCCGATGGGTGTCGCAGTCCGGTCCGGCTCCTCCCATCTTCATACGATGCCGTACTCCTCTTCCCTTCCTGTAGTGGCTCCGGCTCCGGTGCACTGCTCTGCCCTGTTGAGGGCAGAGCAGAATACTGCAGTGCGCAGGCGCCAGACCTCTCCCGACACCTGCGCACTGCAGGACTCTGCTCTGCCCTCAATAGGGCAGAGCAGTGTGCCTGCGCCGCAGCTACTGCAGGAAGGGAAGAAGAGGACGGCATCGTATGAAGATGGGAGGAGCCGGACCGAACTGCGACACCCATTGGACCAGACCGCCCCCTCCCGTGAGTATAACATAATGTATTTTTCTTATTTTTCAAGTTACATCGGGGGCTTATCTACAGCATTACAGAATGCTGTAGATAAGCCCCTGATGTCAATGCCGGCAGCTGATAGGGCAAAAAAAGGGTGACAGATTCCCTATAAATAATTTTTAAAATATTTTGTTTAAGTTAAAAACTTACCGTATATATCACTAAGGACTATATTCATTTACAGATTTCTATAGACTTGACTAGTTGACTTCTTAGAGACAGCACAGAAATGCTCAGTTGCCATCCCTAGGATCAGAACCCACGAACAAATATATAACCTATGAAGTTTTAGCAATTAAAAGGGATGTATCACTCTTTGTCTTCAAGAGTGCTCTCGAAGATTGACAGCTCGGACTACCTATGCGCTTTCCAATGCTAAATGAAGAGGCAGCTTTGACTTTTGCCGCATCCGAGAAGAGGAAAGGGACTGAACCTATCCAACAATCCGGGCCAGATTCAGGGCAGCACATGCCAGCTCTAAAGCGTAGAAATTCGGTCAGGAATTCGGCCACTTCTGAGACTGCAGAAATAGCCGATAGCGTAGACTACGAGCAGTGCACAAAAGAATTCTAGGAATGGAGAGGTTTTTTAATAAAAGGTATATTTCAAAAGTTGCTTGTTTTAGCAATTGTAATTTTTCTTATTTAATAAGACGAGACAATCCCTATAAGTCCACTATAATATACAATATTTAAGTCGTATTTATATTAACTCAAAGAATCCATTGAAGCCACAGAACAGGACCCAGCTTGGGAAGCGTATTTTGGCCCATGTGTGGCTGGCTTAAATCACGTTAAGTGTCTGGTTAATTCATTGAAGATTACCTACTAAACTTCTCAAAATTGACTTTTCCTATTGCCTCGGAAGACCTGCTATGAAATCAGGAGGGAAAAAAACGTTAACAAAATATTTTAGGTTTCTGGTTAAAGCATAAGGGATGATTTTGGCAAGATGTAAGGTTCAAGAATGAGCAGAAGGGGAAAAAAATGTTCTGCGTTACAGCTCTTGGCTTTACTTTGTATAATGAAGGAAACACCAAGCCACATTAAACTGAAGCCACAGTCCGCAGAGGATAATTCACAGGACAAAAAGCTTCAAAGTTTCCTTTATATCGTTTACAAGAGAAAAAAACGTGTGTATCTTAGAAAGTTCACTGCAGCTGTCTTTGCCCAAATGCTTATGTTTTGGGAGTAGTGATGGATGTTCAGTGCCTGTAGCCAGTTGTGGAGTTTGCTGGGAGGTCAGTGATACTAATGGAAGGTTGAAATTTGCTGTTGAAATACAGTAATAAGTAACGTCCTGTCAAGGCATACAGCCAAAAACCAATTACAGTGCCTTGAAAAAATATTCATACCCTGTGAACTTTTCCACATTTTTTCACGTTACACTCACAAACGTAAATGTTTGTGATATACCAACACAAAATTGCAAGTATTTATGAAGTTTAAAGGCACAACTGCAAACCAACCAAGACATGGCCGCCCACCTAAACTGACATCCTAAGCAAGGAGATCTCTAATTAAAGAAGCAGCCGAGAGGTCCATTGTCTGGAGAAGCTGCAGAGACCGACAACTCATATTGGAGAATCTATACACAGGATAACAACTGTATTAGTGATGAGTGAGTGTGCTTGTTACTCGAGTTTTCTGAGCATGCTCGGGTGTCCTCCGAAGATTTTGGGTGAGTATTTTGGTCATGCTCAGAGATTATGTTTCAGTCCCCGCAGCTGCATAATTTGCCGCTGCTACACAAGGTAAATACATGCAGGGATTGCCTGTTTGTTAGGGAATCCCCACATGTATTCAGGTTGTCTAGCAGCCGCAAATCATGCAGCTGCGGGGACTGAAACATAATCTCCAAGCACGCCCAAAATACTCGGATGACACCCACGCATGCTCGGAAAACTCGAGTAAGAAGCGCACTCGCTCATCACTAATAACTATTAGTCATTTATTCCAAAAATCTGGCTTTTATGGAAGAGTGGCAAGAGAAATGCATTTTTGAAAGCAAGCCATAAGACATCCTGTTTGTAGTTTGCAAAAAGCCATGTAGGGGACACAGCTGGCATATGGAAGAAGGTGCTCTTGTCACATGAGACCAAAGTAGAACTTTTTGGGCTAAATGCAAAACTATGTGTATCGGAAAACTTAACACTGCACATCATCCTGAAAATACCATCCCCACCGACAAACATGGTGGGTGGCAACATCATGCTGTAGGGATGCTTTTTTCAGCAGGGACAGAAAAGAAAGTCTGAGTTGATGGGAAGATGGATGAAGCTAAACGCAGGACAATCCTTGAGGAAAACCTGTTAAAGGCTGCTAAAGACAATGCACAAAACATACTGCAAAAACTACAATGAAATGGTTTAGAACAAAGCATATTCATTTATTTGAATGGCCCAGTCACAGTCCAGACTTAAATACTGATGATAATTTGTGGCAAGATTTGAAAATTGCTGTTCACAGACTCCTGTCCAATTCCACTGAACTAGAGCTAGCTTGCAAAGGATAATGGGCAAAAATGTCATCCTCTAGTTGTGCAAAGCTTTTAGAGACATACCCCAAAAAACTTACAGCAGTAATTGCAGTGAAAGGTGGCCATACAAAGTATCAGACCACAGGGGAGCTGAATACAAATGCACGTCACAATTTTCAGATTTATATTTTTAAAATAATTAGAAAACCATGTATCATTTCCTTTACACCTCACAAATATCTGCTACTTTGAGTTGGCATATCACATAAAATCCAAGTAAAAAACTTTAAGTTTGTGGGTGTAACGTGAGCAAAATGTGCAAAAGTTCATGGGGTATGAATACTTTTTCAAGCACTGTACCTCATAGTTAGCCAAAAAGAACTTCAAAATTAGTTATCACCAGAATGTTTTCCTAAATATATTATAAATAATATCTAGTCCTGGAAACGTGGAGTATCAATTTAATGTCTGTTCTTCATTCCAGTTGTAGACAGTCTTAACAAGTCAGAATGCTAGGGTAGCCCTTGAAATGATTGGTGGCCATTTCGAGCCTAGATTTCAACTGTTATTTTCTGACATATCTCTTTGATGTGTGTCATGCCGTGCTTTTTGTTTGATGTTATGCCCTATTTTAGACAACTTGCTGTGTGGTTTTGTAAAGCGATTTTGCTTATAAAGAACGGTTATTAAAAAAAAGTTCCCTTTATGCCAAGGTGTATATTCATCTGCCATTACATTAAAAGCAATTACAGATGAACTCCGTAGCACTGGTAATCTTAACATAATGGCGCCTGTCATGGGGCAATAAATGAACCATTAGTTCTCAAGGTTGGTTTGTTGACAGGATGGAAGAAAGGGGAAAATGTATGTATATGATCAACTTTAAAGGGAGTCCGTCACCCCCAAAATGCATTTTAAAAGGACTTTACAGTGTAGTGGGGGACTTAACCCCTATAAAAACCATACTAGCACTGTACCTGCTGTTACTAGTACATGCCTGAGAAAATAACTTTTAATTCTTATGCAATCTTCGATGACCTCTTGGCGTAGCCAAGAGTTTGGCGCACCATTATGCCTCCTCATTTGCATATTGGGGTCTTTCCACCACTTATAATTGATGGAGTCGGCACTTCCCAGAGCAAGCACTGTCTGAATGGGAGAACGCACCCAGTCACTGTGTGTATATATGTAGCTCCAGCAACATTTAGACAGTGCGTGCTCAGGGAAGCAAGCACTGTCAATTCTTGCTGCAGCTACTGTAGCACAGATTGCTAAAGAAGTTCAGACCTTAGGGTAACGTTACACTTAGCGATGCACCAGCGATCCCGACAACTATATGGATCTCTGGTGCATCGCTAATTGGTCGCTAGTGAGCTGCCGAACAGGCAGATCTCACCAGCGACATAGCAGCGGTCGGTGGTCGCTACTTACCTGTCAGTGCGGCGATCCTGACGTCCTCCCGCCTGCGTCCACGCGTCGCTCATCGGCGCCACAGGAAGCCCAGCAGGAAGTGCCCGACGAGAAATGATCCAGGACGTTCTCGCGCAACCAGCGATGAGCAGCAGGGGAGTCGGTCGGAGGTAAATATCAAACATAGCGATATCGCTAACAATATCGCTGCTATGTCACTAAATCGGTGACGTTACAGCGATATTGCTAGCGATCTCGCTATGTGTAACAGGGGCTTTACTATGATAGAAAAGTGTCATCACGCATAGTGTATTGGGCTACACAGCTGCTGACCACTCAGAAAGACGATACTTTGTTTGTTCACTTCCCAGAATAAGCATGTGATTATCAGAACTAAATAATGGACCAAAGGATGAAGGTAGGCTAGTCTGCTAAATTACAATTACTTTTATATTATGTGTACTGTGGGGTGCTTGGGTGTCATTTAACGGGTAACCAATAGCGCTAAGATGCACTATAGGAAGGAGACAAGCTAGCGGAGGTAGTGTGATGCTCTGGGCAATGGACTGGTGGAAAACCTTTAACCCCTTCACTACCAAGGGTGGTTTGCACGTTGACTCCCGGGCCAATTTTTACAATTCTGACCACTGTCTCTTTATGAGGTAATAACTCTGAAACGCTTCCATGGATCTCGGTGATTCTGACATTGTTTTCTCATGACATATTGTACTTCATGTTAGCGGTAAAATTTCATTCAAATAGCTTGTGTTTATTTGCGAAAAAAACTGAAATTTGGCGAAAATGTCGCAATTTTCCAAATTTGAATTTTTATGCCCTTAAATCACAGAGATACGGCACACAAAAAAACTTAATAAATAACATTTCCAACATGTTTACTTTACATCAGCACAATTTTGGAACCAAAATTTTTTTTGTTAGGAAGTTATAAGGGTTAAAAGTTGACCAGCGATTTCTCATTTTTGCAACACCATTTTATTTTTACGGACCACATCACATTTGAAGCCACTTTGAGGGGTCTATATGATAGAAAATACCCAAAAGTGACACCATTCTGAAAACTGCACCCCTTAAGGTGCTCAAAACCACATTCAAGAAGTTTATTAACCCTTCAGGTGCTTCACAGGAATTTTTTGAATATTCCAAAAAAATTAACATTTAACTTTTTTTCACCAAAAAAATACTTCAGGTTCAATTTTTTTTTATTTTACCAAGGGTAACAGGAGAAATTGGACTGTAAAAGCTATTGTGCAATTTTTCCTGAGTACGCTGATACCTGATATGTAGGGGGGAACCACTGTTTCGGTGCATAGCAGAGCTCAGAAGGGAAGGAGCGCCGTTTGACTTTTTCAATGCAAAATTGGCTGGAATTCAGATTGGACACCATGTCACGTTTGGAGAGCCCCAGATGTACCTAAACAGTGGAAACCCCCCACAAGTGACCCCATTTTGGAAACTAGACCCCCCCCAAGGAACTTATCTAGATGTGTGGTGAGAACTTTAAACCCACAAGGGCTTCACAGAAGTTTATAACGTACAGCCGTACAATTGAAAAATCATATTTTTTCCACAAAAATGATCTTTTCACCCTCAATTCTTATTTTTCCAAGGGTAACAGGAACCTAAAAGTTATTGTGCAATTTGTCCTGAGTACGCTGATACCCCACATGTGGGGGTAAACCACTATTTGGGCGCATGGCAGAGCTCGGAAGGGAAGCAGCACCATTTGACGTTTTTGGCTGGAATTGAGATCGGACACCATGTCGCGTTTGGAAAGCCCCTGATGTACCAAAACAGCGGAAACCCCCCACAAATGGCACCATTTTGGAAACTAGACCCCCCAGGGAACTTATCTAGATGTGTGGTGAGCACTTTGAACCCCCCAGTGCTTCACAGAAGTTTATAATGCCCGGGCGTGAAAATAAAAAAATCGTATTTTTTTCCACAAACATGATCATTTAGTCCCCATTTTTTTTATTTTCCCAAGGGTACCAGGAGAAATTGGACCTCAAAAGTTGTTGGCCAATTTGTCCTGAGTACGCTGATGCCTCATATGTGGGAGAAAACTACTGTATGGGCACACGTCGGGGCTCGGAAGGGAAGTAGTGACGTTTTGGAATGCAGACTTTGTTGGAATGGTCTGCGGGTGTCATGTCGTGTTTGGAGAGCCTCTGATGTGCCTAAACTATTCAAACTCCCCACAAGTGACCCCATTTTGGAAACTAGACCCCCCACGGAACTTATCTAGATGTGTAGTGCGCACTTTGAACCCCCAAGTGCTTCACAGAAGTTTATAACGCCCGGGCATGAAAATAAAGAAATCATATTTTTATCCACAAAAATGATATTTTTGCCCCCAATTTTTTATTTTCCTAAGGGTAACAGGAGAAATTTGACCCCAAAAGTTGTTTTTCAATTTGTCCTGAGTAGGCTGATACCCTATATGTGGGGGTAAAACACTGTTTGGACGCATGGCAGAGCATGGAAGGGAAGGAGCACCATTTGACTTTTTCAGCGCAGAATTGGCTGGAATTGAGATCAGATGCCATGTTGCGTTTGGAGAGCACCTGATGTGCCCAAACAGTGGAAACCCCCAATTCTAACTCCAACCCGAACCCCAACACACCCCTAACCCTAATCTCAGCCCTAACCCTAGCCCTAACCCTAATGGAAAAATGGAAATAAATACATATTTTTAATTTTATTATTTTTCACTAACTAAGGGGGTGATAAGGGGGGTTTGATTTACTATTTATGGCGGGTTTTTATGTTTGGCAGCTGTCACACGCTAAAAGACGCTTTTTATTGTAAAAATAGTTTTTGCATCACCGCATATTGAGAGCTATAATTTTTCCATATTTTGACCCACTGAGTCATGTGAGGTTTTTTTTTGGGGGGTCGAGTTGACGTTTTTATTGGTACCATTTTCGGGCACGTGACATCTTTTGATCGCTTTTTATTCCGATTTTTGGGACGTAGAATGAACAAAAACCAGCGTTTCATGAATTTCTTTTGGGGGGTGCGTTTACACCGTTTCGCGTGCGGCAAAATTGATAAAGCGGTTTTATTCTTCGGGTCAGTACGGTTACAGCGATGCCTCATTTAGGTCTTTTTTTATGTTTTAGTGCTTTTATGCAATGAAAACAATTTTATATAAAAAATAATTATTTTTGCATCGCTTTATTCTGTGAGCTCTAACTTTTATTTTTTCGCTGATGACGTTGTGTGGCTCGTTTTTTGCGGGACAAGATGAAGTTTTCAGCGGTACCATGGATATTTATATGCGTCTTTTTGATCGTGCGTTATTGCACTTTTTGTTCGACTGTATGATAATAAATCATTATTTTTTGCTTCGTTTTTTTTTTAAGGGGTTTGCTAAAGGGGTTAACTAATGGGACAGTTTTATAGGGCGGGTCGTTAAGGACATGGCGATACCAAATATGTGTACTTTTATTGTTTTTGTTTTTTTTTTTTCCAAAAAATGAATTTATTAGGGAATATTTTTATAGTTTTTTAATTTATTTAGCGATTTTTTTTTAAAATTAATTTTACACTATTTTTTTTAACTTTATTACATTGTCCCAGGTGGGACATCACTGTCCTGTGACAGGTCGCTGATCTGTCACATCACAGATCGCTGTGACAGATCATTAATCTGTCACAGGCAGTGCTGCAGGCTTCCTCCTTGCCTGCGCTTTGCTCCCTGCAGGCCCCTGAAGGTCCCCGTCTCCATATTTAAACCGGGGACCTGCAGGGAAGGAGCCCCCAGCAGCGCTGCATATTGCGCTGCTGTGGGGGGCTCAGGGAAGCACGGAGGGAGCCCCCTCCCTGCCGATGCTTCCCTTTAACCCCCGGTACACCGTGCTCGTGTTTGATCGCGGTGTGCCATGGGTTAACGTGTCGGGGGTGGTCCGTGACCACGTGGGCGCTGCTGATCGCTATGACGTAATATTCCATCCATGGGAATTAGGTCCCAGGTCACATGGATGGAATATTATGTCCATTGTAGGAAAGGGGTTAATTCAACTATCATTTATGCGGATGTTAACACATCCTAAGAATTGTTGAGGACCAAGCATGGAATGGATTGCTTGGCAAAAAGTTCAAGATGTTGGCCTCTAAATTTCTCAGGTGTCAATCTGATCGATTATCTGTGGAACAACATGATGGAACCTTGAAAAGACTCCCAAGTTGTTGTAACTCACAGGACTTGAAGGATTTGCTGCACAGTACATATTCCATGGTCTTGTGCAGTTGATGCCTTAAAGTGAAAGTTGGTTTATTGACACAATGAGAAGCTATACCACTTTGGGCAACCAATTTCAATGTTACGTTTAGTGGCTGAGCAGTATGTATAAAGACTTAAAGTAGCCTTTACTGTACTGCAAGGACCTACTGACCTTTCTCAATGGTTTTTGGATAGCTTAAGAAAAGATAACGTTACAAGCAGACTCTAAAACTTCCGTTTCTATTGGCTGAAAATCTCAGTTGACTAACAGTTGTAGAAAAAAACAGACACAAAACTGTAATGCGCTATTGGAGAAAAGATTACAAATAAGTGCACAGCGTGAAGTTTAAAGCCTCTTTAATAATTATTATTTATTTATGTAGCACCATTAATTTCATGGTGCTGCACATGAGAAGGGGTTACATCAAAATACACAATTACAGTAAATCTAACAATGATAGACTGGTAGAGAGGGAAGAGAACCCTGCCCTTGCGGGCTTACATTTTACAGGATTATGGGGAAGGATACAGTAGGTTGAGGGTTACAGTAGCTCCGATGGTGTTGAGGTGGCAGCGTGGTCATTACAGGTTGCAAGCTTTTTTGAAGAGCTGGGTTTTCAGGTTCTGTCTTAAGGATCCAAATGTGGTGGATAATCGGACGTGTTGGGGCACAGTATTCCAGAAGATGGGGGATATTCGGGAGAAGTCTTGGAGGTGATTGGGTGAGGAGCGAATAAGCGTGGAGGAGAGAAAGATGACTTGCGAGGATCATAGAGGAGAAAGGTTATGAATGGCTTTGTAGGCCAGTGTTAGTAGTTTAAACTGGATACGCTGGGAAATTGGGAACCAGTGAAGGGATTTGCAAAGAGGACAAGCAGGAGTGTAGCGAGGAGAGAGATAAATTAGTCGGGCAGCAGAGTTACGGACAGATTGGAGGGGTGCGAGAGTGTTAGAAGGTAGGCCACAGAGGATGATGTTTCAGTAGTCGAGGCGGGAGATAAAGGCAGGAGCTGATCTGTGTCATTCTGACTCTGTAAATAATACAAGTTGCAATTTAGTTGAATAATGAAAGCTTTTTGTTAGGGTTGGTGTGAATCGATTAACCCAGTCTATTGGCCACATCGGTGTGGTTGCTGTATGGGAGTCGCGAGAATTGTTGTCTACTGGTTGGCAAGTGCTGCTCTTCTTTTGATTAGCCAGCCTAGCACAGTGTCTCTTGACTGTCACATCATAACGATAACGTCAAACCAGGCTGGCTAATCAAACAGAAGCGGTGGATTCCAGTAAAGTCAGAGGTGGTTCTCAGGACTTCCGTTCATCACCAGATGGACCCAGTCTTGCAATCTGGTTCACACCAGTTCTATTGGTATATGCCAAACTTCCAGTATTACCCTTTATTGATGACCACTAACTCTGCATGTTGCATACAACGTACTGGAGGGGTATTCGTCATATCTACAGTTCCGTCATGCCTCATGTAGGAATGTGACTTCTGGGAGTACTCTGCTTACTGTAGTTGACATCCAGTTGTTCAGGCCCATTGTACGAGCTCCTGACAGATAACACCCATCTAAGACATATCTCTGTGTGCAGCTTGCTGGCAGCCCTCCAACCCCTTTCTATTTAGAAACCTGTCATGAAGTATGTAATACTATATACATTATCGCCCTTCACCAGTGTTTAAATAAAATCTGTGGATTTTGTTCTGGTCGTTCCTTCCACTAGCATGTTAAGTAGAGCGCACGTTCCATGATCTAATTTACCAACGGTCAGACATCTTTTTCTCCTTTATCTTGCTTGTTATGGAAATGATGACATAAATGCTGCGAGTCAGCTCCCAGGTCTCGATGGTGTAAAGATACTAGAAGTCTGTAGACTAGATACGGAAAATACTTGGTCTAAGTGGCATCTGCAAGATGCAAACTTACTGCAGTGTAATCGTAATGAAATAGTACCAGTCCAGACATGCACATCCCCCTCACCCTAAGCTGGCGTGATTTATGCAGGCTTCTGTTTAAACCTGCTTTACCCATGCTTCCTGTGTGCTTAAATATTACCTTACATGGCATTACGATTGAACTAAGCAGGGCCCGTGTGCCACTTAAGTGCATGATACTGCAGTTTCTAAGGAGATCCTCTTTTGTGCAAAGCCAGAAGGTATTTAATTAATGGACCAGGAACAAACCTACTCATCGGAATAAAAGAGGGCTACTTTTCAAATACCATGAATTGTTAAGAAAAAAAAAGAATTGCTTCCACGCTGAATAAAAATGGAAGCTTTTCATTTGATTAAATTTGCAATGAATCAGGAGAGGAACTCTCTGAATGAATAAAAACGACTTTCAAACCAACCAAATGCTAAAGGGCGTACCATTCAAGAAGCATAAAGAAACAATGGAGAATAATGATTATCCAGCACAGGGAAATCTTACTGAAGTCAGGAAAATATACCCTGAGCTTTGGAAGAAAACCTTCCTTAGGAGTCAGACTAATGTTTCTGGTAGTCACAAATAATCACGTTCATAATCCAACAACCCAAAGCGTTAGGAGCCAGAAGCTACATTCTAGATACTTTGGCGTCTTGGCCTGAGATTTGTCCATGTCTATCAATGATTCGTTGTCACATAAAGTTTGACATGGTTAGCATACATTGTCCTTAAAGGGTTGTCCACTACTAGGACAATCCTTTCCTGATCCGTATGTTTGCCCCCGTAAAAATAAAAACACTTATAATCGCCTCCCGTGCCTGTATCCATTCCAGTGGTGTCGCACTCGCGTTTCCAAAGCTCACGTGCAGTCGTTATAATATGTGAGCCCTTAGCCCAATCAGCGCTGGCATCACCATCCCCACATTAAGATGTAATAGTAATTAAGAGGAAATGAGCAGCCAGCCGCATCGCTGACTACGGTTAGTCCTAAGGCAGGGACAATGACGCCAGCGCTGATTTGGCAAAGGGCCACATGTTGACCATCTAAAATAGATAATTTACAAAAGAAAGTGTTCACAAAAAGGTCTGTGTCGAGACAGCTTTACATAAACACGCTCAGTGCAATGGTGCTTCAGTGACAATGGTTGCCCATTGACATCAGTGGATATCCAGTGTTTGCTGTAGGCTCCAAGGAGATGATGACCAATAACTTTCTTGCAATGAAAGTCAATTTTTGTGCTACAGATTCTTCACAGATGGCTTATTGTTTGGGGACCAATGGCAGGACCCCAAGGATTAATTTCTCCATTTGATATGCTACACTCAACTATCTCATCTGACAAAATAATTCTGTTTCTTAGAATATTTTTGAAGAGATGTAGATTAGAATTGTGTTGTTCTCTTGCTGATTTCTGCTTTCTGCTGCCGGTGCCCACACATACATAGAGTAACAGAGTGTTGCCAGATATCAGTCAATTAAAATTTTTGTTTGTAAGGTTTCCATGGTGGGCAAGTCATGACACACCAGTAAGAAGTAAAGTTCTACACACAAATAATATTTGGGAATAACATATAGTGTACTGAAGATCTATAAAATAGAATGCATGAGGTTATCCTATCCTGAACCATTGGTATAAAAGAGAAGATTCGTCGAGAATGGAAGAAGACTGTCACAGTGGATAAAAACAGTACAGCATGTCATGTCATCATTCGGGCTACTAAAGCCCTAAAGGGCCCGTCACACTAAGCGATATCGCTAGCAATATAGCGATATCGCTATGTGTGATACTTACCTCGGACCGACTCCCCCGCTGGTTATCACTGATCGCGCGAGAACGGCCTGGGCCGTTTCTCGTCGTCAGCTTCCTGCTGTGGCGACGAGCGATGCGTGGACGCGGGCGGGAGGACGTCAGGATCACCTCGTCTGACAGGTAAGTAGCGACCCCCGACCGCTGCTATGTCGCTGGTTAGATCTGCCTGTTTGGCAGCTCACTAGCGACCACTTAGCGATGCACCTGCGATCCTGGCCGGGACATATCGTTGTCGGGATCGCTGGTGCATCACTAAAGGCCCCTTTACATTTAGCGATGCACCAGCGATCCGACCCGGTCAGGATCGCTGGTGCATCGTTAAATGATCACTAGTGAGCTGTCACACAGGCAGACATCACAGCGATGCAGCAGCGACGCAGCGCATGATACTCACCTTTCACACACAGCGATCCTGACGTCCTCCCGCCTCCACGAGTCGCTCGTCGGCGCCAGCGGGAAGTCCAGCAGGAAGCTGACGACGAGAAATAGTGCCGGACATTCTCGTGCGATCAGCGATGGACAGCGGGGGAGCCGGTTGGAGGTAAGTATCACACATAGCGATATCGCTATAACGTCACAAAATCAGTGACGTTATAGCAATATCGCTAGCGATATCGCTATGTGTAAAACCCCCTTAAGTGTGACAGTACCTTAAGGCTTCCTTGGAATCCTACCAAGAGTTCATCAGAAGATAGTAGCTCGAACTGTCTCTATTTTAGTATGCATGGCAAAGTCATCCTGGTCATGGACACTTGGCATTGGGGTAGAAAAGAGCTCAATAAATTCTCAGCCAAAATGTAAAATTATGGATAAGGTTTTCCCCAAGGTCATAATCTTGGGAATCATTGTCTGTGCAAGCAGTTGTTCATCAGTATTTTGCACATTTTCTGCCTTCACCTTTTTTCACCGAGACCTATCTGCATCCTGCAGTATTCTGATATTGTGACCAGGTATTGGTAATTTATTTTACAAATTAATTAATTTATTTTACTGACTGATATAGCACCATTATTTCAAAACCACTTTACACACATTATCATCACTGTCGCCATTAGAGCTCACAATCTAGATTTTCTATCAGTATGTCTCTGGAGTGTGGGAGGAAATCATAGTACCCTGAGGAGATCATACAAACTTCTTGCAAATGTTGTCCTTGGTGGGATTTGAACCCGGTATTGTTCTGTGAATCATTGACCTTTACTAAAACTGGCATAAAACAAGTCCAGAATTATTACTCATGGACAATTGTGAAAATCATTTGTCATGTTTCTTAATTTTCTGCAATTCTGTTTTAATGCTGATTTTCTGTTTTTATAAATGCATTTCAGTTAAATGTCACTTTGAGAAATTAGAGTGTTCATAAGCAAGTTGCCTCTTCAGAGAAAGAGGACTTGAACACTTAACGCCACCTATTGGTAGTAGCGATCCTACAAGTCACAATCTAGCCTTTAACGAGTCTTGTAATATGACTTAGGATAAAAGCCAAATCAGAATCTCAATTTGCAGACACGGTGTTTCGGGCTATTGGCCCTCATCAGTGCAAAGTATGAGATCCGATTTGGCTAGGTGAGAGGCTTTGGACTGAGGTCTAAGGGGTGAGGTTTCTCCTTGTGCAGAGTGACATACCAGCTCTGGATTGTCAAGGTAAGGAGGCTTATTCGCTGTGCAATGCTCATCTGGGAAAATTAATATGCAAATTGCCTCTTCAGAGAAAAAGAGGACTTGTAGTAGCGATCCTACAAGTCACAATCAACTTATGAGTGTTCATAAGGTAATTTTCTTAAATTTACACATTGGCAACAGATTTTAAGAATTTAGTCCTTTTCTTTGTTCCTTACAGAATACTATAAAGACAAAAAATTACATGGCAAATCTCACACAAAATAAACTTGAATGCCATGACCATGTTGTCCATGACTTCAAAGGCATTTTGCGGCTGTTGTTTGACCCAACCATCATATGAATATACCATAGAAATATATCATGTCATCAATTCATGGACTTGTGTGTCCTCCTATCCATTGTAAGATCTGTGATTGTCCTCAAATCATTTCTTAAATTTTTGAGCGGCAATAACGTTGGATGGATGTTAGTTTTTGTGTCCAAAGCAGCAAATTAATTACAGAATTGAGGATAAGCCACAGAAATTAGTGGAAAAGTGGGCAAGCTGGTCTGTGAATTGATGACATGATATCTTTGATGGTTGAATAAGCCTTAAATCCTTTAAAGTCATGGACAACATGGTTATTTCCTATAATATTTTTATCATGTAGCTGTTGATTAATTTTCTGCATACTGTCTAGCTGATCTGAAGTAAGTGATGATTAGGTGGATGTTACTTTTTTGGGAAGCTATCATCAGAAAATAACATTGTTATAAATAAAATATTTATATTAAATGTATTAAAATAATCTTTTTTTCATATCACCATCTGGATTAAGGCTATGTGCCCACGTAGTGTTTTAAAACGCTCACTAAAAACCGGACTCCTTCCCAGAAATCGTGCGTTTTTTTCCGCGCGATTTCATCGCGATTTTACCGCGATTATGATCGCGATTTTGCCGCGATTTTTGCGTGCGTTATTCAAGCACTTTCCAAGCGATTTGAAGCATCGCTTGGAAAGTGATTGACAGGTTGGTCACACTTGTCAAACATAGTGTTTGACAAGTGTGACCAGGTTTTTACTATTGAGGCTGCCTATGTGGCATCAATAGTAAAAGATAGAATGTTAAAAAGCTAAAAAAATAAAAAAATCGGGGTATATTTACCTTCCGGCGTCCCGCGCTGCATTCCCGGGCCTCAGCGTTCCCAGTAATGCCTTGCGAGACCTGTGATGATGTTGGTCTCGCGTTGCTTTAGCGATCTCGCGAGACTACGTCATTACAGGGCCTTGCCGCAAGGCATTACTGGGAACGCTTAGGCCGGGAATGCAGCGCGGGACACCGGAAGGTAAATATACCCCGATTTTTTATTTTTTATTCTTTTTTTTACAGGGGTCTGGTACCCAGGGCCTGGAGGACAGTCTCCTCTCCTCCACACCGTGGGTACCAACTGCACATGAGACGCTTAACTTCCCGCATGGTGGGCATAGCCACATGCGGGAAGTAAGCGATTCTCATGCATTCCTATGGGTGCGGAATTGCGGCAATTCTTTGCGATTCCGCACAAAAGAATGAGCATGCTGCGATTTTTTCCGCGATGCGTTTCCGCCGCGGAAAAAAGCGCAGCATTAGCATGTGCGGAATGCCATAGGAATGCATGGGGGGCGTTCTGTACACGATTTTTAAACGTTTTTGCGCCGAAAATCGCGGCAAAAACGCTTAAAAATCGCTACGTGTGCACGCAGCCTAAATATAGCTTCCTGTTGTATAGTACATTTGTTGTTTCCTGAAACAGCCACAATGAACAGATTCTGATTCTCCTATCATTTGCATTGATGATTAGGTAGATGTTACTTTCTAGGGAAGTTGTCGTTAGAAAATAACCTATTATTAGTGATGAACAAATGTGTTCGGATAAGGTGCTAACAAGAGTGTCTTTGGCTTGCTCGAATAATATGTTTGAGTCCTCGTGGCTGCATGTCTCACAGCTGTTCAACAGCCGCAACATTTGCATGGATTGCCTGTTAGGAAATCCTTGCATGTGTTGTGGCTGTCAAATGACCTTTTATATAAATAAGATATTTGTATTAAATGCAGTTTGTTTTTTGTTACATATCAGAATCTGCATTAAAAAACTTCTTGTTTCAGGAAACAATACATGTATTGTACATTAGACACAATGAACAGATTCTGACCCTCCCATCTTTTGTATTTGAAGTGTCTAATGAGTGTGTGCAATGGTCATTGTGAAGAGAGGGGAGCATGGCCAGCCCTGACATCCCCAATTGTGATTGGTGGATCCTGTATTATCAGCTGTGTATTGAGGTGTTACCAGTCATTATGATAATAATATGTACCTGATAACATGAAGCCTGATGAAAACTCTCCCTGATGGAACAGGAACTATGAATCTAAATAATCCCCAGTGGACAGTGTGAAAATTGCAAGATTATTAATTTTGCTTATTTTGTTTCCTTAAGGATACTTGTAACATAAAAACCTGATGTAATTATTAGGTGATGTTCTGATCATACCTTAATTTTACGTCAGGTTGTCAGAGGTCCACATGGCATTTTAAAGCATTTTAACAGTGGCAACAAAGCAATATTTCTTTTAATTTGTATGTTAGGCATGCACAGACTATGCCACTCACTGAACAAATGAAAAAATATGTGATCTACAAAATCCCAAAATAACTAATCACTATTTTCCTTCATATTAGTTAGCCTTGGATATCTAAGGCCTGTTTCACACTTCCGTTTTTGACCATCAGTCAAAATTCGCCGTTTTTGCTAAAAAAAAAGGATCCGCCATTTTTTTCTGGCGGATCCGTTTTTTCCCCCATTGATTTGCATTACCGGCGGATCTTGACGGATGGCCATCCGTTGGATCCGGTTTTTTGCGGATCCGTCAATTTTTCTGCGTCCGCCGAGATGCCTGGACGGACCATGTAACATTTTTGTGCTGCAGGATCCACATTTTTATAGTGCGCATGCCCGGAGGAATGAAGTCAGGCGGAAATTTAACCCTGAAATCATTTCTGGCAGAGAGAAAAAATTCTCTCTCTCTCTCTCTCTCACCCTCTCTCTCTCCCCCCCCCCTTCCCGGGCAGCGGTTCCTTTAACATTCTTCATTCGGCGGATCCGTCAAAAGTAACGGTCCGGTGACCTCCGTTAACAACGGATCCCCTTTCCGCCATTTTGGCGGATTTTGACTGACACAAAAAAACTGTGTGAAACTGGCCTAATGGTGGTTATTTCTACAGTTGAGCGAATTTGCTAACAACTATAGCACTTACCGAATAAGCTATAGCGGGAACCCGGATACATGAAGTGGAGATGCATGCATGGAGAGCCTGTGTGTTGGGTTATCCATGCATGTGCTGTGATTGTGACACAGCCGCGACACATACAGCTGTGGCGCCGATCAGCTGATTAGCCACCGCGCTCCATGTATCCGGGTTCCCGCTGTAGCGCTATAGCTTGCCGAAGAAGCGGGGACCCGAACAAATTTGTTGAACTGTAGTTATTTTTTGAAAATTTACACATACTTAAGCTGGCCAGAGATGTGGCTAGTACAGCTATTCCTCAGAACCCTGCATACACATGCACACCTAAAGTAACTCTGCCTATTGAAGTCAATTAGTCTCATCCTGCTTCCCCCGAGAACTGCCTTTTGGGCAGAGCTGAGATGGCTCCATACAATTTAGGTGGTTGGCTGGTCCAGTAAAAAAATGTTGGCCAGACCAACATTAATATGTACGGCCGTCTTTAGATTTTTACAATCCTGGAGATGTGCATACTCTAAATATTGTTTAAAGGGAATCTGACGACATCAGGAGATAGAGGCTGATGCATATATTGCAGTGATGCGTCAAATACCAAATTGCATGCTGTTGGTTACTAACTGTAAAGGATTTATCACAAAGATTAACATTGCATTACATTAATCTTGCAAAGCCCCCCTGTGATAGGTAGCTCACTGTCTATGGTATTTGCACATGGAGGTGTGGACAGGGTTAGCTTTCTCAACTCTGCTTCATTGCTAAATCTAAAAGTTCTGATTGTGACAGAACGGCTGCACCCAGTCATCTACGGCTTTGGCAAAAATTAAGAGACCACTGCACAGTTTTATAAAGATCAGCTTATATATGTCCGACAGCCATTCCATTTCAGTGTCAGTTGAATTCCAACCAGAGTACACCTCATTCTACTTAATGTGCTTCTGATTAGGTGATCACCTGAACCGAATCTTATTTAACAAAGGAAAGTATAAAAATCCTGCTGTGGTGTTCACAATCCTCTTGCAATAGGACAAGCTGGATGGCAAAACAAGTGCTAGTAATGTCCCAAAAGTAATAGGAATGAAAAAATAACTTTTAACCATGCCAAAGGAGTTGAAAAGAAAAGATTTGAGTGAGGAAACGAAGGCCTCAATTCTGGCTTTACTAGCAGAGGGATACAGTGAGCGTCATGTTGCCTCCATCCTTAAAATTTCTAAGACTGTAGTCCATTACAACGAGGTAAAGCAACAGACATTGAGGACAACAAAGCTACAGACCGTCAGAGAGCGAAAACGACTCTCCACTGACCAGGATGACTGTCATCTTATTCAAATGTCACTCTGCAACTGCAGAATGACTTCAAGTGACCTACAAAAGGAATGGCAAATGGCAGCTGGGGTGAAGTGCACGGCAAGAACAGGCTCCTAGAGGCAGGGCTCAAGTCATGTAAAGCTAGAAAAAAGACTTTCATCAAAGAGACGCAAAGGAGAGCCAGGCTCAAGACCATAAGGATTGGACCATAGAGGACTGGAGTAATCTTCTCTGAGTCTAATTTTCAGCTTTGCCCAACACCTGGTCGTCTGATGGTTAGACAGAGAACTGGAGAGGCATACAAGCCAGTGTCTTGCATCCACTGTGAAATTTGGTGGAGGATCGGTGATGATCTGGGGATGCTTCAGCAAGGCTGGAATTGGGCAGGTTAGTCTTTGTGAAGGACGTAAGAATAAAGCCACATACAAGGTTATCCTGGAAAAACAGTTGATTCCTTCTGCTCAGGTAATGTTCCCCAACTCTGAGGACTGTTTTCTCCAGCAGGACAATGCGCTATGCCACACAGCTAGGTCAATCAATGTGTGGATGAAGGACCACCATATCAATCCCTTTCATGGCCAGCCCACTCTCCATACCTCAACCCCATTTAAAACCTCTGGAATGTAAAAAAGCCATAATAAAGCTGCTTACATTTTTGTACCAGGAGTGGCATAAGGTTCAAAGCCTGGTGTCTCCATACTTTACCACCCGAGGAGAAAACTATATGAAAAAGTAAAAAAAAAAACATTAAAAATCAGTTTGATCAGTTTCTTTACACTTTCAACAACCCTTTGTTTTTCTACATTTTCTGCAAATCTACTGTGTATGCCTGCTAATATCATGAAATTATATGATTAGAGATCTTAACTTCTCAGTAATTCTAATTCTAAAGTCAGCAATCAAACGCTATTGTTGCCTAAATGACTTGCATACATTTTGAGGGAATTTGGAATGTAGGGGCTGGAATTCCAAGCATAGTGCATTGATAAGTAAAAAACCCAGCATGTCGCCAATAACCATCTGCCTCTCCAGCCAGCTATCGGAATGAGCCCTTTTGCACTGAGAGATATGCTGCAAAGTTGATTGAGAAAATGTTTATCTAATTGCCAACCTTTGTTTACTCCATTTCTGATTTTTTTTTTTACATATAGAAATAGAAATTAACTCTTACCCATGTATTTCACAGACTACTTTTCTACGTAAATCAGAGGAGGCAAAAAGGTCTGGAAAGCTTTAAGTAAAATAAAGAAATGGTGCAAAGTACCTACATTTGTATATTTGGGAATTGCATATACAGAGTATAATGCACTGCTATGTATTGGATCATTTTATAGGTGAGAAAAAATCCAATAGAGCAGTGCAGTAATTAAAGGGAATCTGTCGCCAGGTTTCTGCTACCTCATCTGAGAGCAGCATAACGTTGAAACAGTGTCCCTGATTACAGCTATGTATCACTTATGTAGCTTACTGAGTACAGCAGTTGTGACAGAACCAGAATTCTTAATGGCCTGTCACACTAAGCAATATCGCTATCAATATCGCTATAACGTCACTTTTTTGTGACGTTATAGCGATATTGCTAGCGATATCGCTGTTTGATACCTCCGACCGGCTCCCCCGCTGGTTATTGCTGATCGCGCGAGAACGTCCTGGACCGACTTTCGTCATCAGCATCCTTCTGGGCTTCCTGCTGTGGAGACGAGCGACGCGTGGACGTGGGCGGGAGGATGTCAGGATCGCCTCGTCTGACAGGTAAGTAGCGACCCCCGACCCATGTGATGTTGCTGGTGAGATCTGCCTGTGTGGCAGCTCACTAGCGACCACCTAGTGATGCACCAGCGATCCTGACAGCGTCATATCGCTGGTCGGGATCGCTGGTGCATCGCTAAGTGTGACAGTACCTTTAGATGTAGCATGTAGCAGGGCTCAGAAAGCTAACTCCACCCACCCCACTGCTTTCTGGGCACATTGTCTATTGACAGTGAGCTGCTTATCAGAGGAGATGGTTGTACAGTGTAGTCAGGGCAATGATAAAGTCCTAGTGACAAAACCTTTATTGTAAGTAAACAACAGCACACAGTCTAATAAAATTACACATCACTGAATTCAGTGTCTCAGCTGCTACCTCATGCTGTCCTCAGATTACATAGGAAAAGCCTGCTGACAGATTCCATTTAAAAAAAAAAATACAGCCGTCTTCTGAGAAGGCTCCACTTCAACTTATACACAAAGGTTGTCATGTCCACAACGTTTCCCTAAAATACAAGTATGGTTCTTCTTTACTGCACAAATGTAGAGTTTTCCTGTTAAGGCTTGTGTAAAGAATGTGGCTCTGTGTATACCACTTCTATTTGTGCCACCAGCTGTCTCGCTGCCCTTAGTAGCAGGCAGTGTTCATGTAATTTTATCAGAGCAGTACCATACATGTCACTTATAAGAAAATGTAGAAATTATACTATATTCTCAGAATTTTTATTAAGGTATTTAAAGGGAAATCCGCTGTCCCCCGTCCTTCAGTTTGTTTTGAAAAAACAAATATATGCTCCACTGTTGCCGATGTCTGTAGCGCTTTATTTATTATGCTTTGCTTTTGTAGTGCTATTAATTCCACAGCGCTTTACAGACATTATCATCACTGTCCCCATTGGGTCTCTGAATCTAGAAGCCCTATCAGTGTATCTTTGGAGTGTGAGAGGAAACCCACGCAAACACGGGGAGAACATACAAACTCCTTGCAGATGTTGTCCTTAGTGGGATTTGTTCCCAGGACCCCAGAGCTGCAAGGCTGCAGTGCTAACCACTGAGCCAGCATGCTTATGTAAGATGTACAGCACTGCAGTAAAGCTTCTCAGAGGCACTGAGGTCACTGACTGCAGCACAGTCAACATTATATTGGCACTGCAGACAATTACAGACATCAGGAGCAGTGGGGGAGACTTAGAGGAGAGTCTATGTTTCCTCATTATGAGATTCTGAGTTAGCTTGTTTTATTGCAAAACAAACTGCAACTTGGGGGCTGGGGGCAGAGGTTTTCAAAAAAGGGGTTTAAATAAGTTGTCCACTACTTTTACATTGAGGATAGGTCATCATTGTCATCAATGTCTGATCTGTTGGAGGCAGGAATCGCTGACTTGTTGATCTGCTCCGTCTACTTGCAGTGGCCGCTGCAGGGTATTACACATCCTCCTCCTATTGATTTTAATAGGAGGCAGATGTGCAGTAACAGGCCCCGGCCACTACCAGTAGATGGAGCAGCTGGACAAGTGAGTACTTGTCAGTGTGCCACTGAGAACAGCTGATCTGCGAGGATGCTGGGTGTCAGACCCCGACCAAACATTGATGACCTATCCTTAGGATGGGTCATCAGTAATAAAGTAGTGGACAATCTCTTTAAGGATCCACATTACTTGGTCAGCCGCCTTGATGTGATTTCATTTTCCCCGTTCGATTTTGTAGTGTTAATAGTGGGGACATTTTACTTTTACTCCTCCCGTTAGGAACAGGAATAACGTAATTCTCTGACTATTACTCTTTTGCGACTCTTTTAATATTTACAGTCTCCAAATTGTTTTCCAAACTTGCATCCATGTGTGGGCAAGCTGAAGAGAAGCAGATGGTTATGCGGGCGAGTCAAATGATATTCTAAGAAGACCTGCCTTAATTTCACTGCATTCCTCCTTCAGTATTGGATCGCACATTTAGTCAAATCTCACTTGGCGAGGGTGGCCTTTTAAATGCTTGTACGTGCGGCTGATTGTGAGAGAATGACGGCCTGGCACTGCCCGTAATCTGGGGCCTCTTCAGTCTGACATGAGAGTGCTGACTATAATCATGTCTAAAAATTAAGATAGCTAGAGCTACGGCTTTGAAATGGAACAGACGCATAAAGCCGAGTAGGGACAGCGCTGATATATCTGAATAGTGTGGTGCAATGTCCCCTATTCCGGGCCGCGTATCCTATGAGTTATGGCCATGCAGCCTGTCATGCCATAGATTTTATAGCACACATTTAGGAATGTTGTTGGCTCTCAGTAGCGAGAATCATCTCTGCACCTAAATTCATCTTAACATCATCCACTTATTTCAAAGGGACAAAAAGGTGGTATGACAGTCTGCCAAAAATTCAATTACCAGATAAAAATGTCACCGTGTGGTCAAAATAATTCATTCTGTTCATTAGAGGGATGGAAAAAAAAGGTAATTTAATAGAAGCTCTGCTTACTCAGCATTACAGTAATATCTGCGAGAAAGTTGGCATTTATATCCGACAGCTTACATATGATTATTTATATGACTAAATGGGCTTAATTTAAAGTCATCTTTTAGTATTTACTCAAAAGAAGAATTTTCGCTCGCACGACATGATGATGATTGTTGAACAGACTTTGAGCAGTAGGAAGAACACAAATGACAGACATATGGTAGTACTTCGTAGCCCAAGAGAAAACAGACAAAGAAAAGGAATTGTTGAAAATATTTCAAATTTCATCCAGCCAAGTGACTCATGTTCCTGCTGGAGAAGAGAGATGATATTAGTTGGAGGGTTTATCCAAAGTGGTGCTAAGTGGTAAAACGTTTCTTACAGTGTACAGCAAGTACAACGTGAGGAGGAGGTCAGCGTGAAGGATTGGGGTCCATGCTTAATAACTGGACATCATGCTGTTCTGCTGGACGCAAAATATTGTAGATTTTAGAAGCTAGTTACATCACGTCCATATGAAAATGGAATTTCCTCTACATCATTAGAAAAATTTCTAGGCTCACGGACCATCCAGCTCCTGAACTTTATGTACCACTGATTCATCCGGTAGATGATTGGGCCACTTTTAACATGCACTGGGAAAAGCTTGCCACGTACGCTTTACGGGAAAGCAGTGACACCTAACGGTGTTGCCTTTCGCCCGTGATCAACTCTTGGATCTGTTTATCCAATAGAGTGGCCAACTTTTGTTGACAATTTTGTGCCAATTTTTTGGGGGGCATGAGTAAAGTAGCCAAAAATTGCAAATTAAGCAAAATTTCTGAATTTTGCACCAAGCTCGACAAAAGTTGAAAAGTTTATCATTAGTGTGAACAAAATGTCATTCTAAGTCTTCCATTTAACTATTTTATGATGTATCAACGGGAAATTCGATAGGTGTCAAAAACACTTTTTAGAGTTCCACGCAAAATAGATAGCTCTTGGCAGAACAATGGCTCGGGCCATCGTTCTTCCGGCAGTTATTTCTTCCTACTCTCCCATACACAGGTGCAGTTGCTCAGTCAAACATTCTTGTGTTCTTCATAAGTGAGCTTATCTTGCCGAAAACACACAGATTGGCAGTTCAAAAACAGACATGCCAGATTCCTATCTCCCCTAACAGCATCTGCTGGGGGAGAGTCAGGAGGTTCCCATACATTCTAAACTGTTGGCTGAGCCTGCCATTATTGGTGGGTTTTCCAATGTTTATGGGGCCTTCAGACATTTGAGTAACACATTTGTCACCCATAGTCTATAAGAATATACTGTACGTTTACAGATGCAACATAAAAAAACTAGTAAACTCATGGAATATTTTTTAAAAAGATACATGTGATGGGTTCCAAACTATGGCCGAGTGGACACTGTTTTGTCCTCCTTCCAGTAGAAGAGCCTCATGTTGAAGTTTAGCATGTATATTTAGAGCTGTAGGACTTATATAGGACTGCCACCAATGATATAGTTCCCTCTTTCAGCCTCTTACAATGTGAAATAGGTTGTCAGAAATATCATGGAATATCTTCAATAGCTAAATACTTGGAGCAGCATGGTGTCTCAGTGGTAGCCTTGCAGTGCTGAGTTCAATCCCACAAAGGAGTTTGTATGTTCTCCAGGGCTGTGGAGTCGGTAAGCCAAACCTGCAACTCCGACTCCCAACTCCTCAATTTCCCTTACACCGACTCCATCTCCGACTCCACGACTCCGACTCCCACATATATTGCTTATATTTAAGTGAAAAATTTATTGTAGTACAATGTGATCAGACATTTAATCATTTTTATGATACAATAATCAAGATATTTAGATAGAACATAATATATATTTATTGGAATACAACTTTAGAACACAGAAAACTGTAATAAATTGTAAATATGTAATACACTATGTAATATCGATTATATATTGTGTGTGTATATATATATATATATATATATATATATACACACGAGTATATTGCTATGTAATAAACTATGTGACAGAAAACAGTTTTCAACAAAAACATACTAAATAACATTTGTGCAGTCTATGAATTTGTTCTAAGAATTAGAATTGCCTCCATCAGATCCTCCTTCATAGATGACCTCAAATCTGACCTAATAATTTTAAGGCCAGAGAACATCCTCTTTACACTAACTTGGGTTGGAGGCAAAGCCATTAGCACATGGGCAACATCTCTAACAATTTACGGGTATAAAGGAATTGCCTCATGCACAGTCAGTTTTGATGAACGGTTGAATTTTTCTATTTCTTTGAGAGCAAGTGAAGCATTTTGCTGAAATATGGTCACTCTGCTTGCTATAGGAGACGGAGTGAAATCTTTTTCCTTGCGGCAATGCTCCATGTCATCCAAATACTTGTCAAAATCAAACTCCTCATCTGATGAGGATGAAGATATGGCAGCAGTAGCATTGTCATGACCCAAGTCCTCTTGCGTCTGGCAGTCCTCTTGTAGGCCACTCATCCTAACTGCTACCTCAGTCATAGCTTCTTTTCCTTTAGTAAGCTGTTGATCATCAAGCAGTATACGATGACTTGGGTCCACATAAACAGCTGCCAGAAAAATGTTATTTTCCAATAGCAGTGTCTCGCTCCGTTTCATTGAAGCAGAAATGTCATCTGCGATTAAACCTCCTCTTTGGGACAGGCAAAATAGCAAGTTCTTCCACTCCCTTATGAAAATGCCAGGAATTAAATCCTCAGCTTGTAATTTTTTAGTCACGGTAAATGGGTGATTAAGCAATTCCTTTAATTCAGCCACCTGTGTCCATTGACCTTCATTTAGGGTTACCTGAGGGTTCGACATATCTATAAGAAACGGTTTTAGTTCAAGCAATCGCTCAATCATTAAATAAGTGCTGCCCCACCGAGTGGCTTGATCGACAATTGCCCCTTTCCCAGCACATCTCTTCAAGATGGAATCAATTTTAGGGGTTCTGGCGGCAATAACCAATTTCCTCACTTTTCCAATCAGATTTCCAGCATGTCCCTCTTGCAGACTATCTCTTATTGCCAGCTGCAGCGTGTGCACAACTTTCTCACTTTCTCCAGCTCGGGGCCCCCCAGTTATCGGATCCTGTGCAGGGCAGACACCCCTCCCCCTCCTCTCTCTGGTGAAGATGGCAGAAGACAGGACAGAGGAGGGGAGATTGCCCCCTGCAGTCTGGAGCCGTTGCAGGATGGGAGAACTGCAGCATACAAGTGAGTTTTGATAGGTGTGTGCCCCTGCTTCTGGGGGGGGCAGCTGCCCCTCCTGCCCCTCGCTGGCTTAGTCCATGATTCACCCACAGCGTTTTTGCGGATCCGTTTTTTGCAGTAAAATGCAGTGACTCTGGGCATCCCAGCAAAGTCAATGGGTTTCAAGATAAGACATTCAGACACATTGTCTTGTGAGGATCCGTTTTTGGGCTGAATGACCATGTCAGTTTGTGTGGCGTTTTTCTAATCTGCTTTTGCTATTGAAAACATTAGCTATGAGCTCAAAAACCTTTCAGGTGATGCCGTTTTTTATAAAGCTGATCTGCTTTTGCAGCTGAAAAACATATCCTCAAAAAACGCAGCAAAAACGCTGTGTGTGAATGTAGCCTTAGATCAGGAATAGAACAGCCATTTATAGGACATTTCATAACTTTCCCAAACTCCTATGAAAAATTATTCAGCACATTCTGCATTGAACTACTGTACCCAATTTATTATATATTTTAGGAGTCGGTCCATTTTATACCGACTCCACCAAAATGAGCACCGACGCCGACTCCACGACTCCGACTCCACAGCCCTGATATTCTCCCCATGCTTGCGTGGGTTTCCTCCCATAGATAGTGAACCCCAATGAGGACAGTGATAGCTGTAAAGTTCTGGGGAATTAATGGCGCTATATAAGTGAGTAAAATAAATTTTGAACCTGACAGTAGCAACTTTTCCGGCTAAACAAAGGTCCTTTCATCTTAGAAGCCGTAGGTGGTAATATGACTGCACTACATGATTTTTATGAGCCTGTATTTTTTTATGTGATCTAGTCCTTACAGTCATTGTAATAATTTTTTCTGGTAAGGATTGTGCGCACTTGCCTTGTAACATATAAAGTTTATATACAGTACCTTTTTCCAATGTAATCTTTTGTGTCAGGCAGACACTAAGGAACGAGTTCTACTGTATGAAAGGCCTTTATATTATTCTCACTGTGCTATTTCTAGCAGCTTCATCTGCCAGTGGTCCAATGCCTTGACATCTTTTTGTTCTGCTTATATGACTACAAAATAAGCTGCCTCCTACAGTAAGTGTTTGCCAGAGTCTTTGGAGATTTTCCTCCTCGTTTACAATAATCTTTTCTGTTAAGGTAAATTAAAGATGGACTCGAAGCTTTGGGGATTACTGGATCAATGCACATCACTTTACATAACATTTTCATCAATGGATTCTTGGTTATGCTTCGAAGCTGCTTTTTTATGCTTAGATCATAGGTTGTTTATATTGTGTAAGCACTGCCGGGATCCGGCACACATTACCGCTCAGTGTAGATTGGGAGAAGTTCTCATCATTGCTTTCTATCCGTCATTATTTTTCCTGAAAGAAGGAAATAGATGCAACAAATTATAACTAATATCCATTTTTTATCAGCTATGTAGGCATTGAAAAGAAAATGGGACAGAACTCGACTGAAATGCTAATTTTTTTTTTTCTTGTAGAATGGGTTGGGGGGGATTTGAGCAATTTTAACAAAATCAGTGTGCACAAATTGTCTTGTGAACATAAATTTCAACTTTCGTGTAATTTGCAAATATACACGGCGGAGCTGTGTGTGTCTATATGTGCATGTAGCAGAGCTGTTGGTGTCTATATGTTGGGTAGGAAATGATCCAGCTGCCAAGCTTCCAAAAATGTGTTGGATTAAAAATATTAATAGAATCCATCACGAGTGCAGACACAGCTACGTGTTTCGAACATCCATTGAGCAATGGATGTTCGAAACGCCAACGCAATGGATGTTCGAAATGTGTAGCGGTGTCTACACTCGTAATGGATTCTATTAATATTTTTTAATCCAACACATTTTTGCAAGCTTGGAAGCTGGATCATTTACTCTCCATTTCTACTAGTGGTTCGTTGCAGATCCGTGCCTCCTGGGACACCTAGCTGGGGTGAGCTGGGTAATCCTTTTCTAGGTGTCTATATGGGCATGAAGCAGAGCTGTGGGTGTGTATAACACTGCATAGAGACACTATAGATTTATTACTTCCCTATCCTACCCTAGTATATTAAAATGAGTGATAATGACCTCTCCACTTTACTCCACCAAGTAAGTATTAATAGGAAAAAATGTTTGTCCTATTTTCTGCCGTCTAAATCTGGAGTGTGTCTTATGGTAAGGTGCGTCTTATAGTCCGAAAAATATGGTAAGTGACACGTCACTGAAATCAGGGTTTCTGAAATCGGGGTTTTTGTTCCTACATTTTGCTGGTCCCAGATGAGGCAGCAAAGCTTGACAGATTCCCTTTAAAGTTATGGCATTGGAGTACGGGGATATTCCCAAAGTTACTAAGAGCAGCTGATGTAATTTATAATGACTTAATAAAATGACATTGCCGAAACTTGCGAGCAGCCACAGTGTTTCTCTATGAGATAAAAAGTCATGGGACTTCCAAAAATGACATTTGGAATCTTTGCTGTTCTCGTGCAACCGTTTTTCTGATAGACACTGAGGTCACATGAAGGCTGTAGAGTCTTCAGAAGACAAAACGTATTCTATTTTGTCAGATAATGGCTGGGAGTTGAGCATGCAATAGCTAATCATAGAGGAATGCTATAGGCATATCTCATAATTTATTTAGACAGGTTATATTTAGTAATGTTTTTATGACATTGCTTATGAGCAGAGTAATTAATATCTTATTGATTGATTTGCACTGACATCATTATTGTACAATCCTTCTACAAGCAAAGTTTTGAAATTTTGGTTGTAATCCATGCAGGTTGTGACACGACATGTATGCATCTTGTAGAGATTTTCCTTTTTTCATGCCTCTTATCCAAATCGGTCTTAAAATAAAGAACAATAAGTAACATTGTCCTGATGATCTGCAAGGAAGCAAAGTTTGTAATCCAAGACTAGAGGTAATAAACAGAAGGCTATAGCAGAGAGGTATATACATAATAGAAGTGTATACATCATTTACATTAGATGACGTTCTTAGCTGTTCTTAAATCTCTTATATATGAAATAAATGCATCTAGTGAATCATGTAATGTACTACTGCAGTCAGAATCCCATAATCTCCACACATCTGTCTCAGGCTCTCACCCCAAACCTCCCTTTCTACAAGGTCCTGTTTCTCAATCAGAGGAACTCCATATACGTCAGTGGGCAACGATGACCATTTACATGGCCCACATTCTGCAGATCGCGATTCTGGGCTGATGTTACTGTGACCACATCCTTTGACAGTTCTGAATTCCAACTTTTGCAACAGTCCTGGAAACTGTATCAGATCCTGTTGTCATGTAGCAAAGGCAGTAACGGGGATTGCCCGTTGGCATGCATGTGTTTTTTTTAATGCAGTTTTTGATCCAAAGCCAGAGGGGAATTTATAACGGAAGGGAAATATAAAGGAAGGACTTCTACTTCTTCTCCGGGCTGGCTTTGGCTCCAAGACCTCCACCTCAAACAGCGCCAAAAAGGGAGTTCCTGCTTAGTGTTTCTTGACATCTTTAGATTGCAGCCTAAAGGTAGCCATGCACATTAGGGCATAGTCAGATGAATCTGCCAATGTTGGGATCATCTGCTTGGGACGTGCTGACTCTTTCCCAACACATGACGTCAAAGGAAAGAAGGAACTTTTCGTTCTCAGGGAAGATTAAAGGTGTCTGGTAGCAGTTTTATCCTCTTATAGTGGTGGAATCCACCAACAATTATTTATTATGTATGACCAGAATTATGGACAAGTAATACTGCTGGTTTCACATATTGATCAGATCCTTGTTCTCCTATTTTAGTATGGTTTTAAGACAAAAGCTATAAGCATTATTTTCAAATGTATCAGTTATGAACATAGGAGGATGTATGATTAGTATTCAGCAAGTATTTCACAAATACATGGACTTTATTGGATGTTTGTATATCTCGCACATACAGTATGAGCAGGACTCTTCTGATGTCACAATTAGCAATGAATGAATGTGCTTCAAACTCCACATTGCAATACTTAATATTTCCTTTTTTTAAGTAATACAAAAAAGCATCACTTACAAAACCACAAGTGTGATATAAAGTCCATAAACGTACATCCTTTAGAGTGGTATTCAGTGGTACATTCATCTATAAGACAAAAGGCAGAGGAAGAACAAGCATTTGTGACCGCTGCTGCTGCAGTTTGAGGATATAATCCTTCATCACAAAGAATAATGTGCTGCTAGGATTGGGGACACATCCCCTCCATGCGTATTTCCACATAGTACACATGCCTGATGAAGGGTCCTCGAAATGTTGCAGCAGCATTCACGCTAATGCTTTTTTATTGTAATACACAAACCTGATGAAGAGTCCTCGTGTCCTCGAAACGTAGCAGCAGCATTCACATTCTAGCCTTTTTGCGATGATGCACATACCTGGTGAAGGGGCGTTTGTTCTTCCTCTGCCCTTTTTGTCTTATCCAAGCTTGTACCAATGAATAACACACTAAAGGGCTCAAGTTTATGGATTTGAGATCACTCTTGGGGTGTTTGTAAATGTTGCTTCTTGATATAAGTACGGTAGATATTATTGCATCGTGGCGTTTGATGCAGGTGTATTCAGTGCTCTCTATGTGACTGTTAGCATTCAGCAAGTGTCACAATATTATCTTAGTCTTTTTATATTTCCTCTGAGATATTCTTCTCTGATGCCTTAGCACTACATGCATGGCATGGTATGGTTTAATTCCTTTCTCACGGATATAGGCAAAATGAACCCTTCTGGGCCCAAGGTACTTTTTATAAGTTTCCCATTTACATCATGAAGAACAGTTTACCCTCAATAAGGAACTAGTGATGGCAGTGCGCTTATTCTACCTTGGTCAGTGCTGGCCCGCACTGTAATCCTGTGGGTCTATAGTGTTACTTGTGATATGATTACAGAACAGAAGCCAAGAAACCACTGATGAAAACGTTTTGTCAAGTGATTTACAAGACCTTATACCGACCAGACTATATTTAGTCTGGATGAAGTTTGCCGTTTACTGTAGTTGTGTCCTTCCTTACACAGAACTTTTCACTTTGTGTATACAGTATGATCTGTGGACAGCACGGTATAGGGAAGGAGAAACTGGGCAGAATTATATGTAGGTTTATTGGAAAGATTCTGTATAACCTGTATTTTATTCATTGAAATCCCAGTATTTCTATGCATACAAGTCCAGTGGGTGGTCCTACTCTGTTATTGACAACTATCTCTACATGCACAATCACTAAATATGACTGCCCACTGGACTCATGTAAACCCCTGGGACTTCAATGAATAAAATGCAAGGCTTACTGAAAGGTTTCCCACAAGAATGTAAGGTATATCAATCTGATCAGCTCTATAACATCTTGCTTAAATATCAGATACTGTTTTCAACATTCTCATCTCAGACATTGATGAGATATCACCATAAAATACCATAAATGTGGGAGTAACATCTATATTGAGAATGACGGTCACCTGACCCCTATCTCGTGGCCGCTATGTATAAAGAGTCACACTCATGTTACATATATGAACTCTGACAGATTATGTCAGTAGACCGGACTCCCATACACATTATATGGTTGGCCTGTTCTGCCGAAACTGACAGGTTCACACAACTTTTATCAAATGTGTATGAAGGTCTTAATTATTTCATTGTCCATTGGGCCAAAATATTCCAAGTTTAGTCTTACAATATGACCAGTTTTACAAAAATAAAAAAAGACTTGCGTTATTCATAACACATGACAGAGTAACCCAAACTGTTGCCATCTTATAATCTCAGGATTTCTCCAGCCAAGAGGAATGGCAAGAAAGGACTTGTTTTTACATCTGAGATATCCCAATTATGCCTCAGAAGTGGAAACATGTAGACCCACCAAGAAGTGCCAACTCCAGACTAGAAAACAGCTCTCCACATATGCCTTTCCATTTTGTGAGCAATTGAGCCATTTAACAGAGCTAATAAAAGTCAAATTACATGGCTGTTTTCAGCAGTGGTTCTTTTGTAAACGAATGAGTGTTTTCAGGATATTCTACTTGAGGAGTTTAGTAGTAAAGAGATGTACAGATGCCTGAACTTGGATATGTTCACACATATTGTATCTGGCCAATTGGACAAAAACGATTGTAAAAATCTGTATATTTTGTATTCCTGCTTATGGCAGTTTGGCTCAGTAAGTCCATCAGGAAAATCTGACTCCATCGTGCAGTAATTGCCTTTTCAGCCAGTAGTAAGAACCGTAGCCTAGACTTATGTGAATGGGCTGTAAATAGAAAACAATCTTTTCTGCGTGCTACCTACTGAAATATGTTTTTAATAAAGCTTATGTGTGTCAACCACTTTTTTTCTATTCTGTTGCCCAGTTCTAGTTGCCCGATGATGACCAGAGTCAGGATGGATGCAAAGGCATCCATCCACCATAGGGACCTGTTGTAAAAAATGTTTATCACTTGGTATGTGTTTCTTTGCATTGACCCTCTGTATAGAAGATCACAGTCTGCAGCACTTGTCACAGGGCTGTGGAGTCAGTAAGCCAAACCTCCGACTCCCACTCTGACTCCGACTCCTCAATTTCCATGACTCCAACTCCACGGCTCCGACTCATGCCTCCCTCATATCAGGGCTGTGGAGTCAGTAAGCCAAACCTCCGACTCCAACTCCTCAATTTCCATGACTCCAACTTCACGGCTCCGACTCTGCCTCCCTCATACCAGGGCTGTGGAGTCGGTAAGCCAAACCTCCGACTTCAACTCCAACTCCTCAATTTCCGTGACACCGACACCAACTCTTGACTCCACCAAAATGGGCTCCGACTCCACGACTCCTACTCCACAGCCCTGCTTGTCTATACAGTTAAACGTTTGGTAGGTGTATACCAGCCACCCAAAGGCTGGAAGCACACTTTTGACCTCCGTCTGGTGAATGGTCACCTATGACGATGCTACAGTGTACGTCGGGAAAAGCTCCTGACATATACTGTAGGATAGGCACATGCAGTGTGCACATAGCCTTATTGTGATTGTTGAGGTCATTGCAGACTTTGTGTTGGATGACTCTCCTGTAGTATTACTAATGGTATTCATCACCAGTTCCTTCACTGTTTCCAGTATTGTTTGCTGGAGAGCTAAAATAAAACGTTAATCCACTGTACATAGTGTGAAGTATACAGAATTTTTATGTTTAGATAAAAATTTTATGTTGTGTGCCTAAAAGAAAGCCGTTGAGCGTGTTCCGCTTATTATTGTATCTTCCTTCAGCTCTGTAATGCTATAAATGCTTTTATCTTCCAGTCATCTGTCACCATGTCTGCCTAGTCTGTGTACTGCCTCCGTCTCACATTTCACTATATGACAATTCATGGCATTAAATTACATTTATCAGTCATATGTCTGCTCTACATTTCCAGAATTTCCAGTCTCTTCGTGATTTCTGTGGCTGCTCCAGGAGTCAAAAAAAAGGAGAAAAATTAGAATGTTCATTTTGGTTAGATGCCATCACAACGCTCAGTGAACATCTGATCGTTAATTGCCATTATGGTTTGCCGGACTTGTGACACCTGCTTACCTTGGGTCTCATTCCCCATCTTACATATTAAAGAGTTTTTATTTTTTTAATGGTTCATTTTTTTAACATTTTCATGGGCATGACACATGTCATTTTTCTGTAGGCTCGTTCTGAGGTTTATCCCTGACTACTCTTTATAAAAGCTAGATTTAAATGAACACACAGTAAAACCCAATTACGCCATGGCTAAATGTACTTGAATGTGTTCCATTTAAAATAATAGTCCTGAGATTGCAGACAAGTGCATTTTTCGAGTAATTTATACATTTCTCTGTGATTAGTTCAATTCCCTGAGACATGTTTAATCGCCTTTTAAAATAATAATACACTAAATAATATGCTTTGTAGTGTTTATTGATTTGGACAGCAATCTTATCATTAAAACCACTGGAGCTTATTCTGCGTGCCCGTGTTGACTTTCATAATCTAAATAAAGCAATAATTGTTTAGACAGTGGACTAGTGCAAAATCAGTCTTACAAAAACATGCCACCCTAATGGAAGCATTCAGATAGGGATAAAAGAGTGGAGGGGTTTACTCCTTTCCTCTTATTACCAGTCCTAACTTTTAGTAAAGGCGTTTGTCCATCTCATAAAGTAATGGTATATTGGTAAGCTATGCCATTACTTTATGCTCAGTGTGGGAGCAACCACTAAGAACCCCACAGATCCTAAAAACGAAGGTGGGACAGCACTAGTGGGGTGCTGCTTTCCCTTCTAATGACCTCCTATAGTTTTTCATCTTGACCGTTCAGATATACAAAGATCGGCAGCCAACCTCATTCACTCCAATGGCGCTGACTGCAATTGATGGCCACTGCACAGGATTACCGCATCCCCTTGATTCACAGGTTCCAGGACAGGGGGTCTCAGAGCTCAGTACCACTGATACACCAGCAGACACAGACAGAAGAGAGCCCCTGTGCAAGAAAAGTGTATGGCCCTTTCATGTCCAATAGCTCATCATATTGCACAAATCCACCCGCTATGGAGGTGAAAATGAGCCACCTTAACTCTTGGGCCCCTTTTCAGCTGCACAGGTTGCACCAATGCAATGTCCGCCCCTGCACTGCTCATAAAACCATTACATATTTTGGTATTTCATCACTAGATCCACAAAAAAACATTATAAGCTTGCCTTTCAAAGTTTGCTTTTATTTGCTATTCCTCCTTATTTAGAATATTACATGACTTGCACACGATCATCGTCTACATTATTTTATAGGGATATTCCATCGTACATATTTATCCAATCCACTGCTTGTGGGATAGACTAGAGTTATGAGGATTGATCACAAAGAACCCCATGATTGCTACCACCTCAGTCTATGTCCCCCTTCAAGGGCTTGAAATGAGGTGTAGCAGTTGAGTATGCTTGCTACTAATTCATAAAATTCAATAGGGGTTTAGAAATAGCCAAACTAAATTGGCCATACATATGGCAGACTGACACACCTTTTTGCTTTTGACTATTCATAGTCTGTGATCGTGTAAGCTTATTCCCTGGGAAGTGCTTATCTATGACATCACGTGATCAAAAACTGACTAGCTGAATCCTTTCTCAGCTCTATGTAGAAACAGGAGGTATATTTTTCCCCTGCATAATTCATCCCCCTCTTCAACTACTGACCCAGATGCTCCACTCCTGCCAATGACTTTAGTTTTGCAGTGATGACTCATGCAGAGAAAATAGACTTCCTGATCATGATGTCATAGACCTAAAGAAAAATAGAAGAGTTAACTGGGTAGAAGGGTAAAATGAGCAATTGTAAGTACACAGTGCTATATAATATGATGATTGCAGTATACTTTATAAAGAGGATAAAAACTCTGGTCGGAGTGCTTCCTTAATGCACAAATTTGAGGTACACTGAGTTTAGGTCACTTTTCAGATGTTTTTTCTTTTGATAAGTATGCATGTTTTTTTCCCTTTGGTATTAAAGAATTTTGTAGAAATAGCCAATCCTTCCAATTTATTTTATCTATTGGCATTTGGCAGGCACCTGCTAATGAATATCACGTGTCTATGGGCAGGTTGACGTCCGTAAGCGTGTTGCTCTGGTATCTGAAAAACCAATCCATATCATACTATTCCAGGTGCCTTTCTGAAGGGAAGCAGAGGGCTGTAGAGTTAGGTTTATGGGCTTCCATTTGAAGATATTACGGTCAGTCCACAAATCTGTTTTAGGCCTTGCACATACACTATAACATTTTCTGCAAAAAGGAATTACAAGTACTTTTGAAAAGTCAGCGCTGGCATCCATTCATCATCTCTCCCATATTGTTCAGAGTAATAAATTGTTTGTAAGCTTTGTGAATAGTCAGGATGAGATGTCCTCTGATGGTGCCGCTCAGGAAATTGATGTAGGACATATAAAAAGAGAAGGGAACATCAAGGCTTGCTCCAGAGCAACACATCAAGATTCTCTGTAGGTGGATGGGTGATCGGTAGTAAAATTACAGGTTTATTTTGTAAAAAAACGCAGCAAAGGTTACAGCAAAAAGCAAACTAAATTGAGTAAGATATAGAGAAGGACAATAGTGACAGGAAATGTTGAAACGGCTTTGTTGAAGGAAATCACTATAAATAACAAAAAAAGTGCTCTGATCGTTTTCTATGGCGGAATCCTTTCTGTATGGAGAATAGAGGAGGACAGCATGAAGATGCGTCTGCCTTAGCACAAGGTTTGTGTAGAAAATGTATAGCTTTACTCTTTTTACATTTACGAATGAGTCTGCTCATGGAAGAGGGATTAGTTGGTCCTTTTTGCTTATCAGAGGTGTTCCTTGCCCTGCATCTAAGGAATCCTTTATATTTAAGGCTAGGGTCACACTGTTTGGCTTCAAACTTGGGCACTGTGCTCTACTCTGAGCATTCCTACCAATTTTGTCACGGAAACTTCAAAGTTTGAGACTAGATGAAGTACTAAGTCTCTCTTATTGTACTTATTGGCTTCATCAAGACTGTTGGGGGTTCCATCTGAAACTCATTTTATGATTGGATTACGAATGTTAATCTAGCCTTGATTGAAAGGTTTAGTAGATGACATGAACATATACCTAAAATTTATGCAGATATGCTCTTATGTACTTTCATAAGTTAATCATTAGAGGTGTTGTGCACTACTTGGACAACTTCTTGCCAATTGCTATATTCCTCCTTATAAAATTATAGCCTATCCTCTCCACTGATGCTGGTGACTTCCCAGTAATGGTGGCACAGGCACTCTCTCACTACTTGCTTGACGTTATGTCACTCGAGCATAGTAGCTAATCAGCTTTCTTTGGATGAAACTGACATCCAGAAGAACTTGAGAGCTGCTGCTCTCTCTGAATTCCACTAAATGTCAGATACATCTGAAACAAGTGAGAGTGATGCTGATAGACAGCAAGGCTTATATGACATAACAACGTCAAACGAGCTACGGGAGAGTGCCAGTGCCAGCAACTGAGGTGAGTATAGGCTTGTGTTTTTTTAAAAGGGGGAAATATAGTAATTGATAACGACTTGTCCACAAAGTGGACAACTCCTTTTAAAAGGTTTATCCAACCATGAAAACCCCCCAAACATCTGTAGATGTGATAAAATAGCAAAATAAACTAGCAGTCATTTCACTCTTTTTATTTGTGAGCAATTGGCATGTTTTCGCTGTAGCCAACCAGTGGCTTCTGCTGTCAGGTGCCATAGTGTTGGCATTATTGCTCAATGATAGAAGCCGTAATGCCAGTAGTAGAGCCCGTGATTGCTGAGGCCTTTATTTGAACGTGGTGCTCACCTGCCAGCCACTTGTGAACAAAGACATGCCACATCCTGGAGCCTTGTATGTAGTACTATATTTTTATGGAGAGTGGCCACCTCTCTGGTTGAAAAACTGGCCCTGGAAACCCTTGTTCTTGAAAGGCTGAGAGCATATGTACCCCCTTTTCTTTAACAGTGGGGATCCCAGAGGTTTTTTTCCCACTTTTTTCCAATGTTTTTATCACTTTTGGAACCATGCTCCGATATGAAATCTTGCAAAAAAAAATTGTAATCTGTATATATGTGCTTAGGTGGATATCATTTTTCACGTGTTCATTGGTGGAATGTGTATCAGTAGTTTTGCCTCACTATGATGTATCTGCTTTGTAGAGATCCTGTCCAGATCTCACTTTTCTAAAGTGGAGACTGCCTAATCAGAGTTTGCCATTTAATTTATTGAAAGAGCTGACAAGGCTAACAAGGTTAAAGTCTGAGCAAAAAACATAGCTCAGTTTTATCCATCTGTGTATTAAATTACAAGCCCTGATGGCGGATAATAGAATTGAGAAGAAAGTCTAACAAGACGATAGGCAGGGAAAACTTATTGTTTAGACGGAAAGACACATTGTGGCTCTCTCTAAGTCTCGTTGATGTACCGATTAAAGCATTTTGCCGTTAGTTCAATAAAGACCTGTCTTGGTTAGACAGTGTGCAGGTAATTTATGGGCTACATCGTAGTCAAACTGGATTTTATGCTATAATACTATAGATGATTTGGAAGACATAGTGCCCAAAGACTGTTTTCTGACCAAGGGATGCCAGCTGATAACCGGGTACAGATATTACTTTAGCTACTGTAAATATGGCCACAATTCATTAGAGGTTATATCTAGTAAACCAAGTTCAATGAAACGAACATTGTTTGAATATTGCTTAAAAATATAGAAAATACAATTTGTATGCCTTGTTTTAAAGGGGTTCTGCCAGTAGAGAATCTTAAGAAATAAAGAAATGGCCAGTACTTGTTAAATCCCATGCTGATCTAGGACCATGTCTCTGTTGGTCCTCTCTTCTCCAGCAGTGATGATTTGACTTGACTCAACAGCAACATTTGCATGTAGGGCACATGACTATTGAGGCCATCTATTAGCTGCAGCGGGCACATGAAAGATGGATGGGACATCAACGCTACACAGAAGACTTGCTAAATGCCAGCACTGGAACACTGGGGATTCATGGTACCGTAATTGTCAAAGATACTGGAAAACCACTTTAAATTTTAATTACTTCTTGATGAAGTCATTTTTAATCAGTTTGTTTTTATTCTGGCAAAACCATAGCTTATGTGAGAAGACACAAGGTCTTCAGGGGTGATACAGAAGAAAGTCATATGCACTTATAGTAGACATGGTGTCAGCACAAATCGTAGCTGTAGATCTGAAAAGTACATTTGTGCGTCATTATTGGTGCGGTGGTATTTGACTTCAGAAGATGTGATAAGGTCAATTAGTGTTCATAGAGAAAGAACGCCATGGGATACAGAGGATTCACCCAACTAGAGAATTAAATCTCTTATCATAGGAGTGTTTTCTATCCAGTAAAGTCACTCATTTCATTATCTGAGTTGTTTGGGTTCACTTTTCATCTAGTTTTGTATTGTGTGAAATGTTTGTTTTTGGTTTATGCAATAGAGTATATAAGGATTGTGAAAATTCCTATCAGTAAGTGTGACCTATACGATGTAGATTTTGTTTAAGGAAATGCATTAAAATTCATCTAATGTCTTTTAATGGTACCCTCAATATCCTAAAGAAAGTGTAGACGACGAGGCTTGCCAGAGGTTTTCTGCACCAATCATCCTGTAACTGTAGGTGCCCACGATCAGTAAACACTGCGGGTTGGACGCTGTGTACTTATGCAGCATCCAACTCACAGTGGCCAGATATTACAGCATAGTGGATGGGATGTCAAGAAATCCCTTGTCCACTATGTGTCCACAGACGCCCGCGGAGATGGACATACCGCACGTCTTTCCAGACCACGGCATGTCAATTTCTCTTGTGGAGATGAGAGTCTTCGCAAGAGAAATTTCACCCATAGAATGTATTGAACACGGTGAATCCGCATGGTTCAGTGAACACATGTGGATTCCCCTGCGTACAATAGACGGCAGCACTTTGGACGCAGTTAACATACGCTGCATCCAACTCTTTGCTACACTCAGATCGTGTGCACCCGGCCTAAGGTAAACTATTTCTCCCCAAACATGTAATCCTCATAAAACTATCCCTCACTCTACAAAAGTGATTTAAAGAGTGAATTAAATGAACCATACTCGCCAGTTTGTGCCAGTGATTTCACCATTTGTAGACAGTATGGACATTACGGTGTTTCTCAAGTGTAGTGTTCAAAGCTTTCTTATCAAAATCTACCTTTGTATAAACAAACGCTCCATCCAGGAGGTAGTTACAGGTTAACCCTTCACAAAAATCACATTCCAAGAACCCACTAACATTGCAAGGCCTTGACTTACATTATTTTTTCTCTAGCAGCCAGTGTCGATGATTTGTATAATGTGTGTATTATATATGTATTTTATAATCACGGTTTACAATCAGTAAATTCAGGGTGTCTACCGTATGACGCAAGTTTGCTCATCTGGAATATACATTAGATGGGAAAAGGAGAAGGTGAAGGAGAAGGTGATGTTAAGCGTTTATCATCAGATGATTATCTAAAGACTTGAGGATTTCTTTAGTATAGATGCCTTCAGGGGAATCCTTCTGACTGTTATCTTGATGCTTAGTGTCTCGTATCTAGATTCACATTGTATTCTTCTATCACCTATGATGATAACCTGCTATTACGGAACAACCCATTCCACTTAAAGTAAAATGACACTTGAAGGAAAGTAACATGGTTTCAAGTTCTCGCTAGGTGACTGGGACTTACTATAGCTCTCATTTCTGTGTATTAGAAGTCATCCATTATTACTTGAGTCCAAATGGCTCATGACTTCAATTGTCACAGAGCCTAGATTTTGTTCCTGTCATGACATCTGGATGTCATAGAGGGGTCCACTGTCTAGTTCCACCTCCGTGAGGTAGAGCAGAGAGCTTGTGCCATCCCGGTATTACAAAGCTGGTTATTGATTGGAGGCAATGCGTGTTGAAGAGATCGTTATTCAGAAGCCTCATACTGTATGCAAGTTGTGTCTTATGAAAGGAAGACTTGAACTCAAGTGCCTTCTATTGGATGTAGCAGACATAAAGGTCAGTATTGACCCCTTAATGAGCTTTACCACATGAACTAGGGTAAAAGCCAAACTAGACACTATACTTGTAGACATATGTTTTGGGGTGTTTGCTAGTGCAAAACAAATGGTCTGATTTGTCTGAGTAGCCTCTGATGGCAGTCTCAGGAGCCTCAACAACACTTATGTTAGAGGAGCAACCCATTTTTAGGGTGCTCCTCACATTTTACAGATCTTGATTGGTAAAAAAATAAATGGACTAAACCAGATTATAGACCACTTTGTATAGTTTGTTTCATTTTTCTATATATTACTAATTTAACACGCTGAGATCTTCTAGCTAATACAATAGCTCCATTTCAGTTTTACAGCAGTAGGAGAGTTCTGCTCCTGAATACTTCCCATTTGCATACTAGGAAACGTACAGAAAAGGAGCTTCTAAACATTGCCGACTCTTAACATTAGAAACGCAGCTAAAGGTAGAGCCTCACGAAGGTTCAAGGTGAAATGGGTCATGTTGGGAAGTATGTAAATGTTGCCCTGGACTGGAAGACATCTGTCTGCGCTGAGAATTTTTAACTTTGCATTTCCGAAACATCACTTTTCAATCTGCTGCAGGCAAAGCACTTTATCTGAAAGCAGAAACATGTTTTTGTTGAAAAAAAAGTAAGGCAATGGCTATCTACCTGTCAGGTGCATTAGCTAAAAACCATCAAGTCCTCCATCATTAAGCATTGTACTAATATTGTATTTCTACAACGCTTTTCATTTTTATTTTCAGCTTTATTTCCACAAAAAAAAAAGAAAATTCAGAAAAATATTAGATAAAATACTTTTGATAACAATTTTATTAAAATTAAGAAATATCCCAACAGTGATAATTATGAGATCCTAACACTAAGCTATAAAAATAATCCAGACAATAAAAAGGTAAGACTATAACTCCTGAATATGTAATACTGGTATGGGATCTTCTTGCTTCCTTGGTATGAATGGTAGTGCTGTTTTTTCTTCAGCATTGATTCATGGCTCTAATAGAAGTTTTCTCTGCGTAAAGGCCAAGGAAAACAAATGAACCAGCAGCATTCAAAATTCTTTCATATAAAAAAACTAATAATGTGTAAAGTTAAAGATGTCCCGAAGTCTATATTCTTCCTTACTTTTTCTCTTTCTCTTTTTTCTTTTCTATTTCTTAATTTTCTTTCTTTCAATTGTTTATTTTCTGTCTTTGTTTCTCATTCTTAGTCTTTCTTTGTCTTTATCTTTCTTTTTTCTCTCTGTCATTCTCTATCTTTTTGTCTTTCTCTTTTTTTCCTTTCCTACGTTTCCTTTTTTTCCCTTTTTTAATATATACAGTGATACTGGACATATGGTTTTCTTCCAGATATGTGAAAAATCGAGCTTTTATTGTTTTGCCGACAGCTCAACATATAATAAAGGTGTATTTAGACAAGCTGACAATTGCCAAACGGGTGTTTGTAAAAAAAAAAAAAAAAAATCTCAACTGATTATCGGGCTCTAAAGACATGTTGGCAACCACCTGATGAACAAGCAAAAAAAACTTGTTTTTTTCTGGCGATTGGATTGTTTATTCCCGCTTGGCTCAGAATCTGACTCCGGGTATCCTAAGTCACATGTGCAGATCACGCACCGAGTGTCAGAAGGAGCACAACCACCAGCCTAGTCTTCCCTGGGGGGCAGCTATAGGGACCTCTAACTAGCGCCATTACTGCTATACTCCTCTGATGTCTAACAGGGTATAGTCTTGAGGGCTTCATCTTGTAATGCCGCTCTGTGTAGTAACCGTCAGGTATTTCACACTCTGTTCACATTGAGTGACATTTACGGTGTTTACGGTGCTAGCACGCAGCTTCGCTCCGCTATTGTTCAATAGCTGCAGTTTCCCATCACCGCACGGTGGACCCCGGGTTGCGATCGCACTTTACCATCTTTTATAGTCAGTGCAATCCGCAAACCCTAACAATACCAGCATGAAAATCATTACAATTGGCCGGGTATCATCCCATGTATATAGGTGATGTGTAGTGATGAGCAAGTATGCTCGTTGCTCAGGTGATCTCCGAGTATTTGGAAGTGCTCGGAGATTTAGTTTCTGTAGCTACAGCTGCATGATTTGCGGCTACTTGACAGCCTGAATACATGTGGAAATTCTCCAACGAACAGCTAATCCCCACATGTATTCAGGCTGTCAAGTAACCACAAATCATGCAGCTGTGGCGACAGAAACTAAATCTCCGAGCACTTCCAAATACTTGGAGACCACCCGAGCATGCTTGAGGAAAGCCGGAGCAACGAGCGTACTCGCTCATCACTAGTGATGTGCTTTCAACAACATGATGCTGTATGCACTCAGAACAATTGGATCATGCTACTTGTATTCAGTCCATCGGCACTTGCTAATGGCCCGAAATCTGCATGTCTAAATAAACCTTTACTTGTTAACCAAGAAAAGCTAATTGCAAACAGAGAAGAATAATTTCAGTAAAAGAACATTTCTTCATAATCATAAACATAGTGAAGATGTACCGAACAACGCAAAGACATTATAAATGACAAAATTATAACATAAAAACATCAACTTTGATGACAGGAAGCTTAGAAAAGTGAATAGTAAAAAGAAAGTTAGTTCAGAATAAGGTCCCGGGGTTAGTTCTGTTTCAGTGTTTTTGTTTCAGATAATCGTAATGTATTTTTGGACCTTTAATGTTCGTTAGGAAATTAGTAGACATAAAGGAGAGTAAAGCATCAAGAATAGAGAAACTGTAATTACTGTATTTTTCGGATTATAAGACGCACTTTTTTCCCCCCAAATTTGAGGGGAAAATGGTTGTGCGTCTTATAATGCGGATATACCTTACCAGCCGCGGTGGAGCGGGGTCCCAGGGTCACGGCTGGAGGAGGAAAGAGTGGAGCGTTGCTGCAGGCCGCAGGCTGGGATGAGTGGGTGTTCGGATGTGCGGTGCGCCGCTGCGGGTGTCCGGTGCTGCTCTGGGGGTTCTGCTGATATTTTGTGAAAGGCCTGAGCCCGCACAGTTCCATGGTTTCCTATGCGGCAGACTCCGGGAAAATGGCTGCCGAGGGCAGCGCATGCGCAGATGGAGATCTCGGCGCCAAGATTTTGGGAGATGAGATCTCAGCGCTGACTTCTCATCTACCGAGATCTTGGTGCCGAGATCTCCATCTGCACATGCACCGCCCCCGGCAGACATTTTTACGGAGTTCACCGCATAGGAAACCATGGAACTGCAGGGGCTCTGGCCTTTCACAAAATGTCAAAACCCCCGCAGTAGCACCGGACACCCGGAGCACCGGACTCCCGCAGGGGCGCACCGAACATTCAAACTCCCCCTCATCACAGCCTGTGGCCTACAGCAGCGCCCCACTCTTGCCTCCTCCAGCAGCGACCCTGGGACCCCGCTTCACTGCAGCCACCTCCGCCGGTAAACAATAAGGCGCATGGATTATAAGAAGCACCACCATTTTATAAAAAAAAAGTTTTTTTTTCTTATTTTTCTCCTCAAAATTTGGGGTGCGTCTTATAATCTGGAGCATTTTATAATCCGAAAAATATGGTATGTACATGGAGAAGTTCTCATGGATGAAGCGGAGCACAGAACTGCTACACACAACTAAACATGATTATACTAGATCTTTAAAGAGAACCTGTCAGCACGATTTCCAAAAATAAAGTCATGGTTATACTGATTGTTGTTGGTAAAGAAATACGCTTTGTTGTTCTTCTGTAATCACCATTTGAAGTTTTCTGCTAATTAGATTTCAGTGCACGGGGGTGGGACTGTACACAGGGTCTTCTTCCTGTCAGTAATTCCCTGCCTCTCTGCCTGTATGTGAATGACAGGTCATTTCGGAGATTTTAGAGGAGGCAGGTCATTCACAGACCTGAGGCAGACGGAAATTCTGGGGAGTCACAGACAGGGAGGACAAGACTCTGTGTACAGTTCCACCCCCGCGCACCGAAATCTTAGTAACAGAAAACTTCAAATGCTGATTAAAGAACCATAAAGTGGATTTCTTCATGAAAGCTATCAGTTTAATCTGTATTCCAGCCCTTCGCTGTTATACCTGTGTAAGGCCATGTGCACACGTTGCGGATTCTGCTGCGGATTCGCAGAGTTTTTGGCTCTGCGGAACCGCAGCAGTTTTATCTGCGTTGTACAATACCATTGTTTTCAATGGTAAAATGAAAAACACTGTGCACATGCTGCGGATTTGCTGCGGGTTCAAATCCGCAGCATGTCAATTCTTTGTGCGGAATCCGCAGAGGTTTTACACCTGTTCCATTGTACAGGTGTCAAACTGCAGAGGAAAACCGCAGGCTATTACCTGCGGATTTTCCCAAATCCGCATAGACAAATCTGCAGCCCCTAAAACTACGTGTGCACATAGCCTTATTCTCACACAATGTATGTATGGTACTAGTTTAAGTCCATGTCTATAAATCCTACTAGATGGAGGCCCGATGCTATTGCATCGGGAGGGCGGTAATGTCATGATGGGGACAGGCTTTGCAGTGTTGAGAATCTCTCTCCTCCCATGTGCTAACCCATCTATCCACTCTCTCTTCCCCATGTGCTGACTATTTTTAAAATGAACTTTCGTTCGTAGGAAAACATCTTTAATGTGATTGGCTTCCTCTACCTGTAGACACGTTGTGCATCTGCCGCCGGGATCAGCTGAATGATTCACTGCGCCTGCGCGGAATTCGCGCAGGCGCAGTGAATCTAGACGCCGCCATCTTTGTGCAGACAGATAGCAGCGGACACAATAAAACTGTGCATGCGCTCCTCCTGTACAAAGATGGCAGCGGTCAGTGAATCATTCGGCCAATCCCGTCAGCGGCGTGTTCGCGACGGTGTTCCGCTGGTGGTACCGCGTAAGAGGCTGGGTACGGCGTATACCGTGTGTGTGTGTGTGGTGCATACAGAATATACAGAGTGTGTGTTGCGTATGGCGTATACAGTGTGTGTGGTGCGTACGGCATATACAGTGTGTGTGGTTCGTATGGCATATACTGTGTGTGTGTGTGTGTGTGTGTGTGTGTGGTGCGACGGTGTTCCGCTCGTGGTACCGCGCAAGAGGCTGGTACCACCAGCAGTTTCCATATTGAGACACCCATCACTTGGGTGTCCCAATATGGAGGTCGGTGAACTTTCGCCGCTTGGAATTCTGGGATCCGGAGACATCTGGATGGAACAGGATGTGAAGACATTACAAGGTAAGTATACAGTGGGGAAAAAAAGTATTTAGTCAGTCAGCAATAGTGCAAGTTCCACCACTTAAAAAGATGAGAGGCGTCTGTAATTTACATCATAGGTAGACCTCAACTATGGGAGACAAACTGAGAAAAAAAAATCCAGAAAATCACAGTGTGTTTTTTTTTCATTTTATTTGCATATTATGGTGGAAAATAAGTATTTGGTCAGAAACAAAATTTCATCTCAATACTTTGTGATATATCCTTTGTTGGCAATGACAGAGGTCAAACGTTTTCTGTAAGTCTTCACAAGGTTGCCACACACTGTTGTTGGTATGTTGGCCCATTCCTCCATGCAGATCTCCTCTAGAGCAGTGATGTTTTTGGCTTTTCGCTTGGCAACACAGACTTTCAACTCCCTCCAAAGGTTTTCTATAGGGTTGAGATCTGGAGACTGGCTAGGCCACTCCAGGACCTTGAAATGCTTCTTACGAAGCCACTCCTTCGTTGCCCTGGCGGTGTGCTTTGGATCATTGTCATGTTGAAAGACCCAGCCACGTTTCATCTTCAATGCCCTTGCTGATGGAAGGAGGTTTGCACTCAAAATCTCACGATACATGGCCCCATTCATTCTTTCATGTACCTGGATCAGTCGTCCTGGCCCCTTTGCAGAGAAACAGCCCCAAAGCATGATGTTTCCACCACCATGCTTTACAGTAGGTATGGTGTTTGATGGATGCAACTCAGTATTCTTTTTCCTCCAAACACGACAAGTTGTGTTTCTACCAAACAGTTCCAGTTTGGTTTCATCAGACCATAGGACATTCTCCCAAAACTCCTCTGGATCATCCAAATGCTCTCTAGCAAACTTCAGACGGGCCCGGACATGTACAGGCTTAAGCAGTGGGACACGTCTGGCACTGCAGGATCTGAGTCCATGGTGGCGTAGTGTGTTACTTATGGTAGGCCTTGTTACCTTGGTCCCAGCTCTCTGCAGTTCATTCACTAGGTCCCCCCGCGTGGTTCTGGGATTTTTGCTCGCCGTTCTTGTGATCATTCTGACCCCACGGGGTGGGATTTTGCGTGGAGCACCAGATCGAGGGAGATTATCAGTGGTCTTGTATGTCTTCCATTTTCTAATTATTGCTCCCACAGTTGATTTCTTCACTCCAAGCTGGTTGGCTATTGCAGATTCAGTCTTCCCAGCCTGGTGCCGGGCTACAATTTTGTTTCTGGTGTCCTTTGACAGCTCTTTGGTCTTCACCATAGTGGAGTTTGGAGTCAGACTGTTTGAGGGTGTGCACAGGTGTCTTTTTATACTGATAACAAGTTTAAACAGGTGCCATTACTACAGGTAATGAGTGGAGGAAAGAGGAGACTCTTAAAGAAGAAGTTACAGGTCTGTGAGAGCCAGAAATCTTGATTGCTTGTTTCTGACCAAATACTTATTTTCCACCATAATATACAAATAAAATGAAAAAAAAACAGACAATGTGATTTTCTGGATTTTTGTTTCTTAGTTTGTCTCCCATAGTTGAGGTCTACCTATGATGTAAATTACAGACGCCTCTCATCTTTTTAAGTGGTGGAACTTGCACTATTGCTGACTGACTAAATACTTTTTTCCCCACTGTATATTAGATAAGTTTTCAACATCCAACACTAGGTTAGAAGAGTATCCCCAAGGTAGACATTTATGGCATATCTACAGGATATTCTGCAAGTAAGCGATCAATGTGTCCCTGCTCCTGGGATCCGAATATGTGTTATAATTTGGGTTCCATGATTGTCCTAATAGGAAGGCTGCTGTATCCAGGTGGAGAGGTGGCCAGGTTGGAATCACTTCTTTAATATTTATGCCATAGTTTTCTACATTCCTTCACTGACCATTTATTTTATCTGCTCCATAAGCATGAAGTATTCAATTAAAGAAGTGCAGTAGATGCCTTTGATCACTGTAATATTGTATTTACGTTTCTAAACTCCTGTAAGAGGCCTCGTAATGAACAGTAGAATAAATTATTAATATAAAGTCTGCAGATTTAATAGAATGAGGCAAATACAAACTTCTGAAGCAACCAGTCAAGTTACAGCCAAGCATACTCTATCAGCTTGCTAACAGAAGGTCACTTGAAAGCTTTTTGTCGAGAAGCATGATTAGGTTTGTTGCTATGGTTACTGGGGTGAAGTGGAGAATGAATTTCCATAGGAATGCTTCCTAATACTATTTAGTACCCAGTAACAATATGTCTGTGTTGGCATTGCTTCAGAGAGATCAAACCAAGGGTCACCTTTGTTCCTTGTTTCCAATGGCATTCACTGTCACCGGCTGTTTAGTTTTTAGCAGAGATACAAAACCGTCAGGCTCTGATGGTTTATGCTTATTGGTAGCAGAGAAAATGTCATAGACTGCGTTCATGGGGGCAAACATCACCATGTATTCCAAAGTTGGCTCACTGTGCTGTAGCTTGGATTCTCTGTAATAGAAAATACTGTATTTACCGGTAGTCTTTAGTTTAAGAATAAATATGTAATATTGGAAATCTCCCAAATCACAGTATTTCAGTTAGTTCTACCTCCTAGAAAAAAGACAAGAGTTGTAGTGAGAGTCGATCCCCAATGCTTCATTTATGCGGCATTTGAGTGGGAAAAATTCCTCTTTTTCATACGTGGAATGTCAGCCACCACTTGGATCTAGTAGAGAAACTAGCGGAATCAAGTAATTTGGTTTATATAAAAGGTGCTATGTAAGGTGCTGCCTGACTTAAATAAAATAAAGGGGTTGTGCAACCAGCACGACATCAGTTGACCACAAACTAGGTGATAAATGTATGACTGACGGAGATTCTACTGCTGGGACCTTCATCAGTCCTCAGGATGAAGGTCCCATGCTCGGTACATATAGATGACCACCTCTCCATTCACTTTGTGTAGGGATTGTGGTCACAGATGCACACTACTACTCCTTTAGAGCCATAAAAGAGCATGGCAAAGTGGTCAATGTTGTGATAAATGTAGTTTGCGCGATAATATATTTAGGGTTCGTTTAGACCAGCATATTATAGGGATATGTGCTGTCTGCATGCGTGACAGCCCACACTCAGAAAGCAGGCGCAGCCATTATAGCCAATGTAGCAGTGCATATTTCACACGGATCAATGATTTGCATTGAAAAATATTGCAGCATGAACGACTGTGGTCCACTTTTATCCAGCATAGTGCTTGTAAGTGACAGGAAGCTCCTGAAGTTGTCCGATCTCTGGACAAGCACAGGGAGCTGCACCCGGAGCAACTTATGGACATAACTGTCATAAGTTTATGTATGGCCTTTTGATCCTGGCCTTTAGCTTAAAAATGTAACTTAAACTTAATTAGTTCTGATACAGGAGAGAGTATATTGTGGTTCACACTGTTAACAACTAAGGCCGGGTTCACATTGCGATATGGCAGTCCGCCTAACGGATTGCGTTACAACGTGGCATTAACACAATGTAACGCATCTGTTAATGCTGCCATAGAATATCATAACGCTGTGCATCACTAACCCAAGTCATAATCGGCATGCGTTTGCGATGTGTTGTCATGCTGTGACGGACCCTCGGACACGGTCTGCAGCGTTCGAGGATCCGTCACAAATGGAGCATCTGCGCTAGCATGATCGCATAACGCATACGTTGAACGGACTGCCCTAACACAATCTGAACCTGGCCTAAAAAAGGTTTTAATATTGTAACCCTTGTGAGAGATGTGCTAGTTTTGGATATATTTTTGTAAATCAATTTTTTTTCTTTCCTTGGGGCTTTTTCTAGTAGAAGTAGATACATATGCTGCAATTTGATACACTTGGATAGTCTCAAAAATTTCCAATCCATTGGCCCACAGTTGAAGAGAAGCATTAGGGTCCCGATTGTTCATTTGCGTTTCTTAAGTCAAGTTTGTTTTTTGTCTTGTAGTATTTGCTGCATTCTTTTGCAAAATGGCGCACATGGTTCTTGAGTTTTGCACAAAGTGAAAAATGGTCTTTGCTTTTGTCTTTAACCGGTTTTGTGTATTTTTAGAGCCAAAAGTTGCATGTTCTAGCATGTGTTAAATCGGTCTAAGACATTTGCAAGAACTACATTGATGTTAAAAGCTGAAAATCAACTAAAGAAAATGACAACTTTAAAAAAAAAAAAAAAAAAAAAAAGTGCAAATACTTTGATGAATTTGCTGCAAATCAAAAAGTTACTAATTGAGATTTAATCATGCAAAAATAACTGGTAGAAACACAATAATGAATTGGGCCCTGAGTTTTATTGAGCCATGTCTTGGCAGATGTGAGAACTTTTTATTAACATTCTGTACCACATATGTGAACTGTAAAACAAATCTTTTATTCTGCCAAAAATAACTTGTTAAAACACTGGATGTTTCAACATATTTCAATTAAATAAAGGGCATATCTTGTAATGGTAAGGTAATTCTTACCTGCGAGTTACTTTTAAAGCCCTTCTATTGTACATGATATAATTGGAAACTACATGTCGACCAAGGCATGATTTTGCCCGTTTCCATCTTCTTTTATTCTGCTGCTTAAAAGTAATTTATTCAGGGCTGCGTTGTTGTTTAGGGACAAGTGAAATATCACACAAGAAGAGGAACAGTTGAATGCTCTGTTAGATTTTGTAGCCGTTGTTTGGGATCCTGGAATCATTGGAGAGCTCAAGGCTCGGAAGACAGACCTCTTTTGTTACGTTACAAATGTCTTCTCTGTTAACAAACCTATGGGTAGACTATGGGTAAGGTATCACATTCTAGAACAATTGTTGGAACATTTCAACACAAGCAATTCTAAAAATATAACCGGTTTGGGGTGGCTTTCATGTATATTTAGTATTAAAGCATTGCAGAATTTATGTCTAGATTAGTTTGATTTGTAAGTTTTTAGAAAGACTAATATTAGCATCCAGAACTAGTTAAAAAGTCTCAATTTCCAGAATTTAGCCATCATCTAAAAGTGTTAGAAAATTGATTATTATTCTAAAAAGAAACCTTCAATGAACAAGAATTCTCTAACAGACTGAAATCTGTCATTGACTGTTTGCTTAGTTTTCCATTGGGAATGATGATTCCTCTTCTGAAATGCGCTATTTCTCTGTTCAAAGAGAGTTGAATCCGCAATATTATGTCTCTGCTAGAGCCATGCATATTAATTAGGCCTCTCCTGGTGACATCTCTCATGTAATTTACTTGATTAGCCTGGCGTCGTCAGCCAAAGCCGTAGTTACCACTAATTGCACAATGGCTTCTCTATCAGTACCATATCAGCGAGAGCTTAAACTTACCGCGCCTCCTGTTGTGGGCGAAGCCTGAATGAGCCAAACTCCTTTTATATCAGTAGACTGGACCATGCCATGGGCTTCTAGGTAAGTAGGCAGCATGGGAGGACGAATAATTTGCTGGTTGATTGTAGATTAAGCTGCATCAATTTAGTCATCCGCTACTGAAAATCATAAATTATTATTTTTATCTTGGCTCCTTGGACAATCTATTCGAGGCATTATAGGGCTTCGGCCCAATGTAACTCAGTGCCCTATTCTCTCTATAACAAGAAGTCATTTCAGACCTTGCACAATTTATAGTGATCATCCTCTTTTTCTTTATTACAATCATTAAGGACCATTATGTCTAATGATTTTTATAAATTGAACAAGATTAGCTTGGTCACATTCCCATTTGCATTCATTTTCAGGAGAATAGTTAGTTTTTTTTTCATTAAATCAGCATATAATATTGTATTAGCTGTACATTTACACTCAATTACCAGGTATTATATAGCTTGCAAAAATATCATGTTTGCAAATCACCTATTTCTGCAAAAAAGACTGAAAAATCCATTAAATGTGTGGTCTGGACAATCCCCCATGGTAGAAAAAAGCTATACTATCCTCCTGGACGGTTGCCGCTCCTCAGCTCTGTGTTCCTCACCCATTTTTTTTTACTTAACTTAGGTGATTGTTGCAGCCAATAAGAGTTCACCAAACAGGGTTTCTTCTACTCGGATAATGCTGTGAATACTGCAGCCAGTCAACCACCTCTAATTGGCTGCAGCCATCATGTGTCATTGTATGAGGCCAGTGGGGGACACAGGGCTAAGAGCAGCGGCAGTGTTCTCAGAGGTAAGTATAGATTTTTTTCTACCTTATTTACCGGAGGGCGATTTTTAAGGGGACGGCCATTTACCTCTAGTTATACACGGTATTATTTTACAATTGATACCGTAAATCCTGAAAGCCCGGTAGCCAATTGTCAGAATATATACTGTAGCACTAATTTAATGTCAATCCAAAGCTTCACAGGTTGAATTATTTTAAAGCAGGTCATAACGCAGCATGTCTGAGCATGTAAAGGTGTTGCCACTTCTCTCTGTACATGTTCTTCGACTTTTTGGAATAGAAACCTGCACTCAACAACACAAGGTCTGCAGTGTATTAGCATTCTACAAACTTTATATAGTGTTAACATATTTGTCATAAGATGTATTCCATCATAGAGGAACATAAAAGTCACATCAGTCTTGTGTCTTCTTAACAGACATTTGGACAGCATAATGTATTGCATTGAAAATTGTGTTGAATAGAAAAGTCAACACTTTTTAATACAATGAATCCAGAAGAAAGGTCTGGTTGAGGTACAGGTTTTTGTGTTGTGACTCAATCGCTGTATTGTAACAAAGCTACTTTGTCAGGGACAATTATTTAGTGGCACATACATGTGTCATGTGATTAGTCAGCATTGGATTATGAAGGGGTTGTTGCAATGAGTTTTAACCTAGGCCAACTTAGGAGGGTCCATCCCAAGTTTATATTTTTTTACCGTAATTAATACCACAGCATGTTATCTCATTTTGTTGCTAAAAAGACCTAGACCGAAGCAACCTTTGTGTCTACTCCTTATAACGGAGCAGATCCTAAGTATGAGCCTAGCCTTACTTCACTTCTGTCCATTACAAGCAGTTGATAAAAACATTCATGGGAGTTAACAACCTCTTTAGCTATCAAGTCATACTAACATTTACATTGGTCAAGAAATGGCAAACAAATATAGGAAGGTTCCCAAAGTCCATCCAACTAAGTAATATTCTAGATAAACCAGTAAGGTCGGTGCATCAGTGCAGTTTTATAAAGACCGCAAATGAAAAGTGTCTCTCTTGAGTGTATGCAAATTGCCTCTTCAGAAAGAAAGAGGACTTTTACTCTACAGTGCCACCTGTTTGTAGTAGCAATCCTACAAGTCATAATCAACCCTTTAACAAGTCTTGTAATATGACTTAGGATAAAAGCCAAATCATAATCTCAATTTGCAGACACGGTGTTTCGAGCTATTGGCTCTCGTCAGTGCAACGTATGAGATCTGATTTGGCAAGGTGAGAGGCTCTGGACTTAGGTCTAAGGGGTAAGGTTTCTCCTTGTGGAGAGTGACATGCCAGCTCTGGCTTGTCTAGGTAAGGAGGCTTATTCGCCGTGCAATGCTCCTCTGGGAAAATAATATGCAAATTGCCTCTTCAGAAAGAAAGAGGACTTTTACTCTACAGCGCCACCTATTGGTAGTAGCGATCCTACAAGTCACAATCGACCCTTTAACGAGTCTTGTAACATGACAGGATAAAAGCCAAATCAATCTCAATTTGCAGACACAGTGTTTCGAGCTATTGGCTCTCGTCAGTGCAAAGTATGAGATCTGATTTGGCTAGGTGAGAGGCTCTGGACTGAGGTCTAAGGGGTAAGGTTTCTCCTTGTGGAGAGTGACATGCCAGCTCTGGCTTGTCAAGGTAAGGAGGCTTATTCGTTGTGCAATGCTCCTCTGGGAAAATAATAACACCGTGTCTGCAAATTGAGATTCTGATTTGGCCTTTATCCTAAGTCATATTACAAGACTCGTTAAAGGGTTTATTGTGACTTGCAGGATTTCTACTACCGATAGGTGGCGCTGTAGATTAAAAGTCCTCTTTCTTTCTTCTGAAGAGGCAATTTACATATTATTTTCCCAGAGGAGCATTGCACGGCGAATATGGCCTGTTTCACACATCAGTTTTTTCTGTCAGTTAAATCCGCCAAAATGGCGGAAAACGGATCCGCCTGCATATGAATATCAACGTGTGCCACTGGACCGGTTTTTTGACGGATCCGGTGAAGAAAAAATTTAAAGGAACCGCTGTCTGGGGGAGAGAGAGAGAATTTTTCAGCCGCCAGAACAGAGTTTAGGGTTAAATTTGCGGCTGAGTCAAGGCCTCCGGGCATGCGCAATGTAAAATGCGGATCCGGCCGCCCGAAAAAATGTTGCATTGTCCGTCCAGGCATGTCGTCAGACGCCAACATTTTGGCGGATCCGCAAAAGAATGGATCCAACGGATGGCCATCCGTCAAGATCCGCCAGTAATGCAACTCAATGGGAAAAAAAACGGATCCGCCAAGCAAAATGGTGGATCTGTTTTTTTTTGCAAAACTGCGGATTTTGACTGATGGTAACAGACGGATGTGTGAAACAGGCCTAAGCCTCCTTACCTTGACAAGCCATAGCTGGTATGTCACTCTCCACAAGGAGAAACCTTGTCCCTTGAATGTATCCGTTAGCCACAATGTTGCTTTGTGTACCTTCACAGAGCATTGATTGAAATTGTAAATCACTTCCTGCTAGACAGTAATTAAACTTTCTGCTTTCTACTTTCATATTCTAGTACTACAGTTACATTTTTTCTACAGTGCTTAAGCAATTATTTGTAGTTTTACTATAGGTTTAGAGTAGGTTCACATTTATACAGTGCTCTAAACTGAGCACTGAATCTCCAAGAATCAGATTTAAGACCAAATAACGACAGAGCTATTAGGTACAATGCGGCAAAAGGAGTCATCCATTTTGTCAGTGTCTATCTTCTTTATGTGAACACATTAACATAGTCTACTACACTCTAATGTGAACATAGCCTAGCCATTTTTGATGAGCACAGACCTAAAATCACAGTTGTATTTTAGGTGTTGTGTTTTACCTGTACCCTCAGTGTGTGGAGCTTTTCAAGATTAAAATGCCACGCCGTGACTTTAGTCCTTTCTAGTCTGTAGAGTTTATTGTTTGAAAATACATATGTCTGTCATGATTATACCTTCAGCTGCTCCTCTCATAATCTTCTTAAGGTCTACAAATCTCCCTAGAAGAAGGGAGTTTACTGAGATCCCTATGTAATAAAACAAAGGTAAGGTAAGACAAATTTATCTCTGTAAATCAAGGCCTAAGGTGAAGACTTAAAAGGGCCTTATCGCTTATTGATTACGGGATACAATATGGCACAGCTTTACACTTATAGACTACATCTTCCCTCGGCCAGGCTTCTACGGAAAATTAGTAGTTATGGTGAGGCAGTAAAGCAAAGGTTAATACCGCTGAGACATACCGGGAGCATAGAACACAGCAAGACTGTTCAGTATTGCCGTGCCGCACACAGCTGTCACAGCGGCATTGATAATAGGCTACAGTTCGGAAAGTGTATGTCAAATCTGGACTTATCTTTTTTGACATCTGTTGATGGAAGGTCTGTTTTCTGTTTAATCTAGACAGTGACCTTGATATTCTTCGCAAGCTGCAGAAGCCTACGGATGCTTTTTTTTTTAAAGGGAAAAAAAGGGTTGGTTCCTCAGCACCTGTCATGGCTAATTACAAAACATGGCCGATCATACGACTAGTAGCAACCTAATTAAATTGAATTTGGTGACGGTGTATAACAGCTGGCCTCTTTGGCTTATTACAGGAGCGTTTACAGGTGCACTGCCAGATCTGTGTTGTGAAAACCTATTTCCCAAGCAGGAACGATCAGTCAAACCTATAAGTAAATCCAAATAAAAGGCTCTTCTGTATAATGAAAGACCGAGACAACATGATGCATCTGCTGGAGATGATCAGCCTGATGCTAAGGCGGTGTCACACATACTAATCACCCACAGACGCTGCAGTCAATAATAATCAATGCCATCTAATGCCATGATATTGTGTGCTACGTCTTGGAGCTGCATCTTCCCGAGTCTTACCAAAGCATCATGGGGGATGATAGAACTCTAAAATGATATTATTAATAGAAAATAATTATTAATACTAATATGTCTATGTCACCAACTTTAAGGGCTGGATTCTTCACACTTAGCGTTGTGTTAAGGTGAACACCAGCTTTATAAAGGCCATCTGTCACCTGACAAATGCTAATTCCCTGGTGTTAGGTCAACCATAAGATGTCCTAGCCAACAGAAGTGAGTGGCTGTATGTGCTGATTGTGACTTACTATATTGTATGCTAATTACAGCTTCTATGCCATTTAGTCAATTAGTAGATGTTAGCTCCTACTGTGCTGGATCATTCACTTCTGATGATCTAACATCATGAGCTTTGTCGGGTGACAAGTGCCCATTAAGTATTTGTTAGAGCGCTGACATTGTACAATGTCTTAACAGCAAGTTAACCAGATCTACTACTTAAAATTATATTTTCTATCAGATATTTATCCACTCGTACCTACTGTGTAATATAAACATATACTTCATGAAAGGTTTTGGAGTGTTGCTTTGGAAATCTGTGACCATTCCTCCAGATGAGCATCTGTGAGGTCAGACACTAATTTTGGACAAAAAGGCCTGGCTAATTACTCTCCATTCATCTTGGTGTTTGTTAAGGTTGAGGTCAGGGCTCTGTGCATGATAGCCGAGTTGTTCCACACCAAATCTCTCCCTACCATGGCTTTATGAACTCTGCTTTGCACACTGTGGCACAGTTATGTTGGAACAGAAAAGGGTCTTCTCCAAATCATTACCACAAAATGGAAGTTCACAATTGTCCAAAATGTCTTGGTTTACTGAAAATATGATTTTTACCCTTCCTGGAACCAATAACCCTAGGATAACTCTGAGAAAGCAACCCCATTGCGTTGTTCCTTTTTGACCAAACTTTAAAGTTGTTACACTGCAGTCAAATAGGTAATGTTCTCCTGGCATTCGCCAAACTTATACTCTTTCATCAGTCTTCAAGATAGATGATTCGTCACTCCACAAAACACATTTCCACTGTTGCAGAATCCAGTAGCAGTGTTCTTTACACCACTCCATCCATTGCTTGAGATTGTGCTTGGTGATTTAAGGCGTGAATGCAGCTTCTCAGTCATGTAAACCCATGCTATGATGCTCTCGGCCCTGATCCTGCTGCTAATGTCAGGGGAGATTTGGAACTCTGCAGTTATTGAGCCAGGAGATTGTATTTTAGACACCTGTGGCAATGGAACTGAGTGAAATGTCTGAATTCAATGATTAAAAAATATCCCAATATTTTTGGGCCATATTGTGTATATTGGAGGCCATGTATATTGCGGTATCTCATCTATAAACTAAATTGTGTACTATTTCATATTTTTTATGATTTTTTTCTTTTTTATTCAGCTTTTGTGATTCTTAGAGGTATTTAGTAGCTGACCATGTCATACGCGGCTCATTGAGTAGCCTGTCGAGACATTCAAACCTTGTATGATCAGCTTTTGTTACAGTGAAATTTGGAGAATTTTCTGGAGAGACTATTAAACCATGGTAATCTCATGTAATTGCAGAATAGTGCACTTTTAATTATCTGTGTTTGCTTTGCTTGGTTGATGATAGTGACTAAAACATTCATTAAAATAGAGCGGCTTGGTATTATGTCTCTTAGCATGCAAACGACAGTGGAAACTCTCCAGCTTCATTAACGATAATCTCAGTAACATTTTTCATTGTGCTTTAGAGATATCATCTTCTATCTACAGACAGCTAATTTACGGATGGACCACCCCAATTACATCCGTGTACAGTTCAGATATATCCTTTAGAATAGTGTGGTGGCGTTAGTAATTTATTGGGAAGGAATGTATCATTTATATGTGTTCTGCTTCCTGAGTTGCCATTAGTTCGGCAGCACCCTCCACCAGGTCAATTTATCAGTCTCCTTCCACTTCTCCTGGCTTTCTATTGGCAATCAATCAGCGAATCACCCTCCTCAGTATCTAGCTGGGAAGTTATATAATTACCTTCTACTGTATATATCATACATCTTCCTGAGAACTGCACACATCTTTTTTTGAACATTTGGAAAATCCATCTGCACCAAGGACATAAAAAGCAGTGCCAAACTGACGAAGTATTCTGCTGTCCACCAGTTTATATTCCTCCAAGTGTAGCCCTGAGCTTAGCACATGTCATCTGTATTCTGCCACAGAGATTTGTATCCACCTCACACTGATCTTTACAGCTACAATCTGTACTCAGCATTCACTATTAGAAAAGATTTTCCACCTCCATGAATACTATCCTTACATGATATCCATCGATTTAGAGATCTTGAGGTTCTCCTGATTTGCTCTTTCCAAAACATGTCTAAATCTCATCTTCGTGTTTCTTGCCATGTTCTTAAGGAAACACTCCTCCTGATATTGAATCTTCCCAAATGAGCATTTCTTTCTACAAAGGACAGGGATTGCTATACAACTTCTTCATTAGGGTATGATGAAATGGAGGAAAATTCTGGAAGCAACCTTGAGATCTCTGAATAGAGGAAGTTCATCTATATAACAATTAAAAAGTCCATATTACAGTAAAGTCTATATTGCAGGGATTGTGTTTCCCTTTATGGATGTTTTTTTCAGGTTCACGAGATGGATGTGGACTGCTGAGGCCCTTATGGTCACTAAAATGATAGTCCTGTACCTCCGCAGTGGGCATGGAGATGGTGTAATAATGATTTTAAATGGAGCTGTTCCACAATTGCTCAACAACTGACTGATTGAAGCCTCTCCTCATTGTGACCATGAACAGAGGTTGAACATGGGTGACATGGGATCTCCATTCTAGTCATCATAGTGGTCCCAGTGATTTTATAAGTAGGTGATAAATTTCCGTTGTTGCATAACCCCTTTGTGACGCTGAGTCACTACTCATGGGCCTGCCGTGAGACAGGTTAGTCAGGAGGTCCGAGGTCAGATGTCAGGAGGGCTCGTAGTACAAAGGGGTGATACAAAAGCATGGTCAGGTAACAGTGTGCGGTAAAATGCCAGGAGGGCTCGTAGTAAAGAGGGGTGATATAAAAGCGTGGTCAGGTAACAGTCCGGGGTCAAATACCAGGATGGGTCGTAGTACAGAGGGGTGAGAGAAAAGCATGGTCAGGTAACAGTGTGCGGTAAAATGCCAGGAGGGCTCGTAGTACAGAGGGGTGATATAAAAGCGTGGTCAGGTAACAGTCCGGGGTCAAATACCAGGATGGTCGTAGTACAGAGGGGTGATATAAAAGCATGGTCAGGTAACAGTGTGTGGTAAAATGCCAGGAGGGCTCGTAGTACAGAGGGGTGATATAAAAGCGTGGTCAGGTAACAGTCCGGGGTCAAATACCAGGATGGGTCGTAGTACAGAGGGGTGATGCAAGGAGGGCTCGTAGTACAGAGGGGTTATATAAAAGCGTGGTCAGGTAACAGTCCGTGGTCAAATACCAGGATGGGTCGTAGTACAGAGGGGTGATAGAAAAGCAAGGTCAGGTAGCAGTACACGGTTAAATACCAGGAGGGCTCGTAGTACAGAAAGGTGATACAAAAGTGTGGTCAGGTAACAGTCTAGGGTCAAATGCCAGGAGGGCACATCAAAAGCAGAAGGGGAAATCCAAAAGCGTAGTCACAACAAAATGCAGGGTCATCAGCAAGATCAGAGTCCGACACAGAGCAAGCAAACATACCTACCTAAAGCAAATCTACAACTAACACAGACTGGCTGGCCAGCTGCTAGTAAGTACCTAGTAACTGATTAGGGATGAGAGGCACCTGAGGAAATGCCCGCAGACTAAAACAGATAGAGGAGCAGGGCTGTCAATCAAACTGTTGACAACCCAGCATGCCCCAGGAATAGATTGGATAACTGGACTGTCACTCACAAAACTGACAGTTCAGCACACTCCAGTTCCCATAGGGCGGCTGAGCTGTCACTCACAGCGTTCCTTGGCCACAGTCAATGTAGAAACTGTGACACCCTTGCTACTTTTACGCTCTTTTCTTATTCTACATTCAATGTATAAAAGTCACCTCCCTCTGTTCATCTCCTGTGGTTTAAAGGAAACCTTTAGGCTAAGTGCACACGTACCGGAACTCTCGCGGAAATTACCACGAGAATTCCGGAATTCCATTCCGCGGGAAAATCGCATTTTAAATTCCCGCGATTTTCCCGCGGAAAAACTAGCATTTTGCAAGCGTATTTAGCTTGCAAAATGCTAGCGTTCTCCAAGCGATCTGGAGCATCGCTTGGAAAATTATTGACAGGTTGGTCACACTCGTCAAACATAGTGTTTGACAAGTGTGACCAACTTTTTACTACTGAGGCCGCCTATGCAGCATCAGTAGTAAAAGATAAAATGTAAAAAAAAATAAAAAAATGTGTTATTCTTACCTTCCGGCGTCCCGCGCAGGCGTTCCCAGTAATCCTTTGCGAAAATGCCCGCGATGACGTCGGTTCTCGCGGGATCGCGATGTCTCGCGGTAATTCGCGATGACGTCGCGCGAATGACCGCGAGACTTCGCGATCCCGCGGGAACAGACGCCATCGCGGGCATTTTTGCAAAGGCTTACTGGGAACGAGAGCGTGGAGAGAGGCGGGAAGGCTGCGTGGGACGTCGGAAGGTGAGAATAACAATATTTTTTATTTTAAATTCTATTTTTTACAGGGATATGGTACCCAAAGCCCGGAGGACAGTCTCCTCTCCTCCGGACCGTGGGTACCATCCGCAATTGTTCTGCTTACTTTCCGCATGGTGTGCACAGCCACATGCGGGAAGTAAGCGGAACAATGCATTCCTATGGGTGTGGGATTGCCACGATTCCGCAAATTAATGAGCATGCTGCGGTTTTTACCGCGAAGCGATTCCGCCGCGGTAAAAACCGCAGCATTAGCACAGCATTGCGGAATCCCATAGGAATGCATGGGATGCTTATTTTTCGCGGCAAAATCGCGCGGTTAAAACCACCGCGGAAACGCGAAAAAAAGCCACGTGTGAACGCAGCCTTAAACCAAGCACATGTGCTCAATACATCCTTGGCGCGGCTGAGTAGTTCAGTGCATCTTCCCACTTATTTGTTTTAGCGATTCTTTTGCTGATATAAAGCCAGAGCGGTCAATCAAGGAAAATGGAGGCATGACAAATAGAAAACATGTTGGTGAGAAGGTGGACTGAACTGATTGGCCTTATCAAGCATCTGTGCTTGGTTTGAACAGTTATTTTTTGCTGGCACACTCCCTGTAGGAACAGGCCATAAATGCTATCCACAATTGTGTTTAAGTGAATATTAGAATAAAATAATCTTTCTATAACCAGTACTAATGGACAATCAAATGTGGAAAACATCAACAGATAAAGAGGTTGTCCACTACAATGTGTAGTGGGCAGATTGATATAAACCTTGAAAATAAGGCTTTCTTCAAAAACTTTGCGTTTCCTGTGAGCGCTGCCTCTGATGTCTGATGTCACGTCAACTTCCGGAATTGGAAGAGGACGCTGCATCCCCAAGGCGGTACCCAGGCTCCCTGAGTGTGCTGTGGGCGGAGCTTCACCGCACATCACAGACAGCATTGCGCGGGCTTGCTGCTCCCTGTTAATGAAAGCAGTGCAGGAGAGAGCCCTCGTGATGCTGGGCTGTGATGTGCGGTGAAGCTCCAACCACGGCCCAGTCACTCAGGGAGACTGGGTACCGCCTCGGTGCTCCCGGGTCAGCTTTCAGTTCTGGAAGTTGACGTGACATCACTGGACATTAGAGGCAGCTGCAACCCGGGGGGGTCACGTGATGGAGATGAGCAGACAGTGATAGTGCCGCTCACAGGCACATTTGGAAACGCAAGGTGTTTGAGGAAAGCTTCATTTCCAAGGTTTCTATTGATCTGCCCATTGTAGTGGACAACCTCTTTAAAGCTCTTGGTAGCTTGCAAGGATGGACACTTTACTGTCACTTTAGCTTCCATGTATTATATGGCCCCTGAAGATGCACAGATTCCAAATAGAAAATGTTTTCTAGTCCAGAAGTATGCATATACTGTAAAAATACCTTGTTTTGAGGGTAACACACCTATGATTACGGTGTCATAAAGAGTATCTTATAGTAAAAGCTGGAATGTAGGCGGATTGTCGCAGACAAATTTCTAAGCATTTCATAGACGTTAACTGTCACTTCTCTGAGCCAGAAGAAGCAGAAAAAGGAACATGCTGCTTATGTAAGATGCCATATGTGTATTGCTTTCATTGATTCTGCCTCTGTTTTGCTCACTCCAAATTTCTCAGTGAAAGAAAGATGTCTTGATTTTGGCCATGGATTATGTACAACACAAATGGGCTAAGAAACACCACAGTGTTAGATACATGTGAGATGAATAGATAGATACAGTAGATGTATGTATGTAGGTAGAGTATTGTGTTTGTGTTTCCCATTCTTATTCAAGCCAGCAATGTGGAGACACGAGATGCCTCTTTCAGCTGATTGCCATGCACTGGGCCTCATCACAGTTTAGAGGAAAAGGCCACAGGATGCATTGAGATAGGGGCACAGTGTCAGCCAGGGCTGGGAATTAGTTTCCGTCTTCAAACAGGATAAATTGGCAGATAATGCCCAAGGACTAAAATTCAACTGCTAAACTTAAGGTCCATGCCAAGCATTTCTTGGCTGTGAGAGAGTAAATGTTAGCTGGTATTTGCTTTAATCTAGTGACAAGTTCCTCACTGGGTAGCTGGTGTGAAATAAACTCTCAGATACTTCTTGTTTGAGGATTAGACAGTTTATTCCTACCTAGTTATTATCATTAACATGTCAGCCTGAAACTCTGATCTAGACCTCTGTGTGTGTAGGCGAGTATCCACAAGGTGCCATTCAGTTTCATTCTCTTTATTTCCAATGACAGAAATTAACAATTTTCACTGCAAAAATGTTAAAAAAAACAAAAAAAAAACAACAAACTTTCTTTACTCCACTGTCGTCCACCACCTCCATGTTTGTGCATCTGCCGCTACTCCCTATTGTTCTCCCATATGTGCTATTGTAACATGGAAGACCCTAGTGGTTCTGTAGTAACAACCCGAAAAATGTGGCACAGCAAGTGCAAGGCTACCAATCCGTATGGTGGTCACTGTCCCCTTCACTGATCTCTTTATTCTGGTTCTTTGGACGCCTCCATTTGACATTTCTCTCATGTGGGAGAGTCTGCTTCTCCGATCGACCTGGGCTCACTTCCTGCAAAATAAGGAGACTCTGCTCTCCAACCTCTCCAGCCTACTAGACCTTACACAATCAGCAACTGGTAGGTGGACTCCACCACTCTTTTCAGACTCCTGTAGCATGGAGATGATAGACCGACCTCGTCTGTAACACATCTACCTTATTAGCCATTTACAGCTCTATACTGAGCTCAGCAGCCATTCCACTATGTTAGAAGTCACGTCAGTCTTGCAGGTATCCACCCTAGTTTTTTTAAACTATACATATTTTCCTCTCAGTGCAACGAGGTGACATCACTCCTTGGCGGCCCTTAGTGACTCAACCAGTGTAATCACCCACATAGGCCCTGGAGCTCTACTATTGTGATATATCAGTTAATTATATAAAAGATGAGCTTATATTTGTGGTAGATTATTCAAAGGGAAACGGAAATCTCGTGCTGTAATTTTGTTCATTGAAAATGTCATAAAAGGTACATTCCTAGTGTGAACCTGGCTATAAGGACAGCATACTCCACAGTGTTCTTTGAGGCATATTTGTGAAATCGAATCATGCTTAATAATTGGAAATACATTCCCGATTGTGTGTCCGTAAAGCCGCATATACACATCAGCAAAAAGACAGAGGAAAAACACGTGTTTTAATAATAGCCGAATGTGCTCTTGATCCCTGAGCTAATGCAGTAACCACTAAAGAAACAGCAGAAATACTAACAGCAGAATAAAAGAAAAAGCAAACTGCTTTACTTGCAGAATCTGTGATGACTGCCTTGGAAATGTATGTGTTCTCATTCTATACAAGACAGTCTGCAAAAATAGAAGACTAGACATCCACCTCATGTTCTCCTGATTAATGAGGCTTAGGTACTTATTCTGTTGGATTTCTGTGGATGTTTGGACTCAACTAGTCACATTGGACTTATATGAATGGGGTATTTCTACATATTTCGCTTAATCTAGAAAAACTGGCCCCCATTTATCAAGACTGATGATTTTCATGATGGTTGTGATAAAGGGGCATGTTGTAGTCAGATGCTTCAAGTTCACTAATAAGCAGTCACCTCTTAATGAATCAGGAGCCTCTGACAAGTGCCTCTATGCATTGGTGGTAATATTTCTTACAAAACCTCCAAAAGTTAGGTATAAAGGATTATATAGTCTATGAAGAACCAGAAAAGGAATAATCCCTAAAAATTAACTTTTAATTCAATCACTAAAAAACATATAATGGTAAAATTACCCAAATACACAGGGGGTCAAGTATGCAGGTCAAATCCAGACAGTACAATAATTCACAAGATAAAGGGCAAAAAAAGCTACTTCGCCCTAGTATGCCCTAATAAGGCCCTTCCTGACCGCGGAGGTTGGCACCCTAGTTGTTGACGATGTGGTGCCCCCGCTCAACGTCGGCGTCCCTAATAACGCCCTAGACCACCCTATGTATATAAAAAAAAAAAAAAAAAGGGACACAAAAAATAACCACACTCACACCCAAAATACCGAAAATGAGGAGACAACTTGTGTCTCGTGCAAAAAAGTGCTAAGTGCTGGAAACTTATCTCGTAGTATGCACACTGTAAACTTATCTCGTAGTCTAAAAAGTCTCTTACAATCAGATGTATTTTTCAAAATATGGGTTTTCCGCAGGTCAAATAACTTATCTCGTAGTCAAAAATGCTAGCCTGCAATAATAATGAAACAAACCCAGAAAAAAGAAAAATGTTGATGAAAGGCGTCTACAGAGAGATCAATGTCTATAGTCAACAGTATACAAAAATGCAAAAATATTTGTCCACAATTAAGGACCAGCACAAAGAGTGATGTAGACACTGCACATTAAAATGACAGCAAAATGCTGTCTGTCAAGCAGCTGTTTGCATATGCACAAAGCTATTAATCCGTCTACTATATTCCTGAGGCTCAGTCCACCTCATCAGGCGTGCATATGATAATAATATAAACAGAAATCTAGCAGCAGCATATATATATAAGGCAATCCTTCATGAGGTTTAACATCCCCTCAGTAAGCCTTAATTACTCATGTGGCAAGAAAAAGAAAAAAAAAAAATAGCACAATGCAATTGCCCTCTTCAGAATGCCAGCATATTATATAGACGGACTGTGCTGAAAATACTCCCCATAGTAGTGCGGGAGACCATGAAAATTCATGTATAAAATAACACAGCAGTGCTCAGCATTTCACAAATCAGAGGTATCTCCGTCTCAAAGGGTTAACGTTGTTCATTACAAAAAAAGCCACATGAAGTCTGTCAACAGCATAGTGTGCAGCGTGTACTTATCAGCCATAGATGCAGACAGGAACCCGACGCGTTTCCCCCTCTGCGTTAGTGAGGGTTCATCAGGGGTCAAAAAGTGGGGACTCAATACCCCTGGCTGAAGTGACAATGCAGTGTGCGGCTTGCCAAATGAGGCTTAGGTACTTATTCAGTTGGATTTCTGTTGGATGTTTGGACTCAACTTGTCACATTGGACTTATATGAATGGGGTATTTCTACATATTTCGCTTAATCTAGAAAAACTGGCCCTCATTTATCAAGACTGATGATTTTCATGAAGGTTGTGATAAAGGGGCATGTTGTAGTCAGATGCTTCTAGTTCATTAATAAGCAGTCACCTCTTAATGAATCAGGAGCCTCTGACAAGTGGTGTTTGCCTCTATGCATCGGTGGTAATATTTCTTGTACTGTATAAGCAGTGGAGTAAGACTGGGGTATGACTTCTGGCATAATTAATAAGACGAGCTGTGGTGTTGTAATGCAGGTGGTCAGCTGCAACACAAGGTGGGAACAATCAATGAGCTATTTCCTCGTATATAGCTGGAGCATATAATGAGTCTTAAAGTTCAATTTAAACATTGTGCTTATGTCCTCTAACAGGGGTAAAATACTGGTTCCTTGTGGGAGCTACTGCGCAGATTACTCCCGTAACAATGGCCCTAGCGGGACCTCCAGTTATTTCTGAAAGGCCGCAAGTCCTCCTGATAAATTTTACCAAAGCACGTTGTGCCTCCTTCGCTTCACTTGACCCCGGCTCTATTTGCTGCCCCAACTCAGGTCAACCCCTGTATTGTCATTCAGTGCTGGAAGCGACAGCCCTATTCTCTAGTGCCTCACGTTCACCACCACATCCTCTTCCAGGCGGAGTCTCCTCACAAGATGTTCCGTGTTGGATCTGATGTCACCCATGTCTGAGGGAAAGAGGGCTGGACTCTGGCTCTTTATCGGCGTCGTCTGGGCTCTGGGTCTTGACTGGCGCAAGTCTGGGATTCGGATCATGAGTGGCATAGTCGCGACTCTGGGTCTTTGACCGGCACAGTCTGGGTATCATTTTGTGCCGCTGGGGTCCTGTTTTAAACCGGACAGCAGCCAGCTCACACACAATGCGTCTTTGAAAAGGTTTACAGAATTTCCAATCTTCACCTGATATGAACTTTTTGCCATCACAGTTTCAAAATGTCATAACCTTTTCAGCAAAAATTTAGCACATGTGCTTGTCAAAGTTACTACTTGTTTCCATAGCAAATGGGATTTATATTTGTCTGCTTGAAATATTCAGGTCCAAATATTTATCATTACCTCCTTGTATATCAGTATTGGGACGGTTCTGGTTCTACACAAATACAAACCATATGTTTCCCATACCCACCAAACTCCTGCACTCCTCCTTTTAGGACCAAGTTTAAATATACGTAGACAGATATTGCTAATAGTAATAATAATTATAAAAATGGGCACCAAGGAAAATAGTTAATATGATAAATTGACATATTAACGGCAGAGGCAGCACTCCTAATAACCACATAGGCTAAAAAAGCGAAACCACTTTTGTACTTTAGCTGTTTGGAAGGTTTGGTAACCGCCTGGGGGACTTGGCACCTAGTAGACACTGCACTGATGTAAAACCAAAACTTTGCCACTTGGGTGAAAATAAAAGGCCCATATTTTTGGACGGCTTGTTGGAGGGCTGCCTCCTTTAATTTCATCATGTTGGACCAAATTTTCCTTTACACCTTTTCTCCTTACATGACATCAGTCAGTAATCAAATTGCCTCTTCAGAGAAGAAGAGGACTTGAACAGAGGACTTGAACTCTGTTGGAAGTAGTAATTCTAGTCAGTGTAAAGTATGAGCACTGATATGGCTAGGTGAGAGGCTCTGGACTGCGTTAACATTTTTCCTCGTGGAGAGTGACATAGTGGCTCTGGCATGCCAAGGTAAGGAGGCTTATTTGCTGTGCTATGCTCCCCTGGGAAATTTAATATGCAAATTGTCTCTTCAGAGAGAAAGAGGACTTGAACTCTATAGTGCCACCTGTTGGAAGGAGCAATCCTACAAGTCACTATCGACTCTTTAACGGGCTTTGAAATGTGAGTTATTATAAAAGCCAAATCAGAATCTCAATTTGCAGATACTGTGTGTCTGCAATAGGTGGCGCTATAGAGTTCAACTCCTCGTTCTCTCTGATATAGATAGTGATAGATGTAGATAGATGGACCTACAGATAAATAGATGATGGCTGGATTGATACATGATAGATGATAGACAGACAGATAAAAAGATGGAACAGCGCAATGCCAGTAGGTGGGTGCACGTCTCCTCAACAAAGTATCCAATACTTGCCACAATCCAGGCAAAGGAAAAAATGAAGACAGCGCTCCAAAATTCAAGTGAAAAAAATGTGGTTTACTTCAAACCCACATGTTGGCAACGTTTCGGCTCACACTGAGCCTTTCTCAAGCCTTGAGCCTTGACTTTTGGAGTGCTGTCTTCATTTTTTCCTTTGTCTAGATAGATGATGGCTGGATAGATATAGATATAAATAGATGGAAGGCGAGAAATTGATAGATAAATGTTGATACATACATAGATAATTATTGATATATAGCTATAGATAACTAATGATACATAAAAGCGATAGAACATGACCATTGAGACTTGACAATTTGTTCTGGTTTTGATGGAGTCTGGACTGTTCTGTAGACGTTGCTTGCTCTTCCTTGGCGAGCTAGTGTTGTGTGTATTGTGTGCAGTGTTTGTTCAGCTGCCGTCCAGAGAATAGGACATGGGTCTGGCCCCTGGATGCAGATCAAGCTGTTTGTATGTGGCACTTATACACATGAAGCAAGGACAAGAAGCAGCCAAGGACCGGTCCACAAGCCCCGTGCCCCAGCTCATGGTTAGAACCTGCTTTTTACATGCATTTTTTGTGTGCTCTGCCCCTTTATCCACAGATGATAGGAGTGGATGTTATCTTGTGGTCATGCAGTAGGATTTCGCAGGTTTAGGACATGTTAATGTATTAGCTTTACACATAATAGTATGTGTGATGTTGGTGGATATTATGAAGACAGAGGGAGACAAGAAGATGCCTCTGCTGTGTGTCCCGGGGTCACAGGATCAAGCTTTGCCTCGGTGTGATCTTGTGCTGTCAGTTTAGCTCGCTGACCTCCAATTACACAGCTGTATTTGGGTCAGAGTTTTCTTTTTGCGTTCCTCGTCTTATTTGGAAGTTGTCAGTCTAATAAACATGCCCCTCAGCTTTTTACTAAGCTGGCACTCACAATGTGCGCTAAGTGTAAAGTAAACCAGTAAGCCCGTCATGCTTTCATTGGGTTTATGGTCACAAGCGCGGAAACATACATTACGACTGCTGTGGTCGGTGGGAAGATGCTGGGATAGCAATTTTGTAATCCTCTCTCATTTTAAGGTCTGACCTTGACATATGCTTGTTGCTGAGTTAGGGGAACTTATCATCCCTTACTGAGAACAAAAAAAAGTGATTCTAGTAAAACATGGCATATGGAGCCTACAAATTTACACTGATCTACAGTACCAGACATGGGGTTAGAAGTACGAGGGATGCAAAAAAGGCCAGACACAGCTCACCTTTCCGGCATCATATGGGTCAAATATCAGGAAACTGGCTCCCCAACCATCCAAGAAGGAATCTCATGGACAAACGATTGTATACTATGGCTCCAGAATACATAGGGTAAAATCTGGCGACATGCCATCAAAATCCAAAACTTGAATTAAAAGCAATAAAAATACACCGTACAGACTACATCTCTCCGTGAAACGATATTCAGCATTGTTTTGACATATCGTTTAGTCCATTACTATGACCCCTAATCTAGGTAGGGTACCCTGATAACTTTAGCCCTGGTCAATTGTATCGTTGCCTTTCCATTATATATAGTTTGGAAACACTTGAGAGTGACTCATCGGCATAAATTTATTCATTGGGAAAATGGCACACATTTCTTGCGAAAATCTCTTTCTGTTCATAGGCTAAAAGACATTTTTCTTCCAATCAGAGAGTTCAAAAACATGTACCCCTTTTAATTATTTTGGCACAAATGTCATCAAATACCCACCATACTTTGGATACCAGTTTGTCTTATTCACCACATCTATGTTGTGTTCTCAGAGATCTCAGTCCTGGTGGAGTTCACAAAGAGTAGGGCACAGCATGGAGGATTTAGGAGAGCAGGGCACAGGGGATTGATGACTCAGCTAAAATGTTGGTGGGGCACTGTTTAGTAAACGCACGTCCCTTGGATACCCGATGTATAAATTAGTTACCAGCAGATCGCTGGTCTCCCGCCTGTCATACCCAGCGATGCGTGGTGGCCAGCGGGAGACCAGCGACCAAAAAAAAGTCCTGGCCTTTCCTGCAGCGATCAGCGATACCGGCAGGGGGGCCGGTCGCTAATCGCTGTCACACACAGCGTTCTCGCTGGTGAGATCGCTGTTGTGTCACAAAATTTGTGACTCAGCAGCGATCTCGCTAGCGAGATCGCTATGTGTGACGGGGCCTTTACACCTAGAAATCATAGCCATTCATGACCACTGCTACTGAATGGACGCCTGTGAGGGGGAGAAAGACACCTTTGTTCTGCAAGGGACGCTCTGACATGCTAAATTTATGAATGGAGCAGTCTATCTGGGGTGTGTAAGGTTAAATACTGTTAAGATCTGGTCCTGACAACATGTCAGCATGATAAGGACAGAACCCATATAGAGACTTCGTTTACTGCAACACTTTTTTTTTCTCATTAAAATATTCCCATGGCTGTAATTAAACACTTTTTAACACAGCTCAATGATTTTGCAAACATACCTAGAAGAACTGATATTCTGAAGGCAAAAAGGGTAGTCACACCAAATATTGATTTGATTTGGAGCCCACTATTTTTCATTCACTTTGCATTTTGTTAATTGATAAAAAATAAACTATTAATACTCCTATTTTTGAAAACATGCTTACTTTACCGCATTTTTTTTTCCACACCTGTCTACAAGTTATACCCAGTAACATATATATATACATACACACACACTAATATATAATATGTGGTAGAATCATAAGACTATTTGCACTGGTATTATTAAATAGTGGAAGTGTTTAAGAAACACATCAGCTCAGCCAGAAAGTGCTAGACCCCACAATATTACAGACCTATAGCCCATCCCAGCCTTCTGCAGGTCTACAATTTTGTCCCTGGTGTCCTTAGACATCTCTTTGGTCTTGGCCATGGTGGAGAGGTTGGAATGTATCAAATGAGTGTGTGGACAGGTGTATTTTATGCAGGTAACAAGTTTAAACAGATGCAATTAATACAGGTAAGGCTACTTTTACACTTACCGCATTTTTTGCGGCCCGTTATTGCGGCCCATTTTTGCGGGCCGTATCGCCGCATTTTTTGTGGTGTACTGCATTAACGGGCAGCAAAAAAGTTTGCAGATCGCCGTTTATGGAAAAAAAACCCGGCGTTCCACAAAACTGGAAGTGACGGTGCGCCGCAAAAACAAACTTCCGTTTGTTTTTGAGGCCACATTGATCCACAATGGGGGCTGTGTCCGTACACCGTATAAAAGATCGAGCAAGCTCGATCTTTTATCACGGACGTATGGCACACGGCGCACCATGGAATTTTTGCGGGTCGATTTTGTGGCTGCATAGAAATCTATTGGAGCCGCAAAATCTTCCCGCAAAAATACAGGAAGTGTAAAACCAGCCTAATGAGTGCAGAGTAGGAAGGCTTCTTACAGAAAACTAACAGGTCTGTGAGAGCCAGACATCTTGCTGGTTGGTAGGTGACCAAATACTTATTTCATGCCATAAAATGCAAATGAATTAGTCAAAATCATACAATGTGATGTTCTGGTTTCTATTCTTAGATTCTGTCTCTCGCAGGTGAAGCGTACCTATGATAAAAAATTACAGACCTCTATTCTTTGTAGGTGGGAAAACTTGCAAAATCAGCAGTGTAATACTTATTTTCATATATATATATATAAATATGTATATGTATAATATACATAACTCTATGTATACATCTATCTATACATATATGTGTTCCTATGTGTAAGTCATTCATTAGAAACCTGAGAAGTGGCCATGGAGGCATCCTCAATCCTTACAATGCCAAGGTTCATTCTGTCTGCTCTCTGTACATTGCGTCTTCCTAATCTCTTTGCACGATGAATATGTCACCGGTAAAAACTGCAGCGTGTCAACACAATTGATCCATTTGTAAATATCTGCATTGTACGCCACAGATGATTCCTTGACATGTGCTCCAATGTTGCATAATGTAGCTCAAGAATAATAATCTCTCTCTCGACTAAAAGACGTGCCCCGGGGACACGTGGGATAGGAAAAGATGACATTGTTGTAAGCCTTTTTCACCAAGTCCCAGTTAATTAAAGTAAGGGAGAATGTGAAATTATGATTAGCCCGTAATTCTAAAGGCAGGGTTTAGGCTTTAAAGAAAACAATTTGGCCAAATCTAGTTAATCCATCTTGGTATTGACTCTGCATACATTACAGCAACAGCTGCTTTCACTAGGAAAGAATATATATTCATTTTAAGGGGACAAATTTATTTTAAAGTTCTCAATTTTGTGTAATTTTTGTTTGAGATCTAGTTTGGTGTAGCTGTAGATGAAATAACTATTATTATATTGTATGGCATTATCCCATTGTTTTCTAACCTAAAAAAAGTAGTACTTGGCGAATGAATGGTAGAGGGTTTTCATTAGAGATGAGCGAATATCTTCGGCTCCCTCCTTATTCGGCAAGCTATAGCGCTTACTGAACAAGCTGCAGTGGAAACCCGGCTAACTGGAGCGCGCCGATAATCAGGTGACCGGCGTCGCAGCTGCATGTGTTGCAGCTGTGTGGCAATCACAACACATGCATGGAGGGCCTGTGTTGTGTCTGATGAGATCTCCTCTGAGGCATCTTTTTTCTAAGCTAAACAAGCCCAACTTTTCTAACCTCTCATCATGTCAGAGGCCTTCCATCCCTTGTAATAATCTAGTTGTCCACCTTTGAATTCACTCTATCTTCTGAATATCCTTTGTGAAATGTGAAGCCTAAAACTAGATCCCATATTCTAGATGTGGCCTCACCAGTTATTTATAAAGGGGTAACAATACGTTGGAACACAGGATTTTATCTCTTTTTTATACACTCTAAAATCTTGTTTGCTTTTGCAGCTGCTGCTTGACATTGAGTACTGCTGCTCAGCTTACTTGTAACCAGAATACCCAAGTACTTCTCCGGTTCTGTAGTCCCGAATATACTCCTGTTTAATGTATATGCAGCAATAGGATTACTCCGTTCTAGGTGCATTACTCTACATTTATCAACATTAAACCTCATTTGCCAAGTGTTTGCCCATTCAGTCATCTTATTCATGTCAGTACCCTCATGTCAAGGTCAGATATTAATATCCTACATAGTTTGGTGTTGTCAGCAAAGACTGACACTTTAAGGGCCTGTCACACTAAGCAATATCGTCACTGGTTTTTGTGACGTTATAGCGATATTGCTAGCGATATTGTATTGCTATGTGTGATACTTAGCTCTGACCGCTCCTCCGCTGGTTATCGCTGATCGCGCGAGAACGTCCTGGACTGTTTCTCGTCGTCAGCTTCCTGTTTCCCCTCATTTAGCCAGTTCCTTACCCATCTTCATATTGTTTCCCCCAGTTGTTGCTTGTGTAGCTTCAGTATAAGACTATTATGTGGTACAGTATCAAATGTTTTTGCAAAGTTCAGATAAATCACATCAGATGCATTACCAACATCCAGATTTGCACTTACCTCCTCATAGAAACCCAACATGTTGGTTAGACATGACTTCTCTTTCATGAATCCGTACTGGTTGTCAATTATTATATTATTCTCTGCAGGTCATCTCTTATGATGCTCTCAAAAACTTTGCACACTAGTGATGACAGACTTACCGGACTGTAGTTACTTGGATCTTCCTTCTTACCTTTCTTAAATATTGGTACCACATGAGCCATCCTGCAATGCTGTGGCACCACCCGTTACAAGAGTGTCTAAGAACATGAGATACAGCGGTCTATCAGTTACTGAGCCCAATTATCTCAGTATCCATGGATGAATCCCATCTGGGTCGGGGGATTTGTCAATGTTTAATTTGCTAAGACACAGACATACTTCTTGTGTTAAACTAGCCATATCAGTTGGTGAATGTTGATTTTTGCTTTATTGAAAGATCACTGGAACCAACAGGTCATTAGTGATCATGAATGAAAAGAGATGACTGCTTAATATCTCAGCCTTTTCTTTGTCTTCTATAATTATCTTGTTATTATCCTCTTTTAAGGGGCCTATTCCATCTGTTTTTTTCTTTTCGGCATTGATGTATTTATAAAAATTTTGAGGTATTTATTTTAATATCGCTGGCTATTTGTTTCTCTGTAGATAACTTTGCTAGCTTGATTTATTTTTTACATTTCTTATTTAGATCTTTATGCTCCTGAAATGCTATTTCTGTATTCTTGGCCTTCAGGATTTTGAATGCCTTTTGTTTTTGTCTTATTAAACTTTGTACTGCCTTATTTATCCATAATGATTTCTTTTTATTCCTTGACATTTTATTACATCAAGGTATAGGTTTTCTACAGGATTCTGGTAGTATATCCTTAAAGGGAACCTGTCAGCAGGATTGTGCTGAATACCCTACAGACAGTGTCAGGTTGGCACCATTATACTGATTAAATTAATGATACCTTGATTGATGAAGTCCGTCATGTGGTTGTTTAATTTTTATTTGTAGTTTTGAGTTACTGATATATTCGTGTTTAGAGGTGGCCTGTGGGGGGGGGGGGGAGGTCTTCATGTGGTGCTCTGCTTAGGTATTCATCAGTATGACTTCTGACAGGTCACCGAGACCTCAGTGACCTGCCCCCTATTTTACATAATGAATATTATATATATTGAAAAAAAATCACCTTCAGCATCAGCAGGTGCCTGCACTGCAACATGATTGCATGCATAATGTGCATTTGATTCTTTTATTTGATACTATAAATAAGTTAATTTAAAAAAAAAAAAATCTGTGGCGCCACCTGAGCAGTAGCATCTATCGGATGTATCGGAGACAATATTTTTTTTCTCTAGCAAGATAGTGGTGCCATCTTGGAGGAGGCAATTTTTTTGAATTTTTCTTTAGCAAGATGGCACCACCTTCGCTGTAGCATCTGTTGTGAATTCCCTTGCTCGAAGTTCTGAGACGAAGCTCCCTCTGCTCCCTCTGGTGGTTACTGAGAGTAGTGGAGCTGACCAGGTGGATGAAAGGTCTCCACCTGACGACAATAATTGGGAACCTGGGATTACTGGCTGGGAGCATAAAATTGAGCTGGCTGCTCTTGGAGGTTGCTGGTGATTTCCTCCATGTGCATTTGAAGTTCTTTTGTCCCCTGCCAGATCTGCATGGTTCAGCTAAGTGATTCTTTTGCTAATCCTTTTCATCTAATCTGGTTGAGTCTTTTTTTGCTTTCTGTTTTGCTGCTAGGGTTCTGCGTGCTCACTGCTGGGGCAGCGCTGGGCCCTGATTCATATGTTGCAGCTTGTTCAGTCCCCTGTTATGTTAGTATCATTTTGTTTTGCTGCCAGTTTATATCACAGTACTGATCTAGCGGGAGTGAGGTCGTGTGACCTCAGGTTTTTTGTATATCAGAAGTGTAGGACTTTTTCAGGGTTTTGTGCATGATTGCAGACAGTATCTTTTCTGTCCTGTCCTGTCTAGACCGCTTGGGCCCCGCCGTTTGCCCTTTCTGTTCTCTGCCTGTGTTTGTGTCTCATCTTGTCTCACCGACAATATATGTTTGGGGGCTGTCTATTCCTTTGGGGATCTGCTCCGGGGCAGTTTAGATTTCATCTTCCTGTATTTAGGCTTAGTTAGTCCTCCGGCTGTGACGAAGCATCTAGGGCATCGTAGGAACGCTCCACGGCTACTGCTAGTTGTGTGGATAGGATAAGGGGTCTGCAATCCGCTTAGTTACCAACCTCTCTGGTCTTCTGGTGGCTTAGTCTGTTCCTGCCATCCTCCTCGGTGACCCATTTATAACAAGCATCTATCGGATCGCTGATGGCTGCTTCTGCGCAGGTGCAGCCGGCGCCATTTTGCCACAGATTTTTTTTAAATTAATTTATAGCAACAAATAAAAGACTTAATTGCTCAATATATATGCGATCATGCTGCAGCCCAGGTGCCTCCACTGGCGCATGCCTGCTTAAGGTGATTTTTAAAAAAATATATATAATATTTATTATGTAAAATAGGGGGCAGGTCACTGAGAGATCAGTGACCTGTCAGAAGCCATACAGATGAATAGCTATGCAGACTACCACATGAAGGCCCGCTCTGGAGCACAAGTATATCATTAACGAAAGCTGAAAATAAAGATTAAACAGCCACAAGACGAATTAAATCAACAAAGGCATAATTTTAATCAGTATAACGGCACCGACCTGACCCTGTGTGTAGGTTACTCAGCACAATCCTGCTGATCGGTTCACTTTAAGGCCATGTGCACACGATGCAGATTTCCAGCGGATCAGCAGTGGATTTTACCACGCAGAAACGCTGCATATCCGCATTGTGATGTACAGTAGCATGTTAATAAATAGAAAAAAAAAACGCTGTGCAGACGCTGCGGATTTTTCTGCGCGGTTTTCTTGTGGTTCAAAATATGCAGCATGTCACTTCTTTTGTGCGGTTTTCCACCTGCTCCATTCTCCAAATCCGCAGGGGAAAACCGCAAAAAAAACAGGAAGAAATCCGCAGGAAAAATGCAGGTCATTTGACATACGGATTTCTTCAATTCTGCGCGGAAAAATCTGCAGGGCAAAAAAGTACGTGTGCACTTAGCCTAAACATTTATGTTCGGTATCCCCAGTTACAATGACATGGTCCCAGGCTACGCGATTAAGCTCTTCCCTTAATTTGATGAAATCAACTTTCCTAAAGTTTCAGGTTTTGGCATTTTTCCCTTTTGAATGTTTGCTGGAAAATTACATTGAAAGTTCCCATATTATGGTCACTGCTTCTCAAATGCTCCCGGACCTGTAAATCTGAAATTGTATCTGGCCTATTTGACAGGGCCGGATCCAGCAAATTACTTCCCCTGGTTGCTTTATCTTCCAGATGAGAGAGGTAATTGTCGTGAACTGTTTATAAGAGCTTGCAGATTTTAGCACACCCCGAAGATTATATGTCCCATTGAATGTCTGGATAGGTAAAATCCCCCGTGATAAGGACCCTATTATTATTTGCTGCCTTTTTAATTTGTTGCAGCATTTCAACCTCTACCTGTTTAGCTATATTAGGAGGCTTGTAGCAAACTCTAATTAGCAGCTTTCCATTATTGCCATCCCCATGTACATTTACCCACATTGACTCTATGTTGTTACATCTCACCCCAATGTTGTAATTGAGCACAGGTTTTAAGTTGGATTTTACAAAAATACACCCCCTTTTTGTATTTCCTGTTCTTTCTAAATGTAACACTCCATCTGCTGGTCTCTGTATCTATCTGTCTGTCTTCTAATCCGAAATATAGCTGCGTTGGAGCGGGGTCACAGGGTCACTGCTGCCGGAAACTTCTGGCAGCAGGAGCAGCGGTCGAGCGATGGCTGCAGGCCCCAGGCTGGTATGATGAGGTGTTTGGTTGCGGGGGCTGCGCCGACATTTTGTGAAAGCCCAGAGCTTCGTACTTTCCATACTATTCTTTGTGGTGGACTCTGGGGAAAATGGCCGCTGGAGGCGGTGCCTGCGCAAATTGAAATCTTAGCGTTAAGGTGCCATTTTTCTCTGAGTCCGCCGCATTAGAAAGTATGGAACGTTCAGGGCTGCGGGCTTTCACAAAATGTCAGCGGTGCCCCCTCACCGCCGAACACCTCTTCATACCAGCCTAGACCCCGCAGCCATGGCCCAACTCCTGCCGCCGCCGAACATCCCGTCCTACCAGACTGGAGTGTGCAGCATCTCCTGCCTCTACCAGCAGTGACCCTGCCACCTGGGACCCTGCTCCACCACTGCTGCCCCCTCAGGTAAGCTAGCACAAAAGCGGATTATAACACGCACCATTTTACTAAAAAAAACACTATTTTCCTCGCCAAAAATTGGGGTGCGTCTTATAATCTGCAAACTACGGCATCTATTGATCTGTCTGCCTGTCCATCTTTCTATATACTGGGCATACTGTCTATTGTTCTACATGTCTATCTATTAGTGAATTTGAATACCTATGAGATAAGTACAGGATTCCCTATAGATGTGTCCCACATCCATGGAACGCACCACCTCTCTTGCAGCTTTGGTCCGTAACATCACCGGTAAAGGACTAGAATTGAACCCACTCCCGGGAATTTTACATAATCCAAAGGACTGGACTGCACATTAGTGCAAAATTCAAGGTCATGAAATGCAGATGTAGACACAAAGCAATATCACATATTTCACTTTATTGCCTTTAAAGCTACCATTGTGAATACTACTAATACCAATTGTGACTAGCGTGAATCCTGTGAGAACACTTTGTTGGGTCTCATTAACCCTGTTAATAATAACCTTTTGAGGTCACGTCTTTCTATTTGCCGCAGTGAAATAAGTTTATTTCAGCAGAATGAAGCCATTATTAGCTTGGCAGAGTCCACTTGTCAGAGTTTTATGGAGCAGAACAGAGTTTGGCTTGAAAATTCAATAAATACTGTAATGTGAGAGGAGTTAAATTCCAAGGGCCGAGGGGCACCGCAAGGGGGATTTGTCATTAATGCAATGTTTTACAACCCTTGTAAGAAATCTCCTCCATGCACATTCTGGGGGAAGCTGCTCAGCTGACGGTATTGTTGCAATTAAACAAACAAATGGTAATTATTTGGGCCATACAAATGTGACCTGTGACATAGAAAGGCCACTCATTTGCTGTAATGTTTGTGGAGTGCCTTGGGTTTAGTTTGTACACTCATCAGAACAAAGGTATTTTTGGCATTTGGAAATTTCTAAACAGTTTAGTCTTCTTGGCTTCCCTAATTTGGTTGATTTTAATGTCCTTATTAATGACCCACCATTATTAGTAGTATTAGATCTACAGAGCTAAACTAATCATTTCCACATGTTAAATTGTTTCATTAGTTAGCGATACTTTTGCTTCTCACATTTGATTGAAGCATATTATCATACCAGACGATTCATGTGAAGTAATGCACATAAACCCAGTGGGCCAGCGAAATGATTGGAAAACTGAGTTGCTTAAAAAATGTTTATGGGGAGCATTAGTATACAAAATTACCCCCAATTAAATGCAACTGATTGTAGGTCAGAATGAAATCCAGACAGGCTCCCTGATTGCAGAAAGCTAAGTAGACACCATAATATTTCAGAATCATGAATCAAGTATGAGGGAGTCTGGACATAGGGAGGCTATAAAATGGCTCTGGCATGGTCATCTGGAAGATCTAACTAGTGCAAAGCTTGTCTGAGGAAGTCCTGTCTACTCCGACTATCAGGTCCCAGGGGAGCTCCGGTCTTCACCATTAACCACTATAGAGGAATATGGACTTACACAGGGAACATAGGTTGAATCCTCAGAGTAGCTGCTGGTGAGTGGAGCAGGTTGGCAGTAATAGTCAGGTCACTGGGTCACAACCAAGAGGTACAGACAGGGACAAAATCATAAGTCAGAAGACTAGTCGGTAAATCATGGACCTTTGTCAGAAACAGGACAAAACACTTAAACTACCAGAGCTGACCACAGAGGTATGTACCAGGTAACATGTACTTATAACTGGCTGTTAGAACTGACTGATGGAAGCTTACATAGGGAGGAGTCCCGCCCATGAATAATTAGCTAATTGGAGAAACACTGGAGGGACACTTCCCAGCAGTAGCAGAACTTAACAGAAACAGGCTTGGGTGGTGTTTATACAGCTCTGGCCATTGACAGGGGCAGAAATGTCAGGATCATGTTCAAACACGGATTTTACAATGGCTCCTTCCATTTACTTAATTGACAGGACTCTCACAGTACACAGAGGTCTGTCAAGCAAGGAAAGACCGGTAGGGGGAAAAACGAGAGGGAGATTCTTCTCTCTGTGCCCAGCTTGTTATGTTTTGTCTGAAATGTTGCAACATTGAAAGCACCACTCCAGCATTTGTTTTTTTACTTTAGCACTGGAATGGTGAATCTAATCTAAGTTCCTTCCCCTGGCATTACACTTTCTAGCTGCTGTCTTCCGCTCTTCCCAGTGCTGCTCTGGACCAGCGACCTTATATTTGTTTTGGCATAGGTGGTTTCCTTCATTGGAGACTGCCCTTCCCGTGGTTGTTCCTTCCCGGGGAAAGACCTGGCTAGTCATTGCTTGCGTTGAGAAACATGTGATGGTGTCTCCGCGGCTGTTGATTTACATGCTTTTGCATATTTCCCATAAGGGATGGGGGCATTGCTCTAGATCACTGCGTTGAGAAACATGTGATGGTGTCTCCGCAGTGTTGGATGTTGATCTCCATGAGGTCACTCATCCTTATGTTCATAGCCTTTCACTAGGCATTGCTCCTACTAGCCAGTTTCCTACTCCACACTGATGAGGGGCAATACCCCGAAACAGCTGTCTGTGGATGGATACCATGTTTTGGCATAGGTGGTTTCCTTCATTGGAGACTGCCCTTCCCGTGGTTGTTCCTTCCCGGGGAAAGACCTGGCTAGTCATTGCTTGCGTTGAGAAACATGTGATGGTGTCTCCGCGGCTGTTGATTTACATGATTTTGCATATTTCCCATAAGGGATGGGGGCATTGCTCTAGATCACTGCGTTGAGAAACATGTGATGGTGTCTCCGCAGTGTTGGATGTTGATCTCCATGAGGTCACTCATCCTTATGTTCATTGTCAAGCAAGGAAAGACCGGTAGGGGGAAAAACGAGAGGGAGATTCTTCTCTCTGTGCCCAGCTTGTTATGTTTTGTCTGAAATGTTGCAACATTGAAAGCACCACTCCAGCATTTGTTTTTTTACTTTAGCACTGGAATGGTGAATCTAATCTAAGTTCCTTCCCCTGGCATTACACTTTCTAGCTGCTGTCTTCCGCTCTTCCCAGTGCTGCTCTGGACCAGCGACCTTATATTTGGCTGCAACATCTGACTGATGGGAAGTTGTAGGTAACGGTCACAAGCTCTCAGTGTTAGTCTATGAGAACCTCGTTCTGGACTAGTTCTGGTTCTTATAGACTTACATTGAGTTGTGACTTCTGGATCGGTCAGAAAAAACTGGAGCTACCTGGCTGGTTACAACCTGCAGAAGGCGACCAGAGCAGCGCCGTTAACAGATGACGACAACCGCTGGTGAGTATTAGATCAAGCAGTACAGGGAACTTAGATTAGTGGCACCACTTCAGTGGTAGTAACAAAAACAGAAACCGCTGGAGTGGTGTTGTGAAAATAATGTAGCTCTATGTAATTAAGGAGCATGTTTGGATTTTATACTACTCATTGCTCTTATAGGTTCCTCATTCAACTGAATTAAAATAATCTGCAATACCAGACACAACCTATAGACAGGAGTGGCGCTGTTTTTGAAAAATAAATAAAAAAGCAGAGCTGTGGAAGGTAGCATGAGATTTTGCTTCTAGATAAATTAAATAATTGGTTCATTCAAAAACAATGCCACAGCATTATTTAGTAATGGTATTAACCCTTATTGCAGAGAGTTTTTGAAAGTGAATGAGGGAATGCTGCCATTATAAAGCTCAACATAATGGTTCCCCTTAAGAATTACCCTTATATTTTTTAGTAAAAACATATGTCTGGTGCTGTAAGTGGAATGATTCACATATTAGTTTAAACCTATTATGGCCATTTTCCTGTGATCTGTTTGTGGACCCTCCTAACAGCCTGGGTAGGTTCTCACACATGTGGTTTGCATTTCATTATTGCTGACATGCAAAGTGTATGTCAACACGTACTTTATCGTCATATAAGTAATGATGGGCCGGCTGTAAAATAATCTTTCTGTCCCAAAGGGAAAAGCATAACTGTAATGCCGGCACACAGCTCCATTTAAATGTGGGATAAAAAGGGGCGTCGAAATGCTGTGGGCTTATCCATTCCATTCTGTTTGATGTGATTATCCCGCCAAGCTGGGATCCACATAAATACAACCTAGGAAGAAACAGAAGATGGGCTTTGATAGGGTTTCATGGTATTTCACAGTTTGCACACTGACCGAAAATAGCAGTTGCTTTTGGCATCAACATTTGGTCTGTCAAATATTGTGTGAGCTCAAGAAAAGATTAATCCTGCGCAACATGTTTCTGTAGCACAGCTTCATATATATCCACCCTGGCCGGCCATTACTAGCCAGCCTTCTCTGCCCCAAATATTCATCACCTGGTTGGAAATCACTACAATAAAACCAAGGGGTCATGTTCTCTTAATGTCAGTATTTTAATCTGTATTAAAAAAAAACACCAAATTAATCTGAAATACTAATACCTTATTGGTGAATATCTACAGTATTTTGCATCTAATTATCTTGTATCTATTTGTCTACTTCATATCTATATTTCTATCTATGTACTGGTATGTACCTATTTTATATGTACAGTATATATCTATCAATCTAATCTTATATGTATCTCTTATCTATCTAGTCTCACATCTACAGTTAGGTCCATATATATTTGGACAGAGACAACATTTTTCTAATTTTGGTTCTAGACATTACCACAATGAATTTTAAACAAAACAATTCAGATGCAGTTGAAGTTCAGACTTTCAGCTTTCATTTGAGGGTATCCACATTAAAATTGGATGAAGGGTTTAGGAGTTTCAGCTCCTTAACATGTGCCACCCAGTTTATAAAGGGACCAAAAGTAATTGGACAATTGACTCCAAGGCTATTTCATGGACAGGTGTGGGCAATCCCTTTATGTCATTCTTAATTAAGCAGATAAAAAACCTGGAGTTGATTTGAGGTGTGGCGCTTGCATTTGGAAGGTTTTGGTGTGAAGGAAACATGCGGTCAAAGGAGCTCTCCATGCAGGTGAAACAAGCCATCCTTAAGCTGCAAAAACAGAAAAAACCCATCCGAGAAATTGCTACAACATTAGGAGTGGCAAAATCTACAGTTTGGTACATCCTGAGAAAGAAAGCAAGCCCTGGTGAACTCATCAATGCAAAAAGACCTGGGCGCCCGTGGTGGATGATCGCAGAATATTCTCCATGGTGAAGAGAAACCCCTTCACAACAGCCAACCAAGTGAACAACACTCTCCAGGAGGTAGGCGTATCAATATCCAAATCTACCATAAAGAGAAGACTGCATGAAAGTAAATACAGAGGGTTCACTGCACGGTGCAAGCCACTCATAAGCATCAAGAACAAAAAGGCTAGACTGGACTTTGCTAAAAATCATCTAAAAATCATCTAAAAAAGCCAGCACAGTTCTGGAAGAACATGCTTTGGACAGTAAACCAAGATCAACCTCTACCAGAATGATGGAAAGAGAAAAGTATGGCGAAGGCGTGGTACAGCTCAAGATCCAAAGCATACCACATCATCTGTAAAACACGGCGGAGGCAGTGTGATGGCTTGGGCATGCATGGCTGCCAGTGGCACTGGGTCACTAGTGTTTATTGATGATGTGACACAGGACAGAAGCAGCCGAATGAATTCTGAGGTATTCAGAGCCATACTGTGTGCTCAGATCCAGCCAAATGCAGCCAAACTGATTGGTGGTCGTTTCATGCTACAGATGGACAATGACCCAAAACATAAAGCCAAAGCAACCCAGGAGTTTATTAAAGCAAAGAAGTGGAATATTCTTGAATGGCCAAGTCAGTCACCTGATCTCAACCCAATTGAGCATGCATTTCACTTGTTAAAGACTAAACTTCAGACAGGAAGGCCCACAAACAAACAGCAACTGAAAACCACTGCAGTGAAGGCCTGGCAGAGCATCAAAAAGGAGGAAACACAGCGTCTCGTGATGTCCATGAGTTCCAGACTTCAGGCAGTCATTGCCAACAAAGGGTTTTCAACCAAGTACTAGAAATGAGCATTTTATTTACAATTATTTAATCTGTCCAATTACTTTTGGTCCCTTTAAAAACAGGGCGGCACATGTTAAGGAGCTGAAACTCCTAAACCCTATCCAATTTTAATGTGGATACCCTCAAATGAAAGTGGAAAGTCTGAACTTCAACTGCATCTGAATTGTTTTGTTTAAAATTCATTGTGGTAATGTCTAGAACTAAAATTAGAAAAATGTTGTCTCTGTCTCTGTCCAAATATATATGACCTAACTGTATTTTTATCTATCTATCTATCTATCTATTATCTTTCGAGTTATCTATCTATCTATCTATCTATCTATCCCATATCTATCTATCCCATATCTATCCATCTATCTATCCATCCATCTATCTATCCATCTATTATCTATCTATTATCTATCTATCTATCCATCCCATATCTATTATCTATCTGTCTATTGATCTATCATATGTAACTCATATCTATCTCTTCTGCCAAAATATTTTCTATCTTTTATGTACAGTGCCTTCATTGGTTGGCATTCCTATCACTATACAGTGCCCACATAATAAAGTCATACAATGCCCACCCAACATTGCAGTAATCCGCCAAGTAGCCTTGTAGCCTCACAATCAATATTCTATTGAAGATCTTGGTGCCCAAGGCCAGTTACAAGTGATGTCCCTATGCAACTGTACTGTACAGGTCTTACACCCCTAAGGTCAGTCCCAACTATCTATCGCAGTAAAAAATGCTTATATATATTTGTTTTTTTTTTAATCATTTAACTTGATGAACAGTTGAACCTGAACGTCCCACCACCATCTGTTGCTCAGACTTGCTGTTTCCTTGTTTTTCATCCAATGTAAAATGCCAAGACTAACAGAACATACATGTGGTTGGGAGTTATTTTTATAGCTCAAAGACGCTATAAGATAGTGTTGCATACTTAAACTGTAGATCAGGTTACAGCATAAATTTTACAACTGCATTCCCCGGCCAGACTTGGCATGACCAGCTCTTCTAGTGACATTGAACAATAGCCTACAAGAATGGCTCAGTGAAATTGTTACTGCGTTCACCAAGTCACCGTCACAATCCCAATGTCTGGAGCTAATTCATAGTCACAGTTTTCCTAATTCAAAAGTTCCTTTGAAAACTTTTAGGCTGAGTTCACACGTAGCTTTTTTTTGTGTTTTCGCTGTGATTTTAAACGTGCGATTTTGCCACGAAAACCCATAAAAACAACATCCCATGCAATCCTATGGGATTCCGCAGTGCTGTGCTAATGCTGCGGATTTTCCCGCAGCGGAATCGCATCGCGGTAAAATCCGCAGCATGCTCATTATTTTGCGGAATCGCGGCAATTCTGCCCACATAGGAATGCATTGTTCTGCTTTCCGCATGTGGCTGTGCCCACCATGCGAAAAGTTAGCAGAACATTTGCGGATGGTACCCACGGTCCGGAGGAGAGGACACTGTCCTCCGGCCTGTGGGTACCATACCCCTGTAAAAAATAGAATTAAAATAAAAAATATTGTTATTCTCACCTTCCGATGGCCGGTGATCTTTCCGCCTCGTTCCACGCTCCCGGCATCTTCTGGTCCCAGTAATCCTTTGCGCGAATGACCGCAATGACATCGCGGTCTCGCGGGGGCGTGACGACTCGCGGTCATTAGAGATGACGTCACGGGAGCGCGATGTCTCGCGGTCATTTGCGCAAAGGACCAGAAGATGCCAGGAGCGTGGAGAGAGGCGGGAAGAAGATCGCCGGCCGTCGGAAGGTGAGAATAACAATATTTTTTTTTTATTATTATTATTTACATTCTATCTTTTACTATTGATGCCGCATAGGCAGCCTCAATGGTAAAAGTTGGTCACACTCGTCAAACACTATGTTTGACGAGTGTGACCAACCTGTCAATCTGTTCTCCAAGCGATGCTACAGATCGCTTGGAAAACGCTAGCATTCTGCAAGCTAATTACGCTTGCAAAATGCTAGTTTTTCCGCGGTAAAATCGCGGGAATTTAAAATGCGATATTCCCGCGGAATGGAATTCCAGAATTCTCGCGGTAACTTCCACGGGAATTCCGCTACGTGTGAACCCAGCCTTATGTGTTAAACTAATCTTGTAATCTGTAGGTTTTTTTTATATTTGATAGTGTTCATATTTCCTTACAATTGCTTCTCACAAAATTAGAATATCAGAAAAATATTATTTATTTCAGTTCTTAATACAAAAAGTGAAACTCATATATTATACAGTCATTACAAACAGAGTGATCTAATTCAAGTGTTTATTTCTATCTATGTTGTTGATTAATGCTTACAGCCAATGAAAACCCAAAAGTCATTATCTCAGTAAATTAGAATAATTAACAAAAGATGCCTGCAAAGGCTTCCTAAGCGTTTAAAAAGTCCCTTAGTCTGTTTCACTAGGCTCCACAATCATGGGGAAGACTGCTGGCAGTTATTGACATACTTCACAAGGAGGGTAAGCCACAAAAGGTCATTGCTAAAGAAGCTGGCTGTTCTCAGAGTGCTGTATCAAAGCATATTAATGGAAAGTTGAGTGGAAGGAAAATGTGTGGTAGAAAAAGGTGCACAAGGTGGGGTAGTCGCAGCCTTGAAAGGATTGTTAAGAAAAGGCCGTGCAAAAATTTGTGGGGGATTCACAAGGAGTAGACTGCTGCTGGAGTCATTGCCTCATGAGCCGCCACACAGAGACGTATCCAGGATATGGGCTTCAAGTTTTGAATTCCTTGTGTCAAGCCACTCATTAACAATAGACATCACCAGAAGTGTCTTACCTGGGCCAAGGAGAAAAACTGGGCTGTTGCTCTGTGGTCCAATATGTTTTCAGATGAAAGTAAATTTTTGCATTACATTTGGAAATCAAGGTCCCGGAGTCTGGAGGAAGAGTGGAGAGGCACTCAATCCAAGCTGCTTGAGGGTCTAGTGTGAAGTTTCCACAATCAGTGATGGTTTGGGGAGCCATGTACATGCTGATGTAGGTCCACGGTGTTTTATCAAGACCAAAGTCAATGCAGCCGTCTACCAGGAAATTTTAGAGCACTTCATGCTTCCCTCTGCTGACAAGCTTTTTGGAGATGGGAATTTCATTCTCCAGCAGAACTTGGCACCTGTCCACACTGTCAAAAGTACCAATATATGGTTTAAATCAACAGTATCGCTGTGCTTGTTTGGTCAGCAAACTCACCTCACCATAATCCCATAGATAATCTATGGGGTATTGTCAAGAGGAAGATGAGAGACATCATACCCAACAATGCAGATGAGCTGAAGACTGCTATCAAAGCTACCTGGGCTTCCATAACACCTCAGCAGTGCCACAGACTGATCGCCTCCATGCCACGCCGCATTGATGCAGTAATTGATGCAAAAGGAGCCCTGATAAAATATTGAGTGCATTTACTGAATATACAGTTCAGTAGGCCAACATTTTGGATTTTAAAATTTTTCAAGCTGGTGTTATAAAGTATTCTAATTTACTGAGATAATAACTTTTTGGTTTTCATTGGCCGCAAGCCGTAGTCATTAACATTTTCACTTTTTGTATTGAAGAACTGAAATAAATTAACTTTTTGATGATATTCTAATCTTGTGAGAAGCACCTGTATATTGTAGCATAGCAGATCCAATTCATTTACCATCGTTCTCAGAATCAATGATCTTTCCAGTACTTTTCAATGATTTTACTTGCTTATATTCCACAGCATTATACACACCTCATCATCACTGTCCCCAATGGGGCTCACAATCTAATTTCACCATCATTATGTCTTTGGCGTGTGGGAGGAAACCGGAGTACCCGGAAGAAACCCACACAGACACGAGGAGAACATACAAACTCCAGGCAGATGTTGTCTTTGGTGGGATTTGAGCCACGGATATTGGCGCGTCCCTTTTCATGAAGATAACCCCTTTTTTAATGATAGTGCATATAGAAATTAAACCTCTTAAAAAAGAAAAAAAAATACTTAAGAACATAGAGCTAATTTGTATGTCTTAGAGGGGTTGTCACCTTCCAGAATATCTGGGTCTCTGGGCTCAGTTTGTTAAAAAAAAACAAACCATGGTTTACTCATCATTCCCTGAGTTTCTACCGCTATTCCCAATATCTGATATTGAAGCTCCGCCATCGGACATCATGTCAACAGCGCAGCAACCAGGCACAGAGCTCAGCAGCTCTGCTCAGCAACTACTGTAGATTTAAAGGCTTGTGTTGTCCCTAATTCAGGACCATTTCCTATTTACCAAGTAAGCAATGATTACAAAGTAACGAGTCACTAAGGTCACACGTCTGTCCATATAGCTAATTTCCTTTAATAGAGGACTGTGTAATGCAGCCTTTTCCCTAAGGAGGTGCTATAGGGTAATTAAACTTACATTGATATTTCCCCAAAGATAGTGATACTCTGCTTATTATCAAGGCGACATTCTTTTAAAACAGCTGCTTTAAGCCTGGTAAAGGCCAAATTCAGGTATTGAAAGAATTACATTGCAAGTAAGTTAGGACTCATGTGTGGATTGCTGTTTTTGGAATACTCTTCTCACTCTAGAGTTCAAATTAAAATCTGGCAAATCCGGTTTCTTGATCTCAACAGAATCTTCTTCTAATGCTTCGTTTCCAGATGGAGTCGGTGCCTTGACCTGGCCACTCTCCATGTCATTCATACACCTTAATCACGCAGTCCCGTGGAATATTTTATGCCCTAAACCTGTATAAATGTTATGTAATGTAGTGATAAGTGCGGTAATATGCTTACCGATTGCCATGTTGACCAGTTTACAGCGGCGCTCCATTCATGTTCTCATTCACCCGACTTCTGTTCCGATTTTCCAGATCTCATTGGGGTTTATCTGGGAACCAGAAGTTGCTTTACAATGTAAGCCTATGGATTCTCTTTCGGAGCTTCGTTCTGATGCTTCGTAGACTAAAGTTGTAACAGCAACTACCAGTTCATAAACCTCAGTGAGATCCGGCAAGTCCTAATAGAAGTCTTGTTACCTGGAGGAGGAGCAGAGGAGTCCTGGAAATTGGAGAAGACGGCGATTGGAGAGTATATTACTGCGCTTACACTAAATTACATATACATTTGCACAGGTTTACTGTAGAGAAAGTTTAATTGAGGTGCATGTTTAAGTCCCCCATACACATTAGCTTAAAGTATATTGAGCCCACCCATATTGGTGGGATCTAGCTGGTGTCAAATTTGTATGGAGATCTCCCTGACAGATCATCCGGGCTGTTGCATTTAAATGGTGAAATCATTTCATTCTTATAGTAGATAAGCCTCCAGATAAGTTCCACTCCTGATTTTGGGATACAAACACGGATACAAAATGCTGACCAAATACTGATGTGTGAATGAGGCCTTAAAGAATGCTGGAGTAGTGTTGAGTGAACATGCTGGGATAAGGTGTTATCAGAGCACGATTGGGTGCTGAGTGTCTTCGGTGTGCTCGAAAAATATGTTTGAGTACCCGCGGCTGCATCTCTCGTGGCTATTCGAGAGTGCTAACAAACAGGGAATCCCTGCATGTGTTGAGGCTGTCTAACAGCCACGAGACATGCAGCCTCGGGGACTCCAACATATTTTTCGCGCACACCGAAGATACTCGGCTAGCACCCGAGCATGCTCTTGTGACACCTTATCTGAGCACGGTCGACACTACTGGTGACCTTTAGTAAAGCATATGGACAGTGGTTATCCTCAAGAAGCAAGTCCTGTTATATAAGCAGCCAGACACGCTTAATATTTGTATCTCGGCCGTGCAGTAGGCAGATATTATACTTGTGAAGTGTAAATTGCTATGCTGAATGCGCGTTCTCCCATTTAGTCATTTGCATACGTCTTTGTGCATTCACTCTGTGGAGGGCATCCCTTTCAGAATATGAGATATTCCCCTAGATTACAGGAAAGTAGGTTGCAGACTCTAGCAGCTCCCTGATTTCCTGCCATTTGTTTTGATTGAAACTTGGTTTCCATGACAGTGAGTTTCCAGATTCCCAGCAGATATCTTTTTTTCCCCCTTTTCTCGACTGATTAGCGAGACAAACCTTTTTCTGGCTGCATTATCTATGTCTTTTTACGCATTGTGTTATTAAACATAGTCAAAACAGAATCCTCTTTGGAAAACATTTTGTCTGTGAGAGCGGATGACACATTGTGCCTGTGATGTTGTACAGCGCCACCGGGGGTTATCGCCCGAACAAGGTTTTTGTCTAGCTTCGGAGGTGTTGGGACCGTTACTATATTGTCTGTGCATTCTGCCATTAGTTAGGATTTCCCCATAGTCTTGTTAATAACATGTTGGCGTACTTACATCAGCATAGTGAATTCTAATTTGTGTATGCTAATAAGAGACCCTCAATTGTGAGCATGACTAACTAGATTTTATTTTTTTTACTTTTTTTACCTTTACTTTTTACCTTTATTAACATTTTTCCCCTTTCTTATTCATCCAGGTTTAGTGATCATGCATGCATTCATTCCCCCACTAGAGTTGGTGCACATCTATTCGCAGCACCCGGTCCATCAGCAACATCAAAAAATTATGGTCACTGTACGTGCGTATATGTGTGTGTGTGTGTGTGTGTGTGTGTGTATATATATATATATAATGTGTATATATACAAAAATGAACACAGCAGCACATGTGCATGAAAACACAGAAAGACATTAAAAACATTCAATTTAGATTAAACTTCTCAAAATTTTCCTAAAATTTTTTTTCACTTCCAGTAATAGATGAAAGATGAAGGTTCTTAGTGCACAAATTGGCTATTTCATGTAAGCCCATCAACCATGGCAAGGTGATCTCCCTCTGATAGGTCCCTGCTCTACAATATAAGCCACTTCTGGGCCACCAGCCTAAAATTTTGGACAAATGTCACTACCAGTCTAAAGACCCCTTTACATTTAGCGATGCACCAGTGATCCCGACCACGATACGACCCGGTCAGGATCGCTGGTGCATCGCTAAATGGTCGCTAGTGAGCTGCCACACAGGCAGATCTCACAGCGATGCAGCAGCGGTACAGCGGTCGTTACTTACCTTTCAGACGCGGCGATCCTGACGTCCTCCCGTCCATGTCCACGCGTCGCTCGTCGGCTCCAGCAGGAAGCCCAGGTGGAAGCGCCCGACGAGAAATGAAGCCTCGCGATCAGCGATGGACAGCGGGGGAGCCGGTCGGAGGTAAGTATCAAACATAGCGATATCTCTAGCGATATCGCTGCTGCATCACCAAATCTGTGATGCTTTAGCGATATTGTTAGTGATATCGCTATGTGTAAAACCCCATTAAGCCTACAATTTATGGGCAGGTAGAGCTGATAACGGCACCTGCAAGGCCAATGGGAGGGGTGCAAGATCAGACTGGAGGCAGCCAGCATTCAGTATTACTTAAATAAGCCAAAAAAAACAATCAGCACCTCCTAGTGTGAACACGTGCAAGCTGCGAAAACTGCATAATATAGAGAAAAAAGAACACAGCAGCACAACTGCATGAATCTAGGTCATGTGGAAACAGAGAAAAACATTAAAAACATTCAAGTTAATTAAACGTCTCAATTATCCCAAAAAGTTTTTTCAAATTTTTTTTTTTAGTTACTGTAATAGATTAAAAATGAACTTTCTTAGTGCACAAATTGGCCAGTTCATGTAAGCCCATCAACCACAGCAAGGTGACATCCCTCTGATGGGTCCCTGCTCTACAATATAAGCCACTTCTGGGCCACCAGCCTACAATTTTGTCCCCCGTTCTGCCTCTCTTCTGCAATAGGATCAACATTCATACACAGCACTTTTATGTTAAACTGTTCTTTAATGTATAAAAAAATAAACCATTATACTCTCCAAGGGCGTACATAAAAGTCATGGGGCCCTGTAGCAGAAGTATAATACAGTTCCCATAATTTTCTATATAGTATCATAAATAGTCCATAGTCCTCCCTATAGTATAATACACCCCCATTATCCTCCATACAGTATAATGCACCCACATAGTCCTCCATATAGTATAATGCAACCTCTATAGTCCTCCATATATAACGCACAGCCCATTGTCCTCCATATATTATAATGTAACCTCTATAGTCCTCCATGCATAATGCACCCCCCCCCCAACGGTAGTTTCACCCCTGGCTGCAACTATTGCTTCTCTAAGATAATTGTGATGTATTTCCTACTTGACATTGTTTTACACTCCTATATCCTCCAAACCAGCAAAGAGCCAAAACTTCTGCTTTTATAGTGGTGGTCACATGGGGTGATGATCAATTAACCAAGGCATTTGTTTGCTGTCAACCTTTTTATCCTATTATATATTGCAATCATATTACGGTATATAGCACTGTGCACTATAGCGTCATGTGATGTCATAGACCTAATAGAAACAGATACATTAGTTGGGCAGAAGGGCAAAATGAGCAATTGTAAGTACACAGTGCTATATAATATGATGATTGCAATATAGTAAGGGGATAAAAACTTTTGATCAGAGGAGTGCTTCTTTAATTCCTATGGAAGCAGTACAGGTGTACTTATTTTTTCACACATTAATTCTAGTTCTGCTACATAATTAATGGTACAGTGTAAGTTGTTATGTGTTCTTTTTCTGCTGAGATTATATTTACCTAATTTTAAGATCTTTTAAGGATTAGACTTTTTATGATGTCCCCATACATAAAGCCATAGAATTTAATGAGGATGTCGTTTTTCCCATGGCGGTATATGTTTTAATCTTGACTGCTGTGGGCGTTTGAGGGTTATAGGGAGTTGTGTTGCAGCTCTTCCTATGTCCCTTTGATTAAAAGGGGGCTTCGGATTGAGATCCCGCTATTGTGTGGCGATATCCTGCAGTGCCTAATAGAGAGAGAGGCACAATGAAGCGTAAGCCTTCTACACCGTGAATAGAGGTAATCTAGCAAAATAGGACACTTCTTGTCCTTGTATTTATTTTTTTATGTACATATAGGCGGTAATCTGTAGGATGTGGATCAGAACCATCCTTGTTAGCAGTCGGACGAAGTGATCTGTAAACTCTGTACAGGGTAGCAATTTTTTAATCTGCTCAACCTTTTACTTCCTCCGTGAATTCAAGACATTTGTCCTCAGGGTTAACTGGAGCGACAGGAGTGGGAGAAAGTGTTTTTAATTTCAAGGGTCAGGAGCTGGAAGAAAAACTATAAATATTTCCTTCCTAAGCAGTCATCATGCTGTAGCAGGTCATTAATTTAAAAGAGGCTTTCCATTGATGGAGCTCATTCAGCTGTCCGGATGATGGGTGAGCTGGTACTGCTGTCCTGACTTCCACGCAAACACTCCATTCGGTGCCGTTATTTACCGGGAGGATGGGGGACTGTTGTGTTCCACTGAGCAGGGAATAGTTAAAGGAAAGGGCCCTGAGAGACTCCAGAAATATAAACCTCATCGCCAAATGAATTTATATTGTATGAGTCAAAGACTTTCTCTGTTTTGTGGTCTAAATCCCTAGTTGCAGTTCTGTCTGTTAAGAGGCATCACAATGAATTATGCACTAGATTGCCTGAATACCTAATTCTGTCTGGATTTGGAAGCATCATACATTGCAGCTTTAGCAGCGCTTTATGGTGCCTTTCCACATGGTTTTTTCCTCCCCACATTATAAAATACGGGGACAGGACACATACATATAGGGCACATTGTTGACTCTTTTAGAAAGCGGCTGTTTTGTGCATCCATGATTTCATCTCTCGTATACGCCAGCACGATCTTTTATTTATGTCGCATTAAACTGTTTGGGTTTTTTTTTTGGTCTGGAAATTATATTTTTTGAACTCCCCGGCCAAGTCCATGCTTTTGTTGTTCGATTTGATTCCTGGAGCTTACACCACTCGTATTTGATAACTTCTGTACTAGCAAAATTTCGCCTTCAGAACCTTATCTTTGACTAACTGGAAATATGAAGCTTAAAGGGGTTGTCCAGCCTTATGCCACAAGTCTGTGACTGCAGATTCGTGAATCCGTGAGCCCCTCAAATACAGGAGAATGTCGGCCAATCCTAGAGATATCAGCCGATTTGACTGATTTTAGTTTACTGTGAATGAGGGTCTTTAGTAGATTTGTCTATAAAGGTTTAAATACACAAGGTCCACAGTGAAATGTCTCTGATGTAATGACGGCATCCCTTGAAGAAGTTTTGTCAGCAGGAAAGATGTAAAACAAAATGAAAACATAGGGGATAGTTCATATGCTGCTAATATAGTATGTAGATAGTGGCAAAGAAAATTATACAAACTTAATACTGAACTCTAAAATCTGGGTATGAGATATGTGGTACAATATTGCAAATGCATAAAATTAGTAAAAATAAGCACTACAATCCCTATGAGACTATGTACTGTGTAGCTGGATGCTATGTCATAAATCATTTGTACCTGAAGGAATTCCTTGGAAAATATGAGCATGAAAAGTAAAAATAAGACCTAATAATGTGGAAATGGAGTAACTATAGTCCAGCACTGCTGAGCAAGTTAAGTGAGTAATTTTTATAGACCTTTGTTTTTGTGTTGTTTTATATAGTGTATACCAGCCAGTCATTTCAATATGCAATTCATTATTAATGATCAATTGCTTAAAAAAAATAAAATAAATATATATATAGAGAGAAGTTAGGTATGTGGGTAGCCAGACCCACCTATCTCTCATAGCTACCCGCAACCCGGTCCCAGGTGCACCAAACAAACCTTTTAGTGCTTATGTGTGCTAAGAAAATACTCCAGGATACATCACAGAGAGCAGCCATCTCTGTGACACATTCCTCCCATTGACTATGTGGCCATTAGCCGCCTTACTATATAATTAATATATATATATGTACACAGGATATTAGCACAACATTTTTGCTGGCACTGTCATTATTAAACGCGTAGGAACATACATTTCTACCCAGAAACTGTATCACACAGATCATTGAGCTGCAGATGCGCTTTGATGCACCTTGCCGCTATGTATATTTGCATTCAGTCTTGCTCTATTACACATGAAATAAATAAATACTTTTATGCTACTTGGTCGCAAACTCATAGTGAGTAGCTTCTATTGTCAAGTGAATCACTTTTAGAATGTCCAGGTCATAGAAGAAAACAGTAATAAAATAGGAAAACCAGGAATATTAAAAATAAAGACAGTCATTTTAAATAAATTTCCTAAATATTTTTTAATTTGCAAATAAAACTCATATTGTCTAGGGAGGTAACTGTAGCACATCAAAATGGCCTCTGCTTGTCACACTGACAGAAACCTGAATGTTATTAAGACAGGTGCCCATGACCACATGCAATAGGAAGCTACTGCCCCCTCTTCATGTATACGAAGATGTGCTTACAGTGAATATTCTGATCTAATACTGGTGACACCAGAGGTGCAAATGTGAGAAGAGGCTGCTTACACTGCTGTCCATCCTGTATATCTGATCAAATACTGGAGATACCCAGGGGTCTAAGGGAAGAAGCAGTTGCTCACACTGTTGTCCACCATGTTTTTTTTAACTAATACTGGAGGTACCAGGAGTGCTGTAATAAGAAGATGCTGCTCACACTGTTGTCAACCCTGTGTATCTGATCAAATACTGGAGATACCAGGAGTGCTGAGATAAGAAGAGGCTGCTCTCACTGTTTTCCATCCTGCGTATGTGATCTTATACTGGAAATATGGAGGTCTAAAGTAAAAAGAGGCTGTTCACACTGCTGTTCACCCTGTCTATTTGATCTACAGTCATGGCCAAAAGTTTTGAGAATGACACAAATATTAATTTTTACAAAGTCTACTGCTTCATTTTTTCTAATGGCAATTTGCATATACTCCAGAATGTTATAAAGAGTGATCAGCTTAACAGCAATTACTTGCAAAATCAATATTTGCCTAGAAAATTAACTTTATCCCCCAAAACACATTTCAACATCATTGCAGCCCTGCCTTAAAAGGACCAGCTAACATCATTCAGTGATTGCTCCATGAGGACAGGGCTGGAGATCAATGTGTCATGATTAAGTAAGAATGACACCACTGGACACTTTAAAAGGAGGCTGGTGCTTGGCATCATTGTTTCTCTTCTGCTAACCATGGTTATCTCTAAAGAAACACGTGCAGTCATCATTGCACTGCACAAAAATGGCCTAACAGGGAAGAGTATCACAGCTAGAAAGATTGCACCTCAGTCAACAATCTATCACATCATCAAGAACTTCAAGGAGAGAGGTTCCCTTGTTGCCAAAAAGACTCCAGGGCGCCCAAGAAAGACCAGCAAGCGCCAGGACCGTCTCTTAAAAGTGTTTCAGCTGCGGGATCGAGCTACCAGCAGTGCAGAGCTTGCTCAGGAATGGCAGCAGGCAGGTGTGAGTGCATCTGCACGCACTGTGAGGCGGATACTCTTGGAGCAAGGCCTGGTCTCAAAGAGGGCAGCAAAGGAGCCACTTCTCTCCAGGAAAAACATCATGGACAGACTGATATTCTGCAAGAGGTACAGGGAGTGGACTGCTGAGGACTGGGGTAAAGTCGTTTTCTCTGATGAATCACCTTTTCGATTGTTTGGGACATCTGGAAAACGGCTTATTCGAAGACCAGGTGAGCGCTACCACCAGTCTTGTCTCATGCCAACTGTCAAGTATCCTGAAACCATTCATGTGTGGGGTTGCTTCTCAGCCAAGGGAATGGGCTCTCTCTCAGTCTTGCCTAAAAACACAGCCATGAATAAAGAATGGTACCAGAATGTCCTGCAAGAGCTATGCCCACCATGCGGGAAGTTAAGCGTCTCATGTGCGGTTGGTACCCACGGTGTGGAGGAGAGGAGACTGTCCTCCAGGTCCTGGGTACCATACCCCTGTAAAAAAAAAGATAAAGAATAAAAAATTAAAAATCGGGGTATATTTACCTTCCGATGTCCCACGCTGCATTCCCGGCCTAGCGTTCCCAGTAATGCCTTGCGGCAAGGCCCTGTAATGACGTAGTCTCGCATGACTCTAGCGGTCTCGCGAGATCGCTATAGCAACGCGAGACTACGTCATCACAGGTCTCGCAAGGCATTACTGGGAACGCTGAGGCCCGGGAATGCAGCGCGGGACGCCGGAAGGTAAATATACCCCGATTTTTTTATTTTTCTTTTAGCATTTTAACATCCTATCTTTTACTATTGATGCCGCATAGGCGGCCTCAATAGTAAAAACCTGGTCACACTTGTCAAACACTATGTTTGACGAGTGTGACCAACCTGTCAATCACTTTCCAAGCGATGCTTCAAATCGCTTGGAAAGTGCTTGAATATCGCACGCAAAAATCGCAGTGAAATCGCAGTGAAATCGCGGTGAAAAAACCGCGCGATTTCTGGGAAGGAGTCCGGTTTTTAGTGAGCGTTTTAAAACGCTACGTGGGCCCACAGCCTTACAGTACGTTGTATAGGTTATCTATAATAAATTTTATTTTTATAGCGCCGACATATTCCGCAGCACTTTACATTTCAGAGGGGATTTGTACAGACAATAGACATTACAGCATAACAATAATCACATACAGTAGATTATAACAAATAACAAGAGGAGTGAGGGCCCTGCTCGCAAGCTTACAGTCTATGAGGAAAGAGGTAGACACGAAAGGTGGGTGGTAACAGTTGCCCTGATTGTATGGACCAGCCATAATGTTAAGTGTGTAACAGTACAGACGCAGAGGGCTAATGGATGCATAAAGCATGTGGGAACATGATGCTGGGAACCTGGTTATGGTAAAACTTTTGGCTCTGCCACACAGGGATAGGTTAGGTTAATGTGTTGAGGCGAGAGGCCAGTCTGAATAAATGCGTTTTCAGGACACGCTTAAAATTGTGGGGATTGGGGACTAATCGTATTGACCTGGGAAGTGCATTCCAAAGAATTGGCGCGGCACGTGTAAAGTCTTGGAGACGGGAGTGGGAGGTTCTGACTATTGAGGATACTAACCTCAGGTCATCAGCAGAACGGAGGGCGCGGGTAGGGTGGTATACTGAAACAAGGGAGGAGATGTAGGGTGGTGCTGAGCCATGGAGGGCTTTGTGGGTGAGGGTAATAAGTTTATACTGAATTCTGGAGTGGTTGGGTAGCCAGTGTAATGACTAGCACAAGGTAGAGGCATCGGTGTAACGATTGGTGAGGAATATGATCCTGGCTGCAGCATTCAAGACAGATTGGAGAGGGGAGAGTTTGGTAAGAGGGAGACCGATTAGAAGAGAGTTACAATAGTCGAGACGAGAATGAATAAGAGAAACAGTAAGAGTTTTTGCAGAGTCAAAAGTAAGAAAAGGTCGAATTCTAGAAATGTTTTTGAGGTGCAGATGACAAGAGCGAGCCAGTGATCGAATGTGGGGGGCAAAGGAAAGCTCGGAATCAAGTATGACCCCAAGACAGCGGGCATGTTGCTGGGGAGTAATAGTGGAACCACACACAGAAATAGCAATGTCGGGTATAGGTACATTAGTAGCGGGAGGAAACACCAGGAGTTCAGTCTTTGACAGGTTCAGTTTCAGATATAGTGAGGACATGATATTAGACACAGCGTTTAGACAATCGCCAGTGTTTTCTAGAAAGGCTGCCGTGATGTCAGGAGAAGAAGCGTATAATTGGGTGTCATCAGCATAGAGATGGTACTGGAAACCAAATCTACTGATTGTTTGACCAATAGGGGCAGTGTACAAGGAGAAGAGGAGGGGGCCTAGAACCGATCCTTGAGGAACCCCAACAGTAAGGGGAAGGTGAGAGGAGGAGGAACCGGCAAAAGAAACAGTAAACAGAAACAGTAAAGTAATCTGACATTTTAAACATTTCTGTAAATATAAGAAAATAACAGCCTTTAATGTACTGTAATGATTAACTCCCTAAACAAATCAAGTGTGATTTACAAATAAAAGGTGTTTATATTGGGTAGCATGGTGGCTCAGTGGTTAGCACTGTTGCTCTGCAGTGCTGGGTTTAAATCCAACCACGGACAACATCTGCAAGGAGTTTGTATGTTCCCCCTGTGTTTGCATGGGTTTCCTCCGCGTTCTCCGGTTTCCTCTCACACTCCAAAGACATACTGATAGGGCATCTAGATTGTGAGCCCAATTGGGGACAGCGATGCCGATGTCTGTAAAGCGCTGTGGAATTAATGGCGCTATATAAGTGAGTAAAATAATTGTAATAATAACTGTATTATTTCTCTTACTTTTTTTTTCCCGGCGAACCCTTATAAAGTCCTGTTTTGCCCGTGTGTGATTGCTCATCACGTACAATGAGCAGCTAAAATGCTCTTATGTACTCAGATCGGAAGGTTAATCAGTCAAACAGATCATGTGGTTAGTCTGCGACAGAGAATACTCGTTAAACTATGACAAAATCCTAGTTATGGCTTTTTATTCTTCACAAGCTTCCACTTTAATTTTAGTGGCTGGGAAATGGGAAGTGTGGTCTTCTACATTCACTGATGTGTAAGCTTCTGCATACTGGTGTATTGGAATCCCCAGTGTTTGCGACTCGTATTTATCAATGAAACAAACATTGCCAGTTACCCGCAGAAAAGCCATTAAACGCAAACTAAAAATATAATAAATCTAAATTATTTTAAAGTGCCGAATTAAGCAGATGTATTTTATTACAATAGATTCTTAGTTCTTAACATATGTTGAAATTTGATTATATATGTTATCATGGTGTACATCCTTTCCTTGGCATATTCTATAACATAGAATGAACAAGATCAGAGAACAAGTCTAGATGTACATGCCGGAAATTTATGGCACATCTGGTAAGAGAAAAAAGCTGCTTTAATGGTTCAGCCAAAATGTCTAGGAGTTCAATGAAGGTAAACGGAGAACTTGATCACCTCCCGAGGTTTCAGGTGGGATTTAGGACTGCATTTCTAGTAAGAGAGATGGTAGTGTAATCTTTATGCCTTGGGAAAGTGAAATATAGTTGAGCTATTTAATTATAGCACGTCACCTTTTAATAAAGAGTTTGGGCATTGCTTAATTTGGTCAGTACACATTATTGATTTTCTAATAAAACCTCTATCATAACACTGAATTGTGGATACTTTGTGTGTTATTTGTACTTTTTAATCATTGCTCTGGGAAGTGATGATGTGGTTGACCTTATCCTATGAAACCTAGACATTTATGTATAATACATCCTGGTTTTACAGTTCAAATATCTCTGATCTATGTAGAAACAGGAAGTCTCTTGTCCCTGCATTTATCATTCGCCTCTTCACCTCCTTACCCAGCTGCTCTTCCTCCCGCCCCCGCCAGGGACTTTTGCAGTGACTCATGACTCGTACAGGGAAAATTGACCTCCTGTTTCTACATAGAGCTTAGAAGGATTCAGCTCGTCAGTTTTTAATCGCCAGATGTCATAGGCTTAATGGAAAACGGAAGAATTAGCTGGGTGTAAAGGTAAAATGAGCAATTGTGAGTGCACAGTGCCATATAATATGATGATAGCAGTGTATTAAGAGAATAAAAACTTTAATGGAAGTGCTTCCTTAAATAAAAATTACTGTGAAGTTGAAATAGCAGAATTAGCCTTTTCCCACATCAAAGTTCATAGTTAGTGTTTTTACCTACGCAAATATTTGGCCACATGTAATTATTTTACTTACATTTATATTTGAGGGACTGGCCCACCTTTAAGGGGTTGTGCTTTTCAATTACGTTTGGTATAAAAAAGTAACACATGAGTTTCTGTCTCTGTTCCCGGTGTCTGGCTTTGGCTGTGGTGCAAACATCATGTCGAGAGCGTGGCAGTCAATTGGTGAGCTTAGCGGCTCTTAGAGAGGTGTACCATCTCCACTGGTGAAGCGGCAGAGCTCATTGATGGCTGCCACACTGTCGACATTGGCGCACCAGCCAATGCCAAAGCAGTGGCAACGATTCACCAGTAGCCCAGAAATTATGAGTACAGTACTGTTTGTTTTTTTTCTAGCAAAATGAATTGAAAGTAGACAAGCCATTTACTACTCCTCTATACACAATAAAGTTGACGAAATCTGACAATATTGGCAGGACCAACCTACAGTATATTATGGATGGAGGCCTCATGACTCTCCCCCGACAGATGATATCAGGACAGATGAGGCTCAGGCAGTTTGTATCTTGGCGCACAACCTTTTTGTTCTTCAGTAGATAAGCCGCTGCCAGAGCCAATTTGCAGCAGCTTTTTCCACTCACCTTTTTGAAAAGATATGAATGTTTGTCCAAGCTGAATGTTCATGTGTATGGGGAGCGCCAGCTGAATGAGTATTTGGCCGTCATCTGTCGTATGTGTATGGCCAGCTTTAGAATGATGCCGGTTATGCAGCTATGTGATATATATTCTCATAGGGTTGGAATATTCTGCCATGGGAGATGCTCTTGTAATTGTCTACAGCACATAGCGATAGCCCCCTTCTATATGTCTATACACTTATTTGTAAGACAATATACATTTATATGTTTATGTAGTATACATTTATATGTATATAATTATATTTAAATCACAGAATTAAAAAAAAAAAAAAGATTTTGACTTGATGTTTAAGACCTGTTTGATCTTGGAAGTGTGATTGTAAATACTTTTATATATATGTATCAGCGTTTCCATGTTAGTGTCAAGCAGCACAAGAAAACAAAGCAACCTTTCCTCCCTCCGAGAGCACATTCTATATATCTCCATCTCCGTGATAGCATCAAAGTCATTATGTAGCAGTTGGCTCGGATACGCTTGCACAGACACAAATTGAGTCCGACAGGACTGATGTCTTATGGATGTTGCCGCTATTTGAAATGCTGGCATGAAGATGGTTATGATTATCAGAGTGAGCTGGTGCCCTCAGCACATGGCCTGCTAGGATTTCTGTGGCTTTCATTCATGTCAGGGGCACGGTACATCCTATCAGAGGACAAGCAAAAGAGAAGATGAAGGCCATGTGTGCTGCTGATATCGAACTTGTGCGGAATTTACCCAGGTGTCGGCTATGGGAGCTGTGCATATCATCTGTTTGGAATATTTGAAGTCAATTTTAGGCTTAACAGAGTTCAAAGACTGCCGACTTGGAGTCCCAGTAGCATAATATTTCCTGTACATTGATTTTATCTTGTCAGTTTACATTACATAAGCTTTCAGCGTGTATAGGAATACTGATTATACTGAAGAGGGCAAAAGAAATCATCGGCATCCCAATATCATGCGCCTCCCGTAATCCCATATGTTTAGGGGTTTATTGGTGTCAATGACTCATCCCAAGTGGCCCTATCTCCATGTTATCTACCTGACATGTAAACCTTTTCCTACTATCATATAAAGGATATACAGTAGTACCTGTAGGAGGATTGCACGAAGAATGGTTCCAGTTCTAAGTATAGAACACAATAGGAGATAACCCCGATGACGTACTCCCACAATAAAATATAATATATGGCTGATAGAAATACTCTAAGGGTATGTGCACACGTTGCAGATTCTGCTGCGGATTTTGCTAAATCCATAGGTAAAGTGACCTGCGTTTTACTTGCGGATTTAGTGCAGATTTACTGCGGATTTTCTGCAGTTTTTGTCCGGATTTCGCCTGCGGTTTTACACCCGCGGATTCCTATAATGGGGCAGGTGTAAAAATGCTGCAGAATCCGCCCAAAGAATTGACATGCTGCGGATTCAAAACCGCAGCAAATCCGCTCGGATTTTTCCGCAGCATGTGCACAGCGGTTGTTATTTTACATTGAATTTAATGGTACTGTACACCGCAGGAGAATCTGCTGCGGATCCCAGTAGAATCTGCAACGTGTGCACAGACCCCTTGTGTTTGCCCGTGCCTTGTAAATCCAAACCGGAAATCTTTTACTGATAACTGCTTTCTAAATATGTATTACATTTTCATGCGTTAGAACATGTGTAATATATTAACCTGGCGCTACCATTACTAAAATGACAGCTAATTATGAAGATAAATTATTCGGGTGGTGATCTGACCAGGGGAAGAAACCACCTGGGATTAGGTTTACTTTGCTTTAATACGGGGAAATACATCACCGGCTCTGCCAAGCTGCTTCTTGGCATCGAGTGCGCTGGCGAAAACACAAAGTGTGTAATGTGCTTCAGTTAGTATAATGTAAAAATGGGAATAATTTCACAGTGTGTTGCATGATGGGCATCGCTTGCTAAAAGAATCCTAGTCTTATCTGTGCTTTATGTGTCTTTTTTTTTCCTGTCTTTTTAGGCTGTGAAAACACTGCTCTGAAACACTTAACGCGGGTAGACACCCGTTGGCTTTGAAAGCTGGTGAAATCGAGCCTTCCTAAGCATGCAGGTGCCAAGCTGTCAGATGATGAACTTTGCCAGGCCAGTGCTGGTACTTCTGTGCTTCCTATTCCATGCTGATGCTGAAAGTAAGTCGAACGCTTTGTTCTGCTTCAGGTCTTGACCATAATGAGCAGTTTTGTTTTTGGTTGGCAGACCTTGGGGGCCTTCGAACAGGCTTTTTTTTTTTTAATGACAGAATGCAAAAAAAAACCGCTGTGGGATTCTCACTGGCTTCGGGCCACCCTGTGAAAACTACTAATTACGTGACTGCTTCAACATTTCTGCTGGGCTAACTGCTGAAATGTGCGCCCCATACTAAGCAATTGTATTTCACTTGTCCCTTGCCACTACAAAGCCAAGCTTTACCGTAGAGAACTCGAGGTCGGTTCGGTGTACCAGGGCTCAACAAACATACATCGCTTGTCGGTACTGTTCCTGCACATAGGACTCTACTAATGGAGTGTAATTCCCAGCATGCAGTCTGTGAATTGCCAGCTGTTGTGGAACTACAACTACCAGCTTGCCTCGGGATTTGCAGGGTAACAGCTGGAACGCCGTAGGCTGCAGATCGCTGCCGTAGACTAAACAACATCACACAGAGTTTATGTGAAAGCCTGCTCCTTTGTGCAGTCCATGGCAGCTGCCACAGCAGTTGCTTGAGAGTAGTCCACACACATTAAGAGATTCTTTTGCGCACACGCTAACATATGAAGGTGATAAAGATTATGAGATTGACTATTGGGGTGTTTCTGACAACTGCCAAGGTCTAATAGACTCCGAAAAGAAGGCAAAAGGTAAACAATGTAATCCCTCTCATTTTTCAGAATTATCACCTCTTGTAATGACGTGCAGACTAATTACTAGAAGTATACTCCGTGTTTAATTAAGGGTTATATGGGAAACAATGATTTACTATGGTCAGCCGTAACTGTGGTATTCTATATTTTATGTCTATACTGATGGTGTTTGCACTAAAATATATTTATTATTATTTATATATTGTTTGTTATTTTTGTACTATTAAGATGAATTAAAGGGAATCTGTTACCCCCGGGACGTATATGACCTATTAATATGGGCATACAGGTGATAGAAATGTTACACTAGTCCTACCTGTATGCCTCATATTAATGGTCTTGTTGTTGATAAATCTTATATTATTTCCTTATGCTAATAATTTCTTCCTGGCTCCAGGGTGTGCAGTACCTGGAAGAAATCCCTGCCTCCTGTCTTCATTGTAATACTACCCCCCTCCCATGCACGTCAGTTATGGCCCCGGAATCCCGCACCTGCACCCTGCACTTCCTCCACAATCCGTACCTTTTCCTCCCTTCAGTGGGAACTGTATTCAGTGATCTTCTGTGCAGGTGCTCCAGTGGCCTATGGTGTGAGCGATGATAAGGTGCTCTCCCCACTTCCTCCCTGCATAGTCATCACCTTGTACACATGGTTCCTAACGATGACTATGCAGGGAGCAAGCGAGGATAGCACATTATCGTCGCACACGCCAGAGGTCACAGTGACTGGCCTGTGCAGAAGATCCCTGAATACACTGCCCATAGAAGGGAGTAAAAGGTACGTATTGATGAGGAAGTGCAAGGTTCAGGCGCGGGATTCCAGAGTTACAACTAATGTTCATTGGAGGGGGGTGATATTATAATGAAGACAGGAGGCAAGGATTTCTTCCAGGCACCGTACGCCCCGGAACCTGGAAGAAATCATTAGCATAAAGCAAAAAAATAAGTTTTCTCAACAACAAAACAGCTAATATGAGGCATACAGGTAGGACTAGTATAATATTTCTTTCACCTGTATTCCCATATTAATAGGTCATGGTTGCCAGGCAGTTGCCCAGACATATTAGGGTGCTGCCTAGAAAGCTTTGCAGTTGATTTTTTTTAGTACTGGCTTACGAATTATTGCAATGGGAAACTCCAGTATTTCTTTTTTAATCCAGAACAAGACATCCCTTACCTCCTCTCGGGTAATTGGGAATGGCTCAATAAGATGAAACCGCAGGAAATAAGGATGACATATCTTCCTTTGAGCGAATACATGTTGGCATGACATTGACCCACTTTAATTATGAAATAGTTTTATAACTAGTGTGCGGTTGGAATGGGTTTGGTGACTTGGTACATAACATTTATTTGAAGAACATGTGAATGCTTCACTTACAAAGGAGTTTAAAGAAAATTGGAGAAAAAGTGTCACCTCCAAAATAATTGACAAGCTACATGGGAATGTCCCTATTCAGGATTATTATCTGACAATGAAGGGACCCCTTTCTGACAACATATGTAAGTTTGTCCCTCAGATTGTCAAGGACATCAGTTACATTTGTTAATAATAATAGCCACTCTGAATACCCTTTCAAGAAGAGCTGTGGATGAATTGCGTTATGACCGATTGATCAGCTCATCAAGGCTTTACAATCGTCTAGCTATTGCAAAAGATAAATCCACATTGTTAATGAAAAATTCACAGGGATACTGAAAACCAAGGGTTAACAGCCTAACGGGAATATAAATGCATTTTAGGCCCATTTTTCTAACCCCTGGCATCTCCTTGACAATAGTCAGAAAATCGTTGTAAATCTGAGCTTTAGGACAGCCACAGATCACTTCAAGGGGTAAAAATTCTAGGTCAGTTGGGCTTTGGCCATTGAGACCCCCACTGATCACCAAAATGGGGCAATTTTATCATTGTATAATGGGGCTGCAGTGTTCATGTCCAATCACTACTCCTTTTCTTCCATATGCCAAAGCCAGCTTTTTTTGGCAGCCTCCAAGAGAATGAATGCAGCAGCAGTCATGCAAGCAGACCAACATTCTAACAAGAGAAAAGTATCCAGTTCGGATGATAGTTGAAGGACCCTACTGATCTAGAAGCTACCACTTATCCCGTGAACAGGTGATGATGTCTACCTATTGGAATACACCTTTAATGGCAAAGTGGAAATCCCTTTGACAGATACATCTCTCCCTATGCATACACATAGGTAGAAACCTGTCAGTCTAGAGGAGCAGAACGGGGAGAACCTGCTGGTAACCTGCGTCAGACTAGTCACCCAGGGCACATAGTTCCTGGCTGGCTTTTCATAGTATGTTTTCTCTGAAACACCACAGCATTTCATAGTAAAATATTCATAGCTACAAGAACGCAGCCAAGCTCTGATTCATGCGACCCATGGATCCTTTTAAAAAGGAACTGATTCAATTGCGGAATCATTGCTGTATATATCAGTTGCCAAGTAGCAGGAGCTTATTATTGAGAGCTGCAGCAGATAAAAAAAAAATAATTTCTCTTTAAATTTCTCTAGTTTTCCAAATATGGACATTAATTGCCTATTTACCGGATAGGTGTTTTTTGCTTGATCATTGAGAATCTCATTGATTTATTAGGACCGTCCCGGAACCCCGTGTTTTTTGCTCACTGCCCTCTCTCGCATTGAGCATCAGCTTGAATGGAGCAACAGTCAAGGCTGGAGCCCCACGTAAACACATGGGTAGTTGATAAATGAGGGGGCCATATTGCTTTTCCAAGTTGCTTGCTTCTTCATGTTAAATAAAAAGTAAAAATAAAATCATAAAAGTACCCCTCCAGCGTTTTTTATTTCAGCACTGAACCAAATTGGGTACGCGGTTTCAAAATGTGTGGCTTGCGACTCTTTGCCTACTTGGTGCATGAGCAACAGGTCTGGCAACCATCAATGAAGAGGCGGACTTAGGATGGTGACTTTTTGTCAGTAGCTATGCACAGAGGAGTAGATCTGGATGTGCATATACTGGCAGTGGGTACTGGAAGGAAAAATCAATATTGTAAGCTGGATTCAACACTAGACTGTTAGTCAGAGGAGTGCTTGAAGCTGGATGCGCAATAGTGTAGTGAGAGTGCTGGGAATCCCAAACCGGGATTAAATGGAATCCCTTGGATGTAAGTATACTGCTTATGAGCAGGGAGGCAAAAGGTCTCAGTGTGCTTTCTGTGGGGAAACTTTGGATATCATCACACCATTAATGATGGATTCTGATTTGTTATTATTGTGGGGTTGGGGCGGTGGTGTAGGTGACTCACAACCATCTTGTAGTGTTGAATGTGGCTCTCAATATAAGAAAAGTTGGGGACTGCTGACTTAAACAAAGCTTCTATGCCAATTGACTCAGAGAGCAAAAACACCATGATAGCTAGCAGGATACCACAGCCTTTTTGTATTAATTTGTCTCATTGACCAGACTCCTGAAGCTGCCCTCAAATGCATCTCTATTTGGGTTACAGAATGGTGTTGAAAATATTTAGATAGGCCATTTCCATCATAGGCCACAAAAACAATTCCCTTTTTGCCCGTTTGGCTATGACTTTGCATCCAGAACTGCTGGTGTATAACACTGACCACTACTATCCCATGGCATAGATTACGAAGTACTGTAAGGTTCCATTGCTTGGATCACTGTGATCATCGAAATCGGAAATACGGTAGACATGCAGGAAGTATGACTTTCCCCGCCATCGCACCCTAAATCTGACTGTGGCGGCTTGTGGTTTGTGAAGCTATTGCACACTCCCTGAAAACAGTCTGTAGTCTGCTCCGAACAGCAGTCAATCTGAGACACCTGATATATTTTGGCTGTAGGAGTACTATGACATTTTACGCATTCTTGATTGAAGCGGTGTGCATGCTTACGTCTGCACAATAGGCGCTCCTAAATGAGCAGAGCTTGTTTATTTCCAGAGAAGCATATGTCACTTATGCTAGACGTGTGACATGAATTGATTGTGCAATTTAAGTAATTTGTTCTATTTCAGATGCATTTGTCATAGCTGGCGTAACTAGGACTAGAACTAACTGAAGGTCACCAGATGCGCGCTACGACAGCTTTCTCAAATCGCACAATATTGATGTTTTTCTACAAATGTTGTTTGGATTGTGCGTTCCATTGCATCCACAGTTACATTTTTGTTACTAATTGATTTCAATCACCCTTCCTCGTCCTCACTTTTATCCCCTTTATACACAGAAGGAGATATCATTAATTCTTCTCCTTGAACCAGGTTTGTATGCCATGCTATAGGAGTATCATGTCGATGACGAATATCCCCCAAGTGCTCCCCTACCCTACGTCTAAGCTTCCTGGTTGTTTTTCCTGCATAATTTAGTGAGCAGGTACACGTTGCTTTGTATACAACCCCAGAAGTTGTGCAATTGTAAAAGGCCCAGTTATAAAATGGCTTTCTCATACAGGCTCTTGCCAATCTGTCTTTAATAGACTTGCCTCTTCTGTAGGTAACACTGGGAGATATGGCTATTACCCTTTGCTGATAGCCTAAAGGATTCCCCAGTGTCTTTTGAGGGTGGCCTAGATCCTATCAGCCTTTTTGTCATATGTGCCGATGACTCTTGTGCTGTCTCCATCTTTTTTCTTTCTTGTATCCTGAAATAACCTCTCTCCTGTTCCTGTGCATATGAGTATGCTGTATCCAGGACTTGGGGAGAATATCCCTTCTCTGAGAACTTTATCTTCAAATCACGGGCCTGCGTCCTGAAGTCTTCCATACGTGAACAGTGTCTTCTAATCCGAAGAAACTGTCCTTTCTTTATCTCCCGCTTTAATGGTAAGGGATGATGAATGTCCCGTTTTAAAAGACTATTAGTGAACGTAGGCTTCCGGTAGGTGTTTCTTCTAAGATAACCCTTACCATCCTTGCTTATATTCAGATCCAAAAAATGTGATCTTGTTGGTGTCGTAAATGCATTGTGACTTCAGCATTCAAGCACACTTGTCCAGAGAAAATGCTGAGCCGCCCTTATACCAGGATCATGGGGTATGCTGCTGTATAGGGCCTCAGCATCAATGGAAGCCAGTAAGATGTTATCCCCGGCAGTCACCCCCTCCAGTTTCTTCAATAAAATTGACGTATATCTAAGATAACATGGTAATGATGTCACGAAAGGCCTTAGGATGGTAACGATATGCATCCTACTAATCTCACTAAACGACCCAATGCCTGCGACAAAAGGGTGACTTTTGAGAGGGTCCAGTCCCTTGTGCATCTTGGGTAAAGAATAAAGCGTTGGTAACGTAGGGGCTCTCGGGAGAAAATACTATATTCATTATTCAATATGAGTAGATCCATTTCAGCATCATCCGGGGTGGTTTTAAGTTCAGCAGTGTAACTGCCTGTTGCGTCACTTCCAGTTATTTCATACAGTCATATGTTAAAGTTTGGGCACCCCTATTAATGTTAACCTTTTTTCTTTATACCAATTTTGGTTTTTGCAACAGCTATTTCAGTTTCATATATCTAATAACTGATGGACTCAGTTATATTTCTGGATTCAAATGAGGTTTATTGTACTAACAGAAAATGTGCAATCTGCATTTAAACAAAAATTGACCGGTGCAAAAGTATGGGCACCCTTATCATTTTCTTGATATGAACACTCCTAACTACTTTTTACTGACTTCCTGAAGCACTAAATTGGTTTTGTAACCTCATTGAGCTTTGAACTTCATAGCCAGGTGTATCAAATCATGAGAAAAGGTATTTAAGGTGGCCACTTGCAAGTAGTTCTCCTATTTGATTCTCCTATGAAGAGTGGCATCATGGGCTCCTCAAAACAACTCTCAAATGATCTGATAACAAGGATTATTCAACATAGCTTTTCAGGGGAAGGATACAAAAAGTTGTCTCAGAGATTTAACCTGTCAGTTTCAACTGTGAGGAACATAGTAAGGAAATGGAAGAACACAGGTACAGTTCTTGTTAAGCCCAGAAGTGGCAGGCCAAGAAAAATATCAGAAAGGCAGAGAAGAAGAATGGTGAGAACAGTCAAGGACAATCCACAGACCACCTCCAAAGACCTGCAGCATCATCTTGCTGCAGATGGTGTCACTGTGCATCGGTCAACAATACAGCGCACTTTGCACAAGGAGAAGCTGTATGGGAGAGTGATGCGAAAGAAGCCGTTTCTGCAAGCACACCACAAACAGAGTCGCCTGAGGTATGCAAAAGCACATTTGGACAAGCCAGTTACATTTTGGAAGAAGGTCCTGTGGACTGATGAAACAAAGATTGAGTTGTTTGGTCATACAAAAAGGCGTTATGCATGGAGGCTAAAGAACACAGCATTCCAAGAAAAACACTTGCTACCCAAAGTAAAATCTGGTGGAGGTTCCATCATGCTTTGGGGCTGTGTGGCCAATGCCGGCACCGTGGAATCTTGTTATCGTTGAGGGTCGCATGGATTCAACTCAGTTTCAGCAGCAGTGACGAAGTTGAAGTTACGCAGGGGATGGATATTTCAGCAAGACAATGATCCAAAACACCGCTCCAAATCTACTCAGACATTCATGCAGAGGAACAATTACAATGTTCTGGAATGGCCATCCCAGTCCCCAGACCTGAATATCATTGAACATCTGTGGGATGATTTGAAGCGGGCTGTCCATGCTCGGCGACCATCAAACTTAACTGAACTGGAATTGTTTTGTAAACAGGAATGGTCACAAATACCTTCATCCAGGAACTCATTAATAGCTACAGGAAGCGACAAGAGGCTGTTATTTTTGCAAAAGGAGGATCTACGAAATATTAATGTCACTTTTATGTTGACAGACTTTAATTCTTCTTATTCTTCTCCAGTTCCCAAAGAGCTTGAATATGAAATTCTGGTGAGTTAAGAAGGGAAATAAGTAGAGATGAGCGAACATTGTTGGCTCCCTCCGTATTCGGCAAGCTACAGTGCTTACCGAAGAAGCTGCATTGGGAACCTGGCTCTCCATGCATGTGTTGTGACTGTTACACAGCTGCGACACATGCAGCTGCGGTGCCAAGCAGCTGATCATCGGTAGCGCTCCAGGTAGCCGGGTTCCCGATGCAGCTTCTTCGATAAGCGCTATAGCTTGCCAAATAAGGAGGGAGCCGACGATGTCCGCTCATCTCTAGAAATAAGTGACTCCTTAGTGGAGAAAGAAGCTGATTTCTCTGATAATATCTATAATAAAGTTTCTTGTAGTCACTTGTACTATTGATTTATGCAAAGTTTGTTCTTTTTTTGGGCCAACTTTATCAAAGCAAAGATCATGCGACACTTTGATAAATTTGACATAAAGTCAATGCATTTACCATCAAAACTGATATAAAAAATGCTAGATGCTAAACCCAACGTTAAGTTTTAGGAGTTAACTGTGCTTTCATCAAGCTTTTCATAAATTAATAATAAATGTAACTATAAGAAACAGTGTGATATATCTTACCAGAAGATTCTGATTCTTTTTCCACTTTGAGCCGCTTCTTCCATCCCCTGCATCCTGAACTTGTCATTCAAACTGGAAAAACAGCACAATTCCATCTTGCTGATGAAAAGATGGATTGCTAGCACAGTGAATGGTCAGGTTACTCCTCCTATTATACTCACCTCATATTATACTCTATTGAGAGCAGAGGAGAGGAAGAGTGAGGAGCAGAGTGGGAAGACAAGCAGAGAGAGACACAGAAAGATCATGCTGAGCTTTCCATCAAGTCTATTACCTCACCTCAGAACTGGACTCACATTTACAATGCTAAGTACTCATGTATAATTTCTTCCATTATGCTGTTTCTTCACTCTGTGTGCTAAGGAAATAAGAGCGTATATGAGATATCATCGCTGCTGTCTCCTCCTACCAGCTCAGAGTCAGTTGCAAATTAAGAGATCGGAGAGGAAACTTCAAAGATGCACACACATTTAGCACAGCTTATTCTGAAAGCATCGGTACCTTTTAAGATTAATGACACATATAGCTTTACTATGTTTTACTGTACTGTTTTAGACTGTACTACCATTCAATCTAAAACATATGTTAGATGCATCTGCATTTCCTGAATGCCTGAGAAATGTTGTCGCAACTAAATTCACTGTTTTTGTGTGAGAGGAGCAAGGAGAGCAGTATTGAAGCGCTGCAACAAACCATGGCAGACTTCCAAGATCCTGAAAGCACGTCCTTTTTAAGGACTTGTTTCACCATTTTTCTTCTGCTGCGGGTTAATTGTCTAATCTCCTTCGCAAAAATACTTTCCCCCCACCCTCCCTCCTTCCCTCCCTCCTGAACCTTTGTAGGAGTATTTTATGTAGCTCATGATATATCATCCTTTATACGAGACAGATTGCATCATCACAAGGGGGTTCATAAAACATAGGACTGGATCCAATAAAAGTCCTAGACAGTGTAACAGCTGCTCGGCCTCCAAGAAGCGATGATATCTCACCATTGCTAGAGAGCTGTAATTCTTTACAGTAAATATAGATGCATTAGGTTTCATTTTATTGAGGCTGAATTACATCACTCTTTCCACTTTACATGATGTATATAGAGAGAGATGCAGAGCACCAGGATCATTGGGATAGTCATATACTAAGACTCTTTTCTGACCTTAAAAAGCAAGCTAATTGAAATATGGTAAATGAACCATAGAACAAATTATTTGTTAGATTTTCAGATGAATAATTGATGTACAGTTGTGGCCAAAAGTATTGACACCCCTGCAATTCTCTCAGATAATGCTCAGTTTCTTCCTGAAAATGATTGCAAATACAAATTCTTTGGTATTATTATCTTCATTTAATTTGTCTTAAATGAAAAAACACAAAAGAGAATGAAGCAAAAAGCAAAACATTGATCATTTCACACAAAACTCCAAAAATGGACCAGACAAAAGTATTGGCACCCTCAGCCTAATACTTGGTTGCACAACCTTTAGCCAAAATAACTGCGACCAACCGCTTCCGGTAACCATCAATGAGTTTCTTACAATGCTCTGGTGGAATTTTAGACCATTCTTCTTTGGCAAACTGCTCCAGGTCCCTGATATTTGAAGGGTGCCTTCTCCAAACTGCCATTTTTAGATCTCTCCACAGGTGTTCTATGGGATTCAGGTCTGGACTCATTGCTGGCCACCTTACAAGTCTCCAGTGCTTTCTCTCAAACCATTTTCTAGTGCTTTTTGAAGTGTGTTTTGGGTCATTGTCCTGCTGGAAGACCCATGACCTCTGAGGGAGACCCAGCTTTCTCACACTGGGCCCTACATTATGCTGCAAAATTTGTTGGTAGTCTTCAGACTTCATAATGCCATGCACACGGTCAAGCAGTCCAGTGCCAGAGGCAGCAAAGCAACCCCAAAACATCAGGGAATCTCTGCCATGTTTGACTGTAGGGACCGTGTTTTTTTCTTTGAATGCCTCTTTTTTTCTCCTGTAAACTCTGTTGATGCCTTTGCCCAAAAAGCTCATCTGACCAGAGAACATTCTTCCAAAACGTTTTAGGCGTTTTCAGGTAAGTTTTGGCAAACTCCAGCCTAGCTTTTTTATGTCTTGGGGTAAGAAGTGGGGTCTTCCTGGGTCTCCTACCAGTCCCTTTTCATTCAGACGCCGACGGACAGTAGGGGTTGACACTGTTGTACCCTCAGACTGCAGGGCAGCTTGAACTTGTTTGGATGTTAGTCGAGGTTCTTTATCCAACATCCGCACAATCTTGCGTTGAAATCTCTTGTCAATTTTTCTTTTCTGTCCACATCTAGGGAGGTTAGCCACAGTGCCATGGGCTTTAGACTTCTTGATGACACTGTGCACGGTAGACACAGGAACATTCAGGTTTTTGGAGATGGACTTGTAGCCTTGAGATTGCTCATGCTTCCTCACAATTTGGTTTCTCAAGTCCTCAGACAGTTCTTTGGTCTTCTTTCTTTTCTCCATGCTCAATGTGGTACACAAGGACACAGGACAGAGGTTGAGTCAACTTTAATCCATGTCAACTGGCTGCAAGTGTGATTTAGTTATTGCCAACACCTGTTAGGTGCCACAGGTAAGTTACAGGTGCTGTTAATTACACAAATTAGAGAAGCATCACATGATTTTTCGAACAGTGCCAATACTTTTGTCCACCCTCTTTTTTATGTTTGGTGTGGAATTATATCCAATTTGGCTTTAGGACAATTCTTTTTGTGTTTTTTTCATTTAAGACAAATTAAATGAAGATAATAATAACAAAGAATTTGTGTTTGCAATCATTTTCAGGAAGAAACTGAGTATTAGCTGACAAAATTGCAGGGGTGTCAATACTTTTGGCCACAACTGTAACTCTATAATTGCTTAGACCTTTTCCAATTATTAAGTCCATTTTTGCAGTGATGATATATATCGGATACTTTGCAAACAAATATTGGTATTATTGACTAGGACAAAAATTGTTTTGTGCATATTTAGCTGTAATTTATAGTGATGGGATAAAAAAATTTGCTGGAAGTATATGACTCTCCGATCCAGACACGTCATATGCATAACAAACTCATGCGATGTAAAATAAACCACTAACTTGCATCCCTTGAAAGCATATTATCCAAAAACTTAAAAAATACAACTCTTTTCGGCTAAAGCATGCCTTTATCATTTGACTATCAATCACACTATACTCTTTAAAGAGTTGTGCCCGGTGGTTACACATCCCTAAAAGTTGAGCGTTTCATCTTTACTTTTCAAATGGTGGACGTATATAGTTACTACTAGACTTACGACAATTAACTTTGTCTGTTTCTCCACTTTTTTCCCTTTGCAAGTCTAATTCTCCATTTTGTTGTTAGCTGTAATTTACCTAGCTTTAGTGCCAGTCTACAGGCCCAGGCACGTAGGCGTATTATGGATCCGTTTGGTAATGAGCTGTAAAATGGCTGCCACAGAGGTCCAGAAGGTCTCGGCTGTAATTCTCCAAGCTTCCAATATATTAAAAATCCCACCGGAAAAGGAATTATCATCCAACGTAGGCCGTATGGCCGTGCACCATGCGAATCCATAAACTGCCATCCAGACTCTGCCATGTGCATGAGCCCTAATGCTGTACTCAGACTCTCAGTTAAATTGCTTATGATTTGGCCCCTCGGACAGATTGATCATCTCACTAATCTTCATTAATGGGTAGATACAAGGCAGAAGATCAGATTAAAGCAGCCTGTGTTCTGCACCACTTATTTCCAGAATGTTTGAAAGCCCTATGGCACTGCTCAGAGATATTTGTGAATAAAAATACATGAGAACGCTATAGGCAACCGGTTATTAACTGAGGCGTAGCCTGAAGTACCTTGTTCCTGAAGCAAAATCTGAACTATGGATGAAAAATATGAAGTGTAAAACTAGCATCTTAAGACCCTATAAACATGAGGTGACAATCGAACAAAGAATGATTGTTCATCGTTCGTACGAAACTTCATTTACACGACCGCAGCATACACATGTCCGATTATATTGTACAAATATCTTTAAGACAAGACCATATATTTTAGATGTACAGTGATAAACAATGTTCGATAATCATTGGGATGAACGTTAGGCTTAGGCTAGGGTCACACGACAACATAAAAAATCGGTCTGATTTTCATCCAGAAAAGTGAGACAATTTTTGATCTTACTTGTCAACCATGTGCAATCCGTGTACAATCCGTACTTTTACTCAGCAGCTACTAATCATTTACAGGAACATTTATGGTTTCCTATGCTACAGAATTGTAATGTACCTTTAAAACTCGGATGTCATACTGTAGCTCTGTATAGCATCTTTTTTTTTTTTTCTTTTTTCCCCTGCACACATCCAATTTCAGAGTGACAGATTCTGTCAGTGAAAAAAATTGGTCCTCAGCTCTGCCCCATTGAATAACATTGGTCCGAGTGCTATCCAATAAAGCGAGCCTTTAATGTTTATGTACTTAACTTGATACACCCAAACAAGGAGCTAGAAATATCAAATTGTTTGATTTTTGAATTATCAGCACATACACATTGCCATGGACGATAGTCGTTCGCAAGTATCAGACATGACCATTAGATATTTTGGACGATTGCGAATGTGCGCCATGCAAAACGCGATCGCTTTCCATTAGTGATGGGTGAATGTGCTCAGATAGCGTCTTATCCGAACATGTTTGGTGTTGTCCGAGTATCTCTGGAGTGCTCGTATGTTATGTTCATGTCCCCGCCGCTGCATGATTTGTGGCTGTTAGACAGCCTGAACACATGTGGGGATTCCCTAACACACAGGCAATCCCTGCATGTTCTCAGGCTGTCTAACAGCTGCAAATCATGCTACCGCGGGGACATGAACATAATATAGTACGAGCATGCCCAAGAAACTCGGATAACACCCAAGCATGTTCGCCCATAACTACTTGCCATCTAAAAAATGAACGGTGAGCAATCAACTTCTACGAAATCCCATTTAGTACATTGTTGGTCTAATTTGTATGGGGGCCTTTATATGGCAAAGAAGCTATTGGATACTCCAATGTTACCTTGGTGCAGAGACGACTGCTATCCCTGCTATCCCCGATAGTTATTCCCCTGGTAATTCATTTGATAGAACCCTTGGTGAGATAATACCTTCCCAAGTTCACAATGTGGTCTTCGCAAATGTTCCTTGGACTTATCAATGTTAATGGATGTTCCCTATATCATCCAATAAAACTTTTTTTTTATTGTTAATATATTGTGTAAATGGGTGTAAAATGTAAATATAGTAGATGTTACAGGTATTCTACTAAAAACATTTGCCTACTGTGCACAATGAGACATGCCCAAATCATCGATGGTTTCTGGTTGAGAGATTACAAGAATCTAGGGCTGACATTGTGATCCTCAAGTCTATGCATCATTGCAAATGACATGAGCCACAGGAGGCATATGTTCCATTATTGTAAATGACCTTAGTAGGCAGTAAAGCATGTATTCACAGCAATGTAAGAATCCAGTGGAAAATCTCTATATGGGTGGTATTGCGTGCGCAGAAGATGATTGATTCCTAGTTTTCCATATTATTCTTGCGTTGACTTAGAAATTCAAGTGTTTGGAAAAATAATGCATACCGAGTAAGCAAAATGAGTCCAGAAAAGCCATAACCATATGTGTCTGACTGGGTTTCATGGGAGATTATTGAGATGCTGGCGTTTTCTTTAAATTTTCTGAATTAATAGGTCTCCAGTGGAGCAGACATAGCCTTGCTTGCCTTTATAGATCTGTTGTGTCATCAGGGACAGGCATATGTTACCAACACGGCGATTCTATTAATACATAAAATGTACCTTCAAATCAGACACATTCATCATGAAAGTGTAATTGTCTCCGTTACATCTGGCTCTTAGTTCAAGAATGGCAGAATTGTCGAGCTGGTAAAAATACTTTGTTTTTCTCAATGGGATACATTCCGTACAGGGAAACTGCATATTTTCATTTGAAGCATCTATTAGTTTACCGAGCGCTTGGATGACATCCTTAGCCTGCCGCACATTACTGCTGGTCCCTAGCCTATCATCACATCAAGATCATTTAAAGTGTGCCTTCGTCTGCCATGACAGGAGAGTATTTAGGCTGAGATGAGCAATCCTTTGTCTTCCTATTTTCAGGACACACAGTAGAGACGTATGAAGCATGTTTGGCTGATGGCGGGTGTCACATAAAACGTCATGATAACACTGTAGCGCCGGTAGCAAACACTGTTTTCTTTTCTGGCATACATTCAATGAATAATGCGTCTAACCATCTTTATTCCCTCTCACTGGAGGTGACACATTGGCAGTATACGTATAGATGCCGCTAACGTCTGGCGCTGTCTAGTCCTGCAGGTGTGTACAACACCCATAGGACTTCTGTGTTTAAAATGATATAGCATAACACACAACCATCTTTATTCCCACTCACTGCACATTTCCAGTTTATGTATAGATGCCGCCAACCTCTGGCACTGTGTAGTCATACAGGTGTGTACAACACCTCTAGGGTCCCCTGTGTTCAAAAAAAATATACAGTATATCATAACCTACATAACCAACTTGTTATCCTCTCACTGGAGGTTGCACTAGATATATAGATGCTGCCAACATTTTGTCCTGTATAGTCATACAGGTGTGCACAGTACCAATAGACTCAAATGAATCCTGTGTAAAAAATATATATAACATACAGTCATGGCCAAAAGTATTGACACCCCTGCAATTCTGTCAGATAATACTCAGTTTCTTCCTGAAAACGATTGCAAACACAAATTCTTTGGTATTATTATCTTCATTTAATTTGTCTTAAATGAAAAAACACAAAAAGATTTGTCCTAAAGCCAAATTGGATATAATTCCACACCAAACATAACAAAGAGGGTGGACAAAAGTATTGGCACTGTTCGAAAAATCATGTGATGCTTCTCTAATTTGTGTAATTAGCAGCACCTATAGCTTACCTGTGGCACCTAACAGGTGTTGGCAATAACTAAATCACACTTGCAGCCAGTTGACATGGATTAAAGTTGACTCAACCTCTGTCCTGTGTCCTTGTGTGTACCACATTGAGCATGGAGAGAAGAAAGAAGACCAAAGAACTGTCTGAGGACTTGAGAAACCAAATTGTGAGGAAGCATGAGCAATCTCAAGGCTACAAGTCCATCTCCAAAGACCTGAATGTTCCTGTGTCTACCGTGCGCAGTGTCATCAAGAAGTTTAAAGCCCATGGCACTGTGGCTAACCTCTCTAGATGTGGCCGGAAAAGAAAAATTGACAAGAGATTTCAATGCAAGATTGTGCGAATGTTGGATAAAGAACCTCCACTGACATCCAAACAAGTTCAAGCTGCCCTGCAGTCCGAGGGTACAACGGTGTCAACCCGTACTATCCGTCGGCATCTGAATGAAAAGGGACTGTATGGTAGGAGACCCAGGAAGACTCCACTTCTTACCCCGAGACATAAAAAAGCCAGGCTGGAGTTTGCCAAAACTTACCTGAAAAAGCCTAAAACATTTTGGAAGAATGTTCTCTGGTCAGATGAGACAAAAGTAGAGCTTTTAGGGCAAAAGCATCAACATAGAGTTTACAGGAGAAAAAAGAGGCATTCAAAGAAAAGTACACGGTCCCTACAGTCAAACATGGCGGAGGTTCCCTGATGTTTTGGGGTTGCTTTGCTGCCTCTGGCACTGGACTGCTTGACCGTGTTCTTGGCATTATGAAGTCAGAAGACTACCAACAAATTTTGCAGCATAATATAGGGCCCAGTGTGAGAAAGCTGGGTCTACCTCAGAGGTCATGGGTCTTCCAGCAGGACAATTACCCAAAACACACTTCAAAAAGCACTAGAAAATGGTTTGAGAGAAAGCACTGGAGACTTCTAAGGTGGCCAGCAATGAGTCCAGACCTGAATCCCATAGAACACCTGTGGAGAGATCTGAAAATGGCAGTTTGGAGAAGGCACCCTTCAAATATCAGGGACCTGGAGCAGTTTGACAAAGAAGAATGGTCTAAAATTCCAGCAGAGCATTGTAAGAAACTCATTGATGGTTACCGGAAGCAGTTGGACCCAGTTATTTTGGCTAAAGGTTGTGCAACCAAGTATTAGGCTGAGGGTGCCAATACTTTTGTCTGGTCCATTTTTGGAGTTTTGTGTGAAATGATCAATGTTTTGCTTTTTGCTTCATTCTCTTTTGTGTTTTTTCATTTAAGACAAATTAAATGAAGCTAATAATACCAAAGAATTTGTGTTTGCAATCATTTTCAGGAAGAAACTGAATATTATCTGACAGAATTGCAGGGGTGTCAATACTTTTGGCCATGACTGTAGGTACATAGCCATCTATACACCCTTTCACTGGAGGAGACACATTTGCAGTGTACGAGTAGCTGCCGCCAGTGTTTGGCACTGTGCGGTCATACAGGTGTTTAGAACACCAATACGGCTCCTATGTTTAAAAAAGAAAAGTATATTGCATAGAATTCATTTTTTACTTGATGTGTATTATAGCAGGATTGCTAACATTATTGTACATAGTAGAAAAAAAAGGTGTGTGAATGGGGGACGAAGAAACACCTGTTTGGTCTCCATCTGGTGAATATGCCTACAGCTAACCAAGGCCAAACACCAAGGTTGGAATTTCTCACCCATCTATGGAGTTTTCTGGAGTGAAAGAGCTACAAAACTTGTCACAACTGATGTTTGAAAAATAAATACTTTTCCCTTCTGGTGTGCAATGTGGCTGAAATCTGAATCGGCCATTTTTATTTATAGGCAAGTGGACAGCCCAAAAGATGAGTCGGTCCTTAAAATATATTTGCCGCCTCTTAATCTAAGAGTTAACGACTGGCTTATGAAATGCCATTCTTGAGAAATGAGTGTGCTATTAGGGCACAATCGTTGTTAGAGTTGCCACCTCCTAGGGAGTCAGATGCTGGATGCCTGAAGTCTACATATGGTTGGTGTAGTGCTGTCAAGATTCCTAAGGTTCATTGTGACTATCTATTATCTGATGTGAGCAGAGCCCCTATAGTTAGAAAGCCCCCCATACTAGACCTTCTGTCCTCGGTATTACTGTGCCATTTAGCGCCTATGTCATGGGTGTCAAAGACCGCAAAGCCTGCCACACAAATCTCCACAGATCCATTTGGGCTGAAATGGAGTCTGGCAGCATCACTGGTGTTCAATAGATCTGTCTTCTGTTGTGCATGGAGACTATGATGCCAATGTGAATAGAGCCTAAGAATGACTAAATGTAAAATAACATCATTTTTGTGGTAATAAATGATGGACTACATCCGGTATCCCAGTAAGCAGCAATGTTTCCTTTCATTATCTGCTGTGCTGTACCATTGAGTAGTGCAGGCTTGATGTTGGTTTTACGCTCTCTTCTCCTCACATTGACTCTCTACACAATATGGTTATACAATATTGCCGTCCAAAATCCTGAGGCACAACAGGTTATTTTCTCTGATAAATTACAGACACATGAAATGGAGTCCTCTATATGGTTTCAGGGCTCCAGCTTTAATCAAACTATCACTCACTTTCATCATGTAGGTGGCCAAGGCACGGGCCTGTGACAATAACTAGTAACATTACAACCTCTGGAGATGCTCTCCCTATTTTCCCTTCTCTTGTTTCCATTTTTCTACATATGTTTCCTATGAGCATTTGACCTCCGTTTTCATGTGGATATTTGTTTAGAGGGTCGGTTCAGTTGCGACAGAGGTAAATAGCACATAATGTAAGATAACATATGCAACAATTGTGTAGGCCCAAATGGAGCAAAATAACATTAGCTTGGATTGGATTAAGCGAAGGAAACATGAGTTATATTTATAACTATATAACTAACATTATAATATAGTTATGGCCGAAAGCGGCATCCTCGAATTTATTCCAGATAATGAAGTGTTTCTCCCAGAAAATTATTGCAACTGCACATATTTTGTTATACACGTTCATATCCTTAGTGTGTATTGGAACAACATAAAAAAGCATAGAAAAATAGGCAAATTGGACATAATTTAACACAAAACCCCCAAAATGGGACTGACAAATTTGTTGGCTCCTTTTCAAAATTGTGGGTAAACAACTTTGTTTCAAGTATGTGATTCTCATCCAAACTCACCTGTAGCAAGTAATAGGTGTGGGCATAATCAAGAAGTTTACAACCCATGTCACTATAGCTAATCTCCCTGGACGTGGAGGACAGAGAATAATTGATAAAAGGTTGCAACTCAGGATAGTCCAGATGTGGTATAAGGAGCCCCAATCAAGCACCAAACATTCAAGCTGTCTTGCATGCTCAGGGAGCATCATAGTCAGTGTGAACTGTCCATCGACCTTTGAATGAAATGACATACTATGGCATGAGACCCAGGAGGACCCCACAGGTGACACAAGAGACATAAACAAGTTTGTGAAAAGGTATGGGAATAAGCCAAAATCCTTCTGCAAAAGCGTCTTGTGGACATATAAGACCAAGATAGAGCTTTTTTGTAAACTTCATTGTTCTACGGTTTACCGAAAATGGAATGAGGCCCACAAAGAAAAGAAGTCAGTACCTACAGTGAAATATGGTGGAGGTTCAAAGTTTTTTTGAGGTTGCTTTGCTGCCTCTGGCATGGCATCATGAAATCTGAACATTACCAAAGGATTTTGGGTTGCATTGTAGTGCCCAGTGTCAGAAAGCTGAGTTTGTTTCCTAAAGTCATGGGTCTTCCAGCAGAACAATGACCCAAAACATACTTTAATTCAAGAAGCTCCCAGAAATGGATGAAACTAAAGAGCTGGAGAGTTTTGAAGTTGCCAGGCAGGAATGAGCCCGGATTTGAATCCCAATGAATACTTGTGGAGAGATCTTAAAATTGATGTTGGGAGAAGGGACCTTTCAAATATGAGAGACCTGGAGAAGTTTGCAAAAGATTTGTCCAAAGTTACAGTTGAGAGGTGTAAGAAGCTTGTTAATGGGTATAGGAAGCAATTGATTGCAGTTATTTATTCCAAAGTGTGTGCAAATATTAATTTGAGCGTGCCAACAATTCTTTCCGGCCTATTTTTGGAGATTTGTGTGAAATCATGTCCAATTTGCCCTTTTTTCCTCTATTTTTTTGTGTTGGACCAGTACACACAAAGGAAATAAACATGTATAACAAAACATGTGTAATTGCAACAATCTGCAGGGAGAAATACTACTTTATTTCCGGGAACAATTTCATGGGTGCCAACACTTTTGTCAAAGACTTATATATATATATATATATATATATATATATATATATATATATATATATATATATATATACACTGTCCTACAAAAAAACTTGGGAAACTATTCAAAAATAAACAATTCTCTATTTAATGACATATAAATCAAACTTCTTTGAAATCAAACTGTCCACTTAGGAAACAACACTGATTGACAATTAATTTCACATGCTGTTGTGCAAATGGAAGACAAAAGATGGAAATTATTGGCAATTATCAAGACACCCTCAATAAAGGAGTGGTTCTGCAGGTGGGGACCACAGACCCCATCCCCCAGTACCAATGCTTTCTGGCTGATGTTTTGGTCACTTTGGAATGTTGGTTGTGCTTTCACACTCGTGGTAGCATGAGACGGACTCTACAACCCACACAAGTGGCTCAGGAAGTGCAGGATGGCACATCAATGTGAGCTGTGGCAAGGTTTGTTGTGTCAATCAGCGTAGTGTCCAGAGGCTGGAGGCGCTACCAGGAGGCAGGCCAGTACACCAGGAGATGTGGAGGGGGCTGTAGGAGGGCAACAACCCAGCAGCAGGATGGCTACCTCCGCCTTTGTGGAAGGAGGAATAGGAGGAGCACTGCCAGAGCCCTGCAAAATGACCTCCAGCAGGCCACATTATATATAATTCCATGTTTTCTCTGCCCAATCCTACAGCGACTACAGTGCAGTGCCACAGGTCTAAAGGATTGGTACCAGTGCATTAAGAGAAATCACTGAAAAGTCAGATTAGTGCAACGTAACTTTGAGTAATGAGGGAAATGTTTCAGTACTCAGTCTGACAATGCAGAAAGTGAGGCTGATGTATTTGTCGGCAGCGCACAATATCAAGGACATGCTCTGCGTATATTGCATTTCAGTGGAGTCAGCAGCAGTTTGCTAGAAACTATGGCAAAGAGAGGCATACTACTAGACACATTCTCATATTTGTGATTTACCCTTTCAGTTATTGCTTCACATTAATTCTGCATTAGTTTCATGTTTGCGACTATTAAATGTGGCAGTTAAATACTTAATGTAAAATGTATTAGCGGTTTGCAACATTGTGAACACAGCAAATGAATGAGAGTAAAGCAGTCATATGTCATGCTGTAATCTGTTTTAGAGGAATTCATAGGCATGGGAGGAATAAACAAGGCAAATAAACACTTCACGTGCGGTATAACTCTGGTAAATTGCTAGTAATATAAAACCATACACACAGAATGAGATAGTGGAGGTACGGTAGCAAACTTTAAATAAATGTGGGACAAGTTCGTCTTTCATTTTCCTTGTGTGTAACACACTTCATTTTATTACTGAGCAAACAACTGTAATAAAGCCGCAGCAGGTGATTATATTATTCTATTCCTTCTATTGTCAACTGTGCAAAACTATTGTTATCATATATTGCTCACAGGATAACATGTTTTTTTTTTTACCTTTTGGTCTGTTTTTTCTATAATTAAACAAGTAGCAGAGGAGTTTGTCATTTGGTAGAGACTCCATAATATTGCAGTAAAATAAATCTATTTAGCAATCTGTTATATTATTTCTCTATCCGAGCACATATGCAGTAATGGCCAAAAGTGTTGGCACCCTTGAAATTGTTCCAGAAAATGAGGTATATGAAAATCACACCTGAAACCAGGTAAAAAGTGACGTTTACTCAGTTTTTCCATTGTGTGTCTGTGTGCCATGCTAAGCATGGAGAGCAGGAAATGAAAAAAAAACTGAGGTCCTGAGAACCAAAATTATTAACAAATATAAAAAATGTCAAGATTACAAGTCCATCTCTGGAGATTTTGATGTTCCTTTGTCCATGGTGCGCAACATAATCAAAAAGTTTACAAGCCATGGCACTGTAGCTAATCTCCCTGAATGTGGATGACAGAGCAAAAATGATGAAAGGTTGCAATGCAGGATAGTGCGGATGATGGATAAGCAACCCTAATCAAGGTCCAAAGAAATTCAAGCTGTCATACAGGCTCAGGGTGCATCAATGTCAGCGCAAACTGTCCGTTCACATTTGAATGAAATGAAGCGTTATGGCAGGGGAGACCCAGCAGGACCCCACAGTTGACACACAGACATAAAAAGCTAGACTGCAGTTTGCCAAAATGTATGTGGGTAATCCAAAATCCTTCTGAGAAAGCGTCTTGTAGACAGATGAGACCAAGATAGAGCTTTTTGGCAAAACACATCATTCTACTGTTTAATGAAAATAGAATGAGGCCTACAAAGAAAAGAACACAGTACCTACAGTCAAATAAGGAGGAGGTGCTAAGTTGTTTTGAGGTTGTTTTGCCGCCTGTGACTGGCACTTGGTGCCTTGACTGTGTTTAAAACATCATGAAATCTAAAGATTACAAAAGGATTTTGGGTTGCAATGTAGTGCCCAGTTTCAGAAAGCAATGTTCCCATTGACAACCTGCGGAGGGATCTTAAAATTGCTGTTGGGAGAAGGCGCCTTCAAATATGAGTGATCTGGAAGAGTTTGAAAAAGAGGAGTGGTCCAAAATCCCAGTTGAGAGATGTAAGAAGCTTGTTGATGGTTATAGGAAGCGATTACAGTTTTGTATTCCAAGGGGGTGCCAACAATTTTGTCCTGATCATTTTTGGAGTTTTGTTTTAAATTCTATCCAATTTGCCTTTATTTCTCTGTTTTTGTGTTGTTCCAATACACACAAAGGAAATATGTGTATCACAAAACGTGTAATTGCAATCATTTTATAAGTGAAACTCTTCATTTTCTGGAACAGTTTTAAGGGTGCCAACACTTTTGCCCACGATTGTACATGTATAGAACTTTTTATGTATGATGTCGATGCATTATGATTTTCTGTTACCCCCATGCACTTTAGATAGCCGTCAGCTGGTGCTTTACTGAAATGTCAAAAATTGAATAGAGTTCCTGCTGCTGATGGCTATTTGCTCTACCCCTACCTTTTATTAGTGCAAGGGCAGATGCAGTAAGCCCGATAAAATATCAGATCGCACCCAGACCAAACCAATGTTAATTTATGGGGCCGTACATATGTCCATTTTTTTCCTCAGACAGGGAATGTTCTAGGAAAAGATCGCTGCATGTTTGAGTTTGATTCATTATTCAAACTCCATTCGGTCATGCAAGTCAATGATTGAATGGAAATCATCGGAGTGCACTCACATGCCATCTGAGTGCAGTGCAGTTTCCGACACTGACACAATGGAGGAGATGGAGAAATGTTGTTCTCCATCTTCTCCTCACACTGACACTGATCAAACTCCGTGTCATTAGCATAATTGGCCCTATTCTCTCAGAAGAAAGACTTTGTGACCTTCTGTTTGAGCCCTTACAGATAGCAAGAGAGGGTTGTTCAGAGATTAACAGTGGAGAGGGGAATGTATCTCCAGAATCCAGAAGACAGGTTATTAGCAGAAGGGAAAATAAAGTGTTGGAGCTGCAATTATACATGAGCTAATGTAGTTGCCTGGACACACATAGACTTCATATCCTATATTACTGGGGGAGAATCTGAAACTAGGATCAGGCTGCAAACTCTATCTCTGGGGGGATGGAAATGAATGAAGGAATGAAGACTGCAGACTGAAACTGTTTCTTATTAAAACAATTCAGATTTAAACAACAATTTTCCCAACTAAAAGTAACTGCTAGCATATTTAAAATAAAAAAAATTCCATATTAAAGATGTCCATAGCTATTAAACAGACATTAAAGTAGAACTTTCTGTGAACATCCCCATACCCAAAAGACCGCTGCTCCCAGTCGGGAAATAAGTTGATTTTTAGCGGTAGCCTGGCTTTCAGAAGACAGCTAGGCACCATTGGAGCATAGTAGCCATATGTCACCAGGATAATAGTGTTTTCCAAGCTGACCAGTTTGGTTGATTTTTTTAAACCAATAAGATATTTACTTATATATTCTTACTTGTGTCAATCACATTAATACTGGATTCTGTCGATTTGGTATAAGTAGCTGAGTAAATGTAGTTTGATCCATAATTTAAATTGAATTGATAGAATTGGAAGTAGGAATTGTCTCTTTTGGGATTATTAAGCATCTCCTCTGACAGGTGCGTTTGTCATAGCTTGCCCTTCTATTTTCCCAGGATGTTGGCCTCACATACATCTTCAGATCAGACATTACTACATCCTCTCCTGGGAAATAGCTGATTTGAAATATGTCTCTACTGGGGAATGGTGTATGAGATTACGGTTAAGTAACGGCAAGGGCCGACACCGTAGTACATGACTGCTTAGCAAGATCTATGACTGGTTATTTTATCGACTAGTGCCTCGTAGACATTCTGGAACTGCTAGTTTTGTCATTAGACTTTAAGTGTTTCCTGATTTTGTAGCTACTGTAGTGCAGGGGTAGCACCCTGTGCAGTGATGAGGCAGTGACCCAGCAAAGTTCAAAGCAAAACGGCTCTTTAATGTTCAACTCACAAAACACAGCACACGATATCCTCCAGATCGCAGCCAGGAACCATATCCTCTGGATTACAGCCAATAAGCACACCAGTCCATCTCCTGAGACCTCTTGCCTTGGGCGACTGCATCGCTGTGTACACTGTGGGTGCTAGGCCTTCTAGCTGCCTTGCCTGTGTTGCCTCACACAGGTGGAGCTATGCAGAGCCGACTGCTCTTCCCTCTAGTAAACACCAGACTGACATTGACCCTGACACACCCAGACCCTCTACTGCAGGGTTTTTATCTAGCAACCAGTGGCCTTCAGCCATATGGAAAACCTGGCTCGGAATGAAATGATCTGCAATACTACCATCTGTAGTCTGTTTCAATTACAAAAGTCCAGAGTGGGTTTACCCTAAATCTGCCTTGGACAACCAGCATGTCATAGACCTATACTCACTTGGTCTGCATTGCAACCACAGCTATGCCTGCACTCTCATGGCCTCAATACGCCTCTGTGCGCATCCTGCGGGGACACACAGCGACCCCTACATGTGACACCAGTCACTGCCTCAATTTGTGAAGGTTTAATACAAGAACACTCACTTTTTACCACAAGTAATGGGTCTGCAGGAGTAGACGTTTCTACATTCCCGCGTCACACTGTGATCCGGTGCCTCATTTCTCCACGTGCCTCCTGCGGTTACACACCCTGATAAGATAGAGCAGGGTATACTGGAGTAGATGGGAATGGTGGGAAAGGAGAAGACTTTCCATCCTCTAACTACGTAAGCGTTTCCCAGTGCATGTTTGAGGAATCAAGATCTGTGAATGTTTCTCATCAGTTTTCTAAGTTCCATTATAAAGTTGGCAGCAAGTGTGTGTTCACATATTCTCGCCTGGAACACATTCAAAAATGGAATTAGTGCGCTTGAAATCCTCTACAACTTCCTATTTTACTTTTACTTCTTTGGTTTTCACATTCGCGTAATTGGCATTAGCTAATAAGGGAGTATGTACGCTATGGTTGGAGTATCGTAGCCAATGTGTGTCACCTTTTAGCTTGTAATCTAATGATGTCTAAGGACCCACATACACTTGTTACATTAAAGTGAACCCTGCCAGCAAAAAATGGCTTTTCATCTGCAGGTAAATAGCAGTTGGCAGCGATGTGGCTTTCTAACTGCAGGGAGAAAATGAAGTATTATCCTCCCTGCAGGGGACTTCCAGTCGTCGGAGCAGCGTTGGGACTCTGAACAGTCAGCACTCACTACACAGTGAGAGCGCTGTACACTCTTCCCTGCCCAGTCACTGACAGCCTACTCTGCTGCCTATGTCACGGACCTACTCATCTATATGAGGGTCTCTAATCCTGACATGATGTTGGGGAAGATGAGCACTTTGAATTCAGTCACCCTTTGTTTTGTACTTCAGGCAGATAAGTCACTAGTAGATGAGTCTGGTAGCGGTTTACTCCACTCTCCCTATAGAGATCTCATGAGCCGCCAACAATAAAACAGTTTTCCAGAAAACTTTTCCCTCCCCATTAGCATCCACTAAGTTAAAATAATAATCCCAGATGTTAGACTTCCTTCCCAGATCTAGGACAATAGTTTCTGCCACTGGACCGATCTTTGTTGGAAGAATGCAGTGGTGACATCACAACTACAGCACACGTGACCGCTGCAGCCCATCACTGAGCTTGACAGCTCTGCTTACGTAGGTAGCACAAGCCTCTGAGCTCAGCACTCACAGGTCACAACATCACCACTGCAGCTTGTTAACAAGGGCCAGGGCAGCAGCAGAGAAGTAATGCTGGACCTGGGGAGGGCTTAAACCCCTTTATTGTCTATAGGGAAGTTGTGAGTTTGTCCAACTGTTATTGTAGTTGCAGGGAAATCAAATTGGCTCCTGTAGTGCACATAATGGTTCAGAAAGTCTACAGTAATTTGTCTACTAATCCATACTTCTGAGAACATAAAGTCAGAGCGGAAGCATACCGTAACTGTTGATGTGGACCTTCACAAATTCAGTTTTAGCAAAAGTTACTAGCTTACACGAAAAAGTGATCATTGATTGCTCAGTGACCCTGTTGATCGCCCCCTAGGCTCTACATATCCTTCATGCAGAACAGCGCAGAACTTTTAGCAGTGGCTATGCTTGGTATTGCAGCTTAGTCCTGCTGACTTGCATGAGACAAAAACGTTATAGCAGGTAGGGATACTACCTGGTAAATAGTTAAGGGGACATGGTGCTCAGATGAGGATCGTACTTACTTGAATCGCTGGAAGGTGGGGGTGCTAAGACACAAATTGCCACCAATTTAATTTTGGAAATTTATTTTACGAATAGGGCATTGATTCTAAAAAAAAACAAGAAGAAAATCCCTTATACATTTACGGTATAGAGATCAAAAGAGCTTGAGGATGTACAGTTACTCTGGGCTTGTGTAATAATGATTGTGTGAACAAGCCCCAAGAAAAGGCTGCAGTGAAATCTTACACTTCCCTTTTAAACTGCTTAAACTCCAATTTTCCCATCTCTGTGATCGCAACATTCAACGACAGAACCGTCTTTTCCTGAGGTTTGCAAATCTGTCTCCTTTACCTTCCTGTTTTACGACAGCGTATGGAAGCACCTGTCAGAAAAAGCGAATATTTGACACATGTTTTTAATTTGGCTTTATATTCCCCTTGTCTTTGCATTTTCTGCAAGGTCTTCAAAGCAAGGCAGATTCCCAAAATGTACTTGAGAAACCCACGAGACAATCAATGCAAATGTTTCCAAAAGGCGCGATGAAGGAATGGTTGTTCTCACGTTCGGTCTCTTTTCTTTCCCAGCATATGGCATCGTGGAAATCAAAAAGCTCTCTGTAATTACAATCTATAAAATGATTTTATTATTATTTTTGTGGTTGTGGCTAAATGAAATTGACAATCTGTTTTCCTAAATGAAAGTGTAAGCTGCTAGTAATTGAGGCTTTCTGGAATGTGTATTATCTCTTCGACTACTTACAAAAATAAGTGCACCCCTATCGGAGTGCTGCGCCATTAACAGCTGACCCCCTCTCTGCAGAGGAGATCTGAAGCCGAATTTGCTGATATTAAAAGGGGGGTAACATGGATTAAAAGAAATGGGATTTAAGTACAGCACAACCGGCGTGCATCTGTTCGGTGTCTGTGAACTCATTTTCCAAATGGAAAAAATGCATTTGATCCGTATAGACGAAAGACTTCTAGTAGAAGTAATTTGAAGTCGCCCCGGGAGTAAATGAAAAGAGATTTGTTTAAATTTAGGTAATCTAAAAGTGTATCTGCAATATTCTGGTGTCGGAATCGGGACCAGCACTTCTTAAAGAGAGTTTATTAAAAGGCTAGGTTTACTAGAACTGTATTTCGCAGGCTAAAAAAAAAGAACATACCTGATTTTCCAGCTATAAATTGATTATTTCTTTTTTCTAAATACTCTTTTATGTTTCGGTGTAGACGTTAGCGGGTATCACGCACAACACTTTCTGGCTTACAACTCCGAGAGCTCGTCTGTTGTCCTCCAGCACCTCTAACCTTTGTGTTATAGCCAATGGCCGCAAGTTTTTCTACCTAATAAATCTAAAACATTTCTTGTTTTATTATGTATTTTTTTGAATATAGCTTTATAAAGGTCAGGAGCTCCATTTTTGTGATATATAGCTCCATATGATCGAACATCCTCATTAATCCCTTCATAACCTTGTGATTTTCCGTTTTTGCGCTTTCTTTTCTTTTTCTTCCCTTCTTCCCAGAGCTGTAACTTTTTTACTTTGCCATCAATGTGGCCGTATGGGGCTTATTGTTTGTGGAGCGAGTTGTGTTTTTGAATGGCACCATTGATTTTACCATAATATGTTCTGGAAAACTGGAACAAAATTCCAAGTGCGGTGAAAATAGCAAAGGAAAAAAAAAAAAAAAGGTAAATTCCACAATTGTTTTTTTTTTTTAATTGCTATGTTCACTATATGCTAAAACTTACCTGGCAATATGATTCCCCAAACTCAGTATGAGTGCACAGGTACCAAATGTGTATAGGGTTTTTTTTACGTGGTGAAAAAATTTCGCAATTTTCTGAGCACCATAACATTTTCATTTTTCGGGATCTGGGGCTTCCCCGTTTTACATAGTCAGGTCAGGGAGTTGATTTGAGCACCACTGACCCCGAAGGGGAGGCAGCCCCACACCACCTTTCTCAGCAAAGACTCCGGTTTTCTTTTCGAGTCTGGGGGAGGGAAGAATTGGAAACAAAATCCCCCCTAGTCAAGCCCAGTGATAAATGCAGGCTTGAGAAGTGGAAAGTTGAAGGAATTGTCCTACTAAGGCCGGGATCACACATGCAAGAAACACGGCCAAGTCTCGCATATTAATACCCGGCACTGCCGCCGGCACTCGGATCGGAGCGTGAGGCTGCATAGCAATACACATGCAGCCGTACACTCCTCTCCCGAGTGCCGGCAGCAGTGCTGGATATTAACATGCGCGACTCGGCCGTGTTTCTTGCATGTGTGATCCCGGCCTAAAACAAGTTATCTCTATCCATGGGATATGTGATAACTTTCTGATCAGTGAGGGTTCAACAGATGGGACCTGCTCAAGTCGGCATAACTGGGAACTTTGATCCCTGTTAGAAAAGCGCAACAGTGCGCTTGGGTCAACCTGTACTTCATTCATTTCCTTTGGAGATACCAATTTTTATGACAGCCCCATGGAGAATGAATGGGTGTCCGACTTGCCATGCCATTTTGTAGCGGTATTAAAAGTTCACTGTTGGGTATACAAGTTCTTTGTCCTGACAATTTGTGCAGGATACAGGGGTGGGTCAACTTATTACTTCACACATAGATAAGTGACAACAAGCTCATAGCATAGATTTTAGGCCTCCTTCACACGTCATGGTGATTGTGGTACTGGAAAAATCAGTACTGGTGAGATCCCTGTCCCTTTGCCATATGTTTGTGACATCTGTATGGTATCCGTGTGTCCTTAGAAATAGATATAAATATGTCGGTGTGCTATATAATCAGTGCTTTGTGTGGTTTTTTTTCTGTTCTTGTTTTTTTTATTTTTTAATAAATAAATCAATGAATACAAAAATAGCGTAGGCTCCCGCGTAATTTTCACAACCAGCAGAGGGAAAGCTGTCTGATATCAATAGTCTGGGAAGGGGCCAGGTACATTGACCACCCTCCCAGGCTAAGAACACTAGCCCTCAGCTGCTCCAGAAATGGCATAGCAATAACATGCACCAAGTCTGGTGCTTATCCTTACTCTTCCCACTTGCCCTGGTGCGGTTAACATCAGCCCCAGCCCCTCTGCTAGTTATGAAAATTACACTGGAGCCCACAACATTTAAATTATTTTTATCCACGATGTAGACAGTGGTTGCTGAATACAACTCCCATCATTGTCGCCTGGTCGTGCTGATCTCAGGGAGAAAAGGCAACAATAATAAGAGCTCCCAGCGACTAGAAACAGTGTCCGTATTTGCGGTCCTTAAAAACGGACCACATGTAGCAGAGCTCAAAAAGCTATCCCTGCCCACCCCACAGCTTTTAGGTACATTGTTAATTTACAGAAAGCTGCTAATCAGTGCTGGGGTTCTGGTCAGACTAGGTCTCACGTGTGCTTTAGTCCAGGCAGTAAAAATCTCCTGCTGATAAAACATTCATTCTATTGAAACAACAGCACACAGCCTAATAAGTGACATATTGCTGAAATCAGTGTCTCAGACCCTACCTCATGCTGCCCTCAGATTACATAGCTAAAACTTGCTGACAGATTCCCTTTAATCCTTGCACCGTATGAACTGAGCTCTGCGCAGAAGCATAACTTGAAAGCCCAATGTAAATTTGAAAGCGGTTCTAATAGCAGTGCCAGGACCAGGTGTGCACCCCCTACAGCTGTCCCCCCTGGCTGTCTGTCTGCATAATATGTAGTAAACGCGACATGACTTGGAGTTACTACGCCCTGACTAGTGACAGTATGACGATATTCTTAAGTAATCTACTGCAGCATTACAGGCAAATGAATCCATATGTTTTGCAGCATGGTGCAGATGACAGAATGTGCGCCCATCTTTCCCTGATCGCGTCTTTTGAAGCCGCAATAATATGAAGGATTGAAAGAAACTCGACTCTGTGTCAACAATCATCGTTCAATGTGCTGATACGTCATGGACCACGGTCCCCGGAGTCCATCCATTTTATTGATACACTTGCCTTTTCGTACACTTGATCTCGGCTGATGCCGGCAGACAAGACGATGTGGTGTTTAGACACCGAGGAAGGAAACAAAAAGCTTTGCAGAGATTTTCATTCTAGTTTACCTAAAATGCAGATTTTACCTGATGAGCCAAGTGTAACATCAGTTGAATTGCTCGTTACCCTTAAAGTAAAAAAAGTGGTCCGGAATGAATTCTAAATGAAGAAACCGGATCGTTCATCGGAGGGATCTTCTGAGAAACCCGGAGCGATCTAAACGTGCCGAAGGAAGAAGGTGAAGGAGCTGACTGCATCGCTCCATTCTTCTGGGTTTCTCCACTTATCTCCATCAGCCTTCTCACATCTCTCATTTCCATAGACACTCAGTGGCCGGATTGTCTTGTTATGGATGCCCCAAGACCAGGAAACCAAAATAATTTATGAGCCTATCAAATAGAAGAGAAAGGATTCTGGTGACGGGAACAATGAGGCTTTGAAATTGTCATAAGATCTTTCATTTTAATCACAGTTGCCTCACAATGGTCTGCGAATTGCGATCTGGGGAGATGTCTGAAGGCAAGATGCATTATTCAGACTACAATGGTGGCCAAACCTGTTGGCCCAAGTAAGAATCGAGTGAAGGCTAGTGTTGGGGTGTAGTAACTAATGAGACGGCATTTACTGTGTGCCGGAATGAAATATCTTATAGAACCCCCCCAAGTCTGCGCTTATTGTCTAGTGGTCAGATTTACATGCACGTTACATCCCTTGGTTACAAGCCATGAGGTCACTGACCGATTGGGTCACGTAGAGTGGTTCTGGGTGCGGGAAGTCATCCGCCAAGGTCGCAGCTTATTAACTAAGGAGGGATGAATACTTTAGGAATTCTGCACTTTGATTTCAAAGGGTTATCCACTTTCCAACACCTTTATTTCACTTCATATTAGTGTATTTTGATCTAATAGAGATGAAGAATCACATCCAGGTTTATTTTTGCTTCTGAAGAACCTCAAAGAATGGATTTTTTTGTGTTTTTTTTTTTCTTTATCCACACAGTGTTTCTTGCTCGTACCTACGCTGTGTCTCTCCCTCACAGTTGATTATTGTTAGGACAATAGGATGTTTCATGAAAAGCTTCACTCAAGAAACTGCATTGTGAACTTGAATGCCAACTATCACAGTGTTCAAAAGAAAATCCGTGTTACCATCCACACTGTGCAGAGACGTGCCTCCTCCCCCAAACCTTCACGACTTGGGTTCAGCAATTTACTGAGGCTAGCAAAGGGAACTTGTCAACAGGTGTTTGCTTTGTAGTCTGACAGCACCATGAGGTAGGGACAGAGACACTGATTCCAGCAATGCATCTCTCAGTTTTCTGGGTGCAGCAGTTATGATAGGATCACAGTTTTCTCTGTTGCAGATTTAGCAGAGCTGTGTATAACCCTGCCAACACCACAGCTTTCTGTGTACATTGTATAGTGTGAGCGAGCTGGTAATCTGTACTTGGAGCCTGGTTGGACTCAAGGCACCAGGCCAATTGTCCTGTGGTGATAATCTCCCGCTGATAAAACACTGATTGTATGAATACAGCAAAACTAGCAAGTGACACATCCCTGTAACAAGGGACTCTGCTCCTACATTATGCTGCTCTCGGATTACATAGTAAAAAGCCGGTGACAGATTCCCTTTAATAAGCAAATTGTCACCCTCCAGAAGAAACAATATCTCTCTATTATCCCCATATTTTGCCTATAGTGCATTGCCAATAGGGCTCCATATGTAGCTGCTCTTCTTAAAGGTGTATTTCCATCTTCATAACCATAAAGACTTTATGATTGCTCTATTGAACTCTTTTGAGCGCCACCTATGTAGAGAAATCACTTGTATCCCCATGAAGTCATCCAGTTTATGTAGTAGTGCCAACAGTATGTTCTCTTGCATTTTTGCACTGTAATGTTAGTTACAATTTGTAGCCATTCTTGGGATATTTTTACTTTTCTCTTGTTTATAGGTCGTTGCCTGGGAGACCGACCACCTTGGCTGTTTAGCCTGTAAGCACTGCACTGAAGCTAGCTGGAATTCGGAGCTAACAGGGCTTTCCAATGATTCTGGCCATCTTTAGACCTGTGCTTACAAGCTCCATCGAAACTGCTTGTGAACACTGCAAGTTTGCCCACAGTTGCTAGTGGTGGTCGGTCAACAATAGTCAACGAGCCGCCGTAACAAAAGTAATGTGTTTATATCTCATGAATGGCTACAAATTTTAATGCATAGTAAATTGCAAAATCTGTTTTTTTTTTTTTTTTTTTCAAGCACTATCCAGTAATATCTATGACGATGTGAACAACCCTTTAATGAGAACCAGTAATTTCCCAAAACATATCTATTGATCAATCAGGTAGCATTACTCAGTGGGGTTTTTAGCCAGAATTCATCACCACTCCATTGCTGTCTTCTTCCTAATCCCCGGCAGGGAGGCCATGTCTCTACCTTCCTTATCTGACAGTCTTATTCTTGCCTAGTATCCGTGAATGCTGTGCCCCATGACAGCACTTTGTACACTTCGTGTGCTGTATACAAGGTTTGAATGCAGAATAGTTCAGAGTAAATTAGGTGGGGATCTGTTTTGTTGAACCTTAATTTTTGCCAAAAAATGGGTCTTTAGCTCTCTTTCTTGCCTTGAGCCTATGATGTACATGCACAGTTTCTTTCCTTAAGACTTGTGTCAGAAACACAACCAATGTAATCCAAGACGCTGTAGGCAAATATACCCCGATCCTTGGGTGCTCACCCAGAAATAAGACAGCACTGTAAGTTCATGGAAAGAGGAAGAAGGGTGGCATTTGCCGATCTAAAATCCAATGTTTAGTGAGAACTTTAAAACATCTTCAGCAGGACAGCGGCGTGTGGAGTGTGAGGACGACGGCCGTTTCATGCAATTGCGCTTCTACGGGTCATCAACTCGTAGAAGCGCAATTGTGTGAAACGGCCGTCGTCCTCACACTCCTCTGTCCCGCTGAAGATTTTTTAAAGTACCCAAAAAATGCATAAAAGAGAATGCAAGCATTATCGTCACATCAGTTATTGATTTATGTGAGTTTGCCCTTATTTTACACCTGTTTATTACTATTATATTTATTATTGATACTGACCATTTCCCATATGAATTAGGCAGCTAGATGTGCCTTCATCAGCTTGCGTTCGTTAATTACTGTATGTACATTACAACTTGTATGGAAAATGTCATTTTGTGCCAACTGCATATGACCAAGAAATTATTTCAGATATTCATTTTTTATACCATTTTGTCCTATTTTAACAAGGCGTCCAGAGCCAAGTATTCACTGGCAATCACATAATCTATGTGCCATACAAGAGTCTTTTTTACTCATCCTATAATTGACGTGAGCGAGCTTCCCATAATTAACATGTTTTTCTATTAACAGAAGTGGTAGAAGTCTGCCAATGGAAATGTTCATAGTTACATGGATTAGACAACCTCGTGTCATGTTAGAGGGCATACTGGTGTCATGGAGAAAGGTCTTTGCTTGAAGCTCCCTTTATAACCTAGTGTCCATAACCATTTTTTTTCCCATAGAACTCATTTTGTAGATCCCCTTTAGGGCACCACGAGGGGCTTCTGCTTGGATCTTGCCCTATTAGCCAGATTAGAGAGAAGCGGCTCTTGCTTTTGGACAAGCCCTTTGCGACAATCAAGGTTATCAAGGTGTTGATGTCACAAAGGGGAATCCGTGCTTGGATCCTCCCTATCAGCTAAATCGGTGAGAAAAGCAAAGTGTCACTCATGTCTTGGACAACTACTGTAGAATGAGTGCCATATATTCCTGTATTTTGTTGGGACTGTCAGCGCGCAACTGATGACCAATTGGTCCAGCACGGACTGGCTGGCAGCTCTACCCACTCGCACGAGGTAGCTTCATGTACCTCTATGCAGCTGTCACACTTGGGTCTGGAGAGCCGCCGGCCAGTCCGATCTCAGTCCAATTTATTCAGCTGTCTAACTGCACCCTAATTGAAAACCATTGCATTTTTAATACCTGAAAGCATAATTATTGTGTTCAGATACTACCTTAGAGGAATAAACTGCCATCATCGGCCCAGTGGATACAGTAATGCTGACTTTAGCATTAAGGACACAACCACAAGCAGTTTCCTCGCGTTTCGCTGCCTGTCATCACCATGTTAAGTGACAAACATGGAATCTGCAGTTTGAAAGCGACTTACCTGGCAATGCTATTAAATTAGGAGCGAAGCAGCTGTTACTATGCAAATGGAAGACATGCAAAAGGCATGGAGAATATGTGAATATTAAATGAGGAAAGTTTAAATATTAGCCTGCCTGAAATCTTTCCCGAGGCATCTGCGGCATTCTGAATCAAAGCTCACATCCGCTAGTGGTGGTAAGGCCGTGTTTAAGAGAGATGTCCTGGAAAATCAAGGTGCAAATTAATCACACGACATTAATCATTTTGTTCTCTGATTTGTCCCACAGCAGTTTTTTCCTCCCGTGCTGGAGTACGCTTTTAAGCATAATCTTAGTAATAATGAATATTTGCGAATGCAATTTTGTCAGATGAAGTAGTGCGGAGTTCATGTCATTAGCATAATGGTTTATGCAGTAAAAAACATTATATAACTTGCGGTTGTTGATTATTGTTGGCACTTGATAAATAGTCGTTACCTTCTTCTGTAAGCGGCTGGTTTACTTTCAGTTGGTTTCCTTCTCTGGTAGGTTTTATAGAATTACTATATTATTGCCCCTGTGGTTTCAGATAACTTTACAGGATAGGCTGTCATGTCTGTGCACATGAGGAGTAACACCTCTTTTTGGCCTGCATATTTCACCAGTTTTCTTTTTGGGAGCTCTCGGCTAGCGGATGTAGACTGGCTTCTATAAGATCTCCCATACACAGCACACACAGAGATGAGCTTATGTTCTGCTTTCATGCAGCAGCAGTATCAAACATATTATCTAGCAGAACTGAGCTGTGTAGCTGCGAATCCAGCACTTGAGTGAAGTAAAATGGTTGCTTGTAGCTGCATCTTTCTCTGCCTGCATCTGCTTTATCTATCACTCTTCTAAATGCTCCTCACTCTTGCCTCTATATCGATTTTAACCCCTTAACGACGGGGCCCATTTTCATGTTTTCATTTCCATGTTTTCATTTCCATGTTTTCCTCCCCTTCTACCCAGAGCCATAACGCTTTTATTTTTCTGGCCACATAGACATCTGAGGTCTTGTTTTCTTTTAGGGATGAATTGTACTTTTGAATGACATCATTCATTTTACCCACATAGTGTACTCAGAAAACGGGAAAAAAATTCCAAGTGCGGTGAAATTTAAAAAAAAAAACATAATTCTGATATTGTTTTTTGGGAACTGTTTTTACAGTATGCATTTTGTGGTAAAAATGACCATGCAATATGATTCTCCTCATCAATATGATTACAGCGATGCCAAACATGTCCATTTTTTTAAATTATTTTATTGGTAAAAAAAAATCTGAAGATTGCAAGAAAAATTTTTTTGGAGTTGCCCCCATAATCCGAGACCCGTAAGATTTTTATTTTTTGTCTGATGGAGTAGTATGATAGCTTATTTTTTGCGGGGTGAGGCATCGTTTTTATTACTACCATTTTGGAATAGATGTGACTTTTTGATCGCTTGTTACAGCATTTTTTTGGAATTGTGGCTACCAAAAAAATGTAATTTTGGCGTTGTTTACTGATCTGGTTGATAAGACTTTTCTGAAACATATATACATCTTTAATTTCAATGGGGAGAAAGGGGATGATTTGAACTTTAGTTTTTTTTTTTTTTTTTTCATATTTTTTAAAACTTTTTTTTTTTTTACTTTTTACTGTTCTTGTTAGCCCCCTTAGGGTCTTGAAGATCCGATCATCCGGTCACTTGTGCTATATGCAGCGATGCCTCAGCACCGCTGCATATAGCAGAAATCACAGTCTACTTTGACGCTAGGCCACATGTAGTGTTTCAAAGGATTTCTGTAATGACAAGCATGGGGGTCATCAGCTGACCCACGGCTGTCCTGACAACCCATCGACGATCACGTGTGAAATGGCGCTGTCGGAGGCATTTTACAGGTTAACAATTGTGGGCGGAGTTCCGCTCCACCCACAATTGTTAGTGGCAGGTTCTGGCTCTAATTAATATACAGCCATCACCTGCCTGGTACGGGGTGGGCTTGCTGCGTTATCCCGCTCCATACAGCCGCTTCTGACTTGCGCCATATACATACCGCGTGTGTTGTGAAGGGGTTAATTGGCACTGTAATCTGATATATCAGTGAACCGGTAATCCGTCTTGCTTTGAACAAGTCAGATTTGGACTGCTTTGTTTATCAGAGAGGATGATTAGTCGAGTGTAAGCTGAAAAGTGGCTCATAAGTGGAGAAAGAAACATATTTTTTTTCTGAGTTTATTATATTCACCTGCACTGTTGCGTTATGTAAAGTTTTTTGGAAGTACAGTGACTTCTTAAGTTTACAGCTATAGAATGTACTACAATGTACAGAGCGGTAACTGCTACACACATGGGGTAAGCCATGAGCTTGTGTGAGGCTGCAATTACCCTCAAATCCAGATACACCTAGAAGAAGGAGCTGGCATAGAAAGCAGACTGCCTGTGCATGCACTGTGTGTGGGAGGAAAGCGATATTGTCCTGGTGGTAGAATTCTGGATCACTTGTGTATTTCCACAATTCTTGTTAGTAAAAGCGACAGATGCTGCAGCAATCTTTAATAGCCTGTCTGCTGACGTGGAATGCATTATGCTGAGACAAACCTTTCTAACACATACCGTTTTGGAGAGTAGATTGGCCAACGTACTCATTTACCTTCCCATGTGTAGGTTTGTTCGTGTTTCAGCTTTTTATTGGGGTATTACCCTAATTTTTGTAATTTTTGAAAAACTGCTGAAAAAGTGGCTTTGTGAAAAATGTGATTTAAGCTAATTTTGTGGCTAAAAAGCTGCAGTCTGATGTTAGCCGTCATTTTATAGTCAAATATGAAATGCGATGCAAAGTGTTTTTTTTTTTTTATTTTTGGTTTATTTTTTGGTTATACTGCATGTTTTAGGTTTGGTTATTAATATAACTGAGGCATGGCTCCTGCTAGTCAGGATATATCGTCTGATGTGTGAACGGGAACTTATCAAGGACAAAAGGCAGCAGCTTTAGTAATGACGAGGCGCGCACACAAGCGCCTGCAGGGGATGGCATTGTAAGCCGCAGATCCCTCTTTGCCTGGCGTGACATGTGGATAGGGCCGTGAATCTTTTCATTCTTGCCCAGATGTTTGAGAGTGACAAAGTCGTTATCTGCAGTTACAATGTTTCCTATTCTCAATGGTTATGAGAGACATAAAATGATATTGCCGCAGGAATCATTTAGTAAGTTCCTCCATCTATTCTATTATTTCTAAACAGTGTTTTTCGGTGATTACTTTGCATCTCTGTTCATACTGCACCCACACACACAAATGATACACCATTTGAAAGGTAAACTTGCCCTTTTCAGCAAGAAAATAGCCAAACAAACCACAAATCCACAATTTGATCACAAAATACAGTTTAAACATTAATTTTCACAAACTTGCAGTAAGGAAAAACGACCTGCAGGTGGCACCACAGTACCCCAAAGCACACTACCACAAAGCTGCTTACAGACATGACAAACAAATCCAAACATTTGCCTTGGGGGCTTTCCAGCTTGCCAAACTGCTTGCCCAGCCTATTTTAGCCACATTGGAGGATTGCACACTTCACTGCAGGTGAGGCACATATGCAAACACATTTGTAAACATGCTGTGCCTATTGAATTGCACACTTGCTCCGTTCATACTCCACCCACACAAACAAATGATACACCATTTGAAAGTTCAAATTACCTGCAGGTGGCAGCACACTACCACAAAGCTGCTTTCAGACATGACAAACAAATCCAAACATTTGCCTTGGGGGTCTTTCCAGCTTGCTCAAAGTGCTTGCCCAGCCTATTTCAGGCACATTGGAGGATTGCACACTTTAACTTGGAATGAACTCCACCCATGGCTGGAGAAAAGAACTAATTGCATCAGACTAATGAGCTCACTGAAGAGAAACAGGAAAATTGGCTGGAGAGACACAAGTGTGAGCAGAACTAGGATCTAACAGAAACACACCTGAGCTGCTGTGATGCCAGTGCCGTGATGCTCAGCGACAGGAGATGGCGGGAGCGTGTTCAGGCACATTTGATGTTTACGTGAAGTTTACATTTTTGTCAATATAATATAAATCACCAAAACAGTAAAAAAAAAAAAACAGTAATAATAGTGCCAACATGTTCCTCCGTTCATTTCCATAGTAGGTAAAATATCTATAACCCCCACACATTCCATATACTGTATGTAGCATTAAGAACTTGAGAAATGGCCGTTCCAGTCCTGTGTTACAGAAGATCACTATATAGTTTTCTTTTCTTGGCGTGTTCAATTTTAGGTCCCATTAGTGGATCCCTTGACAGATTTAGTGGCCACATTGAGCCTGAAGATAATGAATTTAATCAAGACTGCGTACAAGGATTTCGGAGAGTGTAGCCAAAGCTAGCTAGCCCCTCGCTCCTCAAAAATCCAAATCATTCCATATTAATTCAGGCTTTAATTTAATTCCAGTTTAATGCGCGGCAGTCTCAGTACACAAAAGAGCTTTGTTTCCTCTTGTTTTGTAATAGACTCTAAAGAGAGGGAAATGTTCTTTAAATGATGGTATTTTATAATTTCACTCTTTCATTGTATCAGTATTTTGAAATATATAACACACTTAGAGATTATTTAAGAAAGGGAAAAAAAGGCCTAATGCTCTAATAAAAAGAGCTTATCTCAGCTGTAAGCTCCATTTCAGCATGAAATGATGCCCAGCATGGGAAATAACCATGTTAAAACCTGCTCAGCAACAAACAAAACCTTTGGGACTCTGGCTTTAACAAAAACCTGCATATATGTTTTACAAGATCTTGGCTTCAGCGTGTAAGTGGAAACTATGGTGAATGTATCATAACGATACAGCATTAAATAGGCTACGGAAGGAGGAATACCTCCATTATTTCCAGCTTTCACATGAGCGACCGACTGCTAAATTATAGGCGATGGCAATAATAAGGACCATGAATGGACTTGATTTATTGTTACGTTCATGGTTGCTCAGAATGTTACAGGCTGTCCCCAGCGTGTCTACAGCTTGAAGTGACTGAACTATGACCTTCTAATGACACTCAAAGCTCCCAAGATTTCTATTTTTGCATTTGCGATTAACCGTCAATATCCTGCTGATCCTGGGGATGTGGGATTATCAGGAATTCTGGAACATCAGTTTCCAGGTTAATAGAATTTTATTGTGTTCAGGGTTACAGTTGAGGTTCATGTATTAGTGCAGCAAAATTGTTTGCTCTTGCTCCTCAAGGACAGTGACGGCCCTAGACTTTCTCAAGTTTATTATTTCACTGTACAACATGTCTTGAAAATAGAGCATTAAATGTCAAGATTCAGCCCCCACATAGCCTAGGGTAGAAACTTTTTTTGTAAGACAAGCTTAAAGGGATTGTGACTAGAGATGAGCGAATAAATTCTAGTGGAATTGAATTGTTCTTGAATTTCATAAATATCTGCATTCGCCAAAATGCAGATTTTTTTTTTTGTACTGGCCGCCATTTTTCTGAACTGTAAAAAAGCCATGAAAAATGTTTTAAAAAAACTCCCAAATGTATACTCGGCTCACTGGCCCCTGCATTCCTCACTGCCTCTATTCTAATTCAGTTTTTCCTGATGCGCTCATCTCTAGTTGATACACCTTCTACCTTCAAAACTCTCCTTTTCCCAGTTGCCTGCTTGTCATAGGAATGGCGCATCCATAATGATAGTCATAGCAAGCCAGCAGCACCGATGGCCAGAACTGCACTCACCCCGATGCTGAAGGCAGAGTGACCTGGCCAGCTTCAGAGCTCTATACCAGAGATGGCAAGCACTGTACTCCTTGACTAAGACATCACTGATAGACTTCAAAGATGGCCGACAACTTAGGCAACGAGCACTAAACTATAGAACTTCCTGGTGAAGTCCATGTTCGGTGTCCATGCCCGAACAGTCGGTGTTAGGTACGGACGCCGATCTTTACTGTTCGGGTTCGCCCATCTCTAGTATTTACCAAACTAGTCATGAAGTGCTAGTCAGGAGAGAGGACAGCTACTCTTTAGTAGCCCCTGATTTGAGACATCTAGACTTTGGCCCCGATTCATCAAGAACGGTGTTGTTCACGCTGGTCTTGAGGGGGCGTGCTGGAGTCAGACGCTCCTGATTCATGAAGAGAGGCATGCCTCATAAAGGGATTGTCCACTTTTAGGACTATCTCTTCTCATTCCTCATGTTGGCCCTTTTAAAATAACCAGTGGTGGTGACATTCACGTTCACGGGGCTTACATAAGGTTGTTACATCATGCAATCCCTATGCCCAATCAGCGCTGGCATTACTGTGCCCACCTTTCGAACATATTGAACAGCAACAGGAAGTCAGGTCTGCGGCTGCTCTCTGACTTTCTCTTGATGTTCGATTTGTTCGAAGGTGGGGACAGTGACGACAGTTCTAATTGTGCATAGGGATTGCATGATGTAACAACCTCACGTGAGCCCCGAGAGCGCAAGTGCCGACACCGCTGGTAAGACACAGAGTATAGTTGTGTTTTTATTTTAACTGGGCCAAACATAAGGAATGAATTGGGAGCGTCTAACAAGTGGTCACTAATCTTGTTCCAGTCAGGGACTGGAGTAAAATGTCTGGCATAAAGAACACAACAGTTCATCATGAATTATATGAGTTGTTCTGTCACACCCTCTTTTTCAAAGAGCTTTTTTGCCAGATTTTTTGGCATAATAGCTTTGATGGATCAGGGCCTTGATGTTTTACATGAATTACTAGCATTTAGCCTATCTGATTCCCAGTTATTGTGGGTGTGGGTGGATTTAATGTTATATATTACATATATTATTTCAAAAGTCTAGGTGAAATTTACATGATACCTGGCGAAAACACTTTGATGAATTGGGGCCTTTATGCACTTCGGTAAGCTGGAGATTATTATGATGAAGTAGCAGTCAGGGATTTCTTCTGCGCACATACTGGAAAGCTGCGTGTTGTATTCAAAGCATGCTACATAGTCGCTACTGACTATTTTCTAGAGCTCTAGGGTGTAAGTAACATGCTCTTAGTCACTTTGGCCAATATCATGGAATCAGCTTGCACGCTTGGTGCACAGAAGCTATACTTCCATTATTATCCCATCACCCATTTTTAATGCACAGACACCCGTATTGACCTTGTGCCAGCTTTACAGAGTAGGACGACAGCTACAACTTATATCCTTCCCTGTGGATGGTATCCTACATGTTTTACTAGTCCGTATATGCAAAGCAAAAGAATGGCAAAATAATAGTCCAAGCAGCCGTAGTCACTTACATTGTCTTTTCCTAATATCGGTATAGAATTTGACATAAACCTGCTCTGTTTGCCTGCTTAAAGTGTATTCTGCCTACAATATTGATCTTAGCTAATGCAATTAGAATTGGCAATTAAATAAGTAATACCAAAGTTGGCTGTCAGGCGGTACTTAACACTATGAAATATTCGCAGTGGATAGAACATAGTATTATGGAGGAAAAGTCTCAGTAATTTCATGCCAGTCAAGACTGCTTTCTAAATGCATGATGAATACAGCTTTTGTCAGCCTCATCATGCATAAGACCAAGCTTACTTATTGAAGAGCAGCCTTAAAATAAAATTCTTGGAAACATTGTATGATTTGTCTGGTTGCCCTCATTGTACTATGGCCATTATGCTGGCGAAGTGTCAATATGGCATTTTATTTGTCAGTAAGCACTGTGGCTGACTATCCTGGCAGTGGTGGGAACTTTAATTAAAGGGGTTGTCCACTCTGTAATATGTACATTGAAGTAGTTGTTCACTACTCCGACAACCCCGTTGTTAAATACTACTTTCACTAGTGTAGAAGAGCAATACCAGATACAATATAGATAAAATGTTGTGCCACATGAGCACTGCAGCCAGTCAGAGGTGACTAATGGGCTGATATGTTCAAGTTGCGATTGGGCAAACATCGAACGTCTGAAAAAGGTGTGAGACCTGGACCTGCAGTCCGATAGCAGTCGCTGATTGGCTGCAGTATAGTATTTAAGTAGAGGTTGTCCGAGTTCTGGACCAACCTTTATTGTATATGGTATAGAGTCCTTCGTTTTTGGCAAACCTGTAGTGGCCTCCCAATAATGGCCAACAGCATGATCGTAACCATATATGACAAGTCTCTTAACAATGTATCAACTGTCAAAGGAACTTAATAACTATGGAGCTTAATACCAGTCACTCATTAATATAATAAAATAAAAGTCTACTAAAGACACAGAATAAGAAAACATGTACATCTCCTTTCCATCGATTGCACATGCCTTCATCTTCTGTAGGCAACATACTGATCTAAATTGGAGACAATTGGCTCTCTACTGCCACTTTTTGGTAGTGTGACTTTAGAGAGACCATTTTCTATTGATAAACCAAACCAAAAAATGTGGCGATACCAATCTAACAGCTTATATGTTGGCCGGTTTGGAGTTCCGATGAAATTGTCTTGTACACATAAGCTTCTAGACCAAGGAGCAATGGTTGTAAATTGAAGTGCTGTAAAAATGTCAATCCTTTATTCAGTCATGATTAAAAACACGTATAGCCATGTCCTGCAGTCATATTGCCATGTGCTGATAGTTTCTACATTATGGAGTAGAGCTACTTTAATTCTTTTCCCAAAGAGCCCCTTGAGGATGGTTCTCTGCAAACAGCACCAGTCGCCACTGAGAGGTGGCACATCAAGTGCTGACCATGTTATTTGGGAATGACGAAGATGGGCCTAGGTTCAGATTGCGTAGCTGTGCAGGAAACAGACCCTGCAGTGTACAGGGTACATGACATTTATTTCCAATTCTTTGAGAAGGTTTCCCATACAGAAGATCGCAATCCTGTAATATTTGTATATTGATTAAAATATGAGCAGAATCCATCCTTTGAGCAGCTCGTATCGCTGTGTAGTTTATATAGCCAGACTACCTTCATCAGCAATTGACATGTGTTGCCATTTCACAATTAAGTCACTTCAGTGCTTAAGGGATATGCAATGTATTCTACTGAAGTCAAGTGCAAAAAGAGCTAATCACTACAAGTTAGTTTTATGAAAGAACCTGCCTTGTAACTTAAAACTGGATATTCTGCTGAATTAATCCACTACACAGGATCGTAAGATTATTTTAAGTGTGCATATAGCATTTCAATATATTATATGTATCTGGCAAAGAGTTATTTCTAGGATTAAAGGTTACTTTTTGCCAGAGGGTTTGAGTGCTGGTACCCTCTGCAATCTCAAAAATGGAGCACTGGCTGTCGGAAGTTTGGCTCTCCAGGTATACCCATGCTCGTCCTCTATTCAACGCCTATGGGACTGTTCGAGAAAGCCAAATCCAGCATTTGGCTATTACTGACGGTCCTGTAGACAATGAATGGAGACCAGGTCAAGCATGCGCACATCTACACTATTCAAGGCTGGCTCCTTCAGAGCCTGATTCTTGGTAACCAGAGCCCCGTTCTTGGGATCACTGGGGTCCCAGCAATCGCACCTTCAACAATTTGTGAATTATCCCCTATCCAAGTATATTCTGTTAATAATCCCTTCATTTCCATTTTTACAAGCATTACCTGATTATAAAGTAATGTTTTCCAGAGTACTGGTTGGCAAATCTGGCTAGTTGTGCAGTGATATGTGAACCAGAAGTTACTATTATATAAAGCATAAAGAGAACATGACCTCAGGATTTTATACTCGAAACTAATGACATGTATGTAAAAGTCTTTAATGCTGAGTAAATCTTTACTTTTCTTCTAAAAATCTGTTTTGCTGTTTTAGAGAAATCAATAGTAGAAAGAGTTACTAATGAGCTAGAAGTGCAGTTTTGGCCATGCACTTACAACTCTGCTTTCTGGGTGGGTGGGTTGGCCCTGTACTTGCAGCTCTGCTTTCTGGGTGGGTGGGTTGGCCCTGTACTTACAGCTCTGCTTTCTGGGTGGGTGGGTTGACCCTGTACTTACAGCTCTGCCTTCTGGGTGGGTGGGTTGACACTGTACTTACAGCTCTGCCTTCTGGGTGGGTGGGTTGACACTGTACTTACAGCTCTGCTTTCTGGGTGGGTGGGTTGGCCCTGTACTTACAGCTCTGCTTTCTGAGTGGGTGGGTTGGCCCTGTACTTACAGCTCTGCCTTCTGGGTGGGTGGGTTGACACTGTACTTACAGCTCTGCTTTCAGGATGGATGAGTTGGCCCTGTACTTACAACTCTGCTTTCTGGGTGGGTGGGTTGGCACTGTACTTGCAACGCTACTTTCTGGGTGGGTGTGTTGGCCCTGTACTTACAGCTTTGCTTTCTGGGTGGGTTGGCCCTGTACTTACAGCTTTGCTTTCTGGGTGGATTGGTTGTCCCTGTACTTACAGCTCTGCTTTCTGGGTGAGTGGGTTGGCCCTGTACTTACAGCTTTGCTTTCTGGGTGGATTGGTTGTCCCTGTACTTACAGCTCTGCTTTCTGGGTGAGTGGGTTGGCCCTGTACTTACAGCTCTGCTTTCTGGGTGGGTGGGTTGGCCCTGTACTTGCAGCTCTGCTTTCTGGGTGGATGAGTTGGCCCTGTACTTACAACTCTGCTTTCTGGGTGGGTGGGTTGGCCCTGTACTTACAGCTCTGCTTTCTGGGTGGGTTGGACCTGTACTTACAGCTAGCTCTGCTTTCTGGGTGGGTTGGCCCTGTACTTACAGCTTTGCTTTCTGGGTGGATGGGTTGTCCCTGTACTTACAGCTCTGCTTTCTGGGTGGTTGGGTTGGCCCTGTACTTACAGCTCTACGTTCTGGGTGGGTGGGTTGGCCCTGTACTTACAGCTCTACTTTCTGGGTGGGTTGGCCCTGTACTTACAGCTCTGCTTTCTGGGTGGGTTGGCCCTGTACTTACAGCTCTGCTTTCTGGGTGGGTGGGTTGGTCCTGTACTTACAGCTCTGCTTTCTGGGTGGGTTGTCCCTGTACTTACAGCTCTGCTTTCTGGGTGGGTGGGTTGTCCCTGTACTTACAGCTCTGCTTTCTGGGTGGGTGGGTTGGCCTTGTACTTACAGCTCTCCTTTCTGGGTGGGTGGGTGGGTTGACCCTGTACTTATAGCTCTGCTTTCTGGGTGGGTTGTCCCTGTACTTACAGCTCTGCTTTCTAGGTGGGTGTGTTGGCCCTGTACCTACAGCTCTGCTTTCTGGGTGGGTGGGTTGTCCTTGTACTTACAGCTCTGCTTTCTGGGTGGGTGGGTTGGCCCTGTACTTACAGCTCTGCTTTCTCGCTCCCTATTCCCACCCTTTGCCTGCCTCCTGTGTCTATATCACTCATGTTTCAGGGACCTATCAGTCATAGACAGGAAGCTGTCAATGGATGATAGGTAGAGCACCAGTAGAGCTGTAAGTGCAGGGACCACCCACTGCACTTGCATCTCATTAGCACACAATTTCTACTACGGATTTCTCTAAAACAACAAAATAGATTTCTACAAGAAAAGTTTAATTTGCATTAAAGCCTTTTACATACATTCCATTAGTGTGGGGTATAAAATCCTGAAGACATGTTCTCTTTAAATATAATTGACAGTGGATAGTTTCGCGAACTTACTAAGTCAAAGTATGATACAGTATTTGTAGTTGTTTTTCCTACATTAAAAATTACAACTTGCAGATCACTGTCAATGTTCCATTCTGATGGGGCATTTTAGAGCTTGTTGGGGATCCCAGCTTCAGAACCCCCACTAAGTGGAAAATTACTACCAATGCTGATGCATGATAACTTTTAATAACGGGACTAACACCTGGGTATTCCATTTGTTCAACATGAATGCAAATACTTGGCCGCTTTCACATGGCAAGATTTTGGTCAGTATCAATGATCCTGATGGTAGTTGTAGTGATCTTTTTAGAGAGAACTCATCTTCTTTAAAGGGAATCTGTCACCTCTTTTTCTAGGTAACCTGAGGGCAGCATGGTGTAGTGACAGATACTCTGATTCCAGCAATGCATAACATCCTGAGCTTCTTGGCATAGTTTTGATAAAATCACTGTTTTCTATGCTGCAGATATGCCAGTTCTTTGCGTGCTGAGCTCTGAATAACCCCGCCCACACCACTGATTGACAGCCTTCTGTGTACACTGTGCATAGGCAGAAAACTGCTAATGAGTCATGTAGGTGGGGTTACATAGAGCAGAAGGACTATATGGCACAAGACAACTGGTTGTCTAGTTATAATCTCCTGATAAACGACTGAGTTTATTGAAACTACTACACACAGCCAAGTAAGTGACACATCATTTCACTGAAATCAGGCTCTCTACCTCTACATCATGCTGTTCTCAGATCACATAGCAAAACCTGCTGACAAATTCTGTTTAACAGCTGGAGTAGTGTCTATGATCTAACTATATAACTGTATAAAGAATATGCTGTGCCAGGAAGGGATAGCAGTATTCACTGAGGTTACATTGAAAACTTTGAGCCCCCTACTCACCATGTCACTTTCATTTCCGAAAAATATTGAAACATCTGTGTGATTATTCGGTTTACGGGCGGCTATTATTGCGGGCAATTAATGGTGTTATAGTTTTTAATTAGTCCTAAAAATGTATACTTATTGAACAAGCTGGAAATTCTCAGATAAACTTGATTACCCTTGTGGATAAGACTTCTTTTTTTGGATATCCAATCCAAGTTAAACATTTTCTTTTGCAGAAGTAAGGACCATAAAAGGAGAATCACTGCTAAATATGAAATATTTAGGTTTGTCTGGCTTAATCTTATTCATGGATCTCTAGAAAGCTGAGGAGTTGGTGGGGTTATCACCGTGAAGGCTGCTTTAACATGCCTTCAGCTCATCTCTAACACTTAGGGTTCGTGGAGGTGACTAAAATATATGCGAGCTAACAAAAATCACATTGTACTCATTATTTTGTTTTCATCAGTTGTCACTTCCATGATATTTCATCTTCGTGGACATCTAACTAGTGTAGGGTATCTCCAAAATTTCTTACCTTGAGAGGCATTTTCAGCTCTGAGAACTAGTTATGAGCTTCATTCTATGCAGCTAGAACTTAGAAGCCACCCTATGTGCTGCCTTGTAAGGGGGCACTTGGGAAATTATAACCTTCTAAGTAAAAATGCCACTAGTGCCCTCTTATAATCTAATAATACCGTGAGTTATAAAGTAAGACTACTCCAAATTTCACTATGGTTATGGATTAAGTATCTCTTGTTAAGTAATAGTTCCCCTGCAGTTCCCCTTAATAATAATGTCTCTAAAGTGACCCTTTAACAAGTAGTATTGTCCTGAGTTCCCCTTATAAAGTGTCAATGCCCCCCGAGTCTCTCCATAAAAAATAATGATGCCTCTTTACAATTTAATAATGCTTGAATGCCCCTCTAAAAATAATAATGCTCATTGAGTGCCCCACTAGCAATTGTAATGCCCAGGGTAACCATTTACAATACATTTCCAAATACAGTTCAGAGTGGGGCAGTTGGAGCAGACATCAGAGCCACATATCAGAGGTCTACTTGCCACTTGTGGCTCACGAACCATGGTTTGGGGTTTTCTTCTCCAGTCTGAGGAACCATTAACCAGCACCATAAATTATAGTTGTCTGGTACTGTTGTACATGAAGGAGAATAAGCCCAACATTATGGCTCTTGCTTTGCTACGTAGAACAGAATGCCCTTTGTGTTTTTCCCCATCGCTCTCTTTCTACGAAAAGGGCTGTTAGGCGTCGGGTTCCTGCATCTGCATAGGAGGGAACTCGAGCCTTGCCTTCTGCGGTCTCCAATTGCTCTCCAGCTGGAGAGGAGACTGCTCAGCAGAGACATTGGTCCCAGCGCCTTGCCCAGGCTAATGCTAGGTGTCTGGTTGCTCCTTCTGGCTCTACTATTGTATCATGCGTGAGTCAGCAGCAAGCAGACGCTCCTGGGACTAAGTCCTGCTTTTCCCCTACTGAGCATGCCCGTGGGACGTCCTGTTGCTGCTCCGATTGAACCACCAGGAAGGTCCCGGATGGCTGCAGCTATAAAAGGTTCGCATGGCCGCCCTCGGCCGTGCGCTAATATAGAGATTTGTTTCTTTGTGGTGTTTTTGATGATGGATGTCTGAGACTGGTGAATGACTTATTATATTTCCCCTTCCTTTGATAAGCATGTTTGTAGGTCTTAGGGTTCTGAGTCAGCACAGAGTACTGGCACAGCCTAGCGCCGCAGTGCTCTCAGCTCCATTCACTTATTAGCTCCTGAGGGCGTCTTTCAACACACGGCACCTCGGTACCACATTTCCGCAGCGTCCGTCAGAGTGGCGCTGTGCTCATTTAGTGCGCTTTCCTGCTCGAAGCTGAGTCTGGTTAGTGGCGTCCGCCAATGCGGTGCTGTACACATACTGTGCGGTAAGCAACTGTCTTCTGCACCCTGTGACAGTTAAGAGGGCTCAGTGAACTTTAAGGGTATACCCCTGGCATTGCAGTAGCGGTTCCGTGTGCGAGTGGGTCTAGAGGGTCGCTAATCTCGTGTCTTGGGTCAGCGTTTTGTGACCGCACACTAGCGCTTTCCTCTCCATAGCCTGTGAGGTATAACAGGTTACGGCCTCTACGCCTGCAAGGGCGGATTCTGAGCAGTAACAGAGTTCGTTCCTGTTCACACCGGGTCAGTGGTTACCCGCTGGTGTTCGGCTATCCTCCATCATATCCCGTCCGTCATTGTCCAGCAGCAGTTAACATCTCTGCACGGTGGACCCCGGACTGCGAATGCTCCTAGCTGCTACATATATTTAGCTAAGTGCGTTCCGCCAGTCCGTAACAAGGGCAGTCCTCCACAAGTTGGTGAGGCTTTTTGGGAAACCAGAGCAGGAACCACAAGGATGTTATAACAGCTATGTGGGTTGTTGCTACGATCTGGATACTTTTGCTAGTGTTCTGTAATTTTGGCTAAAAAGCGAGAGTATAGTGTACACATTTTTGCAAATTGTTATAGCCATACAAAGTACAGTATATTTACACATTATTTATATTTCGCCACACCATGTTGAATACTCGGAATATCCAAGTGACATTGCCTGGCACCCTGTTTTGTCTGGCTCCTAGCAGTGCTGTGTGTAAAAAGCCAACCGTGCTTTGTAATTCTGCAGTTCCTAAATCATGCAGATGGCTTTCTGTTCTATCGTGCTGTGATATTATGCCCTTGACAATCCTCCAAATCCTGCGCATGGTGGATCCATCAATTGGATGCTGCTAATTTGAATTAGGCACATTATTTTTCTTAATGCCACTTATCTTCTCTGGCGTGGTAATGTGTTACATTAATCGCACTGCAGTTATCTGCAAAGCTTTACTATTTATCACAGCGATAAAAAGTTGAATTTATTTGTATCATTTTATGAAATATATTGCATTTTTTGTGCATTTTTCTTTTCACTGTAAATTAATTATGCATCGTAAATAAAAGAATCCCCAGATTGTGAATGGTTAGCATTTGGGTAAGTGAAATTATAAAGGTGCACAAACGGCTGGTGTGTTATTCACAGGCATATGGCAAAGAGATATATTACCACTACAAGGTAGCCTAAGAAAAACACTTGTGTTCATACTGTATATTGGGGAATTTCACATGCTCTTGTCAACTAGTCGCAGCTTTCAGAACAAGAGCTAACTGTCTAGTCCTTAAAAAGCCTTTACACTATATGTTAAGAGAGTGTATAATATATGTGATATGCTATTTTTCATTTTTTTCTTACTAGACTCTTCCTTTTAAAGGGAATCTGTCACCTCATTTTTGGCCTATGAGATGCGGCCACCGCCATCAGGGGCTTATCTACAGCATTCTGTAATGCTGTGAATAAGCCCCCTATGTAACTTGAAAGATAAGAAAACCGAGTTAGATTATACTCACCCAGGGGTCCGGTCCGATGGGTGTCGCGGTCCAGTCCAGCGCCTCCCATCTTCTAGCGATGACGTCGTCCTCCTTCTTACTTCTGCCACGGCTCCTGCACAGGCGTACTGCAGTGCGCAGGCGCCGGACCTCTGACCTTTCCCGGCGTCTGCGCACTGCAGTACTCTTCTCTGCCTTCGACAGGGTAGATATAATATGCCTGCGCCGGAGCCGCGGCAGAAGTAAGATGGAGGATGTCATCGCTAAAAGATGGGAGGCGCCGGATCGGACCGCGACACCCATCGGACCGAACCGGACCCCCTGGTAAGTATAATCTAACTCGTTTTTCTTATCTTTCAGGTTACATCGGGGGATTATCTACAGCATTACAGAATGCTGTAGATAAGCCCCTGATGGTGGTGGCCGCATCTCATAGGCCAAAAATGAGGTGACAGATTCCCTTTAAGGGGTTTCTACACAGAGTACATTTTAAACATTTGGCATAATAATAATTTCCACAAATGGATGTGTTTAAATAAAATGTTCCTGTGGTGAGATAATCTTATACATGTCCTCCTGCTGTATACTGTGTAAGGGCTGTGTCTGACCGTACAGGGACATGGTCTGATCATATTACATCTCCTGGGCAGGGGGAGGAAGCAAAAGAGAGTACATGACAGCATGGGATCACAACTGTTGCTTTCTATGAGTTAAAACATTACCCTGTCTGTTTTACCATGTGAGTAAAGGTACCGTTACACCTAGCGACTCACCAGCGATCCCGACCAGCGATATGATGCGGTCAGGATCTCTGGAGCATTGCTAGGTGGTCGCTAGTGAGCTGCCACACAGGCAGATCTCACCAGCGACATCGCAGGGGTCGGGGATCGCTACTTACCTGTCAGACGCGGCGATCCTGCGTCCTCCCGCCCGGCTCCACGCGTCGCTCATCGTCACAGCAGGAAGCGCCGCAGGAAGTGACCGACGAATGATCCAGGAGCTTCTCGCGCGATCAGCGATAACCAGCTGGGGAGCCGGTCGGAGGTAAGTATCACATGCAGCGATATCGCTAGCAATATCGCTCTAACGTCACAAAACCTGTGACTTTACAGCGATATTGCTAGCGATATCGCAGTGTGTAACGGGGGCTTTAGTGTTCCTGCCACATCTCTAATCTCCTAAGTCAGGAATGTCAAACTCAAATACACAGAGGGACAAAATTTAGAGCAGCATGTTGCATTTCGGCGCGCACGGCGCATCTTCAAAAGTGCGCAGCGCACGCCAAAATCTTACTATCGCACGGCCAGCGCACGATCTGCGCACCCTATGCTAAAGATAGGGTGCGCAGACCGCAAGCGTCTGTGTGCGATAGTAGGCGGTGATGACCGGATGGGGCGGGCAGGGAGCTGGAAGGGGGCGGGGCTTAACGGTGCCGTGCGCTGCGCCGAAAAAAACGCTTGTGTGAAACTAGCCTAAGCAGCAATCTCGCTAGTGATCTCGCTGTGTGTGACAGGGGCTTTATTCCAAGTTCCTTTGATTAAAATGTACTTTGGTCGTGGTACAACCCCTTAAAGGCATCAGATTTGAGTCAGTTGCAATCATTCGTTTAGAGTACTAGGTAAATGATTATCCCTGGTGACAGAATCCCTTTAAAACTGTTTATAAAAAACACAAGTAACACACATGAGAAAATATATTTGTGAACACCATAAAAATTAAAACAGTGAGGGTAATATCCTAAATAAATTTAGTAATTAATAAAATAATATAATAAAAAATAGATTAAAACAACCCCTCTGAGACAATGGATGGCAGACCATCCGGGAAAAACCACTGTACACACTGGATATGGTGGAAGAAAAAACCGGCAAGGTAACAAATAAATGTAATATATGCAGCAACACACAAGATAATTAAAATACCCTTTATTAAAATATTATTGGGTGTACACATTAAACAAATAGAAAAAAAGGCGTCCCAAATATATACATGGTATAGTAATTTAATACGCTTTAACATAGAACTTTATAAATTACCATGTAAGGCAGGCTCAATAATGAACAGGTAAATGGGTAATAATGGTTATATATTTATTAAGGCCCTCAAAAAAGTAATAAATATAATGATGTGCAACGTGAAGCGAAAAGAGAGGAATATTGGCAAAAGCCAAACGGAAGAGATAAAGTGCACAAATAATATAACAGTAAATGTCAGTGCGTGAACAAAAATAGAGTGCACAAATAATGTGGACAATAAATGCCAGTGCGTGACCAAAAAACCGCCACTCAATATACAAAAACCACAAAAAGTGGGGAGCCAAGAATAAAGCAATTACCTGGTGAGCCCTTAATTGGTGCCTATAACGCGCCCCGACGCGCGTTTCGGAGTAGGTCTCCTTCGTCAGGGGGTCATAAAGAAGATAAAGAAGATACCTTCCATTCTGCACGGAGTACTCGAGGTCAGCAATTTCCAGAGAAATGCAGTAGAGTAAAGATCAGGATCATTATCATATAATCCTTCACGTTAAGTAAAATCCAGATGATTGCAGTTTAACCATTTTCTGCTGTTTGGATAAAAGGCAAAATAGATGCTCAGTAATTAATGGGAAAATATTGTTAAGTATACTTTATCTGAACGCAAGTATTTGAATTATTTAACATCTCCTTACATTGATGTGACAGGGCCAACTGCAGTCTAGCTTATCAGATAATTAAGTTGTGCAAACATGGGAAGTTTCAGAGCCACAATGATACAATTAAAATAAACTATCAGAGCAGAGATCTGCAGACCTGAGCAAGCAGTGTGGATGAGGAAGTGAACCTCATTAAAAATAAAGATATTGTACTGAAACTATAGGTGCTTCGTTAACAAGCTCCCTCAAAACTGCTGGAGTTATTTAGGCAGGCAAGTGTAATGCATTATTGATTCAGCATTATCTGGCCGTTATGTTCTGAATATTTTATTCCAAGCTTTACTGAGCATAACCTACAACTTGTCTGAAGTTCACCCTTAGTTCTCTTAAACATTGTTATTGAAAATGTAGGTAAAATGACACCTCTCTAAAAAACCACCTCGTTGAGAAGTCCACCACCTTATTCACACAAGATTTTCAGTTCCACCATAAATTACACATACTGCTCTTATTTCAGCAGATCGGTCTACCAGAAAGCTGGTTTCCAATTAAATTTTGGAGTGGTTGTCTCGAAGAGTTTTCTCTATACAATGTGAGGTGCTTTTAAAAGGTTATTCCCAGAATCACATTATTTTTCGTAATGCCTAGTAAATGCATACTTTTTTTTATTACACAGACTAAGCCCACCATAAAGATTGTTTCTTTTTTTGTCTATATCTATTAGTGCATCCAACTTCACATAGCAGAATGGGTGGTCCTATTTTTATCTGCTAAAACTACATTTTACAGCAGCACTTGCTTCTCCTTAATGCTACACACCCCTCCCCCCTTTTCTCTTCTCCTGATTATAGCCCGCTTATCATCACACTAAACAAAGTGTAGAATTCTTATGCCTATATGTACTCTGCTCCTATACAGTACCCTGTAGTTTTTTTTCATTTTTCTGCACTCCACTACAAAGTAAATTGTAATTACCAGGCAGTGTAGAGTTGAGACACAGGCTGAAATATGTTTGTTGCCTGCGGATGACATACCAGTGATATGAAATTGCAAATGATACTCTGTTGATGCATATGGCAAAGGATTATTTTCTGTCATATGCATGAACAAAGCAACATTTAGAGAGCCTGTTCACCTGTGCGGCATAGAGCCTACATGACCTTACCCATGCAAGCATTTTGCATTAACAGGCTCTGTTAATTACAGGGTGTAATCATGGAAATATTTTCTATCTTAGAAGTATTAGAAAATGGGGCAGTTACATGGCCATGTACACAAGTCCTCAGTGTGGAGGCTGAAGCATTTATATCCCCTTTAAGATACAGGGAGCGATGTTACATTGACTGGTTGGTGATAGATTTCACTATTTCCCCCTTTATAAAATGAAAGAAAAGCGAGTCATAAAAAGAACTATGGCAAATTTATGTGAATTGTTTGCCAAGTTGAGTCATGGGAAGTTATGGTCCTGTTTAACTTAGCGGCACATCAGCGATCCCGGCAACGATACGACCTGGTAAGGATCGCTGGTGCGTCGCTAAATGGTCACTAGTAAGCTGCCAAACAGGCAGATCTCTTCAGCGGCGCAGCAATCATCCAGCGATCCTCGGCGGTTGCTGGCACCTTGTCACACAGCAGCTTTTCTGACGATTCCCGCAGCATGCATCCCTGAGTTCTGCGTCGCCAACGAGGTTGCACGTCGGGTCAAACACAGCGATGCGCGCTGGCCAGCGGGACACTGCCGATGAAAAAATGGCCCAGGACATTCGACCACAATCAGCGATATCCAGCGGGGGGGGCGGTCGCCGCTGCGTGTCACATGTGAGACGGGGGCTTTAGGGAGGCTTGATAACAGCCAGTAAGTAGAGTTTACAGCTAGTTTAGAGTTTAACCAGAGGTTCACATTGAGTTTTATCATGTGGATTTTTTTTTAAGTAGATCCGCTTCCAAATTCACGTAATAAACTTCTTAAAATACTCGTTGGATACTTTTTAATGTGTATAGTTATAGTGGATCCACTTCAACATCCATGTTAAAAAAAAACCTTTGTGTTAATCTACCCCAAAGAGGGAAAAGTCATTAGATGTTTAACCCATTGGAAAGTATTGTTGCACTTTTGTGTTTTTTGCCTCCACAGAACCCGTTAATATTGTAAATGATGTACTTTTATTTGTTTTAATTGATCAAATTCTGGTCTTCTGTAAGTGGTTAAAATGGCAAACTAATCCACATCTTGAGCACCAGGCCTTAGCGGAATATTGAACTGCGTAATGTTGGTACATGCAGAAAATACCGTCTATTGGTTCCCATGATGACAGTCTGTTTCTGGACCATGTAAATGTCATTAGACCTTTTTTTTTACTTTTCTCCAGTTTCTTCTTTGGTTTAGCATGTATTACTATTAGCTGCGCTACACAAGCCTCGTGATATGAAATGGATGCGCAAAGGTTTCAGTTAATGGACATGATCTTCCTTTCCCCCCCTTAGTTATTCCACATGAGATGGCTTGTCTGTTGATTTAAGGCCCTCTGCGCCTGCCATAAAGTTTGAGAATCAGCTTTACATGTGAAAATACCAAATAATTCATAGTCTTTCTGCAGTCATTAAACTTTGAGAAGGAGCAGTGAGGTGCTTTGATGCTGAATATCCTCTTGTGAGATGACTGGATATGACATGGTTAGGTAGTGTTCCACTGAGATGAAGCGGTGTGCATGTCACAAACCTTTTACATTCAAGAGGCTTTATGTTTTTCATTTGCTACTAGATGAAGGATTAGGACTGGATTATCCAGCAAGTCTCTATCTTCATTCAGGTAGATTTAGTCCATCTAGATTACAAACATGTGGAAATTGAAAAGCGTGAAATCATGGTCTCGAGCAGTCCTCATATTGTTTCAATACCTGACTGTGTTAATATGCTGTTCTTTTGGTATTTATTGGAAAGATGTGATCACAAATAGTGAAGCTTCCTATCATCATACTCCATCTTGTTTTGGTCCCTCACCCCAAAGGTACTGTCACACTAAGCGATATCGCTATAACTTGTGACGTTATAGCGATATTGCTAGCGATATCGCTATGTGTGATACTTACCTACGACCCGCTCCCCCGCTGGTTATTGCCGATCGCGCAAGAACGTCCTGGACTGTTTCTCGTCGTCAGCTTCCTGCGGCGAGACGAGCGTGGAGCCGGGCGGGAGGACGTCAGGATCGCCTAGTGTGACAGGTAAGTAGCGACCCCCGTCCCCAGAGATGTCGCTGGTGATATCTGCCTGTGTGGCAGCTCACTAGTGACCACTTAGCGATGTACCAGCGATCCTGACCTCGTCATATCGCTGGTACATCACTAAGTGTGACAGTACCTCAAGGGACTCGTGTTGTTATCACCAATTTTTTTACTTTATTTTATTCTTTCTTTTGTCTTTTATGAAATATAATTGTGAAAATATTCTGCATAAGTGCTGATAACATGTCACTTCGGTGTCATTGTTCATAATTTCTTTATTTTTATATAGCGCTAACATATTCGGCAGCGCTTTACAGTTTGCAGATGATATCATCACTGTCCACAATGGGGCTCACAATCTAATTTCCCTATCAGTATGTCTTTGTAATGTGGGAGGAAACCGGAGTACCCAGAGGAAACCCACGCAAACACGCGGAGAACATACAAACTCCTTGCAGATGTTGTCCTTGGTGGGATTCGAGCCCAGGACTCCAGCGCTGCAAGGCTGCAGTGCTAACCACTGAGCCACCGTGCTTGTTCAATGTAAACCACAGCAATGTTACCTGGTGGACAGCATATGTGATATATACGTGTATGTGTGTGTGTATATATATATATATACACACATACACAGTGGGGGAAAAAAGTATTTAGTCAGCCATCAATTGTGCAAGTTCTGCCGCTTAAAAAGATGAGAGAGACCTGTAATTGACATCATAGGTAGACCACAACTATGAGAGTCAAAGTGAGAAAACAAATCCATACAATCACCTTGTCTGATTTGGCAGGATTTATTTTGCAAATTATGGTGGAATCTAAATATTTGGTCACCTAAAAAATGCAAGATTTCTGGCTTTCACAGACCTGTAACAACTTCTTTAAGAGGCTCCTCTGTCTTCCACTCATTACCTGTAGTAATTTCACCTGTTTGAACTTGTTATTAGTATAAAAGACACCTGTCCACAACCTCAAACAGTCACACTGTAAGCTCCACTATGGTGAAGACCAAAGAGCTGTCGAAGGACACCAGAAACAAAATTGTAGCCCTGTACCAGGCTGGGAGGGCTGAATCGCAGTAGGCAAGCAGTTTGGTGTGATGATCTGTGTACATAAAAGAATGAATGGGGCCATGTATCGTAATATTTTGAGTGCAAACCTCCTTCCATCAGCAAAGGCATTGAAGAAAAAACATGGATGGGTCTTTCAGCATGATAATGATCCCAAGCACACCGCCAGGGCAACGAAGGCGTGGCTTCGTAAGAAGCATACGAAGGTCCTGGAGTGGCCTAGCCAGTCTCCAGATCTCAACCCCATAGAAAACCTTTGGAGGGATTTGAAAGTCCGTGTTGCCCAGTGACAGGCCCAAAACATCACTGCTCTAGAGGAGATCTGCATGTAGGATTCGGGCAACATACCACTAACAGTGTGTGCTAACCTTGTGAAGACTTAGGGCCCCGTCACACATAGCGACTCACCAGCGATCCTGACAAAGATATCAACGTGTCAGGATCGCTGTTGAATCGCTACATGATCGCTGGTGAGCTGTCACACAGACAGCTTCACCAGCGATCAGCACAGCGACACCGAGCGTGCGGCGTCGCATTGTTCGTTAGTTACCAGCGCGCTGATGCAGGGAGCAGGTAACTAACGTACACATCGGGTATCCAAGGACGGTGCGTTCCTTAGATACCCGATGTGTACGTTAGTTACCAGCTCCCTGCATCAGCGCGCTGGTAACTAACGTACACATCGGGTATCTAAGGAATGCCCGTCCCTTGGATACCCGATGTGTACGTTAGTTACCAGCAGATCGCTGGTCTCCCGCCTGTCACACGCAGCGATGCGTGCTGGCCAGCGGGAGATCAGCGACCAAAGAAAAGTCCAGAGGTTTCCCAGAGCGATCAGCGATACCGGTAGGGGGGCCGGTCGCTGATCGCTGTCACACACAGAGATCTCGCTTGTGAGATCGCTGTTGTGTCACAAACCGTGTGACTCAGCAGCGATCTCGCTAGCGAGATCGCTATGTGTGATGGGGCCTTTACAGAAAACGTTTGACCTCCATCACTGCCAAAAAAGGATATATAACAAAATATTAAGATGAACTTTTGTTAATGATCAAATACTTATTTTCCACCATAATTTGCAAAATAAATCTTGCCAAATCAGACACGGTGATTTTCTGGATTTGTTTTCTCATTTTGACTCTCATAGTTGTGGTCTACCTATGATGTCAATTACAGGCCTCTCTCATCTTTTTAAATGGGAGAACTTGCACAATTGGAGGCTGACTAAATACCGTACTTTTCCCCCCCACTGTATATATAAATATATTCTGTGATCCAAATGGTTCGATTGGAAATCCAAGATATCAACTAAAATCCATTATGTGCTGATCTCTTAGTATGACACATGCATTATGGGTGCCTGCCGACATTTTGGCAGTAGCGATGGCACCTGGTGGAAGGACCAGATACCTATATAAAAGACCATTTACACTAAGCAGTTATTTTCATGAGTAGTCAGTCTGAGCAATTGCAGCAGTAATTGACCAGGGTAAATGCTGGAAGAGAGCAATAAAAAGGTGACATAACATTTGAGAATCAGAATACTTTTTCCTAAAGAGCATTGCCTGATCAATAAAATTTCCTATGACAGCTGGCAGTCTCCATGCAAGGAAATAGTACCTCTCATCCAAAACATCGTCTGAATGTAATACTTTAATGTCTACTGGAGTATTTAGATCTGAGCAATCTCAGTTATTATTGGTCTGCTTAAATGCAAGGAAAGGGGCAAAAAATTAAACAAATGATTAACTAAAATGTAGCTAAACTTCCAGGGAATATTGCATTAAGAAATAGTACGTGAATATAAAAAACGTAGGAAATATTACAATCAGAGAACTTCTATTGTTTTCTCCATTTATGAGACACTTTTTCCCCTCCTGTTTGCCTTTTGAACTTGTCATCCATGTTGAAAACCAGCTCAAGTCCATCTTGTTCAAGAAAATGGACTGCAAGTAGTGAGGTGTCAGATTATACAGCTTATTATTTGTGGAGGAGGATGGAGAGGAGCGCTGATCAGAGTGGAAATAGGCATTGGGAGACACAAAAAGATTGTGCTGAGCTATCTAACAAGCCTTATGCATCAGCCTAGGGCTGGATTCATATCTACACAGCTCAGGAATTCTGTAAAATTTGCTCCATGCTGCTGTTCCTGTCTGTATGATAACTAAGTAATAAAGAGTAAAAAATCTATCCCTGTGTACGGTATTGTGTATGACATAATAGCAAATTTCCTCATGCCAGCTCAGATTTAGTTGCAAACTAAGAGATGCGGAGGTGAAATCTGATGAATATTCAGGATACAAGTCATATAATAACCAGAATTGTTATTATTTCTCATGTACACATATAGGACAACTTGTTCTGAAAAGTTCCTGAAAGTAAAATTTCCACTTAAATGGAAATTCTGGACATTCCCAGCTTAATTAATTCAGTGCAAGAGAACCTCTAGTGATGGCCCTGTTTTAAAAATTTTGTTCCCAGAGGTGACATGACATTATTGTGTCACATGTCTGCTACAGCCAATGAGCCATCGCTCATCAATGGCAGCTCATCAATATATCATTAAGGCAGTTGTTAATTGGCTGCAGCCGGCACGTGATACCACAATATTAAATTAATGCCAGGAACGCGGACCCGGCATTGCTTGGATGGCGCTACTGCAGGCAGTGAGTATACATTGTTATATTTTAATTTGGTACTGAGTTGATGAGGCTGGGGTTGTTTAGCAGTGTGCAACCCCTTTAAATCAACTAAATTAATGAATAGTTGTGTTCTTGACTGTTATTTGGCTATTATCAGCATGATTTATTTTTACTGTGCTGAGGCTTCGATAAGCATCTCTTTCACTATTCTTATTATGTTTATGGTCATTCTCATACACATTACACAGACAATCCTTCCTTCTATTTAGCATAGTGGTTTCTTATACACTTCATTTCATTAAATATTTTTGTCTGTCTTGTTATATGAGATGTTTTGTTTGGAGTTTTTAGTGGTGCCTTTGTTTTCTTTCCTTTTTAGTCTATGCCAGTGTTGAAACCTTTCCCAATATAGGTTCACCCTCTCCTGATTTGATCTGATTATACCGTGCTCTGAAATGCGTGGGTAGCATTTCCCTTTCCATGTTAGAAGCTAATTATCAGTCTTGCACCAGCCAATTCTCAGGTACATTGTAAGTGCAGGTTAGGACTAAGCTGAAATGATGGCTTTCACTGATGAGCCATGCTGCTGCTGTGATAAATTATGATTAATAAGTGAATTAGCAATGAATGCTGCAAACGAATCTTCTTTGGGCTACCCTCAAGGGATAGTATGGTGATGTTCTGTCATCTGCTGCTGGTCTGCATTTTAACCGCATAGTGTAAAAAATATGCACTTACTATGTATGTATGCAAAAAAAACCCCTGTTTCTCTGGGGGTTTTTTTTTTTTCCTTTGGGTTTTTTTTTTTTTCTTTTCCGTCTTGCATCTATGTTGTCAAGGTTGGATCAATCAGTGGATGTGTTCCTGAACTTGGTCCACACCCTAAATCAAGTTTCTGAGACTGGGATAAAAGGTTGCTACTATATATAAGTGTAACTGAATTTTATACTACTAGGATTTGTACTGTGTTTTTATGATACCTGATGAAGGATATACACTGTATCCGAAACGCGTTGTATCTCTTTTTTAGCCTATAAAATAAAAAAAATATGCAATATCATCTTTGGATGTGAGTCCTGGGAAGCGCTGCCGTTTATGGGCTGGATGTGTTTTTCTTGATTTACTATGTATGTAGGCTTTGTTGATATGAAAACACTTTCCCTCATTAAAATGAAATAATTGAAAAAAAATCTGAATTTCCTTTCATTTCATAATCTAGCTCTATAGGCCGGTAGTCCCAGTAGCAGGGCAGCTACTAAAGTCAGACCTATGGCAACCTGGAAGTCTTTGCAGCTCAGAAAGAGGCATTGCTCTCTAATTGCTTGGGCCTTAAACACCTTCAGTAAAACCTGGAGGGGAAAGAGAGGGGCCAGTTTCCACTAAATCCAGACATTCCGAGGCTCACTACTAGACAACTGGGAGTGCGCCCTAGTAAGATTCATACTGGGCTCCTAGTTCCTAGGGAACACAAGCATCATTGGCTTGCAGAACCTGATAAAGGTAGTTGTACATTCTGAGGTCCTATAACTAGAGCCTGAAAGCAATGAATGTTGTGCTATGGATGGCTGTATGATAATATGAAAATTGCTTTAACGCTTTGAGGAGAAAGAGAATAAAGTTGGATGAAGCCAAAAATCCTTTATCCAGCCATCTTACCCAAGACCTGATGATTTTTTCGGTTAAAGAGGTTGTCCAGCCTTAGGGTACAAGTCTGCAGTCTACGCGTTGTGATGAGCGGCAGGCACGTGAGCACAAGTAAGTGATTTGCATACATGCGGTCATGTGCCGACTAGATGTGTGCGGCCTCACTCAAAGCAAGTCAGTTGAATGAGGCCTGACACGTCTAGTCGTAATGTTGCCAGAAGTATGCAATTGCATACTGGTGGTCACATGAATGCTCGCAGCTTACATCAGAGAATCTTAGTGACTACAGACTTGTACGCTAATGCAGGGCAATTCTTTAATTTAGCTCAAAATTATTACATCACCTTTCCAAAACTTTAGCTTTTGAAGTGCAGTGACTGTGCCAGCCCTGGATAATATTAGTGTTCAGGGTTGTGCACAGACAGAAGAGGGGACCTATAGAACAAGAATATATGGGCCCTTTACAGTCCAATATCTCATCATAATGTACAATTCCACCTAATTTGGAGTTAGAAGTAGACCCCATTAAATCTAGGGCCCTGTGTGACTGCACAAGTTGCACTAATGGTATGTCCACCTTCTCCAGTGATTCTGCAGACTGGCTGCTGGACTAGCCTGATTCCCAGATATTTAAAAAGATCTGTCGTAGTCAAACTATTAAAAAAAAGTCATTAAAATGTAAAATTTGGGAATTGTCATAAAGGGAAATAAATGCCACTGCAATTAGATTTAAAAAAAAAAACGTACTATTATAAAAATAACTCATGTAATAGCAAAAATTAAATGTACTCATAGTTATTCTGAATATTTACAGCAGAAACCCAATTTCCCAATTTGTAAATTTTTAATTAAAATTCCTAGCGAATTGAAATGTCTCACATTGCATAATCTGAATATATTCTTTATACATGTCTAAGTCTATGAATAAGCATAAATGTGGTTGTAAAATCTCTTTTTCCCCATACTTTGTTCGCTAATTATCAAAGATGTTCTTGCTTCCCGTTAGAGCTCCCACAGAGGAAAATGTTACAGAGCTTGAAATAATATTTGATTGTCCTGCATTTGTTTCCATTTATTCCCTAATATAGAACCGTGAAGCTTAACGCAAGCAGTCTATTTCCGAACATTCTTTTTTCTTTGACTCTCCGGTAGAATAGATAAATTTTATAGAAGCGAAGCCACAGTGGCCATCACTAGGAGGCCGTCATTGCCCGTCGTGTTGGACTGTCAGTAGCTCTGCTTCCTTACTGATGCCATTCACCCCTTGGGAAGTTTCCCACGTTAATGTCAGGCACTGCTTAATGAAGTGTGCCTTAAAGTTTTTGTTGGCTTGCATGCTACACTGTGTCTGGGGAAGTTATAAATACTTGCCGCTCACATTCAGGAATGCTCTTATGTTAATAGGCAGACTCATGACAGTAGTAATTGTGCGTGCCACCAGAGAGCCCAGCAGCTGTGGTCTGGACGTGAGCTATGGAGTCTGCAACGTTAGATACTGAAGGCAATTGTGTCAATTTCTGCTTCTTCATATAATGGAGAAAAATATGAAGACCACTTAGTTTTCTCCAGCAAGGTACTCTTAGGGCTCATACCCATTTGCGATTAAAAAAAAATGGTCCAATTTCTGTACTGTAAAAAAGGGAGGAGTGCTATGCGAGTGCCATGCGATTTCTATGTGATTTTTAATGTTTCCATCCGTTTTCCATCTGTATGCAATCCGTTTTTCCAGGTCACCACCTGACAGCACCCTGGAGGACATCCTTCTCATCCGTAGTGGGACAGGAAACCACGAGAGTTTAAAAGGATCCTCCCCCTACCATCCCTCAGTGTTTTTCCTGTCCCACTGCGGATAGGAACGACGAGAGTATCCGACAGTTCCTTGCAGATGGTCAGGATCGGGGGCACAGCCTTTTCCCTTCCTACCTGGAGATATCTGCAGCTAACACCCGACAGAGGGTCCCTCAGCTACTCCGGTGTAGCGCTGCTCCCGGATGCCGGGTCGCTTCCTCCTGACGGGGGCTCTCGACCCTGGACGCCATCACTGCAGCCGCCTCTGGGGAGTCTTCCAAACCCACAAGCGGTCCACCGGCAGCTACAGGGCCTTCCCTGCCTGTCCCAGAGAGTTCGAGGAGAGGCGGACCGGAGGTAACATGCGCGCATCACGGACCGGGGGAAGCCGCCCCACCGGAGGAGGACGCGCAGCCCGGGGCGCGCGTGGCGCAGGCCGGGGAGTGCATCACTTCCGGTCGTGTCATCGGCCGGGACGCGTCACTTCCAGTCGCGTCATCGGCTGGAACGCGTCACGGCGCCACTAAGGCCTCTGACAGTGACCGGTCAGTACCACACACAGCAGCGGTATAGGCCCACCAGTGAAGTGGGCAGGCGTCCGGAGGAGCAGGTCGGCAGCAGCACAGTGGTACGCAGGCTCTACTCCAGAGGAGTCAGGCGCAGAGAGCCAGGAGGCCCGTCATAGCTTATGGATGTGTATTTCCACAGTGACAGCAGCGGTGGTTTCCATCACTACGGAGAGCCAGGGTCACGTGAGTAACCTCTGAAAGAGGTCTCTGCAGAGCCCGTAAGGATAGACCCCACAGAACCCCGTGTTTTGTATGTTCTAGGGGGGAGCCTCAACCTCTGAGAGAACGGAACCTAAACGGAAATTTTAAAAGTGTCCAGTTTGCGCTAAGAAGCTGAAGGACACGTGGCAAAAGACCCTCTGTGACGTCTGTGCAAGGCGTGTAGTGGGGGAGGAACAGGCTACCTTCATGTCTAACATGAGAGCGATAATCAGGGAGGAAGTATAGGCCTCAGTATCCGGTCTAACCACGCCCCAGACCCCACAGCCGAATCCCCAGTTATCCAGGAAAAGACAGAGAGAGTCGGATACGTCATCCGAAGACATTATATCCGAGTCTGACGCAGAGGAAGAAGAGATCAGAGAGCACCCAGAAAGGGCAAGGAAATACCTGTTTTCGTTGGGGGATAATACAGACGAACTATTGGGGGCGGTGCGGCAAACTATGCAGATTTGAGGAACCCCCTCCTTCCCTTTCGATACAGGACGAGATGTTCGGAGGGTTACGCTCCCAAACTTCGATGGTCTTCCCAGTAAATGCTCACATACGGGTGATGATACTGGAGGAATGGGAGGAGGCGGACAAAAGGTTAACTATCCCTAGAGACTTCAGATTGTGTTTGCCGTTTGACCCTGAGGAGGTCAAAGTCTGGGAGGAAGTCCCTAAGATAGACATCCCCGTAGCAAAAGTATCAAGAAAGACGGCAATTCCGTTCGAGGACTCCTCAAGTTTGAAGGAACCCCTAGATCGGAAAGCAGATGGACTCTTAAAGAAGGCTTGGGAAAGCTCAGCTGCGGTCATAAAAACGAATATAGCCGCGAAATCGGTAGCACGCTCCATGCATCTATGGATAGATGCCTGGAGGAGAACCTGTCAGATAGAACCCCGAGGGAAACCATCCTAAAGTCCCTTCCTTTACTTAAGTTAGCTACGGGGTTTTTGGCCGACGCCTTAGCAGAATCAGATTCACGGCCAGAAGCCAGGCCTTATCCAACACAGCCAGAAGAGCTATCTGGCTTAAGAGTTGGACGGGCGACATGCAGTCAAAAAATAAACTGTGCTCAATTTCCTTCTCGGGAGGCAGGGTCTTCGGGCCCATACTCGACGACATCTTAGAGGAGGCGTCAGACAAAAAAGGGGTTCCCGGAAGAGAAACGTAAAAGATACCAGCCCTTTCGTAGACCCCATTACAACCAGAGAACGGACTACAGGGGGAAGGGGAAATGAGGACGATGGAGCTACCCCAAAGGAGGCGAGGGTAGAAATAGGAACAGAGATAACATCTTTTCCGGCCCAGGGTCCAGCTCCCGGAAGAAATGACGCCACCAGAGTAGGGGGGCGATTGCTCAAATTCTCAGGAGAATGGCAGAAAGTCACCTCCAGCCCCTGGGTATTACAGGTCATCTCGAAGGAGTACAAAATAGATTTCAACTCCCTGCCCCCGAGCAGATTTTTAGTAACCAGTTCTCGCCTCAGTTCAGCTTCCCCCATGTGGTTGGACATTCAAGATCTCTTAGACATAGAAGCGGTGACTCCGGGTCCCACTGAGGAGGAAGGCAGAGGACACTACTCGAGCCTCTTCACGATAAAAAAAACCTTCGGGGGGAAACCCGAACTATAATAAACCTCAAACCCCTAAACAAATGGGTAACTTGCAGGCGCTTCAAAATGGAGTTGATAAAATCTACGATTCCTCTTCTAGGGATGAGCGTGGTAATGTGCACGTTAGATCTAAAAAACGCGTATTACCATGTCCCTATCCACCCGGATCACCAAAGGTACCTCAGGTTCGCGGTCGAAAGAGACGGCACAATATACCACTATCAATTTCGCTGCCTACCCTTCGGCCTAGTATCAGCACTGAGGGTCTTCACAAAAATAATGATAGAGGTAGTGGCCCACCTAAGGGCCTGAAACATCACGGTGGTCCCGTATTTAGACGACTTCCTGATTATAGCCGATTCAGTAACCCAGCTCAGGGTCGACTGTCAATCCTCAATCTCCACGCTGCAGAATTTAGGATGGGTCATAAATTGGTCAAAGTCAGATCTTATACCCAAACCCAGAATAAAATTCTTGGGGGTCATGTTAGACTCAGAAAGGAGAGTGTCTTATCTACCAGCCAAAAAGCAGACCTCGATACCGGAGAAAATTCGTCAGTTCTCAAAGAGTTGGGTATCGGTCAGAGACCGAATGAGTGTCCTGGGGCTGATGACTTCTTGCATTTCCTGTGTCAGATGGAGTCAGTTCCACTCCCGCGACCTGCAACACACGGTCCTAGCGTCCTGGGACAGAAAACAGTCCTCACTGGACAGCAAGATACGTTTAACCCGCCGGGCCAGAAGATCGCTACTATGGTGGACCGTGCCGAGAAACCTAAAGACGGGTGTCTCTTGGGTTCAGACCCCAGAGGTGGTAGTGACAACGGATGCAAGTCTATTCGGCTGGGGCGGACACATCGCAGGAAAGTACTACCAGGGGCGATGGAGTCCGGAGGACAGCAGAAGATCCTCCAACGTCAGAGAATTACATGCGGTCTGGAAAGTGCTGCTTGTTGCCGGGTCTCACGTGAAGAACAAACACGTCAAAATTCTGTCGGACAACACCACAACCGTGGCCTTTCTCCATCACCAAGGCGGACCAAGACATCCAACACTCCAGGCCTTAACAAATCAGATTTTCAGATGGGCAGAGAAAAAGGTCCTCTCAATCACAGCCGTGCATCTGGAGGGCTCCCGGAACCAGATCGCGGACTTCCTCAGCAGGAGAAGGATAACTGCAACAGACTGGAGGCTCAATGACGTGGTGTTCAGCAGCCTGTGCGACCGTTGGGGACAGCCAACGGTAGGACCTGTTCGCGGACAAAGGGAACGCAAAACTCAGGACCTTTTATTCCCTGAACCCCCTGGGAAATCCGGCAGGAATAGATGCCCTATCACAATCCTCTAGCAGGGGCCTATTGTACGCCTTCCCGCCTCTAGCGCTCATTCCACGAGTCCTCAGGAAAATCTGCGAGGACAGAGCCAGCGTCATATTGGTAGTTCCCTACTGGCCAAGAAGAAGTTGGTTTCCCCTGCTCAGAAAGCTGGCGGACGAGGAACCCGTTCTTCTACCAAGAAGGAAAGATCTCCTCCATCAAGGTCCGTCCTACATCAAAAACCAGAAGCCTTCCAGCTGTCAGCCTGGATCCTGAGCGGCAGATCCTAAAAGCAAGGGGTCTATCGGACGAAGTCATCTCTACCCTACAAGCAAGTAGGAAACCCGTGACCGCGGCAATATATAATAAAATCTGGAAAAAATTCTGCAGCTTCTGTGGAGAGGAGATAGTCGGAACTGACCAGCCTGACATCCCGAAAATACTTGACTTCTTGCAGGAGGGGTTCAGGAAAGGCCTTAGACCCAGTACTCTGAGAGTGCAGATAGCAGCCTTGAGTGTGTTCTACGACTCAGCTCTGTCCGCACACCCGTGGGTAGCCCTGTTCTCAAGAGCGGTTCAGAGACTTAAACCTTTAATTAGAAAGAGCATACCACCTTGGGACCTCAACCTAGTCCTCAATATGCTATGCAAGCAGCCATATCAGATAGGGGCAGAAATGAGCTTGGGTAATCTCTCTTTCAAAACAGCTTTTTTAGTGGCAGTCACCTCAGCCAAGAGGTTGGGAGAACTGCAGGCCTTATCGACCCGGGATCCCTACTTACAGGTGTTTAGTGACCGCTTAGTCTTAAGACTCGACCCGGCCTTCCTTCCCAAAGTTGTCTCAAACTCCAACAGGAATCAGGAGGTAGTACTTCCTTCTTTTTTCCAGTCTCCCAAGAGTAGCAGAGAAAAAGCCTACCATAACTTGGATGTAAGGGAAACTGTACTCAGGTATCTGGACGCAACCAGACCCTGGAGGCAGGATAGCAACCTCTTCGTCCAATACAGAGGTCCTAACAAGGGGAAGAAGGCGTCAAAATCGACAATAGCAAGGTGGATTAGATCCACTATTAGCATAGCCTACAGAGCACAGGGTCAGATTCCCCCAGGGAACCTTAGAGCCCACTCAACCAGAGCCATGGCGGCGGCATAGGCAGAAAGGGGGGGGACTTCGGCAAAACAGATCTGCAGGACTGCGTCTTGGACCAGTCTTAGTACTTTCTCCAAGCACTATAAACTAGACATAGCATCCACACAGCTTGCATTTGGGAGAAAAGTACTCCACGCAGTAGTCCCGCCCTAGAACCAATATACTTTGGTACTTCTCCAGGGTGCTGTCAGGTGGTGACCTGGAAAACGGTAATTAGACCTACCGGTAATTGTGTTTCCAGGAATCCATCCTGACAGCACTGTTAGATCCCTCCCGATAATACTTTCCATACAACTGTGATGTAACATGTGTATGAAGAATGTTGTTTAAATAAAGTCTATATTTGCATCCATCCAGGGGTGTTACTTTGTGAAATCACTGAGGGATGGTAGGGGGAGGATCCTTTTAAACTCTCGTGGTTTCCTGTCCCACTACAGATGAGAAGGACGTCCTCCAGGGTGCTGTCATGATGGATTCCTGGAAACACAATTACCGGTAGGTCTAATTACCGTTTTTTTTTTTTTTGCAGCAACTATTTTTCTACAGTCACTTACAGGACCATTTACAGTGTTCTATGACACATAATGGTAATGTATCCGTTTAAAACGGACGGAAAATGGATGGTCCGTTTTTTAACCGCACCCATTGACTAGCATTGGCAAAAATCGCAGCAAATCGCAGCATGCTGCGATTTTTTTCAAAGTCCGATTTCGGATGGGAAAAAAATCGCAAGTGAGATGTCACCCATTCACTAACATTGGTCAGAGTGCAATCCGATTTTAAATCGGATTGCAATCGTCTGATTTTATCGTCAGTGAGTATGTGCCCTTAGAGTTATTACTTGACAGATTAATTGATGTATACTTTTACAGTGATTTTGACTCACTGATTAAGAAGTTGCTGTCCACTTTTTCCATAAGACATCGACAGTCGCTCCTCTGCTATAGGACTAGCACAAATTATATGACTCTTGTTTAAGGCTACGTTCACATTTCATTTCAAACATTCCATTTTGAGGAAAAGACAAACAGAATTTGTCTAAAATCAATATGAAGCATACAGAACAGTGGTTCTACAGGAACCGTTTAGGATCTATTATCCAAGTCATAGAACAGAAGAAAAAGCGCATCATGCGGAACCTTGTTTTTTTTTTTAAACGGAATAACGGAAAATAACGGACCTTAGATGGATGCCATAATAATCATCTTTCCGAAAACCACCTGAAAAAGCGCTAACTAAACACTGAAAGAAAAAATGAAGATATGCATTGTTGTGTAAACACGACTTGCTGCTCATGCTAACCGTTTCAGGTTTACAAAGATGCCAAATGGTTAAAAGGAGTAACCTGACCATTCTTTAGAGATTTTTTGCTATGAAGATGCTCTATACTTTCTAATAGATTTCAATCGGAAGGCTTAAAAGATGGCCGGGTGTCTTTTTGAGCATTCTGCCACTATTTTTGCTTGAAAAGAAAAAAACCCTAGTGGATTCTTCATCATTGAATGTAGTTAAAAAAAAAAAAAAAAAAAATCACCCGAAAGGCTCAGTTAAAAAAAAGATACCGTAAAACTGTTGGAAAAATGATAAAAAGAAAAAAATTGATCAACACCATTTTGGTATAAGTGTAGGTGCACATTCACACTGGTCCTTTAACAGAGAGAACCTAGGATAAAAACAATATGAGCAAATATCCTGCAGTAAGTAAATAAATATTTAGTAATAGTACATGTATAAAAGCCATCACACTGCAACAAGTCATAATGGTCCCTAACTCTTATAGTGCACTTTGCTACATGTCAACCAGACCCAAAATAGACAGGGGCAGAGCAGGAAGCAGACCTGACTGTTTTATAGCATCATAGAATGTTAGCGTTGGAAGGTACCTCCAGGGTCACCTTACAGGAACCTCTAGGCTCAATGCTAGATTCACTAAATCTTGTCTGTCCAGCATCTGTTTGAAAACTTCCATTGGAGGAGAACTCACCACATCTCGTGGCAGCCTGTTCCACTCATTGATGTTCCTCACTGTAAAAATGTTTTTTCTAATAGCTAGTGTGTATCTTTCCATTTCATTCCATTGCTTCTCGTGTTTCCATATGCAAAGGAGAATAATGATGATCCCTCTACACTGTGACATCCCTTCAGATATTTGTAGACAGCTATTAAGTCTCCTCTTAGCCTTCTTTTGTGCAAACTGAACATTCCCAGATCCTTTAACTGTTCCCCGTAGGACATACTCTGCAGTCAGCTCACCATCCTGGTAGCTCTTCTCTGAAATTGTTCCATTTTTTTCAATGTCTTTTTTAAAATGTGATGCCCAGAACTGGACAGAGTATTCCAGAGGAGGCCTGAACAAGAAGGAGTAGAGGGGGATAATTACTGCACGTGATCTAGACTCTAGTCTTCTCTTAATCCATCCTAGAACTGTATTTGCCTTCTTTGCTGCTGCATCACACTGTTGACTAATTTGCAGTTTGTGATCTATTAGTACATAAAAGTCTTTTTCACACGTGCTGTTTCTTAGTTCTATTCCTCCTATTTCAACATACCTAGCTGTAGAAAGCTATATAAACAAGATGCACAGCCCAAAATGGGGGAGCTACCCCCTATATGTACAAAGTTTAAGAAACTAAACTAAAGCTGAAAAATAGACTACTAAATCTACTAAAAAAAAAATCACTAAAAAGTCGGATTGCAATCGAACAAATGTTATTCAATGTCATACGGACCATCGGTATGGCATCCTATTTTTACAGATACATTACAATTCTGTTACATAGGAAACGTTAAATGGTCCTCTAAAAGGTTAGGGTAAGTGCACACGTTGCGGATTGTGCGCAGATTTTTCTGCACAGATTTTGCAAAATCCGTAGGTAAATCCACACGTCAAAAGACCTGTGGTTTATCTGCGGATTAGCCTGCGGTTTTGCCTTGCGGTTTGACACCTGTACGATGGAGCAGGTGTAAAACCGCTGCGGAATCTCCGCACAAAGAATTGACATGCTGCGGATTAGAAACCGCGGAAAAATCCGCAGCATGTGCACATGCATGTGAAACTGCTGTGGATTCGCAGGGCCAAAACCGCTGCGTACCCGCAGCAGAATCCACAGCGTGTGCAAATACCCTAAATAGGATTACATATGGACAGTACACGGATGACTAGTGAGAAAAAATTGCCCCACTCTCCTGGATTACAATGGGACCGATTTTGTATACGCTAGTATGAGCGAACCCTAAACGCTGGACCTGTTGACAAATTGTTCCTTTAAGTGACAAACAAGAGCCAGAAGACATGAACCCCGTCACTTTGTCCATACATACAGTCACGTCCTGGTTCTTTACTAAAGTGTGTGTCATGATCCATTGTTTCTCTAGCATATTTCAGAGACGGATGAGGCATATGTCCACATTTTTTAACCCTTTGAGAATAACTTGCCATTTGCTACGTGCAAATTATTGTCTACTGCACAGTTATTAAAGTATGGCAAGTCTGATCTAATACTAAAAAGGGTACGTCCTGGTGACAGGTTCCCTTCACGGTACAGTAACAGGTAGCTTAAATTCCAGGTGGTGACTGAAAGCCATCATTAATGTTGACTCTAGATGGAAATATGTGCTTATTATACAGTTATATGTTAAAGTTTGGGCACCCCTATTAATGTTAACCTTTATTCTTTATAACAATTTTGGTTTTTGCAACAGCTATTTCAGTTTCATATATCTAATAACTGATGGACTCAGTTATATTTCTGGATTCAAATGAGGTTTATTGTACTAACAGAAATGTGCAATCTGCATTTAAACAAAATTTGACCGGTGCAAAAGTATGGGCACCCTTATCATTTTCTTGATTTGAACACTCCTAACTACTTTTTACTGACTTCCTGAAGCACTAAATTGGTTTTGTAACCTCATTGAGCTTTGAACTTCATAGCTAGGTGTATCAAATCATGAGAAAAGGTATTTAAGGTGGCCACTTGCAAGTAGTTCTCCTATTTGATTCTCCTATGAAGAGTGGCATCATGGGCTCCTCAAAACAACTCTCAAATGATCTGAAAACAAAGATTATTCAACATAGCTTGAAGGATACAAAAAGTTGTCTCAGAGATTTAACCTGTCAGTTTCCACTGTGAGGAACATAGTAAGGAAATGGAAGAACACAGGTACAGTTCTTGTTAAGCCCAGAAGTGGCAGGCCAAGAAAAATATCAGAAAGGCAGAGAAGAAGAATGGTGAGAACAGTCAAGGACAATCCACAGACCACCTCCAAAGACCTGCAGCATCATCTTGCTGCAGATGGTGTCACTGTGCATCGGTCAACAATACAGCGCACTTTGCACAATGAGAAGCTGTATGGGAGAGTGGTGCGAAAGAAGCCGTTTCTGCAAGCACGCCACAAACAGAGTCACCTGAGGTATGCAAAAGCACATTTGGACAAGCCAGATACATTTTGGAAGAAGGTCCTGTGGACTGATGAAACAAAGATTGAGTTGTTTGGTCATACAGAAAGGCGTTATGCATGGAGGCTAAAAAACACAGCATTCCAAGAAAAACACTTGCTACCCACAGTAAAATTTGGTGGAGGTTCCATCATGCTTTGGGGCTGTGTGGCCAATGCCGGCATCGGGAATCTTGTTAAAGTTGAGGGTCGCATGGATTCAACTCAGTATCAGCAGATTCTTGACAATAATGTGCAAGAATCAGTGACGAAGTTGAAGTTACGCAGCAAGATATTTCAGCAAGACAATGATTCAAAACACCGGTCCAAATCTACTCAGGCATTCATGCAGAGGAACAGTTACAATGTTCTGGAATGGCCATCCCAGTCCCCAGACCTGAATATCATTGAACATCTGTGGGATGATTTGAAGCGGGCTGTCCATGCTCGGCAACCATCAAACTTAACTGAACTGGAATTGTTTTGTAAACAGGAATGGTCACAAATACCTTCATCCAGGATCCAGGAACTCATTAATAGCTACAGGAAGCGACTAGAGGCTGTTATTTTTGCAAAAGGAGGATCTACGAAATATTAAGGTCACTTTTATGTTGAGGTGCCCATACTTTTGCACCGGTCAAATTTTGTTAAAATGCAGATTGCACATTTTCTGTTAGTACAATAAACCTCATTTGAATCCAGAAATATAACTGAGTCCATCAGTTATTTGATATATGAAACTGAAATAGCAGTTGCAAAAACCAAAATTGTTATAAAGAAAAAAGGTTAACATTAATAGGGGTGCCCAAACTTTAACATATGACTGTATATACTAAGCATTAGTTAATGAATAGTGCATATTATATATGATGATATTCCTGTGAGCAGAACAGTGACCCGGACATAAGCTGGCCTGATTCTATTTTCCAGAAGCACTTCATCTGCGGCGCCTCTTTGAGATTTCTCATTTTAAAACCAATCTTTCCATACACTGTGACACTTCCGATAAGAACATTTTGATAGATGATGATACTTACAGCAATAATCAGTTTGCTTCTAGCAGTGGTATACGGAAGAAGATTTCATTGAGAAGCAGGAGATATCATTTCGACTCTTGAGAGCAGATGGAAAAGTTGGATAAAGAATAGGCCTAATGTGAACCCGCTGACCTAAACTTGTGGATGACAGGCAATAGCACGGAGGGATGTGGATGCTCAGCATGCTCTGGCGTAGGGTATACATAAATGATAGAATGAGACATAACTGGATTAAATAGACTGACGCTTTTCAGGGATAATTGTATTTTTCATTGTCACTTTTTCCTCCGACTGGTCCACAATTTATGAGCAAGCCTTAGGGTATGTGCACACGTTAAGTATTTTCTGCAGAAATTTCTGCACCGTTTCTGCATCTCTTGGCAGGAAAAAAACAGTATAGAATACATGTGTTTTTGCCACGTTTTGGCCGCGCCTTTTACATGTGTTTTTGTTGCAGATTATTGCCCACTCTTTAGTATGAGTGAAATCTGCAGCAAAAACGCTGAAAGAATTTACATTTTGCAGATTTAAATTTGCACCAAACCTGCCGGTAAAAAATTAGCAAGGTGTGCATGAGACTTTAGGATTCTCAATCACTTTGCTGAGACTAGGCTTTGTGACAAATCTGTGCAGAAAAAACGAGAGAAAAACGTGGCAAAAACGCAATGTGTGCACAGACCCTTATTATCATATAGAATGCTCTGTTCCCATTAATCGCTTTATTGGCGTCTTACTGGCATTGTGGTCTTTTTATTCTTAGAACTGCTGGTGATCCCAGTGTTTGGACCTCCAGCAATCATTAATGAGAACTTGTCACGTTCCATAATGCTTTTTTTTTTCAATGATCTAATAGCAGATGTTCTCCTGAATCTGGCACTTCTTTTTATTTCTTCCATGCACATATCCGTTCATGGGATATGTCCTCCTCTTCATTGTGTATATGTGTGTGTGTATATATACACTACTGGGTGTAGCAGTTCTGCCAAAATCAGAGCGTTTAATAAAGCAGAGCTAAGAAAACTAACCCCACCCACACCACAGGTAACTCTGCCCACACCAGACTCAGTATGTACATTGTCTATAGACAGTGAGCTGCTTATCACAGGAGGTGGCGGAGTCGGACTAGTGTACGCGTCACAACAAAGATAATCTCCTAGTGATAAAAGTTAGTAAAGAACTGCACACAGATAGACATGAGACATCCTTGAATTCTGAATTTTAACCCTTAGCTCATGCTGTCCTCAGGTTACAGAGCAAAAACCTGCTGACAGATTCTCTTTAAACCTAAAACATTGCCAGATTAATTTGAACAGTGACATTTACACCTGGCGCAAAATTACGTATTTACAGTAAGTGCCAGGTCTTTTCATGGCATATCTGAGCATTATTTCTAGAGTTCCTAAGATGGGAGTACCCCAGACAACTTGTGTTTTATCCACTACCAGTAGATCTCACGGTCCTGGCCTTATCTACACTTATCCCAACACTAAAATATTTTAGATTTAGAATTCTAATTGTATTGAAGGGGCCCATTTAAGACCACAATGCCATTCTTTTTGCGAATAATAGCATTGGAAATTAGATTAATTTTGGAATTTTTGAAGATTGATTTTTGAGGGTAATTCTTTAATTGGTCTGTTTTTATGATAGTAAAGACAGATAATCACAGGAAACAATTCACATAGTTACTCAGTAGACGTAACCAGCAGCTCCACGCTAAGAATAACACCAGCCCCTACCAATACATGTCCATTTGTCTAATCCTTTACTTTATCACTGTGCCTTTCCTTTGACTGTGATGTGACTGCATTACTTGAGTATACGGTATGTCATGCTTCATCAATTGCTAAGGACACATGTCAAGTTAATACTTCACACTGTAGTCTCTTTCCCTCAATCCATGACATGGAAACGGTAGGAGAACAATCTTCTTACTAATTGCCTTGTGACTGGAGTCATCTGGCTGTGGAAATCAAAGTGATTTGTTATTGTTTTAAGTAAAATGGGATAAGCAGGAAAATTAACCCACAATTAAAATTCTTAGATCATTTTACCCATTTTAGAAAAGTTTCCGGAACGCAGTTGGCTGTAGAAATGTCTTCGTGTTTTCCTATATTTTTGTGCATGTTTGTTATCTCCTAATTGTGTATCTCTCCTTTCTTTTTCTAGCTCCACCAAGGTTTACAAGAAGCCCCGTTGATCAAACAGGAGTATCGGGGGGAGTTGCGTCATTTATTTGTCAAGCTACCGGAGACCCCCGACCGAAAATAGTTTGGAATAAAAAGGGAAAGAAAGTCAGCAACCAGAGATTTGAGGTATTAGGTCCATTGTTCTGTTCCTCCGTCAAAGATTACACATGCATGGAGTTTTGGTGGTGGTACCTTTTTATACACGGTTCATGATATAAGGCCTTCCACGTGGTGCTGCACTACAGATCCTTGGGACTTGTAGTAGAAAGCTATCAGCACACTAAGCTAGTATGGAAACCATTTCGGAAATCCAAGCTATTGATTATCACATTTGAAAGAATTTTATTGTGAACACGAGTATTAGCAAAGTGTTTTATATGCTCCCTGCATGTTGCTTTTTGTTTGCTGTTGTGTTGGCTTTATGTGAGTAAAGTCGGTATACATGCCTTCATTCAGTGTTAAATATTTTTAAAAAATTCATAATCTTGGGTTTCATTTGTAGTAGAGATGAATGAATCTTTTGATATTCAAATTCATCATGTTGACCAAATTTTTCCAACAAGTTCAATACGCAGTCAATTGATTTGCAGCGATACGCAATACTGTAAAGTTGATTGCTTTGAAAAGATGCATGTAACACTCTGAGGTCCCCTAGAACTGTATTCAGTTCCTTTCAAGCTCTTTAACACAAACACAGCCATAATAATGTTAAAGTGACCCCACCATATAAACTCATGGTAACCCAGCGGTAGCCATGTGATCTGATAGCTGCAAGGCATGATGTGGGAGCAAACCCAGTGGTGGCGGAGATCATGTGAGCTGTGGATATTTTTTGTGCAGCGGATATTTTTTGGGTGATTTGTGTCAATCAAATTACAAATTGTTCAAATTCACCAGAACTTGCAAATTTCCTAAGATTCGGCACAAATTTGATTTGCATCAAATCGATTCACTCATTTCTATTCAGTAGCAATCATACCCTTTTGCCATTTTGTAGCAGATTTCACTCACTGATGGTATTAATATGTGTATAATTTGGCATCAATTGTACTACATTGTGTGCAGAATTATTAGGCAAATGAATATTTTGATCACATCATCCTTTTTATACATGTTGTCCTACTGCAAGCTGTATAGGCTTGAAAGACAACTGTCAATTATGTAAATCAGGTAATTTGCATTTCTGTAATGAGGAGGGGTGTGGACTAATGACATCAACACCCTATATAAGGTGTGCTTAATTATTAGGCAACCTCCTTTCCTTTGGAAAACTGAGTCAGAAGAAAGATTTGACGGACTCTGAAAAGTCAAAAATTGTGAGATGTCTTGCAGAGGGATGCAGCAGTCTTGAAATGCCAAACTTTTGAAGTGTGATCACCGAGTAATCAAGCGTTTCATGGCAAATAGCCAACAAGGTCGCAAGAAGCCTGTTGATAAAAAAAGGCGCAAAATAACTGCCCATGAATTGAGGAAAGTCAAGCTGCCAAGATGCCATTTGCCACCAGTTATGGTGGTTCAGAGCTGCAACGTTACTGGAGTATCAAAAAGCACAAGGTGTGCCATACTCAGGGACATGGCCAAGATATGGAAGGCTGAAAAATGACCACCTTTAACAAGAAACATAAGATAAACCGTCAAGGCTGGGCCAAGAAATATCTTAAGACTGATTTTTCTAAGGTTTTATGGACTGATGAAATGAGAGTGACTCTTGATGGGCCCGAGGCTGGATCAGTAAAGGGCAGAGAGCTCCACTCTGACTCAGACGCCAGCAAGGTGGAGGTGGGGTACTGGTATAGGCTGGTTTCATCAAAGATGAACTTGTGGGACCTTTTTGGGTTGAGGATGGAGTGAAACTCAACTCTCAGACCTACTACCAGTTTCTGGAAGACACTTTCTTCAAGCAGTGGTACAGGAAGAAGTCGGTATCGTTCAAGAAAACATGATTTTCATGCAGGACAATGGTCCATCACATGCATCCAAATACTCCACAGCGTGGCTGGCCAGTACAGGTCTAAAAGAAGAAAAAATAATGACATGGCCCCTTGTTCACCTGATCTGAACCCCACCGAGACAGTGTGGTCCCTCATAAAATGTGAGATCTACAAGAAGGGAAAACAGTACACCTGTCGGAACAGTGTCTGGGAGGCGCTGTGGTGGCTGCTGCACGCAATGTTGATCGTAAACAGATCAATCAACTGACAGAATTTATGGATGGATGGAAGGCTTTTGAGTGTCATCGTAAAGAAAGGTGGCTATATTGTTTTTTTTTGAATGTCAGAAATGTTTATTTCTAAATTTTGTGTTATATTGGTTTACCTGGTGAAAATAAACAAGTGAGATGGGTCTATATTTGGTTTTAATTAAGTTTCCTAATAATTCTGCACTGTAATTGTTACCTGAAAAAACAGATATCCTACTAAGATAGCCAAATGTAAAAAAACCCACTCCAACTTCCAAAAAATATTAAGCGTTGATATTTGAGTCTTTTGGGTTGATTGAGAACATAGTTGTTGTTCAATAATAAAAAGAATCCTCTCAAATACAACTTGCTTAATAATTCTGCACGCAGTGTAGATAATGAGAAATTGAAGCAAAAAATAAATAATAGGGCATAGCTTATGGTACTTTTGTTCTGCAAAAGTACGGTAGTGGCTACAATAGTCACTGTCATGCAATAGTAGCCATTAATCTTTTGTCACATAATACTTCCCTTAAACTTTAATTTTATCCAGTCTCCCCATTCAGGCCACATGTATGCTAAGCTGAACATACACATTAATGGTGAGGGGGAATGGAAGGAATAATTGTCGTATGAACAAGTGTTGGCCGCATATTTATCTGGAATGTATGACCAGCTTTAGAGGCATTTGTAGAATGTTTAAACACACAAAACAAGAAAAATGAATAATTTCAAGGGAACCTGACAGCAGATACATCCTGCCCGATCCACAGGCAGCATGCATCAGACGCTGGTTGTATGATCTCAGCCAGGTATGTTTGATGGGTTTCTCCCTGTGTTTGTGTAAAGAGAGAGACCTGTCAGTCATTGAGGGCAGGCAGGGAGAAGACGCCACGAATTGGCCTTTTCGACTAGTTAACCATGCGGCTTGGTGCCAGGCAGTTTTTGGCATCTTTCTCAGCACATGTTAGCTGTTTTGAACAGCTGACATGTTCCCAGAACAGCCGCAGGTAGAATCGCGATCCAACCGCGGCTATTGACCCGATTAATGCCACTGTCAAATTCGGACAGCGGCATTTAAAATGTGATTCATCCGCCCATCAGTGACCCCCCCCCCGTCACGTGATCGTGGGTTACCGATGTGTAGACATGACAATCAGCAGTCTCCTGCAGACCTCTATGGTTATCAATGCCGGATTGCTTTTAACGCCGTTTGGTGGTCGGCTCTCATAGCAAGTCAGCAATTCTGCTACAAGTGATCTGACCATCGGCTCTATGTAGCAGAAGCAATCGGGTTATAGCTGCTTCTAGTCTCCCATGGAGGCTATTGAAACATGCCAAAAGTAAAGTGAATGTTTTAAAAAATATTAAAAAAGTAAAAAAAATAAAAGTTCAAATCACCCCCCTTTCACCCCTTTCAAAATAAAACAATAAGAAAATCAAACATACACCAGTTTGGTATCGCCACGTTCAGAATCGCCCGATCTATCATTATAAAAAAAATAATTAACCTGATTGTTAAACAGCGTAACGAGAAAAAAATTCAAAACACCAGAATTACATTTTTTTGGTCACCGCAACAGCGTAACGAGAAAGAAATTCAAAACTTCAGAATTTCATTTTTTTGGTCGCTGCAACATTGCATTGAAATGCAATAATGGGGGATCTAAAGATCGTATATACACCAAAACAGTATCAATAAAAACGTCAGCTCAGTGCGCAAAAAATAAGCCCTCACCCAACTTGAGGTCACGAAAAATATAGACGCTACAGATATCGGAAAATGATGCAATTTTTTTTTTTAACAAACTTTGGATTTTTTTTCACCACTTAAATAAAAAAGAACCTTGACATGTTTGGTGTCTATGAACTGGTAATGACCTGGAGAATCATAATGGCAGGTTAGTATTAGCATTTAGTGAACCTAGCAAAAAAGCCAAACAAAAAACAAGTGTGGGATTGCACTTTTTTTCCAATTTCCCCGCACTTGGGATTTTTTTACCGTTTTCGAGTACACAACATGGTAAAACCAATGGTGTCGTTCAAAATTACAACTCGTCCCGCATAAAATAAGCCCTCACATTGTCATTTTGGCCCAAAAAATAAAAAAGTTATGGCTCTGGAAAGTAGGGGAGCGAAAAATGAAAATGCAAAACCAAAAAGAGCTCTGGTAGTTAAGGGGTTAAAAGCTTTTCAGAGTCAAACATACTTTTATGCAGCCAGTGTCTGATAAATGCTGCCCATGGTTAATGCAGCATTTATCTGCTGTCAGGTTCCCTTTAATGATAGAAAACCCTGATTTCACTTTTTTGTTAATGTAGTTTACTATATTAATTCATTCTGATATTCCAATTTTAGACGTTATCAGATGCATATTAACCAGAATCAAATGTTTGACTTTTGGAATTTCCTTATGTTCTGAACTTATAGATGCCAAATTAAAAAAAAAAAATGATGCATATCTATTCTTTTACTGTATATAGCAGCCACAGATCTTTTTGAGATCTTTTTTTTTTATTTTATCTTCGGGTACTTAGTTGTTGCCTGTGATCTTCAATGTTTTTTTTTTTTATTTTCAGGAATATATAGACAAATTATGATGTGTTTTTTTGGGTTGTCTGTATGATTTTCCAAAGCAAAATATCATTATTACTGGAACATAAAATATTACCGGATTGTACATGGTTTCCATATTTTGCATAAGTTTTCTCTGTGTGTGGGCCAAGTAGATAGACGTCCTTGGTTTAGCTCTTGATGTGAACTTGACGTGAGGCGTCTATAAAGTAGTTTACAAGCAGTGGATCAAACACACTTCTCTTAAGAACCACATAGCCACAACAAGTGGTGTCAATCCAACAGGTGGATGTGTCTACTAAGTGGGGGACAGGTGGCCAGTAAAAGAAAAGAATGTAAAAAGATGGCACCAATCAGCCAATGCCATCCTGCTCTTCATAACTGACCCAAAAATAGTCCATAGTGGAGAAAGAGAAATCACCATCACTGTCTTCCGTTAAAGACCACTAATTAGACTGTGGTATTCTCTTGGTTTACCATGTACAGTTGTGGCCAAAAGTATTGACACCCCTGCAATTCTGTCAGATAATACTCAGTTTCTTCCTGAAAATGATTGCAAACACAAATTCTTTGGTATTATTATCTTCATTTAATTTGTCTTAAATGAAAAAACACAAAAGAGAATGAAGCAAAAAGCAAAACATTGATCATTTCACACAAAACTCCAAAAATGGGCCAGACAAAAGTATTGGCACCCTCACCCTAATACTTGGTTGCACAACCTTTAGCCAAAATAACTGCGACCAACCGCTTCCGGTAACCATCAATGAGTTTCTTACAATGCTCTGCTGGAATTTTAGACCATTCTTCTTTGGCAAACTGCTCCAGGTCCCTGATATTAGAAGGGTGCCTTCTCCAAACTGCCATTTTTAGATCTCTCCACAGGTGTTCTATGGGATTCAGGTCTGGACTCATTGCTGGCCACCTTAGAAGTCTCCAGTGCTTTCTCTCAAACCATTTTCTAGTGCTTTTTGAAGTGTGTTTTGGGTAATTGTCCTGCTGGAAGACCCATGACCTCTGAGGGAGACCCAGCTTTCTCACACTGGGCCCTACATTATGCTGCAAAATTTGCTGGTAGTCTTCTGACTTCATAATGCCATGCACACGGTCAAGCAGTCCAGTTCCAGAGGCACCAAAGCAACCCCAAAACATCAGGGAACCTCCGCCATGTTTGACTGTAGGGACCGTGTTCTTTTCTTTGAATGCCTCTTTTTTTCTCCTGTAAACTCCATGTTGATGCCTTTGCCCAAAAAGCTCTACTTTTGTCTCATCTTACCAGAGAACATTCTTCCAAAACGTTTTAGGCTTTTTCAGGTAAGTTTTGGCAAACTCCAGCCTGGCTTTTTTATGTCTCGGGGTAAGAAGTGGGGTCTTCCTGGGTCTCCTACCATACAGTCCCTTTTCATTCAGACACCGACGGATAGTACGGGTTGACACTGTTGTACCCTCAGACTGCAGGGCAGCTTGAACTTGTTTGGATGTTAGTCGAGGTTCTTTATCCAACATCCGCACAATCTTGCGTTGAAATCTCTTGTCAATTTTTCTTTTCCGTCCACATCTAGGGAGGTTAGCCACAGTGCCATGGGCTTTAAACCTCTTGATGACACTGCGCACGGTAGACACAGGAACATTCAGGTCTTTGGAGATGGACTTGTAGCCTTGAGATTGCTCATGCTTCCTCACAATTTGGTTTCTCAAGTCCTCAGACAGTTCTTTGGTATTCTTTCTTTTCTCCGTGCTCAATGTGGTACACACAAGGACACAGGACAGAGGTTGGGTCAACTTTAATCCATGTCAACTGGCTGCAAGTGTGATTTAGTTATTGCCAACACCTGTTGGGTGCCACAGGTAAGTTACAGGTGCTGTTAATTACACAAATTAGAGAAGCATCACATGATTTTTCGAACAGTGCCAATACTTTTGTCCACCCTCTTTTTTATGTTTGGTGTGGAATTATATCCAATTTGGCTTTAGGACAATTCTTTTTGTGTTTTTTCATTTAAGACAAATTAAGTGAAGATAATAATACCAAAGAATTTGTGTTTGCAATAATTTTCAGGAAGAAACTGAGTATTATCTGACAGAATTGCAGGGGTGTCAATACTTTTGGCCACAACTGTATATCTATTGCCTGGGGAACACAAGTCTTTTATTCGCAAGAAGTGTGTGCAAACTTTGCAGTCATACAGTTTATTCCAAGTATTCAAACACTCACCCAAGTTGATACCAGATTCTAAAACCAAGTTTTTGAAAGTACAATGTAATGAACATCCGTAATGCCATCTACTCTTGAGCTGGTCCTTCTACACATAGACCAGGTTCCATGAAAATTCTCAGTGTTTGATTAATGTCTAATTATGCCATTCATCTGCTACATCTTTAAGTAATCACTGACGAGTCCCACAGTTTACAGAATGATACAAAAGTCAGAGTAATGCCATTAACTATAACCACAGGGGCAACTTTTTGGTGAAATCTGTAAAACAATCGAGAAAGTTGTATGAAACCAGTAGGAATTTGGAGTTATAAGTTATAGGCAAATGTAGGTGAGTGATCATTTGTGTTTGTCAGATTTTTGTACTAAATGTTTGAAAAAAATAGAAAACTTGCAATTTTCACACTGCCCACTGGGGCTAGTTTAGACTCATTCATTTTTTCTTTGATGAAAAATTTTCAGAAGTCTCATTTCATCACGGGCTGGATTACAATGACAAGTTATCCAATATGTGCAGCAAATAATCTATCCATTCACATTAGGTGATGTCACAACTCCATTATTTATTATGCTTTGCTTATATCGCAGCGCTATCTTATTACACAGCGCTTTACAGTTTGCACACATTATCATCACTGTCCCCGATGGGGCTCACAATCTAAATTCCCTATCAGTATGTCTTTGGAGTGTGGGAGAAATCGAAGTACCTGGAGGAAACCCACGCAAACACGGGGAGAACATACAAACTCCTTGCAGATGTTGTCCTTGGTGGGATTTGAACCCAGGACCCCAGCGCTCCAGTGCTAACCACTGAGCCACAATGACCTTCGCACACACTCATTAGATGCTTCAATACAAAAAAAATATAAGTCAGTATATTCATGGTAGTAATATACATGTGTATTTCCTGAAAGAACAGGAAGTATAAATCAAGAAAATCCCCAATGATCCGTGTCATAGAAAACATTAAAATCCATAAAGCAACTCCAGTGAGGGGGCATCCACCTCCCCCTTCTTTCTAGCCACAGAATTTACAATAGGAAAAAGAGCTTATATTATAAACCGCCTTGATGTAGAATTGCACAATGGGCATAGGGAAGTGGGTAAATTATATATAGCTAGGGGGTGAGGAAACCAATTAAGATTGGAAGGGTTAATCATTCAAGTTCCCTTTGAAGCTCAGACTCCTTGCAGTGCCCAGGTGACTGAAAGAGGATATGTGTTGTGGGGAGACAGCCATAGAGTGTCACGATCCATGCTGGATTGTGACAGATAAAAGCACATGTAACTTTTTTTTTTCTTTTAAGCTGTTTGCTTAAAGTTAGTTTTGCCCCTGGTGGCCTTTAGGGTCATTACACAGTGGTGTCTTCTAGTTTTGCCCCCGGTGGTGGCTAGTATTATTACATGAGAATCACTAGCAGGTGTGATGGCTTTGGCTCTTGCCTATAAAGGAGAGTCAGGTGGTCTCACTCACTGTTGGTGATATTGGTCATTTCCAACCATCCTTGGTGGAGGAAGGAGCTAGAGAAGAGTTCCTTACAGCTCAGTCAGAGTCCTGGTGGTGAAGGAGCAACAGTGAGGAGTTCCTTGAAGCTCTGACAAAGCTTTGGTGAAGTAGCAGGAGGAAAGCTGCACTCAGGTGCTGGACTCTGTTGCTGGGAGCAATAGCAACAGAGCAAAACTAAGTGGTTTTTCCCTGTTTGTAACTTTCCTTATGTGTGTTTTAGTGCAGTGGTGGGATTAATTTCTGCACCGTCCAATTCATTAGAAAGGGATAGGTGCAGGGTGAGCTGGGGTTTTTAGGTATCCTGCTCGTTGCCAGGTGCGGAACCTGTCTGGGGACCGTCAGGAGTGTAGAGACACTGACTCAGGGGAGTGCAGGAGGTCTCCACGTCCCCGTTCCCTATTGCAGGGCCCTCCATTGTATCGGTTTCCCTGGTGTTCCCCTTAACTCTGTAAATTCGCCCTGCTGGAGGCGGTGTAACCAGATACTCGTGTAACTATTGAAATTTGCCTGCTGGAGGTGATGTATCCGGCTGCACGTTTCATTGTTTAAATTCGTCCTGCTGGAGGCGGTGTATTCAGGGTCACGGGTGTCATAGAAATTCGCCCTGTTGGAGGCGGAGTATCCAGTCACCCGTGACATCACATAGACTCTAAGCTTTGAAAGGAAGGGAAGCGAATATCTAACAAAACATTAAGGCAGGATACTTATTGTGCTCTCCCGGATGAGCTTCATTTCATCAAAACATGTACATTAGCCACTGGAGCATTGGTGGAAAGTTTTGAATATTGGGGTTTGTATAGATCCGATATTAGTGGGACATACATCTACAACTTTGGGACTAATTTGGGAAGAATATGCATATTTTTTCATAACTGTGACCCCTGCCTATAAGCCCCAAATCAATAGTGGTCACATTGCTGACACCAGCCATGCCATGCTTACTTTATCTATGGAAAGGTAAAAGCCTGATAAAAAAACTATTGCGGCAAGCTTGAACTTCTGTGATCATCAGGAATGAACATATTGTAAATGTTTGGAATTTAATAAAATCCTGAAGGGCTGAGAAGATACTGCAACTTGGCCCAAGTGATGTCATCAAGGGGGGTGTGTGGTTGTAATTTAGATGCTGATAAAAGGTCAAGGTAAATTATGATTGGTGCTAAAGAAGACACATCTCAGTTTAGGCTTGATCCACGCTAACCAAAAGTTTTCAATCTGATTACTTCCATCCATTAGCTAAGCCATCTCTGTGACCAGCATAGTAAGTTTCTCCTACTAATCTATTTTTATTTTAGGTAACTATACGTGCTGTATTGTTTTGTCCCCTTTATAAAATCTTTTAGTATATTACACTGCGTTACCAAGGTTTTGTCCCTTGGACAATTTTGAGTGTTCCTGATAGATTTTTTCATGCTGATATCAGAAATGACTTCAGATTTTTCCTATCACATAAGGTTTTTGACAAATGATACGAAATATTATAATCTGTTATAATTCTAAAAACTCATATGAACTTTTTCTGAAACAGTATATTCTGAATTTCCCACTGAAATATAAACCGCTGATCTACACATATGCAAGCACTTATTATGCGAATTCCGTGCTGGCGCAGTGAATCATTCGGCTGACCGTGTACGGCGCATACATCTCCTAGGCAGGGGAGGAATCAAAAGACAATACTGACATAGTTAGAGCATGACTGAATGGATCACGACCTTCAATGCCATTGTGATGGTTACGTGTGACTGGACACACCGCCTCCAGCAGGGAGAATTTCTCTGGCACACGTGACCCTGGATACACCGCCTCCAGTAGGGCGAATTTAAATAATATAACGTGCAGCCGGATACACCGCCTCCAGCAGGCGAATTTCAGAATTACACCCGTATCTGGATACACCGCCTCCAGCAGGGCGAATTTAATTAAGGGAAACACCAGGGAAACTGATAAAATGAAGGGCCCTGCGATAGGGAACGGGGATGTGGAGACCTCCTGCACTCCCCTGAGTCAGTGTCTCTACACTCCTGATGGTCCCTTGGCGGGTTCCGCACCCGGCGACGAGCAGGATACCTAAAAATCCCTAGCTCGCCCTGCACCTAGCCCTTTCTAGTGAATTGGACGGTGCAGAAACTAATCCCACCACTGCACTAAAACACACATAAGGGAAGTCACAGGGAAAACACCCCTTAGCTTTGCTCTGTTGCCATTGCTCAAAGCAACAGACTACGACACCAAAGTTCAGCTTCACCCCTGAAGCTCGACACCTGAATTCAGCTTCCACCTGAAGCTATAACACCAGAGCTCCCCTGAGCTGCCAGGAATTCCTCTATGTAGTTCCTTCCTCCACCAGACTTGGTTGGAAATTAGCAATATCACCAACCGTGATTGCAACCATCTGACACTCTTTTATAGGTAAGAGCCAGAGCAATCACACCTGCTTCATAATCACGTGCACTAAACTAAAATAACCAGAGTGCAATGACCCTAACGGCCACCGGGGGCAAAACTAACTTTAAGCACACAGCTTAAGGAAGAAAAAGATTACTAGTGCTTTTATCTGTCGTAATCCAGCATGGATCATGACAGTACCCTCCCTTAATGAGAGGCCTCCGGACCCTCAAGACCGCTCCTCATCAGGGAACCACCTACAGCGGGGATGCCAAGGTCCAGAGTTCACCCCAGCAACTACCTGCACTTCAGGTATATGACAAACGAGCACTGCTGGTATTGGCAAAGTATGTTCCGGAGGCACCACCCATCTCCAAAGCGCCGATCTGGGGAATGAGAGGTGTATGGGCAAGTATGTGGGTAACTCCAGCTGATAAGTCTCCGGGCCCTGGATAGCCGACACCAGATACGGCCCGATCACCTGAGAATTCCAGACCCCCGCAACACACTTCCACTGGATGTTTTTGGTGGCCACCCATACGTGCTCGTTCACACACAGGTCCGGACCTGAACATTTATTGCCACACATTTGTTTGTCACAACCCGGTGAACTCTCTCTGGAACTGACAACAGAGGCGTCCCCCTGTGTCACCACACTCACACCCCCGCAATTCACCAAAGGAAACACCACCCTCCAACCACTCCTACTACGAGGTCTGTGCCTCTCAGGGTTGGCTAATGGCGAGGGTTGAGCCTTGCCCCTACTCTCCTGCAGCACCTCAGCTGCTACCACTGGAGAGGAAGGGGACGTTTGTAGAGAGACGGCAGAGACAGTAGCCCCTAGGCAGCAGCCCTAACATGACTGCTCCCAGCTGACTACTTCCCTAGTCCGCCAATCTAAGACCGGGTTGTGTTTTTTAGACCAAGGGGGGCCCACAACGATAGGTACTGGATTTCCCTCCAAGACGCAGTATGGCTGGGACACATCCTGATGTCCGCTATGCAGCTCAATGTCTTCTATGACTTGGTTTATCACCCGCTGGCTCAGTGGGTCAGACTTAATGACCTGGACGCTTATGGGTTTGTCTAGCGTCTTACACCTCAGACTATGAGTCTGGACAACCTGAGCATCCACCAGACTGACTTCTGCTACACTGTCCACAAGCACCGGTATGCCCTCAGATACCTCGTCAACCATCACCTCCGTTGTCATAGTACCTTCTGAGGGCGAGGAGGAAATATACACTCCCAGGTCGTCTTCCTCCACACGACCAGGGGGACACGGCTTCTCTGAAAGTACAGAAGTTTCGGCGTCAGTGCCAAGGACTAAATCATTAGTCTGCTCACTACAGGGGCATACCCCTTCACCTTGGGGAACACCAGGCAGCACCATGGGGACACCGACTCCACCCACCTGCCTGGGTACGTCCGCCTGTATAAGCAAGTCCTGCTCCCCAACAGGGACTCCACGGCACATCCTCGCCAAAGCCGTATATGGACCCTCTAGTTGAGGCAGAGGATAGGCCTCAGACCCATAATTCCGCTGCAGGTGCTGCTGAAACACATCATTCAGCTCCTCACTAACCTTAGTGAGGGCCAGCAGCAACTGCTCACCGGTCTGCACTTGGCCCATGGCTCAACAGAGAAAAATGTTATGGTTGGTGAAAATGTGATGGTTACGTGTGACTGGACACACCGCTTCCAGCAGGGTGAATTTCTCTGACACACGTGACCCTGGATACACCGCCTCCAGTAGGGCGAATTTAAATAATATAACGTGCAGCCGGATACACCGCCTCCAGCAGGCCAATTTCAGAATTACACCCGTATCTGGATACACCGCCTCCAGCAGGGCGAATTTAAATAAAAAGGGAAACACCAGGGAAACCGATACAATGGAGGGCCCTGCAATAGGGAATGGGGATGTGGAGACCTCCTGCACTCCCCTGAGTCAGTGTCTCTACACTCCTGACGGTCCCTAGGCGGGTTCCGCACCCGGCGACAAGCAGGATACCTAAAAATCCCTAATTCGTCCTGCACCTAGCCCTTTCTAGTGAATTGGACGGTGCAGAAATTAATCCCACCACTGCACTAAAACACACATAAGGGAAGTCACAAACAGGGAAAACACCACTTAGCTTTTCTCTGTTGCTATTGCTCCAAGCAACAGAGTACAACACCAAAGTTCAGCTTCACCCCTGAAGCTCGACACCTGAATTCAGCTTCCACCTGAAGCTATAACACCAGAGCTCCCCTGAGCTGCCAGGAACTCCTCTCTGTAGTTCCTTCCTCCACCAGACTTGGTTGGAAATGAGCAATATCACCAACCGTGATTGCAACCATCTGACACTCTTTTATAGGTAAGAGCCAGAGCAATCACACCTGCTTCAAAATCACGTGCACTAAACTAAAGTAACCAGAGTGCAATGACCCTAACTGCCACCGGGGGAAAAACTAGAACTGAAACCACCACAGTGCAATGACCCTAATGACCACCGGGGGCAAAACTAACTTTAAGCACACAGCTTAAGGGAAAAAAAGGTTACTAGTGCTTTTATCTGTCATAATCCAGCATGGATCATGACAGCCATTCGCTGTCCCAATGATATGGAGAGAACAGAGAGATCATGTAACAGATTGCTACTTCTGCCTTACAAATGTAACAGGATATTCAGCAAAGAACAAGAAATCAATAGAATATCCTAATCTTCCTTCAGGCATAAGACCAGTGTCAATGATGAAAGTCTTCGTGATCCAAAGTCGCCTAAAGTATGGACAATGGAGGACGACGAAGATGAACTAACAATGTCAGTAGAAAATTAAACAGCTGCTGACCCAGACTTTGAGCCTTCTACATCCAATCCACATCTGTTCAGTCAAGCTGAGCTGAGTGACTTGGTCAGAACTTAAGTTGAAATTGTCAAAGAGACAGTTAGAATTATTGGGATCAAGGCTACAAGAATGGAATCTCTTATTAACAGGAACAAGAGTTTCTGTTTTTCTCAGTCGTCAAGAAGACCTTAATCAAATTTTCAACCATGTCGACGGTTTATCCTTTTGCAACGACGTCTTGGGGTTGTTTGGTGCTCTAGGATGCGAACATGACCCGAAGGAATGACATGTTCATAGACTCGGCAGTTTTAAGTCTGAAGGCTGTTTTACTACACAAGGAAATATCTATCCTTCTATACCTATTGGACATGCCGTACACATGAAAGAAACGTATAAGAATATGGAGTTACTGTCGACCCACATTAATGATAAAAATTATAACTGGAACATATGTGGTGATCTAAAAGTTGTTGCACTTCTTCTTGGACTGCAGTTTGGATATACCAAGTATTGTTTTATTTGTGAGTGGGACAGTCTTGCACGAGAAATGCACTATTTCAGAAAGCACTGGCCACTCCGCAAAAACCTGGTTGCTGGACAGAAGAATGTTAAACATAATCCTCTCTTTGAGCCAGCAAAGATATTTCTCCCTCCTTTGCATATTAAACTTGGGCCTATGAAGAATTTTGTCAAAGCAATGAACAAAGAATCGGAAGCCTTTTCTTACTTGCGACAGAAATTTCCAAGAATAAGTGATGCAAAGATTAAAAAAGGTATTTTTATTGGCCCACAGATCATAGATATAATGAATGACAGTAGCTTTGATGGTCTTTTGCAAGGTGCTGAACAAGTGGCATGGAGAGCTGTGACCTTCAACTTCCTTGGCAACAACAGGGCACCGAACTTTGAACAACTCGTGGACAACATGCTCACAGCATATCATTTGATGAAATGCCTTATGTCACTAATAATGCATTTTCTACATTCTCACTTGGACTTTTTTCCAGCCAATCTTGGTGCCGTTAGCGATGAACACGGTGAAAGATTTCACCAAGACATTGCGCTGATGGAGAAAAGGTACCAGGGACAGTGGAGTACGTCAATGCTGGCTGACTATTACTGGAATCTTATTCGAGAAACATCTGACACGGATTATAAACTAAAGTCGTCTGCAAAACACTTTTGAACAATTGCTTTTGCTACTGACATCGATGCACATGTATGTAGTATTTTGGACGTCATAGTGTAGACTATAAACTGTTGTTTCTTAAAAACCTTACGTAACACAGACTTTTGGAGCACATATTCGTGTTTACCATATCAAAATCTGTAAGGTACAATAAAATTTTCTCAGGGGACAAGAACTTCCCTGAAATTTGTTGCGCAGTGTTATTATAAACACTGCCTATCGTTCTGGGATAAATAAAAAATGTAATAGTTTTGTTCTTTTTGTTCTGTAAATCTCATCCCGAGGCCATACGCTATTAGAACCTGACGTCCAGTCAGCCTGTATAGAAACGACTGGTGGTGGCAGCGAGTAGTTCTTGGGTTATCGTGAGTTAGCAGTGACAGTACTGGGTGCATATCCATATATTTAATGCATTGGAATCGCAGGTGTATATACCATACGCTCACTGTTAGTTTCACAATAACCGGCCTTAGTGGAAACAACTGCAGCCTCCTCTGTTAATAGTTGGTCAATCGCTTAATTGTCTGAATAATAGGGGACAGCAGGGGGCTGTTTGTGACAAGAAGATAACAGCTTGGTGGGTTCAGTAACGACCCCCCTCGCTGCGATCTTTGACCATTGGTGTCAGTGGTGGGATATGCATGGTTTCTCCGGTGTCATCCCTTGACAACCAGTGTAAAAATTGCATGATTTCTCTATTTTTTTCATAGTTTAGATAAGCCTTTAAAGGGAATCCTTCAGCAGGTGTTTGCTATTTAATATCAGAGCAGCATAATGTAGGGCAAGAGAGCCTAATTCAATGGATGTGTCACTTGCTGGGCTGTGTATTATAGTTTCAAAACAATCAGTGTTTTATCAGCAGGAGATTATCACTGCCTGACTAGGTCTCATGTGCACAGCAGTCAAGCTAATCTGTGTAACTCTGCCCCCACTACTAACTGGCAGTTGGTTAACAATATACAGTGTACACAGGAAGCTGCCAATCAGGGTTGTGAGAGGGGTTATGTACAGTTTAGCATTATGACCACTGCTACATCTACAGCAGAGAAAACAGGCATTCTATGAAATCAAGCAATTCGGTAAGTGACACATCATCGGCTTCTCGGCTCTTGCTCCTAATTTGAATGCTTCCCTTTAAATGAAGACACATATGATCCATTGCATTGAATAGTAACATAAGTAAGTTATTGCTTGAATAAATTACTTCTAAGGTTTCGTAATAAAAGAATAACAGAATAGTATAATATTTTTTAAGCTCTGTCTACACTACCATGACTACTTATGCCTTTAGTGGAGCCATGATGGATCCATCAGGTTCTGCATTGCCTCTAATTTGCTTAAAATGGCTCTGCTAGGTTTCCATTTTTTTTTATCTTACAAGTACGAACAGAGTCTTGTATTATTTTAGTTAAGTAGTAAATCTGATGCAAATGTGTGAAGATGAATACCACACTTGACAAGATATATAAAGAGTAGAACAAAGCTGCAATAAATCAAGGTCGATCACAAGGATTCTAATTAAAATGCACCAAGAATGTATTAATATTGTATATAATAATAAATCTACCTTTAAGTGCTAAAATAGCTCACCAGAAAGAGATTGATGTTTCAGGTAAGGATCCAGGTAAGGATTTTACAACTTGCCTCTTATAAATACCCATACACTAGATACAATTTTCTTCCCAATTAATGTAATGCCGTGGGAAACTCAATGTGCAAAGTAGCTACTGTGAATATTGTGATCATGTCTTGCCAGAAGAATTGGTAAAACCAACAACAACTGTGACAGCTTTACTTTCCCTCCACAGGTAATAGAATTCGATGATGGATCTGGTTCCGTACTAAGAATACAACCTTTACGAACACCAAGAGATGAAGCAATATATGAATGTGTTGCATCCAACAGTGTTGGAGAAGTTAGTGTAACCACCAGGCTCATAGTATTACGGGGTAAGAAACTGCATCAGAAAGTGTCTTCATTGTTAGAATTTATTTACTTTTCATTCCATAATCTAAGTTCCCCATCAGTATGTTTTTGAGTTTGTAGAAGGAAACCGGAGAACCCAGAGGAAACCCACTATAAGATAAGGAGAACATACAAACTCCTTGTAGATGTCCTTGATTTAAACCCAGGACCCCAGTGTTGTATAGTACCCTTAGATAATCTTGTGGTGGGTTGTAGTAGGGCTTCAATAGAGGTTCCATCTACTGTACCTCTGTATACTGTTATGTATACTGAAGATTTTTAGCTTGCTCCACTGGTGTTTTCATTGATGGGAAGTTTTACCCCTAGAACATGGCCATTCAAATATGGAATAATGGCATTATGCATACTCATTGCATTGCTCTACAATCTCCACAAGAATGTACTGAGCAACCAGTGAAGAGAGAGGCTATCCATGAGTAGGTTGGGCTGTGATGTTTTCTCCATGTAATAACTATAAGGAAAGAATAAATTGTTCTTTCAATGGCCACTTTCCCATTTCCAATTTTCTTGTATTGGCTATAGCTCATCGGGATGATTTTCACTTGGATTACTATATTTTATTACTGCATTAGGATGGAAACAAGGGTTCTGGTATTACTAGAAGTCACATTTGATTTGGAGAGTAGAAAATTAGGGAGTGTCATTAAAGGATTTGTCCAGAGTCAGAATATTGATGGCTTATTAGCATAGCCCATAGTTTAATTGGTCGCGGTCCTTCTCTCGGCACCCCTACTGCCAGTTGTATGAAGTGATTGCGGTATCTTGTGAGGTCTGTAGCATCTTTGGTCTGGTAACCTACACTCCTCCTACATAGTAGTGACCATGCTTGGTATTGTGGCATTGTTCTGTTAAAGGGGTTATTTGGGTAAAATATTTTTCATTCTGCCTAAAAATAAATAGCGCTTACCCACTGCCACTCAAGTGCCGAGTCATTCCAGCTCCCATGCGGTTTAGTTAACCCCTTCACAACGTGAACAATTTACGTTTTTTCCTCCCCTTCTTCCCAGAGCCATAATTTAATTTTATTTTTCTGTCCATATAGATGTATGAGGACTTGTTTTTTGCGGAACCAAGTTCTTTTGATTCACACCATTCATTTTACCACATAATGCATTGGAAATCAGGAAAACGATTCCATATGCAGTGAAATTGTGAAAAGAACTGCAATTCTGACAATTTGAGAATTGTTTTTAATGCATATATTTGTGATGAAAATGACCTCGCAATATGATTCTCCTCATCAGTACAATTATGGCGAAACCAAACATGTAATGTTTTATTATTAGGGGTGAAAAATAATCTGAAGTTTAAAAAAAAATGTTTTTGGGGTTGTGTCGCCATGTTTTGAGACCACTAACGGTTTCATATTTGGGTCGATGGAGCTACGTGATGGTATATTTTTGCGGGGCGAGATGTAATTTTTATTGATGCCATTTTAGGATATATAGACATTTTGATCTCTTGTTACAGCATTTTTTGTGGTATTGCAGTGGCTAAAAAAAACATTTTTTTGTCCTTGAATTTTTTTCAGTTTTTGGTGTTTACCGATCAGGTTAATTATTTTTAAATTTAGATATATCAAACTTTTCTGAACGTGGTGATTCCACATGTGTATTTTTTATGTTTGTTATTACTTTTATTTTTAATGAGAGAGAGAACATTACATTTTTATGGTGTTTTTTCAAATTTTTAAAAACTTTATCTTTTACTTTTAACTGTATTTGTTAGTCCCCTTAGGAGACTATAACCTATGATCATTGGATTGCTTGTACTATACACATCAATTGCTGCATAAAGTTTCAAGTGAGCTCTATAATGACAAGCATGGAGGTCTTCAACAGACCTCCTGCTGTCATACCAACCCATCGGTGACCCGAGATCACATCAATGTGCATTGAATGATGCACCCTTTTTCTAGCTCATTGATATTGCATTTAACAGGTTAACAATTGTGCACAGCGCTTCTCTCTATCTGCAATTGTTAGAAGCAGGTCCTGGCTGTAACACACCGCCGCTACCTAACTTGTATGGGGCATGCTTATCCTGTGAGCCTCTGCTCCATACACCCACTTTCGACTTGCACCGTATATGTATAGCAGATAATGGAAAGCGGTTAATACTGCTGGAGAGGTGACTTCATGTCAGTGTTATTTAACAGCTGCAACCAATCACTGGCCTCAATGGTCAGGAGCCGTCGACAACAGCATCAGCATTGAGCCAAGTGATTGGCTGTAATTGTCGTGTGATGTTGAAGTGACATTACCGCTGTAGCTATATCAGCAATGATTAGAGGAAACTGCGGAGAGCCGGTACTTGAGCGGTGGAGGGTAAGTACAGTACACCTATATTTGCACAAGAAGCCAATGGAATAAAAAATAATAAAACTGGACTGACCCTTTAACTTCAAAGGTTAACGCTGCAATGCCAAGCATGCAGGTAATAGAGTAGAAGAGTCTCTAGGGCCAGCTGAATGATAAAGGTTCTATGAGCAGCTGATCGTACGTGGAGTATAGCGTTGGACCCCCATTGATTGGATATTGAGTCATCAATATTCTGATCCCATGAAAGCTTTCTAAGGTAGAGAACTATGTTCTTTCTTTGTATAGATTAATGGTTAAGTGTGGAGTTATTCATCACCGCACTCTGATTAATATGCCATTTGTGGGCATTATAGAATTTTCATCAGATGACATCGCGGCTATCTTGGTAACACCTTTTATGAAACCACATTCTGAAAAGGCGCCTTAAATGGACTTCTTTGTGGCACTGTGCTTTAGAAGCTCCTTTTCTTTCTTTAATGCCATTTTAAGTGTTAGGTCTTTAATCTGTGCATTTAGGGCCCCATTGACATTAATAGCAGGCATCGATCAGTCATCATTATGGCTCTTAGCAGTACATAATGCCATGATACTCAAGATTGCACTATTTAGATAGATGCCTCATGTGCAGCGCTGTTGTGAAATGCTCATTGTGTATATAGAGCGGCAGGATGATCATGCTACAGTGCCATATTATTCCTGGGGTCTGAGAGACCGAAGGAAACACCAAACAAATCATATGTTCCCCGGTAAGAGTCGGAATTGGAAGCACTGCTTGCATCTTTGTAGCACAAAACTAATTGTATGAAACGACCTAAACAATAGCAGTGTTACCAATTTATAACCTTTTGACCAGAATTACCATGTTTATTACGGCCCCATTTTTATTAATGCCGCTTTTCGGATGATGAACACTGTTCTGCCTGCTGCGAAAATAGCAGTTTGCCTTTTATGCTATAGAGCGATCTCGGCTGGGGGGCCGGGCTTCTAATGCAGAGTGGAGCTGAGTGACGAGAACACAAAGGGGGTTTTCTTTCTTCCTGTTCTAAATTACTGCAATAAAGGAGTAATAATTCTGAAAGTAGGAAACCTACTAGGTCTGAAGTGCTTTTCCAAGAAAGATTTCAGTTTTACAGTTTATTAAAGCAAAATGATTTACTAAACTTTTGCTTAGCTAATAAAGTAACGCCGGAACGCAGGCAGCCGAACCCATCAGCTTTTTCTGCTGTCGGCAAACAAGATTACCTTATAATGCTTGCATACGATATTACAATTCTGAGGGCGTTTTGTTGGTGTTCATTTGTAGAACAGATTAGTTTTGATAATATCTTGTATTTGATTTTACACCTTTTGATGAAATACAAATGCAGGCTTGCCTCAGTGTATCTTCATTTCAACCTGATCTGTTGCTTTTAGAATGGCTGTCAGAATATCATACTGTGCTTGATTTATCTCTTATTACTTCCTTCCCTGGGTCTATATTCAGATGCATCCCGCCCTATGTTTCCACAAATTTTAAGAACTTGTGCACACACTATTTTTGCTGCATTTTCTTCAATGCAGATTTGACACCTGAAGGTTTTCCTAGTACCAGCAAAGTGAATGAGAGTCTCATGCACATGCTGCTTATTTGTTACTTGCAGATTTGGGGCAGATTAGTGATGAGCGAGTATACTCGTTGCTTGTTTTCCCGAGCACGCTCAGGTGTCCTCTGAGTATTTTGACGTGCTCGGAGATTTAGTTTTCGTCGCCTCAGCTGCATGATTTACAGCTGCTAGACAACCTGAATACATGTGGGAATTCCCTACAAACAGGCATTCCTCACATGTATACAGCCTGTCTAGCAGCCGCAAATCATGCAGCTGAGGCGACGAAAACTAAATCTCCGAGCGCGTCAAAATACTTGGAGGACACCAGAGCATGCTCGGGAAAACCTGAGCAATGAGTATACGCGCTCATCACTAGTGCAGATACAAATCTGCAGTATGTCAAATCTTGCACATTTCTCCCATAATAATGAGTAGGGAAAATTCTGTACCAAAAACACAAGTAAAAAACGCACCAAAAATACGCGTTTTTGCCTCTGCGTTTTTCCTGAAAAGAGATGCAGCATTTTCTGTACCAAATACTTAACGTGCACCCAAACCCTAAAGGTCCGATTCATTTTTTTGGTATTTCTTGGTCACTTTTCTTTCTTTGTCTTGTGGAGATTTGTGGACCAAACTCTTCTAATTGTTTCACTTGGTTCATGGATTCGAGCCAGTATCAAAAACACTTTTGTTTCTGTCTTTACCCAATTTTTTTTTTTTTTTTTTAGACTTTTCAGCACCAAAAGTTGCAAATTCTTTGAAAAGTCTCCATATTAAGATTTTTCAGGAACCATACTGTAGGAATGAGATGTGCTGAAAAAATATGACATTTGATGAATCCTTCTACAAGATCTGGATGTGCAAAGATGTCTAGGAAAAAAAATTAAAAAGTCTTAAAAATAGAATGAGGGCTTAAAAAGTGGCTCAAATCTTTCAGAGAATAAGGCACAAGTACTATAGCTACTAAAATGGAGCAAATTACTCCAGAAGTCTGGAGAAATAACAATGTTGACTTTTGAAAACCAAGGAGAAAAACAATGAACAAATACCGTGTAGTGAGTATGTACCGTAAATAGTAATGGTACATTTAAATAACACAGGGTACTTAGTTGACACTATTTTGATTAAAGAAAACATAAAAGTCATCCTACAACTACAAGGTGTACCCAATCGGAATGGTCCCAAACTCGCCTTGCTATGTGCCATCAGACCTTAAAATATGAATTATGGTCTAATTCTTTTCTATTCATATTCAATACAATGTTGTGACTTGCAAGGAAAACCTTCAACTGGGTGCAATCCACTTGACAATCACTGGAAGGCCACAAATAAGCACACATAGCATAAACATCTCCTAACACAGTATCCCTTTTTCAATTTTGGTCTCATCCCACTTATTTTGGGTCTAAGAGCACTGACAGGCGGCCTTTTTCTATCTTGTAGTGCGAATTTGCTCTAAAATACATTTGTTCTACTTGAATAGGAGATCATTTCAGGTATATCCTATTCTATTAATATGGTGTCCTACCTACGATGAGATTTTGTCACCATTCATAGACCTTTTAAGAGTGGGCATGGGACTGATCATTCTGGTCATCTAGGGGATGAATAGCTACTGCATGAAATCTTTTTTTGATGTATTGATCGTGTTTCAGGTTGTTTATTACTACTCTTCCTCTTTGTAACCTATTGATTAATTGTGCTCCCTGAGTACTAGATTGGCGTAATGTAGAGATGGACCTCACAAAGTAAGCATGAGCTATGATTTCACTAAAAGATAATGCCCGACAGTCAATCTGTAAATTTTATTGTCTTCGTTCTCCCTGTCCCTCACAATAAAAAGAGTAGATACAGAAGATGCTTGAAAAAAAAAAAGCAATCACATGGGAGGAGACACAGATTAGATATTAGAAAAAACTTTTTGACAGTTAGAGTGATCAATGAGTGGAACAGGCTGCCACGAGAAGTGGTGAGTTCTCCTTCAATGGAAGTCTTCAAACAGAGGCTGGACAGACATCTGACTGGGATGATTTAGCGAATCCTGCTTTGAGCAGGGGGTTGGACCAGATGGCCCAGGAGGTCCCTTCCAGCTCTATGATTCTATGATTCTATGATTCTATGATTCACTTATCTTTCATTTGATTTTATGTTTTCTTATGAGCTTACTGTAAAGGCAGCCAAAGGGAAGCAAAGTGTTCATTGTGAAGAGATTTTATGATTTTCCTTGTAGAGCATGGATCAGAAGAACTCGTTATCTCCCTCTGTCTGACACGTGGTCTAATTCGCCTATTTTTGCCTATTGTAAATTTGTTAGCATATGACCGAAATATACAGTATCTTGGGCTATATAATGCTTCATTTCTATGTTGGAACATCTTTAGAATGTAAGCCTTGTTTAGCTTTGCCTTGTTAACCCTTCTGGAGCCTACATACTGTTTATAAAATATACATATTAATGTGCCATCATAAGAGATGACCTGCAGGGATATAGCAGAGAATAATCGAATAACTGACAACCAGCACAGATTCATGAAGGATAGGTCGTGTCTAACTTACATGTTGGGTTCTATGAGGAGGTACCTCGTAAGTGCAAATCTGGATGTTGGTAATGCGGCTGATGTGATTTATCTGGACTTTGCAAAAGCATTTGATACTGTACCACATAACAGCTTTATACTGAAGCTACAGAAGCAAGGACTGGGGGAAACTGTATGCAGATGGGTTAGGAATTGGCTACGTGACAGGAAACAAAGTGTCGTCATAAATGGTATGTTCTCTAAATGGGATATAGTCAGCAGTGGGGACCACAGTGATCTGAGCTAGGACCAATTCTTTTTAACCTCTTTAATAAAGACCTTTTGGATGGGATTGAGAGTAAAGTACCAGTCTTTGCTGATGACCCCATACTATGCAGGATATTAAAATCTGACCTTGACAGTGCATAATATTACAAAACAATCTGGATAAGATGACTGAATGGGCAAACGCTTGTGAAATAACATTTAATGTTAATAAATGCAAAGTAATGCACCTTGGATGGAGTAATATTATTTCTGCATATACAGTATATTAAATGGGAGTATACTCAAGACTACAGAACAGGAGAAGGACTTGGGTATTCTGTTTACAAGTAAGCTGAGCAGCAGTACTCAATGTCAAGCAGCAGCCGCAAAACCAAACAAGATTTTAGGATGTATAAATAGAGAGATAAAATCCCGTGATCCCAATGTATTGTCACTCCCTTATAAATCACTTGTGAGGCCACAATCTAGAATATGGGATGCAGTTTTGGGCTTGACATTTTAAAAAGGATATTGAGACATTAGAGTGAGTTCAACGACGGGCAACTAGATTATTACAAGGGATGGAAGGCCTCTCATATGAGAGCCTGGAAAAGTTGGGCTTGTTTAGCTTAGAAAAGATGCCTCAGAGGAGATCTCATTTACATGTATAAATATATGTGTGGCCAGTATAGAGGAGGCCGCATGACTTATTACTTCTAAAGGCCATACTAAGGACCAGAGGGCACTGATTACGGGTGGAAGAAAGGTGATTCCAGCAGCTAAATAGGAAAGGGTTCTTTACAGTTAGAGCAGTCAGACTGTGGAACGCCCTACCACAAGAGGTAGTAATGGCAGACACTATAACAGCATTTAAAAAAGGACTGGATGATTTTCTCAGTGCTCATAACATTGTGGGTTATAGTTAAATTAGTGACAAAATGTACAATTGCTGGAGAAAGGTTGAACTTGATGGACCCAGGTCTTTTTCCAACCTAAAATAACTATGTGACTATATTTAGTTCTATCTGTATTGCTGCCCAAGTATTTTCTCCTACAGTAGTTTTTTGGATCTTCTAAGAATAAATGTAATGTTTCTGGCAAACTTAAAGGGTGTACCCTTACAACAAACATTACCTTACCTCAGGATATTTAAAATACGTGTGATTCCTGGGATACCACTGAAATAGGACCTCATTCTTGTGATCAGCTTTGGAACTGTCATGTGGACCCGTCCTCTGTGACACGACCCGCAGGCCGGTAACTAAGACAACAAGACACGGCACGTGCAACTGTCCTGTGTGACACGACCCGCAGGCCGGTAACTAAAACGACAAGACATGGGGGAAGGGAAAACAGTTACAACGGTGGGCCCTGTGATAGGGAACGGGGACGTGGAGACCTCCTGCACTCCCCTGATTCAGTGTCCCTCACACTCCTAACGTTCCCTATACAGGCTCCTCACCTGTCACCGAGCCAGAACCTGTCACCCTAGCACACCCTACACCTATCCCTTGCTAGGGAGCTGGGTGGTGCAGGCACTGGCCCCACCGCTGTACTAATACACACCAAGGAAAAATACAAACAGGGAAACACCACTTAGCTTTGCTCTGTTGCTCTTGCTCCCAGCAACAGAGTCCACCACCAGAATGCAGCTTTCCTCCTGAATAGCTGCCACCAAGCTGTCAGAGCTGCAAGGAAATCCTCTCTGACTCCTTCCACACCAGGACTCTGATTGAGCTGCCAGGAACTCTCTCCTTCCTTCCCCAGTCTTGGTTGGAAATGAGCAATATCACCAACAGTGATTGCAACACCTGACACTCTTTTATACCAGAGCAATCACACCTGCTTTATAATCACATGCACTAAACGAAAGAAACCACAGTGCAAAGATCCTAACAGCCACCGGGGGCAAAACTAGAACTGAAACCATCACAGTGCAATGACCCTAATGGCCACCGGGGGCAAAACTAGAACTGAAACCACCACAGTGCAATGACCCTAATGGCCACCGGGGCAAAGCTATCTTTACGTACCACAGCTTAAGGAAAAAAAAAAGGTTACTAGTGCATTTTATCTGTCATGATCCAGCATGGATCATGACAGGAACCCTGTGCAAGCATACGTTTGTGACTTCTCCTGTGGATAGGTAACACAAGTACTTTTGATCTGGTCATAGACATTGTTTCTTTGTTAGTAGATCCTCAGCAATCTAAAGTATATATTAATACACAACTGTACCTAACATGTCTTCTCAGAGAAAGCAGTGATCATACTACCATCCCTTTCGGAGCCTGTATCTTTATTGAATTGACAGCAGTTTTCTTGGCCACCTCCATCATTTCCATAGGCAATGACTGGAGTATAAGTGTGCTTGACCACTGATCTTTTCAGTAGTGATCAGTGAGGTCCCGAGTGATCACGTGTATAGCTTATCTTGTTAATACTAGTTGTTATAGGACACCCCTTTACAATATCTTCAAACAAGTATTCTACCCCTAGAGATTTCCCATAAATACATTAAATTCTATAAAGCTACTAGAATTGTTACAACAGAGTCATCTAAAGTTATCTGTATACGTTCTTATCGCTAGCTTCTAAGATCCAATTAGGACGTGTATTTCCAAATGCTGTTGATGAAATGATAAATACTTTCATTCTAATCATGTCTTCATCCCAGAAATATGCTCACAGTTGTTAGGTGAGCTGTTTTTTGTTGCATGTTTTGTTGATCCTACAACTTTACCACATTAGTAGTCTTGCTAGAGACACAGCGGAGAATTGAAATGTTTGATAAATCGAGACCATAAAATGGACATTTCTAGCAAGATTCTGCCAATGCGCCTTAACCTCTGCTTCCTACTGGGAAAAGATTAATTCAGTCCTTTTGGCCATCAAATTATTGGCTTCTTAAGTAAAGTTGTTAATAGGTTTAAATTAGCTCATTGTGCAACTTATTAGTGCTTCAATTAAACAAAAAGAGGGATCATGCTGCGTAATTGCTTGAAATCCATCCATCAAATTTGGATGCTGAATATTATTCCTGAAGCATCCCCAATTTATGCGCTTGCACACCATGTCACTTAGGCATGAGATGTTGGGTAATTACCGTAACCTACATCCACTGCATTTACCTCCTCCTATGTTTAGGGACCACCATGGGGACCAAGTAATGCTTAACTGCTTCACTGCCGTAATACAACGCAAGTAGAAATTCTACAGAAGACGGATTTAGCAAGAGCACTTAGTGATCTAATTAAAATGAAAACTGGTTTTAACAAAAAGTGTTGTTTTAATAGAAGGTGATTTTGTATCTCATTGTTACTGACAGGTATTTGACAATGTGCAAAGATTTATTTGCAAGCTGGATTAAAATAGTCCTGTAAGAATCCTCTGGTGACCCCTGTGGGGTAAAGTATGGCATTAGAGCTTAGTAAGTTTGATCTGATCTCCTGGTAAAGGTATCAGTGGCACAATGTCAAGTGTTCGCACTTAGTGCCCGGCTAGGGTTACATTAATCTCTCCACTTCTTTATGCGACAGATTCTTCTAGCCGAAGAACAGTCAATATTTTCCTGAGTAATACATTAATGGAGTTACCTCTGACTAGCTTAATTACCATTAATTACCAGTATCAATATTTATTTTTCCCAAGTCCATATTACACAGATGTAGCTATTAGGATCTTTCATTTATTGTAATGTGCGTGCATATCACAGGTTTCCCTAATATTAATTACAGGGGTAATAACCTCAAATATTTGATCTGCATATTTGCTTAATATACAGGAAATGAAGTGTTAAAATAATGAATATTCCAGTTTCCTGTACAGTATTTTATTGGAAGCAATAAAAGTGATAACTTGGAATGAGTTCCCATCTGCTCCATCCATTTCTGCCATTCTTTTCTTCTTATTTTACATGCTAAATGTTTACATGAATTTCATAAAATTAATATGTATAGCTAATGATACTGTACATTACATACATAGAAATTGTTTGTTTCCTACAGAGGCTAGTCCCTTATATCGATTCACAAAAGAGATATTAGGGGACTTTGGAAATGCGGGGCATATGTTATATGGTTCTTCTTTGTATGAAATTCATTCTAGTCTCGTTCAACCTCTGAAAAACAAGAAACCTGTAAAGAATAGGATTCCAAAGACCCAACCGATAGACGAAAGCACTGTGTCCTCTTCATTATTGTTACAGGCAAAGCGATCCACTGTGCCTGGTACTGTACTTCAGTGATAGTAGACCTAAAGATATGTCAGTTATTTTTAAGTGCATTAATGGGTCAAATTGTAAAGTGCTTGTATAAACAAGCTTGCTTGTTATTAAAAATCTTCTCCTTTTTCAAGAACCAAGGGATTTTTAATTCTATTAGTTAGTGTTATTGCTTGGGTTACCGTCCACCCCTGCTAGCCTGCAAAGGTCATCAGGAGAAGCCAAAGAGCACATCACTTATAAGCTCATTCCCAAGCTCTGCTCTGAAGCTAACCATTTCAGATTCAGTGGCCCTGGGCTCCTCTGATTCTATGAGGAGCGAACAGTTATGGCCAGAGGTAAAATAATGTCTATCAATTAAGAGCGCACTGACCTCCATCATGCAAGAAGTTGGGGGACCTGAAAAGCAATAGGAAAAAACACCATCAAGGGATCAATCACTGGGATTTTTTTTCTTCTTTGTTTAATGTTCCATTAGTTAACATTGACTAGATAACAGGCCAGGAAAAAAATCATATTGGCACCCCATGCAGATAATGTAAATTGTTTTCCCCCCAAATAAACTCAAAATCAATCCATAATGCTAATGCATGATCTTACTGTACAGATGGACAGTTCTGAGTGGCAACGTGAGGTTCTGAGATTTCGAAAGTAGATGTGTATGTCCAGCATTTACATAGGCCTGCTTTGGAACACCACTAACCTACTGCGTTCCATTCATAATTAGTGCACATATCCTTCCTTATATCTTGAGGGCACTCCTGAATAAGCAGACCCAAAATTAAAGTTCAATACCCAAAAAAATTCAGATCCCAGCATACAACAGAATGCACCGCAAAATTCAGATCAGCAGCAAACCATGAAATACCATATTTCACCCTACTTTTTGAAGTGGAAGGCTACTTTCATACTAGCGTACTTAGGCGCAGCACAGGGCCACTCCACTGCTAAGCTCCGCCCCGGCCACGCCCACTCCGGTCAGCTCCTTCTCTGATCGCATGATGCTGCATGGGATCAGCGCACCCTATATTTAGCATTGGATATGCTGGTCGTGCGCTGTTACACTTTTGGCGGCGCTTGCACCCTTTTGTCACTGCGCCGAGCGCACAAAAATGCAACACAGTGTGTTTTTGTGCACTCGGCACAACGCCAAAAGGGCGCAAGCGCCGGCAAAAGTGTACCAGCGCATGACCACCGTACCCAATGCTAAATATAGGGTACGCTGATCGCATGCAGCGTTATGCGATCAGAGGAGGAGCTGACCAGAGGGGGTGTGGCCGGGGCAGAGCTTAGCGGCGGCCCTGCGCTTCACCCGGTAACGCTAGTGTGAAACTAGCCTTAGATGCACTCTTTAGTGAGAAAAAAATGTTGCTAAAAAGTGCGCATCAGATCACTGAGAAAACTGTGTACGGGCACAGTTCTCTTTCATCCTGTGCGACATTGATCTGTCTGATCGATGCTGGGCAGGAGAAAAAGCTACCAGGTCCCGCGTATCACTTAACCTGCATGCACGCTGAAGGTCCTGATTAGCTTAGGGACCTTTTATGGCATGTGAACAGTCATAAGACTGGAAGTAGCTTCAAAATAAAGTAGTGTATTCACAGTGTGATACATCTACATAGGCAAAAACATGCCAGGTTAAGTTTAATGTTAATAAATCATATTGCTATATTAAATGGAAATATATGAGGAACTGCAGAACAATAGAAGGACTGGACTTTGGTATTCTGGTTACCAACAAGATCTGTGATCCCAACTTTTGTTACCCCTCTATAAATCATTCATATAGCCATATTTTCAATATGGGATCCAATTTTGGGCTCCACATTTCATAAAGAAAAGGATATCATAGAATCGTAGAGTTGGAAGGGACCTCCTGGGCCATCTGGTCCAACCCCCTGCTCAAAGCAGGATTCGCTAAATCATCCCAGTCAGATGTCTGTCCAGCCTCTGTTTGAAGACTTCCATTGAAGGAGAACTCACCACTTCTCGTGGCAGCCTGTTCCACTCATTGATCACTCTAACTGTCAAAAAGTTTTTTCTAATATCTAATCTGTGTCTCCTCCCATTCAGTTTCATCCCATTGCTTCTAGTCTTTCCTTGTGCAAATGAGAATAAAGTTGATCCTTCTACAATGTGACAGCCCTTTAGATATTTGTAGACAGCTATTAAGTCTCCTCTCAGTCTTCTCTTTTGCAAACTAAACATTCCCAAATCCTGCAACCTTTCCTCATAAGACAGGGTTTGCAGACCGGTCACCATTCTGGTCGCTCTTCTCTGAACTTGCTCCAGTTTGTTGATGTCTTTTATAAAATGTGGTGCCCAAAACTGGACACAATATTCCAGATGAGGTCTGACCAAAGAGGAGTAGAGGGCAATAATGACTTCATGTGATCTAGACTGTATGCTTCTGTTAATACATCCTAGAATTGCATTTGCCTTTTTTGCTGCTGCATCACACTGTTGACTCATATTCAGTCTGTGATCTATTAGTATACTTAAGTCTTTTTCACATGTGCTGTCACTTAGCCCTATTCCTCCCATTCTATATATGCTTTTTTCATTTTTATTGCCCAGATGTAGTACTTTGCATTTCTCCCTGTTAAAAACCATTCTGTTAGTTGCTGCCCACTTCTCCAGTTTATTTAAATCTTTTTGAATCCTCTCTCTCTCTTCTCTAGTATTAGCTATCCCTCCTAGCTTTGTGTCATCAGCAAATTTAATCAGTTTACCCTCAATTCCTTCATCTAAATCGTTGATAAGGATGTTGAACAATACAGGGCCCAGGACAGAGCCCTGTGGTACCCCACTTGAGACATTCTTCCAACTGGATGTGCAGCCATTTACGACCACTCTTTGGGTCCGATCACTAAGCCAGTTATGAATCCACCTAACAGTTGCCTTGTCCATTCCATACTTAGTCATTTTTTCAATAAGGATTGTATGAAAGACTTTGTCAAATGCTTTGCTGAAGTCAAGATATACTATCTACAGCATTTCCTTGATCCACCCAATCAGTGATACCGTCATAGAAGGAAATTAAGTTAGTCTGACATGACTTATTAGTTACAAACCCATGCTGACTCTGTTTAATCACTTCATTCTTATCCAGGTATTGACATACATGTTGTTTAATAATTTGTTCAAAGATCTTTCCTGGTATAGAAGTCAGACTCACCGGCCTATAGTTGCCTGGGTCCACCTTCTTCCCCTTTTTGAAGATAGGAACAACATTTGCTCTTCTCCAGTCTTCTGGCACTTCTCCTGTTCTCCAAGAATTTTCAAAGATTATGGAGAGGGGTTCAAAAATTTCTTCTGCTATCTCCTTCAGTACTCTGGGGTGTAATTCATCTGGACCTGGAGACTTGAATTCATTTAGGTTAGCTAAGTGTTTCCTCACTATCTTTCTGTTTATAGATATCCTGGATTGTTCTATTCCTTTAATAGGACAGTGAAGATCAGTTGATGTTACATTTCCTTTCTGAGAGAAAACAGATGCAAAATAGGAATTTAAAAGTTCAGCCTTCTCAACATCCTGTCTTACCATTTTATCATTTTCATCCTGTAAAAATCCTATAGCATCTTTGACTTTTCTTTTACTTTTGACATATCCCCAAAATCCTTTATTATTGCTTTTGACATCTCTTGCAAGCCTCAATTCATTTTCAGCTTTAGTTAATCTGATTTGTGCCCTGCAGGTTCTGCAGACAGCATTATATTCTTCTTTAGATATGCCTCCCTCTTTCCATTTTATAAACATTTTTTTCTTCCTTTTTAGCATGTGCTTAAGTTCTGTGTTCATCCATCCTGGTTTCCTTAAATGCTTCCTATTCTTCCCTCTTTTCGGAATTGTTAACAACTGTGCTTTGAGAATTTCATTTTTCAAGATTTCCCATCCTTCATGGACATTTTTGTCTTTAAGGATATCAAGCCATTGGATCCCTCCAATTCTCTTTCTGAATCCCTTAAAATCTGCCTTTCTGAAATCTAACCTTGACGTCTGAGTCTTCACAGGTCTTCCGCCTCTAGTTATCCAAAATTCTAAAATAGCATGGTCGCTACCTCCTAGAGTCCCAGCCACTTTTACCTCCTCAACCATTTCCTCCCTGTTTATAAGGATTAGATCCAAGGTAGCAGTTCCCCTTGTTTTCTCCCTTACCTTTTGGAAGATAAAGTTGTCAGCAAGAGAGGATAAGAATTTCCTTGACCTGTTAGTTTTGCCTGAGAGAGATTCCCAACAAATGTCTGGATAGTTGAAATCTCCCATGACAACTATGTCATATTTTTTGGAGAACTTGGCCATTTGATGCATAAAGAGTTCATCCATATCTTCAGCTTGCACAGGCATCCTGTAGTAAGTGCCTACAATGGTGTCCTTTCCATTGTTCTGTCTTTGTATTCTTACCCAAACAGTTTCCACAGAACTCCCAGTCTCTGAAGCTTCAATCTCTGTGCAGATATATGCGTTTCTAACATACAATGCGGCACCCCCTCCTCGTTTATCAAGTCTGTTTCTTGCAAGTAAGTTGTATCCTTCTAGTCTTGTATTCCAATCATGTGTATCATCCCACCAAGTTTCAGTGATTCCAATGACGACATATTTCTTTTCCTGTGTTAGTAGTTCCAATTCTCCTTGTTTGTTGCCCATGCTTTGTGCATTAGTATAGAAACATTTTAGTTTGTGATTGGTTTCTCTTTCTCCAATATTTTTATTAATTAGATTCTTTCGTCTTTCTTCTTCCTTTCCACTTCTAATAGCAGAGTTCTCAATAGCATTTGTCAGGTGTATGGCTTTTTCTGGTCTTTTGCTTCCCTTCCCATGTTGTTCTAGTTTAAAGCTCTCCTTACAAGTGTAGCAAGGCGACTTCCAAATACATGCTTTCCAGTCTTCGTAAGGTGCACCCCATCTCTAGCAAGTAGTCCATCGTATAAGTAGTTCACTCCGTGATCCAGAAATCCAAATCGTTGCTGACGGCACCATCGACGTAGCCAGTTGTTCACCTGCAGAATCTTATTCCACCTCCTTGTTCCATGGCCATCCACTGGGAGGATGGAAGAGAAGACCACCTGCACTCCCAGTTCTTTCACTTTCTTGCCTAAGTCTTCAAAGTCTCTGCAGATGGTTTCCAGGTCGTTCCTTGCGGTGTCATTTGTCCCCACATGTAGTAGCAGGAATGGGTAGTCATCTGTAGGTCTGAAGAGTCCTGATATCCTGTCAGACACATCTTTAATTTTTGCACCTGGAAGACAGCACATTTCTCCTGAAGTTATATCCGGTCTGCAGATAGCGGCCTCTGTTCCTCTCAACAGGGAATCTCCCATGACCACCACTCTCCGTTTCTTCTTCACAACATTTTTCTTTCTCCATCCAGGAGGACTCTGAAGGCGTACAAGGTTGCTGTTTGTGGGCAAAGTCTTATCCTGATGTATTTCTTCATCATTTTCCTGCGTGAGAGCCTGGTACTGGTTCCTGAGCAGTATGGGTGCTGACTGCCTCCTGATCCTCCTGCTTCTCTGGGTCACATGTCTCCATTTCTCTGTTTCTTCAGGTGCACTTCGAATTTCTTCTCTTTCTGTAACATGAAGAGATAATTCTGCTCTGTCCAAGAACTCTTCACCTTCCTTAATGATCTTCAACGTAGCTAACCTTTCTTCGAGATTTTGCAACTTTTCCTCCAACAGGGACACAAGCTTGCATTTGTGGCATGTGAAGTTTGGCTTTTCCACTGGTAAATCTGTGAACATGTAGCAAGAAATGCAGCTCACCAAATGGCTCCTGGCCTCTTCCATCTTGAGATTTCTTAAAAACGATGAAAGATGAGCCAAAATTTTTCCGATTTCCTCTTTTCAGCTGCAACGGCCAAAACCCAGTGATCGTTGAGCTCGCGGAGACTCTTCACTTATCCCAGAAGGCACTGGGAATATGCAAATGATCTCCTCAAGACTCTTCCCCTGGTTTTCCGATTTCCTCTTTTCAGCTGCAACGGCCAAAACCCAGTGATCGTTGAGCTCGCGGAGACTCTTCACTTATCCCAGAAGGCACTGGGAATATGCAAATGATCTCCTCAAGACACTTCCCCTGGTTTTCCGATTTCCTCTTTTAAGCTGCAACGGCCAAAACCCAGTGATCGTTGAGCTCGCGGAGACTCTTCACTTATCCCAGAAGGCACTGGGAATATGCAAATGATCTCCTCAAGACTCTTCCCCTGGTTTTCCGATTTCCTCTTTTCAGCTGCAACGGCCAAAACCCAGTGATCGTTGAGCTCGCGGAGACTCTTCACTTATCCCAGAAGGCACTGGGAATATGCAAATGATCTCCTCAAGACACTTCCCCTGGTTTTCCGATTTCCTCTTTTAAGCTGCAACGGCCAAAACCCAGTGATCGTTGAGCTCGCGGAGACTCTTCACTTATCCCAGAAGGCACTGGGAATATGCAAATGATCTCCTCAAGACTCTTCCCCTGGTTTTCCGATTTCCTCTTTTCAGCTGCAACGGCCAAAACCCAGTGATCGTTGAGCTCGCGGAGACTCTTCACTTATCCCAGAAGGCACTGGGAATATGCAAATGATCTCCTCAAGACTCTTCCCCTGGTTTTCCGATTTCCTCTTTTCAGCTGCAACGGCCAAAACCCAGTGATCGTTGAGCTCGCGGAGACTCTTCACTTATCCCAGAAGGCACTGGGAATATGCAAATGATCTCCTCAAGACTCTTCCCCTGGTTTTCCGATTTCCTCTTTTCAGCTGTAACGGCCAAAACCCAGTGATCGTTGAGCTCGCGGAGACTCTTCACTTATCCCAGAAGGCACTGGGAATATGCAAATGATCTCCTCAAGACTCTTCCCCTGGTTTTTTTGGAAAGTTCGAGTCAGTTCACAGGCTACAAGTAAATTTTCACATGGGATAGAAGGTCTCTCTTATATTTAGAGGTTAGGCTGGTTTCACACTTGCGTTTTTTTTCGCGGTATTTTAGCGCTAAATAGCGCATGCGTTTTTTTTTCCTATACTTTGCATGGGATGCGCTTATGTGCGCATACACATGCGTTTGTACGCGTTTTTCCGCGCATGCGTTTTTTGCGGTATGCGCTCGGGCGCACAAAATGCAACCTGTTGCATTTTTTGGTGCGTCCGACTTGCCTCAAAAAAACGCATGCGCGCGCAATGCGTTTTTTTACAGCAAGACACCCATTATAGTCTATGGGTGCGCATATGTGCGCATTGGCAAGCTTATGTATGCGTTTTTTTGCACATGCGTTTTTTTTTGTTAACCATGGAATTTAGGGGTTTGGGTTAGAGTTAGGGTTAGTTAAGGGGGTTTAGGGTTTAGGGTTAGGGTCGGGGTTAGGGTTAGGTTTAGGGTCAGGGTTAGGGTTAGTTAGGGTTTAGGGTTTGGGTTAGGGTTAAGTATGGTTTGGTTAAGGGTTAGGGTCAGGGTTAGGGTTAGGGTTAGGGTCAGGGTTAGGGTTAGGTTTAGGGTCAGGGTTAGGGTCAGGGTTAGGGTTAGTTAGGGTTTAGGGTTTGGGTTAGGGTTAAGTATGGTTTGGTTAAGGGTTAGGGTCAGGGTTAGGGTTAGTTAGGGTTTAGGGTTTGGGTTAGGGTTAAGTATGGTTTGGTTAAGGGTTAGGGTCAGGGTTAGGGTTAGGGTCAGGGTTAGGGTTAGTTAGGGTTTAGGGTTTGGGTTAGGGTTAAGTATGGTTTGGTTAAGGGTTAGGGTCAGGGTTAGGGTTAGGGTCAGGGTTAGGTTTAGGGTTAGGTTTAGGGTCAGGGTTAGGGTTAGTTAGGGTTTAGGGTTTGAGTTAGGGTTAAGTATGGTTTGGTTAAGGGTTAGGGTTAGGGTTAGGGTCAGGGTTAGGGTTAGTAAAGTCATGGTTTGGGTTAGTGTGAGGGGCCACCTAATGTTTGGAAAAAACGCAAACGCGGTAAAAATGCACTAAAAACGCATAAAAACGCTGCGTTTTTTTCATGCATGCTCATAAAAATGCTTGAAAAAAACGCAGCAGTTGTATGCTTTTGTATGCGTTTTTTCAATGCGTTTTTTTGCGGGAAAAACGCGCTGCAAAAAAAAGCAAGTGTGAAACCAGCCTTAGACAAGTTAGGCTTCTTGGAGACATTCATTGCTGATGGAAGAAAGGTGATTTAGACATCTAAGTAAGAACATTTTCTTTATAGTTAGAGAAATCAGACTATGGAATGCCCCTACGGTTAGAGTCAGACTCTAAATCACCATTTAAAAGCGGGCAAGATGCTTGCTTGTATCACAATAAATAGCCATGTGGGCTGTAAATAATCTAGAGGTAGAAAATGTATGACTGGTGGAGGATGGTTGAAATAGGTTAAAAACAAAACATTAGTCAATCTAATTATATGTGTATTTAATGATGTAGCTAAGCTGTGTGTGGTGATATTGCTAAGCTGTGTATTGATGTAGAAGAGCTGTGTGTGTAGCAGAGTTGTGTGTTTGTGTAACAAAGTTGTGTGTGTAGCAGAGCTGTGTGCACATGTAACAGTTTTGTATGCAGCAGAGCTGTGTGTGCATATATACAGCAGAATTGAGTGTGCATGCAGCAGTGTAGTTGTGTGTATATGTGTGCCCTGCAAAGAGTGTACATAATGTGCATGCTGTAAGATGTGTGTGTAAAACACATGCTGCAGAGAACTAAAAATATTTCTATTACCTCACTTCTGTGCTCTGGTGCATTGAAATTTGTGATATTGACCCCCCACCCCCACACCTTACACTGCAAGAGAGGTTTTAGTCAGTAGGAAATATGTTTTTTTTTTGCTATCTAAACCTGGGTTGCATCTGATAGTCCAAAAAGTATGGTCATTACACATCACAGGTCAAACCAGAAAGTAAAGACAGACTCCAGAGACCCTAAATTTACAAACCTAGTTTAGACCTGTAAATAAATGCAGACTTAGGGTCCCGTTTCACATAGCGTTGCACCAGCCATCCCGACAACGATACGACCTGGTAAGGATCGCTGGTGCGTTGTCACACAGCAGCTATTCTGAACGATTCCAGCCTGCGTCCCTGAGTTCTGCGTCGCCAACAAAGTCACTCGTCAAACACAGAGATGCGCACTGGCCAGCGGGACGCCGACGGTGAAAAAATGTCCCAGGACACTCGAGCACGATCAGCGATATCCAGCGGGGGGGGGCGGTCGCCGCTATGTGTCACATGTAGCGAGATTGCTGTTGCGTTACAAAATCGGTGATGCATCAGCGATCTCGCTATGTGAAACGAGGCCTTTAATCAAGACCCCAAATAAATGTAGGCTCCTGAATAAAAACACACTCTTGAGTAGATAAATACCGATTTCACATAAGACCTCTAACTATTTGAACAGATCTGCTTCAATTCTGCTCTTCTTTCCAACTCTACCGATGGGCGTGGAGACCTGCGCAAATATGGTCATGTGTCTATAGATGAACCTTTAAAAAGTCTCTGTACGTGTTTGGGATCATTGCTTATTGCAGTCACATTGCTGTCTTTGGCATAATTTTTACAGTCAAAAATGTAATGAAAATATGATGTGTACTAAATCCCTTTCAGCACTCCGATTTTAATTGCAAGGGGGCAACCTAGGTGGTCACCTACCCCTCTTCATGTCTGTGCTAGTTAGCAAATAAAATCCTAATTAAGCTTTGTCTTCTCCAGCTCCGATTGCTCACGCTGTATTATCGCTACTTAGCCTTGTCCTCATTATGTCTGATATAAAACAGGCTTGTTTTCTCTGTAAACTGTATTAGATTCACCATTTTTATTTGTTTTCTGTCCTCAAATCTATAAAAGCCAATAATACAAAAGTAATCTGTTTTCGGTGGAGCCATTTTAATGCATATTTTTACTTTCGTCGTTGACTATCTTTATGTAATGATTGTGGACATTTTTATTGTTCAGAAAATGAGTTATCTCGAAAGAAACAAGAAATGATGGCGAACAATTGTTTTGTATTTTACTGTAATTTCCCCATTTGTGATAAGTTGGCTTTTCGCTGACTGGAAGGATAGAGGTTGCAAAGGCACAAATTGGCATGAAATCTTTTTCGATTGGATTCTTTAACTAGAAGTGTGAATAATGCAAGCCTACAAATCTGATTGGCGGAGTTAATACAAATTTTGTTTTCAGATAATGGGAAGTAAAGGTAAAAGGCTAACAGTTACTTTGCGCATTTGCCAATAAATATGGATTTGTTTTGGGCTCAGCTGCCTGGGAGCTCCATGTAATTCAGTTTTTCGTTTTTATTTTTTGCTTTTCCACTCTCTTTGAGGACAACTGTTTAATGCAAGTGCACATCTATTCTTGGGAAGATGGACGGCTAGATAGTTGTTTTTTAATTCTATACACTTAATTTAATTTTAAGTTGTATAATGTGAATTAAATATTCAATTGGACAATTGTCCAAATTGCAAATAATTCTACCTAGTAAAAAAAGAAATAAAAAAATTCAGTAGCAGATCACATTGACTTACAATAGGTCAATCATGATCCATTACAAGTTGATCATAATGGATCTATCATATCCATCATTACAATTTTTTTTTAAGGAAGGAAGACTTTTAAGTCCATCTAGTTCAACCCATAGCCTAACATCGTTGCTCCTATAAAACTGTCAGTCATGGAAACAGAGCCTCAATACAGAATGTGTCCTCCATTGTAGCCAGGATATATTATATTCTTTCAGATTTACAAAACTTTTTGATACCATTTAACAGGTATGCCTGTAAATCTTACTGGTCCTTTAAATGAGACATTTTGGTGGACGCATTGGTTTTTCAGAGCATTTTTCTGGCCTTAACGACACTCTGATTGTTTCTTCACTTTAAGGCAGAATTAATTTCTGTAAATGTATGTAGATTTTTTTTATCCGTGAATCCTGGCCCCTGATTGACACGTTAAGGGGGATTTTTGTGTGTGTAATAGTGCGCCGTTATTCTGCATCTTTAAGGCATTGTCAAGGTGAAGTTACTTTTTTAAAGGGCTTGTTTGCTTCATACATTCCCCTTTTTTGATTGCTTTGAGTTTGTCCATAAAAAAACTCTGATCACAGGAGCTCTGTATAATCCTGTGAATATCCATTGTTCATTGTTGGGCATTGTTCAGTGTTACATATTAATTTTAGCAACTGGGCTGCAGGAAAAATGTACATATATTTTGTAGTTCCTTGGCAATATTAACCATCGGAACCAAAATTCCCTCACAACACACATTCCCCTTTACTATCAGCCTGTCACATTGGCATCCACATAATTCAAACACCTTTAAACAATAGACTTCTTTTACCTTAACAACTCACCTGTCCAGCATCTACTTACCAGAGATCTACAGATTTGAGGGTGGTCCTGTTTATTTGCTTCAAATCTTTGGGATTAAATATGTCGTTCTTTGTCCCAAAGTAACAAATTACATATTCTATCTGTTCTACAAAACGACTATTCACTGTAGAATCTGTATTTTTATGCTCTGAGATAGAAATTATTTAATTGGTTTGTGACAGAGTCACTGGTAAAGTACTGGAGGGGACATATGTGTCACTGCGCTTAATGTAAAGCCAGAGTATTTTCCTCCAGCACACTAAAGTGTTGTGAGGCTTAAACTAAAGTTGCATAAATGGGCTGGACATTGAGAGAGCGGGTGGGAGAATGTCCACCTTACCTCCACCTGTAGAGCCGGCACCACCGTGTCCTGACAGGACCTGTGTGATCAATATAAAAAAGTGAGGACAGAACTTCCCAAGTGGGTGAAATTCAGTCACTTTATTCTGCCATCTGTTGTGATGTTTCTATCTATACAGATAGCGTTGTTCTCACTTTTTTATATTGTTTGACTTTTTACCAAGAAGGACCCCTTGGACATGACATGCACTTTCAACGTGGGTAAAGTTGACCCTTTGTTTACATGAGGTGCTGTTAACAACCACTTATTTAAATATTTGTAGGACCTGTGTGATGTCACAATCATGTCTGGGGCTTAAATACTTGGCTTCCAAAGGCAGCAGGGTTCTGTGTGTCTGGAGAGGAAGCACTCCAGCAAAGTGTTTGTGCATGTGTTGTATGCTAAAACCTGAACCGTGTGTGTTCTGCTAGCTGTGAGTGGGAGGAACCCCGCTTTCAGAAGAACGGTATTTTCTGCCACTATTTTGTTTTGTTTTCCTGTATCTGCCCAGAGGGCTGTATTTGCTTTACTATACCTTGGTTTATGCTGCCTATAATAAACCAAAGAAAGTTCTTAAAGCTGCAGTGGACCCGTGTCTACCTCCATGTTCAGCAAAGTTGGTTCAGGACTCCAAACCATTGGCAAGGACAGCAATCTGTGATCACTAAGCGGGAGGCCTGCAAATCTCCTTACCTCCCGGCATTCTTGACTCTTCTTTTTAGCTAGGTTGGAGCAATCTTATGATTACACCATGACACACTTACTATGTTGTGCCAGCCCTGCTAACTAAAAGGAATGCTGGGAGGTAACGAGATTCATAGACCTCCTGTTCAGCGGTCACTGGTAACCTGGCCAATGGACAGGAGTCCTGCGAGTTGATTCTCATGTCTACTCAGAATGCAAGGATGAAGCATGACCTTCACTTAGACAGTTTTACAGCAGAAACCGGGAGCTGCCAACCATGGCTCCTGATCTGCCTCTTGCTCATAGTTCTAATGCAGAATCACTCACCCATGGTTTGATGCAGATCGAAGTGCAGATTTTGATCCATTTTTATCCTTAATTCTTCATTTTTATTTCTTTTTAATTTTTAATCTACTTCTAGTTTTGGCCCAAAACAATGCACCAATAACTTCTGCATTTGTGATGCCAGCCTTAATGCCTGTTTTTAGTAGTGCCTTGTAGCACACACGGCCGTGACACCGTACCATTAGACTCTTGTTCCATGGCAGCCAGATCGGGCATCTACACATTCCTCTGCAGCTCGGCTTCTCAAGACAGCACAAACGTTTTACTGAACTAGCTGACTGACAAAAATAACAGTTGTTCCTCATAAACACCACTACAAAATGAAAACATACCCTTAAGGTTATTGTTATTGCTGCTTTCAAATTACAGACCTTAGGTTTACTTGTTTAGGCTCAATATTTGCATTTCCCTGTAATAAAAAGAATGTTTATTTGATGTATTTTAAATGGGTTTTTAGCTCATTTTCATGAAATTTGGCACCAAGAACACAGACCCATAAAACAAAATAGGATGTGGATCAAAATCTCGCAAATGCCATTCAGAGACCATTTGCTTTATTGACTGTCGCATTTATAAATTTTCCTTTGTCTTTGCTCTATTATGATTTTGTGCGCTGGGAGGACAGGACACTAACTTGTGACCTTCTCCTATCCATTATTACGGTAAGTGCCCTTTGGGTTCATACTTTTTTTGCTCTACCGGTCTAAACATCATTTTATCTTGGGAATTGTCCCTTTAGCATTTCACAGCGCCGTCAATAATTGCAGAGTCTGATTAAAATTGCTGCCGATTATTTATAGTAATTGCATCTTTCACATAAAAATGTCAGGCTGGTATATAGCTAGTCCGACGTGTTGATACGAATATAAATGCTTCATTATATTGAGAAAAAGATCGAGGAGAGGATTCTCCAAAAGTCAGAGCTTCAGTACCACCACCAGATGGGTCACGTACATTGCTGAAGAATATGGAGCAAATGAAACGATGACATTAGAGACAAACATAAAAAATAGTTAAGATGTATACATAAAAGGATATATTTGTGAAATGTAAAAAACCCATCTGATTACATTTTTAGAAATAGGTTGCTGTTGATGTTTATATTTTACAGCGGTTCTTAAATTGCACCTTTTATAAAGGCTGATATAAATCCTCCAAATTCTGATCCTCATCATCTCTAATATATGGCTCGGAGAATCACATGATATAATATGTCATCAGCTTTCATCAGCTTTCAGCCCACACTGGAGCCCCACTGTGTAAACCCCCGAGCTCTGGATATGTATGTGTTATAGGTAACCCTGTAAATGCTGTCAAAGTACAATGCACGGACATTACCCTGCTGTAATCATATAATAAATGGTGATGAGCGAACGTGCTGGGATAAGGCGTTATCCCACTATGCTTGTGTGCTAATCGTGTGTCTTTGGCGTGCTCGAAAAATATGTTCGAGTCTGCAGCTGCTGTCCTGTTTGTTAGGCAATCTCTGCATGTGTTTCGGCTGTCGAACAGCCTCGAGACATGCAGCCGCGGGGATTTGAACATATTATTTGAGCATGCCGAAGACACTCGGTTAAGGCCCCTTTACATTTAGCGAAGCACCAGCGATATGACCCGGTCAGGATCTCTGGTGCATCACTAAATGATCGCTAGTGAGCTGTCACACAGGCAGACCTCACAGCGATGCCGCAGCGACGCAGCGCACGATACTCACCTTTCACACACAGCAATCCTGACGTCCTCCCGCCCGCGTCCACGCGTCGCTCATCGTCACAGCAGGAAGCCCAGCAGGAAGCTGACGACGAGAAATGGAGCCGAACAGCGAGGGAGCCGGTCGGAGGTAAGTATCACACATAGCGATATCGCTATAACGTCACAAAATCGGTGACGTTATAGCGATATCGCTATGTGTAAAACCCCCTTTAGCCTACAAGCATGCTCGGATAATGGCTTGTTTCAGCACGTTCACTCATCACTAATAATAAAGTATATGCAAAAACCTCATAAGTTGGCACTTGGCAGTCGCCTATCTCCCTTACCCTATGTGTCCCCCTCATTTCCCACATGGTGGTCTTTTGTCGTGTCTGTCTACAATCATTGACTCGCTTTGTGGTTGAAACTGGTTTCACGGACATTAATGGGAAGAATGGGAAATCGAAAGGGCTCCAGTTGTGAGGATTGGAAATAACCCTTCTGGTTATATTTCTTAGTCACTTATATATTTGTTTTTTGTTAAATTTGATATATATGTTTTTGATGTTCATATGTTATACATTATATGCTTTTAAGGTATAGCTTGTACCCCCGCAATTCATCTAATTGCCTTTTACCTACCAGTACAATTATACAATTATTTAACCCCTTCCTTACCGATGACGGAATAGTACGTCATCGGTAATGATCCCCTGCTTTGAGGTGGGCTCCGGTGGTGAGCGCCCGTACCTATGAACTAGTTAAATCCCGCTGTCAAAGCTGACAGCGGGCATTTAAATAGCACTTCCGGCCGCCGGGCCGGAAATGAGCTCATCGCCGACCCTCGTCACGTGATTGGGGGTCAGCGATGCATTGCCTAGACAACCACAGGTCTCATAGAGCCCGGTGGTCGGCGCTCAAAGCACAGCAGTAAATCTGCTACATATGGGCGATCTGCTCATCGCCCATATGTAGCAGAGCCGATCGGGTTGTGCATGCTTCTAGCCTCCTATGGAGGCTATTGAAGCATGCCAAAAGTAAAAAAAAATGTTTAAAAATAAAAAAGCCTAAAATTTTAAATCACCCCCCTTTTGCCCCAATCAAAATAAAACAATAAAAAAAATCACACATACACATATTAGGCATCGCCGCGTTCAGAATCGCCCAATCTATCAAATAAAAAGCATTAACCCGATCGCTAAATGGCGTAGTGAGAAAAAAATTAAAAACGCCAGAATTGCATTTTTTTGGTCGCCGTGACATTGCATTAAAATGCAATAACGGGCGATCAAAAGAACGTATTTGCACATAGTGGTATCATTAAAAACGTCAGCCCCGCACGCAAAAAATAAGCCCTCACCCGACCCTAGATCATGAAAAATGGAGATGCTACGGGTCTCAGAAAATTGCGCAATTTTTTTTTTGTTTGTTTTAAGCAAACTTTAGCATCTAGTGAACCTAGCAAAAAAAAAAACAATTGTGGGATTGCACTTTTTTTTGCAATTTCACTGCACTTGGAATTTTTTTCCCGTTTTCGAGTACACAATGTGTTAAAACCAATAGTGTTATTTAAAAGTACAACTCGTCCCGCAAAAAATAAGCCCTCACATGGCCATATTGACAGAAAAATAAAAAAGTTATGGCTCTGGAAAGAAGGGGAGCGAAAAATCGAAAAAAGCTCAGGGAGTGAAGGGGTTAAGTTTTAATGCAATGATTTAAAAATTTTCAACAAAAATCTACTGTGAAAATAATGTTTAAATGACCTTAAAGAGTTGTCCTTCTTTACTTAAATGCATTTAATTGGGGCTAAAAATCACTTTTTGCATTTGAATTTTATTAAAGTTTTGCATCATTTGCTTTCCATGGCCTTTACGTTGCAATATTTCTTGTTGGCAGCAGAATGAGAAAACGCAGGTTCTTTCAGTGAGTCTGCTATGACAATCTGACAAGGAGTCTGTAACTCTTTCTGAGCACCTCTCATCTGGTTTATAACCACAGACAAAGATGAGCGTGCAGGGAAGCAAAGAGCCTAGAAAAGCAAAATGCTGCAATTTTTACTTATAAAACCCAATGTCAAAAATTATTGTTAGTCCCAAGTATATGCATTTAAATAAAACAGATATCCCCCGAAAAGTGGACAATCCCTTCAAACTTACATTATATAACCTATTAATGCTTTAATGTTTCTTTTATCTTAGATGCCCTTACTTCCACTAACCTTTCTGGTCAACGATCCCATCAAGTTGACTTTGAACTTGGGTGTGACACAGAAGAGTTTTCTGTGCGAACACAACCCCGTATGTGAGGAGGGCTAGCTGACTGCTTATTTTTTTAGTTAAAGGGAACCCGTCAGCAGTATTTTACTAAACAAAGTACAGATGTCCATATTGGCGCTGTCATACTGGTTAGAGATGAACGAATTTGTTCGGATTCGGTTCTGAATACGATTGATTCGAATATTGGTTTGCAATATTCGTCGAACACAGCCGAACATCGTTAGAGTCAAATTGGAGTATAAATTACTGAGTATGTACTGAACCGATCATAAGACAAACATTTGGCATGAATAATGTTCGAATATGGAACAAATATGTCAAAATCAGATTCGGGGACAAAATCCGAACTAATTCGCTCATCTCTAATACTGATTAAAATGATACCTTAGGTGAAGAAACCCATTTTGTAGGTTTTCCGTCCCCTCCACGGTGTCTGTGTGTCTTTTTTTTTCTTTATTTCAAATTTCGTGCTCGCGCCTTCCTAGCCGCGGGTGGCTTATTTCACTTTTGGAAGCCATTTTACTGAAGCTCATCATTAGTCCTAGCCGCTGGTGCAGATTGATGTAATAGTCGGCTTCAGTAAAATGGTGCTGGTGGCACTGTGCAATCTACGCTTGCGCAGATGCTGACGCTATTTTCCTGAAGATTTCCAAGAGCTCAATCTGCACCAGCACCACCCGCGGCTAGGACCAATGATGGGCTTCAGTATAATGGCTTCCAAAAGCTCTATATGTGCCACCCGCAGCTAGACGCAAAATGTAAAAGTAAAGAAGAAGAAGAAACGCCCAGACGCTGCGGAGGGGACAGAATAAAGCACAAGCCCACCTTGATCCACCGAGATATGAATACAAGGAAACGTCAAACACAGATTAAAGAAAATCTACAAAACGGATTTCTTCACTTGAGGTATTATTTTACTCATATTGACAATGCCAATATGGCCCTGCCTGTACTTTACTTAGTAAAATGCTGCTGACAGTTTCCCTTTTAAGCCAGTATCCTTTTAAGTAATAGTCAATGGATAGATAGAAAAGGGGTCTTTCTTGGCAGTTGCCCTAAGCAGTCACTTCCCATTACACAAACTATGAGAACTTGCCAACACCGGAAGTGCTGCCAAGTGACAGCCATCCATAAGCTGCACTGGAAGCCGTCACTGGCTGCTGCTCCACGTACATGGCTGTCTGTCCATGCAATACTATGATGGCTCAAGTATGAGCGTTGTGACTCATTGAAAAGGAATGGTGAGTGAGGGGATTCCTTCCAGGGCATCTGTGTGCTCTTCTAGGGCTTTATAGCTCTATTTGGCTATGTTCATATGCAGTATTTTTTCAGCGTGTTTTTTCTGCAGCCAAAACTTGCTCTTAGCAATAAAAACATTTTTAAAACTCAGGTTTTGCTGCATTGCTGCAGTGTTTTTTGAGGAAATTTTTCAGCATTTTTTAGCTGCATATTTGTGATGCAGATTACAGATCTCCGTTCTTTCTCTACAGTACGTTTAATACAATTTGTTTTAGTCACCGAAACGGCAGCAAAAATTGTTGCAAAAATGCAGTAAAAATTGCTCGTTGTGTGTTTTTGCAGTGTTTATCCACTTTCTTATTATTTTCTATGGTTGAAAGAACACTGCAAAAACTCTGAAAGAAGTGAGATGCTGCAGTTTTAAAAAACGCTGCAGTGCTCTAATTCAGTCTGGGGAAAAAAGCAAGCGTATATGACATTTACGAAATCTCATAGCTTTTGCTGGTTCTGTAAATCACAGCTTCTTATTTTGTAAAAAATGCTGAAAAAAAAATGCAGCGTGTGAACATGGCCTTTGTCTTTCACCATGTGTGAGCTTGTGGTTATATTCCTGATCAAAACATATCAACTCAGCAAAGACTTTTTCAGCTGGATGTTGGGACAGTAGAAATTTAACCCCTGTTACCCCAAGTCGACAAGCCCCTACAAGTCTCCATCATTTCACGTGGGTTGAAGACCTTCTGCAAGGTGTCATCCAAGAGCGGCAATGTAGGATGTCTCTGACGGGATAGCGTCTACCTTTTCACCGAGCTGTGATCAGTGACTGCAAGCTTCATTGACTTCATTGTCTATTCATTTTCCTGGGATTGCTTTAGAAGGTGGAAAAACCTCATGATAATCCTTGTGAAGGTCCCGCAATCTTTTTTTTTTTTTTTTTCATTTCAGCTTTGCCATCGTTTAAGGGTTAATTCAGGTTCAAGTTTTGCTGGTCACTTTTTGGGTTGCCTATTACTTTACCTTCAGAAAATCACTTTGGCCCGATTCATCATTTGCATTTTTTAAGTCACTTATCTTTTTTTTGTAGTTTTTGTTGGCTTTCGGTGCGTCACTTTCTTCAAAATGGAGCATGCGGTTCATGAATATTGTAAAGAGTAAAGAATGGGCTTTATTTTTATCACTCAACTTTTTGGCTACCTTCTATCCCCAAAAATTCTCACATTTGCAAATTGGCACATAAATTACACCAAAGATCTGGCGTACATAAAATTACTCCAGGGCCGAACTGGAGTACATTTGTGACAAATTTTGCAACATTTTGAAAAGTCGCAATGATGAATCTCGTAAAAATATCTGAAAACCCCAAAATTAGCAACCAATGACAAACTAAAAGTCAGAATGATACAATGGAAAGCTGAAGTTGTTGCAAAATAAAAAGGCTCAAAACACTAAAAACTCTACAAAAATAGGCAATTTTTTTTTTCCAGTTTTTTGCTAACCAAAAAATGTGACCTTAGTGGATCCCTTGGTAATGAATGTGTGTAATAATGTTGCGTATTAATGTGGGAATTGATTTTGTAATGTAAACATAGGCTATTTCTGTGCAATTAATAGAAGACATAAATCTTAACGTGCCTCTGCGGCTAAATATAAAAGTAATACTCGGCCTTCTACTGTGCGCAACAGCTGATTTATACTACTCTAATGCATATGATTATCCATATACTGCTTACACATAACGTTCCGTGGTTGAGGCCTTGTACCAAATTAGTCCAGAGCTGTTATTATTGGAGATCTGTAAGGCCACGCTCACACGTTGAATATTTGGTGAATTTTTTTTTTTACCTCAGTACTTGTAAGCTAAAACCAGGAGTGGGTGATAAATCCAGAAGTGGTGACGTGTTTCTATTATACTTTCCTCTGATTGTTCCTCTCCTGGTTTTGGCTTAGGCCTCTTTCACACTTCAGTTTTTTGCATCAGTTATAATCCGCCAAAAAGGCGGACAAGCGGATCCGTTCTCAACTGATGTGAACGGATGGCACAGGATCCGTTTTCAGACGGATCCTGAAAATGAAGAAATTTAAAGGAATCGCTGGCGAGAGAGAGAGAGAGAGAGAGAGAGAATGAGAGAGAATTTTTTTTTTTTGTCCGGCACCCAGAAAGAATTTCGGGTTAAATGAGTGTCTGGAAGATCCGCCAGAGACAAAAACGTTACAAGATCCGTTTTGAAATCTTTGAGGATGGTGACGGACAGCAACTTTTGGCGGATCCTCACAAAAAACGGATGCAACGGACAGCAATCCGTCACAATCCGCCATTAATGCAAGTCAATGGGAAAAAAACGGATCCTCAAAAAAAAATTGAGGATCCGTTTTTTTTCAAAACCTGGCGGATTGTGACTGATTGTAAAAAACGGAAGTGTGAAAGAGGCCTTACAGATACTGAGATACTGAAGAGACAATTTGCAAAAACTGAGGTAAAAATCTCACGAAGTACTGAATGTGTGCACGTAGCCTAAGACCAAACATTTTTTGTATTATTTCTGTTTCCTATATAGAGTCATCATGTCCTGAAACAGGGTGGAGAGAATGTCATCATTCACTTTGGTCCCTGGTTCTGATTTCCTTAAGTCAGGCTAGGTTTCACAGAAAGCCAATTATTGTATCAGTATATCTTTGGTTTGTGAAAAAAATGGAGATACCTAGAGTAAACTCACAATATGTGCCACAATTATTATCTATTATGGTTAGATATACGGTACGTATATTTTTTAAAATTATTCTGTTGCCTACCACTTATGTTAGGAAATGAACCATTTAACACTTATCACTTGGTCAAAAGACTTATAAAAATGCCCGCTTTCCCTTGATTCTGCCACTCTTTTCCATTTTGTACTGCGTCACTTCATAGCAGAGAAATACACATTTTATGCATTTGAAGTGCACTATGTGAAATCTCTGCTTGCAGACCAATTGGATGTTTCTTCAAAGTCGTCTTTGGGGGCGTACGCTTTCACCTCTACCTTCCAGAAACTGCCAATCACAGCACAGCAACTGTCACTGACACACTCTGCTGGGTACATTGTACATTTACAGCGGATGTCGGTCAGGAGTTTAATCTCCCAGCATTCCTTGCATTTCTGATATGTACATCTGAGGTATTTCTTACAAGTATTCACAGCAAAGAGATATGGGAGAATTTACATTTTTTTTATATAAAAAAGCACAGTCTTTTTAGTGGCAAATTTGCAGCCTTTTCTTTTTTCCCTCACACTAATCTAGGTGTGGATAGCTGCCCACATTAGTCACATACTCACTCTTGTAAGGGAAGGTAACATAGAAAAAAGGGAAAAATCAGTTCTGTATTGACGTGTTATGCTTTCACTCTGTTACGTTTTGTGCAAATAATGGTAGCACAGCCCATAAAAAAAAAACCTGACTTCAGAAATTCTTCTTCTGATTTATCCCCCCTTCATGTTTTCCGGTCATTTACAGACCGGTGTATAGCATAGAGGTAAATGCTACATGACAGTTGGATGCATTGTCCTGATGTGGTTAGACACCAATATCTAACGCTTTGTGTGTTCCATATGTGTACAGGTGCGCGCTGTCACTTCTGCCTAAATGCTAGAACGCAATGCTGACATACATATTCACTGCTTACTTACCAAGCCTAGTGCTTCAGGCTTATTTTTTCCCCCCAATGTGATATGCAGGGCTGGAGAATGAAGGATTAGGTTTGCAATTCCCTTTAAGAGTAATGGGAATTATGTAGCTAATCCCTCATACATAATCTTGAAAATGAACCTCCGAGTCTAAACCTAATGCATGGGATTTAAATAGAAAAATAAATAACTTGCTACTCAGTATATTGCATACATCCTCGCAGCGGTTGTCTTAAATAGACCGAGCCAGAGAGTGCCTGTTAATCCCTGCGGTGCTGGTAGGTCTTGCAGCGCGTTGTACTGACGGGAATTCCTTTATCATTGATAGGATAGAAAGAAAAAAAGCGTAACGCACAAATTGATATAGGTTTGCGCTGCACACCTACGACCTGACTCAACAGAAGCAAAATCCTCATAAGTGTAAGAGCAAGCAAAAAGAAGTGCGGCTGTAGCTTTCTTAATCCTCTTTGCAAATATTTAAAGGTAAAATCTGGATACAGCAGCTAATAATTTGATTGGTAACTTTTGCGATTAAACTAATGTGACACTTTTTCATGACTACACAGAAGCTAAACCTTGATTCATCAAGGCTAGCGTTTTGAACGTCAGTCTTGAAGGGACCGTATCGGTAGGAGCGTGCCTCTTAGGCCACGTTCACACGTTTAGTATTTTACATCAATATTTGTAATCCAAAACCAGGAGTGGAGCAATCAGAGGAAAAGTACAATAGAAACACTTCACCACTTCAGTATATCTCACCCACTCCTGGTTTTGGCTTACAGATACTGATGTAAAATACTGACCAAATACTGAACATGTGAATGTGGCCTTAAAGAGGACCTTATACTGATTTTTTTTCATTTGAAGTGGTAACTTCCTCCAACTAGTGCTGCGCCACTGATTCAGGAAGTTTTCCTTTTTCTTCTTCTGTGCCCCTTCATTCTCATGTTTTGTATGCTGAAAAAAAGGCACAATTTCCCTTCAACCAACTGGGCATATACTATGGTGGGCATGTCTGTCTTTTGACTAGCCATCATCAGAGGAGAAAAAGGAAATGTCCACAGAGTGGTTTTGCGGTATATGCCCAGTTGGACGAAGAGAAAAGTTACACAATTGTTACCAGAGGTTTATAAATATGTAACGTAGGATTACAGAAGAAAAAGAAACCCAACTGGAGGAGGTACTCACTTCTAATTAAAAAAATCTAGTGAACGGTCCTCTTTAATGAAATTAGCGCAACTTAAGCTGCCATACTAAAGCATAACAAATTTACTAAAGTCAGAAACTATCAAAATTTACCCACTTTTATGGTGTGAACTGTGATGAATTTGTTGACTACACTCCACACACTTTTCAAAAAGTTCCGTAAAAATAGCAAGCCACACAATTTATACAACAGTTCAAATAATGATGGCCCCCCAGAGTAAGGTTCAATTCCACTTCACAAATTTTCAAAACCACCAATGAACAATCCCTTTAAGCTTTATGTACATTAATGTGTCAACCATTACCTTTCCCTGAATTTAGCTAATACCCCAATTTCTTATTTAAAACCCCAAAACAAATTAAGTACAATATTGCAATATGCTAGGAGATCCCCCAACAAACAGCAACTCACTTTACAACCACTTGGTGAATACACATAGAAACATACAGTTTAAACATCTCCCATGTTTTTTTATTTATTTATTTTTTAAAAAAATCTTGTTATATCTTGATTATTTTTATGTCGGTGTGACCCTCAAAACGTGGACATGCACATAAATCATATTAGCTGCTCTGAAACCTATAGACCTTTTGACTTTAGGGTTAGTGTTTAGTTTCAGTGTTCCAGTCTAATAAACTTTCATTATACTGTCCATCATGACCCCCAACAAAATTCTAATATTAATATTCCTACATATTTCTTTTCTGTCCGCCCAATTTTATTAGCAAAATGTTAGTTAAGCATTAGATGAGCAAACTAGTCGTCTTATTTCCCATATGCATAATGGAAATATTATTCTGCAATTATGTCTGATACGTTCAGTGCACTCCATAAAAATTACACTGCTTCACTAAATTATCCTCTGCACTGGAAGTAATGGAAACTATGGTCCTGATTCATCAGTTTTCACCATTAATCTGCTGTAAAACGATTAGTAATTTCTCAACTATGAGTTGCGCCTACATTTTGCGACGTTTTGCCTTTTTTTGCTAGTTCTGCCAACTTTTTAAAAGTGTGCAGAGCTTTGCTGGAGGAGGCATGGTCAAGCACAACCCAGCAAATTATGACAAAATTGTAGGCTAATCCATAACTTGTGTATATTTCTGTTGCTGGTGCACAGCAGCTGAAAGATGGGCCAAATTCACACTCCTCTTAAGAAATTTGGAGCATCTTACGCCAATGCAGCCCAGATTAAGTCTATCATGTAAATCGTTAGTTTTAATGATTCGGGCCCATTGATTCCTGTGTCTATCCCATCAAGATTGTGATCTGGCTTAATATGTTAAAAAAAAAATCTTATTTTTCGGATTATAAGATGCACTTTTTTCCCCAAAATTTTTTGAGGAAAATGGAGGTGCATCTTATAATGTGGATATACCTTACCGGCCACGGTGGAGCAGGGTCCCAGGGTCGCATTGCTGCAGGCCACAGGCTGGGATGAGGGGGTGTTCCGATGTGCGCTGCTGTGGGTGTTCGATGGTGTGGGGGCTCTGCCGACATTTTGTGAAAGCCCAGAACCCATCATTGACATGGTTTACTGTGCAGTGGACTCCGGAAAAATGGCTGCCAGGGCACGCGCAGATGGAGATCTCGGCACCAAGATCTCAGGAGATGTGATCTGGGCTTTCACAAAATGTCGACAGAGCCCACGCACCATCGAACACCCACAGCGGCGCACATCAGAACACCTCCTCATCCCAGCCTGCGGCCTGCAACAACACTCTACTCTTGCCTCCTCCTGCAGCAACCCTGGGACCCCGCTTCACTGCAGCCACCACCCTCAGTAAGCAATAAGACGCATGTATTATAAGAAGCACCGCCATTTTATTAAAAAAAATTTTTTTCCTGTTTTTCTCCTTAAAATTTGGGTTGTGTCTTATAATCTGGTGCGTCTTATAATCCACAAAGTACGGTAATTGTCCCATACTGTAGGGTAGTGTTTCCCAACGGTAGTCCTGAAATGAGACCAATAGATCATGATTTTATGATTTCCTTAGTATTGCACAGGGGGCCAATACTAAGGGAATCCTGAAGGCATCATCTCTTGGTGGCTCTTGAGGACTGGAGTTGGCAAACCCTTCTATAGAGCAAGAGAAAGGCATTTTAGATATTTTCTTGCTAAAGGAATATAAATATATTTTGATTGCAATATAATTTCTGATGCCAGACCCTTCCCTCTAGCAATACATAGTCTTAATGTAGACACCACTGTGAAAGCTTACCTTCATACAGCATATTTACAACCTGTTTACGGTGGCAAGTGAAAAATGGAATATGCTAAACAATCGCTAAAAAAGCTTCTCCTGTCCGACACCTGGAGGCTATCGTATTGCAGCGATGTTAAAGATTGCTTCTTTTATGTATTAGCCCATGGAAACGATTACACTTTAGAAATACTTGAAGAGCATTTAATATAATGGACTTTGTACAGTGTTCCTTGGCTATACCCGGTAGAGAGCACTCAGCCCATTCAACTTGAACTTCATTTGTATCTAGTTCTTTATCCATTAATTTTCTCCTGACCTTGGGCATAAAATATATGCTCTTTTGATGCTGTGTGCCTTGTGCGGCAGGGAAGGATAGCATAACTAATCCATCACCATTATGAATGATACAGCTTAAAACAAACATGGGTCAGAGATATATATTTTAGAAGCATATTTGTATTGATCCTATAACTGTCCTGGGCTTAAAGGGGAAAGGACTCAGTAGTTATAAATGATGAGGGGAACGTTAACAAATTACCTTTATACTACTGGAAAAGCCACTAGCGATGCCAAAGACTTATCCATCAACCCTGTTCGAAAGAAAATAAACCGTACAAGGGAAAAATAATCGAAGCTTCTTCGTGTTTATTATATAGAGGGAAAAAGTGACAAAACTTTGTTGAATGGTTTTTAGATTAGAAAGTCTAGCGAGAAAATCTATTTCACAAAAATTAACTCTTAGATTTTTTTTACTTTCGTTCAGTTATTGTCAAAAGTGGCTATTTTGTAAGCACATTAAATCTTTAATGTCACGACTAGAGATGAGTGACTTCACTAACTCCACTGAATTTTTACAAAAATTCCAATTTTGATACAAAGTACGGTACTGCAATTTCCCTGGAAAGACATTTGAAACACTTTGAGTTCTCCTAGAACTGTATCCATCCCCTTTTAAGCTGTTTAATGCAAACACATCTTTAGCATTGTCAAAGTGACCTCAACATGTATGGTCATGGTTAAAAAGATGGTAGCTGTTCTTCAGTGATGTGTTGTCTGTACAATTTTTTTCCACTGTTTCAAGTTTTTTGCTTCCTATCTCTATGACTAAGCTGTGAGATATAATATCCACTCAGTATCCAGATTTACCCCAACATGGCCTCTGCATTCCCTGCCTTGGCTTTTATATAGGCTATTATAATGCCTCCTGGTTGGCTGTGGTGTATCAGGTGATGTGATAGCTGCAAGGTGCGAATCATTATGCTGAAGCCTGCCTGACTGTGCCCTTCTCTGGGAAATACAATATTATGCATTGTGTTAAATGGTAGTGGGCATTTTTGGCGATTCATACTAAGCGGATAACAAGTTTTTCGAATTGCTGCATGAAGCAAATTTCCAAAAAGTAGAATTACTTATCTCTAGTCAAAACTACAATCTTAAGTTCTAAAAATTTGGAACGCTTTTAACATGTAAAGAAAACAGGAAAGCAATTATTTGAAAATCTCTTATAGCCATATTGTGTGTCACAACAAGACACATCAAAAGATAAAAATTAGACATTTTCCCATTTTATTTGCCAAAAAAGACTCATTTGGAAATTGATGGCACCAACACCTCTCAAAAAAAGTTTGGAAAGAGCTTTGTTTACCATTGTGTAGCATCTTCCCATGTGTACAACAGACTGTAAGGTCTGGGAAGTGAGGTGATCAATTGTTATAGTTTTGGGAGAGGACAGTTGTTTCCTTCTTGTCTGGTCTGATAAGAAACACGTAAAAGGAGCAATTGGGGGAACCACAGCAATCAAATAGAGAAATTTCTAAGACCAAATGGCATATGTGTATCCGCAATCCCCAAAAGACTATATAATATTATTTAGGACAATCAAAAAAACTAAGCAAAGCATAACACACTAAAACATTGACCATAAGTCCATATATAAAAATATATTTTTATAAAATAAAACAAAGTTTTCCACAATAGTAGGAACACATCAATGTACACATATATTTATATTTATATCCTCATTACATAAAATAGGAGGGTGTAACTATCCAGACGGATGGGACATAGTAATAGACATCTTGCTGGAAAAATAAATATCGTGCAAAAAAATAAAAATAATGACAATGTGTATCACTGCAAAAAATATATGTGTTTTATAATTATTATGCAAAAAACATGTGAAAATTTTTTTTTATATAACCAAAAAAGATATTTTAAATCCGTTCACAAATATGTGCAAATATACCAATATTATATTAATAAAAAAGTGAGAATTATAGTGCCAATATATATGTAAAATAAAAAATAAAAAGAGACCAGCAGGTGTGTCAGTACTGATTGTGTGATAAACAATCAGCACCTATAATACCCATCCCCATCCATATGAAAAATGTATAAATACGGCGTGTCCTAACACAGGACAATCATCAGAACCCGCAGCCTAAAATTCCAAATACCGTTTGGGGAAGGGTGACTATCCCTAGGCGATCAGGAAATTTTATACCTGTAAGTTATTATCAGTTATATAAACGGTATTTGGAATTTTAGGCTGCGGGTTCTGATGATTGTCCTGTGCTAGGTATATACACATATACCCAGCCTTCCAGGCATATACCAAACCTCAAAAATAGTCAAGATGAAAGCAGCACTCCAAAAGAAATCCAGTCAAAGTGCTATTTATTAGCCCATCTGGCTAGTTGCCCATACAGCAACGTTTCGGTCCTGGGAGTTGTGGACTTTTCTCAAGCTTGAGAAAGGTCCACAACTCCCAGGACCGAAACGTCGCTGTATGGGCAACTAGCCAGATGGGCTAATAAATAGCACTTTGACTGGATTTCTTTTGGAGTGCTGCTTTCATCTTGACTATTTTTGAGGTTTGGTATATGCCTGGAAGGCTGTGTATATGTGTGTGTATGTATACAGTGCCTACAAGTGGTATTCAACCCCCTGCAGATTTAGCAGGTTTACACATTCGGAATTAACTTGGCATTGTGACATTTGGACTGTAGATCAGCCTGGAAGTGTGAAATGCACTGCAGCAAAAAAGAATGTTATTTCTTTGTTTAATTTTTTTTTAAATTGTGAAAAGTTTATTCAGAGGATCATTTATTATTCAACCCCTCAAACCACCAGAGTTCTGTTTGGTTCCCCTAAAGTATTAAGAAGTATTTCAGGCACAAAGAACAATGAGCTTCACATGTTTGGATTAATTCTCTCTTTTTCCAGCCTTTTCTGACTATTTAAGACCCTCCCCAAACTTGTGAACAGCACTCATACATGGTCAACATGGGAAAGACAAAGGAGCATTCCAAGGCCATCAGAGACAAGATCGTGGAGGGTCACAAGGCTGGCAAGGGGTACAAAACCCTTTCCAAGGAGTTGGGCCTACCTGTCTCCACTGTTGGGAGCATCATCCGGAAGTGGAAGGCTTATGGAACTACTGTTAGCCTTCCACGGCCTGGACAGCCTTTGAAAGTTTCCTCCCGTGCCGAGGCCAGGCTTGTCCGAAGAGTCAAGGCTAACCCAAGGACAACAAGGAAGGAGCTCCGGGAAGATCTCATGGCAGTGGGGACATTGGTTTCAGTCAATACCATAAGTAACGTACTCCACTGCAATGGTCTCCGTTCCAGACGAGCCCGTAAGGTACCTTTACTTTCAAAGTGTCATGTCAAGGCTCGTCTACAGTTTGCTCATGATCACTTGGAGGACTCTGAGACAGACTGGTTCAAGGTTCTCTGGTCTGATGAGACCAAGATCGAGATCTTTGGTGCCAACCACACACGTGACGTTTGGAGACTGGATGGCACTGCATACGACCCCAAGAATACCATCCCTACAGTCAAGCATGGTGGTGGCAGGATCATGCTGTGGGGCTGTTTCTCAGCCAAGGGGCCTGGCCATCTGGTCCGCATCCATGGGAAGATGGATAGCACGGCCTACCTGGAGATTTTGGCCAAGAACCTCCGCTCCTCCATCAAGGATCTTAAGATGGGTCGTCATTTCATCTTTCAACAAGACAACGACCCAAAGCACACAGCCAAGAAAACCAAGGCCTGGTTCAAGAGGCAAAAAATCAAGGTGTTGGAGTGGCCTAGTCAGTCTCCTGACCTTAACCCAATTGAAAACTTGTGGAAGGAGCTAAAGATTAAAGTCCACATGAGACACCCAAAGAACCTAGATAACTTGGAGAAGATCTGCATGGAGGAGTGGGCCAAGATAACTCTAGAGACCTGTGCCGGCCTGATCAGGTCTTATAAAAGACGATTATTAGCTGTAATTGCAAACAAGGGTTATTCCACAAAATATTAAACCTAGGGGTTGAATAATAATTGACCCACACTTGTATGTTTAAAATTTATTAAAATTTAACTGAGCAACATAACTTTTTGGTTTGTAAGATTTATGCATCTGTTAATAAATCCTGCTCTTGTGTGAAGTTTGAAGGCTCTAACTTATTTGCATCTTATCAAACCTGCTAAATCTGCAGGGGGTTGAATACTACTTGTAGGCACTGTATATGTATATATATATATATATATATATATATATATATATATATATATATATATATATATATACCCCTTTGAATTTTTCACTCCTTGTTTCATTGCAGCCATTTGGTAATTTCAAAAAAGTTACAAAAATGTATACATTTTTGCAAATTTATTAAAAAAGAAACTGAAATATCACATGTTTATAAGTATTCTGAACCCTTGCTCAGTATTGAGTGGAAGCACCCTTTTTAGCTAGTTCAGCCATAAATCTTCTTGGGAATAAAGCAACAAGTTTTTCACACCTGGGTTTTGGGATTCTCTGCAATTCTTCTTTGCAGATCCTCTCCAGTTCCGTCAGGTTGGATGGCAAACGTTGGTGGACAGCCTTTTTCAGGTCTCTCCAGAGATGCTCAATTGGGTTTAGGTCAGTGCTCTGGCAGGGCCAGTCAAGAATGGTCACAGAGTTGTTCTGAAGACACTCCATTGTTATTTTAGCTGTGTGCTTATGGTCATTGTCTTGTTGGAAGGTGAACCTTCGGCCAAGTCTGAGGTCCAGAGCACTCTGGAAGCGGCTTTCATCCAGGATATCTCTGTACTTGGCCACATTCATGTTTCCTTCAATTGCAACCAGTCATCCTGTCCCTGCAGCTGAAAAACACTCCCATAGCATGATGCTGCCACTACCACCGTGTTTCACTGTTGGGATTGTATTGGGCAGGTGATGATCAGTGCCTGGTTTTCTCCACACATATCGCTTAGAATTATCATCAAAAAGTTCTATCTTCATCTCATCAGACCAGAGAATCTAATTTCTCATAGTCTAGGAGTCCTTCATGTGTGTTTTTTTTTTTTTTAGCCAACTCTGTGCGGGCTTTGATATGTCTGGCACTGAGAAGAGGCTTCCGTTGGGCCACTCTGCCATAAAGGTGCAACTGGTGGGGGGGCTGCAGTGATAGTTGACTTTGTGGAACTTTCTTCCATCTCCCTACTGCATCTGTGGAGCTCAGCCACAGTGATCTTGGGAGTCTTCTTTATCTCTCTCACCAAGGCTCTTCTCCCGCGATTGCTAAGTTTGGCTGGTCAGCCAGGTCTAGGAAGACTTCTGGTGGTCCCAAACTTCTTCCATTTATGGATTATGGAGGTCATTTTGCTCTTATGAACCTAGAGTACTGCAGAAATTCTTTTGTAACCTTGTCCAGATTTGTGCCTTGCCAAAATTCTGTCTCTGAGCTCCTTGGCCAGTTTCTTTGACCTAATGATTTTCATTTGGTCTGACATGCACTGTGAGCTGTGAGGTCTTATATAGACAAGTGTGTTCCTTTCCTAATCAAGTGCTATCAGTTTAATTAAACACAGCTGGACTCCAATGGAGTAGAACCATCTCAAGGAGGATCACAAGGAAATGGACAGCATGTGATCTAAATATGAGTGTCTGAGCAAAGGGTCTGAATACTTATGACCATGTGATATTTCAGTTTATCTTTTTTAATAAATTTGCAAAAAATTCTACTTTTCTTTTTTTTTCAGTCAAGATGGGGTGCAGAGTGTGCATTAATGATAAAAAAAATGAACTTTTTTGAATTTACCAAATGGCTGCAATGAAACAAAGAGTGAAAAATTTAAAGGGGTCTGAATACTTTCTGTACCCACTGTATGTATAGGAGCAAAATATGTTTTAATACTGTCTTCTATAAACTCATTCAGAGCTTGTTTTTGTCTTTGTTTGCTATGGAGAGTCAATCTCCAGAGCTCAGAAACTTAAGGCCCCGTCACACACAGCGATCTCGCCAGCGAGATTGCTGATTTTGTGACGCCACAGCAATCTCGCCAGTGAGATCCCTGTGGTGTGACACGTATTAGCGACCGGCCCCCCTGCCAGGTATCGCTGATCACGCTCCATCGTCCTGGGCCGTTTTTTGATCGTTGGTCTCCCGCTGGCCAGCGCGCATCGCTGCGTCTGGCAGCAAGAGACCAGCGATCAGCGACGCTGGTTTCCAAGGTAAACAGCGGGTACCTAAGAGCCACGCAGCTCTTAGTTACCCGCTGTTTACCTTGGAAACCAGCTTGCTCGCTGGTCCTGATCGCTGGAGGGGCTATGTGACAGCTCACCAGCGATCAGCCTATCGATGTCCCAGCGATCCCATCCATGTCGGATCGTTGGTGGGATCGCTGGGACATCGTTATGTGTAACGGGGACTTTACTCATTTACTGAGATTTTATGAAATATGGTAAGTGAAAGTCTATTTGACTCTTGCCAATTCATGGAGATTTGCAGACAGAATCTACATACTGTTTTCTGCATCTGTGCGAAGATAGAGTATACACTTTCTTCTCTAGCATCTGAAGTATATTTCCTGCTTCTTATTGCTATTATTAGCATGGATGTCCAAAGGCACTTTTGTATTCTGTGCTGCTCCAGCTATGATTCTGATCTTTCACTATGTAAAAAAAAATGTATTGGAAAAATGGCAGGAACAAGTTGACACCAGAAGGACTACTGTAGTGCCGGAATGAAGTAGGACTACCTGACAGAACTTACTCGTATATGTTGAATGATGCTACTGGAGCTGTACTAATCATCTGGAGGATGCTATATGGAAATACTTTTTTTTATCTGAATGCTTATCTGTGGTACAACAAATAACATTGTCTTCTACGTTATTTTATACAGCCAAAAACCCCTCACTCTGACATATACCGACCATGTGCAAGCCATCAGATGAATGGGAGTCTATAGTGCTAAGTAACAAATATCCATAACTTATGGATATGTTTTTGTTTTGGATCTTCTTCAATAACGCACGCTGTAATGAGTCTTTTGTGGGGAGTACAATCAGTATCAAAGTTACATAGTATTGTCTTCAAAGGCAGACACTGACAGTACAAGCTTGTGTTTAGGTTCCAGTTATGCCCCACCTGCGATAAAATACACGTTAATACACAAGCACTTACGCATGCATGTAACTCGTACATAATACACACAAACATATATAGCATACATAATATGCGCACATACACTTAACATGTGCACATGTATATACAGATGAAAATGTTTATGATGGTGAGAATCTTTTGTTTTCATCCTCCCACACAGCCATAACCACAAAGTAATAACAGCCAAAACATTTTTAATTTTGCCCAAAGCTCACTCTTTGAGGTCTTGTGTTTTACAAGATGAACTGTAGTTGTTGGAGGCTTCATTTTGCCATGCACATACTTACACTTTATTTCTTAATTACTTTTTAATTAATTAAACTGTATGCGCAAGTGGTAATTAAACCTCTTTCTGAGTTCTGAATATATGTGCTTTATAATATTATTTTTTTAGACCACCATTGATTGTATGATACTGTACAGAAGGAGGGGTTACATAAAAGATAAAAATATAGATTACAGCGAACAAACTAACAATGACAGAAAGGTACAGAGGAAGAGAAAGCCCTGTCCTTACGGGCTTACAGTCTAAAGGACAATGGGGAAGGAGACAGTTCAGAATGTGGTGGAATCAGATGTGTTAGGTCACAGAACTCCAGAGTATAGCTGGGGTCAGATTTGCGAGAAACTCGGGTGAGTCTCTCGCATCAATACCCGGCACTGCCGCCGGCACTCGGATCGGAGCGTTCAGCTGTATAGAAATACATGTAGCAGAAAGAGCTGATCCGAGTGCCGGCGGCAGTGCCGGGTATTGACGTGCAAGACTCGTCCGAGTTTCTCGCAAATCTGACACCGGCCTATGGAGGATACCTGGGAGAAGTCATAGAAGCGAATTATAGAATTGCATTTCTACAATAACCTTCCGTGGCCAATGTTAAAAATACACTTGGTACAGCCTGCCATAATGGCCTGTACTCATTTTTGTATATATTTATTCATTGCCTAGAGCATTGTTATACTTCAGCGTGAAAGCTCTGCTAAACCAGATTGTGAAATTATACATTGTAACAGCATATAGTCAACATTTGCATTTCATGACATTAGAATAAATTTTTATCTAATTTATCCTGTAGACCTCTGTGACCTGGAGAATAGGTAAAGGCACCCATGCATGATTATATAGTTGGAAAATGTATATATATTTATAGTAAATGTGGAGTATCCGTTATGTGCAATGTTTCTAAGACACAATAATAACATTTACAAGTGAAATTTACATTTGTGTTTAGGAATATATATATATATATATAATCTCTTTGTACCGTGTTAGCCAGTAGATAGAGAAATATTACAATTTGAGAGTCCTCCGTGGTTGATACCTTTTAATGGCTAAGTAGTCTCGAAAGCTTGCAATTTGTTACCATCTTTTCAGTGAGCCATTAAAAGGTATCAACCACTGAGAACTCTCAAATGTTAATAGTTTGCCATTTGCATTTAGTTATTGATTGTAGATACTGAGCATTAGTTTGGAATGCACATACTCTTTAATGCATATAATGGACACCAGGGCTGCCACTAGGATTTCTGGGGCCCCATACTGGCAAAATTTATGGGGCCACCCTTGAGACTCCACCCAGGCTCCACCCCTAGCTCCGCGTCCACCCTTGCGCCGCCTCCACCACACGAACTTTCCACAGTCCCTCCGCCCTTTCTTGGAAAAACTCCACTTATGCACCACACCCTCACCAATTACACATGTGAGGAGTGACAGCCTCATCTCTGCTACATGTGAGGAGAGACAGCCTCATCTCTTCTACATGTGAGGAGTGACAGCCGCATCTCTGCTTCATGTGAGGAGTGACAGCTTCATATCTGCTTCATGTGAGGAGTGACAGCCTCATCTCTGCTACATGTGAGGAGTGACAGCCTCAGCTTTGCTACATGTGACAAGTAACAACCTCAGCTCTGCTACATGTGACAAGTAACACCCTCCTCTCTGCTCTGCTACATGTGACAAGTAACACCCTCCGCTCTGCTACATGTGACAAGTAACACCCTCAGTTCTGCTATATGTGACAAGTAACACCCTCAGCTCTACTACATGTGACAAGTAACAACCTCAGCTCTGCTACATGTGACAAGTAACACCCTCAGCTCTACTACATGTGGGGGCCCTGTTGGAATGCGGGCCCCCTGCTGCCTGGGCCCTGTTGGAATGCTTGCCCACTGCTGCCTGGGCCCTGTTGGAATGTGGGCCCCCTGCTGCCTGGGCCCTGTTGGAATGTGAGCTCCCTGCTGCATGGGCCCTGTTGGAATGCGGGCCCCCTGCTGCCTAGGCCATGTTGGACTGTTGGCCCCCTGCTGCCTGGGCCCTGTTGGAATGAGGGTCCCTTGCTGCCTGAGCCCTGTTGGATGCTGGCCCCTGCCCCCCCAGTCATCATTGACCCATGCCTCTACTCACCAGAGAGAGACTCACGGTACTTGCCCTGCTCGCCCGGTGCCTCTACCTGCTCATCCAGTCCGCCCGCCGCCTCGTCTGGTCTGCCTGGCCGTCTGCTGTCCGCCCCCACGTGGCACATACAGCGCACGCTGCTCTGCTCTGGAATGAGGAAGTGGAGCAGCGTGTGACGTCACGTCAGGATGGACCATGATGCATCGGGCCGCAGCTTAAAGCTACAGTGCCCATTTCTGTTCACCGGCTGTATTTACAACACTGTAGGTGTCTCTTTAAAACACCACAGTGTTATGCATCGGCGTTCAGAATCAGAAGCCTGAACAAAATGTCAGGGGGGGGGGGGGGGGGGCTGAGCACGAACCGGGTTGGCAGCGTGCTCGGGCCCCCCTTTTTGCTCCTAATCACTGGACCCCATACAGTAGTAAGGGCAGTAATGCCCTGATGGTGGCCACAATGGACACTACTTAATTTGACACACATATATAGCGCATTGGATGAGTAGAACACGTGCCCTTAGCAATTTATGCAGTTGCTATTTCCAATTTTAAGCAGTCATCTTAAAAATTTGAGCTTTCATCAGTTACTATTGCCAACTGCTCCAGTGTATCCATTCCATTCCACTGTATAAAACATTATCTGTCTGTTAGGTTTCTAATCTGCAATTTTCTGTCCCCAATGCCTGTAAGGTTAAGGTCACACAGAGTTTTAGGTGAGTGTTTGATACTGTGTATTTTCAGTCTTAGGCTGCGTTCACACTTTGCTTTTTTTTTTTGCGTTTTCGCTGCGGTTTTTAACTTGCGATTTTGCCGCAAAAACGCAAAAAACAGCATCCCATGCAATCCTATGGGATTCCGCAATGCTGTGCTAATGCAGCGGATTTTCCCGCAGCGGAATCGCATCACGGAAAAATACTCAGCATGCTCATTATTTTGCAGAATCGCGGCGATTCCGCCCACATAGGAATGCATTGTTCTGCTTACTTTCCGCATGTGGCTGTGCCCACCATGCGAAAAGTAAGCAGAACATTTGCGGATGGTACCCACGGTCCGGAGGAGAGGAGACTGTCCTCCGGGCTCTGGGTACCACATCCCTGTAAAAAATAGAATTAAAATAAAAAAATTGTCATATTCTCACCTTCCGATGTCCCGCGCAGCGTCACCAGGCTTCAGCGATGCTGCCGGCAGGTCCCGTTTCCAGTGATGCATTGTGGCAATGACCTTTGATAACGTCGCGGTCTCGCGACATGTCATCAAAGGTCATTGGCGCAATGTATCACTGGGATAGGGACCTGCCGGCAGCATCGTGATGATCGGGAAGGCTGCACGGACGTCGGAAGGTGAGAAAAACACGATTATTTATTTTTTTTATTGTTTTTAACATTAGATCTTTTTACTACTGATGCTGCATAGGCAGCCTCAATAGTAAAAAGTTGGTCACACTCGTCAATCAGTTCTCCAAGCGATGCTACAGATCGCATGGAAAACACTAGCATTCTGCAAGCTAATTACGCTTGCAAATCGCTAGTTTTTCTGCGGGAAAATCGCGGTAATTTAAAATGTGGTTTTCCCGTGGAATGGAATTCCGGAATTCCCGCGGTAACTTCCGCTGGAGTTCCGCAACGTGTGCACTTAGCCTTTACAGTTCCAGCAAAGTGGATGGGATTTGTAGGAATCTCATGCCCACTTTGGTTTTTTGAAATCTGCAGCAAAAAAAAACAAACCTATATTCAGGTAATGACTGTATGAAGAAAGTTTTGTCAAAGCCAAATACCAGGAATTATAAAAAAAACAAATCAGCCTAATTTAGAACTAGGGATGAGTAAAATCAAAAGAAAAAAACGATCCTTAGGCTGGATATAAATAATTATTTGCTTTATTTCATTCCATTAAAAAATGTTATCGTGTTCCAGACAAGTTGAAAGGTATCAAACATTCTGACGCGTTTCTTGCCGTAGCCCTTAGTCGTAGAATATAGTGATATAACAACAACGGAAGTAATATATAGGAGATCAACCTCCCATGACGTCACAATACAATTAACATTTAATAGAGCTTATTGTGACGTCATGGGAGGTTGCTCTCCTATATATTACTTCCGTTGTTGTTATATCACTATATTCTACGACTAAGGGCTACGGCAAGAAACGCGTCAGAATGTTTGATACCTTTCAACTTGTCTGGAACACAATAACATTTTTTAATGGAATGAAATAAAGCAAATAATTTTTATTTGTATCCCGCCTATAGATCGTTTTTTTTTCTTTTGTTTCTACTTCATCCGATGGTCAACGGTTTTGGATCCCGGCTCTACTATTAAGAAGCAACCAATTATATATTACACTGTGAGGCTTTTTTCCTTATTTCTTTTTCTTTCTCTAGGGATGAGTAAACTCAATCTTTCTGGGAAAAGTTTGAGGTTCATACTGGACAACTAGTGTCCAGTACCGAACCCCAAACACAGACTGTTTAGTGTATGTCCAGTTTCCTTTTCGGGTTTACCAGTCTAATAAAGCTTGTTGAAAGGCTGCAGCCCAGCCAATCAACAAGCTTTTAGACTGTGGGCACTTCTGTATAAAGGAAGAATCATGAGTGCCACCGCCATTATGTTCTCATTAGTGTAGGGATAGGATGCAGCTGGAGTGAGGGACAGATTTGCATCCCATATCTCTGGTATTGTGCGAAAATCTGCTGTCTGTACTCTGTATTCATATCTGTGGGAGTACTGTGCCTTTAGGTTGCTGTGTGTACTCTGCACCTCCCAGCCTGTGGGAGTACTATCATTTAAGCTGCTGTGTGTACTCTGCATCCATATCTGTGTGAGTACTTTCCTTTAAGTTGCTGTATGTACTCTGCACCCCTCCGCCTGTGGTAGTACTGTCCTTTTAAAAAGCTGTGTGTACTCTGCACCCCCCACCTGTAAGAGTACTGTCCTTTAAGTCACTGTGTGTACTGTGCACCCATATTTTTGGGAGTACTGTCCTTTAAGCCGCTGTGTGTACTCTGCCCCCCCTCTGTAGCTGATGCTGGGAGAGCACGTGGTCGTACTGTACCTGATACGTGCCAAAATAAAACTCTTTCCTCTGCTGCACCCAGGCGACAGGACGTTATGCATTCTTTTTTCAGCCTAAATACCGCGGCGACTAGATGTTGAAAATGTGTTTGATTGGATGGCTGAGAGTGGCTCCAGTTCCTTTGGCATTTGGATCATACCCACTGGAGTAGACATTTTGAAGCTGTGGGGGTACTGTGCACTATGCTCTGTGGGTGAAATTTGTGAACCGCTAATGTAGGGTACTGTTCAACCATGCTCTGTGGGTGATATTTGTAAGCTACATCTGAGGTACTCTGCCCCATGCTCTGTGGGTGAAATTCATAAGCTGCTAGTGTAGGGGTGCCCCTATGTGGGTGAAATTTGTAAGTTGTTAATGTAGAAGTACTCTGTCACATGCTCTGTAGGTGAAATTTGTAAGCTACTTCTGAGGGGGTACTCTGCACCATGCTCTGTTGGTGACATTTGTAAGCTTCCAAAGTATGGGGTACCATCGCTCATGCTCTGTGGGTGAAATGTGTAAGCTGCCTCAGGGGGTACTTTACCCCATGCTCTGTGGGTGAAATTTCTAAGCTGCTAATGTAGGGGTATTGTGCCCCGTGCTTTGTGGGTGAAATTTGTAAGCTGCTTCTGAGGGGATACTCTACCCCATGCTCTGTGGGTGAAATTCGTAAGCTGCTTCTGAAGGGATACTCTACCCCATGCTCTCTGGGTGAAATTCGTAAGCTGCTTCTGAAGGGATACTCTACCCCATGCTCTCTGGGTGAACTTCGTAAGCTGCTTCTGAGGGGATCCTCTACCCCATGCTCTGTGGGTGAAATTCGTAAGCTGCTTCTGAGGGGATACTCCGGCAGCAGGTTTACTAGTCCTCCAATGATAATCTCCTGCTGATAAAACAATGATTTTATAAAAACTACGCTAAGCAGCTCAGTAAGTGACACATCTCTGCAATCAGGGTCTCTGCTCCTACATTTTACTGCTCCCAGATTAGGTAGTAAAAACTTGGTGACAGAACTACTTTAAATGCAGTTCCACAAAGAAAGATACATGTCAGGAAAAAAGAAAAGAAATTGGTGGAATTTCTCACTATACAACAGTTATAAAAGCTTGGAGCTTGATCAACAAGCAGTGTAGAAACTGGTGGCAACTTTGTCATATTTTATCTGCTTTATGAAGCATCAACTTGGAATCTAGGTCAGATTTTAGCGCTATAAAATGATAATGTTCTCATAGGAACTGAGATTAACATAGAGATTTGTTGTGTGGATTCACTTAAATCTAGGAAATCAGGGGTAAAGCATCTATTATAGAGCAGAATGGTCGTCATTACTCCGTACATTCCATCACTCCCACATATGCCATGTAGGTTCAGGGTTTGCTATTGTTTCATCCTCCCATAATAACTGTGTATTTCCCTGTGTTTCTTCAAAGCCTGCGGAATCTTAACCATGCCAAAACAATAGGACTAGAAATTGCAATATTCATTTTAGGAATATTACATTGACCTTTTCCATCAGGATGAGAATACCTTATCTTTTGAGGTTCATGGTTTTGCTTTGTCAAAGGTCAAGAGTCAGCCTCTCCAAATCATTGTGCTTATGGCCATTTCACACAGCCGTCTGAGGCAATCATTTTGCCAATTTCTAGGCAGGTGATATGTTCAGTACTGGAATCAAAAGGTCTGCAGAGAGATGAAAGAAAAATCTTTACTCTTCCTAAAAAATGACCGAGGAGAAATAGAGAGAAATCGCTGCAAGTCATGTATAAAGGAAGATACATAAACCTAGTTATCATCCGTATATAGATGTGAGAGGGGAGAGAATAATATAACATTACATCAGAGGATGCTCAGCAATTATCAATGTAATCAGTAATGCTAAGGATCCAGTGCCCCCATAGCAGAAATTCATTTATTCTCGTCCCAGTCTTTCATTTTCCTGGTCCCCCAATGACAAGGACCTTTCACCGTAGTGTTTAGACTTTCTCAGAATCAGTACCTTATCGTACAACCCTCTCATACCGTAAGTATGATAGATTTATGTGTCACCTTAAGTAATTGTACTGGGAAAAATGAAGATTAAAGTGTATGCCTGCATTATCATAATATTGTCTTTAAGGTTCACCATATTGTGCTGATTTATTATGAAATATATCTTTGCATTGGACAAGGGTCGTCTTTTCTCCTGTGTAGACACATAATTTTATGATACAATTCTGCAAATCTGGGGCCATCATGAGGGGGAGCATAAAAGCAGGCTAGAATCTGTGTTACACACCTATTTCGGGCTCCACTTCCTTCCCCTGAGCCCACTGCCCTCTGTTGTGCTCCGCGTCGGGTTGTGCAGGTTGCCCAGTGTGGAACTAGTCCTACGTTTGGGGTGCTGCACCTTCTGTGCTTTTTCTGTTGGTGTTTGTTCTTACATCCATCCCTGCTGGGTTCTACTTCATCCATCCTGTTGCTCCTGAGATTTCTGTGTGTGCAAATGGATCGCTATCCACGTCCTGGTTCCGTGTGTCCAACCGGACCAGGAGTTTAGGGGGTCCACCTCACTTAGGGATCCTAACGGTCTACATATTAAACTAAAAAAGGACCTGTCTTGAGGTGAAATTGGCCACCTTCTGCTCTTGCTTTATTTCCATTACTACTCCCCTGAGTAGTCTTTCATTTTTTTTGTTTTTTTAATTCCACCATATAGTTGTGGAGATATGGGTTCTTTACTTAGTGCTAACTTTTATGTTCCTTGCCAAAGGGCGTGTTTCACTTGATAATTTGGGGACATGTCCCTAGGCTCCGGTATGCGCCAATAAGAGTAGCCCTAAATCAAAAACATAAATGCTTGGTATGCCCCAAAAAGAGTAGCACTAAATAAAAAAGATAAACATCCCTGCAACTGTATTGCTGTATTGTGTTTATATACACACACTGTACAGCACAGACCAAAAGTTTGGACACACCTTCTCATTCGAAAAGTTTTCTTTATTTTCATGACCATGAAAATTGTAGATTCACTCTGAAGGTATCAAAACTATGAATTAACACATGTGGAATTATATAATTAACAAAAAAGTGTGAAACAACTGAAAATACTGTATGTCTTATATTCTAGGTTTTTCAAAGTAGCCACCTTTTGCTTTGATTACTGCTTTGCACACTCTTGGCATTCTCTTGATGAGCTTCAAGAGGTAGTCACCGGAAATGGTTTTCACTTCACAGATGTGCCCTGTCAGGTTTAATAAGTGGGATTTCTTGCCTTTTAAATGGGGTTGGGACCATCAGTTGTGTTGTGCAGAAGTCTGGTGGATACACAGCTGATAGTCCTACTGAATAGACTGCTAGAATTTGTATTATGGCAAGAAAAAAGCAGCTAAGTAAAGAAAAACGAGTGGCCATCATTACTTTAAGAAATGAAGGTCAGTCAGTCCGAAAGATTGGGAAAACTTTGAAAGTGTCCCCAAGTGCAGTGGCAAAAACCATCAAGCGCTACAAAGAAACTGGCTCACATGAGGACCGCCCCAGGAAAGGAAGACCAAGAATCACCTCTGCTGCGGAGGATAAGTTCATCTGAGTCACCAGCCTCAGAAATCGCAGGTTAACAGCAGCTTAGATTAGAGACCAGGTCAATGCCACACAGTTCTAGCAGCAGACACATCTCTACAACAACTGTTAAGAGGAGACTTTGTGCAGCAGGCCTTCATGGTAAAATAGCTGCTAGGAAACCACTGCTAAGGACAGGCAACAAGCAGAAGAGACTTGTTTGAGCTAAAGAACACAAGGAATGGACATTAGACCAGTGGAAATCTGTGCTTTGGTCTGATGAGTCCAAATTTGAGATCTTTGGTTCCAGCCACTGTGTCTTTGTGCGACGCAGAAAAGGTGAACGGATGGACTCCACGTGCCTGGTTCCCACCGTGAAGCATGGAGGAGGAGGTGTGATGGTGTGGGGGTGCTTTGCTGGTGACACTGTTGGGGATTTATTCAAAATTGAAGGCATACTGAACCAGCATGGCTACCACAGCATCTTGCAGCAGCATGCTATTCCATCCGGTTTGCGTTTAGTTGGACCATCATTTATTTTTCAACAGGACAATGACCCCAAACACACCTCCAGGCTGTGTAAGGGATATTTGACCAAGAAGGACAGTGATGGGGTGCTACGCCAGATGTCCTGGCCTCCACAGTCACCAGACCTGAACCCAATCGAGATGGTTTGGGGTGAACTGGACTGCAGAGTGAAGGCAAAAGGGCCAACAAGTGCTAAGCATCTCTGGGAACTCCTTCAAGACTGTTGGAAGACCATTTCCGGTGACTACCTCTTGAAGCTCATCAAGAGAATGCCAAGAGTGTGCAAAGCAGTAATCAAAGCAAAAGGTGGCTACTTTGAAGAACCTAGAATATAAGGCATATTTTCAGAGTTGTTTCACACTTTTTTTGTTAATTATATAATTCCACATGCGTTAATTCATAGTTTTGATGCCTTCAGAGTGAATCTACAATTTTCATAGTCATGAAAATAAAGAAAACTGTTTGAATGAGAAGGTGTGTCCAAACTTTTGGTCTGTACTGTATATATCTGAAGAATAGTAATACTTCAGAGGCAGTGACAATAAAGTAAGAACAAAAACTGCCCACTTTCGAATCTATTCAAAATTAGAGCAGCATAATGTTGGGGCAGATAGCCTAGTTTCGTGGATATGTCATTTACTGGTCTGTTTGCTGTAGTTTCAATACAATCAGTATTTTATCATCAGTAGATTATCACTGCAGGCTAGATGTTGAGTGTAAGGCAGTCCAGATAATCCTCCGCCCCACACCACTGATTGGCAGCTTGTTGACAATGTACAGTGTACTCCGAAAGCTGTCAATCAGGGTTGTGGGTGGGGTTATATGCAGCCCTGCTACATCTACAGCAGAGAAAACAGGGATTCTTTCAAAACTGCACCAAGCAGCCCAGTAAGTGACACATAACTGGAATCAGGCTGTCTGTTCTTAGATGATACTGCTCTTAAAGATACCATAGCAAAAACCTGCTGACCAATTCCCTTTAATAGCATCAGTATGCAATAAGCTCCATCTAGTGGTGGCTGCAGGATGACACAATTTTATCCATGAGCTCCAATCCCTAAAATGTCTATTAGGAAATGGATCAGCACAGAATTTTAAATCTAGAAAATAAAAAGAAAATTATAAAGGAAATGTTCTTGGTGCTCTATAATGGTGTTGTTTAGTAAATTCATTATAGCTTAAATATTCAGATTATCTTACAGTAAATACATAAATTAGTAGATTTCTTACCCCATTATTATTGAAGAAGCCTGTTCACATGTGCAGCATATGGCGAGAATCCCGATTGCTCTAATCGTTCCTGCTAGTCATTAGTAGGCCACAGGTGGCAGTGTTGTCCCTCTGACAATATATAAACTGCATCATTCTTGTTGCCATTAAAGCTGCAGGAAATCGATAGTAAACGTACAGTCAAGTACAATGAACTGTAGCAAAAACAGGTTTTATGCCAACATGAGCTTGTATTTTTATGTGTTTTCTATTATTATTATTACGTGTTCTATGTGCATTCAGGTGGCTAGTAAATACTATACCCTTTAAAATGGCAGATTCTTGCGAATAAGGCTTTTCAGATTGCTATGTTAACTTTGCCAAGCTCTTACATTCATCCAATTAATACATTTTAGTTAATGTGAGGCAGTAACTATGTCTTGCAACCCTTTAATTTCCAGAGATGAAATAATGAGCAGTTGCACAGCGTAGAAATATTGGGCAATTGCCAAAAGCAACTGATTGCCGAACTTACCATGAGAACTGACTATGAGTATTATTCAACTGGGAAGCACAGTCTGACTTGGTCCTGTCGGCTTCAAGCTATTTCTGTCTGTCACGGCAAGCTGAAAGCTCTTTTTCGACATGTGCCGTTTTCCGGTGATGTGCCAAGTGTAGACACAGACTTTAGATTGTTAGCAGGGTCTTCTGAACTTGGGTTGTGTGTGTGTACAACACAAAGCGAGAGAATGAAAGGCTGACATCACCGCTCTGGCGTGCAGCGGAGGACTGGGATCCGTGATTCAGTGCATGGCTGCTGTCTGAATGGACAATGCAGGAAATAATACCCGGCATCATTAGGACCAGGTCTTCTTAGCTCATAGGATTACGCGTTCGTAAAAGACTTCTTATCGTATCAATAAGGATGGGGAATGGATATGCACCTTACATGTTCAGTAGTGGGTCTCATGTACCGTTCAGAAGATGTAGCGCAGAAGCCATTCTAGACTGTAGACAAGAAATCCCCATGTCCTAGAAGCTTGTGAAAATGTCATCCCCATGTCCTAGAAGCTTGTGAAAATGTCAAGGCAATGAACATTTTTCAAATATATTTTTACATATGTTACTGGTTCCAAATAGTTCAAAAGCTTGACTGTGTTAGAATCTGCACTCTTCATTTCTTTATTCATTTTCAGACTTGTAATATGCAGTTTGTAACCTACTCCTAGTTTTAGGCTTTTACATTGTCCGCGGAAAGTATTCAGGCCCCGTTACATGTTTCATTGCAGCCATGTGGTAAGTTTTTAAAAAAGGTCAATTTTTTTCTCATTAATGTACACTCTGCACACCATCTTGATGGGAAAAAACCCCCAGAAATGTAGAAATTTTTACACATCTATAAAAAAAAAGAAAAACTGAAATATCACATGGTCATAAGTATTCAGACCCTTTGTTCAGTATTGTGTAGAAGCACCCTTTTCAGCTAGTACAGCCATGAATCGTGTTAAGAATTTTTCACACCTGGATTTGGGGATTTTCTGCCATTCTTCCTTGCAAATCCTCTCCAGTTCCGTCAGATTGGATGGTGAACTTTGATGGAAAGCCATTTTCAGGTCTCTCCAGAGATGCTCAGTTGGGTTTAGGTCAGGGCTCTGGCTGGGCCAGTCAAGAACATTCACAGAGCTATTCTGAAGCCATTTCTTTGTTATTTTAGCTGTGTGCTTAGTGTCATTGTCTGGGTGATAGGTGAACCTTCAGCCAAGTCTGAGGTCCAGTGCACTCTGGAACAAGTTTTCATCCAGGATATCTCTGTACTTGGTCGCATCCATGTGTCCTTCAATTGCAACCAGTCGTCCTGTCCCTGCAGCTAAAAAGCACCCCCATAACGTGATGCTGCCACCAACATGTTTCACTGTTGGGATTGTATTGGACAGGAAATGAGCAGTGCCTGGTTTTCTCCACACATACCGCTTAGAATTATCACCAAAAAGTTCTATCATCTCATCAGACCAGAAAATTTTATTTCTGATAGTCTGGGAGTCCTTCATGTGTTTTTAAGCAAACTCTATGTGGGCTTTCATATGTCTTTCACTGAGGAGAGGCTTCCTTCAGGCCACTCTGCCATAAAGGCCTGACTGATGGGGAGGGCTGCAGTGATAGTTGACTTTGTGGAACTTCCTCCCATCTTCCTACTGCATCTGTGGAGCTCAGCCACAGTGATCTTGGGGTTCTTCTTTACCTCTCTCACCAAGGCTCTTCTCCCACGATTGCTCAGTTTGGCTGGACAGCCAGGTCTAGGAAGACTTCTGGGGGTCCCAAACTTCTTCCATTTAAGGATTATGGAGGCCAATGTGCTCTTAGGAACCTTGACTACTGTAGAAATTCTTTTGTAACCTTGGCAAGATCTGTGCCTTGCCACAATTCTGTCTCTGAGCTCCTTGGCCAGTTCCTTTGACCTCTTGATTTGCATTTGGTCTGACATGCACTGTGAGCTGTGAGGTCTTATATAGACAAGTGTGTTCCTTTCCTAATCAAGCCCTATCAGTTTACTGAAACACAGCTGGACTCTAATAAAGCATTAGAACCATCTCAAGGAGGATCATAAGGAAATGCACAGCATGTGACTTAAATATGAGTGTCTGAGCAAAGGGTCTGAATACTTATGACCATGTGATATTTGAGTTTTTCTTTTTTGATAAATATGCTAAAATTTCTACATTTCTGTTTTTTTCACTTAAGATGGTGTACAGAGTGTACATTAATCAGAAAAAAAAAGAACTTTTTTGAATTTACCAAATGGCTGCAATGAAACAAAGAGTGAAAAATGTAAAGGGGTCTGAGGTCTGAATACTTTCCATACCCACTGTATCTTAAAGATGTGTCCCCTCCAGCAATTTATGCTGAATGTGTGGTCTGTACATTCAAGGTGTTGCTGTCCTGTCTTCACTTGCTTTCCAGAATCAGCACAGCTTCATTCCTGTAGCGATTTCCTCCATATCTACAGTTTTATTCACCCTCCGTAAAATAAGGATGTATTTCCCCCTATCCTGGTTATCTGTGTACAACTCACTTTCTCCTCCTGCTGTTATCTCTAACACTGAGAGAAGATAGGAGGAGAACATGGCAGTCAGAGCCCGAAACAGAGCTTTTGCATAATTGAAAACTAAGTGGAGGGCTTACATACACTGTACAGCAACAAAATGAAGTAACAATTTTCATGAAGACTTTAGATAGTTGCTTTATTTTGGATTTAGTAAGAAAATGAACAGTTAAAGCATTAGTCCAAAGGTGTACATAGACTTTGCCCAGAATTCATTGTGCTAAGAACCTTAGTCTCTGATTCTGATACCTCTGCCATTTTCCCCGACTCGAGACCTCTCATCAGGGGACAGTGATATACAGTCATATGTAAAAGTTTGGGCACCCCTATTAATGTTAACCTTTTTTCTTTATAACAATTTTAGTTTTTGCAACAGCTATTTCAGTTTCATATATCTAATAACTGATGGACTCAGTTATATTTCTGGATTCAAATGAGGTTTATTGTACTAACAGAAAATGGGCAATCTGCATTTTAATAAAATTTGACCGGTGCAAAAGTATGGGCACCTCAACATAAAAGTGACATTAATATTTCGTAGATCCTCCTTTTGCAAAAATAACAGCCTCTAGTCGCTTCCTGTAGCTATTAATGAGTTCCTGGATGAAGGTATTTGTGACCATTCCTGTTTACAAAACAATTCCAGTTCAGTTAAGCTTGATGGTCGCCGAGCATGCACAGCCCGCTTCAAATCATCCCACAGATGTTCAATTATATTCAGGTCTGGGGACTGGGATGGCCATTCCAGAACATTGTAATTGTTCCTCTGCATGAATGCCTGAGTAGATTTGGAGCGGTGTTTTGGATCATTGTCTTGCTGAATTATCCATCCCCTGCGAAACTTCAACTTCGTCACTGATTCTTGCACATTATTGTCAAGAATTTGCTGATACTGAGTTGAATCCATGCGACCCTCAACTTTAACAAGATTCCCAGTGCCGGCATTGGCCACACAGCCCCAAAGCATGATGGAACCTCCACCAAATTTTACTGTGGATAGCAAGTGTTTTTCTTGGAATGCTGTGTTTTTTTAGCCTTCGTGCATAACGCCTTTTTGTATGACCAAACAACTCAATCTTTGTTTCATCAGTCCACAGGACCTTCTTCCAAAATGTAACTGGCTTGTCCAAATGTGCTTTGCATACCTCAGGCGACTCTGTTTGTGGCGTGCTTGCAGTAACGGCTTCTTTCGCGTCACTCTCCCATATAGCTTCTCCTTGTGCAAAGTGCGCTGTATTGTTGACCGATGCACAGTGACACCATCTGCAGCAAGATGATGCTGCAGGTCTTTGGAGGTGGTCTGTGGATTGTCCTTGACTGTTCTCACCATTCTTCTTCTCTGCCTTTCTGATATTTTTCTTGGCCTGCCACTTCTGGGCTTAACAAGAACTGTACCTGTGTTCTTCCATTTCCCTACTATGTTCCTCACAGTGGAAACTGACAGGTTAAATCTCTGAGACAACTTTTTGTATCCTTCCCCTGAAAAGTTATGTTGAATAATCTTTGTTTTCAGATCATTTGAGAGTTGTTTTGAGGAGCCCATGATGTCACTCTTCATAGGAGAATCAAATAGGAGAACTACTTGCAAGTGGCCACCTTAAATACCTTTTCTCATGATTTGATACACCTGGCTATGAAGTTCAAAGCTCAATGAGGTTACAAAACCAATTTAGTGCTTCAGGAAGTCAGTAAAAAGTAGTTAGGAGTGTTCAAATCAAGAAAATGATAAGGGTGCCCATACTTTTGCACCGGTCAAATTTTGCTTAAATGCAGATTGCACATTTTCTGTTAGTACAATAAACCTCATTTGAATCCAGAAATATAACTGAGTCCATCAGTTATTAGATATGTAAAACTGAAATAGCTGTTGCAAAAACCAAAATTGTTATAAAGAAAAAAGGTTAACATTAATAGGGGTGCCCAAACTTTTACATATGACTGTAAGTAGGATGAGTGACAGCAGCACCACCCCACAGCTTCTATCACTGCCCTCAAACAAATTGTTTTCATGAGGCAGTAATAGAAGCAGGGTGTTAGGGACGGCGGAACGCACTAAATATAAAATAACGTAACGTGCGTTCGCCGCCTGGGGTCCACCGTGCAGAAGGTGTTAACACTGCTGCTAGCTAATGGCAGTCATACAATATGGTGGTATTACGCACGCGGGTTGAACGTCACTCAGGTGCGCTGAGTGATCTCTATTTACTCACAGAGATGCCTTAAGTGAAAAACACAAAAAGGCTGAGCCTGTTAGCATCACAGGTCACAGAGAAGTGCACACACGGTATATGGTCACAGGAGCTGGGCCCTAGGCTGAGGGTCTGCGTTCGTCTAGACCTACCGTGCATGCGGTGTCGCAACTGCGGACGCCAAGAGGAGCTGCAGACTGCAGCGCGGCGACACACTGCCACTAGTCGACAATGCCCAGAAGCAGGCGCACTGTCGGACGCTAGCACTGTGGAGGATGCTGTAGTGGCTTGTAGCTTGCCACTGGCTGGCGCCTACTCTATAGCTAAGTCCCTATACACACTCGTAATATCAGAGGGAGGGGATCTTAATGAGTCATTCGCAGGTTCATGCATCCATCACCATTCACACAGTAGCAACTAGAGACTAGACTAGCTCATGGCCAAGAGGCCATGCGAACCTTTTATAGCCAGGACCTTCCGGAAGCTTCCAGATCCCTGAGATGGATCAATCAGATCTGGAGAAGGACCTGGACATGTGGCTCCCGATCTCCAATGGAAGATCGTCTCGTGAGCATGCTCAGTGGAGTGAGAGAAGGACTTAGCCTCTGGAGCGATTTGCTGCTGAGCAGCCTGCATTGCCATTGCTGACCCAAACGTGGCAGCAATAGCCAGCCCCACAGAGCAGGTCTGGGCAGAGCGTCTGGGAAGCCGGGATTGCTGAGCAATCTCCTCTGCGGTCGAAAGACAATGGGAGACCGCAGAATGTGAGGCTCTGGATTCCTGTTGAACCGCTGCAGGAACCCGACGCCTAACACAGGATGAATGACACCTGCACCGCCCCTTGATGACAATTCATTTGAGGGCAGTTATGGACACTGTGAAGCTACATTGCTGTCACTTACCCTGTTTCTATCACTGCTCCCTGATATTGTTTAATTTCAGGGAAAATGGTGGCATTGCCAGAAGCAGTGACGTTGACTATGGAGACTGAAAATGCTCACACTTCTTCATTGGGAAAAGTGATCAAAGCTGCTGAGAAGATACTGCAGCACTATCCTTCTGAGATGTCCCATTTGATACTCCCCTCAAAGAAATGTCATACAAAATAAAGTAAACAAAATAGCAATAGGGATTAGGAGGGTAAGGTGATTGGTAGGAAAATGGTTAGGGCTTAAAGAGGTTATCCAGATTTGGCAAGAATGTCTGTATTCACTATATCTGACTGAAGACTTTTGAATCCTCACATCACACATTGCGCACGCTGTCAAGGTTCTCCGGTGCTGGTGGCAAGACTGGGTGGTCATATCGCTGCAAGAATACGATATGCATGCTCCTGCACACATACCGACTAGATGAGAGCGGCCTTTGCTCAGTACCACTGCATTTTTTTTCATGCCAAACCTGGACAACTCCTTTTAAAGATAGATATTTATAAAGGGTATTATCGGTATTGGACAACCCCTTTATGAAAATAAATTGTGGATTTACCTTTGGTAGGGGCAACTAAAAATTCTATGTTTGCTAGATATTGATGTTGAGGAAATGATCCATATCCTTAAAAAAAAAATCCACTAGAATTTGGAAATTAAGGCCAGTTTCAATCTAATGAAATTCACAGTCCAAATACTGGGTGACAGACCTCCTGACCTAAACTCAGCGACCTCATACAGTATGTGCCCAGGACAGTCCTAACATTGCCCTTACATACTTGTACTGTAAATTTTGGATGTGTGAAAGCGGTTTATCTTCAGGACCAATGCTACAGTGGCCACTAAGCAATGTGCAAAACTGCGGTGTACATTGCTTACATCCTACTTGCAATAGAGCCGATATCCGCTTATGGGTGGGGTGCTGCATGACAGACCCTAACCAATCGAGAACCCACCTAGGAAGAGAACATCGATACTGTAGATCAGTGCCTTTTTGTACATAGACTGGATCATGGAAACTGACCTGCGCTGGCATACACAAGTGTTTCATTCTAAGTTTACTGTTGTTGATATGGCTTTTATGAAGCCTCCGTTACAGCTGCTGGAAACCCACGTAATATCTGCTTTAGTCTATATTTTACCGCTGCGGCATACAGATATGACAGTAATCAAGGCCCCTTCATTGGTATCCGCGTGCATTGCGCACTGCTGTTATTTTCTTCTTCAGAATGTATTGATCAAGTCTAGTTTAGAATAACATTGGCCTATACTTCACATCGCTAAGATGGTGACAGGCAGGGTAATACTAGAAATTATAGTATTTTTCCTCTGCATCTCTCCAATGGAACCTACTACTAAGTATAATAGTAGGGTTTTATAGAGAGATATTCACCGTTTTCTCAGGTTTCTTGGAAAAGACAATAGAATATAAGTGCATGGTGAAATGTGTCCTGAAGTCTTCAAAATTGCATTTTATAATATTCTGTATGTACTGAATTATCTGTGGAATATTGAAAAGGCGAATTTACCAACAGTGTAAGAAATCCTCCATGTCTCATGGATTCTGCTTAGTGTTAACTGTTTATTACACTTTTAGTATTCGGTAATAGAAATGATTGTTCTTGGTACTTTTTTGTGTTTATGGTAGAGGTCACAGTTATCACCTAAACAAGTGTTAGCCAAAAAGTAGTCTGGTTACATAAGAGAATGGCATATTTTAAAATTTTAACTTTTTCATGGTCACACACTTTCAATAACTGTTGAACAGAAGTAAAATCAACCCACAGCCAATCCTCCATAGGGCAGCATAACTGACTTATGAGCAAAAGAGCCAGACACTTAAATTCATCATGCCCGATCCTTCTTTCCTCATCTGTTGTGGAAGAGTCCTTAAGCTTCCATACTCACTAAAGGGAATCTGTCAGCAGATTTTTGCTGTCACATCTGAGAGCAGCATAATGTAGGAAAAGAGACCCTGAATCCAATGATGTATCACTTAGGTTACTGGATGCAGACGTTGTGATACAATAATCTGAACTCTTAGATTTAGCATGAAGCAGAGCTGAGAAAGCTACCGACGCCCCCAACAGGCTCTATATGTACATAGTCTATAGACAATGAGCTGTTTATCATGGGAGGGGGAGGAGTCGGACTAGCAGTCGCAGAAGCATCAGTCCTCTCAGTGAGAATGTCCTAGTGATAAAACTTCATTGTAAGTAAACAACAGCTCACCGCTTAATAAATGATATATCGCTGAATTCATTGTTTCAGCCACTATCTCCTGTTGGCTTCAGATTACATGGCAAAAAGCTGCTGACCTAATTCCCTTTAAATGGTCAGCCAGAAAGCAGTGGGTTTTTCTCAACTGTAATGTGCAAATGCTACACTCAAAAGCCTTTCATTATTTGCTGATTGACTAAACAATGTAGTAATATTTTATGTATCTTGGCGTCATTATAGTTTAGACAGTATGATTGTCAATCTTAAAGGGATTGTCCAGGAGTAATCTTCCTGGAAAAAAGCAGCAATGTTTTTTTGACACGGGACTAGTGATGAGTGAGTATACTCGTTGCTCGGGTTTCCCCAAGCATGCTCGGGTGTACTCCCGAGTATTTTGGTGTGCTCAGAGATTTAGTTTTTGTCAACGTAGCTGCATGATGTGTGGCTGCTAGACATCCTGAATACATGTGGGAATGCCCTAACAAACAGGCAATCCTCACATGCATTCAGGCTGTCTAGCAGCCACAAATCATGCAGCTGAGACAACAAAAACTAAATCTCCGAGCATGCCAAAATACTAAGAGACCACCCGAGCAACGAGTATACACTGGGTGCAGAATTATTAGGCAAATGAGTATTTTGATCACATCATCCTTTTTATACATGTCCTACTCCAAGCTAAAAAACATATATGTGACATGCACAAGTGTGAACAAGTCGGTAAGACAATGCCCACACCACCCAATGGCTGAACCACAACAAGAGAGCACAAAATGGCAAATTTGAAAAAATACTCTGCAGTAAAAAACATAAAAGTAATCAGCAAGTGCTGTATAACAAATACAGGGTATTTAGTCGACACATTTTTTGCAAAAAATACATACCAAGCTGCTTCACCACTTCACGGTAACCCTTCACGAAGCAGTCCCTATCTAATGTATTCAAAACCTGAACATGTGAACAGTGTCTGAATGAACAGGATACAGACAGGCGCTTCCCAGTATATGGGCTTGTTGGTGAAAGACAGCTCATTTATGTGCATGTCACAAAGGAGGAGGGTGGGGTCTCCCAAACCGTGCTGAGCACGGAAAAAAAGGATTAAAAACATATATGTGACATGCACAAGTGTGAACAAGTCGGTAAGACAATGCCCACACCACCCAATGGCTGAACCAAAACAAGAGAGCACAAAATGGCAAATTTGAAAAAATACTCTGCAGTAAAAAACATATAAAAGTAATCAGCAAGTGCTGTATAACAAATACAGGGTATTTAGTCGACACATTTTTTGCAAAAAATACATACCAAGCTGCTTCACCACTTCACGGTAACCCTTCACGAAGCAGTCCCTATCTAATGTATTCAAAACCTGAACATGTGAACAGTGTCTGAATGAACAGGATACAGACAGGTGCTTCCGAGTATATGGGCTTGTTGGTGAAAGACAGCTCATTTATGTGCATGTCACAAAGGAGGAGGGTGGGGTCTCCCAAACCGTGCTGAGCACGGAAAAAAAGGATTAAAAACATATATGTGACATGCACAAGTGTGAGCAAGTCGGTAAGACAATGCCCACACCACCCAATGGCTGAACCACTGCTGTATAGGTTTGAAAGCCAAGAGCCCAATCATGTAAATCAGGTGATTTGCATCTCTGTAATGAGGAGGGGTGTGGTCTAATGACATCAACACCCTATATAAGGTGTGCTTAATTATTAGGCAACTTCTTTCCTTTGGCAAAATGGGTCCGAAGAAAGATTTGACAGACTCTGAAAAGTAAAAAATTGTGAGATGTCTTGCAGAGGGATGCAGCAGCCTTGAAATTGCCAAGTTTTTGAAGCGTGATCACCGAACAATCAAGCGTTTCATGGTAAATATCCAACAGGGTCGCAAGAAGCGTGGTGATAAAAAAAAAGCGCAAAATAACTGCCCATGAATTGAGGAAAATCAAGCGTAAAGCTGCCAAGATGCCATTTGCCTCCATTTTTGCCATATTTCAGGGCTGCAACGTTACTGAAGTATCAAAAAGCTCAAGGTGTGCCATAGTCAGGGACATGGCCAAGGTAAGGAAGGCTGGAAAACAACCACCTTTCAACAAGAAACATAAGATAAAACGTCAAGACTGGGCCAAGAAATATCTTAAGACTGATTTTTCTAAGGTTTTATGAACTGATGAAATGAGAGCTACTCTTGATTGGCCAGATGGATGGGCCCAAGTCTGGATCAGTAAAGGGCAGTGATCTCCACTCTGACTCAGACGCCAGCAAGGTGGAGGTGGGGTACTGGTATGGGCTGATATCATCAAAGATGAACTTGTGGGACCTTTTCGGGTTGAGGATGGAGTGAAGCTCAACTCCCAGACCTACTGCCAGTTTCTGGAAGACACCTTCTTCAAGCAGTGGTACAGGAAGAAGTCGGTATCGTTCAAGAAAAACATAATTTTCATGCAGGACAATGCTCCATCACATGCATCCAAATACTCCACAGCATGGCTGGCCAGTAAAGGTCTAAAAGAAGAAAAAATAATGACATGGCCCCCTAGTTCACCTGATCTGAACCCCATAGAGAACCTGTGGTCCCTCATAAAATGTGAGATCTACATTGAGTGAAAACATTACACCTCTCCGAACAGTGTCTGGGAGGCTGTGGTGGCTGCTGCATGCTATGTGGATCATAAACAGATCAAGCAACTGACAGAATCTATGGATAGAAGGCTTTTGAGTGTCATCGTAAAGAAAGGAGGCTATATTGGTCACTGATTTTTTTTGTTTTGTGTTTGAATGTCAGAAATGTTTATTTCTAAATTTTGTGTTGCTCTGTTGGTTTACCTGGTGAAAATAAACAAGTGAGATGGGTATATATTTGGTTTTTATTAAGTTTCCTAATAATTCTGCACTGTAATAGTTACCTGCACAAACAGATGTCCTCCTAAGAGAGCCAAATCTAAAAAAACCCACTCAAACTTCCAAAAATATTAAGCTTTGATATCTATGAGTCTTTTGGGTTGATTGAGAACATAGTTGTTATTCAATAATAAAAAGAATCCTCTCAAATACAACGTGCCTAATATTTCTGCACACGGTGTACTCGCTCATCACTATACGGGACATTTAGTACTTGCCATATTTTTGGAAAAAAATAAAATTCTATTTTCTAATTCCAATTTTGAACTCCTTACATTTCAAGGTAAAGTTGTTTCTAATTTGCTAATGCATTACCTACAGAGATAAAAAAAAATTCTAGTTCATGAGATAATCATCCCAGTTACAAATTGTATTGTTCTCCTTTTCTTTTTATGTTGAATTCTGGGATTTATTGCCAAATACCTGACAGCCGCATTGGAAATACGCCACAACTGTCAAGCAAAAGCAGCTACGGCTATTTAAATCTGCTATATTGTGATGTTTCTCATGAAAAATTAATGAATACTATTTACCACGATTATCTGTGCATAAGAGGATGGATGGAATTTAATTACCTTTTTAAATAAAATAACTATTGGAATTTCTTTCCATAAATTATCTATTTGTGTTGTAAATATATTTGTGTAAGTAACAGTGCATTTATTGCTTTAGTTCAGTGTATCCTGAGCAAATAGATGCCTAGTATTACCATGTTTAAACAGTATAGCCCCACAAATGTATGCACATATGTATCTACTTGTCTGTATAAATGAAATCGCAAAACCAGTCTGGATGAGGGGGAGTGATGAAGTCAGACTCTTCTGATTCATGAAGAGGTGCACGCCGCACGCCTCTTCTTGAATCATGGGTGTCTGACGACCGCATGCCCCTGGCATGCCCCAGCTCCACCAAGTTTGACCATTTTGGCGTAGCTTGGAGAAACTGGTGTAAAAATGACAAAAAAAAAAAAAAATTGTGCAACTTCAAGATGCACCAAAATTTTGTAGCTTTTCAGTACAATTTTTAGCCAAAATTCGGTGAAAACTGCTCTGAAGAATGGGGCCTAAGTCTCTGTTAACATTTCTGTTTATTTTTTTCTACATGAAACAGACATATAGAACACATTAGAAAGGATCAAATCAATTTGCTGCAAATGAAATTTGAGTTGAAATTTAACAAATTCACAAGTCCCGAAAAATTTGATCAGTTGGTGAATGGATTCCCACGAATTGGCAAAAAAATGCCCGCTGCCTTTTTTTACATTTATTGGAAAATTACATTCGTCAGAGAAGGCTGACATGACTTCTTCATAATGCCGTTCACCTATTATATTCACATGGTATAACGCAGCCAATCAGTGGGAGCTATCATAGCCTATAAAATCTGAGGCAGGGAATGCAGTAGCCAATTAGGGTGATTTAGGATAGTGGGAAGAGGTAACAGCTCAGCAATAGAGACGCTATAGGAAGACAAAGCCATACTAATTTCCAAACATTACAAAATTACAGCACTGAAGAAGATGAAAGAGGAAGTCTCGGAATAACATAGATTCAATATATATATATATATATATATATATATATATACAGAGAGAGAGAGAGAAAGATAGTAGAGGTGTCAATAGCAGTACCAATTTTATTATCATTATTTTTTATTTATATAGCACCATTGATTCCATGGTGCTGATATCATTTACAGTAAGCAAACTAATTATGACAGACTGGTACAGAGGAAAATGGACCCTGTCTTGCAGGCTTACATTCTACAGGATGGTGGGCAGGGAGACAGTAGTTTGGGGGGTTGCAGCATCTCCAGTGTTGGTGAGGCAGTAGCTCTGGTAGTGGTGAGGAGGCAGCGGGGTCATTGCCGGCTGTAGGCTTTCTTGAAGAGGTGGATTTTCAATTTCTGTCTGAAGGATCTGAATATGGTTGCTAACTGGACGTTTTGGGGTTCAGAATTCCAGTGGATGGGGGATATTTGGAAGAAGTCTTGGAGGCGATTGGGTGATCAACAAATAAGGATGTAGAAGATTAGGAGGTCTTGGGAGGACCAGAGATTGCTTGAGGGAAGACATTGGGAGATTAATTGGGAAATATTCAGAGGAGACAGATTATGGATGGCTTTGTAGGTCAGTATTAGTAATTTGAACTTGATATACTGAGTAATTGGTAGCCAGTGAAGATATTTTCAGAGGGGAGAAGCGGAGGAGTAGCGAGGATAGAGATAAATTAGTCGGGCAGCAGATTTACGATCGTAATGGAGAGGTGCAAGAGTGTTAGCAGGGAAGCCACAGAAGAGGATGTTGCCGTAGTCGAGGAAGGAGATGATGGCATGTAAAAGCATTTTAGAAAATTGAGTGTTGAGGAAAGGATGGAATCTGGAAATATGTTTGAGCTGGAGGCGACAGAAGGTGGAACGAGCTTCGATGTGTGGTTTGAAGGACAGGGTAGAGTCGAGGGTTACTCCAATGCAGTGGATTTCTGCTACGGGAGAAAGCATGATGTCATTTATATTGATACATAGATCAGGTAAGGAAGATCCGTGAGATGGAGAAAAGATGAGTTCAGATTTGTCCACATTGAGCTTGAGGAAGCGAGAGGAGAAGGAGGATATGGCTGTCCAGGATTCTGGACAGCAGAGAGATGACATCTGGGACAGAGGGGTAGATTGAGTTGTCCCAGGCCAAGCGTATAATAATAATCTTTATTTATATAGCATTAACATATTCTGCAGCGCTATAAATTGAGAAGAGTAAGGGTCCTAGGACAGAGCCTTGAGGGCCTCTAACAGAGAGAGGGCAGGATGAGGAGGTAATGTGGGAGTGGAAGACACTGAATGTGTGGTTAGAAAAGTATGAGGAGATCCAGAATAAGGTGAGGTCTTTGATGCCAAAGGAAGAGAGGATCTGTAGTAGGAGGCAGTGGTCATCTGTGTCAAAAGCAGAGGACCGGTCTAGAAGGAGAAGTATAGAGAGTTGTCTGTTAGCTTTGGCTGTAAGTAGGTCAGTAGTTATTTTGGTCAGGGCAGTTTGAGTGGAACGATGGGGATGGAAACCAAATTGTAGATTGTCAAAGACAAGTTAGATGCAAAGTAGAAGGAAAGCTCAGCGTGGATATGCTGCTCAAGGAGTTTGGAAGCAAATGGGAACAGTGATATCAGGCAATAGCTTGACATAGCAGTTGGGTTAAGAGATTGCTTCTTGAGGATAGGCTTGATTATGGCATGTTTGAAAGCAGAAGGGAAGGTACCAGAAGTTAGTGATAGGTTGAAGAGATGGGTTGAGAATGGGATAAGTGAGGTGGTGAGGTTGGGGAGGAGATGGGATGGGATGAGGTCGAGTGTACAAGTGGTGAGGTGTGATTTGGAGAGGAGACGATTAAGCTCCCCTTCTGTGATGTTGGAGAGGGAGGTTATGGGGAAGGGCATTGGTCTGGTATACAAAGATTTTGTGGTGGTTGAACAATAAAGACTTGCCTTGTTTAGTCAATTTTGTTTTTGAAGTGTGTGGCAAAGTCCTCAGCAGAGATGAGGCAGGGCGGAGGGGCAGTGGTGGGCGGAGGAGCGAGTTAAAAGTGTTGAATAACTGTTTGGGGTTGTAGTATAAGGAAGATATAACTGTTCTGAAGCAGGCCTGTGTAGCAGAGGTGAGGGCAGATTTGAAAATGAGTGTTGACTGTGTGAATGGAGTGAAATCATCTTGTGATTGTGTTTTCTTCCAATTTTGATCCACAGCCCAGGACACTTGCTGAATCTTTTTAGTGAGGTTATTGTGCCAGGGTTATCTATTGGTTTGTTGCACTACGATAGCTGATGTGAGATTGACATTGTAGAAGGCAGTAGCTCTGTCTGTGTCGTGGAGTGAGGATATGTATGCCAGTGGTAGAATAGAGTCAGAGAGCGTGTTGGTGTCTAGATGTGCGAGGTTTCTGCGGGGGTGCACTAGTTGTTGGACATGGATGACCGGTGAGGAGGACAGAAATGAGAAAGTAGATGGTGGTCAGATAGAGGGAGAGGGGATGCTGTGAAGTTAGATAAGGGAGCAGAAACAGGTGAAGATCAGATCTAATATATGTCTGTCTGTGTGGGTGGCTGAGGAGGACCACTGAGTAAGTCCAAAAGATGAAGTAAGAAACAGGAATTTGGAGGCTGCTGACTGAAGGTTATCAGTAGGGATGTTGAAGTCACGCAAGATGATAGTAGGAATGTCAATGGAAAGAAAGTAAAGAAGCCAGGTAGAGAATTGGTCAATAAAGGCAATGGCCGGGCCCGGAGGTTGGTATATGATGGCCGGTTGGAGGGAGAGTAGATTGGTCAATATAATTGATCATTGATGTATAGCTGGCATCTGTGCTGCCACATTTGAAATAGAATTACACATTTTTTCTTATTCATAATACACTATAAAGCAAAAGCAAGACAGCACAGTAGTTTTCACTGAAAAAAAAAAAGTGAAATCAGTGACTGCTTCAAACAAGTGACTATACTTCGTTTTTTTGCATTTCAATGGCAATCATTTTTGTGAAGGGGATAGGGGAGAGCAGCAGGTTTTTTTTTTTTTTTTAATACAAAAGAATGTACCCTAAAACATAGACAATTAACAGCAACTGTCTACCTTGGAAAGTTTGTGTCGCAAATTGATTTTTTGTTTTTTTTTCATATGTTCTACTAGTCAGATTTTACATTGCAAATAGGCGCCTTGTTGCAGATGCTATCTTTTTGATCATATACCTTTCTAGCATTGTAATTTTTGGTAAGGGTTTGGATTATGTTGAAAAATTAAGAAAAAAATGTAGACAATTTAATGTTTGTCAGTTTTTGCACATATTTTACTAGTTCAATTTGACAAGTGTAGACACCATACCTATATTACACCTGGCTGCCACATTTTGGTTTTTGTAAATATACCTAACTACCTAGCATTTCTTGGATGGAGTAGTGAAAAAAATATCACAGCTAAGAATGAGGGCGCCGCTAGTGGCAGCAAAATCCCGCTACTGGGAATAGCCTACTAGGCAGTAGTACTACCAAATACAGGTCATAGTTTCGCCTCCAGCAGGCATATAAGTGGGAAGGAATTGAAGGCATTATGGGATTTATGTGTTAGGCTCATTAGATAAGGAGGATCCTCAATGCCCAAGATCCACAGGTAAAGCTGCAGCAGACAATTGAGGCATGCCGGGAACAAGTAGCAGAGGTATGAAAGACGGCAGACTGACAGGAATCAAGGGAAAGGTAGCACAGGGTCTGGAGGCCGCAGACAGGTAGCAGTGGTCCTGGAGACGACAACAGATACAGTTGTGCTCAAAAGTTTACATACCCCAGCAGAATTTTTGCTTTCTTGGCCTTTTTTCAGAGAATATGAATGATAACACCCAAACTTTTTCTCCACTCATGGTTAGTGGTTGGGTGAAGCCTTTTATTATCAAACTACTGTGTTTTCTCTTTTTAAATCATAATGACAACCCAAAACATCCAAATGACCCTGATCAAAAGTTCACATACCCTGGTGATTTTGGTCTGATAGCATGCACAGAAGTTGACACAAATGGGTTTGAATGGCTATGAAAGGTAACATCCTCACCTGTGACAATTGCCAGGAAAATTGTTCGGGTGCAAAGAAAAACCCACAAATAACATCAGCTGAAATACTGGACTCTCTGAAAACTAGCGGTAGGGCTGTTTCAAGATGCACAATAAGGAGGCACTTGGAGAAAAACGGGCTGCATGGTCGAGTCGCCAAAAGAAAGCCATTACTGCACAAATGCCACAAAGTAACAGTGGATCTGGATTTTGCAGACAGGCTGCAGAAGTCCTGGAAACTGCTGACAGGTAGTGAGTTCCTGGAGATCACAGACTTGTAGCAGAGTTCCTGGAGACCGCAGATAGATGCTGAGTAGGTCATGGTGCACACAAAAACCAAGAGTCTGTGTGTGTGTGTTTTGGTAGGCCTTATATAGGTCTAAGTAGATGATCACATGGGAGCACAATGGGCTCCTTGCAAAGCCTGATGTGGAGCACAAGAGAATTTGGCCGACCAGGGTGAAGGAAGCAGAGCCCAGACCCAGGAGAGGTGTGTAACAGTATGTAATATTACTTGTCTCTGTCACAGCATGATGATGTTAACTCTAAGGCCTCTTTCACACATCAGGTTTTCGCCGTCAGGCGCGATCCGGCGCTTTTGACAGAAACCGGATCCGGCGAAATGCAATGCCGGATCCGGTTTCCCCCCCATTGACTTGCATTTGCGCCGGATCGCGCCGGATGGCCATGCGTTTCATCCGGTTTTCGCCGGATCCGGCAATGTGTCGCGATCCGGCGTCTGGAAAAAACGGCTACTGTAACGTTTTTTTGTCTCCGGCGAAAAAGCCGGACACGCCGGATCCGGCGCGTCCGGCTTTTTCACACAATGAAAGCCTATGAGCACCGCAATGCGCCTGATCCGGCGAAAGCCGGATCCGGTGGCCGGATCTGGTTTTTTGGTCTGAGCATGCTCAGTAGCTCTGCCCACTACAACCTGTCAAAGAAGGGCTGTAGGAACATGCTATATATAGTTTTCCAGTAGCCAATCCCGTTCGTAAGGCCACAAGGGTCAATTTTAAAAACCAGATCCGGCGTAATCCGTCGATAAACGGATAGAAAAACGGATGAACCGGATGAGACGGATCCGGTTTTGTCTGTCAAGAACAAGACGGATCCGGCAGAAAACCGGATCCGGCACATCAGGTTTTACAAAACATTTGCCGGATCCAGCATTCCGGCACGACGCCGGATCGCGCCTGACGCCGAAAACCTGATGTGTGAAAGTAGCCTAACAGCAACACTGTCTGATTCTGCTACTCTTTTTTCCTTTTCTTTTTGCATTGCGTCACTACATTGCAGCGATATTAACATTTGTTACTTTTGGAGCACCATGTGTGAAATCTCTACTTGTACTCCAACTGGGTGTTTTTTTTAGAATCTTCTATGTTGGCATACCTTATCACCCCTCCTTCCGAGAGTATGCCAATTAAAGCTTGGCAGCTGATATAGCAATCTGAGACACTACTGAGATGTGGTTGGCAGCGTCTGGGAGGCAGAGTTGAAATGGCATGCCCACAGAGAAGACTCAGAAGAAACACGCAGGTCGACAACAAGCAGATATTTCACATACTGTACTTCAAAAGCAGCAAATGTGACTATCTCTGCAATGGAGCAATGCAGCACACAAAGGAAAAGAACAGCAGAATCAGTGGAGCTCGCATTTTTTATAAGTTATTTAACTGAATTGTTTGAGCAAGTGAGAGATCCTGTTTAAATGCATTTTTGTTAGTGTCTGCCTGGCCTCTTGTACTGGTTGGTAAATAATATTTGTATAGTTTGAGTGCCTTATAGCTCCTTTTCCAGCCCACTGCTTTAGAATGGAATGGGCAGATATAGCTGAGTGACATCACCAGTTGATCAACTTGCATTTATCTGGAAATGACAACCTTCATCATGACAAATGCAGGGTTTGCATTGGCAACATTAAGCTCAAGTACAAACATACCAGCGAAAGTATCTTATTGTCTAATACAGCTATCCAGCTCTAATATCACATCCAAAGTGACAAAATATAACTGATCACTTAGATTAATGATCTTGTGTAGTAGAACTGTTGTTGTTTTATAATTTGTACACACACACTTCAAAGTGTTTGTATAACAATGTCACGCTTGTGGATCGTGGACCCAATGCGCCACAGACCTGGGAGAGGCTGAAGGGATGTAACTAAGTCACCCCCTAGGTTTTCACTAGAGCCCTTGATGATGTGGTTAGGCTTGAGCCACAGGTGGACTCCAGGATAGATCCCTTTACTGCAGCAGCTAACCACAAGGGTCATGACAGTAGACACAAACTTGGGACCAGATTCTGGTGAAATAGATATTAAAACTGGTTCAGACGAGACAGGGTTTCAGATTCAGATACCACCTGAGTGATTTCAGGTTCAGGTACCGTCATTCCGGAAGCAAGCTCGATATACAGATTCAGACTAGGCTATCACAGGTACACAGAACTGGTACAGGATTAACTTTCTGGATACAGGGACCTGACAATGGGATACCAGTTTTCAATCACAATGGTTGCTCAGGCACCTCCCAACAGGTGGAGGTGCCTTAAGTACTAAATGCCTGCCATGCCTGCCAGCTGTTGGCTGAGGACACATTAGGAGTGTGTGCGCTGTCTCTGTGAGACAGGGAGTGCGCACGCTAATCATACTGCCTGGAGACCTGCAAGGTGTGCGCAGGCCCTGGTGCACAGAAGTTGGAGCAGGGGAAGAATCAAGGCGGACTGAGCAATGAGTAAGTCTGCATCCCTGCCAGAATGGAGGAGCGTGGACATGAAGGGATGCCGACATTACAAAATATCCATTAAGTAGGGATAGGAAGACACCTTTGTGTACTATTATGTTGCAGTGGCATACACAGCTTTGTTTGTTACTGTCCCGTCGTTGAAATAGAAGATAGTAACGTTAGATACAGTAATTAACAAAAATGTGCACTTTAGGATTCATTAAAAAAGCTTTTATTTTGTATATGTACAGCTATATATTATACAGTTTATTATTGTAATAGTCTGCATAATATAATATGCCAAGCAATCAGAAATACTATGTATTCTGAAATCATGCTAATTTCTAAATCCTATTATGATTTTCAGAGGATCAGATTCCCCGAGGTTTTCCCACTATTGACATGGGCCCCCAATTGAAAGTGGTGGAGCGCACGCGAACAGCCACTATGTTATGTGCAGCCAGTGGAAATCCAGACCCTGAAATATCTTGGTTTAAGGACTACCTACCTGTTGACACAAGCAACAGTAATGGACGCATAAAGCAGCTACGATCAGGTAAGGTGTCACAGGTACTAACCCGAAAAGCTTTTTCTTTTTTTCTCACTTTATTTTTTGCTTTAATTATAGGTAAAGACTTTTCTTCCTACTTCCTTTCTCTCATCTAATTTGGCGTGTTTTCATGTCTGCGGTGTAGTCATTATCTATTCCAAAGTCTTCTTGTGTGGTGGTGTGTCTGTTCCTCAGCTTGTGTTTACTCCTCATTCCCCACTGCTGTGACTGTACCTCAATACCTTTCATTTATTTTATCGCTTTAATGCGCAACTCGAAAGATCCATTCCTATATATTATTTTTTTTTTGCTTTCTACTTTATTTCAACAACCCTTCTTCAACATTATAGTAAAATCAGAAACTGGATGGCTATTTCATATAAATATATCAGTCAACCAATTTATCTTTCCTATACTAAAATATCCAAACCACAAAAATCCTTAGGATTAGTTAGGTGAATTAGTAATGCACTAAAAAGACAAAATGTGTCCATTGGTCCCGACTGACAATATAGAAAAAGAAAAAATAAAAACATTATGATTTGATACGTAATGTGTAAGGAATACTGTGCTGATTGCGAGATTCCCATTTTTGTCCTTATTGCACTTTTTCCGGTTCCTTTTTGACCCTTGGGTGCGAGGCATTCCACTAAGGTCCCCTTACCAGAAGAATTGAACAATGCCATGAAACTGCACCAAAAAATACCTCACATAATCAGTGAACTTTTTGGTATAGTATTTGTTACAATTGATGTCTAAGAGAGGATCAAATCCTCAAAAACGCAGGGTACGGTATCTTTTAAAAGAGCGCCACCAGAGTGAAAACATTACATAAATGCAGCAAACAAAAACAGCAATGTGTAGACAACTTAATATTTTCTTATGGGTTACCATCAAAGTGTTTGGAAAAAAAAAAAAAAACTTAAAGAAATGCTACATAAAAAAACCCTATAAAGGTTGTGTGTAATTCCAGCCTATAGGCACCGTATTTATTGTTTAACTGGTGGCAGTACCATTATAATTTTTCTGGCAACTTTCACAGAAAACAATATTTAAACTTATTTTACGTATTTCTCAACAAATATATATATTTTTTTATCAAAGAATCAGCACAGACCAAATAGATTATTGGTTCTTGGCTTTCTGAAGCATTGTGTGCTGTTCTTACCGTCTTGTTTAGTGCCTACCTGATTGTTGTCGCCAAAACCTGTGTATAGTACGTAGTCTAAAATTTTTATTCAACGATTTATAGATCTTTAAAAGTGACAATAGATACAGAATATAATCATTTTTATTTATGCTGTCTTTCTTCTCTCCGTATTTAAATCTACAGAATCCATTGGTAAGTGCTTAGACCTCCAGCGCACTTTTTCCCCCCACAAGTTTCCATTCTTAAACTAGTCCTAGTATACTGAATACTGCTAAAATGCATGGCATGCATTTTACTACTACCAGCTAGTGTAGTCACGAGATCTTCGTAGTGGTGCACACACCCTCACAAAATGATTGTTGTTGTAGAAAACCTAGTACACGCCTATACTCAAGGAAATATCCTTTAGCGTCACTATCCGAAACTAGATGTTGTACCTTGACCTGTACCACAGTGTTTGTCATCAAATGCCCTTCACAGAGCTCTTAGATCCAGATGAGCCATTACTCCCTAAACTTCTTATTAATAGTACAAACAACCTCTCAAATGATTTAAAGATACATATTACAATAACTACCCCCCTCCTTATTGACATGTCTGTACTAGTTAGCGGAGTTCAGTGCCATTTTGGGTCCTTGGCTCTTTATCATAATGTGCAGTAGCACTTAGGACCTTTCACCTCTATTCAATTTATTCCTGTTATCCTTTTCTATCGTGTAAATCTGATTTAACTCTTCTTCCAAATCCTACGCCTCCTTCTTCTGGTACTAATGATTCTTCTTTTTAATCTTATTTGCATTCATATTATCCACCCAGGTGGTACACCAATAAGAGGTAAGACTAAGAACTAAGAGTCACAGAATGATCTTATTCATTTTTTTTTCTTTTTCTTTTTGTATTTCCATCATACTTGTATCTGTTTTTTATCATTAAAAAAAATAACATTTGATTTTTTATTATTTCACTATTTGATCATGTGTCTTATTCATCTATTTGTTTTATTTAATACAACAATTTTAGTTTGTGATATGCTTCAAAGAAAGCATATCAAGGTCTCTTGGCCAAAGCCCAGTCACAGCTTTCCATGTGTCCCTCCTTTTTTTTTCTTCTTCTTCTTTTTCTTCTTCTTTTTTTCTTTTTTTTTTTTTTTTTGTCCGATTGATTGGAGAGAAAAAAAAATCATTTTTTCTTCCTTAGCTGTTCATGTTCTGGACCTATTCCATTTGGTCTAGGGAACAGTTGAAGACATGCAGATGGCAACCAGGAGTCGACTTTTTGATCTTGTGTTTCAGAGATGTTTTTGGTTTTTGTCTTTTAACTGTTCTTCTATTTTTTTTCTTCTTTTTTCAATTTTTTTTTCTTGTAGCGAAATTTAAAGCAAACTTCATATTTTCCTCTTGCAAATTCACATACTATAATGGTTTTCCCTCTTACTGAAAATTCTTGAATTTCTCCATTGACTTTTTGGATCATCAGTTCTCCAGGCGCTGGAAACATCAGGTCTATAACTTTCTATTTTAGTGATATGTTTATAGTAATGTTTTTCAATATACTGACTCAATGTTTACTACTCTTCTTCTTTTTTTCTTTTTTTTTTCTTGGGTTTTGTGACACCACACTGCTAATCCCACCTGTGGATTTTGATGGGTGTCTTAGGGGCCTACTGTGGACCTCAAGCAGTGATTGGTTGACTTCTTCGGGTCTTGGCAGTAGCCATTGTTTTTATACATTTTATTTTCTAATTCAACTGCTCTTTGTTTTCCAGCATACATTTCTTATCTTGTAAGTTGTATCAACCTGTCTTTCTTTAGAACCTGCATGTCTTAAATGAAGATCTGTCTCTTGAATTAAATCAAACCATATTTTTATTGATTTGGAAAATTAATGAAAACAAAACTTTTTTTTTTTTCTTTTTTAACTTTTTGAACCATGCAGCATTTTTCTTCTGGCTGCTTAAATTGGCTATCCAAAAAATGTAAAATATTTTGGCTTTCCAAAATTTAAAACTTTCTAAACTGTATCACAGTTTGTATTTTTTAACAATGACTTAAGATCATTTATATAAAAATATTAAATTGAACAATGACAAAATATACAATATTTTGTTATATTCCAAAGCCATACTTCCTTGAAGCAGTTTCACTCATTTCCATTTTAATTAAATTTGAAAATGTATTTCAGTAAATGAACAAATGCTTGTTCTGTGTGTGATTTGTTTTCTTATGTAATAGTAACGATTAATGAAATGAAATGTTTATTTTACCATTGCATTGCTTTTTATCTGTAGTGCTTAGCAAGAATCGACGTTGAATGGACCTTCCAATTCAGGGTTTTCTGTGTTACTAATGGAAAATTGGGGATATCTAGACATAAAAGACCATTATCTGACTTTCTCTTGGCTGTGTATTTTATATCTGGACAGGTGCACTACAAATTGAGCAGAGTGAAGAAGCTGACCAGGGAAAATATGAGTGTGTTGCAACCAACAGTGCTGGGACACGGTATTCGGCTCCGGCAAATCTATATGTAAGAGGTAGGAATGACAAACCCCCGGTGTCTGCTTTCTGTGGGCAACGGGGCTGTTATTTTCAGGATGTTCGAAGTTACTGTTATCACAATAAAAAAGTGGACCACAACTGGCTCAATAATTTTGGAAAATATAAGACTATTTAGATCATTACCAGAGGGTTGTAAGTATTTTTATACATTAACTTTTTTTTTCCTGAATTTAGTTGTGTGCATTGCATTTAATTTTGGGGTGCTCTATATTTTTTTAAGCGCCTACTCCTTGGTATTTAGTACTATTAATCCTGAATTTATAGTTTGATGTTCTGAATTGCAGATGACCGTGAAAACATCACAATGGATACAAATACTGATGTTGCTTTAGCGTTTGTAGTGGATAACCTTCTAACCTTAAACGGCATTACGAGCATAATTGTATATTCATCTCACTTACCGTATTTTACTACTCTCCTTCTTTCTTTGTATTTTTCTTTCATTAGTTTGACATACTTAATTGTAAATGTTATCCCATCCACTACAGTAATGAACTGACTATGCTCTTCAAAGAGAGTCTCTTTTTCTACAAATGGATGAATTTGTATGTTTTATTTTGAAGCTAAGGTTTCACCGATGGCTGGTGTTAACTAAGTAGCCTCCTATAGAAACCAAAAACCCGCAATTGTAACCTTTCCTTGAATGATATAGGTTCACCCTTAATTCTGTGAAGTCAGCTCATTCCTGTAGTGTTAACAGTTTTAGGAACATACCTAGCTAAAACAAACATATTCTTAAACTATTACTTTTTCCATGTCTTAAAAAAAATAAGTTGAATTACTGTAACACAGAGGTCTCTTGCCGAAACAAATCCTTAAATTAAAAAAAAAAAAAATAATAATAATTAATGGCTAGCTATTGTTTCTAAGCTGGAGAAATGCTAACGTATATATTGAAGATTTAGGGAGGTGTCACATGTAAAAGATGTTCAAAAAGCAGTTGAAAGCCTTGATATGGCCTTTTTACTCTCTCTGTGTTTCCCTTGTTTTTCTCCTTTCCTCATTTCATTGTGTTCTGCATCAAACCCCTACATCCCTCAGAGCTGCGAGAAGGTTGGTGTGTTTTTTACTTTTTACCCACCTTACAAAAATATTAATTCAACTATAACAAAGAATACAAATGAAATGAATGTAGCTGCATTGTGATTTTTATTTTTTTTTTAGTTTAGCTTTTTGATACAATTTTTTTTCTTGCGTTCAGTGTAAAGTTTTGGCAATTGATGCTCAAGTTTGGCTTTTTATGCTTGCTGTAATCTAATTGTGATGCATGTGAGAATGATCTTGAGTGCATGGCAACCTTGGATATACTCTTCTTTTATATATTAAATGCCTGCCTGTACTACTTGCGATGCATAGTGATTAATAAATGGCCAACGGCATATCGGCTGGATCGGTTGAGCATGAGAATGCATTATATTGTGATGTCTAATTTCGAGCTATACTAGAACTGTATCTTTGCATGCATTGTTTTTGTTTGTTTTCTATCTATATAACGTGCTTGCTCTTTCTCCCTACACTCCTGCTTGCCATACCTTTCACAAGACCATTAAACAATTGCCTCTTCAATTATTCATTTATACAATCACATTACTAAGGCTACATCTACACGTTGTGGCCGTGGTGCATTTTTTGCTACAATCACAATTGATGCGTTTTGTGGACACCACCTACCACATGGCACTAACAAGTTAATTATTTGTAATAGGGAAATGTTCCTGTGGCACTTATTACTATTTCTTAGCAAAGTAGAAATATGCCTGTCATTTAATGCCATACCACATTAAAGGGGGTTGTCCATCCTTAGGTCACAAGTCTGCACTCACTCTATGTGATTCCTAACATCAAGCACACTGCAAGGATTCTCCGGTGCCTGAAACGGGTGGTCAAGTGACTGCAAGTGTATGATTTGCATACGTCCGGTCACATTCCGACTAGACTGTGTCTGGACTTGCTTAATTCACTTGCATTGATCAAGGCTGCACCCATGTAGTCAGCACATGACCGTATGTATGCAAACCACATAAATATGGTCATGAGCTGACTACATGGGCACAGGCTCATTCATTGCAAGTGAATTAAGCAAGTCCGGACACAGCCTAGTCGAAATGTCACTGGATGTATATAAATCATACACTTGCAGTCACTTGACGACCCATTTCAGGCATCAGAGAATCCTTGCAGTGTGCTTGATGTTAGGAATCACATAGTGACCTCAGACTTGTGACCTAAGGATGGACAACCCCTTTTAATGTGGTATGGCATTAAATGACAGCTGTTAATATAAAATGTCCAATTTATCCTGTTTCTAGATTTAGACTAATATCAAACATACAACAGAAGTACAATTGTCCTACTGGATCTCAGATATTCTGTGGCATGATCTATAATTCTATGTGCTGTTCACTATGGGAAATGTCCACCAAACTCAGACTATAAAAATTAAAAACCAATTCAATTCTCAATTTTTTAAACATGTGCCATGATGGATAAATTGATCACTGATCTACTGTGATGTAATAAAGGATGAGTTGAATAGTTGAAGCAGGAATATTTGTTTCTTTTTGCTTACTAGCGTAGATTTTGCTAATGCTTGTTGAAAATACAATTAACCTCCTAGTTGACCCCCTAATTTACATATTAGTTGTCTCCTTTACTATTAATCGAATAGCTGTTGCTTTTCCTAGAACTTGTATGTAACTAAATGGTGAATGTTCCCCTGCCATACTCCTCAGCACACTCACAGCCATAGTGACATTTTAACAACTTCAGCCTAATCTTATACTTTCCCCCTTGTGTTCTCCTCCTTATTTCAAAATCCCAACTCTTTAGTTGTGCAGCCCCCCTATATGTCCCCTTTTGTTGTTTCAGTGCAGATATACAGGATCTACAGACAGACAGATTAAAATCATACATGATTAGATGTGTAACATATTTGTATAAAATCCCATAGCATGGTTGCCTAGACCTCAGTCATTTGCTTGCATGCATGACCCAGTCCAGTACTCAAACTGGCTTTGCCTTGTTTCCTATGATGATAAGTTGCTCTATATATTTCGGTATCTGTTTTTAGTCCATAAGATTTGTGCAGTAGGTTGCATTGACTCTGGAGTCTGAAAGTGAGTGGTTGCTTTCAGCACATTGAAGACGTGCACCAGGACTGTGATGTGACCATGTGGCTGGTCACAGAATCACAACTGGAGGCACTCAGCACTTGAGACTGTGTAACATGCGCATGCTGACAGTTCACCAGTTCTTTTATTGAATATGTATGTATATACAACGTAAAAATATATACATATGTATTTGCATGATGTTTGTGTTTTGTTCAGTAGTTGGTAACTTGTTGGGGCCTGATAGGTGTAAGTAAATGTATGTTATATGTCTTGAATTATAATGTTGCATTTAGAAAAGTCAATGTGTATGCACTAGCTGTATACATTATCAATGTGATGCAAATTGTTTTCTACAAATGTGTCTTTGTAATGTGCATGTCTAAAAACTGATTGCATCTATTCCCAAGGAGTTGTGTTGTACCAATTGTATCCTTTCTTATTTTGTTCAGTTCGGCGAATTGCTCCAAGATTTTCTATCCCTCCCACAAATCACGAGATCATGCCTGGTGGAAGTGTCAACATCACTTGCGTTGCAGTAGGGTCGCCAATGCCCTATGTAAAATGGATGCTGGGTGCTGAAGATTTAACTCCTGAGGATGATATGCCAATTGGCAGAAATGTACTGGAACTAACTGATGTCCGGCAGTCGGCTAATTATACATGTGTTGCGATGTCTACGCTTGGCGTTATAGAAGCAATAGCACAGATAACTGTTAAAGGTAATTCATTTCATATGTGGCTACATTCTCCTAACATTATGATTTGGTTTTTATATACAGTATACATAACAGACACTTAGCTAAAATACTACTTTTTCCCCATTTCCCTGTTATGTATGTTATATTGTAAGCATTATACTGTACTACTACATAAAATTTATATACAAGATCATCACATATCTAATGCCGATGTATGGAGCAGGCTCAGGAGCTGAGCCCACTTAATACGTAGGTATTGCTGGCTGTGTTTTACAGCTGGCACCTGCTTGTAACTGCAGCTCTTGGAGCTAGCTCTGATCTATACACTTTACCGCCTGAGATGCTGCTAGACCGGTTGAAAATCCCTCTGTCACCAAAATCACCTAGCAAAGCCATTGTGGATTTCCAATGAGTTTTCACATCAGCCAGTGATTCATAAGAGTTAGCAAATTTGGAAAAACTGAAATACAGAAGCACCGTAGTTTGGTACATAGTGCTTGTGATCACAAGTTCAAGCCCCCGAGGAATTTTTTTTTGTGAAAGTTTAAAAAAAAAAAGAAAGTTTCAATTACAGCCTTTTCTCAACTATGCTAATAAACTTTTTTGGCTAAAACCCCAATTTTGAAAATATAACATTATTTGTCAAACATAAACAGTGTGGGAAAAAATGTACTTGGTCATTTTTTTCAAAGACCAAAGATAAAATGCTGGCACTACCACCAAACCCAGTTGCAAGGAAAAAATTAGATCAAACAAAAAAATATCCAGATTATAATAGCCATGCCTTGCAGTGCTCTACTTGTAAAAGATCGTAAAAATTCAGAGGAGAGCAAGAGAAGCGGCACTCACCACCAGCAATTTCATCAGTTTCACTTTTTTTCGGTCAAGGATTGGAGTCAGAGACATCTGTGAAATGAGCAACAGCTGTTTCACGGGAGTAAACACTTCTTCCTATGTGAACTGGAAACAGCGTGTGTTCCCTCAAAACAGCTGTTGCTCATTCACAGATATTTCTGTCCTCAAGTCATTTTTTTCTGAAATTGCCGGTGGTGAGTGCCACTTCTCTTATTTTGCTCTGAATTTTTTGTTCACGTTTAGCACACAAGTGACAACTGTAAAAGCTAAAGTCAAGTGACAATGGTGGAATTGCATTTTTCTACCTTTTCACCCTGTGTAGATTTTTTTCTTCTGCTTTATAGTGCATTATATGGTTACATCCAAGACACCAACCTATTCCACAAAAAAACAAAATACTACTATGTTAATTGAAAAATATAACGTTTGGTCCTTTGTAGACAGGGAGAAAAAGCAGTGAGTGACTGACTAAGGTGACAAGTAGCTGCCTATAGAACTGATTCTGGGGACAAATTCAAACCATGGCAGCACTGTACTGGTGTTGGTAAAACGGGTATTCCCATCCAAGGCATTTATGGCATATGCACAGAATCGGACACAAATGGTCAGAGGAACACTAAAAGAAGAACAAGTTTCCCACTAACCCTTGTTTGTCCTTTTTTTAATCTCGGATTCTCCATATTTCAATAGAAAGGTATCTGCACTTGCATCTCAAGGCTTCACTGAAGTGTCTATAGAATGCGAGAAGTGGTGACAAATGAATCAGGGTCAGTGGACCCACATTCTCCTGAGAGATTAGGGAAATAGGGGTGGCATTTATAACATTTGCTGTGACTTGAAATAACCCTTTTAGATGGTACCTTGTGGAATTAAATCTATGGCTCCCAAGTTGTAGGAAAGACTATACCTTCCATCAAGTGCTGAAGTAATGCAACTGTTAGTTCATATCGGGGATTGTTGTTCCCAATAGAGAGGAAGGAGATAATTAGAATTCGAAAAAGTATTTATTTACTTCTGCCTTTTTTTAACTAGTAAGAAAGAATAATTATTATTTTTTAGTAGCCTAGATGTCTAAACAGTGGATGCCTACTAGGGCCCTTACAACTCTATGAACCATAGTGCAGCATTAGGATGTGAGGGCAAGACCTGTTGAGGGGGGCAATAACTGGGGAAGGTTGATTTTTGGGACACAGCCTGTGCCTAAAAGATGCCATCTTAATCAGCATATGTATTTATATAATAATCTGGGTATTCTATTTTATAAACTATCTCCTATATCATATGGACTCAGAAGTGTTAAAGATGTAAAGGCCACAAGTGCACTAAATGTGTAACGCTTGGTAAAGACGAGCCACAAAGCCGTGGGAGGGAATTGGTTAGTTAAATAAGACATGTCCACACCTGGTTCAGGGGCCATCAATGAATTTACCATATCCCTGGTAGATCAGTCTGAGCTTTCATATAAAGTACTGTTAGAACTTAAATTTTACTATTACTATTGTAATTTGTTGTTTTTCACTGAAATGATATGAAATCCCATAACATTCCACAGTATCCTAGTGAGTGTTTAACAAGAAGACCAGATGATCATAATCTACATGCGTGTCTTCAGAATATAATTTGCCAATTATAATGATCCCATTTCCTGACCCATATCTTCTCGTAGTCCCTTAAATTATAGCAAAAGCTTGAAACACTTAAAAAAACAAAAGCCTTACCTTCCTATATTTTCGGTGTCACCCACATGTTTCTGATCTTTTATTTGTACCTGTTATATTGTTTTTGCATATCGCTTGACAAGTTTCCTTTGTGATAGCAAAAAGAGACAATTTTTCATTCATTACCATTTCCATTTCCCAGGCAATAAACTTGTGTTGTTTAGGACAAAAATACAGTATTTTCAAAACATTGCTGTTTCTTTCCAAAGATCAATTGAGCTGATTGAACATTGGACAAAGGTTTCACATTATTTCCTGTTTGGAAGAAATATTGTGCTTAACCCAGTCATTATCTTTTTTTTTATTACAGCCTTACCAAGGCCTCCTGGAACTCCTGTGGTGACAGAAAGCACTGCTACGAGTATTACGCTAACCTGGGATTCTGGAAATCCTGAGCCTGTAACTTATTATATAATCCAGCACAAGCCGAAAAGTTCTGAAGAACAGTATAAAGAAATTGATGGTGTGGCTACAACGCGGTATAGTGTTGCTGGCCTTAGTCCATATTCCGAGTATGAGTTCAGAGTGGTCGCTGTAAACAACATTGGGCGAGGCCCACCTAGTGAGCCAGTCACCACAAGGACTTCAGAACAAGCCCCTTCTAGTGCCCCTCGGAATGTGCAGGCACGCATGCTGAGCTCAACCACTATATTGGTTCAATGGGAAGAACCCGAGGAGCCCAATGGACAGATACAAGGCTATAGAGTTTATTATACTATGGACCCTACCCAACATATTAATAGTTGGACAAAATATAATGTAGCTGATAGTCAAATTACCACTATAGGAAACTTGGTGCCTCAAAAAACTTACTCAGTGAAGGTCCTAGCCTTTACTTCAGTTGGGGATGGACCTTTATCTAATGAAATTCAAGTCATCACACAGACAGGAGGTACGTTAAGCATTTTGTAACTGGTAAATGTTTTAATTTTTTCTTTTTTTTTTTAGATCGTTTCCTATTAATATTTTATATAATTGTCAAAGTATTTTTACATTAATTTTGTAATTTAAAGAGTTATTCCCATTATCCCTTATCCCAATGAAATATTGGATAACTTGCTGATTGCCCGACCCCCAGGAGGGTTACCTAGATCTTTGGCTTTGGAACTCTGAGAACAGGGCTCTGCAGCCATTTTTTTGAATGGAGCTAAGGTGCACTTGCTTGGGATCTGCTCCATTCATTTTGAATGAAGATGACAGAAGTTGCTGAATACAGCGCTTGACTTTCTGTAGCAGTCTTATAGACAATAAGGAGGTGTCGCTTGTGCAGCTTCAGATGCTTCAAGATAGGGGCTACAGTTCCTATTCTCCGGATTTTAAAGCTCCCATCTTGGCTTCATTAGGGACCCCTAGCAATTAGAAACTTATCCCCTATCATCATGATAGGGAATAACTTGTTTTTTTGGGGGGGATTAACCCTTTAAACAAGACTTTATTTGATGAAAACCTTTGGTAGTATAATGTTCAGCAGAGTATAATGCTATCCTTGCTCTTTTAAAAGTTCAACTGTGCTGAAAAATTGCATTGCTGTAATGGATTGCTTTTTTCATAATTAAGATTCTATTAAAGAGATTGTCCACTACTTTAGCATTAATGCCCTTTCCTTAGGATAGGTCATCACTGTCCGCCGATCAGCTGTTGTTGTCGGTGTTGGCAACGTACACCGGCCGGAAATACTCACTTGTGGAGCTGGCCATCTTCTTATAGTGGCCAAGGCTTGGTACTACACAAATCAATAGGAGGTGGATGTGAAGTACCCTGAGGCGGCCACTATCAGAAGACAACCAGCTTCGCAAGGGAGTACTTCTGGGCAGTGACTGCCATCACCAATAACAGCTGATCGGCTGGGTGGCGGGCGTCAGACCCTGACTGATCAGACATTGATGACCTAGCCTAAGAATAGGTCATCAATGCTAAAGCAGTGGACAACTTGTTTAAGCCATGAGTATTATGTGTATCCAGTGGGAAGAAGTATCATGTTTTGGAGACACGCCACTAAATAGGAAGTTCCTTGCTGATCTTCAAATAAGAATGTAATTTTGCATAATATATTATTTCAACGTAACTAGTCCTGTTTATGAACTAATAATCTGCCTTTTTCCCTCATCTTCCAGACAATATATACTGATAGATTTATTGCAGGCACTAGTATATATGTGTGTGTGTGTGTGTGTTTAAGATCAGGAAAATAGATTGATAGGAGTGATAACAATCTTTGTAAATGCTGAGCAATATGTTGGCTCTATATATGCAAAGGAAATAAATGAATGTATTTCTGCAGTTCCCAGTCAACCTCTAAACTTTAAAGCAGAAGCAGAGTCAGAAACGAGTATACTACTGTCCTGGACCCCCCCACGTTCTGACACAATCTCCAGCTACAAGTTGTATTATAAAGAAGGGGATCATGCAGAAGAGGTAAATTGAGAATTCTACATTGTCAGAAACATAACTTTTTTATTATATCCTACTAAATTTCAAGAGATGCGACATTGAAAAAAATACATATTTGTAATTGTTAGATTAAAAAGGAACTGTACTTTTAATAAATTTACAGCATTTAGAAAAGTGCTGGATGCTCTTCTCTCCACAAATGGCATTATGGGTTATAAATATTCTACTGATGTAGAATGTATAACTGATGGAGGAAGGTTGAACTTAATGGCCATGTCTTTTTTCAACCTATTTAACTATGTAAAAAACTGTGGGTAAATCAATACTACTAAGCATATATGAGCAACTCTGTAATAAATTTTATCAGAATTATCTGTCTTCCCTCCACAATTATCATCCACTTCTTCCTCTGAGCTTGCCTCCTCACCTGACCATCCAGGCTAAAACCAAAACAGTTCAAATCCATTTTGCAGACAGAAGGACTTACAGCTGGCTGTGGTGTCATGTGACACCGCCTCCTATACTCTATGGAGAAGGGTGGGAGAGGAGAAGAGATGAGCAGAGGAGGAAACAAGCAGAGGAAGACACAGAGATATTGTGCTGAGCTTTCTAACAAGTCTTTTACCTCACTCCAGTTTTGGATTTTATATACATTGATCACTTATGCTGTGTAATTTTATACATGCTGCTGATGTTTATTTCTGTGTGCTAAAAAAGGGATAAAGTACAGGAATTCTCAGTGTTTTGTGCTGTATATGACCGACATTAGAGCTGCTAGTCTCCTTCCACTAACTCAGAGTGGATTGCAAATCAGATATAGAGTCTCTAGAAGGGAAAACTGGTGAAAATGCAGAATGCAAGTCATATAGTGGACTTACATAGTGTTATTCCCCATGTACTCAAAAGGGTCACTGTATTTTGAAATGTTACTTGAATGTACTCTTTAAGTATTCCCTTGTTCGAGTATAACAAAGACACATTGTATACAATAATGGTGATATTGTGCAGTTAAAGGTCAGATGTTATATAAGGCATGTGTTAAACATTTAAATTAGCCGACATTGCTGTAGAGCATCTTATATACTGTATATCTATTCCTTATTTCAGAAAACACTTTTTTTTATGGAGAAAAGATCTTTAAGTGTATGACTATCTTTAGCGCGAAATACTTGTATGGTCAACAACTATTCCTCTTGAAACCCCACTGTATTTGTTTTTGGTGATGACAGCTAGCTGACGCCAAATATCTCTGGTAGCATCTTATCTCCCCTGAGAACTGGAGCACCAAATACTGTATATTGAATTTCAACATGTGCAACCCTCCTTTCCCCTGACATCTAGTATCGGGGCAGATTTGGGACACCTCAATACATAATTATAAAGTTCAATACATAGAAAATGGCTTTTTGAAATCACATTTCTTTAATCTGTTTGGCCATTTTTACTATTGAGTTTGATCAACTGAATTTGGTATGAGCTCAATGGAAGGAGATTATAGTTGCAAAATGATAAAATTGTATCAATAAGAGATACAAGAGAGTTTTAGTAAATGGCTGATTATTGGGTGCAATATTTCAATGTTGATCACTTCTGATTGTTAAAACTGTGGATACTTTCATAGTGGTTTTCGTATTCAGTGATTTTTATAATACATTTAGACACATACAGTGGGGAAAAAAAGTATTTAGTCAGTCAGCAATAGTGCAAGTTCCACCACTTAAAAAGATGAGAGGCGTCTGTAATTTACATCATAGGTAGACCTCAACTATGGGAGACAAACTGAGAAAAAAAAATCCAGAAAATCACATTGTCTGTTTTTTTTTCATTTTATTTGCATATTATGGTGGAAAATAAGTATTTGGTCAGAAACAAGCAATCAAGATTTCTGGCTCTCACAGACCTGTAACTTCTTCTTTAAGAGTCTCCCCTTTCCTCCACTCATTACCTGTAGTAATGGCACCTGTTTAAACTTGTTATCAGTATAAAATGACACCTGTGCACACCCTCAAACAGTCTGACTCCAAACTCCACTATGGTGAAGACCAAAGAGCTGTCAAAGGACACCAGAAACAAAATTGTAGCCCTGCACCAGGCTGGGAAGACTGAATCTGCAATAGCCAACCAGCTTGGAGTGAAGAAATCAACTGTGGGAGCAATAATTAGAAAATGGAAGACATACAAGACCACTGATAATCTCCCTCGATCTGGTGCTCCACGCAAAATCCCACCCCGTGGGGTCAGAATGATCACAAGAACGGTGAGCAAAAATCCCAGAACCACGCGGGGGGACCTAGTGAATGAACTGCAGAGAGCTGGGACCAATGTAACAAGGCCTACCATAAGTAACACACTACGCCACCATGGACTCAGATCCTGCAGTGCCAGACGTGTCCCACTGCTTAAGCCTGTACATGTCCGGGCCCGTCTGAAGTTTGCTAGAGAGCATTTGGATGATCCAGAGGAGTTTTGGGAGAATGTCCTATGGTCTGATGAAACCAAACTGGAACTGTTTGGTAGAAACATAACTTGTCGTGTTTGGAGGAAAAAGAATACTAAGTTGCATCCATCAAACACCATACCTACTGTAAAGCATGGTGGTGGAAACATCATGCTTTGGGGCTGTTTCTCTGCAAAGGGGCCAGGACGACTGATCCGGGTACATGAAAGAATGAATGGGGCCATGTATCGTGAGATTTTGAGTGCAAACCTCCTTCCATCAGCAAGGGCATTGAAGATGAAACGTGGCTGGGTCTTTCAACATGACAATGATCCAAAGCACACCGCCAGGGCAACGAAGGAGTGGCTTCGTAAGAAGCATTTCAAGGTCCTGGAGTGGCCTAGCCAGTCTCCAGATCTCAACCCTATAGAAAACCTTTGGAGGGAGTTGAAAGTCCGTGTTGCCAAGCGAAAAGCCAAAAACATCACTGCTCTAGAGGAGATCTGCATGGAGGAATGGGCCAACATACCAACAACAGTGTGTGGCAACCTTGTGAAGACTTACAGAAAACGTTTGACCTCTGTCATTGCCAACAAAGGATATAGCACAAAGTATTGAGATGAAATTTTGTTTCTGACCAAATACTTATTTTCCACCATAATATGCAAATAAAATGAAAAAAAAAACAGACAATGTGATTTTCTGGATTTTTTTTTCTCAGTTTGTCTCCCATAGTTGAGGTCTACCTATGATGTAAATTATAGACGCCTCTCATCTTTTTAAGTGGTGGAACTTGCACTATTGCTGACTGACTAAATACTTTTTTTCCCCACTGTATATTCCGAGTCCTATATAGATGCGTGCAAATATTTGTGTGAAATGGCTAATATGTATGGCTAGTGCTAAAGCCTGATGGGAGTTTAAGAAATCTAGCACCAGTTGTTAGTATCGTCTGATTTCATCACATTTCTTCCAAAATTTTTTTATTTCTTTATTCTTGATTCTATCTTTATTCAGCAGTCTGTCACTATTGAGCCAACCACATCATATCGGCTGCAAGGCCTGAAGCCAAACACTTTGTACTACTTCCGATTAGCTGCTGAGGCTCCGCTAGGTCTTGGCGCTTCAACAACTGAAATCTCATCCAAAACCCTGCAGTCAAGTAGGTCTCTTTCTGAGTTTTCACCTAGATAATCTATGATAAGACTTCTAGCATTTGCTATTGTTAAGTGAACAAACTCTACTGAAATTGTACAGTGGAAAATATTAATTCTTGAAAGCAAACATTATAAAATGTTTTGCTAATTTTCCATTTTTTTTTCCGTTTTTTGAAGCAACGAAGTTTGACCACAAAACGCTCGACTTCTAATATCATCTATAAACCATGGTCAGGAAAAGGTTACAAGGGCTTTCGTGTAGGGTAACATGACAGGAGTAAAACTCTACGAAACAATAGGTCCAGGTTTGAATTCTGTTTATCAGAATCCTTACTCATTTTGTTATGTATTTATAGCACTAAACAAATGTGGATAATAAGGTTAGACTAGACAAGTAGTACTTTAAGATGACCCACATATCACCATAACTAATTATATATTTTACACATTTAGAAAATAATTAGGATGGCAAAAGTTCTTGGAAACTCTAATTAGTAAATAGAGTAAAGTAGTAAATTGTGTTAGGGTCCGTGCACTTTTTATGGTGGCATAAGGAATTGCTATGGTCCTTTGTTGTGGACCTCTAGGCACTTGGTGTCCTGCCATATGTTGCTTCTGTAGAGCAACATTCTCCTTCCATTAATGCAATTTTTATGAGGAAGAATACTAGTGTAATACTTTATGCCATATCACATGGACAACTTTTTTAGTGTTTGACTTTATAAGAACTTTCTTTTAAAAAAAAAAATTCATGCTCTTCCTTGAAGGAACAAAATGCCCATTGCAGACTGTGGACAAACCAGTATGGATTCTGACAACACAGATCTGTAACATAGCCATGTCCATGGTCTTTATACTGTCAAACTACATTTTGACTTTTGTTTCAAGCTTCATTGCTTCTGGCTTTAAGTTATCAAAAATGAAAATATGAATGTACTTTCTTTAAACCAAAACAAAATAGAATAAAATCTAGATATGTGATTTTTTTTTTTACACCAATTTTTTTTCCAATTTTTGGTCTTTTTGTTGAGTATAGATATTTAGTTCTAATGTAACAAAGAAAAGTTATGTCAGTATATGTTTTTGATTTGGGGATTTTAATTTTGGTAGCAAAAGCTTAAAGTAATATTAATTATCAATGACAACTATAATAATAGTCTTGAGAGCTGGTATAGCAACTGATGGCATTTGGTAAGTACAAGTAAAAGTCCAAACCAACAATGCTGTTCTCGCTACGGGTAGGTAACCCTTTGTATCAGATTTTCATCACAGTTTGCATGCTTATTGTAGCTTCAGTGTTTACTTAAAACAAAAATCTTATTTGGAATTGAACTTATTTAGAACAAGGTGTTTTATGTCAAAGTTTTTTTTATTTTCTTGGTTTTTAATATATATTTTCCTTCTGGTTGTCACTTAAGGCATGTTTAGTATACTTTTAGTAAGGTGAAACTGATCTGGAAAGCTATACCTGACAGTACGTTTAGACTTAGGTAGTCCAATAAGTACTTCCTCCTTTAATAACATGCAACATGCATTAATTGCAACCAGTTAAATTTGGTAAATTATTGTTGAAGGCCATTTTTTGTATGCAGGTAGGTAAAGTGAGACTTCACATTCATATATCATTTGTCCCCATACACCTTGTCTTAGTTGTTCATTGTTTTATTTTTCATTAAGTCTATTCATTTTAACAAGCCAAGGTACATTTTGTTCCCTGAACTATTTTAGTTTTGTTTTTCATTCAGTTGCCCTATTTAGTTATTTTTGGTTTTGTTTTTATTTGTTTTTCTTTCCTTTCTTCCTCATTTTTTTATTTTTTGGATCATTTCTACCCTTATACTCCAATCTCCCTATAATGCTTTACTGAAATCCAGAGCCATCAGCTCCTCCCCAAGACATACGATGTAACAGCCAAAGCTCTACCAGCATCTTGGTAAGTTGGCTACCACCACCAGAGGACAAACAGAATGGAGCTATTACGGCATATTCCATCAATTACTCTGCTGTTGATGGAGAAGACAACAAGCCCCACGAAATTACAGTCATTTCCTCAGACACTAGGCAGTACCTTTTGGAACAACTGGAAAAATGGACTCAGTACCAAATCTCTATGATTGCTTACACTGATGTTGGATCGGGCCCTGAGAGTCCTTCAATATTGGTTCGGACAGATGAAGATGGTATGTTGCCTCCTCTCAATCAGTTTATATCTGTTCCTTCACTTCAAGGCTTTATATTGCCACTGAATAATGAGAACATTTTTAAGGTTCTCAATTTTTCTTTTTCACACACAATTTTTCCAACTTTCACAGTTTTATGCAACCCTTTCCTCTGTAAACCTAGAATATATCTTATTTCTGTTTTCTTCTGGTTTTCTTCTTGTTTTTTTTTTTTCTTCTGGTTTTTTTTTTCTTATTCTTGTAACTTTTTCCAGTTCTTGCTCTATTCTTGGCATTTCAATGTCTATGAAATGTCTTAATCCTTTCTTTCCTCTTGTATATTTCTTTATTATTTTTTTTTTAGAAACTGACTTTCAGTTTCCTCATTTTGTTGTCTTGTGTTTTGTGACCAGTGTACTATAAGAACAAAAGACGAAGGCTCGATAATCTGTTTAATTTTTACAGCAAATCCAATCATTTTTAAAGCATTTTGTTTTTGTCTTATTATTTGTATCAGTGCAACCTTTCAACGTAAGAGCTTTGAACTTTCAAAGCATCTTCCTTGGCTTTTTACATTTTTACATGTTTTTCTCTTTCTCTGATACCCTTTTTTCTTCCATTTTTGCATCAGTCATGGTTTTTGATCTTTTCAGTGAATGCTATAAAATATTTGTTTCAAATTTTTACTGTTTAAATCAAGATCTTTTTATTCAGAGAGTCTGACTGGTGGCAATAATATTTTCTTTTATCAAATGATGTTGTTCCAGTTCCTAGTGGTCCTCCTCGCAAAGTCGAGGTAGAGGCTGTGAACTCGACAGCTGTTAAAGTGTTCTGGCGCTCACCTGTGTCTAACAAGCAGCATGGTCAAATACGTGGATATCAGGTGCATTATGTGAGGATGGAAAATGGAGAACCCAAAGGCCCACCCATGCTCAAGGATGTTATGCTGGCTGATGCTCAGGTAAATAACAATGATATTTAACTTTACAGTGTAATGTATGCAATGTTATTATTAATGCTCCTAATTACATACCAGTTATTTTTTTAGCAGTTGAGGCAGACCTCTACCATACATTTAATTGAAGTTAGTGTAGAAATAAGTCATAAATGGAAATCAAGCCTTCTTAAAGGGGTTCTTGGTCCTTTAACATTGATGGCCTGATCTAAAGATAAAACCCGGGACTCACTGGTTATTTCGAAGTAGAGATAATCAGCAGTACCATGCACAGCCAATTGAACAAATAATCCATTGTTGTGGAACAATGAAGGGAATGTGACACTCGCAGGAGTCAAATTACTAAACATACGGAGTACCGGGCTGCTAAACATTAATGACCATCAATGTTTATTCCCCAGAAAATCCCTTCACAATTATTTTTACAGGGACTTTGAAAGTGAGGTCATTAGGAGTCTATGCAAAATATCTGTATTAACCTCTTAAGTCATCATAGTGTACTTTTCATGTCTTACATAAAAGCACTAAGACAAATAGGTTTATCATGGTGATCAAGAGTTGGACTCGATTGGTAATTGATTGACATAGAAACGTCTGATCCAGGCAATCTAACTCCATAAGTGTCATGGTCAATAGTAGCCAGAGCAACTTTTGTTTGTTCATTGGGGCCATGCACCTTAGGGCTCATACCCACTTGCGATAGATTCGCACAATTCTCGTGTGAGTCTCTCGCATGAAAACCTCGCACTGCCGCCGGCACTTGGACCGGAGCATGCGGCTACATGTATTTCTATGCAGCCGCATGCTCCGGTCCCAGTGCTGGTGGCTGTGCCAGGTTTTCATGCGAGAGACTCGCACGAGAACCGTGCGAGTCTCTCACAAGTGAGTATAAGCCCTTATCACAGGATGCTGATTATTAGCATGGCTATCGAAGACCTATAAAGACCATAAGTATAACTGATGGGACTGTGTCATTGCTGTGGCCTAAGAATGTCCCTCTGTGTTACACTGACAAACATTAATGCTCTCCAGATGCTATTGAATAACATTTAATAACTGCAAATGTAAACAAAGAAAATAAAATGAACAAATATATAAAGATATAAGACATAAAAAGTATATGTTCCTCTGTTAAAATGGCTAGTTTTTGTCAAGTGAAAAAAAATCATGCCAAGAAGAATCATGATTCTTTTTGGTATCTTTTTTTTTCACACAAAAATTTGCCATTTTAACATAGGGGTATAGACTTTGTATATCCACTTTAGAGAAGTTGAATTGTTTAGTGCATGTTTGAATAGTGTAAATGTATTTCTTAAACTTATTTCAATTTTTGCATTGTACCAATTTTTCATATTGTATCGACTATTTGTAATTTTACTTGTTTTGGTATGTATCTTGGGGGGATACTGAAATGTAATTTAGAATCATAATTACTAAAATAAAATACAAAAGAGACACCCCAATCGCGATATTAAAAACCTCTGGGGACACAGTTTTGTACCTATTTTCACTCTCACTCTTTCCTCTATCTTACAGCAGAGGTTTACACCCTACAGCTGCGTAGATGGCACCTCTGCTTGTTTGCAGTGTTCCCTACTAACCCTGTTAGTCCCTCTCTGGGTGAGGGAACATAATTATAAGACCGACAGTGCAAGTGCCATCCTAGATACACAAATCAGATAACAGATAGACAATGTGTCATATGATATAAAAAATGGGGAAGGAGTGGTAGAATACTTCAGACCATCAATTAGATAGAACAAGTAACAAGTACATGAACAAGGTCAAACAGTCATACTCTCCGAAATACAAGAACAGTGATGATGAACACATGCAGGACTCAGGTGCAGTCCCCTTACCTGAACCGATTAACACTGACACTTTTCCCAACCTTGCTGCGAGGGTTGGCACCCTAGACCTGAGCATTTGGCTCTCCCTTCTGATCATATTAAATCCTATCAGGGAGAGGCAACAGAATTAAAGTGCTAGTGTCATCACAAATACATTTATCATATAATAGGAAGCCAACATGCCACACGGAATTTCAATGGGGAAGGAGTGATAGAGTGCATTAGACTGTCGAACAAGTTAGAAAAGTACATGTAAAAGGTCAAACAGCTATGCTCACAAAATGATTAGTAATACTGATCCAATGCAGAACCTTAAAATAAAGCCCTTGCTTGACCCCAAAAACAACTGAGCCCTGTGTCACAGATTCAATGCTCATCACCATATAACACAAATTAATTCAAGGCTCATTACCATACATGTGTTCAGCATCACCGCTCTTGTGTTTCGGAGAGTATGACTGTTTGACCTTTTACATGTACTTGTTCAATCTGATTGATGGTTTGATATACTCTATAACTCCTTCCCCATTTTTAATATCATATGACATAATAGTTAGGAGTAGAGATGGGCGGGATCCCTGGATGCTTGGGTTCGGGCGAATAGTTAAAAAAAAAGTATGCTAGCTGTGATCTCACCGAAAAGTGGTCACCGCAGTTCATTAAATAATTAAAAAACAGCATGGGGATCTCTCTATTCTTGATAACCAGCCTTGCTCACACTGAGAGCTAAGAGTTACAGCCCACAGCTGTTAGTTTTGCCTGGCTGGTTATCAAAAATACAGGGGAACCCACGCTGTTTTTTTTTTTTTAACATTTTTTATTTAGAGCGCAGGTGCCGGCTGATGAATACTCCCATCAGCCGCCACCTGCTCACACTGTTATTAGCGGCAACAGGCATTGGCTGCTGGGAGCAGTAGTCCCATCAGCCAACGCAAGTGGGTGGAGGTAAACTTTTTACCTCCGATCACAGCTGTGAGCTCACACTGTCATTTGACAGCGTGAGCAACCGTGGCTGTCTGACCGACGTTAAAGATTTTACCGAAGATCAGACGCAGTGTTTACTGCTCTGTCATGTGGGAATCGAACCTGAATAGTAATACAGACTTCCTGGTGAAGTACATGTTCGGTGTTCGTGCCCGAACAGTAGGTGTTCGGTGTAGACATCAAACTTTAATGTTTGGGTTCGCCAATTTCTAGTTAGGAGGGAAAGCCACCGATGAGCGTGGATGCCATCTGTGCATTGTACCAACCCCCACTGTAAGGTGGGGAAAAAGTGAGAGTGAAAATAGGGACAAAACTGTCCTCAGAGGTTTTTTAAAATATCACAATTGGTGTTTGTCTTTTGTATTTTTTGTATTTTAGTAATTATGACATATATTTACATTTTAGTATCCCCCCCAAGGTACAAAAAATGCGGCAATTAGATTTGAAATAGTTTGTACTCATATACCATTTATTTACTGTGAAAGTTTGGGTATGTATGCCTTAAATAGAAACTGTCAGATCCCCAAAAATTCTCAAGCGTCCACACTAACACTAAAGAACCAACTTTATGTATTCTAAACATACAGTGGGGCAAAAAAGTATTTAGTCAGTCAGCAATAGTGCAAGTTCCACCACTTAAAAAGATGAGAGGCGTCTGTAATTCACATCATAGGTAGACCTCAACTATGGGAGACAAACTGAGAAAAAAAAATCCAGAAAATCACATTGTCTGTTTTTTTTTTCATTTTATTTGCATATTATGGTGGAAAATAAGTATTTGGTCAGAAACAAAATTTCATCTCAATACTTTGTGATATATCCTTTGTTGGCAATGACAGAGGTCAAACGTTTTCTGTAAGTCTTCACAAGGTTGCCACACACTGTTGTTGGTATGTTGGCCCATTCCTCCATGCAGATCTCCTCTAGAGCAGTGATGTTTTTGGCTTTTCGCTTGGCAACACGGACTTTCAACTCCCTCCAAAGGTTTTCTATAGGGTTGAGATCTGGAGACTGGCTAGGCCACTCCAGGACCTTGAAATGCTTCTTACGAAGCCACTCCTTCGTTGCCCTGGCGGTGTGCTTTGGATCATTGTCATGTTGAAAGACCCAGCCACGTTTCATCTTCAATGCCCTTGCTGATGGAAGGAGGTTTGCACTCAAAATCTCACGATACATGGCCTCATTCATTCTTTCATGTACCCGGATCAGTCGTCCTGGCCCCTTTGCAGAGAAACAGCCCCAAAGCATGATGTTTCCACCACCATGCTTTACAGTAGGTATGGTGTTTGATGGATGCAACTCAGTATTCTTTTTCCTCCAAACACGACAAGTTGTGTTTCTACCAAACAGTTCCAGTTTGGTTTCATCAGACCATAGGACATTCTCCCAAAACTCCTCTGGATCATCCAAATGCTCTCTAGCAAACTTCAGACGGGCCCGGACATGTACAGGCTTAAGCAGTGGGACACGTCTGGCACTGCAGGATCTGAGTCCATGGTGGTGTAGTGTGTTACTTATGGTAGGCCTTGTTACATTGGTCCCAGCTCTCTGCAGTTCATTCACTAGGTCCCCCCGCGTGGTTCTGGGATTTTTGTTCACCGTTCTTGTGATCATTCTGACCCCACGGGGTGGGATTTTGCGTGGAGCACCAGATCGAGGGAGATTATCAGTGGTCTTGTATGTCTTCCATTTTCTAATTATTGCTCCCACAGTTGATTTCTTCACTCCAAGCTGGTTGGCTATTGCAGATTCAGTCTTCCCAGCCTGGTGCAGGGCTAAAATTTTGTTTCTGGTGTCCTTTGACAGCTCTATGGTCTTCACCATAGTGGAGTTTGGAGTCAGACTGTTTCAGGGTGTGCACAGGTGTCTTTTTATACTGATAAGTTTAAACAGGTGCCATTACTACAGGTAATGAGTGGAGGAAAGAGGAGACTCTTAAAGAAGAAGTTACAGGTCTGTGAGAGCCAGAAATCTTGATTGCTTGTTTCTGACCAAATACTTATTTTCCACCATAATATGCAAATAAAATGAAAAAAAACAGACAATGTGATTTTCTGGATTTTTTTTTCTCAGTTTGTCTCCCATAGTTGAGGTCTACCTATGATGTAAATTACAGACGCCTCTCATCTTTTTAAGTGGTGGAACTTGCACTATTGCTGACTGACTAAATACTTTTTTGCCCCACTGTATGTATTGGAAAACAACTTTTACCAATCGTAGTATTCAAATGAGCGAGAATTAGTCCGGGGCGATGTTTATCCCGGACTAGTCCAGCCTCGGTATATATTATTTCAGCTTATTGTTCATACATAATATGATGATTATTCCCTGGAGACTATATCCATCTTATCTGCGCATTCCTAGAAATAGACGCAAGGAGATGACGTTGTGCTCATGCTTGAGATTTCCCGCAGTACTGAAATGACTTGGTCAGCAAGGAAAGATGTCAGTTATACCCAGAAATGTGATTACAGGCAATGAAGTCGCACTATTCCTAAGTTACAGTAATTGCATATTCGAATACACAAGATAGAAGTTATTTTGCCACACATTGAAAGGTTGACCTGGGACTACAAAGATATTACTAAAATGTGGAAAGAGGACGCTAATGTGTTATGCTCCTGGATTGGGTGCTTGAAGGACCTGATATGTTCCCTTCACATATGTTGGAATTGCCTAATACATTAAATTGTAATTGTTATGTGTAATAGAAAAGAGAAGTCCAGTGAAAGCTACGTCATTTAAAAACAGGAGTAGCGTGGAATATTTTCCCTAAGTAAAAAAAAGCTTCGCTACAGCTTATATATTTCTAATTTCCATGCCTATGGTTCTGGATTAGCATTGGAACTGACTCCTTGTGCTAATTGTATTTGTAAAGGTTCCCAAGAAAAACTTTAATATATATATATATATATATATATATATATATATATATAGTATATTTCTGAAATGCTTCCAAAATACTTCCAAAACCTGGCACTTTAACAGTGTGTGTAGTGTTTCTAAATCAACATTATATATTATGTTATAATGTTGATTTATTTTTTTACATTTAGGCCTGGGTTCTATCTGAGCCCTTCAAAACCTTAATCTTCTTCTAGCAATGCTATTCTTTTGTTGATTTGGAGGTATGCTTAGTGTCGTTGTCATGGTAAAAGACGAAAATTCTCTTCTCTTTTAGCTTTTTAGCAGAGACCTGAAGGGTTTTTTTGCAAAACCATTTAATGTTAGGGACTAGTCATAATTCCGCCAATCTTAACTAAAGCCCCAGTTTCAGTTGTCAATAAAGAAATGCAAATATAATGCTGCCTCCACCATGCTTTTCTGTGGGTATGGTTATATAAGAGGTTGTTCACACTTATGCAGCCACAATATTTTAGCTTGTTTCTCAGTGAATTTGTACAAATTATGGGTGACAAGGTGGAGAATGTTCTGAAATTATTCTTGGTATGATTTTTTACAAGACAAAAACCTGGCATTTGAACAGGGAGGGATGTGTAGTCTCTTTATTTAGATATACTGTATATGATGAAGTCCCAGTACAGTAGGATTGAGTGTTCCCAGTGTATTATCTTTGCAACCACACACCTTTTTCTAAACAAATATCTAGCATTTTTACATTTTGCAATGCTCCATTGCGTTTGACAGTGATTACAGCTTTTTTAAAAGACAGGTAAATATTAGTATAATGATTTTCATTACACCCTTAATACCTTTTTTTAGAAACTGTAGTTGCATCATGCCACGATACAACAGTTTTGGTTACTATTGCTTCCTTGGAGTCAAATGACTTCAGAAGTGTTTGGCAGCTACTTTTGTTAATGTTTGTTCACACGTTGTTTTTTTTCAGCTTTTTTTTTCGTACTTTTTTGCCAGCTAAAAAATTCAGTGTTGTATAGTGCCAGCAAATTGAATGAGATTTTTGAAATCTCATGCCCACGCTGCTTAGTTTTCCTTGCAGATTTAAACCATGAAGGCGTTTTTTATAACTTGTAGGATGACAATTCCTCCAGTGTTTTTGCAGTGTTTTTCACCCATTCAGATGAATGGGAAGCAAACAATAGCGTCAAAAACGCACGCAAAAACATGAAAAAAGTGCTCTCACTTTACGCAATGTTTTTCCTGCCAACACTTTCGTTTTTGCTGCAGAGAAATCTGCAAATGCTCAACATGTGCACATACCCTTAGTTTGTTCTACTGTAAACCTATATACATATTGTACTGTATTTTTGTGCAACATAATAGTGAGAAAATTCTGATTCATAACTACCCCAAAAATTATTCTAAATCTACTATATGGCTTTCTTAATGGTGACTTCTGAGCCCATATTGGTTAATAACATTTTCTCAAACCAGAAGATACCCATCCATGACCTATAGTGATTTTGTAGACCCTCTGTCGAGCCAACATAACATACCGTTGTTGTTCGCATACAAGAATTCCATAAGATCTTACTTTCCTATACCCTAATTAGCTGATACATCTCTTTTTTTCTTTACCTTTTGGTGAGAGTAGTGTCTGCCAACTGTTGCTAGAAACATTTTCGGGAAAATTTTGCTGCACAATGTTTCAATTGTTGCCGAAATCTCCTGGTTATTTAAGATAAGAATGAGTACAAGCATGAAAGAGTTATAGAGGCTCAGGGAAGGCAGTGTGTGGCATTCTCTAATGTACTTTCTTTAGCTGAAAGCAGAAATCACATTCTCCATAGTCATCCTTTGATATTGGTCAACAAACTAGAAAATGCCATACACACGTGGTGGGAACATAGCTTTTTATGGTTCTCAACCGGAGAATTTGGAAGAACATAGTATAAATCTAATAATCCGTTAAGCATTATGCTGATAGTTCAGGTTTATGGAAAACTCAAACATTGAAGATAGATCGTATAGCATGAACAGACCTGAGTGATTCTTCTGTCCCTCAGACACTAGTATCTTACCTACGGGGACTAACATTTCTGAATAGCAGTAAAGTCCTTTGCTGTAAAGAGAGCAGTGTGAATTCAGTTTACAACAGTCTGGATAGTTTCTGTATAAAATGCATTGTAAAGACCTTTATCAATTGTCTGTAGCCTGATAGAAAGATGCCGGGAATTAGATTTCACTTCTGTTTTCCCTTGCCATTGGCACCAGATCATGGCTGATGCTAATGGAGGTATTTTATGGAATCACATATAGTATATCCACCCTTGTACCTCCGAATCTATAAAATCCGCTTGGGCTTTATACAACCATCAATCATTTTAACACTCATAGTATTTGGAAGGACCTAAAAAAGTTAGATGGATCCCCAGCGTAAATGGTTCTTCATGATATTTTTTTTTTATTTTCTTTCCAACTTTTTACTTAAACAGTGGGAATATGATGATACTGCTGAACATGTGAGTAATGCGGATTTGCTGGCTGTAAAATGTCATTTTTTTTAGTGTGCCGTGTGTATTATTTCTTTGCACAGATGCATGCACTAACAATCCACATTGGTTTTATGTTTGACTATTTCCATTTGGCATGTTGTGTATGTTTGTAAAAAAAGTAATAAAAAAGTATATATTCAACATCAAGAACGGCAATTTATTGGAATGGCTGTCCTTTGAATGGCTGCTACTAATGTTGCTTTGGTTGTGCTGCAACTTTGATAGAACATGGATTGGCCAACCTTTCAGAGGGCAAACCAAGCTTTTCATTCCTGTCAGTTGTAATATTATATATTATTTATGCTTTTTGTTCTATACATATACATGTACTTCATGTACTCGAGGCTTAGCTACGTATGCTCTGCATGACTCCAACTAGCCCACAAATGTACTGTTTTTCAAAGCAGATATGGGAAAGTATTTGCAAAAACTTCTAAAAAGATTAAGATAGCCATATAAAATACATTAAAAAGAATCCCATTATGGTATTTCTTTAGAGGAGTTTATTATACTTTATAGTGAATCTTCCAATTAGTCTCTGGATGCTGGGCGATAGGCTTGCAAATCTCTTCCCTCATGGTATCCCCACTGAGGTTTCTAATTATCTGGGCTAGTGTCTGTGCATGACGCTGCAATGATAATGTCACGTAATCTTGGCTAATCAAAAGCTGATACTAAAATTTGCAAGCCTCCCTTCCGGCGGCCAGAGACTACTAACCCAATGGACTGGACTCTCGCCATTCGATCCGCCCAACTGTACTCATCTACAGTATATTCTACCTAGAACTATAATTTGTATTAATATAGCAAATACCCCTTTAAATAAATAAAAAAATATATTTTTTATACTATACTTGCTAACAGGTTTTCTGTAAATCCACTATGGGCATCAATATAGGCGCTATGTACAGTATATCGTATATAAAATGCATAGCAATAAAGGGCATGCTAGGCTGATGTAGACATTCCCCTTTCTTAATATTTACTATTCGGGTAATAGAAATATTTTACGTGGAAAAGAAAGACAGATGTGAGTTCACGTATGTAATGGCTCACTGACTTCGGAGAATGACTTTTGCTTTCCTCTGCACTTAATTTCAGGAAATGATCATCTCTGGACTGCAGCCCGAAACAGCATATGCCATCACCGTGACAGCTTACACCACAAAAGGAGATGGTGCTCGCAGCAAGCCGAAAGTTGTGACTACAAGTGGTGCAGGTGATCCTCTTAATATTAATCCTTGTCAGACACAGCTGTCACATTTAGACCTTCTCCATCTACTAAAAAGTACATCCATCCGTCATATTGATCTATAGTATGGACTTGTTTACCATCCCAGACAAAATGAACCCAATTTGTTGAACAGATGGCTGAGTCCTATGAAATGTGATCCGAGGTCTTTATGATTCATGGATTTTATCTACTATAGAGAATAAGTGTGTACCTGGTCCTGGAGTCGCAGTACTAATGGAGTGTCGGAATGTCAGGCATGTGCATTACTACTCCAGCTGCAAATACTTCATTGATGAAGCATATGTTCTGTATCCTCATGTGATTCACGTCAGTGTGTTACTCACGCCAAAAGTGTCAAGGTGTAAAGGAAATCCGTCCTGACACGTCCCATAATTCATTGAGCGTTTGCGCGTAGGAAATGATCCCTCCTAATCCAAAATTTGCTGTCTCAATCAAGTCATGTTTTTACAAGTGTATGCGGATATCCATTTCTTAGCTTATAGTTTGTGTCTTATAGAGCCAGGAACTGTAAGGAGTTGAATTTTTCAACCACATTTTTTTAAATTACTGCTTTAATTCAGAATAAAGTTACCCCAAAAATGGTAGATGAAATGTGATTTCAACCTGAACTGTTCAAATTGTGAGGCTATATTTTACTGTCTCTTCACAATTCTTTTTTTTACCTATCTTTTTATGATTATATATAATTTGATTAAATAACTTTTTAGAGTAACATTTTCAGGTGGATAGTCGTAATAGTTAAATGAAGATTTAATAGTCAGAGGTTATCTTTTCATAAATTCAGCAAATTTAATATTTTACGTCAAACTGTTAATTTTCTACAGTGACACATTTTTATACAGAGTGAAAAGCGAGGGTAGTTTTTGGCACAACCAACTAACTGGTTAAAAAAAATAAATTTATTGTATCCAGTTGGTTGTGCCGAAAGGTACCCTAGTTTTTTCCTATGTCAGTTGCAATCACCAGCAGGTACAGCACCCACTGGCTTCTAATCACCGCAATGGATTCATCTATGGTACCAGTGTGAACAGCTCTCAGCCTTCCCCTCTCCCCTAACTCCTTTACATTTTTATACATTGTCACAGAAAAATGCTCAGTTTAAAGAGGTTGTCTGTTCAAAAATGACAAGTCTGCAGTCACTACATGTAACTGCAGACTAGTGAACCTTCCCTCCCAGTGCAGGCACTGCCTGCTGTGACAGTTCGTTTGTGTCAGCGCTGGGAATGGTGGTCACGTGACCGTAAGTATGCAATATTAATATTCCCGGCCAGAACCAGACTAAACTGTTTTCAGCTCGCTCAATGCAAATGTATTGCATGAGGCCGGAAACAGTCTAGTCGGATTCTGGTCATCATGAGTATGAATATCACATACTTGCGGTCATGTGATCTTCATTAACGAGGTTGACACCTGCGGATCCTCACAGCATGCAGTGCGAGGATTAACAAGTCTGCAGTTGCATAGTGACTGAAAATTTGTCATTTTAGACCGAACAACCACTTTAATATAGTATTCTTATAAGTTGGATGTTTTTTCAGTATTGTTAGGGGTTGTCTCCTCGTTACGGAAACCCCCTCTAATATGAATGTAGTTATTATTTTGAGGTCCCAAGTTTATTAGTGTGATTATCACAGCTCACTACCCTGGCTCCTGAGCAGGGGACCTGCTTATATGATGTCCATATGCCCTTTTTTCATAAATTCTTTAATAGAAACCCGTCATTAAATTCATGCTGCCTGAACTGTGGAAGCATGGATCAGAGAAAACACAATATGAAAAGCTGGCCTGGGACTATAGAGAAAGACCTGACTAATCCGGACTCCTTCTGCCTTCTCCACACCCCACTCCAGGTGATTGACATTTCTCCCTATGTGCACATATGGGAAAGATCTGAGAATCAACACGAGCAGGGCAGGGAGCATAATGGACTAGTGTAGTGCGTTCTCTTCCTATATTCCTCGGCCTTCTTTTTTAACTATGGTTTATCTGAAATGCTGCACAAAACATTCCTGGCTGCAATCACGCGGCCGGTCTGTGCCTCATTCTGCCCGTGGTTCAAGCTGCATTAATCTAATGACATGTTAAACTTTCGGGTATAAAACAGCTTTACAGAGAACCTAAGTTTAAGTAACGTAACCAAACACTAAAATAACAAATTATCATTTTTGATGGATTTTGAACAATATCAGATTTTTTTTAATTTAAATATTTAAACTGTGAAATAAGTTATAATGCACCATTACATCATCACGTGCCATAAATAAATCGTTTGTAAGATAGACCACACTTTTTACATCCAGTCATATTTCTCATGTTGTAAAACAGTTTATTGTATCACCAGTAATGGTTTGATTCTTTAGATGTGCAGAGACAAGTGGCTTATCTCCATTTTCTTTATTTTCAATTTAATAAGGTTTACCTACATGTACTTTACTGCACACTAGGCTCCAAATATCAAGGATACACACTTCACTTTGCCTCCAGGTAGAGGAGTTTATTTCTTTTTAATAAGGCAAGCTTTCTTCTGATTCAATTTTTTTGGAAGTCTAGCTGTATTTCTTATTTCCTTTAGAGGCACCACCAATCAAGGTTACAAAAAAATAGTCATCAATGTGAGGGCCGCCGCTAGAATAAAAGCAATTTATGACATATATAATTTAGTGACAGCTTCTAGCAATCTCTTCACCAGAAACCTTAAGGAGTTATTATTCCATTTCTTTGGACTTTCCTCGGTTTGCTTATGCTCCATTGGCTTTAATAGTTAGAACGCAAAACAAGAATAAGCTTAGAATTATTTTCTCTAACCTTGCCCCTTCCCTGATTTTTCAATACTCACATAAGGGAAAGTATCAGCTATGAAGCAACCGAGAGCTAGAGCAAGTAGATGAATTGTTACAGGTTACATGAAAAACATGGGATGAAAACAGCAAGATTAGTATACATTTCTAAATCCGACGGTATAATTATGACGACCATAACACCCAGACTCCACATAATTATTTATTTTGCCTCTAAGGAGGAGGAATTAAATGCAGATATTTTTTTCTCATAAAATGTGCTTTTAACCCTTATGTTTCCCAAAGTGTACACCTCAGATTGGAGTACAAGATATTAGGCATATCTAGGGTTGTTTATACACAGGAGAGCTAGCCATGTTTTTAAGAACTTGTAGTCATGGAGGTAGGGTGTCTCTGTTCTGTATTGCACCATATAGACTTTTAAAGGTCATGTGTTTCATGAGAAAAACCACCATGGTTACTTACCGGTAGCCGTTTTTTCCGGAACCCATGACAGCACCACCTGAGAGAGGGATCCGCCCCGCCAGGACAGGAACCTACAGAGACATAAGGGGCGGCACCTTTCCCCCGCTTCAGTTGGGTTACAGAGCACTGAGAGGACTTCCCGGTTAGTTACATGTTTAATCCAACACCACAACACTCAAAAAACACCCTACTAATTGTGCACACCCATATGGTGAAAAAGGCGGGGAATATACGGGTGCTGTCATGGGTTCCGGAAAAACCGGCTACCGGTAAGTAACCATGGTGGTTTTCCCTTCACCCATGACAGCACCACCTGAGAGATTTTTGGAGACTTCGAAACACCTTAGGGAGGGACCACCGCTTGCAGCACCCTTCTACCGAAGGTTAAGTCAGCAGAGGAGGATAGATTTAACCTATAGTGCTTAAAGAAGGTTGAAGGTGAGGCCCAGGTAGCGGCCTTACAAATCTGTTCAATCGATACCTCTGCTTTTTCAGCCCAGGAGGTCGCCACGGCTCTGGTGGAATGAGCCTTGATGCCGTCAGGAATCGGGATACCACTAGCTGTGTAGGCTACACTAATGGCCTCCCTAATCCATCTAGCAATAGTCCCTTTTGAAACCCCATAGCCTTTCCTGGCACCTTGAAAAGCTACGAATAGGGACTGGGACCTCCTCCACTGGCTAGTGACAGATATGTATTCTACGAGAGCTCTCTTAACATCCAGACTATGGAATTTTTCCTCCCCCAGATTTTTTGGGTTCTCGCAGAAAGATGGAAGGACAATTTCCTGGCCCCGATGGAAATCTGATGCTACTTTGGGCAGATAAGCGGGGTCTGTTCTTAACACTACCCTATCCTGAAAGACTTGCGTATAAGGTGGATTTACTGAGAGAGCCTGTAAGTCGCTTATCCTGTGGGCTGACGTAAGGGCCACTAACAGGATTGTTTTTAGGGTCAGAAACTTTAGGGGTAGCTGATGTAATGGCTCATACGGATCTTTTGTAAGGGCTTCTAGCACCAGGTTTAAAGCCCAGGGGGCTATCCGGGGTATTGGGATAGGCCTAGCTCTATGGCAGGATTTAATAAATCTGGCTACCCACCTATTTGATGCCAATTTGCAGTTGTAGAGCGCCCCTAGTGCAGACAACTGAACTTTAAGTGTGTTCACTGCTAACCCCATCTGCAACCCCGATTGTAAGAACTCCAGGATGGCATTAATCAGGGGTTCTTTTCCTAACGGCCTACCTGAGAACTGCAGGAACTTATTCCATGTTCTGCCGTAGATGTTAGTCGTCACTGGTTTCCCACTCTTTAGCAGGGTGGCCACCAACCCGGGGGAGAACCCTCTATCCGTTAAAAGCGACCTTTCAAATTCCACGTTGTCAGATGGAATCCTTTGACCTGAGCATGGAATATTGGACCCTGAGCTAGTAGGTCCGGGATTTCTGGCAGAACCCATGGATCGGAGAGGGATATCCTTCGTAGCAGAGCAAACCAGGGCCTTTTTGGCCAAAATGGAGCTATTAGAATCACCCTGGCTTGATCGTTTCTGATTTTTCTGACAACTGTTGGGATCAGAGCCACTGGGGGGAACGCATAAGCCAGCCTGAAGTTCCACTGGATGTGCAACGAGTCCACTGCCCATGGTTTTTCTCTCGGGTTTAGAGAGCAGAACCTTTCTGTTTGCCTGTTGTGCTTGTTGGCAAAGAGGTCTATCACCGGTTTGCCCCAAAGCTGAGTTATTTTTTGAAAAATGGACCAGATTAGTGCCCATTCCCCCTGCTTCAGGGTTTGAGACTCAGGAAATCTGCCTCTTTGTTTTCTGCCCCTTTTATATGTAAGGCTGTCAAGGAGGGTAGGTGTTCCTCTGCTCTGCTCAGAATGTCTGTCGCCGCTTCCATTAAGGAGTGTGATCTTGTCCCTCCTTGGTGGTTGATGTATGCCACTGCTACTTTGTTGTCTGACATGATGCGTACATTTCGACCCTGGAGTAGCGGAATGAAGTGACTTAGGGCCTTGCTCACTGCCCACAGTTCTCTCAGGTTGGAGGATGCTTCCCTTTCTTGACGCGTCCAGGAACCTTGACCTATGATGCCCCTTAGGTGTGCCCCCCACCCCGAGGAGCTTGCATCTGTTAAGATTATATCTGACGTCTGTCTGTCCCACGGTATTCCCAAGGTCAGATTTGTCTCGTCCAGCCACCAGTTGAGAGAGTCTCTGGTTTTTAAGGAAAGCTCCAACTTTCCTTCTAAACGCCCTCTTAGCTATCTTTGTGCTGTTAGTATCTCCCCCTGGAGTTGCCGGGTGTGAAACTTAGCCCACCTGACCGCCGGAATACAGGATGTTAGGGTACCTAGCAGGGTCATTGCTCTTCTTAATGTCATACGTGGTTGGTTTCGGCCTGTCAAGGCCAGATTTTGCACCTTTTCTATTTTGGAATCTGGGAGCAGACACTCTTGCCTTTCTGAGTCTAGTATAAATCCTAGGAAGGTCTGTTTTTTTAGGGGTTGCAATTTTGATTTTTTGAAATTTACTATCCACCCTAATTCCTGCAAGGTGTTGATCACCCGGGTCAACTGCGCTGTACAGTGGTCCTCTGAGCTGCCCACTATAAGAAAATCGTCCAGGTATGGTATTATGACCGTATCGTGAATCCGGAGAAAGGCTGTCACTTCCACTATGACCTTGGTGAAAACTCTCGGGGCTATAGATATGCCAAACGGAAGAGCCCTGAACTGAAAGTGCCTTAGTATGCCTTGAATATAAAATGCTACCCTCAAGTATTTCTGGTAATCTGGGTGGATAGGGATGTGATAATACGCATCCTTTAAATTGACTACGGCCATGAAGCAATCTTGGTGTAGCAGCTTCACCGCCGTAGTTACTGATTCCATCTTGAAGGTCGGGTTCCTTATCCATAGATTGAGCGGTTTGAGATTTATGATTGTCCTGAAAGTTTGATCTGTTTTTTTTAGCAGAAAAAGGGGTGAATAGAACCCCTTTCATTCCTGTATGCGTGGTACCTCGGAGAGTACCCGTTTGTCTATCAGACTCAGGATCTCTGTTTCTAAGGCCACCTGCTCTTCGGTCACCTTCCTGATGGGTGTGATGACGACCACGGGTTTTGGCTGACAAATAAAGGGAATTTTCAGGCCTTCTGTTAGGATGGTCAGGATCCAGGCATTGGAGGAGATCTTTTCCCAAGCCAGGAAAAAGAGTGCCAATCCCCCCCCCACTGGAATACTGGCGTCACTGTGGCGACTTCTTTGAGGTGGTGGAGGTGCCTCCACCAAACAAACCCCGATTCTTTTTTTCTCTTATCCTCCCATCTTCTCCTGACAGCGGGAGGACGCCCCCTATTGAATCTCCCCCTCCGAAAGGGCTGTCTCCTCTGATCCATAGGGAATCTGGGGAAGCCTTTTTTCTTATCGCCTGCTTTCTCCAGAATATCGTCCAAGTTCTTGCCGAACAAGAATTGACCATCGCAGGGGAGAGAGCATAATTTGGCCTTGGACTGAAGGTCACCCGGACAGCCCTTAAGCCATAACGCGCGTCTAGCAGCATTTGATAGTGACGCTGCCCTGGCTGTCATCCGCATAGAGTCCGCCGAGGTATCGGCCAAAAAAGCTGCTGCCCCGTGCAAGAGATACATCTCCGATAAGATTTTCTCTCTTGGTACCTTTGAAGCCAGCTTTTCTTCTAACTGCTGCAGCCAGATCATGAGGGAGCGTGCCGTGCAAGTGCCCACTATCGCCGGTTTTAGTCCTCTTGCTGTCGCTTCCCATGCGTGCCTCAAATATGAGTCCGCTTTCTTGTCTAGCGAGTCTCTAAGAACCCCTGCGTCTTCCAGGGGCAGGGCCGACCTTTTGGAGGACCTGGACACTGCTGCATCTATTTTGGGAATTTTGTCCCATATCTCCGCATCCTTATGATCAAAGGGATATCGTCTCTTGAAGGTGGATGGAAGGGCGATTTTTCGGGCTTTTTCCACTCTTTCTCAATAAGTGCCTGGATTTTCTCGTTTACTGGAAAGGTTCGTTTTTTCCTCACCTGAAGCCCCCCAAACATGACGTCCTCTAGGGTTTTAGCCGCCTTTTCTTCCTGTAGGCCCATTGTAGTTCTAATGGCCTTTAGGAGGGCGTCTGTGTCTTCTACGGGGAAACATGGTTTACCCCCCATGTCACTGTCTGAGGAGTCTGAGGAGGATGATTTTTCCACCTGAGATGACATTGACGCGGAATCCGAGGGGGAACTAGGGGATCCTTCCTGCTTTTTTTCCCTTTTTTCAATAGGGACTTAATTGAGCCTTCCATTTCTGACCTTAGGGCAGATATCAGATTGGCTGCGAAACTAGGCGCTTCCTCCGCCATAGTCCGCTGAATGCACGAAGCACAGAGATCTTTTTGCCAATCTCTTGCTAGGGGAGATTTACATATAGCACAATCCCTATTCTTCTTGCTTCCCGCTTTTCTGGGCCTTTCCTACAGGGTGAAGCATACAACAGAAGCCCCTATTAACATAATGCTAACATTCACGAAGATCACTCACCACCCGAAATCAAGGGTACTGGACTCGGAGGCTGCGTCTGAGCACGTGACCTGCGCTCTTTGGATCTTGAGGAGTCCCCCTACCTGCGGCTGGGGCGACTGCTGCTTGAATGGCTTCCATGCTTTCTGCCAGAGGGCTGAGAGGGAGGCAGGGACACTGAATGTTCCTGCTCTGACTCCATGTTGCACCGCCCGTTTTCTGCTGCCTCCTCTTTTTAAATGACGCGCCTCCGCTCAGGTGAGCGTGTCTCTCCCCTCCCCCCTGCGACCGCCGGCCGACCGCTTCAGAAACCCGGCCGGCGTCGCACCCGGCGCCATTATACCGTCGCCTTTTTCTGACGTCAGCCGGCGCACCCAGCATGCAACGAGCCGCTGATGTCAGCGGCCGGAAGAAGCCAGCGTCTCTCCCCTGCCATGGGGATCGAGATGCGGCGTGCGCGAGGAGAGGGCGGCGCGGTGGGGGCTTCCCGCAGACCCCGGGGATCCCACCAGCGCCCGCACGAACCTGGAACCCCGGAGGGCCCGGGGACTGCACATCTAGCACCCGACGGCCGACGTTACAGGTGGGACACCTGTTCTTCCTGCGCCGGGACGGGGCTGGGTTCCTTTTCTTTTCTTCGCCCATGACAGGCACCGCCGACAGTGGGGTTCCTTCCAGGACAGGAACCCAACTGAAGCGGGGGAGAGGTGCCGCCCCTTATGTCTCAGTAGGTTCCTGGCCTGGCGGGGCGGATCCCTCTCTCAGGTGGTGTCATGGGTGAAGGGAAATATGGGCTTATTGGTGTATTTTAGTACTTATGATAGCCCTCTTCTTTGTGTCGACCAATTTAAATCAGAGAAGGGGCTGTCTTAGATTTTTAAGTGAGGTCAGTCAGCCAGTCCTCGGCAAGAACATTATAGAAAGAAGTAAAACATTTGAGGTGCCAAGGAGAGATGGAGTATGATAGCAGGACATAAAGTCACATTTGACTGACATAGTAATATAAAATAGTGCAATCATATTTAATTTCACTTTATTTTCAAATATATGTGCTTCTCACTAAAATAGAATATCATCAAAAAGTTAATTTATTTCAGTTCTTCAATGCAAAAATGAAACTCACATATTATATAGTCATTTATTCACAGTTATCAACACACAGAGGTCAATTCATTAAGTTTAGCGCATGCTTGCTCTACGCCAGTCTTGATGAAGTGCAAGATGTGCTGAATTCATTTAAAGGTGCATACGACTTAATGAGTCGGCAGCTCTTCTACGTGGCGTGCGTCTCCCTGCGCTGCGCTAAAAATGCCACTCCAGGCAAAATGTCAGCCGTTTTGGTGAATTGGATGTTGGCCACGCCCCGTCCTAGCTCCCCCCATTTCAGCAGACCTAATTGAAAGCGCAAAAAGTCACAACAGTTTTGCGTAACTCCACTTTGCGCAAAAATATCGCAACTCTTCAAAGCTTTTGCATCACTTTTGTGGCTTAATAATTTTGTTAAATCTGTCCAATAGTGCCTGATTCATTATTGCATTTGAGCCTTTTATGTAAAATTGTAGGTGTTTTCTGATTACTTTTCTTTAATTTGTGCCTTTTTAAAGTCTATTTTATTTGTTATATATATATATATATATATATATATACAGTAGGGTGACCGCAAAAAAATCGATGTCGGAATTTTGTCCGTCTGGACCCCACAAAACGATTCCCCTTTCCAGATATTGAGATAGCCAAAATTTGAGCTCGATCAAACGACGTTAACCCGTGCCGCTCGTCGCTCAAAGTTTGAAAAAATTCAAATTGAGGTATTTTAAGATTTAGGTATTTTGCATAGTCTGTTAGACTATAAAGAATGTGACAACAACATTGCAGAAATAGCCCTGACCAAATTTTCGAACCATTTGTGGTATTTGAATGCAGAGTTGGTGGGATTATCGTTTTTTGATCCCACCATTACAGACAATGAAAAGTTGTTAATGGCTAATAAATTGCTCAGTAGCACAGATGAACCATCAGAGCACGCTAGGGTTGTAAATCCAAAAGTTAGGAAAGAAAAATTAAAAGAGGTAGGAAGTAACCGACTTTAACGACCTTCTGACAAAAGATGAAGAACAAAAGCAATATGTCCTGCAAGTTGTAAGCAAATGCCGAGCATTATATTCTGACGTTTCAAAAACTACTTTAACAAAAGCTCTAGAATAGATTAGATAACTATGTAAAATTATCAACTCATGTAGGTTAGGGTGCTCTGATGGTTCATCTGTGCTACTGAGCAATTTATTAGCCATTAACAACTTTTCATTGTCTGTAATGGTGGGATCAAAAAACGATAATCCCACCAACTCTGCATTCATATACCACAAATGGTTCGAAAATTTGGTCAGGGCTATTTCTGCAATGTTGTTGTCACATTCTTTATAGTCTAACAGACTATGCAAAATACCTAAATCTTAAAATACCTCAATTTGGATTTTTTCAAACTTTGAGCGACGAGCGGCATGGGTTAACATCGTTTGATCGAGCTCAAATTTTGGCTCTCTCAATATCTGGAAAGGGGAATCGTTTTGTGGGGTCCAGACGAACAAGATTCTGACATTTTTTCCCACCAATATGAGATCCGGTCACCCTAATATACAGTCATGGCCAAAAGTTTTGAGAATGACACAAATATTATATTTTCACATGATCTGCTGGCCTCTGGTTTTTATGTGTGTTTGTCAGATGTTTTTATCACATACAGAAATATAATTGCAATCATATTATAAGTAGCAAAAGGTTATATTGACAGTTACAATGAGTTAATGCAGCAAGTCAATATTTGCAGTGTTGTCCCTTCTTCTTCAGGACCTCAGCAATTCCCCTGGCATGCTCTCAATCAACTTCTGGATCAAATCCTGACTGATAGCAGTCCATTCTTGCAAAATCAATGCTTTTATTTTGTCTGAATTTGAAGGTTTTTGTTTGTCCACCCGTCTCTTGATGATTGACCACAAGTTCTCAATGGGATTAAGATCTGGGGAGTTTCCAGGCCATGGTCCCAAAATCTCTGTTTTGTTCCCTGAGCCATTTAGTTATCACCTTTGCTTTATGGCAAGGTGCTCCATCATGTTGAAAAAGGCATTGTTGATCGCCAAACTGCTCTTGGACAGTTGGGAGAAGTTGCTCTTGGAGGACATTCTGGTACCATTCTTTATTCATGGCTGTGTTTTTAGGCAAGACTGAGAGAGAGCCCATTCCCTTGGCTGAGAAGCAACCCCACACATGAATGGTTTCAGGATGCTTGACAGTTGGCATGAGACAAGACTGGTGGTAGCGCTCACCTGGTCTTCTCCGAATAAGCCGTTTTCCAGATGTCCCAAACAATCGAAAAGGGGATTCATCAGAGAAAATTACTTTACCCCAGTCCTCAGCAGTCCACTCCCTGTACCTCTTGCAGAATATCAGTCTGTCCATGATGTTTTTCCTGGAGAGAAGTGGCTTCTTTGCTGCCCTCCTTGAGACCAGGCCTTGCTCCAAGAGTCTCCGCCTCACAGTGCGTGCAGATGCACTCACACCTGCCTGCTGCCATTCCTGAGCAAGCTCTGCACTGCTGGTAGCCCGATCCCGCAGCTGAAACACTTTTAAGAGACGGTCCTGGCGCTTGCTGGTCTTTCTTGGGCACCCTGGAGCCTTTTTGGCAACAAGGGAACCTCTCTCCTTGAAGTTCTTGATAATGCGATAGATTGTTGACTGAGGTGCAATCTTTCTAGCTGCGATACTCTTCCCTGTTAGGCCATTTTTGTGCAGTGCAATGATGACTGCACGTGTTTCTTTAGAGATAACCATGGTTAACAGAAGAGAAACAATGATGCCAAGCACCAGCCTCCTTTTAAAGTGTCCAGTGGTGTCATTCTTACTTAATCATGACAGATTGATCTCCAGCCCTGTCCTCATCAACACCCACACCTGTGTTAATGGAGCAATCACTGAAACGATGTTAGCTGGTCCTTTTAAGGCAGGGCTGCAATGATGTTGAAATGTGTTTTGGGGGATAAAGTTCATTTTCTAGGCAAATATTGACTTTGCAAGTAATTGCTGTTAAGCTGATCACTCTTTATAACATTCTGGAGTATATGCAAATTGCCATTAGAAAAAATGAAGCAGTAGACTTTGTAAAAATTAATATTTGTGTCATTCTCAAAACTTTTGGCCATGACTGTATATAGATAGATATATTATATATATATTCATCATTTTGGGCAGATGACGGTGGCCTGTTCATCACTTGTGACTTTCCCTCCCTTAGAGTGATATAGTGATGGTGTGAAATCTTTGCACAATTTTTTCAGCATTTTAGCAGAACATGCTACTTTTTAGGAAAAAAGTTAAAAACGAAGATGAAGAGTATTGTTTATTTAAAAATTTATGATTAAAAGTGACTTATAAAAACTGCAAAAAAAGCTAAATCTGGCCCATAATGTATTCTTTCATGTATGGGATAAGAGTATTATTACAGTCAGTGCATTAAAATGGCTTTCTTTCAGTTCCAGGTAGACCTCGCCTTGTTATCAACCACACTCAGATGAACACTGCTCTCGTTCAGTGGTATCCACCAGTAGAAACCTTTGGCCCAGTCATGGGTTATCGTCTAAAGTATGGTCGTAAAGATATAGACATTCTCACCACTCTAGAGTTCTCAGAAAAAGAAGACCACTTTACTGCCAAGGAAATCCACAAAGGAGCCTCATATGTATTTAAATTATCAGCCAGAAATAAAGTGGGCTTTGGGGAAGAAAACATCCAAGACATTACTATACCAGAGGAGATTCCAACTGGATTTCCTCAAAATCTTCACTGTGACAGCACGTCATCAACATCAGTGCAAATAACTTGGCAACCTCCCATCCTAGCAGAAAGAAATGGCATAATCATAAAATACACCCTCCTGTACAGGGATATCAACAATCCATATAATCCATTCGAAGTTCCTATTGTTCCTGCTGGCACAACCGTGACTCTCACTGCACTAAAACCTGATACCTTTTATGATGTTAAAATACGTGCTCATACCAGCAAGGGTCCTGGTCCTTTTAGTCCAAGTGTCCAATTCAGGACGCTCCCAGTAGATCAAGGTAGGATTTGTCTACTTAAGGCTTTCTCCTTAGAGGATTATCTTTTCTTGGGAAATCAGGGTGCAGGAATGGTTGCTATCCTGATGGGACAACTCACTTTATTAGTGGATAAGGTAATGTACATGGACCTTAATGTGTTTTCATAGCACTCAGTTGGGTTTAATCTCGCTAGTTCCTGCACAACACTTTCAGGTAAGATAACAATCTGGAGCACCATAAAGCAAAGCAAAGGGTCTTCATAAATCAACTGTTTCTTCATCTCGTGTCAGATTTGTTGAAATTCACATGATATGGGCAAGAAAGACAGGTATAATCATTCAAAGAATAGTGCAAATGCAATTTTCTTACTTTTCCAGCAGTGTTCGCAAAAAATTTTCATGTAAAAGCGGTGATGAAGACATCTGTATTGCTGTCGTGGGAGATTCCAGAAAACTACAATTCCGCATTGCCTTTTAAAGTAAGTTGAAGGGATTCATGATTGAAATACACATATACAATACACTTTAGTTTGTATATCCTTCCAGGGAAAGAAGGAATGACCTTATTATTTGTGAACACTATACAACATGTGGTTCAATATCAAATGATGGAGTAAGTGTAGTACAGTACATGTGTATAGTATACTGGTATGGCGGTATGTACTCTGGAGGATGACAGCTCCAAGGTTTATAACCCAAGGCTGAGCATTTCTTCCTAGCACTATGGTGGTGTCTGTGTATATTACGCTGTAACTTCCACTAAACATTATCTATTTACTGACTCATGAAAACCATTATTGTGGCCATCACTTTTCTCAAAAGCATTTTCATGGAGAATCGGATGGTTCCCATGAATTTGTCCTTCTCATGTCGCCTTTTAAATGCTATAGAGTTGTATATCACTTAGTACATCTTATTAGGATCGCTACTGAGGAACAATATACTTTATAAGCCTACAAAAACAACTGCACATACTACAAGCGCAATTCAAAAATACACCCTATATTTGATATGTTTATATGTTCATTGTATAAGACCAAAATGTTAAGTCTAATTTTTTAATTCATTTTCCACCCTATAAGATTCTGTATGATGACGGGAAGAAGGCTGCTGAAGTTGACGGTCGGGCTACACAGAAGCTCATCACCAATCTAAGACCGGAAACCTTATACTCCTTTGTCCTGACTAATAGAGGAAATAGCGCAGGGGGACTGCAGCACAGAGTGGCAGCAAAAACTGCACCAGACGTACTCCGAACTAAGCCAGTTTTTATTGGGAAGACCAACACTGATGGCATGATAACGGTGGAGTTGCCTGAAGTTCCTGCAAATGAAAAAATAAAGTAAGTCTCCTCTCTTATATCTTACTATCAATTATATTTCTGCTTTTTCTAAATCTATGATCCTCATTTATCAAAACAGACTAGTTACATACTGTTATCAATTAATTTCTTCTCTTTTTCTTTTTAACACCAAATATATCCATGGCTTTGAACATATTCCACAAAGGAGTCATTTAGAAAACACTAGTTTTTTGCATTGGCATTCTTTTTTTTACAGTATAGAAAAGCACAGTTGGCTGTTCTTTTCTATATAGAGGCCAAATAAAAAAAAAAAATCTGTTACTGCATAGTCAATGGCTGACATGCCACTTTATCCCTATGCAATAACATACTGTATATCGGAGGCTTTTATTGGGGCATTCCGTCTGAATACTAGTGATGTATATGGCCCATCTTTTCCCATATTCAAAAAAATTCATGGTGCTATGGTTATTGAAGTCTTTTCTAGACTTAGTTATGAAGAAAATTGGATTTTTAAGTGCAGTCATTCCAAGGATATACGTGTTAGTATAAAGTATCCATATATACCCCATAGGTTGTGTGAACTTTATGCACTAGGCTACTCTCACTCTTACATCTTGGTAAATACGATGAATAATACCGATGGTGCTCAACGGGACCCCATTGGCTTTTTGATGGCAGGAATAGTGCTGCATGCCCGATATATCATATATTTGTGCAATTTGCCAATAATATTACTATTGTAAGAACGTGATATAGTTTTAAAATCCCTAGACCACTAATTCTTCTAATAAAAAAAGGAATGATTAGCCAAAAATGATATATGGCACTCTTAATATTTCAAGACTGATTGGCGTACAGGCTGGCTGAGCAAACGGCGAATAGACTGCTAAACATTAGTAGGCATGTTCTTGGCGGCAGTGATGGTTGACTTCATCTTAGAATTAATGAGTAGCTGTCTGCGCTGTAGTATGAAATATTGTTCCTTATACAAAAGGATGCCATTAAAGGTGTAGTGTAGCGGAAGAATTACCAATGCTGTAATTAATTCACAAAATTAACTTAGGATAATGCATGCAGCATGCAAATTTTTCATATCTCACTCGTAAAGTGAGTGCAGCTTAGGCATTTTATAGAAATTTGTAATAATAACCCAATATAAATTTGCTTTTCTCCTTGTAGCTCTAGTCTTTATTTTTTTTTTTATTCTATAGTGTACAATCTCTAAGCTCCATTTTTTTCTATTACAGAGGCTATTACATTGTCATTGTCCCTTTGAAGAAGTCGCGGGGAAAGTTTATTAAGCCCTGGGAGAGTCCAGATGAGATGGAATTAGATGAGGTAATATAGGAAATTCTGTTATTTCCTTACTACGTTGTCACGCAATACCCAGCTCTTATTTTTTCGCACTTCATTACTGTAAATGTTGGAAACGATGAAGAGAGGGCAATTTCTGTTTCCCATACCCAATTTATCCATAATGTCAGTGTGAATTGTAGATGGAGCATATCATTCGTGTTCTCAGCCTGTGGGGACAGAATGTTTAATTACTTAAATTAAAGCACCAAAAAAAAGGCCAAATCTCTTCTCTTTGTAATAAATATTTTAGTCTTTGCTCAGTGCAAAGAAAGATGTGAAAGTTCAAAGAGGTGAAATGATTATACAGCAAAGGCTTAATCTCTATGGATATGAACTCTATTAAAGGTCGCGTTCATTAGTAGCATTTGCTAAATCTGAAACAAATGCTAAATTGCAATTTGCAATGCTGTTTAACTTTTGACCTATACCTCATGGTTCTTTCAACTTCAGCTAATATTTCTTGCTATGTCTATGTCCCAGTTAAAAGAGTTTATAATGAAATAAACATGGCCGATCAGTTTGGATGTTTGCCCTTATAGGCCAAGCCTGTCCATTGTGCTTGAGCTTAGTTTCTCACTATACCGTACTCTGACTGCATTATTTTAGGTATTATTCTTGTATGCCTTTACATCTGTTTAATAGTAAAGTATTGGAAAATGGCATGTTTTACCAAAGCTTGGATTTTAAACTTTTTTTTATCATTTTATTTTGTATCTATTTTTATAACAACAATAATAATAATAATTATTATTATTATTATCTACATAAAAAATCTAAAATATGCCCACAAGCGCAAAGACAACTGACTGATTCTGTGTGTTTTCTATAGCAGACTATTTGGCTTTGCTATGCAGACTGGGATAGTATTAGCAGAATTTTTTGTGCTTTAAAGGGCAGTGGATTGGGTTTTCTCAACAGTATAAATGGTTAAAATAGCAATGTGCTCGTAAAAACAAATGACTTTGCAATATATAGCTTATTAAAAATCCTCTCTGTTGTCTAGAACCGAGGGAGTTTAAATTCTGTTGTGTACTGCTTGTTGCCTAGGTTACTGGCCACCTCTGCAGTCTTTCAGTAGTGGCTATTCTCCTAAGCAAAAAGTGCAGCTCTTACAATCTCTTTTCTGTTGAGCTTGTAGGTGCAGCTCTGAAGCTGACTGGATCAGTGAGTCTAGCCAGCTTCAGTGCCCATGTACTTCTTCGATGATGTCTTTGCATACTGCATCAGACTCCACACAATTTTGGATAGCTCGAATTGTCAATCAATCAAGAGTGCCTCGATCAATGTGAATCAATCAATCAATGGTGCACTTCTCCAATTTATGTTGATATAAATCCTTTAATGAGTGTTCTATAGTACTGCTAAAGATCACGATAAAGCAGTGTAGAGACACTAGACAGAACGTTAAGCACACAGATAACTCTGTATTAAGGTACTGTCACACTAAGCGATATCGCTAGCAATATCGCTATAACTTGTGACGTTATAGCGATATTGCTAGCGATATCGCTGTGTCTGATACTTACCTACAACCCACTCCCCCGCTGGTTATCGCTGATCGCGCGAGAACAGGCTGGACTGTTTCTCGTCGTCAGCTTCCTGCGGCGCTTCCGGTGGAGAGACGAGCGACGCGTGGAGCCGGGCGGGAGGACGCAGGATCGCCTAGTGTGACAGGTAAGTAGCGATCCCCGTCCCCAGCGATGTCGCTGGTGAGATCTGCCTGTGTGGCAGCTTACTAGCAACCACCTAGCGATGCACCATCGATGCTGACCGGGTCATATCGCTGGTCGGGATCGCTGGTACATTGCTAAGTGTGACAGTGCCTTTAGTCAATGACATTTCTCTGTCATTTGACTCCTTTTTAACATCATAAAGGCCATAGACTGGACGTACCCATTGAATATAAAGCAAAGTATCTGAAAATAAAAATTTACATTTACAACCCCGTAAAAAGAGAACAGAAACAAATGTTCTTAATTCATAAGGTTCTCTGGTGTCAGATATCCCTCACCAAATTGTGACGATTGCATTGTGACTGACTCAGTCTGATCTAGCGTCATTTCCCACATCTTGATACTTCTCAGTCAGAATCATTTCTGATTTTGTCTGGTTATTCTCATTTTCTAATTCATACTGTAGTATACTAGGCGCTAACCTAGCTATTCAGAATAGCTTTTTGCTTTGGAGCAAATTTTTGACCACTGTAAAGAGTAAAGGGAACCTGTCATGTGAAAAAAATGCTATTAACCTTTAGATATGGGGTTAATCTGCCTGGCACCTGCACTGAGAGCCCCGCTGCAGGTTAGAAATTAACTTTATTCCTCCCGGAAGCCTCATGATTTCTGATATAGATTAAGACTGTCTGATTAAGAGGGCAACACTTAACAAAGATCATCATTATTTGATTGAACTCTTGTAATTGGCACCTTAAATGTATGTCTTATACAATGTACATGCATTTGTCACTTTTGTAGCACATGCCACTTTTTTATGATGGTTGTCTTTACCTAATGGTGCATTGTAGGTTGTATATATGAGTGCAAAAATTCTTGTGTGCCTCTTTTTTCACTTGTGTCATTAGGCTTTGACCTTCTACAAATTGTTAGTGTTATTATTTTTATGTATCAATAAGGGAATTTTATTTTTACGCTATGATTTTGGTGTTTCTCGCTTACTCCTTTCATCCTTGGTGTGTTACAATTAGTATATAGGAGGGCATCACCATTATCATGTCTGCACATTTTTGGGGGGAACATCATACTTATGAGACATGTTCTCAGCCCTATACAATATATTTGTTTGTGGTGTCATTTCTCTGGTTATCATTTAATAATTATGTATCCAGCTGTAATTTTGTAGAAATGGATAGATTTGCCTTGTGCCTATGTGCATGAAGCTGTACCAGCATATCATGGTTTACAATTTAATCTGTTATTCTGCTGAGGTTCTATGGTAAAGCCCCATCATGGCCCTTTTACAATTATATCCTTTTAATGCTCATACTCCATTGTGACTTGATTCATTCTACTCCATTTACATAAAATTAACATTTATGCCAATATTAAGGCTATTGCTCATTTACGCTCTCATTCCAAACCATTATTATATCACCAGTTTATCTCCAATTCCGTAAATGGCAAAAGTCAATTCTAGTTCATCTGATATCTAATGTGATGCCTTGGAGTAATCAGCGAAGCAGCATTAAAAAAGCCACCTGCATACAGTTATCTGATAAGCTTTTGTGAGCTGCTGTCATGATAACATTGCATTCACTCCATTAGACTTGGAGCATTAAGGCCCATTTACACTGCACAATTATCGTGAACAAGCATTTCTGGGATGACTCATTTCACAATAACTGTAGATCTAAACAGGCTGCCAACAATCTAACAAAAAATGATTGTTCGTCGGGTGAAATGATCTTTTGCTTTACCCAAGAGATCATAGTTCTCGGCAGTGCATCGTCCTGTGGAAACTGTACCTGTGCTGCTGAGAAGTATGGCAGTGTAAAGGTACTGTCACACTTAGCGATGTACCAGCGATCCCGACCAGCGATATGACGCGGTCAGGATTGCTGGTACATCGCTAAGTGGTCGCTAGTGAGCTGCCACACAGGCAGATCTCACCAGCGACATCACAGGGGTTGGGGGTCGCTACTTACCTGTCAGACGAGGCGATCCTGACGTCCTCCCGCCCGCGTTCACGCGTCGCTCGTCGTCACAGCAGGAAGCCCAGCAGGAAGCTGACGACGAGAAACGGTCCAGGACATTCTCGCGCGATCAGCGATAACCAGCGGGGGAGTGGTCGGAGGTAAGTATCAGACATAGCGATATCGCTAGCGATATCGCTATAACGTCACAAAAACCAGTGACGTTATAGCGATAATGCTTAGTGTGACAGGCCCTTAAGTGACCAGAACAGAGCTATCTATTACAGTTTGTTCACTGCACACGCGAAGTGCAATCAGTTGATGAAAACAGGCCATTAAACGACCGCTGACCAACAAACATGTCGGCATTTGGTGGTCGGTTAACACTGGTCATCACACAATGTCAATGCCCCCTTACTACTTGACTAAAATCAGTCTAGGATTTATCCATGTCCTTCAATATATCACACTCAGCCATAATAATAAAACCATTGACAAGTGATTCATTGATTATTTTATGATAATGGCACCTATTGGGGGCTAAATGTTTTACCAGTCAGTTCTTAAAGTTGATGTGTTAAAAGCAGAAAAAAAAGATAAGAGTCTATGACAAGGATCAGATTGTGATGACTAGTTGACTTGGTCAGGGGCACGTCAACACTCCATAATTCAAGGCCTTGTGGTGACTTCCTGTATGCCATGGATAGTAGTACCTTCAAAAAGTGGTCCAAGAAAGACAAACTGGCTGGGTAATGGGCAACCAAGACTCATATATGTACGGTAACCTGTAACTTGGTACTATCTCTTATTATACAGCACCCATTGATTAGAAATTTAGAATCATTGCAGTGGAAATGTGCAAGTCGCAACAGCTTTCCTACAAAATATTTCAATTTTTTAAGGGTAGAAATAAATTTTTAAAGGACAAGTTTCCATAGCATGAAATCAGACTCCCTTACTGAATTAGTGATCCATCCATGGCATATATAATGGAGTCTAAGTAATGAAAATATCATCACTTTTAACAGACACCCCTGCAAAAAGATACCTTATGAATGAACCATCTTTAATATTCACATATAAATCTGTGGTTAAATCTCACTAAAAATGTCTGGTTTTCCCTTCACCCATGACAGCACTCCTGAGAGAGGGATCCGCCCCGCCAGGACAGGAACCAACTGAGATATAAGGGGCGGCACCTTTCCTCCGCTTCAGTTGGGTTCATGTCCTGGAAGGGAATCCCACTGTCAGCGGTGCCTACCATGGATAAAGGTCCCAGGCCCATCCGGCGCGGGAAGAACAGGGTGCCTCACCTGTAGCGCCGGCCGTCTGGTCCTGGAAGCACAGTCTCCGGTGGTCGCTTGGTCTCTGGGTTCGTGTCGGCGTGCGTGGCGGCTCCTGGAGGCTCCACCGCGCCTCCTTCCCCCCGCGCATGCCCGCGGCCTCGCTCCCCCAGAGCACCTAGCAAGGGAGAGCCACGGGCATCTTCCGGCCGCTGACGTCAGCGGCGCAAGGGATCATGGGCGCGCCGACTAACGTCAGCTAGGCGACGGTGTCATGGTGCCGGGTGTGACGCCGGCCGGCTTTTCCGAAGCGGTTGGCCGGCCGTCGCAGGGGGAGGGGAGGAGACACCCACCAGGACGGAGGCGGGTTATTTAAACAAGGAGAGCGGCATGGCGGGCGGTCAAACATGGAGTCAGAGCAGGAGCGATCGCTGTCTCCACCAACTCTGCCTCCCTCATAGCTCTCTGGCCGCAAGCATGGAAGCCGTTCAAGCAGCAGTCGCCCTAGCCGCAGGTCGGGGGACTCCTCAAGATCCAGAGAGCACAGATCGCGTGCTCCGACGCAGCCTCCGAGTCCGGTACCCTTGATTACGGGTGGTGAGTGATCTTCGTGAATGCTAGCAATCTGTTAATAGGGGTTCCCTGTTGTATGTTTAACCCCGTTGGAAAAGCCTAAGAAAGCAGGAAGTAAGAAGAACAATAGGGATTGTGCCATATGTAAAAGCCCCCTAGCAAGAGACTGGCAGAAAGACCTCTGCGCCAGTTGCATCCAGCGAACCATGGCAGAAGAAGCGCCTACTTTCGCAGCCAACCTTATATCGTCCCTTAGGTCAGAGATGGAAGGTTCAAGTAAGACTTTGTTGAAAAAAGGGAAAAAAGGTAGAAAGAATCCCCCTAGTTCTCCATCAAACTCCTCTTCGGCCTTGTCTCAGACCGAACGCCCATCCTCCTCATATTCCTCAGACAGTGACATGGATGGTAAGCCATGTTTTCCGGTAGAAGACACGGATGCTCTCGTTAAGGCCATCAGGGCAACGATGGGCCTACAGGAAGAAAAAGCGGCTAAATCCCTGGAGGATGTCATGTTTGGGGGACTACAAGAGAGGAAAAAACGGACCTTTCCAGTTAATGAAAAGGTCCAAGCACTCATTGAGAGAGAATGGAGGAAACACGAGAGATCAGGGGCTCTTCGCTCCTCCTCTAAGAGATGGTACCCCTTTGAGGACGCAGAAATATGGGACAAGGTCCCAAAGATCGACGCAGCGGTGTCCAGGTCTTCCAAAAAAATCGGCTCTGCCCTTGGAAGACTCAGGGGTTCTTAGGGACCCGCTAGACAAAAATGCCGATTCCTATTTAAGGCATGCATGGAAAGCAACAGCAGGAGGATTGAAGCCGGCAATAGCGGGCACCTGCACGGCACGTTCCCTAATGATTTGGCTGCAGCAGTTAGAAGAGAGACTAGCGTCAAAAGTCCCAAGAGAGAAAATATTGACAGATATGTATCTTCTGCATGGGGCAGCAGCTTTTTTGGCAGACACCTCGGCGGACACTATGAGGTTGACAGCTAGGGCGGAAAGATTATCAAATGCCGCCAGACGCGCGTTGTGGCTTAAAGGCTGTCCAGGTGACTTACAGTCTAAAGCTAAACTGTGCGCTCTCCCCTGCGATAGTCGTTTTTTATTCGGGAAAAACTTAGATAATATCCTGGAGAAAGCAAGCGATAGAAAGAAAGGCTTTCCCAGATTTCCGGCAGATCAGAGAAGGCCGCCCTTTCGGAGAGGAAGATTCAACAGGGGTCGTCCTCCGGCCGATAGAAGATGGGAAGATAAAAGAAAAAAGGAGTCCGGATTTATGTTTGGTGGAGGCACCTCCACTTCAAAAAAATCCCCACAATGACGCCAGCATTCCGGTAGGGGGGAGATTGGCGCTCTTTTCTCAGGCCTGGGGAAAGATCTCTTCCAATACCTGGATCCTATGCATTATAAGAGAAGGCCTGAAGATCCCCTTTATTCGTCAGCCAAAAGCAGCGTTTGTCGTTACCCCTATCAGGAAGGCGATCGAAGAGCAGTTGGCCTTAGAATCAGAGATCCTGAGCCTAGTAGACAAGCAGGTCCTTTCCGAAGTCCCGAACATACAGGAGGGAATGGGGTTCTATTCCCCCCTTTTTCCCCCATTTTTCTGATTAAAAAACAGATCAATCGTTCAGGACAATCATAAACCTCAGAGGCCTCAATCGGTGGATAAAAAAATCAGACCTTCAAGATGGAATCGGTAGCTACAGCCATAAAACTGCTACATTAAGATTGTTTTATGGCCGTAGTCGATTTAAAGGATGCATATTATCACATCCCCATCCACCCAAGTTATCAAAAATACTTGAGTGGCTCTCTATATCCAGGGCGTGCTCAGGCATTTCCAATTCAGGGCCCTTCCATTTGGCATATCTATAGCCCCGAGGGTCTTTACCAAAGTCGTAGTGGAGGTGACAGCCTTTCCTCCGAATTCACGACACAGTCATAATACCCTATTTGGACGATTTCCTAATAGTGGGCAGCTCAGAAGACCACTGTACGGCACAGTTGAGCCGGGTGACCGGCACCTTACAGGAACTAGGGTGGATGATAAATTTAAAAAAATCGAGACTACAGCCCCTAAGAAAGCAGACCTTCCTAGGATTTATCCTGGATTCAGAGCAGCAAGCTTGTCTGCTACCGGATACCAAAATAGAGAAGGTGGAGAAGGTGACTTTGGCTGCCCGAGACCAACCTCACATGACATTGAGGAACGCGATGTCTTTACTAGGTACCCTGACGGCCTGTATTCTGATGGTCAGATGGTCTCAATTTCACACCCGACAGCTTCAGGGGGAGGTTCTGTCAGCACAAAGATCACGGAGAGGGCGTTTAGAAGGAAGATTGGAGCTTTCCTTAGAGGTCAGAGAGTCTCTCAACTGGTGGCTGGACAGGACAAACTTGGCTTCAGGAATGCCATGGGGCAGACAGACCGATATAATACTGACAGACGCGAGCTCCTCGGGGTGGGGGGCACACCTAAGGGGTCATGTGGCCCAGGGTTCCTGGAGGCCTCAAGAGATGGGTGCATCTTCCAACCTGAGAGAACTGTGGGCAGTGAACAAAGCCCTAAGCCACTTTATTCCCCTACTCAGGGGTCACAATGTCCGGATCATGTCGGACAATAAAGTAACGGTGGCGTACATCAACCACCAGGTGGGTACAAGATCACACTCCCTAATGAAGGCAGCGAGCGACATTTTTTGCAGAGCGGAACAACATCTACACTCCCTAACAGCCTTGCACATAAAGGGGGCAGAAAATATAGAAGCCGATTTCCGGAGCTGCAATACTCTGAGGCAAGGAGAATGGGCTCTAAATCGGTCCGTTTTTCAAAAAATAACACAGCTTTGGGGGAAACCAGTGATAGACCTCTTTGCCAATAAAAACAGCAGGCAAGTAGAGAGGTTTTGCTCACTAAACCCGAGGGAAAAACCATGGGCAGTGGACTCATTGCAGATTCCGTGGGACTTCTGACTGGCCTATGCGTTCCCCCCGTGGCCCTGATCCCAACAGTAGTCAGGAAGATCAGGAACGATCAAGCCAGGGTGATCCTAATAGGCCCATTTTAGCCAAAAAGGCCCTGGTTCGCTCTGCTACGAATGATGTCCCTCTCAGATCCATGGTTTCTGCCAGAAATCCCGGACCTACTAGCTCAAGGTCCAATATTCCACGCTCAGGTCAAGGGATTGCATCTGACGGCGTGGAATTTGAAGGGTCGCTTCTAATGGATAGAGGGTTCTCTCCCGGGTTGGTGGCCACCCTGCTAAAGAGTAGGAAGCCGGTGACGACTAATATCTACGGCAGAACATGGAATAAATTCCTGCAATACCTAGGTAAGCTATTAGAACAAGAGCCCCCGATTAGTGCCATCTTGGAGTTTTTACAATCAGGATTGCAGATGGGGTTAGAGGTAAACACTCTTAAAGTTCAGGTATCTGCACTAGGTGCGCTCTATAACTGCAACTTGGCAGCAAATAGATGGGTAGCCAGATTTATCAAATCCTGCCATAGGTCTAGGCCTATCCCAATACCTAGAATAGCCCCGTGGGATTTCAACCTGGAACTACACTCACTGGCCACTTTATTAGGTACACCATGCTAGTAACGGGTTGGACCCCCTTTTGCCTTCAGAACTGCCTCAATTCTTCGTGGCAGAGATTCAACAAGGTGCTGGAAGCATTCCTCAGAGATTTTGGACCATATTGACATGATGGCATCACACAGTTGGCGCAGATTTGTCGGCTGCACATCCCTGATGCGAATCTCCCGTTCCACCACATCCCAAAGATGCTCTATTGGATTGAGATCTGGTGACTGAGGAGGCCATTTGAGTACAGTGAACTCATTGTCATGTTCAAGAAACCAATCTGAGATGATTCGAGCTTTATGACATGGCGCATTATCCTGCTGAAAGTAGCCATCAGATGCCTGTTCTTAGCTGAGAGGAGTGGTACCCAGTGTGGTCTTCTGCTGCTGTAGCCCATCTGCCTCAAAGTTCGACGCACTGTGCGTTCAGAGATGCTCTTCTGCCTACCTTGGTTGTAACGGGTGGCAATTTGAGTCACTGTTGCCTTTCTATCAGCTCGAACCAGTCTGCCCATTCTCCTCTGACCTCTGGCATCAACAAGGCATTTCCGGCCACAGAACTGCCGCTCACTGGATTTTTTTTCTTTTTCGGACCATTCTCTGTAAACCCTAGAGATGGTTGTGCGTGAAAATCCCAGTAGATCAGCAGTTTCTGAAATACTCAGACCAGCCCTTCTGGCACCAACAATCTTGCCACGTTCAAAGGCACTCAAATCACCTTTCTTCCCCATACTGATGCTCGGTTTGAACTGCAGGAGATTGTCTTGACCATGTCTACATGCCTAAATGCACTGAGTTGCCGCCATGTGATTGGCTGATTAGAAATTAAGTCTTAACACACAGTTGGACAGGTGTACCTAATAAAGTGGCCAGTGAGTGTAGAGGCCCTTACAAAAGAACCATATGAGCCTTTACAACAACTACCCATAAAATATCTTACCCTAAAAATGATCATTTTAGTGGCCCTTATATCGGCCTGTAGAGTAAGCGACTTGTAGGCTCTCTCAGTGAATCCACCCTATACACAAATTTTTCAGGACAGGGTGATATTAAGAACAGACACCGCTTATCTACCTAAGGTAGTATCAGATTTCCATCGTGGTCAGGAGATTATCCTTCCATCCTTTTGCGAAAATCCAAAGAACTCAGGGGAGGAAAAATTCCATAATTTGGACGTTAAGAGAGCCCTGCTAGAATATATATCTGTCACTAGCCAGTGGAAGAGGTCCCAGTCCCTATTCGTAGCTTTTCAGGGTGCCAGGAAAGGCTATGGGGTTTCAAAAGGGACTATTGCCAGACGGATTAGGGAGGCCATTAGTGTAGCGTACTCAGGTAGTGGTGTTCCGATTCCTGACGGCATCAAGGCTCATTCCACCAGAGCCGTGGCGACCTCCTGGGCTGAAAAGGCAGAGGTATCGATTGAACAAATTTGTAAGGCCGCTACCTGGGCCTCACCTTCAACCTTCTTTAAGCACTATAGATTAAACCTATCCTCCTCGGCTGACTTAACCTTTGGTAGAAGGGTGCTACAAACGGTGGTCCCTCCCTAAGGTGTTTCGAAGTCTCCAAAAATCTCTCAGGTGTGCTGTCATGGGTGAAGGGAAAACCACCATGATTACTTAGCGGTAGCCGGTTTTTCCGGAACCCATGACAGCACCTGTATAGTCCCCCCCTTTTCACCGTACGGGTGTGCACGATTAGTAGGGTGCATTTGTGTGATGTGGTGTTGGATTAACATGTAACTAACTGGGAAGTCCCCTCATGCTCTGTAACCAACTGAAGCGGGGGAGAGGTGCCGCCCCTTATATCTCAGTAGGTTCCTGTCCTGGTGGGGCGGATCCCTCTCTCAGGTGTGCTGTCATGGGTTCCGGAAAAACCGACTACCGGTAAGTAACCATGGTGGTTTTCTGTCCATCATAGCAGAAAAAAACTGGAAACAACAATGTGCCATCATTTGCCAGACACTCTTTTATGCCTCCCCTCAATGTTATATCATGGAGTATATCATTTTACTGTAAAAAAATATTTGGGCATGCTGTTATTTGAAATGTAAATCCTTGGGCTCCTTTATATCTTCTGTTATGATTGGGTCACCGAGGAGGAAAACAAGACCAAGCCAAGTCACAGAAAAACCAGAGAGGTTGGTAACTACGTGGACTGCAGACCCCTGATCCTAACCACACAACTAGCAGCAGTCGTGGAGCGTACCTACAATGAATCTAGACGCCTCGTCACAACCGGAGGACTACATAAGCCTAAAGCAAGAAAAGGGGAAATCTAAGCTGCCCCAGAGCAGACCCCAAAGGAATAGACAGCCCCCACACATGTATTGACGGTGAGACAAGATGAAAACACAAACAGGCTGGAAAATAGGCTGAGCAAACGATGGGGCCCGACTAACTAGAAAGGACAGGAAAAAAAAGCCACTGTCTGCAATCTGCCAAAAAACCCTACCAAAAATAATGTCCAACACGTCTGATAGCAAAATTAACCCTGAAGTCACTAGACTTCTCCCACTATATCAGCACTCTGAAATATTCTGAAACAGAGCAAAAAGAGGCCAACCTAATAAGGGACAAAAAGGCAAATTGGCAAATACAGATAAATAGGAGTGGAAGTTAAGCATAGCCCCAGCAGGGGCAAGCTGACCACACAGGAAACTGAATTGACCAACAAGCGCAAGTGTGAACATTAGCAAAAAACAAACTTAACTTAAGAAGACTGGAAGAGAGCTGAAGTCCAAGACCTGAGAAGCAGACTGAATCACCAGCAGCAGATTAGGGTGTCGGCTGTCTTATATCCAGTCTGATACTCCAGAGATCCAATCGTTATCCTTCTCATCAGGTGGCAGATCACTACCAATTAAACCAACCTCACTACCTCCTGTCACCACCAGAGGGAGAACAGAAGGAGAGCTCTCAACTGGAGGAGCAGAAAATGAGCTCATAACACAAGTGTAAACATTAGCAAAAAAATTTATCTTGATAAGACTGGAACAGAGCTGAAGTCCAAGACCTAAGAAGCAGACTGAATCACCAACAGCAGATTAGGGCGTCGGCTGTCTTATATCCAGTCTGATACTCCAGAGATCCAATCGTTATCCTTCTCATCAGGTGGCAGATCACTACCAATTAAACCAACCTCACTACCTCCTGTCACCACCAGAGGGAGAACGGAAGGAGAACTCTCAACTGGTGGAGCAGAAAATGAGTTCACAACAGGGCCCACACTAACTAGAAAGGACAGGAAAGGAAAGATACTGTCTGCAATCACGCCAAAAAACCCTGCAAAAATGTCCAACACTTCCGATAGCAAAAAAACCCTGAAGTCACTAGACTTCTCCCACTATATCAGCACTCTGGCATATTCTGAGAACAGAGCAAAAAGAGGCCAATCTAATAAGGGACAAAAAGCAAACTGGCACATACGGTGACATAAGAATGGAAATTCAGCACAGCCCCAGCCGGGGCTGGCTGACCACACAAAAATCTGAATAGACCAAACCAAATCAGATGTGAACATTAGCAGAGAACACTTAGCTTTGAGAAGGCAGGAACTGAACTGGAACCTAAGATCTCAGGAGGCAGGAAAAAATCACCAGCATGGGAATAGGGAGTCAGCTGTCTTAAATCCAGTATGAGACTCCAGATATCCAATCCTCATTCTCATTATCAGGTGGCAGGTCTCCGTTAATTAGATCAGCTTCATTACCTCCTGCCACCACCAGAGGGAGCCCGGAAAGAGAATTCACAACTCCTCTGTCAGCACAACCAGCTCCCTCACCAGAAACCAGAGGCAGACCAGAAAATGAGTTCACAACCATCTTCTATCTGTGGCTGCATTTCCCCAAAAAAATAGCCTTTTAATTCATATGGAAATGAGGCATTAAAGCATCTGGGCATGATAAAACACTTAAGGCTGTGTGGCCACGTAAGCGTTTTTTAAGCATTTTTGAATCGTTTGTCCCAGTCAAAACGCTTCAAAAACGCATAAAAGAAGCATCCCATTCATTTTAAATAAATTCCACACTTTTTGTGCACATTGATGCATTTTTTTCTGCTCAAAAAACGCTTAGCGGCCAAAAACGCAGCATGCTCATTAATTTTGAGGAAAAGTCAGCGTTTTTGCTATTTTCTAGGAGTCAGAAAACGCGCGGAAAAAAGCATAAAAAATGTGCGTTTTTTAAGCAAAAAACGAGCGGAAAACGCGCTGAAATAAAAAGCGCGTTTTCTGGGAAGGTGTCCGGTTTTGAAGCAGAAATTTTCTGCATACGTGGGCACATAGCCTAAAGATTCACTGCCTTTTGTTTTCCCACCCAGCACAAGCTTCTGTAGGTTTTTTAATATCAATGAAGCCAAAGAGGCTGGTGCTAGGTAGAAAATCCAGGCTGGAGGCTCAGGAATTGCTCTGTCATGCTCAGAATACTTAATACTACATTTGTTTATGAATTAAAGCAGGAATTCTTATGAATTCTTGGGAATGCAGCAACAGATAGAAGATTTAAAGATGTCAATGGATTAACATTTCAGAGACCTACAGCACATGCTACTACCCTTACATGTAGATGTTACTGACCGATTCCCTTAAAATAAAAATGTCACATAGGCATGTAAATGTTCAGAAAGTGGGAACATTTTTGGACAAGAACATAATTTCTTATTGCCATAAATGTATGACGGCAAATAACTACTGTAGGATGACAATATATTACATTGTGTTACATCAGCGAGGCATTTGAGCAGCAGGAACAAAAAATGTTATGTATGACATTGTTTTCAGTATTGTGGTGCAGTGACCACTGTGTCCGCTAGGGGGCGCTGTGTGGGTGTCCCAGGACGGGTGTACAGGCATATCCAGTGTGGTAATAGGAGTAGGATGCTGGGTGACCGTTATGTATCCCAAGGTGGGTGGCCTTGGGATGAAGGCTTGATTATGTATTGATCAGCAGAGGTACTACTGAGGTTTCTGGTACAATGTCTCAGGGAGAAGCCTTCAGGTGGCTGGTGAGACGGGTGGAACCAGCCACCTACAAACCCACCCAGGGGCGGTTGTCTAAAACGCCCATAGTAAAGTGTATGTGTGTGAATGGTTGTAGGACCTGCGATGAGGTCATAGCCATGTGATCCGGTGGACGTGGTTACGGACCATATAAGGTGACCAGGGAAGGTCACATGAGGGAATGCCTTGACCTGGTTGGTCCATATGGAAGGTCTCGTGAGGCCGACATGCTGGAAGATGTGGCTGCCTTCCTGAGAGCACGTGTGGACGCTGTGTGTAATGGCGACGTGTGTCTGACAGTTCCCTTGAGGGAACGGACGTCTGCAGTATGAAGCAGCTAAGAGGTAACCCGGGCACGGGAGAGTAACTGAGAGACTGTATAGCCTATTGGCTGGATGAAGCACAGCCTGTGTGACCAGAGGGCTAAGGGGAGCAGGGCTCCACTATGAAGATACCCTGTTGTCTGCTGTAAGACTGTTGCATACTGTTTTGGTTTATGATGACGAATAAACCGCATGGACTATGTTGACGTTTTTATGAGAAACCCGTGCCGGACCTGGTTATTAGGCTGCAGAGCGAGTATCCCCAACCCGAATAACAAGCGCTACCTTAAAGTATTGATGTTGACCCCATACTGTAACACAATTCATGTGTTGGGCTAATACATCACACAGCTGGAGTATTTATTAAATTATAATGCATGTGTATGTAGTACATAGTGTTTAGAAGAAGAAAGAAATGCATAAGATTTTAATACTTACACAGCAACATTTAGAAGCATAGAGATATATGAGGGCCATTGTAAGCATAAGACTTAGCTGTAACCTTGAAATATTGTAGCACAATGCAAAGTTTCAAAGGATAAAAGAATGGGTGACATTGAACTTTCTTCAGATTACATTGCCTGGCTATGTGGAGCCGGTTGCCATAACAAAGTGCCATTTTAATCATCCTGTACTTTGTGGTGCGTTAATGTGTGTAATAGTTTGATAAAGAACATTTATTAATTCAGAATTTTTTGGGTCAGAATGGGTTGCTTCCCACTTTGTACCAGTATAATGAAGAGTTGAGGCCTCATTGTAGAATTAATGGTGGAGGAAATAAGATATGCATTGACTGGAAAATGAAAATGATTCCTGATAAAGGACCAAAGACCTTCATATATCTCCCAGAACCCAGAACTGCATTCACCACATAAAATGTCTTGTGAAAGGGAAAATATTGCTGCTTTTCTTCTAAATAATCTCTTCTTTTTTTTTCTCCCCTCCGTCGTTGTCTTCGATAGTGTTCTGAGTTATGTGGCCATTCATTTCACTGTTTTCATCATGGAAATCCGCTCATTGTGGCTGATTTACCTAGAGACCAATTCTGTGACCCTCTATTAGCCTCTTCAGCACTTACATTTCAATGCATTATTGATACGATGGCGGAGAATAATCATTAAACTAATTTAAATATATTGTGAAAGAGATAATATTTGCAAATGGTCGAGTGAAGGGTTATAGAAATCACTAAAATATTTGCAAGTAGATTGAATTTGAGTGCATATTCCACTGCTGCAGCAGGCCACACGTATCTCATCCTGCCATAAATGTTATAAAAACTGTGACAAGGCAGCTGTGCGCTTTCGCGCCTTTGTATCTCTTTTCCGCAAGGCTTCTCGCTTATTGGCTTTGTTTCATGCCTCAAACAGCCCTCTGACCAATGCTATTCAGTGTGCCAGTGTTCACAAGTGATTTTTGGAAAAAACGTGAGCCTTTTAGAGAATGAGATCGTGTTCATTTAAATGGCAGATAAGGCTTACATCTGTTTGCAAAGTGGACGAACGTAATTTGTGTATTTGGTTTAAGAATGACTACGGCTTGTTTGTTGTCTTCTTTGTTCTACTAGACCCATTTACAATCTTAAATCCTACAAATAACCCATGGAGTAAAAGTCCAAAATAGGTTATATAAAATCTAAATAATTTATTGCAAATTTATTTATTAACATACACTAATGTACAGACAAGAGACATGGTACATCCAGAGCTCATGCATGATGGACAACATCCACTGAAATCACAGAAGGGGTTAATTAGCAAAAAAAATCAAATAATAAGCACCTCACACATATAGCACAAAATGTACTCCTAATGAAGAGAAACCTCCCTCCATAAATACTATGTAACACACAAGTGTATTCAAAGCATAGGGGCATCTGACTGTGTGATATAAATGATTTACAAAGTGCGGAGTGCAAATAAAGTGCAATAGTAGTAACAGGGGTCCTCAATACATAGAGAGTATGTGTTTAAAGTATAAAGGACTAACCCATAACAGTATGCTAATCTTACCCAGGTTGCTGTCAGAGTGTGTCCAGAATGCAGCCCCGACGCGCGTTTTGCGTGGGCTTCCTCGGGGGGGGGCTGTTTCATTTACAATCTTGCTGAAAGGCATGTGGGAGGGTTAAGCTCAGGAGTGTAACTATTCCACACACATAGCAATTCTTAAAGAAAATGTATCACCTCCTGGGAAACTCTATAAGGTAAAAGATGTTAAAATTAAATACATGATCAAATATATATAAATAGCAAAAGTAAATATTTTACTTTCTAATTTAGTTATTAAAACTCTGATACTTTGAGAGAGGGAGGCTGAAGTCAGGGCTATCTACTGTATAACTATTTGTACTTCTGTGTGAGACTTCCTACCTTTTAGCTGGGAAATACCACCGTGTAAGGGGAGACTGTTTTCAGCATGTACCACACAGGAGAGATCTGTGTTGCTGTATTTATGCAGCATGTAGTCATATAGAAGATAGTTTAAGATGGATTCTTGTAAATTATGGAGCAGCAGGAGAAAGAGGCTACAGGGGTAAAAGATAATGCAGCTTCTCCTTCTTCTACTTTACAAGCAACTGTTAGGCGTCAGGTTTCTGCGTCTGCTCTGCAGGAATCCAGACCCTTACATTCTGTGGTCTCTTGCTGCTTATCTACAGCAGAGGAGATTGCCTTGCAGCAAATCTCTCCAGGGGCTAAGTCCCTCTGTCGTCCTCCTGAGCATGCTCATGAGACGATTTCCCATTAGAGATCAGGAGTCATGTGCTCAGGTCTTGCTCCAGATCTCATTGGTCCATCTCGGAGATCTGGAAGCTTCCGGAAGGTCCCGGCTGCTATAAAAAGCGCTCATGGCCGTTCCGCCATGCGCTAGTATAGTCTCTAGTTGCTACTGTGTAAATGATGATGAATGTATGATTCTGGTGAATGACTCATTTGAAACCCCTTCCCTCTGATATTACTTATGTGGACAGGGACTAAGCTTAGAATCAGCACCAGCGCGCCAATACTACATCATCCACAGTTGCTAGCGTCCGACATTGCGCTTGCGTACTAGCTTTGTAGTCTAGCGGCAGTGTCCTACGCTGTGCTGCAGTTGCAGCCCTCCTTGGCGTCCACAGTTGCGACGTCGCACGCACGGTACGTCTAGACGGACGCAGTTCCGCTGTCTTTGGCTCTGCTCCTGTGACCAGATACCGTGTGTGCATTTACTCTGAGTACTGTGACTCCAACAGGCTCAGCCTTATTGTATTTGTCTTTGTTGGCACCTCTATGACTTAACAGAGATTGCTCTGCGCACCTGGGTGACGTTTAACCCACGTGCGCATTTCCGCCATATTGCTTGCCTACCACCACTTAGCAGCAGTCATATCATCTACTGCACGGTGGACCCCGAGCGGCGAACGCACTTTATTATTATTTTTATTTAGTGCGTTCCGCCATTCCTAACAGCAACTTATATGTTCCTCTGTTAGATCAACCCTTTTGAAGCAGCCAATTCCTCCATTTACAGATTAAACCTTTAGAAGCAACTGTATCTATCTCTTTTTTGGGGGTGTATAATACAGAAGGACAAGACTTCTGGCTGTGGTGGAGAAGAATTTTTTTTTCTGTTTTCCGTTCTTCTGATTTGTGCAACTTTGAAATCCATTTGTGAATTCATTTACCATGTTTGCACTGCTCTTTTGGCACATTTATTAGTAAACTAGGTGAATCAATACTTACAGTAGCATGTAAGAGCTTGTGCAGCCCTGGTCAAATTTACTGCTGTTGTGAATAGTTAAGCAAGTTGAATATGAAATGATCTCTAAAAGGCCTAGAGTTAAAAATGACAAATTTTCTTTGTATTTTAGGCTATATATATATAATGAAATGTAAAGTGCTGCGGAATATGTCGGCGCTATAGAAATAAAATTTATTATTATATATATATATATATATATATATATATATATATACAGGTATATACAGTATATGTAAATATATAAAAATTTAATTTTTAAAAATGGCAAAAAAGTCAAATGGGTCGATGCAAAAGATTGGGCACCGTTGGAGATTTGTGTGCTCAGATAACTTTGACCAAGATTTCAGACCTTAATTAGCCTGTTAGGGCTATGGCTTGTTCACTATCAATTTATAATAGAAAAAACCTTGGCACACAGTATTGCATGAATCCAATATTTATTTTTCCAGAAAAACACGTATCGTTGGACCAAGATAATACAGACGAGCTGCAACTCATACTGGCGTCTGCTGTTTTGCCTCAAGGACGGACACTTTGGTGAAGGATTTTTTCACTGATCACCCATATGAATTGATTGTGAAGGGATTCTTAATCGTAATATATGTGGACCTCTGTTTATGCAGATAAAATCTTGAGAAAGGCTGAATAGCCGAAACGTCGATATTTTTTGTCTGTATTATCTTGGTCCAACGATACGTGTTTTTCTAGAAGAATAAATATTGGATTCATGCAATACTGTGTGCCGAGGTTTTTTCTATAATATGTTCTAATTTTTCCTCTGAGCACCAGACTGGAGCAGTGAGCACACCGTCACCTTCTAATATATATTGTTCACTATCAATGTTAGGAATGGCCAGGGGATGCAAATTTCCCAGCTTTATAAAAACCCAGTCTCCTCTAACCTTGTGTCAAAAAACAGCAGTCATGCGTTCTTCTAAGCAGCTGCCTAGCACTCTGGAAATGAAAATGGTGCAGGCCCACAAAGCAGGAGAAGACTATAAAAAGATAGCAAAGCGATTTCAAGTTGCCCTTTCCTCAGCTCAAAATGTAATTGAGAAATGGCAGTTAACAGTAACAGTGGAGGTCAAGATAAAGTCTGGAAGACCATGCGAAATTTCAGTGAGAGCTGCTAGTAGTATTGCTAGAGAGGCAAATCAGAACCCCCACTTGACTGCAAAAGACATTTAGAAAGATTTGCAGACTCCCGAGTTGTTGTACATTGTTCTGCTGTTCAGAGACACCTGCACAATATGGCCTTCAACAATCATAAATTGTTAGAGATGGAAGGGACCTCAAGGGTCATCGTGTCCAACCCCCTGCTCATTGCAGGACTCACTAAGCCATCTCGGACAGATGTCTGTCCAGCCTCTGTTTGAAGTTTAAATCCTGACCATATCTTAGCACAGGATTCGAACTCTGATAAGTGGCAGCAGGTGAAAACTGCGACCCAAGGAGGGACAAGGAGGTGCCACCAGATGCTACAGAGGCTGGCAGCTGACCCCCTAGAGCGGGGAGGCTGCTATGACCCAAAGAAGTGATGAAGAATGCAGGCAGGCACTGTAGGGACACTGGAACCACGGGTGCAGATGGGACCGGCTGAGGGACAGAAAAGCACTGGCAGGTACGGGCTGGACCAGGTGTTAGTGAGATGGGCTCTGGCAGGTGCGATATGGCTGGCTGATGGATAGAAGAGCACAGACAGGTACGAGCAGACAGGTACAGGGTAGACAAGCAGATGGGCGGACCTATTGAACCTGACAACTAGCAAGCATGCAAGGCAAACTAACAACCTAGCTCAGGCACCTATGCTCTATATAGTCAGTTAGGGTTAGTAACGCTCTCTCAGTTTATACTCTCCAGAGAAGAGAATCTCGCCAGATTTGGAGCTCACTCTGGTAAGATGAAAGTAAGGCCTGTGTCACTGTAATAGTAAGGGAAATCATCTGATTTGCTGATGACATGTATTTCAGAAAAGTCTTGCAATTTTATTTCATCTCCACTTTTTGTTTCTCAGAATTGATATCTCATCTTTACTTGAATGTCTCACTTTTTTGTGTTTTAAAATACATTGCCAAGAAATGGCTCAGAAGCATGTAAAACTTAAAAACCTTTATGTAAAATAAAAGACCGCTCTTTACTAGAAGCTAGCGTAGATTTTACCTTTACCATTTATAGAGCAATTTATATAAATAGACGTTTAGAAAAAAAAAATAATATTTTATCATTCCTTTCAGCTCTTGAAGGATATTTCAAGGAAGCGAAGAAGTATTCGGTTTAGGAGGGAAGTTGAATCAAAACCTTACATCGCAGCTCACTTTGATGTTCTTCCAACGGAGTTTACACTAGGAGATCAGAAAAATTATGGTGGCTTTGAGAACAAGCAACTGCAAAATGGACAAGAATATGTGTTCTTTGTTCTGGCGATTATCGAGCACACTGAACTGGTGAGTTGGATCAAGGTTATGCTGAAATATTGATGTTAATGAAATGAATCTTAGGGTGATACATCAAATAGTAAGCCAAATCTATGAATTAGAATTTTTGAAAAAATTTAAAAATTGGAAATAGTTTGGTAGCTATTAATTTTTTATACTGTAACCATTTGATGAGTTTATTAAATCATATCAGATATACACATGCTCCGGAGCCGATGTCATTCACAAGACGTCATATATGTACATTAGTACTGACTCACAGCGGCTCTGTAGCATGCGCACATCTGACATGAATCTGGGGCTGTACCCCCCAGAGTGCATGCGCACATCTGACATGAATCTGGGGCTGTACCCCCCAGAGTCAGTGCGCATACTCGGGGAGCGGAAGGCTGGTGTGCATGAGCGGGATTTGTTAGGTGATTGCCGTGAAGTTGAGCCAGTCATAGCAATCAATTACAATGCGGTAGGTGTAAGTAATTAAAATAGGACCCTGACTGACCGTGACTGAACCATTACAAAGCGCCAACCCGAAACGTTACAAAGTGCCACCCCTATATCTGAAACAGAAGGTATGTGATGCGATCACCTAAGGATAAAAACTGTTTTTATATGCTATATACCGGGACCTTTTCTTTAGGAAAAATATGTTAGTGATGCATATTGCATCACTAACAACACATTGGGGGCTTTTTCATACAGAAAAATTACATGACAGGTTCCCTTTATCTCTTAATGGTGTTTAAAGGGTGTCTGTCACCAGGTCTTTGCTACCTTATTTGATGGACTGCATAATGTAGAGACAAAGGCCCTGATTCCAGTCATCTATCACTTACTGGGTTGTGTGCTTTTAGAAAATAATTGTTTTATCAGCAGGAGATAATCATTAGCCAAGTAGTCCAATCATGCTTCCATTACTGATTGGCAGCATTCTGCCTATGCACAGTATACACAGCAATCAGTGGTGTGAACTCAGCATTCAGAATGTTTTGATCATGCCCCAGATAAAATATTTTTTATTCAGAACCACAGCAACCAGTTAAGTGACACACACCGTAAATGGAATCAGAGTATTTGCCAATACATCACATTGGTGTCAAAGGGGGAAGCCAAAAACTATTGTCAGATTCCCTTTTAGAAAATCTAATAGGATATAGAATTGCTGTTTTTTGCTCATTTTTGCCTTCAAAGAGTAAAATATAATGTGATCAAAGAGTCTCAGAAACATACAGGAGGATACTTACTGGAGGATCCATACAGGAGGACCATTGATAATCTCTTCTGACTTCTCCGCCCTTTGTTCCTACATTGCGGACCTTCACTAGTCGAAACACCCTATTCGTGGATATGGGCACAGCTATGTGTAGGCTTGGAAAAGGTTTTCATTTCAACCGAACCAACGCAGAGCCCCAATGGGCTATTAAATCGCATTTTCTAATTTTTTCTTAAAGGGAATCTGTCACCCCTTTTTTGAGATATCATATAATGATATTATTCAATTGTGTGTCACATAAGGATTCTCTTAGTACTTTTGCTTCCCCCTGACAACGCACCTTTCATGCATAAATACCTTTTTTATATCGGTTCAGATGTATGTAAACTGCCACGGTCCGGTCCGCTGGGCGGGGCTTATTCAACTGCTCCCCCCCTCCCTGTCTTGCTCTACAAAAGAAGAAATGCGTAGAGCAAGACAGGGAGGGGGGAGCAGGTGAATAAGCCCCGCCCAGCGGACCGGACAGCAGCAGTTTACATACATCTGAACCGATATAAAAAAGGTATTTATGCGTGAAAGGTGCGGGGTCAGGGGGAAGCAAAAGTACTAAGAGAATCCTTATGTGACACACAATTGAATAATATCATTATATGATATCTCAAAAAAGGGGTGACAGATTCCCTTTAAGTGGTGTGTGGTCTTCATTTTTTTAAACTAAGAGTACTTTCAGTGATATATCCTTATTTTATGCCTTTGTCTTGCACGAGTGCCAATTTACCTGTGATAAGTATTCACACTTCATTTTTCCAAAACTATTGACATTGGGAAAGCGTCCAATCATGTTTTTTTTACCAACCTAAAAATGAGATAAGGAATAAGTAAAAATAGGGTAATATAAATATTATATTAGCAAATGCAAATTGGTGTCTTCCCAAATAATCTCATTGTTATTACATTTACCGTGATATTTGTACGTATCTGGTCATTTCTGTGCCTTGTACATAATGTATCATTAGTCCATCACATACTCTCTGGATTAAAGCATGTGTTATTTCTAATTACTTTGACTTGCATTAAGTTTCTAATTCTTCCCCTTGTAGTAGCCATGCACATAATTAGCAATTTATTGAATAATATCTGATACCGGTTGACTCCTGCTAGAGTGAAAAGTGGTAGCAATTTCTGCATTTCCTGCTCAGAGATGCTCCGCAATTGATAGACCTTCCTCTCGGAGATTATTACAGAAAGTACTGAGGCATGAACTTTCCAGCAGTTATATATTTTAAAATGCCTGTGGAAAATGAAAGGTTCCTGCTTTGTCTGGGGATTGCATGAATAAATAGCTTTTACTGCAAACATCATTTCAGCCCCATGATAAGGGACATGCACAGAACGTTCTATTCTGCCAATTTATAGCTAATATATAAGCAAATTACAGCTTTCTGGGAAGAAAAAAATCACTGTTTATTACAATCTAAATTATTGGAGCAAAACACAGATATTTGATTTGACCTTTTTTATTAGCATATAATGTACGGTAAACAGCATTTCTTCGAAATATCATCTGTTGGAAATCATCAGCATATCCAGTCGTAATGAGCTGTTACTTTAATGATATGCATAGAAATGCAATGTATATACAGCTGCGTCTTATTTAGCACCGAATAGTAAGGATGACAGAAAATAAGTAATACCCTGAAAGTGTTGGGGTGTTGGAAAATGTCCTTCAGGATACCTATCGCTATGAATTTGGTTATGACACAGGTTCATCACCTTTCTAGATCAATTATACATTATCCGTTGCAAGATTTGTAGGATCCACATTACCATTTGGTATGAAATAAGCATCCAGACCTCTTTTAAATGCAGATTTAGTATTTGGATTTCCTACCTCTTATACTAGGGCAAATCACAGTCTGACTACTCTAACTGTAAAGAACTCTTTACTGTTTAAATGTCAGAATCACCTTACCTCCACATTTAATAAATGTTCCGTATCTTTGCAAAGGCCCCCCTCCCATACACAATAGATAGCTGTCGGCTAAACGATGTTTCGCCTGATTTTTTGGCTAATAGCTATTTCTCACGGCTCGTCCATACAAAGGATCACCTAGCTCTGCCAATCATTTTGTTTTTAGTAGAAAGCCACTGCCAGACTTCTCTGGCGGCTGCTTATCTCAACAAGAACAAAAGGATCATCAGTCCGACTTCCTACATGCTGGATCCTTTTCTTCTGGACATCATCTGTAGGGGAAGAGTCGGAAGGCACACACATACATACGACTAATGACCGATTTCCCTGATATCTGTGGGTTCGGTCAACGTAAGTCTGATGAATTTGGTGGTCGTTCAGTTCTTTGATGGAATAAATCATGTACCAACTTGTATTGACCATACATATAAAGGAGGCACCTTTTTCCTAAGCTGAGCGTGCCCAATTTTTCTTACCTATCATAATAAAAAAAAACCTCCCATCCATTTAATAAAATCTTTTTAGAATGTGGAGCCTAAATCTGAATCCCAATTAAAAGATGTGGTCCCTCACACAGGTTTGGACTTGCTCACAGGAGAATTGGTGAATTTCCCAGTGGGCCCCTGTGCAGGATTGCCCACCCACCCTTCAATTAGAGCAGTAGTGGGAATATTTCATTCATAATCTACAGATAAAGGCAGTATCTCATTATTCATTTGACAAACAAGCCATTAGAAACACGTAGAAACACGTACATTTAGGAATAGGGGGTAACGCACGTGTTTGCATGTAGCTAAACAATAAAACTCAAAAGTCAACGTTACTGGTGGGCTCCTGACACCCCAGATCGACACTGCTTGGAAATTATTTTTTTTTTATTTGTTTTAATAATAATTGCAGATTATTACTGTTTAAAGGACACTACATTTAGGGGTTCATCTGTTATTCCATCTTGTATTGTTTATCACTGATATTTATCATCCCCTAAATCAAGGGGCTGTCCCTACACATTGTAGGCTGGACAGCATCATGCAAGCATCTACTAAAACATGTCAGCAAATCTGATACACTCTAGTTATGGGATGATTTTTATTTTATTGTAAATTATTACGTATCCTTCTCCCATTGTTGTTAATGTTTGGCAAAGATGACCTGGTGTCGTCAATGCCTGATCTACAGTGATAAGCTTTGCACACATGTCTAATCCCATCTCTCTTTATATACAGACAATGTATGCCACAAGCCCTTATTCAGATCCAGTAGTATCAATGGAGCTTGATCCACAACCAATGACAGATGAAGAAGAAGGCTTGATTTGGGTGGTTGGACCGGTTCTGGCTGTTGTGTTCATCATCTGTATTGTAATAGCAATCCTTCTGTATAAAAGGTAAGTGGCCTTTGGAAATATAACACATAATGCTGGTATAGTGAATGATAAATTGATAAAATACAATCACGCTGTCCTACAACAAGTAAAGAATATGCTAATTTTGCCAAGAAACAGTTATACACATTTCTAGTTGAAAGCATTAATAAAACACCACAGTGGCCAACTACATGCTTGATTTTGTTAAGCACCCCAAGTACCTGTCAAGCACCTACATGTTTTTGGTACTGGTTTATCATATTAATGTTATTTATATTCTTACACCTACTATGCTATATGGAAATACAGTTAAAGTTTACCTAATGTACTATAATTTATCACCGGTTAACAAATTCATCCCATTCTATGCAAGAAAGGACAATTCCAAATACAGACTTTTGGTCAGTTGAGGTCTAATAGTCAGTCAGTATATGATACCCCCTGGTGTGTGTATGCAACACCTATAAATGTTCTAGGGTGTGAAATCCTGCTGACACATTCCCTTTAATTTCAAATAAAATTACTTTGTAATTTAAGAATTTAAGACATTTATATCTGAATATACAGCAGTCAGCCATCAAACACTGGTAAGGGGGGAGTTGAGAAGTGAGAGGAACGCTACTTGGTAAATGCAACGGACTATATGCGAGCACTGCATTCCTTGATACCGCTAAGTAGCCAAACGGCGCAATATGTAGACATTATATAGGGCAGCATAGACTTATGCAGACCCTGTTTAAGCCTAATTTCATACTCTATTGCTGTATTTTCTTTATTGTATGTACTTTACTTGTCCTTTAGGGATGAACAAGCGTGCTCGGGTATGGTGTTATCCGATCACAATGGTGTCCTAGTCGAGTGCTAGGAAAAAATGCTTGAGTCACCACTGCTGCATGTCTGGCAAACAAGTAATTCCTGCATGTGTTGCGGCTGTCATCCAGCTTCGGCGACTTGAGCATTTTTTTTTTGAGCAGGCAGAAAATACTCAATTAGGACCCGAGCGTGATCGGATAACAGCTTTTCTGAGCATGCTCGCTCATCACTATTGTCCTTGTCCCTCGTAAACATCACCACCTGTTTGGATTACATCAATATATCTTCTGTATGAATGTATAAGTGTATTTTTTTTTTTTTAAACTCGTTTGTATAAGTGTAATTTCTCTTTGAGAATAAAATGAACTGCAGGCAAATCTTTCATACTTTATAAAAAAAAATGAAACTGACCATTTTTTGCCGGTCCCTCTGAGCTGAGAGAAGCATAATTTAGCATCAGAGATCCTGATTGCAGAGGTGTGTCACTCCTTGGGCTTTTTGCTATAGTTTTGATAAATCCTGTTTTATCTGCTGCAGTTCTGCTCTTTCTCTCAGGTATGAGATTTTGCTACGTAGTTTAATAGTTTTAAGGTTGAAAGATGACACAAGTCCATCCTGTTCAACATTTATCTTAATATATAGATCCAAAGGAAAGGAAAGAAAACTCTGTAAGGCAGATGCTAATTGCCCATGTTAGGGGGAAAATTCCTTCCCGAATCCACAAATGGTTATCAGACTACTTCACAGGCTCAACATCCCATCATAGAATTGACTACCCATAACTTGTAATATTAGATTTTTGTAGAAAGGCATCCAGGCTCTCCTTAAACCAAATTTTCATGTTGAACTGGGCACTCAATTTAATAGTGGCTGCAGAGGGAAGAGGAATAAATAATTTTCTTTTCTTTTTTAAATTTTGACTTGCGGAGATATTAGCAATAAAAATATTTTTTATAGCTGATAAAATAACTGTTTTTAAGTCAAAATTGGTGTTATTATATGTTATTAGGGGGATGTACTTCTCCCTTCATGAGTTGCCAAATCATAATCAGGTAGCAACATAGGAAAAAAAGAACACACCCCGCAATAGCTTTGTGCAGGTTTTTCAGTTTGTGAGATGTTATGATACATCTCTGATCTCCTGGTCTAAGCTCCTGCATGAATCAGTGGGGGGAATGTTTCTGTGCAGCTGAGTTTAGCTGTGTCACACTACAAGCTCTCCTCCTCTCATAACACTATCACTTTTTTTGTACTGCCCCTTCCACCACACTGCCTCTCCAGAGATAACTCACACTTATGTCTGTTTTAATAAAGACAATTTATAACCCCTCTACAGTGTGAGCACAACAAACTTCTCTTGTGTGAGATGTAGTGACACTTGCCTCTGCTCCCATTGTGGAGGGATTACAAGATGCACTTATCACATCAGACATAAGTGTGACTCATCTTTAGGACAGACAGTGTGGGGGAATGGCAATTACCAGATCTGTATCTTTAACCTGGTCCAATCTGATAGAAGCTTATCAGATTAGCCTGACAGGACTGATCCCTCATAAACCTCTTTTATTGCTGGGTGATGAGGTAACTTTTATTAAGATACTCCAGCAGAGCATCTCTTAGAAGCCCCTTGAAGATTTTGCCCACAGAAGAAAGAGATAAAACTTATAGGCCTATAGGTTTCATGTTTAGCATTTGACCACTTTTTGAATACAGGTACCACATATTCTTTGTATCTCGCCTACTATTATGGAATCTTTGAATAATTCTCGATATTCATGAACTCTTGTCTATCCACTCCCGTAAACTGATTTACAGTTTTCTGCCTGTGCAATTCGTAACCAGAAAGCTGTTAACTAAAGGTGCAGTTGGGTAAAATTAAGCTCATCATTGAGAATACTTGTAGAACTGCAACAAATAAGCCTGTAATATTATCGAAACTATAGCAATAAGTCTAGTAAGTGATAACCTGCTGGAATCCGTCTCTATCCCTATTGTGTGAGGCCTTCAGATTGGAAGCATTAAACCCAATGACAGATTCTCTTTAAAAATCTCAATCCCACTATTTTGCTACTGCAATCCTTTTTATTGGTTCATGCCCAACATTAAATTAGTTATCCGGGACAAATTCACTTTTTTTTTTTACAATAGGCCTAAGAACTAACAGGGGGGTAGTTGCTAACTACGTGCCTGTTTTGCTTGCCGCCGATCTCTGCCAACGCACAGCGGTCACAGACAGATTCTGTGGCTTCTGCTGACATCATGTCGGCAGACCAGTGACTTCTCTTTTCGGCTCTGCTCTTTTGAAAAGACTTGACTGCTAATGTCATGCTGATTGACAGCTCGCTCCCCGCTGCCTAACTGCAGGGATCAGGCAGCCATGCCCGGTGGACAGAGCAGCCCAGAAGAGGATGAGCTGCTCATTTGAAGTGAGCAGTAGGATTGCCGGACAGGGGCGGTCTGTGACCTCTCTGAGCTGGCAGAGAAAGGCGGCAGGCAGAACAGGCAGGTAGTGAGCAACTACCTGCCTGTTAGTTCTTCAGCCCATAAGAAAAAAATAACTTAGTGCCGGAAAGCCCCTTTATTCCTGAACCCCAAACCTCACGACGTAGCAGAGAATGGTCTGAAGTCTGCAACATTGATGAACAGCCCTTGCTACATCTGAATAACTTTAAGAAACTTTGTAATATATATCTTATCAGAGAAGTTTGCTTCTTTCTCCTTCTGGACTGATCTTTCACTCTCAGTTCATGGGTAAAATCTGTATTCAGGGAACTAACAAACCAAGTTAGAAGATAGAAGTTTGCACTTTTAAAATTTTGTGAAGAGGATTGGAGGTAGGAGCTAGACTCAGACATTCTTCAGCAAGTTCTCCTGAAATGAAGGTCACAGTTCTACATCGAAGTTTATGAGCACCAACTTCTCATCTCCATTATAGGGAAAGTTTTTATTCACTGAAGACAGATTTTACCTGTGAATTGAGAATATTCAGAAAGAAAGATCAGTCCAAGAGGAGAAGAAACTGATTTCTATAATAAGATATATTACAGCGTTTCTTATTTTCTCCTTCGTCTCATTGGGGGACACAGAGACTGTGGGTGTGTGCTGCTGCCATCTGGAGGCTGACACTAGGCATACAAAAAACAAGTTAGCTCCTCCTCCACCGCATACACCCTCGCCCCGGTAGCGGGCGGAAACCAGTTTTTTGCTTAGTGTCTTTGGAGGCACACGCAGTCTGGTTTTCTCCAGACTAGGTTTTTTCGGTTCCCACTATGAAGAGGAGATAGGGGCGACAGATCCTATAGAAAGGGTTCGATCTCCCCAAACCAGCAACGGGTGAGCACGCGTTGAGCATCGCTCCGCGTATCCTTTCCCGCACCGAGGGACACCTCTGGGACTTTTCCCCAGACATCTATTTTTCATGTTTATTATTTTATGAAGAAGAGACAGGGGCAACGGATCCTATAGAAAGGATCCGATTTCCCCAAACCAGCAACGGGCGACTACGTGCGAGAGTCCCTCCACGTCTCCTCTCCCGCGACGTTGGACACTATGCCAGACTTAGCCCTGTCCACCCCTAGGTATCGAAACCATGGGCTTGCACAGCGGCACAAGACTAGTCTGTGCGCCCCCACTGCTCCACCCATGCATGACGCCGGTGCTGCATGGCGGCGGACGGTCCCTCTCCTCGCCCCTACAGGGCAGACGGAGTCAGGGTGCCTGCACCGTCCAAAAATGTATTACCTCATAGCCCCTGCTGAGGGCAGGTATGGATGGCTGGGGAGAGCCCCTGGGACGTTTCAGGTTAGCGTGGCAGGTTCTTGGATTCCTCTCCCTGCTCCCTCCTCCTCTCCTCCCTCCCTATACCTATACGTGGGCCGCGGGAAGATTCCCCAGCGGTGGTGGAGGAGAGCGCTTCATGAGGGTGCCGGCGGGATCGCCGGGATAGCGGGGCCGCCAGGGCGCCCCCCGCCTCCTGTGGTGGGGCATCGTTAATTTAGCCCGCGGCTCCGGCCTGGGGCCGCGGGCGGAAGTCACGCCTTCAGCGCGACGTCGCGTCTGACGTCACTTCCGGCGCCGCCCCCTCCTGGCCGGGGCGGGCGCCAGATAAGATGGAGGCCCCGCCGGTGGTCTGGGGTAGGCTGTAAAAAGCTTGCCGCAGAGCACCGTCAGCGCTAGCGGGAGTGCGGAGGGAGCGGGAAAGAGGACTGCAGGACCGGGTAAGTGTGACCCCGTCCTGAGGCCACGCTAGGCCATACAGGTGCCCCCCTCTCCTCCTCATTCACCCTCCTCAGAAGGTAGAATAAAAAAAAAAAAGAAAAAAAAAAAAAAGGGAGAGCCTGTTCCAGCAGTATGTCTGGAAAAGGAAAAGTGCACACATCCTTCTATGCCGCATGCGTTTCCTGTGGGGTTAGGTTCCCACGAGCGCAGACCAGTAAATTATGTGAAACCTGTGACAACGAACGCGCCCAGGAGCCCTCCCCTGCGACAGAGCCCAGAGGTCCGGAACCCCCTGAATGGGCAGAATCACTCTCGCGGTCTATGGTTTCACTAACTAAGGCAATTGAGACCCTTCAGGCCCCGGATAGGGGTAGAGATGACAGCTCCCCTGGTTGGGAGGGTTCTGCCTCCTCACATGAGCCGCCGGCCTGCAGGGGCCGCACTCTCTCTAGACAGGCACATAGGAAGAGAACCCATACTGTGTCGCCAGGCCCCTCCGGTGCTTCAGCATCTGCGAGTGTGGCATCACGCTCGCCGTCACCCTTTTCAGGGAGCGAGCAAGGTTCAGTAGAGGACGTGGAGGAGTCCTTGGACCTGGACACCCCTTGGTGTCGGGAGACGGTAGACAGTCTCATTGAAGCCGTAAACCAGACCCTGGGTATTGATGATGAGGTCACCCTAACCGCAGGCCATAAGGTGTCTTTTAAAAAGGCCCGGAAGCCGCGTAGAGTGTTCAGCACTCATCCGGAGTTCGAGGATACAGTGCAGCGGCACCGGGAACGGCCAGACAAGCGGTTTTCGGGACAACGGACGCTAGAATCAAGATATCCATTTGCGCCAGAGCTCTGTAAAAAATGGGCAGAGTCGCCGGTGGTGGATCCCCCGGTATCCCGCCTGGCCTCAAGGTCCCTATTGTCAGTGCCTAGTGGTTCCGCCATCAAAGACCCCACGGATCGGCTCATAGAGGGATTAGCGCGCTCAGTGTATGAAGCATCGGGATCGGCGCTCTTCCCTTCCTTTGCGGCAACATGGGTAGCCAAAGCCATGATGTCCTGGTCAGATACTTTGAATGGGATCCTGCAGGATAGAGAGTTGCCAACAGAGGTGGCCGAGATAGCAAGTCAGATCGCGATGGCAGGTGACTATTTAATTAACGCATCCTTGGATGCAGCTAATAGCGCAGCACTTGCAGCAGCAAACGCAATCGCCATTAGAAGAGCCTTATGGTTAAGGCTATGGCGGGCTGATTCGGTTTCTAAAAAATCCCTGACTTCCCTACCCTTTCAGGGGAACCGACTATTTGGGGAAGATTGGACAAACTTATTTCGGACGCAACAGGGGGAAAAAGCAGTTTTCTCCCACAACAGAAGACAAGGACGCCGTTTCGTCAACCTCAGGCGCGTTTTCGGGCATTTCGCGCCGCCGGGTGGACGGCAACAGCCAGTGCCTCCACGCCCGCGCGCTATAATCAGGACAAGGAGCGTCAGGTCACCTACAGGACCAACCCGCTGGGCAGGATGCGGGGACGCCCGCCCAGGGCAAGGGGGACCAGGTCCCAGAGGCCCTCTACAAAATGACTCGAGACGTGCGGTACCCGAGGACAGCAGGATTGGCGGACGCCTGCGCCGGTTCTGTCACATATGGGTCGCGGTGGCACGCGACGCATGGGTGACAGAGTTGATATCCTCCGGGTACAAGATAGAGTTTATAAAACTTCCGCAGATGCGATTTTTTCCTTCCCGGCTTCCCAAAACAAGGTCTCGGGCAGAGGCATTGCGGGGGGCCATCGAGATACTGCAGCGCAAAGGGGTCATTGTCCCGGTACCGAAGGACGAAAGAACCCAAGGTTTTTATTCCAACCTGTTCGCGGTACCCAAGAAGGATGGAGCAGTAAGGCCGGTTCTGGACCTAAAGCTCCTGAACAGGTTCGTCAGGGTCAGGCATTTCCGCATGGAATCCCTCCGGTCGGTTATATCCTCCATGGAGAGGGGAGAATACCTGGCCTCGATCGACGTTCAGGATGCATATTTACACATCCCTATTTTTCCCCCGCATCAGAGATACCTACGGTTTGCGATCGAGGGGCGGCACTTCCAGTTTGTGGCCCTGCCTTTCGGTTTGGCCACGGCCCCCAGAGTATTCACGAAGGTGATGGCGGTCATCATGACCATTCTACATTCTCGGGGCATAGTGGTTTTACCATACTTGGACGACCTCCTGGTAAAGGGTCCGTCCCTTCCAGCGTGCAAGGAGAATGTCAGAATCACATTGGATACCCTGTCGCGCCTAGGATGGGTGGTCAACAGGAAGAAGTCATGCCTCACACCGGCTCAGAGGATTGTATTCCTAGGGATGATATTTGATACCTCCCAGGGATTGGTAATTCTCCCTCAAGACAAGGCTCGGGCACTCCGACAGGGAGCTCGAAGACTCCAACAGCCAGGCCCCCATACTATCCGATTCGGGATGAGGGTCCTGGGCAGGATGGTGGCAGCGATGGAAGCAATCCTGTTTGCTCAGTTTCATCTCCGTCCCCTGCAGCATGCCCTGTTAGCAGCTTGGGACCGGAGCCCGTTCTCGCTCGTTCACCCATGCAGGTTGTCCGCTCAGGTCCGACGGACTCTTCAATGGTGGACACGCGATCTATCGCTTCGGCAGGGGAAGCCCTTTCCTCCGGATCATTGGTTAGTGATCACGACCGATGCGAGTCTCTCCGGTTGGGGGGCAATCTTCCGTCACCACACGGCGCGGGGCAGTGGTCGCCTCGGGAAGCTCGTCTCCCTATCAATCTGTTGGAGATTCGGGCAGTGCGGTTGGCCTTGCAGCAGTTTCAACACATGCTAGCGGGATACCCAATTCGGATTCAGTCGGACAACGCCACGGCAGTAGCGTACGTGAATCACCAGGGAGGCACACGCAGCAAGGCAACCATGGATTGGACATGTGCTCCACTGGGCCGAGAGGAGCCACTCGATGATCTCAGCGGTTCACATTCCAGGCGTCGAGAATTGGGCAGCAGATTTCCTAAGCCGCCAGGACATCACGGCCGGAGAGTGGTCACTGCACCCCGAGGTGTTCCAGCAGATTTGCCAGCGCTGGGGAACACCAGACGTGGACCTGATGGCCTCCAGGAAGAACGTCAAGGTGGGCGTATTCATCGCCCGGTCTCAGGACCCGCGAGCAATCGCAGCGGATGCTTTGGTGCTACCCTGGAACCAATTTCGGCTCCCATACTTGTTTCCGCCGCTGCCACTTCTTCCGAGGGTCATCAGAAAGATCAAAACGGAGGGGGTTCCGGCAATTCTGCTGGCTCCGGACTGGCCCCGACGGGCGTGGTACGCGGATCTGGTACAACTCATCGCAGACGTGCCATGGCGGCTACCGGAACGACCAGATTTACTGTCCCAGGGACCGATCTGCCACCCGAACTTAGGGGCCCTGCGTTTGACGGCATGGCCATTGAATCTTGGGTGCTGACCCAGGCGGGTTTTGGGCGCGAAGTAGTCGCGACAATGGTAAACGCTCGGAAGCCGGCCTCGGCAAGGATCTACCATAACACTTGGAAGGTTTTCTTCCAGTGGTGTCGGGAACACGGGGTTCCGCCATTGTCCTTCTCGGTGCCCAACATCCTGGCTTTCCTTCAGTCCGGACTAGATGCAGGTTTGGCGCCAAGTTCCCTTAGGAGACAGATATCGGCCCTGTCGGTCCTGTTTCAGCGAAAGAAAGCTACCAATTTGCAGGTCAGAACGTTCCTGCAGGGGGTCGTTCATTTAGTGCCCCCCTTCAGAGCGCCATTAGAGGCCTGGGACCTTAATCTGGTCCTGACTGTTCTGCAGGAGGCCCCGTTTGAGCCATTACAGGAGATTTCATTGGCATATCTCTCCAGGAAGGTAGTGTTCCTGGTAGCCATAACGTCCATTAGGCGGGTATCAGAACTGGGAGCGTTATCTTGTAGAGCCCCTTTCCTGACCTTTTTTAAGGACAAGGTAGTCCTTAGACCTCCGCCGCCTTTTTTACCAAAGGTAGTATCCTCGTTCCATATTAATGAAGACATTGTGCTGCCTTCTTTCTGTCCAGCGCCAGTGCACAGAGTGGAAAAAGCTCTCCACACGTTGGATCTGGTAAGAGCTCTCAGGAGGTACGTGTCGAGGACAGCACCGTTTCGCCAGACGGACTCGCTGTTTGTGATCCCCGAAGGGCGCAGGAGGGGCCTCGCAGCCTCACGGTCAACCATAGCCCGATGGATTCGCCTAACCAATCAGGAGGCTTACCGTATTAGAGGCACACCAATTCCAGCAGGGATTGGAGCACACTCTACTCGGGCAGTGGGCGCCTCTTGGGCGCTTCGGCACCAGGCTTCGGCAGAACAGGTATGCAAGGCAGCAACCTGGTCCAGCCTGCACACTTTTTGTAAACATTACAGGGTGCATACTCAGGCTTCGTCAGATGCGAGCCTGGGCAGGAAAATTCTCCAAGCAGCAGTGGCACACCTTTAGACAGGAAAGCATGCGGCTTGGATTGGTGAGTGTTATCCCACCCAGGAACTGCTTTAGGACGTCCCACAGTCTCTGTGTCCCCCAATGAGACGAAGGAGAAACATGGATTTTTGTGAGTACTCACCGTAAAATCCTTTTCTCCGAGACGCTCATTGGGGGACACAGCACCCACCCTGATAGCCGGTTGGCTCATGTTTATTATTTAATATGATTTTTGTTTAACACAGGGTGATCCTTTTTCAGACATTTGATTTGTGGCATTAAGGCTGTTTTTTGTATGTTCTCCTACTGCTTTTGCACTAAACTGGTTTCCGCCCGCTACCGGGGCGAGGGTGTATGCGGTGGAGGAGGAGCTAACTTGTTTTTTGTATGCCTAGTGTCAGCCTCCAGATGGCAGTAGCACACACCCACAGTCTCTGTGTCCCCCAATGAGCGTCTCGGAGAAAAGGATTTTACGGTGAGTACTCACAAAAATCCATGTTTCACGTGTATTATTGATTAGCGAAGAAGAAAAAAAAGGAGAGTTACTCAATAAGCACATATGTGGTAGGAAGCGTTTTTTGGAAAATCCTGCCTGGTTCATGAACAGTGCTATGCTTGTTATAAATAATAACCATTCTGACCTATTTAAAATAACTTTACATTTTTTTTGCTGCGTTAAAATGGAGTAGTAAGCCGGACAGGTGAGAACTGAAACAATACTAAGTATATCTGCTTAAATTCACATTGAAGGCCAATAAATAAAGTCTTCTAATAAATGTTTTTGTTTATGAAATCTGAATTGTTCTTCACCAAATTTAGTAATTTAGTTTACTCGTGGTTGAACGCTATGGCACTCAGTGAGAACAAAGTGTAAGGAACTTAGCTGAGTACCCCACTGTTTAACAGGAGATTAAAAATTGCAAGATTAAATAGGTTCACTCATGGAAAATTTGCAAAAAACATACACAATGTCAAATGATATACAACATATGAAAACATGCTATTATACAAGACAACCAAAGGACACATACAGGATATACTAATAGTATATCAACAATATGCAATACAGTCAACATGCATTATATTCAGCCTCCATAACTTTCCTTTCATCCAAAAAAGTAAACCTTCTTACTGTACACTTACATAGTAACATAGTTTTGAAGGCTGAAGGAAGACCTTATGTCCATCTAGTTCAGCCTATTTTTAGTGCAGCTGTTCTGCATTGTTGATCCTGGGGAAGGCAAAAAAAAACACAGAATAGAAGCCAATTTTCTCCATAGGGAAAAAAATTCCTTCCCCCTAAGCTGGGTCAACCATCTACCTATAACATTCTGTTATTCGTAACCTTCTATACTGTTACTCACAAGAAAAGCATCCATTCCTTTCTTAAATTCATTCAGTGAGTTGGCCATCACCACTTCCTCAGGAAGAGAATTCCAGAGCCTCACTGCTCTTACCGTGAAGAACCCTCTTCTATGCTGGTGCAGAAATTGTATTTCCTCCAACCGAAGAGAATGCCCCCTTGTTCTTGTCACAGTCCTTGGTACAAACAGTTCATTGGAGAGCTCTCTGTATTGCCCTCTGATATACTTGTACATATATATTAAGTCTCCCCTAAGTCTTCTCTTTTCTAGAGTAAATAGACCTAATTTTGATAACCTTTCTGGGTATTGTAGTGAACCAACTCCATTTATCATTTTAGTAGCCCGCCTTTGAACCCTTTCAAGTTCAGTAATGTCTTTCTTGAGCACCGGCGTCCAAAATTGCACTTCTGCAGTTCAATTCATCCTTTGCCCAACGCAAATGTACAGTTAAGTCCATATATATTTGGACAGAGACAACATTTTTCTAATTTTGGTTCTAGACATTACCACAATGAATTTTAAACAAAACAATTCAGATGCAGTTGAATTTCAGACTTTCAGCTTTCATTTGAGAGTATCCACATTAAAATTGGATGAAGGGTTTAGGAGTTTCAGCTCCTTAACATATGCCACCCTGTTTTTAAAGGGACCAAAAGTAATTGGACAATTGACTCCAAGGCTATTTCATGGACAGGTGTGGGCAATCCCTTCGTTATGTCATTCTCAATTAAGCAGATAAAAAGCCTTGAGTTGATTTGAGGTGTGGTGCTTGCATTCGGAAGGTTTTGCTGTGAAGGAAACATGCGGTCAAAGGAGCTCTCCATGCAAGTGAAGCAAGCCATCCTTAAGCTGAAGAAAACAGAACAGAAAACAGAAAAACCCATCTGAGTAATTGCTACAACATTAGGAGTGGCAAAATCTACAGTTTGGTACATCCTGAGAAAGAAAGAAAGCACTGGTGAACTCATCAATGCAAAACGACCTGGGCTCCCACGGAAGACAATAGTGGTGGATGATCGCAGTATAATCTCCATGGTGAAGAGAAACCCCTTCACAACAGCCTACCAAGTGAACAACACTCTCCAGGAGATAGACGTATCAATATCCAAATCTACCATAAAGAGAAGACTGCATGAAAGTAAATACAGAGGGTTCACTGCACGGTGCAAGCCACTCATAAGCATCAAGAATCAAAAGGCTAGACTGGACTTTGCTAAAAAACATCTAAAAAAAGCCAGCACCGTTCTGGAAGAACATTCTTTGGACAGATGAAACATGAAACCAAGATCAACCTCTACCAGATTGATGGAAAGAGAAAAGTATGGCGAAGGCATGGTACAGCTCATGATCCAAAGCATACCACATTATCTGTAAAACACGGCGGAGGCAGTGTGATGGCTTGGGCATGCATGGCTGCTAGTGGCACTGGGTCACTAGTGTTTATTGATGATGTGACATAGGACAGAAGCAGCCGAATGAATTCTGAGTTATTCAGAGCCATACTGTGTGCTCAGATCCAGCCAAATGCAGCCAAACTGGTCGTCGTTTCATACTACAGATGGACAATGACCCAAAACATAAAGCCAAAGCAACCCAGGAGTTTATTAAAGCAAAGAAGTGGAATATTCTTGAATGGCTAAGTCAGTCACCTGATCTCAACCCAATTGAGCATGCATTTCACTAAAGACTATACTTCAGACAGAAAGGCCCACAAACAAACAGCAACTGAAAGCCACCGCAGTGAAGGCCTGGCAGAGCATCAAAAAGGAGGAAACACAGCATCTGGTGATGTCCATGATTTCAAGACTTCAGGCAGTCATTGCCAACAAAGGGTTTTCAACCAAGTACTAGAAATGTACATTTTATTTACAATTATTTAATCTGTCCAATTATTTTTGGTCCCTTTAAAAACAGGGTGGCACATGTTAAGGAGCTGAAACTCCTAAACCCTTCATCCAATTTTAATGTGGATACCCTCAAATGAAAGCTGAAAGTCTGAACTTCAACTGCATCTGAATTGTTTTGTTTAAAATTCATTGTGGTAATGTCTAGAACCAAAATTAGAAAAATGTTGTCTCTGTCCAAATATATATGGACCTAACTGTATATACCTCTGATGACGTTAAACACCGCCGATCGGCTACATGATTGCTGCTTGGCGGTCATTTAGCAGCCCATTTAGAGAAGCCAACTGCAGTAACAATATTAAAATACGATCAGCATGTGTGCATAAGGATTGTTGTTCTCGGCAGCATATGTCATGTTTACACAAGATGTGCTGTCGAGTACAATGAGTTTTAATCGAACTTAGAAATCTTTTCACCTGATGCATGAGCGTTTTGTCTGCAGCTTGTGCACAATGCAAAATTATTGGGGAACAAGCTCTCTTAGGAATACTCGTTTTCAATAATTGTGCAGTGTAAATGCACCCTTGCTGTGTGTTTTCTTTAGATGATCTTTGTCCTTTGTCTAAAAAGCAGTGGATGAGTGAGTATACTCGTTACTCGAGATTTTCCAAGCATGCTCAAGTGTCCTCCGAGTATTTTGTAGTGCCCAGAGATTTAGTTTTCGTCGTCTCAGCTGCATGATTTGCGACTGCTAGACAGCCTGAATACATGTGTGAATTCCCTAACAAACAGGCAATGCCCACATGTATTCTGGCTGTCCAGCAGCCGCAAATCATGCAGCTGAGACGACGAAAACTAAATCTCCGAGCACATCTAAATACTCGGAGATCACCCGAGAATGCTCGGGAAATCTCGAGTAACAAGTATACTCGCTTATCACTACTAAAAAGCCTTATTTATGCGTTCGACGACTGTTGGCTTGTCTAAATGTACCAATACTCTCAAATGGGATAATAAGAATATAATGGTACTCCCTTCCTAATTAAACCCTCTTAGTCATAGTTTTACAATCCGCACATTGTTAATGGAGGCTCTGGAATAAAAAATGGGAAATGCAGTGCTTGGCACATTCAGTAGCGATAGACAGAGGTGTGACAATGCGATTAATCCCATTTAGTGGAGCTTATCCAGTATACAAATTAATGCAGCGAATAAGATCCGACATATGGTCATTGTAATTTCATATTGCAGTATATAGAACAGGCAATCTGAATTATAATATAATCAAAAAGTTAATTTATTTCAGTTCTTCAATACAAAAAAATGAAACTCATATATAGAGTCATTACAGAGTGATCTATTTCAAGTGTTTATTTCTGTTTATGTTGATGATTATGGCTTACAGCCAATGAAAACCCAAAAGTCATTATCTCAATAAATTAGAATACTTTATAACACCAGCTTGGAAAAAGTTATTTTAAAATTGGAAATATTGGCCTACTTAAATGTATGTTCAGTAAATGCACTCAATACTTGGTCGGGGCTCCTTTTGCATCAGTTACTGCATTAATACAGCGTGACATGGAGGTGATCAGTCTGTGGCACTGCTGAGGTGTTTTGGAAGCCCAGGTTGCTTTGATAGCAGTCTTCAGCTCGTCTGCGTTGTTGGGTCTGGTGTCTCTCATCTTCCTATTGACAATACTCTATAGATTCTCTATGGGGTTAAGGTCAGGTGAATTTTCTTGCCAAACAATCACAGTGATACTGTTGTTTTTAAACCAGGTATTGGTACTTTTGACAGTGTGGACAGGTGCCAAGTGCTGCTGGAGAATTAATTTTCCATCTCCAAAAAGCTTGTCGGCAGATGGAAGCATGAAGTGCTCTAAAATTTCCTGGTAGACGGCTGTGATGATTTTGGTCTTGATAAAACAGTGTACCTACACAAGCAGATGACATGGCTCCCCAAACCATCACTGATTGTGGAAACTTCACACTTAATCATCAACATTAACAGAAATAAACACTTAAAATGTATCACTCTGTTTGTAATGAGTCTAATATATGAGATTCACTTTTTGTATTGAAGAACTGAAATAAAATAACTATTTGATGATATTCTAATTTTGTGAGATGCACCAGTATGTCAGTGGATGAATAAAGGTGACGTTTTCAGAAAATCCAGCACTCCATAAAATCAGTTTCTTTGTTTGAGAAAGGATGATATCACTGCAAATTACGCCCACAATAGGCAAGTTTGTGTCCCTTGTATGATAAGTGCTCTCGATTCCTCACTGGCTCCGAGTCAGTTTTAAATAGGTACATGTCATACGTGTTTTGAGCATTTTACAACCCTTAATGATTAAGGGGGTTAACGCTCAAAATGCATATCCCATGTACCAGTTTTTAAATTTTTCAAATAAAGAAATTGATTTTATTGGGTGCCGGATTTTCTGAAAATTGTGCTTGATTTGACTTCGAGCCAGTAAGGAATCGAGAGCACTTGTCATACAAGGAACACAAACTTGCCTATTGTGGGCGTAAGTTGCAGCGGTTTGTTCCTTATTCTTGTGGATGCACAAAGGGGCCAGTCATAGATTTGAGAGCCAGGAACTTTGAGCACACATGGTGGGTAGAGGAGGGGTTGAACATTGCACTTTTTGGATTTGTAGGTACATTATAAGCTTAACGATTTTTAGTTATAATGACAAAAACGCCCATTTTTTTGTCACCTTGTAGAGTGAGATACATAATGTCTGGAGCTGAAAACCACAAGAAAGAGCCTTTATTATGTTAATGAGGCCACCATACGTGCAAGTCACTAGATCATTTTTCTAGGCATTCTTATTTTATTCCAACACCAGCCTTAATAATTTTGCTTTGTTATTCGGAGTGAGGACCTCGCCTGCAAGTCTCCGAATTGATTAATTTTCACTCCGTGAGCTCACTTGTGTGGCTTGTCTTGCCTGGGCTTACTTTCTGTAATTAGTATTCAGTTTGCTGATATCACCACCTACAAATAATTAAATGTTTCCAATACCTCTACATAGGTAATAAACTCCTCGTCTTTGTTATGCTAAAAGTGAGCAGAAAGCGCTCACTGAAAATGGCACTGGCACGAGATTTTATTAAGATAGGAAACTGATGAGTTCTTTTGTGACACATTAAACAACTCAGCCATGGATCCAGCTCATTGCAAGGCGGCTCATCTGAAAGGTTGCGGATTTGATGCTCATGCAGAGGCAGAGGATCATTTGCAAAGGATTCAGTCAATGTTGTCCAGAAAACAATTAGCCATATGTTTACAGAAAGCAGTGGTGTTGGCTCCTCCGCACAATCTAGGATCCGCAGCGAGCTGACAACACATAAATGAGCTAATATGCACTTGTAGGGCTCCATCTGTCTCTGTGTCAATGGTCTCTTAACAAAAATTGACACTTTTGCCACTGGCATCCGTTATACATTTTAAGCTAAAGTGGCACAGAAAGCATATACTAATAGCTGGGAAATGTCATGATGCGATACTCACATTTCGATTCACTAAATGTATTTTTCAGCGTATTTTAAAAACAAATTGAGGTTATAGGAAGGCATGGATGATGTGTCCGGAGGGAGAAGGCTACCACAATTCTAAGTGAGGCAGTCTTCACCTTTGAGGACTTTTAGCACTCATTTTTGTAACTATTTTGGGGTATTATTAGCATTTTCTTAATTAACTGTGTCATTATTTTCAAATATTTTTATTGGTTCCAGACATGGGAAAAGAGCAATAACATATTACAAATTATAACAGAGCCTCAAGCCCACCATCCTTACCACTTTTGCCCATCCCTGCCAAACCAGTGCATAAAAAAATAAAAACAAAAAAGATTGCATGTTTTTAGCATAAGTGACAAATAATGTTAAAAACCTTTTTTCCTTGTATAAAAGATATATTGTACATTTAATCAATTTTAGTAGTGATCTGATAATGGGAAATCCACCGACATATAATTCACATTTCCTCTGTATTTAATGTCTAGAGATGGAAAAATTTCTAACGAGGATTCCAAGCCTTAACATAAATATGATCATACATGTATATATTATTAAATTAGAAGTTAGAGTGATGTACATAAATTTAATAAATATATATTGGAATCTTATGTTTGGTTGTGGCCATCTTTGCTAGTGAAATCATTAAGTGCAGTCATATTAGTTTTTAATTTGCTTCTTCAGCTCTGCTAAATCTGTAAGGCCACATTCACACATTCAGTATTTGGTCAGTATTTTACATTGGCATTTGTATGTCAAAATCATAGGAAATGTATAATAGAAGCACATCACTACTTCTGCATTTTTTCACCACTCCTGATTTTGGCATATTAATTCTGACCAAATACCGTACTCAACGTGTGAACGTGGCCTAATATTGTCAGCATGTCAGTCCACAACAATAGGGCAAACTCATTCAGTTTCCAACCGATACGGCTGCCCTTCCTGTTGTCACGCCCAATTCAGCCAAAAATTTCAATTTGTAAGAAAGCAAATAATATGTCTCTCATTCTAACATCTGATGTGCTAATATTTGGCCAATTTTCAATCCATCAACTTTCGAAAATGAGAATCACTCTAATATTCTATAAATTTTGACCTTGGTACAATAATTCCACCTTCTCTAGATAGGATATTGCCATTTTGCACATTATATGTATCCTGCATGTTTGATTGCATTGCATGATATCATCAGAACACCTGTATGCATGTGGAACATATTCTACATCTATGACATTATCATCCTTTTCATCTACAGGAAGAGGACCGAGTCCGAGTCCAGAAAGAGCAGCTTACCTAACAATAAAGAAATCCCATCGCATCATCCCACTGATCCGGTAGAACTCAGGCGTCTTAACTTTCAAACACCAGGTGAGAAATGTGATTGTCTCCATTTTAAACTATTTAGCAGAGATTCATATATACTGTAAATCAATCAGGCATACTTATGAGCATACATGTAGAAGTGTGGTCCTCAGATCATAATCCGTGATATGTATGAAGAGACATACTGTACCAGCGATGCAAAACATCATTACCACTACTGTAATATTGTAAGACCTTTTTTTAATTTTTAAGAAGTGTACCCTACTTATTGTCTTTAGATTAGGTCTGTTCTGTTACTGTACTCTTTGCAAGTTGTAGCTCGTATCAAATGATGCACAATATATATTATAATGTAACCCCAATTCCAAAAAAGTGAGGACGTGGTGTAAAATGTAAAGAAAACGAGAATGCAATGATTTGGAATTCTCTAATAGCCATATTTTATTCACATCAGAACATAGAACACAAATCAGAAGACGAACGTTAGATAATTTAATTAGAAATTGATGGAAGTAACAACTCTCAAGAAAAGTTGGGACAGAGTTAAGAAAAGGCTGAAAAAGTACCCGGTACCAATGAAAAACAGCTGAAGGGTCAATTTTCAAATGATCGTATAAAAAGTGCATGAAAGTGCATAGGGGATCATAGACTGCAAAACAATGGTATTGCAGTATATACTGTAGAACAGGCAATCTGAAAATTGCAGGTTTCCTAGAAGGACTGAAAAAAAGTTTAAATAAATAACTTCGATCATCTCCCTTTTCTCCCATTAATAAGAGAGATATTAAAAAATATATATTTGGTATCTTCAAGTATGTATAGGACTAATCTATCAAATTGTCAAAATTTGTTCACATGTCATCTATTCCCTGTAATATTACATGCAAACCTCATACAACAAAATTAATTAATTGCATGTGACAGATAATTTCATATTAATTTACACTAAAGAAAATTAATATCTTCATCATTGCACAGGTATGCCAAGGTTTCCTACAGGGCATTTCAAAGATAACAACATAGCATAGAAAGCAAAGAAACGTTATAGGTTGTCTGCCAATAGTAAATTAATGCTTTTAGGAAAAGTCAGGTTATAGCACAATAAAATAACTAGATGTGTATTTCCTTAAGGAAGTACAGATAGTGCTTTGAAATGGTGCCCGGGCTGCCCCTTTAAGAGAGACTTGCCTGCTGCCCCTGCAAGACTTTCAAGTCTGGATCCTTTTTAACTGTGGGTGCCTCTCAGGGGTAACTTTGGCTTCAGGGTCTGATTTGTTGGGTGGGGCCCCTCAGGATCCGATTCGGTGGCCTGGGCTCCTCAGGGCTTGAATTGGTGGCCGGGATCCCTCAGGGTCTGATTTTGTGGGTGTGGCCCCTCAGGGTCTGATTTTGTGGGTGTGGCCCCTCAGGGTCCGATTTTGTGGGTGTGGCCCCTCAGGGTCCAATTTTGTGGGTGGGGCTCCTCAGGGTCCAATTTTGTGGGTGGGTCCCCTCAGGGTCCGATTTTGTGGCCGGGGCCCCTCAGGGTCCGATTTTGTGGCCGGGGCCCCTCTGGGTCCGATTTTGTGGCCGGGGCCCTCTGGGTCCGATTTTGTGGCCGGGGCCCCTCAGGGTCTCATTTTGTGGCCGGGGCCCCTCAGGGTCCGATTTTGTGGTTGGGGCCCCTCAGGGTCTGATTTTGTGACTGCGGCCCCTCAGGGTCCGATTTTGTGGGTGGGCCCCTTAGGGTCTGATTTTGTGGGCGGAGTCACTTTGGGTCCAATTTGGTGGGTGGGGCCACTCTGGGTCAGATTTGGTGGGTGGGGCCACTCGGTCTAATTTGGTGGGCGGGGCCATTCATGGTTCAATTTGGTGGGCGGGTCCCCTCAGGGTCCGATTTGGTGGGCGGGGCCACTCTGGGTCCGATTTGGTGGGCGGGGTCACTCTGGGTCCGATTTGGTGGGCGGGGCCACTCTGGGTCCAATTTGGTGGGCGGGGCCACTCTGGGTCTAATGTGGTGGGCGGGGCCCTTCATGGTCCGATTTGGTGGGCGGGGCCCCTCAGGGTCCAATTTGGTGGGCGGGGCCACTCTGGGTCCGATTTGGTGGGCGGGGCCACTCTGGGTCCGGTTTGGTAGGCGGGGCCCCTCAGGGTCCGATTTGGTGGGTGGGGCCACTCTGGGTCCGATTTGGTGGGCGGGGCTACTCTGGGTCCGATTTGGTGAGCGGGGCCACTCTGGGTCCGATTTGGAGGCCAGGGTGGCTCAGCCTCCAATTTGTAGGCCAGGGTCGATCAGCCTCCGATTTGGAGTCCGGGGTGGCTCAGCCTCCGATTTGGAGCCTGAGGTCACTCAGCTTTCAATTTGGCGCGCCGGCCCTTTAAGACTCATTTCGGTGCACCGGCCCTTTAATAATCACTTTGGCGCGTCAGCGCTTTAAGAGCCAGTTTGGCTCTCTGTGCTTCTAAATCCACTTTGGCGCACATTCTCTCTCAGGGGCATGCGTCATGTGATGAAGCTAGATTTGCATTTGTGCTGTGGGTTTCGCTTTAAGAGCTGAAATCTGGCAGAAACTGTGTCCTGGGGGGTCATGTAAAGTTTGTAGGCGTTGGCGTAGTAACTGGGTCTGCCTGCGCTTATCAATGAACTTAACTGCCATTTGTATCACCTCAGGGCATGTTTTCCCTGTGGCAACAATTTCCCATTGAAATGCATTGACGAAAATGTTTTTTCAAACGCAAATTCAGCAAAAACTACAAATCCGATCGACACGAAAATTACTTAGCGCTTCAGGCCGCATTAATTGCAGAAATCAACTGAATAATAATAAGAAGCAGAACTAGATGTGTATTTCCTGAAGGAAGTACAGATAGTGCTTTGAAATAGTGCCCGGGCTGCCCCTTTAAGAGAGACTTGACTGCTGCCCTTGCAAGACTTTCAACTCAGGATCCTTTTTAACTGTGGGTGCCTCTCAGGGGTCACTTTGGCCTGTGGGGCCCCCTGGGTCTGATTTGGTGGGTGGGGCCCTCAGGATCCGATTCAGCGGACTGGGCTCCTCAGGGCTTGAATTGGTGGGTGGGGCCCCTCAGAGTCCGATTTGGTGGGCGGGGCCCCTCAGAGTCCGATTTGGTGGGTGGGGCCCCTCAGGGTCCGATTTGGTGGGCGGGGCCCCTCAGGGTCCGATTTTGTGGCTGGGGCCCCTCAGGGTCCGATTTTGTGGTTGGGGCCCCTCAGGGTCTGATTTTGAGGGTGGGGCCCCTTAGGGTCCGAATTTGTTGCCGGGGCACCTCAAGGTCCTTTTTTATGGGTGGGGCCCCATAAGGTCTGATTTTGTGGGTGGAGCCCCTCTGGGTCCGATTTGGTGGGTGTGGCCCCTCTGGGTCCGATTTGGTGGGCGTGGCCCATCTGGGTCCGATTTGGTGGGTGTGGCCCCTCTGGGTCCGATTTTGTGGGCGGGGCCCCTCAGGGGCCGATTTGGTGGGCGTGGCCCCCTCAGGGTTCCATTTTGTGGGTGGGCCCCCTCAGGGTCCGATTTGGTGGAAGGGGCCCCTCAGGGTCTGATTTGGTGGAAGGGGCCCCTCAGGGTCCGATTTTGTGGGTGAGGCCCCTCAGGGTCTGATTTTGTGGCCAGGGCCCCTCAGGGTCCGATTTGGTGGGCGGGGCCCCTCAGGGTCTGATTTGGTGGGCGGGGCCACTCTGGGTGGCTCAGCCTCCGATTTGTAGGCCAGGGTCGATCAGCCTCCGATTTGGAGGCTGGGGTGGCTCAGCTTCCGATTTGGAGCCTGGGGTCACTCAGCTTTCGATTTGGCGCGCCAGCCCTTTAAGACTCATTTTTGGTGCGCCGGCCCTTTAAGAATCACTTAGGCGCGTCAGCCGTTTAAGAGCTAGTTTGGCTCACTGGGCTTCTAAATCCACTTTGGCGCACATTCTCTCTCAGGGGCATGCGTCATGTGATGAAGCTAGATTTGGATTTGTGCTGTGGGTTTCGCTTTAAGAGCTGATATTATCTGCCAGAAACTCTGTCCTGGAGAGGTCATGTATAGTTCGTAGGCGTTGGCATAGTAACTGCATGTGCCTGCGCATATCAATGAGCTTAACTGCCATTTCAATCGCCTCAGGGCATGTTTTGTCTGTGGCAACATTTCCCCATTGAAAAGCATTGAGACAATGCATTCCAATGACGGGAAAAATTTTTCTAAGCAAATTGCACAAAAACTTCAAATCCAATCGACACGAAAAATGCTTAGCACACCTCTCATGGACGCTGGCTTCGAAACGACACCTCAACAGAGTCTGTGCGTGTAGCGGTTCGGGCCGCATTAATTGCGGAAATCAACTGAATAATAAGAATAAGTTAGCAGCGTTCGGATTACAATATAGTGTTTTTTTCAAAGCACTATAATTAGAAGAAAAGGTCCTCTTTAACCCCTTTACTCCCAAGGGTGGTTTGCACGTTAATGACCAGGCCAATTTTTACAATTCTGACCACTGTCCCTTTATGAGGTAATAACTCTGAAACGCTTCCATGGATCTTGGTGATTCTAACATTGTTTTCTTGTGACATATTGTACTTCATGTTAGTGGTAAAATTTCATTGATATAACTTGTGTTTATTTTTGCGTTTATTTATGAAAAAAATGGAAATTTGGCGAAAATTTCGCAATTTTCCAACTTTGAATTTTTATGCCATTAAATCACAGAGATACGGCACACAAAAAATCTTAATAAGTAACATTTCCCACCTGTTTAATTTACATCAGCACAATTTTGGAACCAACATTTTTTTTTGTTAGGAAGTTATAAGGGTTATAAGTTGACCAGCGATTTCTCCTTTTTACAACACCATTTTATTTTTAGGGACCACATCACATTTGAAGTCAATTTGAGGGGTCTATATGATAAAAAATACCCAAAAGTGACACCATTCTAAAAACTGCACCACTCAAGGTGCTCAAAACCACATTCAAGAAGTTTATTAACCCTTCAGGTTCTTCACAGGAATTTTTTGAATGTTTAAAAAAATGAACATTTAACTTTTTTTCATAAAAAAAATTAATTCAGGTCTAATTTTTTTTATTTTACCAAGGATAACAGGAGAAATTGGACTGCAAAAGTTATTGTGCAATTTGTCCTGAGTACGCTGATACCTGATATGTGGGGGGGAACCACTGTTTCAGCGCATGGCAGAGCTCGGAAGGGAACGAGTGCCGTTTGACTTTTTCAACGCAAAATTGGCTGGAATTGAGATCGGGTGCCATGTCACATTTGGAGAGCCCCTGATGTGCCTAAACAGTGGAAACTCCCCACAAGTTACCCCATTTTGGAAACTAGACCCCCCAAGGCACTTATCTAGATGTGTGGTGAAACTTTGAACCCCCAGGGGCTTCACAGAAGTTTATAACGTACAGCCGTACAATTAAAAAATCATTTTTTTTCCACAAAAATGATCTTTTCACCCCCAATTTTTATTTTCCCAAGGGAAACAGGACCCCAAAAGTTATTGTGCAATTTGTCCTGAGTATGCTGATACCCCATATGTGGTGGTAAACCACTGTTTGGGCGCATGAAAGAGCTCGGAAGGGAAGCAGCAACATTTGACTTTTTTGGCTGGAATTGAGATCAAACGCCATGTTGCGTTTGGAGAGCCCAAACAGTGGAAACCCCCCAATTCTAACTCCAACCCTAACCCCAATACACCCCTAACCTTAATCTCAGCCCTAGACCTAACCCCTAGACCTAACCCTAACCCTAGCCCTAACCCTATTGGGAAAATGGAAAGAAAAACATTTTTTTTAATTTTATTATTTTTCCCTAACCAAGGGGGTGATAACGGGGGGTTTGATTTACTATTTATGGCGGATTTTTTGGTTTGGCAGCTGTCGCACGCTAAAAGACGCTTTTTATTGTAAAAATAGTTTTGGTATCACCACATTTTGAGAGCTATAATTTTTCCGTATTTTGAACCACAGAGTCATGTGAGGTCTTATTTTTTGCGGGACGAGTTGTCGTTTTTATTGGTACTATTTTGGGGCATGTGACATTTTTTGATTGCTTTTTATTCCGATTTTTGGGACGCGGAATGAACAAAAACCAGCATTTCATGAATTTCTTTTGGGGGGTGTGGTTACACCATTCCACGTGCAGTAAAATTGATAAGGCGGTTTTATTCTTCGGGTCAGTACGATTACAGCGATGCCTCATTTATGTCGTTTTTTTACATTTTGTCGCTTTTATACAATAAAAACAATTTTATATAAAAAATAATTATTTTTGCATCGCTTTATTCTGCGAGCTATAACTTTTTTATTTTTTCGCTGATGATGCTGTTTGGCAGCTCGTTTTTTGCGGGTCAAGATGACATTTTCAGTGGTACCATGTTTATTCATATCTGTCTTTTTGATCGCGCGTTATTGCACTTTTTGTTCGGCGGTATGATAATAAAGCATTGTTTTTTTGTTTTTTTTTAAGGGGTTCACTAAAGAGGTTAACTAGTGGGATAGTTTTATAGGGTGGGTCGTTACGGACGCGGCGATACTAAATATGTGTTTTATTTTTTTTTGGATTTAGAAAAAAAAGTATTTATTAGGGAATATTTTTTTTTCCTAATTTATTTTGTGATTTTTTTTTTAAAATTATTTATACACGTGTTTTTTTTTTTTTACTTTATTATATTGTCCCAGGGGGGACATCACTGTCTTTTGTCAGATCGCCGATCTGACACTTAGAATAGCGCTGTGTCAGATCGGTGATCTGACAGGCGCTGCTGCAGGCTTCCTCCTGCCTGCTCTTAGCAGGCAGTGAGGAAGACGCCTCCCTGCAGGACCCCGAAAGCCCCTGCGGCCATATTGGATCCGCGGGACTGCAGGGAGAACTCTCGGAGCGACGCAGCACATCGCATCGCTCTGGGGGTCGCAGGGAAGCACGGAGGGAGCCCCCTCCCTACGCGCTTCTCTCCTATGCCCTCGGTACACTGCGATCATGTTTGATCGCAGTGTGCCAGGGGTTAATGTGCCGGGGGTGGTCCGTGACTGCCCCTGACTCATAGTGCCAGGTGTCAGCTGTGATAATCAGCTGACACCCGGCCGTGATCAGCTGCGCTCCCCCCATGAGCGCCACTGATCGCCTGTGATTTAGGGGGCAATCACTTTTTCACACAGGGCCCTGTAGGTTTGGATTTTTTTTTACCTTAATAATAAAGACCTTCATTTAAAACTGTATTTTGTGTTTACCTGTGTTATCTTTGTCAAATATTTAAATTTGTTTGGTGATCTGAAACATTTAAGCATGCAAAACAATAGGAAATCAGATAGGGGCCAAACACTTTTTCACACAACTGTAACTGTGTCATAGAATCCCCAGGACAGCCGGTGACAACATCGCTGGAATGGCGCCGGCACTGGATGTGAGTTTAAGACCGGGGTCACACTTGCAAGTGCAATGCGCGAAACTCACACGAGTCTCTCGCCTCAATAACCGGCTGCCGGCACTCGGGACCAGAATGTGCAGCTGCATGTCTTTCTATGCAGCTATATGCTCCAGTCCGAACCGCCGGCGGCAGTGCTGGGTATTGAGGCGAGAGACTCGTGCAAGTTTCTCGCATTGCACTCATAAGTGTGACCCTGGCCTAAGTGTTATTATTTTATAAGGGGAAAACAAAGAGATTGAGAAGGGGTTGTATGAGTAGTGGACTAACCTTTAAAGAGACAACCTGAATATGGAGTCTTAGAGCTTGTTCACATGTTGCATTTATGCCATGTTTTTTCCACACGGTTTAAAGAATATCACTACTGCACTACACTTTACAGCACCAGCAAAGTGAATGAGATTACTAAAGCCTAATACATATGCTACTAATTTTTTTTCCTTGCAGATTTGAACTTTTAGGCCGGGGTCATACTTGCGAGTGCAATGAGAGAAACTCGCCCATCGATACCCGCCGTCGCCAGTTCGGATTGGAGTGTTCAGCTGCATAGAAATACATGCAGCCGCACACTCCGGTCCTGAGTGCCAGCGGCAGTGCCAAGTATTGATGCGAGAGACTCGCATTGCAGTTGCAAGTGTAACCCCGGCCTTAGGCTACGTTCCCATGAAAAGCTTTTGGTGATTTTTTAATGCAGCTTATTTTTGCTGCTTCACAAACACTGCATCTTACCGTTCTAGCAAAGTGGATGTGATTTATGAAAATCTCATGGCCAATGTTCTTTTTTTTTTTCTCCTCACCTGCGGTGCTTGTTTCATATCCGCAACATGTTGTCTTGCACTACGCCGATTTTCCTCACAGAATTACATTGCACCACTGTTTTTAGTGCATTTCCATTGTGGAAACGCATTGAAAATGCACGTAATCTGCACATGACTGTATCAATAAATTTTTGTCAAAGCCAAATACCAGGAAGTATAGAAGACAAAGCACTTTTATTTAAAACATGACACACCAAAAAATGCAATGTCAAAAATCCATTAAAAAAGCATGTAAAAACCACACTCAAAGAAGCAATGAAAAAATGCAAGTAACCTAACTTATTTAATAGGTGGAGAAATGAGGCAGAAAATCTGCAACATCAAAGACACACAAAAAGCTCATCTTGGGAACATAGCCTCAAAGTGTTATTTCAAATCTGCAGCATGTCAATTCTTTCAGTGGTTTTACAGCATTTTTCACCCATTCAAATGAATGGGAAAAAGAGTAAAAAAAAAAAAATAGAGGATAAAAAGCACAAAAAATTAGACAAAAACTAGGAACAAATGCCGTAATAAATCAGGCACTATGACTTGGAGCATACTGGCTGTCATTGCTTCTGTTTGTACAAGGCAGCTTCACATGAGCAGTATCCTGAATTTACAGCATGGCTTATTGCAAACCGCTGGAAAGCTTTTAGTTAATCAATGAAACTTTGAGATGTTTGCTCCAACATTAACATCTAGTATAAATCCTTAAGTACTCAACCCATATGTATGAGTATATATAAATTCAGCACTTTCCCATGTTTATTAATTAGGAGAGAATAACTAATTAGGCTACATCAATATTTCAGTAGGTGAGACGGTCTGTCTTTTCATTAAACATCTTTACTGACACAGCAGGTTATTAAAAGGCACTGAATGACCTGACACAGAGGGTAATATGTCTATTCATTCCAAAAATATATCAGTCAGGCAAGTGAAGTAATCACTTTATTAAAAAAGAAAAGTGACCCCAAAAAGAATGTTGCTGGTGCTATGGAAGTAATGCGTTATGTTAAACTAGTAAAAATAGAATAGAATTATAGAATAGCATTACACTAAGACAAGTCTATTAAATGATAACCTGTACGCTACACTTGCTTAAAGATTTTTGATAAATTTTAAAGGCAAGAATATGTTTTTTGTTTTGGGAAAACAAATGAATCTGCAGTTTGAAATGAGACATACCAGATCAATAGCTCCCCCATCAGTAAATGGTCTGGGGCTGCCTTACACATTATCATATCGGCTGATATCTTCTTCATTGGCGGGTTCATCCGACATTAGTCTAATGTGTATGGGGGACTTAACACAAGGCTGTGGCTATGCCTGGCTCTGCCGCAAGTGGATGGGATGAGCTAGTTGTATGCATTATCGCGAACAGCTGCCTAGAGTCTAATAAAACCTAAGGATGGTTTCACACTAGCTTTTTTTAGCTCTGCGCTTCGTGTGCGTCCATGCGCATGCGTACTGCGCCACTATCTTTAACATGGGGGCGCATGGTCTAGCATATGCACGCGTTCGTATGTGTTTTCGTGCGCATGCTTTTTTTTGTAGTGTGCGCCTAGGCACGCCGGACGCAACCTGTTGTATTTTTGGTCCATCCGACCTGTCTCAAAAAACCGCATGTGCACGGAATGCGCAAAAAAAATCACATTACAGTCTATGGGAACGCAGGCGTGCGCAAGGACATGCGCACGCCTGCGTTTAAAATCGCATGCGTTTTAAGAGTTAACATAGCTAGAAACTGGTTAAAACGCATGCACATAAAAAAGCAAACACATACAAAATGCATGATGCGTTTTTTGTATGCGATTCTATTGCGCACGAAGAGCAGCGCTAGAAAAGGCTAGTGTGAAACTAGCCTAAGTGATCCCACATAATGTATTTTGCCACTACATTCTCAATATTTTGGCTATTCTTGCTTGAACATCTTTGGTGATACATTTAGCCCCTACTATACTGAAGATTCTTTCATTTTTAGTCTTGCACATGATACTAATTGTATAAAACTGTAGTCCCTCATTTAGTGCACAATAGTATATACTAATCACACTTCCTTTATTGTATTCTGTCTTGTTTGTCCACTGTTCACGCACTCATTTCCTAATACATGTTATTTTTAAAAGATCCGAGAAGTAGATAGTGGGATGGGTGTATATTAAAGTGGTTTTCTGGTCCAAATCAATAACTCTGCAGTCACTCTGTGTGACTGCAGACTTATGAATCCCCTGAGCACATTGTGCGCTGCGGGGATTCGCTGATTTCTGAGTCATATACCGGAGGGTATGTATGCGTTATAAATACTCCCGAGCAGAAGCCATTTAGAGGACGTGGCCTCGCTCCATACACTTGTTTGGAGCAAGGCCATATCCTGCCTAGTGATGCGCTCTTCCAGTACGCATGGCCGGCTAAAGGGTGCAGCATATCTCCATACAAGTGTATAGAAGCGAGGCCACTTCCACTGGTCGGGAGTATGTATAACTCATACATAACCTCTGGTCCTGACTCAAAAACTGTTGAATCCCCGCAACACATAGTGACTGCAGACTTATCAATTTGGACTGAACAACCTCTTTAAGATACATCTTATTTGGCAGAGAAGCTGCTGAACCTCCTATAAAATCCTAGCCATTTGCAACTGCCACCTTTGAAACTTCTGTTACTAGGCCTAGGCTATAAATACAGTAATGAAATTGGCCTTAATTTTTATATATAGCTACTTGTAATTAAGTAAAGGTCCATGTACATATTAGGAGAAAAGTTGGCAGTTAATTTTGGCAGGACAAATGAATGTGCTTGAGGGCTCCCTAAATTTCCCCTGACAGATGACATCAGGAGAGAGAAGGATCTGGCATACTGTATTTCAAGCCCCAATTCCTTTGTTCTCATATGAGACAAACTACCACCAGAGGCGTGTTGGTGACCAAGAATTATTTTACACCCACATGGTAGACATAAATATGGTGGTCCAAGCTGTTTTGACCGGTTGTACAGCATGTCTCATTTTCCTTATGAACTTAGTAGACAAATCCTTTGTTCTTCAGTTCTCCTCATTCTGTATGTTCTCTTTGTTTTCTGTTTGGCACTTTTTGGTATTACTATGTCACAATATTATGTACATCTTTTCACTTGTATATGTGCAGATGTATTGAATTTATACTATTGCTACTACTAACTGGCTCACCATCTTCAATTGGCTTTTACTTTTTACAGCTGCGAACAGTAATTCAGTCCCCTACGCCTCACTGATTGGCTCTGTGTCCTCCCTCTCTAGTCAAACGACCACTCAGTCCTTATATGATAATTACTCTCTCCCACGATTCGCTAGAAAAGGTCTAAACGTCTTTGTCTCTTACTTTCGCTGTACAAGTTCTCTTTTATCCTTCACACATTGATCAACCACCATTTTTTTAAAACTCTTATTGTCTTTTGTTGACTACTCACTCCCATTCACAGGGGTGCTTGATCTGGACCTAAAACAAGACATTGTCATTCATTTCAGCAATGGTAACCAAAATGCTCCCCAAAGTCATTAGGTTGATCTTGATGGACTCTTTTTTCCAACTGTACTTAAAAGTTGGCAAGTGATAGCACTTTTTCTAGACTTGCACAGCTTTATACATTTGTTGAAGGCTTTTTTTCAGATTGCAATTTCTTCTCTTTAATAAGGCAGCCATAAACCCCCCAAATGGGAACAAAACAGTTTTAATATACCTAATGATCTACCGAAAAATCCAGCTTAAGCTCCCTAAGTTCATTGTGTTTCCTTTCCAGTCCTGAATAATAGTATGGGGTATGCTTATTCAGATCTACAAGCCAGCTGTGTGTCCAGCATATGGTTTGCCACAGTTTGATCGCAAAATGTGTTAGGCGCGAAAATCATTTACAAATTTAGATATTACTGAATGCATCTTACATTATGCTTGATCAGCAAAATGTGTGTGCAGTGTTTCCGACTCTGTATATACCTGTGTCTGATATGTTCTGGAAGGATACACTGCGATTTTAAGGCAGACATAAAATGTTTGCAGCTGGCAGGTTGAAATAGTTACCCCATTTCTGTGTTTGTCCTATTCTTTGCAGGTGTCTTTATTAGTCAAAGATGTTTACACCTAGGGTAGATTGTAGGCATTTTTTGGGGGATATTTTTAAGAGAAATATTTTGCTGTACCAGACAGTGCCATAACCCCTCTCACTGCAATCTACTGATAGTGAAAACATTTTTGAAGCCCCCAACTGCCATACCGCTACCCCTCACCCCTCAAAGCAACTAGTACTGCAAAATTACAGCGCATGCTACATATATTCCAATGTTTTGCATGTTGATGTTCTTTACTTAATCTATTTTGGGTGGCTAATCTGTTTTCAGAAATCATATTGGTCATTCCATAAAACATTCTTAACTTGGTATCCTATTGTCATTTTATGGGTGACCCAATCTATTTGCTTCACTGCTTCCTTGTGCCTTGGGGTCATATGATTTGGGCTATCCATTGAATTTCATGACATAATTCATTGTTTATTTATACCCCCCATTTCCTTTTCAGGTTCAGGTGTTGCCGGTTACCCTGTTAACCTCCATTCTTCAAGTTAGTTTGCTTTCATTATGTCCTTTTTCTTTTAATTTCTGGTTTCTTTTTCTTTTAGGAGCCTTTCTTTTTCTATTTAGTTCACTACTTTCTCATCACTTTTGCTATTTCCATTTCATACAGTACAGAACAAAGGGTTTGAAACTGTAGATGTCTCTACCTGGGCTCTAACTGTGATCACTTTCCTTTCCCTAGCTAACATCATGATTCATTGCACAATAATGTCCTTCACACTAGGCGAGTTGGCTTTGGGAATATGCTTGGTGACTACTCATGCATCAAAGCTCATCCCTCCAAAGCATGTTCAGCTTTGAGTAACCAAACTTATCTGCTTGCTTCTCACATACAGCATCTTTTACTACCTGCACATTAATAATCATTCTGCTCTTTTTAACTGTACATCATACAAGTATCTGAGCAGCAACCACTACATTTGTCTTCCTTCTTCCTTTACAGGCATGGCCAACCACCCACCTATTCCCATTCTGGAGCTTGCAGATCACATTGAAAGGTTGAAAGCTAATGACAACCTGAAATTTTCTCAAGAATATGAGGTATTAATTTGTTATTTCTTGACATGATGTACAACATTGGATGACCAATTATAATATACCTCTGTAGTAAGATAAATGTTGACCGCGCGGCGTCTCATTTTAGCTTGTAAAGTATAGCTCTTAAAGAGGTTGAAAGAGAAAATCCACAACTCAATCCTATGATTTTTAAAAATCAATAGATATCTTTTTTGTTTCATTCCACGTAAAATTGGCATACAGACAGACATAAAGGCGTGATGGGATAGAAACCTACCTGTTTCGAACTAAATGTTCTTAATAAACTTATGTTGTGGGTTTTCTCCAATATATTATGATTTCCATTGAATAAGGGTGATCAGCTGGACACTAAATGATACTTCCTGGTAAGCACTGAAAATATCTCGCATTTGTCATGTATACTTAAAAAGGTTGTCCTGGCAAAGGTACTGTTTATCTGGTTGGTGGATCCTGCATAAAATCCTTACATCAATCATATTAAAATGCTATCACCTCTCTGGATCCAGTGTAGGTGAAATGATGACCCCACAGTTCAGCCAGCCACAGGGTTGCTGTGGCTTATATCTGCAGTTTATCAGTAGTCGCAGTGGTCCTGTGGCTAGTTGAAAGACAGAGTCATCACTCCTGGTGTCAGGCCAGATCACAGAGTGATATAGAGGATGACAGCAGGTGAATATGATTTTTTTTTTTTTTATTTGTACGGAATCCAAACCGCAGCTAAGAAGCACCATTTGCCCCGACAACCCTTTTAAGTACTAGAAAGGATAACATACACTTGATATAATTGTCAACTGACCATTAATTTTTCTCAAAATGCTATTTCTTCCCAATCTTTTATAAAAAAAAAAAAAATGATTATTTCATTTTGGAGAGAAGAATAAGTGACTTATAGAAAAATGTCACCTCCTGCCGAAAGAAGAAAAGCAAATTGAAATCCAATTACCTGATCCCTCTTATGCCAAAAATATGCTAAAAGGGAAGAGCTGGCCCCTATTGGCTTCTCCTGTGTATGACAAGCTTTAGATAGGTTGCTTAGTCGCCAACTAAACATATAAAAGTAAGAATAAAGTCACGAATGAATGTGGCTGCATGTTATATAGAAATAACGTAAATTGCTTATGGTATGTTTATTTCTGTGCAAGAGGCAACCTTTTACTTTTATTACCATTTTTAAGGCCTTTCTCCTTCCACTTGTGCTATTACAGTGTGATGAGCAAAATGCATTACTGCGATTACCATTAAGCTTAATTCATTCATTACATTCCCCTCGATTTGCTAATTACATTAGTGTCCCTAATGTGATATAAACTTACTAGTATCATTCTGTCATTTATCTTAATAATCACAAGTATGTAGCTACTAGCAAAATTAAATTGCAGGTTTCTTACACATTATCAGCTTTTATTGTATTAGAAGCAGCATAGAACACTACTGTGTTTTTTGATACTAACTTGATTTCCAGGAATAGTATTTTAATGATATAACCAAGTTTGGTTCCATAATGGGATGATTACGTTGGCAATAAAAAAGAGAGAGGTCACCGCTAAGGGCTGGTATGGTATGTATTGGGAGAGAGTGTAAGGCTGGTTTCACACATCCAAGAAACACGGCCTGTGTTCAGATCGGGAGACCCAGCAGATAGCGCCTGTTAGGAGACCCATTAGACTGGCCAAGCCATCTGATCCTAGCATGATCCATTTCACGGATATGTGAAACCAGCCTTTGCATGAAAGCAGCCACTTACACAAATTGTGTAGCCACTATGGGGTGATTTTTAAACAGAGTTTTGGCTAATAGGAATTTATGCCATGTTCTGCTGGCCCCAACACTTACAGAGTTGTGCTGAATTTTATAACACATTGCCTGTTCAAAAGTGATGTTGTGTAGGGAAGGGGCCACATTCCCGCTATTCATCTAGGCCATGATACGGTCAGTGATCAAATAGGTCATCCCATGCGTAGGTCATCAATATCACAGTTGTAAACACTGCTTTAATTTAATTGTATAATCAATTAAATAAAATAGGAGGAAGACAAATGAGGATTAAAAGTTACTAGAAGAGCCGTGCACAAATTTCAACTCCAGGGTCATCACCATGAGATAAATGGAATCTAACTCCCCCACAGATCAGCTGATTTCATCTTCAGCATCAACCGGAGGTAAACTGTTGTAGACATGAACAGCATAGATCAGGGGTCTCAAACTCGCGGCCCGCGGGCCAACTGCGACAATAGTTTGCGGCCCTCACCTCATGGGCCCTCGGGACAATAGTTTGCAACCCTCACCTTGGCTGGGATCACATACGCGAGAAACACGGCCGAGTCTCGCATGTGTAATCCCAGTCACACGTAGTACCGCTCATTAAGGTCATGACTATGGACGCCACTCCACTCTCATAGGCGTGGTGCCCATATTCATGAGCTTAATGAGCGGTACCACGTGACTTGTGAAAGCGCGCTCATACAGGAAGAAGATATCGACGCTGGACCATCGGAGCTGCAGCAGGAGAAGGTGAGTATGATGATGGCTAGACAGTCACAGCAGCCTGCTGTCAGCAGGAAAGGCGTATGAGTCACACTCAGAACACATGCAGCAGGAGCAGCCGAGCAGGGACCGGACTGGACCGCGCCACAGACTCAGGTGCATCGGGTTCAGAATAAGCGGTGGGGCAGTGCGGTATATTGCTCTCGGAGGCGGGACATCAAGCCGGCCTTATTGCGAACTTGCGCCATTACCCCAGGCTCATAAGCGGAGGCGGCCGTGGAAATTGCTGCTCAGCAGGACAGAAAAAAAAGTGTAAAAGACGCATTGGCTAACACTGAAACAGTGACACCAAGTGGAATTATCTATTACACAGCCCCAAACATGTCTTTTTCAAAGCCTGCAGTGAAGAGAAAGGTTGGTGATGAGCACAGACAATTTCAGGAAAAGTGGGAAGTGCAATATTTCTTTGTTGAGCACAGGGGCATCCTGACGTGTCTCATTTGCACAGAGAAAGTTGCAGTGCACAAAGAATACAATTTGAAACATCATTACATAACTAGACATGCTGAGGAGTATGCAAAATACCAGGGAGATGAGAGTTTCTTGTGGAAAACCTGATGTGGCCCAGCCTCACCCAGATCTACCTCCAGCGGCCCCCGGATAAATTGAGTTTGAGACCCCTGGCATAGATCCTTCAAGTGTTTAGTGGCTGCTACTGAGTCCTACAGAGAAGCTCTTATTCATCTCAATAGCATCTGCAGTAATGGCAGCCACTAAACAGCTGATAGAGCTGTGCTGTCCTGCTCCACTACAGTTTACATATGGCCAGCTGACTAATACAGGGATATGTATGGGAATCAGAACCTTTGTTGTGAAACTCCCCTTTAATCAGTTGATTAAATACAGTGGTGGCATGAAGCCTTCTCTGTGTAGCTCCAATGCCAGTTGGTAGACTGCCCTCATTTATGTTCTACAACAGGGGTCCCCAACCTGTAGCTCGGGAGCCACATGTGGCTCTCGGTCCCTTGAATTGTGGCTCGCGGGTGTCTGCCAGCTTGCTGCATTAGCTGCAGGTCTAGCAAACAGGTATGAGGAGAAAATCTAAAAATGGTGAATTTTGTGCGTAGCCCTGCACAGAAGAGCAGATCTGATGCACATTTACTGGTCTTAGGGATTTAGATATAATTTAAGTATGGTACGCTGGAGACAGGATGATACTAGCTGTCAGAGAAGGTGCCTGAAGATGGATGTGACAGTGTGTTGAGAGTGCTGGATGGGAGAATACTGAATGGGAGTATTGTGGGGATCTTGTTATACTGCTTCGGGTTAATTTCTGTGGAAAAGCTTTACTTATCATTATACCCATAATGGGGGCTCTGGTTGCCACTACTGTGAGGGGGAGGGAGCTAAATGTGGCTCGTGATGCCCTCTCAGAGCGGAATGTGGCTCTCTAGGTCAGAAAGGTTGGGGACCACTGTTCTACAGTATGTATTTGCACTGATTGACCTTGATGATCTTTCCGAATCCAGATTATAATTATCTACCAAGTTTTTGGGGAATGCTGTATGAAAAAAATATTTTATGCCGTTTTCTAGAATTGATTTGTTAATGCATTTTGATAAAACCACAGACAGCATATTAACTTAAAGAGGTTTTCTCATATTGAACTCTTGTCATATCTTGGTGAGAGCACATAGACCTCATAGTGGGGATCCACTATATAAGCATTTCATTATATGGGCCTGGATAGGTAGACATACGGTAGCTTATTCTGGCAATAATAATTGATCACTGATCAGTTACAGAAAATATGTAACTATGTATTCTTAAAAATGTGTTATGATTGTGAGATCATCCCTCATTTACATGACACTGTAAAAACACATAAAAAAAGGCCTAAGATAAAAACAAAATTAGCTCATACCCTATGGTAAATAAATAAATAGCAATAGTACATGCTCATATCATTGGTTACTTAGTTAATGTGATTTTGATCAAAAAAATTGTAAAAGCCATCCCACCGCATCAAGGTGACCCATCTCATCCCTAACCTCAACCCTATGATATGTCAAATTTCCTATACCTCTCCTTTGTACTTATATAGCTCCCCATAGCTACGTGTCCATTAGTCAGGGTCTCGGTCATGCTCAGCCCTTATTTACATTCAAGTCATTTGACAAATGGAATAGGGTCACCTTGACGTGGTGGGATGAAGTTTACTTTTTTTTTTTTTTTTTTTTAAATCAAAATCACTTTAGCTATGTACCCTATGTTATTTTCCTGCACTATTGCTGTTAATTTCTTTTACTCATTTTGTTTTGTGCCTATAGGTTGCATGCATACCAACTTATATTCAAGTTCATCTCTTTGGGTTTTTGTTTCAAGTTTTTGCACTCTGTGCAAATAAGGGAGTGGTCTTCCTTTTCTTTGAGCTGGACATTGCGTTTATATAGCTCCCCATGGCTGGATGTCCATTAGTCGGGGTATGGGTCCTGCTCAACCCTTATGCATATTCATATTATTTGACATATTGTAAGGTTTTAATACTAGAGGTTAGGTTCATCTTGAACAGGGTCACCGTGACGCAGTGGGATGGCTTTTATGTTTTTTTTTTTTTAAATAAAAATTATGTTTACTAAGTACCCTATGTTATTTTCATACACTATTGCTGTTCATTTATTTACTGTAGGGTATTTGCTCATTTTGTTTTTTATCTTGGGTTTTGTCTGTTTTGTCTGTTTAGTGGCCAGTGTGAACATGCGCCTACACATTACATGCATACCAACTTATCTTCCCCTGCATCTCTTTGGGTTTTTGTATATACTCATTATATAATACAGTACTCTAATTTTAAATTATATATAAAAAAAATTGTGACCATCTAAAGCCATATTATGGCGCTATGCTCCCATAAAGGCAAGGTCCGTAAGTCTGTAAAACAATGGATACGTTATCCCAACCCGACGGGTCACGTTATGTCAGTAACATCCATCAAGTGTTGCTATTGTCCGTCCTATGGCGGATCTAGAGGAGTGGGATGACTGTGAACAAAACTTCATGGTGTAAAAAGGCCTTTGCCTTTAAAAAGAGCGTGACGTGAAGGTTTTTTTATTTATTAGTGACTGGAAGTAAAGTAGTAATGGCCGGACATATACATCATCTTTGTGTTGCTTGACAGTATGGATTTTACACTATTCCTGTAATGGCTGTTACAAATAAGAAAAGTGCTGGGAGGGTAGTGACATCATCACGTCACAGTTTTATTGTTTTTTTTATCAGGATTTGGTATTTAGTAGGGGTCCTATGCATGGCTAGATCCAAAGACTAGTAAGAATCTCAGTTATATTTGGGTTTCTTCTATCATTTTTTTTGTAGCTAAGCATATTTATATATTAAAGTCTATCTGTACAAGTATTTCTATGCTCTATAGAAGAAATTGTACATGTGCATAATTATAGACATTGCAACAAGAATAAAGAAACACAAGGGCTTTATTCAGAGTGCTGGAAATACAAGGCACACAAGAAATAGTATTTATTTATCATACTGACTTTTTCTTTATTGTCCGGCTAAACAGTCTTACTCAAATTCCAATATAGGACCTTTTACAGATTGGTTGGGCGACATCCAGTGATAAGGAATGCAAGCTGACTAACTTTGAAAAATTAAAAAATGATTGTGTGATACTTTGTTGGGAGATGCTTATTCCATAGTTCTCTGTCTCTATGTAGTCTTGGTGTTGGTGATTTCAATCGCAGGCGGCTGAGAGTTTTGCAAGAATGCTTCGAACATCTGGGAGTATAAACTCATGACAACCTTTGACACACTCAGTGCAGGAATGAATGTATCACATGGATTTATGTCTTTTTACATCAATTAAGGAATTTGCTCTTCAGACCTTCTGGGGGCATCACAGCACAGTATCAGACCCCAATCAGAGGACATTAAAACATCCAGACTCCTTATCTATGAACTGTTCCAATATTTATGTTTATCCTTCTCCCATAATGATAATTCTGCTTCACGTCACTTGTCTTATCTATTTTTATTTCTGTGCTGTTTTGTGCATAAATATGTGATTTTTTAGCTGTAGCTGTTGTATTAGTCTAGCCTGATGAAGAGACCTGAGTAGTCTGGAAAGCTTGCAATTTGTTACCATCTTTTCAGTTAGCCATTAAAAGGTATCAACCACTGAGGAGAGGTGACAGTCTTTTTTACATTTTGAAAAATATCAGAACCAAGATTTAGTCGTGGGAAGATGTATACCCATATAGTACACACAACTATATAAAGTCTTCCCAAAGTAGATGGTCCCAGATTGGGCTCACAAGATTGTCTGCTTATACATGCATTCGTTCTTTCCCACTTTATCATAGTGGTTTATGCTCTTTTATAAATCTGGCAATTATTTTTGACTGTCTAATCTAGGTTTACTGCACCTATTAGTTGGCTTACTTTGTGCCAGAATTTTGCAGTACAGTTTTGGTGCATGATGTTGCATTCTCTTTGCCACTTACCTTTCCCGATAATTCACTCTTTTTTTCGACGATGCTTTGCCCCCCTCATTAGACAAGTTATAGAAAGAGTCTGAAAACCATAATTAATACAGTATGACACAAGTCATGAAAGACCGTTTTTTGTGCAAATTACAGCACAATTCTAGCACATTAGCTCCCTCACTGCGCTCTAGGTCAAAGGGCCATTCTTTTTAACTGCTACTTGGCCAACAGAATCCTCCAAGTTACTTCTGTGCTCTTTTCCCATTTGCTATGTAAAGCTTCTTTACAGGAACCAGAAAATATGAAAACTATGTGTATAGTTGTCTTATATTTTATTAGTTTTATGAGTTAGGTTGCCAGCATCATTTTAATGTACTACATTCTCATTTGGCTTGGGCACTAAATCCTCCTGAAGATTTGCCCATTAAGCCTTTAATGTGCTTATTAAACCTTTTAATGCAGACTAAGTGCAAATGAGTTGTTAGTCTTTCACAGCTCAGAGATCATCATTCTGTCAATGAATGTGTGTCGGTGTGTGTGTGTGTTGGTGTGGGTGCACTAGTGTATACAGCTTTATGTTTGCCTTGGTTTACTGCCTATTTTTAGTCTAGAAAATTTCACAATTGTTCATGACCATACAGCATAGACAGAAAGAAAAACAATTGTAGTAGATTCCACCTGCCTGTGCCTACAGGCTTTAGAGTTAATAAGTGGATTTGACCATCTGGACTTTAATCTTATGGAAGTATACAGAAAGTGCTGTATAATATGCTGATGGCAATGCCTTAGTACACCGATGAACTGCTGAATGGCTGACAAAGACATCTGCTTGACTTTTCATACTTCTAAGCTGCTTTAGATGATTGTAGCTAGGAGTACGCTTGACATGGCATGTATCGTTATTGGGAGAAGAGATCAAATTGCATTTCAACCTTGAAAAAATGAAAAATAAAAATAGGAGAAATGATGTGAGCTGCGAATGTTGATTATGTGAAGCACATCCTCGCCAACCTCATTCATTGTATGATTACATTGCTCACTCATCAAGTGCTGATTGGGTGAGTCACCTTTATCAAGATGTAAAATTTTGATTGCAGCCGTAAAGTATCAGTTAAGAAATGTATACAGCTTTACAGTATACTATTTCTATGCTTGGTAAAGTGCATTAATGTCCAATGCAGATTAAAGGGTTGTCCCGTTTCAAGTATTATTAACCCATAGGCTTGGCATCTTAAAAAACAAACAAACTGAGCTTTTGCTCACCCTTCCTAGAACCAGCGATTCCCTCTGCCACTGATTCATTCTCTGTTGATCAGCTGCAGCAGTGCTGTGATGTCAACAGCAGCTCAGTGATTGGCTGCAGCCCTCTAGAAGTCACTTCACCACTGCACTCAATCAATAAAGGCCAGTGCTGTTGGGCACCACTGGATATACAGAGGGCGTTTTAAAGTCCAGATTCATATTTTATATGTTGATGAGATTATGGACTCATATTATTGGAAATAGGACAACCTCTCTAATAGCTACAAGGTTGGCATCATCAGGGCAATTCATCAGGGCAGTGACATTAGAACTTGGTATTTAGACATCTGCATACAATTATTTTATATAAATATTCTAAAAGAAAAGGCTTTATAGTTAGACGTTTTCTCACATCATCACCTTGAATTGAGCTAATTGTAAGTGACTACCCAATTTGCCTTGTATAGGATGTCTAAAGTGTGGGACCCTGCCCTATGCTATCCATTTGCCCAAATAGAGAACATGTAAAAGTGCTGTCTGCACGAGGAGTCTAGGTAGGGATGTGTATGGCCAACGGGTTCTGCACTTCTCCTACAACTCCTTTCCCACCTCTTTCTTGAGATGAGTAGAACCTAGACTGTGGTACTTCGCCAACATTGGGTGGTAGCACAAGTGGAAGCTGGAAGGAAAATTGGAAGTCAGCATCCATTAGAACAGCTATAAAGTGTAAGGCTAATGGATTGGTCTGGTAGCTGATGTGGCTTTTAAATTGCTTGTTAAACAATCATTTGAATTTTTCAGATAAAGTAACTGTTCCCCCATAAAATCAAGTGGTTGCTTAATAAATAATCACAAAACTTCAATGGTTCATACCCACATTGCTATTCAGCCATGACCCGACCTATCTTTGTAGCTTTACCCTAAGGCTGGTTTCACATTAGCGCTTTTTAAGCGCACGCACGGCCGGGGGTAGCTCCGCCCCCGAGCCGGCTCTCTGCCCGGCGTGCCCGCCCCTTGCTTGTAGCGCCGCCTCCTAGCGCACAGCGGCCCCTGCGATCGGCGCACCCTATCTTTAGCATAGGGTGCGCAGATCGTGCGCAGGCCGTGCGCTAGTTGCGCTTTGACCTGCGCTGCGCACTTTTGACGGTGCGCCGTGCGCGCCAAAATCAAACTTTTCGGATTTTGGCGCGCACGGCGCACCGTCAAAAGTGCGCAGCGCAGGTCAAAGCGCAACTAGCGCACGGCCTGCGCACGATCTGCGCACCCTATGCTAAAGATAGGGTGTGCCGATCGCAGGGGCCGCTGTGCGCTAGGAGGCGGCGCTACAAGCAAGGGGCGGGCACGCCGGGCAGAGAGCCGGCTCAGGGGCAGAGCTACCCCCGGCCGTGCGTGCGCTTAAAAAGCGCTAATGTGAAACCACCCTTAGAGAGGGGAGGATAAAAACATATTAATAAAAGGAAATTCAATTTTCAGCATAGGATGGGCACACATGCTCGACTTTTCTTTGAAACCCTCTAGAATAAAATTAAGAGTATCTCTGCATACACATCTCTGCTAATTTGAAACACATGGTCCTCATTTTTGGGATTAATCTGTTCCAGCAGTGAGATCCATCTGATTTTATATTAAGGGTATATTCTCTGGGGCTGTATTCCATAAATGTTTGCGGTGAATACCCTTTTTTAATAGAAGAGGGTTATGTATTGTACACACAGTAATGTGTTTTTACGATATCTGGGGTAGCATAAAGTGTAGCAAGGTATCCTATTGTTAGTTTACTTACATGTATTTTATTATATACAAAACGGAGCTTTACAATATAAACTTCTTCACATCTTCCCTGCCAGCCTTCTAGTAGATGTAGACCGTGTCTCCAGCTCTGTAAGCAGAAGGCATGCTCTCATAAAGCCATACCTCATAATGGACTTGATGGTTTTCCCCACAGCCATGTGGGATTATGTATATTTGTTATTATACTGGGAGCAATTCCATTAATGTATATTGCTGAATGGCTGTTTATGCAGTTCTTAAGTGTAGGTTCATTGAAGGTCAATCTACACATTGAGCATAGCGGCAGATGCGTTTACGGAAGCCAACTGATAGATTCTTAGTTTCTGAGTTGTAGAAATGAATGAAAACTGTGTTGTATGGTAAAACGTAAAAATGGAATATTACCCACGCCTGCAATTTAGCTCCGCAGGTTATATGAAGAAATTCTAGCTATTCACATTGTATACAACAACACGAGTGATATAAACACCACCTCAGAAAGATATCAACTCTGTGGCAAAAAACCTAAATGATCCCCATTGTGACATGGTGTAAATGTAATTACGATATAAAAAAAAAGTCAAAGATCAATTGTAAATTGTTATATATTATTATCTAACTATTCGTTAAAACTAAATATTTTGTGACTTTCTTGTTTTATTAATATGTAACTCTAAACGTACCTTAGTGTGTTTGGTGCTATGTTCAACATCACACCTATTTTATGTTCTCTTGTTTTTTTCAGTCTATTGATCCCGGGCAGCAGTTCACATGGGAGCACTCTAACCTGGAAGTTAATAAACCAAAGAATAGATATGCAAATGTAATTGCATACGATCACTCGCGTGTGCTGCTCTCAGCCATCGAAGGTAAGCCGTTCCTTCTTTCTTCCATGAATGGCATTGTAAATGTGTCAACGTGTAATGAGCAGCTGCCTCTTTCCCAAACTTGTATTACTGCAAACTGAGCTTGAGGTTAATGCTCTTGACTTCATGGACTGCACGTGAAGAGTTACAGAAATATAAAAACTATTATCTGTTATCTCAGTATACATTTTGCTATTCCTCACGATGGCTGACTTGGCAGTTGACTTGCCTTGAAGTATTTCTTGATAAGAGTGCACTTGCGCGGGCAGGCATTATTAAGAGGCGAGAAATCAGTCAGTATTAAATGATTGTATAAGTGCTTTCTATATCTAAAATGAGATCTCCACCCCTCCCCCGCTCTTACTGAGGCTCATTGCTCACCGTATATCTTTTTTCTCATTGGTGGATTAGTTGCTTGTAGTTAATAATCAGTATGCCCTTCCTCTGATAAATATACATCAAGCTCTGCATGCCCTGACCGACTTCTACATTTGTGGTGAGCTTATGTTGATACGCAGCAGCCAATAGGAAAAAGCAGATCTGCAGACTCAATTTGTAATAAAATCGGAGAATTTCATTCTGCCCAATTTCCTTGAGAAGGTATATCTTAGAAACTGTCACTGATCCAGGAGTGAAGTAAGGGGGCAGAGCTAAAATGTAGCCCATTCTAAAGAAAGGCCAAGTACGCTCAACCAACAAGCATCCTCCAACTCCATTCTCCTTATGCTTAGCTCAGTATTCCTTGTGTTATTTTGCATGTCCTGTTTGGCAAAGTAGGTAGCTTGGGATAACACACCCGGCCTATTGGACATAATTAATCTAGTAGGCGTACTGGCCAGCGTGACTCTTCAGAAGAACAGCATGACTCTTTACATAGCATTAGAATGTAACCCTCACTGTTTTCAAAATGCCTTTGTATGGTGAGCCACATCATCCACAGTATATGATATAAACGTCAGCCTGCTACTATACTGAATTACAGTTTGTTGATTTCGAAGTCTTAGGCCAAGTTGGATTTGTTGTGGATTTGTGGTGCAGATTCCGGTGCCATTTACAGTACAATACAAGTATATACGTTTTTCGAAATTCCAATCATGTTGCGGAAAAAAATTCACAGGAAATTAGAAGCATATTGTGGATTTCAATTGTATAACATGCTCATTGTTATGCACATTGTGGTTTTCACTCTATTCAATGCTTAGTAAATGGAGCAGGGAGAAATATGTAGACAAATTCTCAACAAAATTTGCATGTGTTACTTGGTTACTTTGTAATCAAATCCGCAGCAGAGATTTTCCAGAATGTGTGATTGAATTAAAACCTCTATTAGGATTTAGGCTACAAACGGCCGTCACACTGAGCGATGCAACAGCGATCCCGACAGCAATATGACCCGGTCAGGATCGCTAGTGCATCGCCAAGTGGTCGCTAGTGTGCTGCCAAACAGGCAGATCTCACTAGCAATGTAGCGACGCAGCGGCGGTCTTTACTTACCTGTCAGACGCGGCAATGAAGACGTCCTCCCGCCCGCTTCCACGCGTTGCTCGTCGGCGCCAGCAGGAAGCCCAGCAGGAAGCGGCTGACGAGAAACGGCCCAGGACGTTCTCGCGTGATTAGCGATAACCAGCGGGGGAGCCAGTCGGAGGTAAGTATCACACATAGCGATATCGCTGGCAATATCGCTGCTGCGTCACAAAATCGGTGACGCTTTAGCGATATTGCTAGCGATATCGCTTAGTGTGACGGGGCCTTTAGAGTACAAGACTGCAGTCACTATATGTGTCCACACTGGTGAATCCTCATAGCGCTGGGAGTGAGAAGTCATGTTACTGCAAGTAAAATGATTGGCATACTTTTGGCCACATTCGGACTAGACGTGCAAGGCCTTGTGCTATACACTTATATCCAGAGAGGTCGCACACGTTTAGTTGGCATGTTTCCTAACGTATGCGAATCACATACTTGTATTCAAGAGGCCACCACTCCAAGCATCAGCACTGGACAATCTTCACAGTGTGCTGTGAGTGTGTTGTGAGGATCCACAAGTCTGCAGTCACATAAACTGACACCAGACTTGTACCCTAAGGCCGCACAGCCCGTTTAAAGTAGCCAACTGAAAATCCAACCTGAGTGCAGTTACGTTTGAAGACATGCCTTTTCCATAGGAATGTAATGGTAGGATGGAATTTGATTGATCCAAATCACTTTAGTACCGTTAAAGTGACATTTATCATTGAAGACTGTTCTTTACACTTAGATTGTTAACGATTGTTACGTTTTTGGCCAGTTGAAGAAATAGCATGGATGTATGTTTGAATAAGTCTGTCTCCTGCTTGTTCCACAAATGCTATCAATACTGTAGAATTACTTTCCATATTTATTTGCCTGTGCTTGTTTGTAGTCATCTCTTCTCTGCGGGTAACCCTACTTTATGGATAAACAGATCATAGCAAGCAACCATCAAATATGCCTTTATCAATGGGTAGCCCCAAATATCCATTCACACAATAGATCCCTAATACATCCATACTGCGCAGTCTGTGGCTGCTGTTATAACGAACAGTTTAGCACCTTGGGAGAAAAATATTGTAACTTATGCAGCAGGAAATGGTGCAAATTAAGTTACACATAATAAAACAAGTCAAGAAAAGACATGCTTTTCGCAAAAGAAATGTACATTTATTTCTCAGGCTATAATAGAGTTGAGAGGCTATCTAATATGTTTTTGTAACACATACCTCAAAATATTAGGTTATAAATGTCCCTTGTCAGCAATGGTGCCCTCATATTTTAGAGGAAGCAAACTCAAGTTCCGAGAACAGATTCTACACTGGATATGTGGTACTTCTGTTGATGCATGCTTAGGAAGGAAAGCTATGTAAAATCTAATAAAAATGTATTAAGTATTTTCTCATTTCCTTGCGTCAGGCACACATGACAACATTACTGTTATCTTACTCCATTATCATAAAACAAATGATCTCTGCTGTACCAGGTCATTAGTAATAGACCAGTAGTGTCTTTCTGTAATCTTCAAGAACATTAGCCTCCAAAGAGGGGGCTACAACTGCTCTGTATGTAAAGTATGGCAAAGAAATTCCAAAGAGCTAAAGATAATATCCATTTGTATTGATTTTCATCATAATGCGGTCTGGGGCAGTTAAAAAAAAAAAAAAAAAAGTATATTTATAGACAATATGTGTGTACATGTACTGTATGTATGTATGTGTACAGTATATATATGTGTGTGTATTCAAGCCCCTTTAAATTTTTCACTCTTTGTTTCATTGCAGCCATTTGGTAAATTCAAAAAAGTTCATTTTTTTTCTCATGGATGTACACTCTGCACTTCATCTTGACTGAAAAAAAACAGAAATATAGGAATTTTTGCAAATTTATTAAAAAAGAAAAACTGAAATATCACATGGTCAGGTATTCAGACCCTTGGCTCAGTATTGAGTAGAAGAACCCTTTTGAGCTAGTACAGCCATGAGTCGTCTTGGAAATGATGCAACAAGTTTTTCACACCTGGATTTGGGGATTTTCTGCCATTCTTCCATGCAGATCCTCTCCAGTTCCATCTGTTTGGATGGTGAATGTTGGTGGTCAGCCATTTTCAGGTCTCTCAAGAGATGCTCAATTGGGTTTAGGTCAGGGCTCTGGCTGGGCCAGTCAAGAATGGTCACAGAGTTGTTCTGAAGCCACTCGTTTGTTATTTTAGCTGTGTGCTTAGCGTCATTGTCTGGTTGGAAGGTGAACCTTCAGCCAAGTCTGAGGTCCAGAGCACTCTGAAAGACGTTTTCATACAGGACATCTCTATACTTGGCCGCATTCATGTTTCCTTCAATGGCAACCAGTCTTCCTGTCCCTGCAGCTGAAAAACACCCCCATAGCATGATGCTGCCACCATCATGTTTCACTGTTGGGATTGTATTGGGCAGGTGATGCGCATTCCCTGGTTTTCTCCACACATACCGCTTAAAATTATCACCAAAAAGCTCTATCTTCTCTTCAGACCAGAAAATTTTATTTCTGATAGTCTGGGAGTCCTTCATGTGCTTTTTTTTTTTTTTTAACAAACTCTATGTGGGCTTTTATATGTCTTGCACTGAAGAGAGGATTCCGTCGGGCCACTTTGCCATAAACGCCCAACTGGTGGGAAGGGCTGCAGTGATAGTTGACTTTGTGGAACTTTCTCCCATCTCCCTACTGCATCTGTGGAGCTCAGCCACAGTGATCTTAGGGCTCTTCTTTACCTCTCTCACCAAGGTTCTTCTCCCACGATTGCTCAGTTTGGCTGGACGGCCATGTCTAGGAAGACTTCTTGTGGTCCCAAACTTCTTCCATTTAAGGATTATGGAGGCCCCTGTGCTCTTAGGAACCTTGACTACTGCAGAAAATCTTTTGTAACCTTGGAAAGATCTGTGCCTTGCCACAATTCTGTCTCAGAGCTCCTTGGCCAGTTCCTTTGACCTCATGATTGTCATTTGGTCTGACATGCACTGTGAGGCCTTATATAGACAGATGTGTTCCTTTACAAATCAAGTCCTATCAGTTTAATTAAACACAGCTGGACTCCAATGAAGGAGTAGAACTATCTCAAGGAGGATCACAAGGAAATGGACAGCATGTGACTTAAATATGAGTGTCTGAGCAAAGGGTCTGAATACTTACGACCATGTGATATTTCAGTTTTTCTTTTTTAAAAAATTTGCAAAAATGTCTACATTATATATAATGCAATTTTGAAACAAACTTTTGAAATAATAAATATGCAACATTAAATGCACCCACAATGACTGGTAATCACTAGTAATCCATATAAAGCACCAAGGCCCTGATTGAACAAAGTGATTACACCTGAAAGCTAATATAAACAGCTTTGAAACACTTTAGATTTTTTGTGCAACACGTAGTTTCGAACAAAAAAAATTTACCTCTGGAATTTCTATGCCAGCTTCTGTCAAAATGGGCACAGTTGTGAAGGTACGGGCCTGGCGACACCCGCTCATCTAACGTGTGACGAGCTGTGGGTTACCAGCTCGTCAGGTTACTGTAGTAGGATTTGTGGCGATTTTAAGATGCTCCTGATTCATTTAAGAGGCCTGCACCTCTTAGTAAATCAGGAGCGTCTGACTCTACCATACCCCCTCATCACAACTGGTGTTGTTCATCCGAGTCTTCTTGTACATTGAAAGACTATTTCTTTTGGCATATTAAGCAGTAGAAGAGTGGTATTTACGGAAGCATTCTCATATTTTTTATTTCTTTCAATACTAATATACATAAGGTAAATAAGTTTGCTTATTACTAGTATTTTATCATTTCTATTCCAGTCCTTCCATTGTCCCACGTTACCACTCTCTAAGGATAGGCTCACACTGGCATATAACACGGTGGAGTACTATCTGATGTATTACCAGATAGCACTCGGCCCAATGTTATACTATGGGGCAGTGCAGATCTGTGGTTATTTTCTCATGTTGATTTGGAATAAGAACACAATCGCGGCATGCTGCAAATGGCTTCGATATTTGAATTACGCACACCCATACAAGTCTAACATCGGACTGCACTCAGATTTTGTCACCTCTGTGCAGTCCAATGTACGCTCACAGAGACAATGGAGAAGATCTCCATCTTCTCCACACCTGTGCTTTATCACACACAGATGACACTCGGCTGAAACTCTGGCAGAGTTTGATCCCAGTGTTTTTAGCATAATTGGCCCGACTTTCTTGCATGAGAGAACATATGCCAGTGTGCGCGTAACCTAACTCTCAGAATGTGATCAGTAAGGAAACTAGCTTCGGGGTATGTATGTGGCTGAACACATCGTAAAGTTTATTGATACAGGAAAAGCATATCAATTTTTATTGTGTCCAAAATAAGCAAAAAAAAGAGGTGGTATTCACCGTCCGCATAAAACTTTCTTTTATTGCATATCCTTAAAGCACTGAAGTGAGAGAATGGTTTGGACACTTCACGGGACCATGGTTCCATGAAGTGTCCAAACCATGCTCTGGCTGCAATGTTTTAAGGATATACAATAAAAGAAAGTTTTATATGGACAGTGAATGCCACCTCTTTTTGCTTATTTTGGACATATGTTTAACCTTATTTCTAGTGTGCACCCAAGCTCTTCTTTTGACCGGTGTTTTTGTACTGTCTAATGAGGCAAAATCAAGTGGCAGCAGTCAGGGATTTTGCGCCAGTTTTCTTCTAGACAATTTGTTGCGCACATCAATTATTATTACAATGGGGTCCATTCTTTTTCATATATTTACCGTATTTCTATGGCTTATGTAGTTCCAGCATATTTTGCTAAATTCTCTACCCCATTGAGACTTACAATCTGATATCCCCAGCTCAAACAAAAAAGTCGCAACTACTGTGCTGACTCAATAAGTGCAGAGTTTAAACCTCCTCTGGCATTAAAGGGAATCTGTCACCCCATTTTTCGACTATGAGCTGCCGGCACCGCCATCAGGGGCTTATTTACAGCATTATGTAATGCTGTAGATAAGCCTCCGATGTAACCTGAAAGATAAGAAAAATGAGCTATATTATAATCACCGAGGGGGGGCGGTCCGTTCGTGGTCCGATGGGTGTTGCGGTGTGCAACACCCGGCGCCTGCGCACTGCAGGACTCTGCTCTGCCCTCAACAGGGCAGAGCAGTGCACCTGCGCCGGAGCCATGACAGGCAGCAAAGAAGAGGACATCACCGTTAGACGATGGGAGGCGCCAGACCGGACAGCGTCACTCATCAGACTAAAATCGGACCCGGACCGCCCCTGGGTGAGTATAATCTAACTCCTTTTTCTTCTCTTTCAGGTTACATTGGGGGCTTATCTACAGCATTATAGTATGCTGTAGATAAGCCCATGATTGTGGTGCCAGCAGCTGATACTCGAATAATGGGGTGACAGATTCCCTTTAACATCAGCTTATAAAGTGTGAGCTAATAGCTTCATGCCATGGATTTCCATGGCTGAACAGCTGCATGTAAGCCTTACATCACCAAGCACAAGGCCAAGTCAAGAATACAGTAGTTAAAAAACTGGATTCTGGAGTAGTGGAAATGTGTTCTGTGGGGTGACAGCTCAGGCTTATCTATCTGGCAATCTGAAGTAAGAATCTGGATTTGATGAAATGTCAAGAGAAGATCTGACTGCATTGTGCCAATTGTAAAGTTTGGTGGAGGTGTATGTTTTGGGGTTGTTTTAAAGGGGTTGGCCTAGGCTCCTTATTTCCAGAGAAGGGAAATATTAATGCATTAGCATACAAAGACATTTGGAACAATTGCATGCTTACAATTTGTGGGAATAGTGTGCATGAGGCCCTTTTCTGTTCCAACCTTACTGTGCCCCAATGCAAAAATAAAGTCCATAAAAGCATGGCTGGTTGAATTTAGTGTGAATGAACCTGTCTGGCCTTATGAAAGATCTATGGAATAACCTGGAATGGAAATTGTGAGCTAGGCTTCATCATCCAACGTCAAAGTTTGACCTTACAAATGCTCTTCTAGATGATTGGACACAAATTCTCACTCACACATTCCAAAATCTTTTAGAACGCCTTTCCAGAAGGATGGTAGCTGTTATAGCAGCAGAGATGGGGAAGTGGGATGGGGCAACGCCATAATAATGCCTATAGGTTAATAAAGGGATGTCATATACCTTCCTGTAGTTATAATTTGTAGGTGTTCCATACCTGTGTTCATATAGTATATATAATCTAAGTATATAAACTTGAAAACACATTACTTTGCCTATAGATCTGTATTTGTATTTCCCACAATCTAGAATCTGTAATCGAATTCAGCAACGTTCACCAGTGTGGCTCCATTTTCTAAAATACAATAATGTCATTAAATGTGAATCTGAATGGGCTAAACAGGGGGTCAGTGGTAGTTCAGTATAATCTAGTCTGTAATCATCATGTCGGTGTGCTGTACGGTCGCTGACATTCCCCATCCAATCCCGTTACACTGTGTGAATACTAAATGGCTTTGAAAGTTTAGACAAATAATATGCTGAGCTATCATATTGCCTGCTCTTTAAAATGTGTGTTATTAGTTTTCACATAAACCCGCACCAACCATATCACGTCTTTACGGTAAATGCAAAAATGATTTATTTCAAGTCTTTTATTGCTTATAGTTTGAAAGCTCCGTCATATTTTCTGCCTATATATCAGCCATGGACCAAGTCGACCAAGGTCATCTGCTCATTATTCTTCTAATCTGTACAATTCCTAGCCAGAATAATGTTTGATATATCTCTACTGCTGTTTAAATCAAAAGCATCTTGGTTTGACTTGGGTTTCTCTTGATTGTTTGCATGATAGCTTTCTGTAAGTGATTGACTGCTAATCGCTGGATCTGTGTTACCAGGGATGAAAAATGAATATTCTTTTTACTCCTGAATTATGCATATTACAAATCTAAAGTAATATACGAGGCTGGAGATGTTCCTGCCTACAACACCAGCTAATCCATCTTTAAAAGAGTACTGAGACTTGTTGTTTTCTCCCTGTTGGGTGGGAGCGTTGTGGTGTTAGGGCATCAGACCATTTCATAGCCCGGCCATGGTTCAAACGTCATTATGATATCGCCTCGTTGTATTAATTGCTTATTAAAATCAGAAGCGACTTATTTATTTTTATTACTGGAGCCATTGGAAAATTATTTTTGTGTTTAGTAATTTCATTTGTTTCCTTAATATTTTTGCTGTCATTTTTTCAGTTGATTTTTCTTATAATCAATTCTACTTTATGGTTCAAGGTTGGGTTCACAATCTGAGATGGCAAACACTATAAAAAAGAAACATAAGTAAAATAATAACATGTTATACCATTTTTTTTTAAATCCGTTAAGAAAAGCCATTAAAAAAGTAGCTAGGCCCTAAAAGCACACAAGGACAGATATATATAATGATGGGGTCATATGACACGGTAGGCAAAACTACACATTTACACAGCAAATCTCAACTATTTTTTGTTTTGGCCAGGTGGTTTTTCAAGGGGGAAGCATGTTAAATTTGTTTTTCTGTGTAAAAAAAAAACCACACCTCTCAGTGGTCTAATAGGGACTATTCTCCAGCCTCAAAAGAAAGTAGTGATACTAAGCCTTAAATCAGGAGGATAAAAAAAATTGGCAGAATGTGCACATATTAAAAAAAAAAAAAAAGTAACATAATGCTTATGCGTTTAGGGTGCAGAACCTTAATCACAGCTATTTTAACCAATATAACTAAAGGCTGAGTTTTAACTACTTTCCTTTGGTCCTGGAGAACATTCCTTTTTGGACCATTGAGATCTATTTGACCTGGAAGCCCAGACCAGTCCATACTCCGTGCACAACACCCAGACCAGAGATTGTCTACTCTGGAAGTTTCCTGGGATACTTATCTCTAACACAGGAGTGGTGAGCTGAATTGACAATTTTTCTATTTTTTGTAAAACAAAACCTTCCCTCATACAATAACCACATTGCAGATTGCAGCCGTTTGCAGTAAAAGGCATGTGTGATTTCCAGCATTATAGTTAGTCACAACATGTGCATCCATCCAGTCTGGTGTAAGAGAAATGTGGATATCAGCCATATCAGCATTCAACTCGGGCGGACATCTCATTGGTGCAACCTGTGTAGCCGTACAGGGGTCTAAGAGGTAAGGGGGCACATTTTCACCTCCAAAGCAGTTGTAATTGTATATTATGATGACCTATTGGACTGCAAAGGGCCCATATACTGTTCTTGCACAAGGGCCCTCTTCGGTCTGTGTCCGCCAGTGGTTCAGCTGAAATCTTAACGCTGTTGCTGATCAGTGGCTTATGATTGGCTGCAGAACTCATGTGACTCAGTGCTGAGTAAGGAGGGATGTTTCTTGTTCAAGATCCATTTTTTTTAATTATGCGCCTCCTTGAGCCCAACAATAGTGATTATGTACTGGTGGATGGATAACCACTTTAATTAATTTTTATAGTATTCTGATCTTCATTATTTTGATGAAGCCAACAGTCTTTTATTTTTCTTCGATGTGAAATGATCATCAATAGCTTTCCACAAATGTTGTCATGAGTTCAAATTTTAATTAATTAGGATAACCTCTTCTTAAACTACATGTTCGGCCCCGATAAAATAAAGAAGCCTATACTCGCCTCCCATGCTGGCACCATTCCCGCGGTGTCAGCACTTATTCTCCCCGGGGCTGTGATGTGGTGTTGTGACATGTGACACCGGCGCCCAATTAGTGCTGGCATCAGTGTCTCCGCCTTCGGACAAACTGAACATGAAGGGAAAGCCAGGGCTGCAGCTGATCTCAGACTTTCTTTTCAAGTTCGGTTTATCTGAAGGCGGAGACATTGACGCCAACGCTGATTGGACGCCGGGCATCACATGTCATTCCACGCATCATTTCCCCGGGACCACGAGTGCCGACACAAATGGAACAGAGCTGGCATGGAAGGTGAGCATAGGCTTTATTATTTTATAGGGGCCCAACATTTAGTTTAAGAAGGGGCTGTCCTAGTAGTGGAAAACCCCTTTAATATAAATTCAATACATTGAAGCAACGCGTTAGCAATCACTGACATTTGTCCTCCCATCATATGGTATAGCTATGCTTTTCAAGACAACCACTAGGTGGCAATGTATAGAAGCATATAGCATAAACATCTCCCCATCACACGTAATTAATTTGTCCTTGGGGTGGTTGCTGCAGGGGATTTGGTGCTGAGTATTGCAAAATTATGCTCTGACTACTAAAAAAAATATATTGAAGTCAGGGTCTACTTTACCTTTATTTTAATAAAAGTGTTGTGGACATGATTTTGCACCACTTACCACGCAGACTTCACACTCGTGCTCACAAAATGGCTGTTGATGGAGGGACATGTGACCAGATTAGTCTACCAGCCTCATCCAATTGAACAACCGCTTTCCAGTGTGAGAAAGCAGATGGACCGGTCTGATCACATACCCCTCCATTAACAGCCATTTTGAAAAAAGAGAGCCAGGCAGTCTGTGGGGAAAGCAAAAATCAACTCAGGACAAGAACCAGTAATACTTCTACAGAATCAAAATCAAGTCCACAACACATTTGTTAAAATAAAGCTGACGTGACCAATCCCTTTAAGAAATTAATTTAGACATGTAAGAATAGCACCAAAAGCAACTTATTTTGAGCTGGGAAAAATGTAACATTTGAAGTAGGGACTCTAAATGTATCTTATTCATTAGTATAGCGCCATTAATTCTGCAGTGCTTTATAGACATCATCATCACTGTCCTCACAATCTAAATTCCCTATCAGTATACCAGAGTACACCCACGTAAACTCGGAGGAGAACATACAAGCTCCTTGCAGATGATGTCCTTTGTGGGATTTGAATTCAGGACCTCAGCGCTGCCAGGCTGCAGTCCTAACCACTGAGCCACTGTTCAGCATTGAATAGCAGATGCCATACTGCAGTGTTACAATAATGCTGCATATTATTTGGTAAATATTATTGTAAAGATTTTAATTAAGGAACGTTGTTGGATATTTTGTGTAATGTTTCCTTTACAATGTTTCACCACTAGTGGAAGAATTACCAGTTCTACTGAAAAGTGAATTTCCAGCCCCTGGCATTGAGAAGCTTTTGTAACAAGATGCTCCAGCCTAACTCTCCGGGCAGAGAATTCAAAGTCTAATAATATTGATAAACTGCCCTGCTAGCTGGCATCCTTCGGCAACAAAAACATTCAATTCCATTTCTTTAGTAATTCAATACAATTCCAGCTTTGCCAGTAAAGTGTCTTCCTATGCCCGGAATATTTCCACAAATAATCAGCTTGAGAATAACTGTTCAACTGTTGTTTACGGCTCGAGACTTTCCTTTAACGTTCTATTGATTAAGGGATAAGTATATTGTTTACATCTACAATAACTCACATAGTGATCTTTATTACAAAGCAATTATACATTATATATAGACTAAAATCACTAACCTGCTATTGATTGTATAACACAAGCTACAGAGCCGATCTGAGGTTTTGTTTGTGAACAAACGATTCATGAATGTAAAACCACATGCCAACAAATCATTAGTCTCTTATCTTCATAGCACGTTTCTGTGTTGTTAAATAATAGGAAGGACACAATGAATTAATGTATTACCATTTCCTACTGTGACATGAGGGATGCGCCAAATATGAACAGCCAGTAACACTGGGTGAGGTTCATAGTTTTAAGGTTGAGAGAAAACAAGTCCATCAAGTTGACTCTATAATGTAACGTATTGATCAGCAGGAAGGCAAAAATCCCAAGATATCCCTATATTAGGAAGCAGAATTCCTTTCCACCTTTAAATATGGGCTAGACAAAACAAAATCCAACACAGGCCATCACTAGAGCAAAAAATATTTCTCTGTCTACAAAGAAGTGGTATAGTACAAAAAGAAAAGCATTTGTAGGGTTTAGGCTTGATTAACGCAATGTTTGGGTGCCCTAAAAAGTCAGGTGGCCATTAATGATGAGCGAGTATACCCGTTACCCGGGTGTCCTCCGAGTATTTTGGCGTGCTGGGAGATTTAGTTTTCCTCGTCTAAGCTACATGATATGCGACTTGCAGACAGGCTGAATACATGTGGGAATTCCCTAACAAACAGGCGTTCCACACATGTATTCAGCCTGTCTAGCAGCCGCAAATCATGTAGCTGAGACGCCGGAATCTAAATCTCCGAGCACGCCAAAATACTGGGAGGACACCCGAGCAACGAGTATACTCGCTCATCACTATTGGCCATGTATTTGCTAAATGAATGTGACATACAGCACGCCGCTGTGCAATGGTATAACTATATCTCAACTAAATTGATTACACTTTTCAGGGCAACCATATGTAAAAAAAACAAAAACAAATATTTGCTTCATGTTTTAAACCCTTAGCAACTGCTCTATTGTGTTTTTCTATGATAACTGTTAGGGGGGATTTTTTTCTGAAGTGGCATCATTTCACTGGTGAGATTCAGAAGTAGTTTGCAGCGCTATATGCTGTACAAGTATGATACCTAGGCTGCTGCTAGAAGTCTGTGACATTGAGTAAAGATTGCAGATAAAACAAATCCAGAGACCAATACAGTCTGTATAGATAATGGCATTTAAGGTGCATGACAGAGGGAGAACTCTCCCTCTGTCAGTCCATCGATACCCAGCAATGATTTCTTATAGGGTGTGATGCTTTTCTTTACCACCCAGCAATCGAGCAAAGTCACCTGATTTACCATAGCATATCTGACTATTACTTAAGCTTAAAAAGGAATACAATTTTAGTGTAAATAAATAAACAAAATGTAATTTGTCCTGCAAAAAAAGCATTTTATACAGCCACAGGACTGTGCAAAAGTTTTAGGCAGGTGTAGAAAATATGATGTAAAGTAAGAATGCTTTAACCCCTTCGCACCCGAGCCTGTTTTTGCCTTCGTGACCGGGCCAATTTTTTCAATTCTGACCAGTGTCACTTTATGAGGTCATAACTCTAGAACGCTTCAATGGATCCTACTGATTCTGACATTGTTTTCTTATGACATATTGCACTTCATGATGGTGGTAAAATTTCTTAGATATGATCTGCGCTTATTTGTTAAAAATATCAAAATTTGGCGAAAATTTAGAAAATTTTGCAATTTTCAAACTTTTAATTTTTATGCCCTTAAATCAGAGAGTGATATCGCACAAAATAGTTAATAAATAACATTTCCCACATGTCTACTTTACATCTGCACAATTTTGGCAACATCATTTTTTTTTTTAGGAAGTTATAAGGGTTAAAAGTTGACCAGCGATTTCTCATTTTCCAACAAAATTTGCAACACCATTTTTTTTAGGGACCACCTCACATTTGAAGTGAGTTTGGGGGGTCAATATGACAGAAAATACCCAAAAGTGACACCATTCTAAAAACTGCACCTCTCAATGTACTCAAAACCACATTCAAGAAGTTTATTAACCCTTCAGGTGCTTCACATGAATGAATGGAATATGGAAGGAAAAAATAAGCATTTAACTTTTTTTCACAAACATTTTACTTCAGAACCATTTTTTTTTATTTTCACAAGTGTAAAAAGAGAAAATTAACCACAAAATTTTTTGTGCAATTTCTCCCGAATACACCAATACCCCGTATGTGGGGCTAAATCACTGTTTGAGCACACGGCAGAGCTCAGAACGGAAGGAGTGCCGTTTGACTTTTTCAATGCAGAATTGGCTGGAATTGAGATCGGATGCCATGTCGCATTTGGAGAGCCCCTGATGTACCTAAACAGTGGAAACCCCCCACAAGTGACCCCATTTTGGAAACTAGACCCCCCCAAGGGACTTATCTAGATGTGTGGTGAGCACTTTGAACCCCCAAGTGTTTCACTAAAGTTTATAATGTAGAGCCGTGAAAATAAAAACAATCATTTTTTTTCCACAAAAATGATCTTTTAGCCCCCAATTTTTATTTTCCCAAGGGTAACAGGAGAAATTGGACCCTAAGAGTTGTTGTCCAATTTGTCCTCAGTGCGTTAGTACCCTATATGTGGGAGAAAACTACTGATTGGGCACACGGTGGGGCTCGGAAGGGAAGTAGTGACGTTCTGAAATGCAGACTTTGATGGAATGGTCTGCGGGTGTCATGTCGCGTTTGCAGAGCCCCTGATGTACCTAAACAGTGGAAACCCCCCACATGTCACCTCATTTTGGAAACTAGACCCCCCCAAGGAACTTATCTAGATGTGTGGTGAGCACTTTGAACCCCCAAGTGTTTCACTAAAGTTTATAATGTAGAGGCGTGAAAATAAAAAAATCATTTTTTTTTCACAAAAATGATCTTTTAGCCCCCTATTTTTATTTTCACAAGGGTAACAGGAGAAATTGGACCCTAAGAGTTGTCCAATTTGTCCTGAGTACGCTGGTACCCCATATGAGGGAGAAAACTACTGTTTGGGCACACGGTGGGGATCGGAAGGGAAGTAGTAACGTTCTGAAATGCAGACTTTGATGGAATGGTCTGCGGGCGTCATATTGCATTTACAGAGCCCCTGATGTACCTAAACAGTGGAAACCCCCAATTCTAATTCCAACCCTAACCCCAACACACCCTTAACCCTAATCTCAGCCCTAACCATAACCCTAACCACAAACCTAACACCAACACACCCATAACCTTAATCCCAGCCCTAGCCCTAACCTGTGTACCTGCTTTTTTTTTCTTTACTTTTTTTTCTTTTTGTGACAAGATCGCTGCCCTGCTATCTGACTCATAGTAACACCACTTCTCCTCTGATCTCACACTGACAGATGATCAGAGGTGAAGCAGCATTACTATGTGACAAGATAGCTGTCTGGCACAGCTGTACCAGGCAGCGATCAGCTGTGCCAGGCAGCGATCTAGTCACACAGTAACGCTGCTTCACCTCTGATCATCTGTCAGTGTGAGATCAGAGGAGAAGTCGCGTTACAATGATTGAGATCGCCGGGAAACAAGCAGCTTTCCCAGCGAGCGCTCTCATTGGCTGCTGTGATGCTGACGTCATCAGGACCTGAACCAATCAGGTCTCGATGACGTCGGGGGTCCCAGCATGCATTGTGCACTGGGATCCCCGCGTTATAAGGTATGTGGGGGTCCCGGGGGGCACAAAACCGCCGACAGTAGATAAACGTCGGCGCTGCACAAAGCCCAGCAAGCGCCAACGTTTATCTACTGTGGGCGGTCGGGAAGCGGTTAAAGAATAAACATGTTAATAGTTTATTTTTTTTATCAATTAACATAATTCAGAGTGAACATAAGACAAATGTTAATTAAATCAATATTTGGTGTCACCATCCTTTGTCTTCAAAATCACATCTGTTTTTCTTGGTACTGCTGTATATGCTCTCATGTGAGAGAATCGGGCCGATTATGCTAATGACACTCAGCTCAAGCTCTGTCAGAGTTTGATCCAAGTGTTACCTTAGTGGGATTCATGTCTCTCTTATGAGAGAAACGCAGAATAGGTGTGGAGAAGACGGAGAACTTACAGTAATTTCTCCATCTGTTCCATTGTCTGGGTCCATGGTAATTGGACTACACTCGTGCAGTCCGATGTTTCAAACGCACCCATAGACTTGTATCGGTGCGCATGGTCCAATTATTGGATGTACTCACAGCATGCTGAAATTATTTTCTCATACCGTATCGGCATGAGAAAAAAGTTGCAGATCTGCACTACCCTATAGTATAGTATTGAACATAGTTCTATCCAATAAAACATCTGATCGTATTCCGCCGTGTTATACACTATTGTTAGCTTACCCTCACACACAGTGTTTGAAGTAACTCGGCAGGAAGATTTTTCCAAACATCTTGGAGAACTAACCACAGATCTTCTGAGGATGTAGGCTCGTGTAAATCCTTCTGTCTCTTCATGTAATCCCAAACAGACTTTAGAGAACCTGTCAGCAGGATTTTGTAAACTACAGGCATTATCAGGTTGGCGTTGTTAAACTGATTAAAATGATACCTGGGGTGAAGAAATCCGTCTTGTGACTTTTGTGTAATCAGTGTTAAAGGCCTGTCACACTAAGCGATATCGCTAGCAATATCGCTATAACGTCACTGGTTTTTGTGACGTAATAGTGATATTGCTAGCGATATCGCTATGTCTGATACTTATCTCCGATCGCTACCCCGCTGGTTATCGCTGATCGCGCGAGAACGTCCTGGGCCGTTTCTCGTCGTCAGCTTCCTGCTGGGCTTCCTGCTGGGCTTCCTGTGGCGCCGACGAGCGACGCGTGGACGCGGGCAGGAGGACGTCTTCATCGCCTCGTCTGACACGTAAGTAGCGACCCCCGACCCCTGCGATGTCGCTGGTGAGATCTGCCTGTGTGGCAGCTCAGTAGCAACCACTTAGCGATGTACCAGCGATCCTGACCGCGTCATCGCTGGTTGGGATCGCTGGTACATCGCTAAGTGTGACAGTACCTTTAGAAGTTTTCAGTTAATGAGATTCTCGTTTTCTGGGGTTAGATTGTGTGCAAAGTCTTATGTTCTGGCTCTAAGCCAGAGAAACCAAGGAAAGGAAGGGGGCACACAGGCCATGCCAAAGCACAAACAGTCTGTCTCTCTCTCTGTGTCTCTATGATGAAGAACATGTTGGTCTTTCCTTTGTTTCTCTGGCTTAGAGCAGGAATATAAGACTCTGCCTACAGTCCAGCCCCGGAGCATGGGCATATCATTAGCTGCAAACTTCTAACACTGACTACACAAGAGCCACAGATGGATTTCTTCACCTCAGGTATCATTTTAATCAGTATAACATCAGCAACCTGACAATGCATGTAGTTTACTTAGCAAAATCCTACTGACCGGTTCACTTTAAAGTGAACCTGTCAGCAGAATTTTGCTTAGTAAAACTACACTCGCTGTTACACTGATTTAAATAATACCTGGGGTGAAGAAATCCATCTTGTGGTTCTTGTGAAACCAGTGTTAGAGTATGTACCGACGATCAGTAACTGCTGCAGGTTTGACAATGCGTATTTATGCCACGTCAAACCCGCAGCAGCCAGCTGTGACAGCAGAGTGGATGGGATTTCTAGAAATCCCATGTCCACTATGTGTCCACATATGCCTGCGGATCACCCGCAGACACAGACATGCGGCGCATCTTTAGCATGTCAATTTCTCTAGAATGTATTGAATGCGGTAAATCCGCATGGTTGAGTGAACATGTGGATTTATCTGTGTTCAATAAAAGACAGTCCTTTGGACGCAGCCAACATGCACTACTTCCAAAGCGTTGCTCGTTCCGGATCATTGACACTTGGCCTTAGAAGTTTTCAGTTAATGATATGCCCATGCTCCGGGGCGGGACTGTAGGCAGAGTCTTATCTTCCTGCTCTAAGCCAAAGAAACCAAGCAAAGACCTGCCCACAGGCCGCCCCAAAGCACAAACACAAGCACAAATGTTCCTCATCATAGAGACAGAGATGGACAGACAGAGAGAGGCAGACACAAAGAGACAGGCAGACACGGAGAGACAAACAGACAAAGAAAGAGAAAGTGGGAGATGCTGTGATGGGGTCGCTGACATACTCTGTGCTGCTGTGGCAGGGTCTTTGAAGGGGACTGTGTTCATATGAGTGGTTGATGTATAAGAGAGAGAAAGAGACATAGTCTCTCTATAATGAGGAGCATGTTTGTGCACTGGGGCAGGCCTGTGCATTTCCTCATCATAGAGAGAGACAGTCTCTCTCTCTTATACATCAACCACTTATACGTACTCAGCCCCCTCAAGACACCCTGCCACAGGAACACAGAGTATGTCAGCAGCCCCGCCACAGCATCTGTCTCTCTGTGTGTCTCTCTCTGTATCTCTCTCTTGCTCTCTGTGTATCTCTCTATCTTGCTGTTTCTATGATGAGGAACATGTTTGTGCTTTGGGGCGGCCTGTGGGCGGGTCATTCCTTCTTCTTTCCATGGTTTCGCTGGCTTAAAGCAGGAAGATAAGACTCTACTTACAGTCCTGCCCTGCAGCACGGGCATATCATTAACTGAAAACTTCTAGTACTGATTACACAAGAACCAGAAGGAGGATTTCTTCACCCCAGGTATCATTTTAATACATTTAACAGCGCCAACCTGACAGTGTCTGTGGGTTACTTAGCAAAATCCTGCTGACAGGTTCACTTTAATGATTCTTTCCATGCCATGCGTCTAAACATTAGTTTTTGACCACATATGGGGAATCACTATGTTCAGGAGAAATTGTTTAATATTTTAGATCCATTTTCTCCCATCACAAAGTTTGAGCTAAAACAAAATTCTACCGGAAAAAGATAATTTTGTTTACATTTTGTTTATGATTCTATTATTGAAAATTCTCAATACACACATAGTTTTACATTTTTTGAGGGGGTCTAGTTTCAATAATGGGGTCACTTTGGGTTGTTGCTGTGTAGGCACATCAGAACATCTGCAAATGAGGCATGATGTATGTAAAGAACTGTGGAATTATTGGGGCTATATAAATAAGTAAAAATAAAATAATAATGATGTTTGCAACGTATTCCAGTGACATCTGTGCTCCAAAAATCAAATAGCAGTTCTTCATTTCTGAGCCCGCCGTGTGCCCAAACAGTAGGTTTTCACCATATATGGGATATTGCTATCTTCAGGAGAAATTGCTTTACAAATTGTGAGTCATTCTTCTCCTATCTATCCCGTAGAATGTAAGTCCGCAAGGACAGGGTCCTCTCCCCTCTGTACCAGTCTGTCATTGTAAATTTGTTTACTGTTAACGATATCTATAACTTTGTATGTAACCCCCCTTCTCATGTACAGCACCATGGAATTAATGGCGCTATATAAATAAATAATAATATTAACCCCTGTGAAAATTGAGTTTGAAGGAATATTTTAGTGGAAAGAAAATTGTTTTATTTTTTATTTTTTTCATTTTGTTCCACTACATTATTTCTTGTTAAGAACCTGATAGCAGTTGTAAATATATTGCGGGATGCCACTTTTAAAATATTGTAGTATAATATTGTTTTGGGGGTGGGAGGGGGTGTTCCCAATACTTATGTCCCTCAAAGGCACTTCAGACTGAGTAAGTTAGAACAAAATTGCATTTGTAAATTTCCTTGAAATAAACGCAGCTAAATCTTGACCCTTCTAACATCCTTACAAAATAAAAGGACATTTGAGAATTTTCATATGGCAAATGTTGTTTATTATCTGGTTTGTGTAGTATAACAATCTAGTTTATCTAGTTTAAGGTTATAAGCGTTCAGAGTTTGAAAATTTCCATTTGTCCCTAAATTTTAGTCAAGTTTCATATACGGTATTTTCATTAAGAAAATGCAAAACATATTGTCCTAAATTTAGCACTAACGAAGTACAGTGTGTCACAAAGAAATATTCTCAGTATAGCTTATCCCAGCATAAAGTGACATATACCATATTTTAAAAATGGAGCTGTGTCATGGGGGCCATCACTGGCTTGACACACGCAATAGTAAGAGGTTAATCATTTTGACAATAGCAGACAAATAAGCAAAAGTTGCATACATCTGTGCCCTTAATCAGCTGAAACATTCAACATTTCTGTCATCGCTTGAACATGGTGTAAACCCAGCTTTATATGCCTTAGGCCACATGCACACGTCGAGTATTTAGTGAGTTTTTTACCTCAGTATTTGTAAAACCAGGAGTGGAACAATCAGAGGAAAGTATAACAGAAACACGTCACCACTTCCGTATTTATCACCAACTCCTGGTTTTGGCTCACAAATACTGAGGTATAATACTGACCAAATACTGAGGTAAAAAAACCCTCACCAAACACTCAGTATGTTACCTCAATATCTGTAAGACAAAACCAGGAGAGGAACAATCGGAGGAAAGTATAATAGAAACACATCACCACTTCTGTATTTATCACCAACTCCTGTTTTTGGCTCACAAATACTGATGTACTGACCAAATACTGAGGTAAAAAAAACTCACCAAACACTCAGTATTTTACCTCAGTATCTGTAACACAAAACCAGGAGTGGAACAATCAGAGGAAAGTATAACAGAAACACGTCACCACTTCTGTATTTATCACCCACTCCTGGTTTTGGCTTACAGATACTGATGTATAATACTGACCAAATACTGAGGTAAAAAAACAACTCACCAAACACTGAGTATTTTACCTCAGTATCTGTAAGCCAAAACCAGAAGTGGACACTCAGAGGAAAAGTATAATAGAAACACATCAGCACTTCTGTATTTATCACCCACTCCTGGTTTTGGCTCACAAATACTGATGTAAAATACTGACCAAATGCTGAGGTAAAAAAAACAACTCACCAAACACTCAGTATTTTACCTCAGCATCTGTAAGCCAAAACCAGAAGCGGACACTCAGAGGAAAAGTATAATAGAAACACGTCACCACTTCTGTATTTATCACCCACTCCTGGTTTTGGCTTACAAAAACTGAGGTAAAAAACTTACCAAATACTGAATGTGTGTACATGGCCTTATAGTCTCTTTACTTTTTCTCCTCTCCCAAATATTACTTTCAATTTGTATTCAGAGATGGATCTGAATAGGCAGGAGTACTTATTCATTTTGCTTTGATATGTCCATAGTTAGGTGAGTGCGCCTTTCATTTATTTATAAGCTGAATATTTGGCATCTTATTTTGTAAGGCCATCTTTCCAAACTCATAATTTCCAATGAGAGCTTTAAAAAGCCATAGGAAAGTATCTGTTTTCATTAGCTGATGTGATAAGGATGCCCCTTCTTGTCTTCCAGGCATACCAGGAAGTGACTATATCAACTCCAATTACATTGATGGTTACAGAAAGCAAAATGCCTATATAGCAACACAAGGACCTCTTCCAGAAACCTTCGGAGATTTTTGGAGAATGATGTGGGAACAACGGAGTGCTACAGTTGTCATGATGACCAAACTGGAGGAGAGGTCAAGGGTAAATATATGTTTATTGCTTTACAATAAGTCATTGTAATTAATACAGATTAGGCCTCTTTCACACTTCAGTTTTTTGCATCAGTCAAAATCCGCCAAAAGGACGGATGGCGGATCCGTTTTAGTACTGATGACAACAGATACCACCCGTCCGTTTTTTTGACGGATCCGACAAATGAAGAATTTTAAAGGAATTGCAGCCTGAGAGAGAGAGAATTTTTTTTTTTTGTCCGCCACCCAGAAAGAATTTCGGGTTAAATGAGTGTCAGGAGGATCCGCCAGAGAAAAAAACGTTGCAAGATCCGTTTTTTTTTTTTCAAAACCTGGCGGATTGTGACTGATTGTAAAAAACTGAAGTGTGAAAGAGGCCTTACTGTGTAGGGTTTCTATTGGGTAGAATAATAGTACATGAATAGCTAATTTCTTTTCAGAGATACCCTCCTTTTGAAGCATTGCTTCTACAAGTGAATTCTGAAAGTTCTAGAAATATTGTAGGAACACTATATGTAAAGGAAATCTGTCAGCAGGTTTTTGCTCTGTAATCTGAAAGCAACACAATGGAGAGGAAGCTATCCTGATTACAGCCGTGTGTCACTTACTAGGCTGTTTTCCTTTTTCGATACAATCAGTGTTTTATCAGCAGGAGATTATTAATAGAGGATAAGCTTCCGCATGGCTCCCAGTACAGCCAGGACCCTACCTCTGATTAGTCTCTCTCTGTCAATATACAGAGTACGCGCAAAGCAGACAATCTAGAGAGTTGTGTGCGGGGTTATAATGGGCTCAGTATTCTGAGCTGTGCTAAATTTGCAACAGAAAAACTGTGGTTCTATCACAACCGCTCCACCCAGAAAACCAAGTGATACATCGCTTTGTCCTGGCATCATGCTGCTGTCACATTATATAGCAACAACCTGATGACAGATTCCCTTTATGTGCTGTAATTACAGTATCCAGACATTAACCTGTGCAAAGCAAAACAGAATGTATTTTTGTCATACAATTATTTTATTGAAACTTATGAGAATGTCACTCAGAATATTTAGAATGCATTTTTATAATCAAATGTTACTTCCGTATTTAGACCATAAGCATGATGCCTAGACCCTAAGCTGACCTATACCGTGATGGCTGACTTTCCTCCATGACAACTTAGGCACATCTGTCAATTGATTTCATAATACGGAATGCCTATATTAATAAGTAGATCATTTAGACCTGATGAGGCTGGTGTACATTGAAATTGTGATATTACAATGATTATTTTATGAGTCAAGCCGAAGAGAGCGAGCTTATGACCCAATTCCAATGTAGTCATCCACCCTGCCTGACAGCTATAGCTTATGCTAAGCAGTGTGAGATTTACACTGGTGGGTGGAAATAATGTGGGTGGAGTTTTGCAGACATTTTGAATATGGATTACCAGTGTATGCAGTTTTGATTGTGAAATATGGTGACAGATTTGCTTTAAAGGGGTATTTTGAAGTTATTAAAATGCTTCAATTAGTTAGCAAATACAATAATACCGTTTTCAGGTTACTTTCTTTTTCTATCTGCTATCATTCTCCTGCAGTGAAAGTATTTTACCTTTCATGGTGTACAGTTGTTTTCCATGTAGCATGGCCACTGTAGCCTGCCTAGTCCATGGCCGGGTGTGCGCAGTAGTTACATTCCAGGGGAGGAGTTAACTCCTGACATTCTAGCAACCTCTCTACAGCCTATTGATTTCTAAACAGTAGTTAGCTTCTTACCTTTCTCCCCATCTCTCTCAGATACTGAATAGCTGCTGTTATAAATTTTGAAAACTCACCAGTCCCGCCATTTTCACAGCAAGGCACTAATCATGGCTCTCACTGTCTGAAGCTGTGCGCTTGTGCAAACACACTGATAGTAGTATAGACTACAAGCCAGTGACAGCTAAATGTCTTACAGCAGAAGGTCTGCTGAGATTTATAGTTCTACTAATATTACAGCTCTGGTGCTCATTAGAACTGTAATTCCATAGAGAATGCCCGCCCTGCTAGAAACCAGAAAACTGTAAGGAGATGGGAAAAAGACAACTTGAGATTCCCCCTTTAAAGGGGTTGTCCACTGTGTGTTGTGGGATGCGACAGAAGTGTGAAGGCTGCAACCCATCAGCAGTCACTGATAGGCTGCAGTACTCATGTGACATGAACAATGTCACACGATCAACAGGGGACACAGCACTTGGAGCAGAGGAGCGATTTTGCTACATAGGACACCATTATGATATTTATGTTAGTAGATGAAAATTCATTAGAAAGAAATTCAGTTAGATTGTAGTATGTCATACTGTCACAGCTCCTTGTTATTACTCTACAAGAAATGTGGTACTGAAACTGGAATTTATAAATAACGTACACAGGGACATGAGATTGAATCAAAACAGTAATTACCTATTTAGCTTCTTTTTTTAAGTGGACAAAAGAAAATAAAATTGAAGAATACATTAACCCCATCACACATCAATCAATGGTGAGATCTAATACAAGGTCACTTTGTCATTATTCTGATTAGCAAATGTGTGCAGTTTCCTTTTGCCTTTACCCATCTATCTTGCACCAGTCTCTCACATTCGTTTCATCCATAACGATGACCGTAATTTCTACTTGAAAATATTGAACACATGTAATTCGGAGAACAAAGCTGAGTTCTGCATAGCATGGACCTTTCAATGTAATTCTTTTCTCCAGAGAATAACAGATATATGTCATATATATAATAAACAGGGTGATCATACTGTATGTTTGCGGCCTTCACTAGAATTTTGCTGTTTTGACCTCACATTTTTCCCTGCCATAGTCTATGCTGTGTTGCACAAAAGGCAATTTGTGGTGAAAACCTACGTAACATTCCCAAATAATGAGGTCTTCCCATGCACTTAAAGGGGTTATCCAAGTCTATTTAATTTTTTTTATTACGAGCATAAGAACGAACAGGCAGGCATCTGCCTGTTGTTCCTAGCGTCGCTCTGTACTAACACAGAGCAGTCACATTTCACTCCGGCCAGCAATTCAATAACTTGTGCTCACATTATGTCAAAAGAATAGTGGCTTCTCTTGTGCTCTGCTCTATTGAAGGGGTTTGACTGCTGACATCATACTGATTGACAGCCGGTTCCCCGCTGCTTAACTGCAGGAAGTTGGCAGTCAATCATCATTATGTCGGCAGTCACAACAGAGCGACCTGGAAGAAGAAGAGCTGCTCTGTCGACGTGGTGCAGCTGAATCATCATCAGGAGCAGTCAGTGACCACTCTGAGTTGGCGCAAGTAGAACAGGCAGATGTTTGCCTCTCTTAGCAACTACCTGCCTGTTAGTTGTTAGGTCCATAGTAAAAAAATAAAATAGTCATCAATCTTTCATCTGAGACTTTCATTATTTAGCTAAATTAGAGCGTCTTGAAGGATCTTAACTTTATGTGAGCAATGCCTCATTCTGACGTATATGAAAAATGGTATGTGTATGGACCATGATGTTTGGACTGGTCACTCATCTCTTGACCCGATTTTGACAGCGTCATAAGCATATATGAGGCTGTTGAGTTTGAGTCGGCATACCCAAGGCCAGTTTCTACATCGTGTTCCATACACAGACATCTGCATTCCGCCCTTAAGTGAACTGTCAATTGATTGAAGATGGTGCAGTGCTTCATCTCCCCAGAGGGGGTGCTGCAGGAGAATTGAGCATTTGCCAAAAAGTTCTCTACAGATGATAACTAATCAATGGGTTTGAGTATTTATTTGTATCTTCTCTGATCCCCACCTGGGTAATTTCTGATTTTTGGAACACAGGTAGAAGAAACCAATACAAACACACATTTTCATTATTAAAATCCAGTGACATTTGGAAAATTACATTTTGTGACGGCTCCATTCTTAACAGGAAACATAATAATACCATTTGACATTTTCTAAGCTTTTTTTTTACTTTACAAACAGAACATACTTTTCCCGTGAGCAAAAATTACTACAATGTTGATATGACAAGCTGTCAGTGTACAAGTGGAAGAATTATATGTATTTGCAGTCGCCGCCTGGCCAAGCTTTTAACTGTCTTAAGGTGCCAATCAGTTCATTTCTGCCCATACCTGCTTTTTTCATCTCCTTTAAATAATGGTTATTGATGAAATAATAACAATAATAATCTTTTTCTCAATAAGCTGTGATTGTAGTGAAAATACTCATTTCGCTGTCATATATTGTCTCATGAAGAAACCATTGGAGCACATGTGGCATTCTGTCAACGGAGTTTTAAAATAAAATTACCTGAGCCAAAAAGGCGTTTTTTCCCCTCCCGGTATAATCTATTCCATGCTCTTCCACTGTCACTCGCTTCTGAACACTTTCACACTAAAAAGTCACAGATGTTGTTTTTAATCCAAAGTTCAGTTTATGAATGAAACAATGAAAATCTTTTCAGCAGACTCAAAAAAAAAAACCAAAAAACAAAAAGCGAAAAAAAACCCAAAAAAGTCAATTACCAGCCAAATACTGTAATTGGTTGGATGTGCATTATTTAACTGATACGCTGACTTGTATGTCATTATAAATGATGTTAACAGTAAAGGCTGACATTGCCTTGAAAATACATGAAGAAAAATGTCTTTTGCAAAACAAAAACAAGTTACATCGCATCCATTAGCAGAGAAATGTGTATTGCTTACACAGAAGAATTTCAGTGCTTGTATTTGCAAAGTTGCTTTACAAATGCACCCAAGGTTTCTATTCATTTAGGTTAATTATGTTGACATTGATTTCCATATTCTAGAAGAGTCGCTGAAATGTGCATTGTTCTGGCATGTGGGAGGTCACCCACACAGTTGGTGTGTGATGACTGCCACCAAGGAGCGGAGAAATTAAACTGAAATGTAAACACCACTTTTATCTCAAGAAATTTTATTTAGCTATTGTTAATGTAATTATTGTTTTTTACAGACGTAAGGGATAATATGTGATTAATTGTGATGAGTGAACGTGCTCGATGTTATCTGAGCATGCTCGTGTGCTCACCGCATGTATACAGTGTGCTCGAAAAATATGTTCAAATCCCTGAGGCTACTTTGGTGTCCTGGATGTTTCGTGGCTGTTTGACAGCCTCAACACATGCGGGGATTGTCTAATAAACAGGTAATCCATGCATATATTGCGGCTATCAAACATCCGCTGGATATTCAGCTAGCCGAAGTCACTCAGGGCTCATTCCCACTTGCAAAGAAATCAGACAAATGCAGTCCAGTTAAAAATCAGTTTGCATTAGGATGAACGTTATTCTATCACTGTGTTCTGCAAATTTTTTTTCCAGATCGGATCGTGATCAGACTGGAAAAAAAATCACAGCATTTTAATCGGAAATCTGATTGCATTCGGCAATAGAAGTCAGTGGGTGTGAGAAAAAAATCGCACAGCACTCGGACCATGCGAGTGCTGACTGATTTTTACACACTGATGTCCTTTGAAAAGCCGGCAATTCATCTGCTTCGTACAGTAAAATCACAGCGGGACTCGACAGAATAGTTAGATAGTTATGTAGACATAGAATAGATAGAGATAAAGATGTCAGTGACATAAATAATCAGTACAGTGCGTGTGATGTCAGTGACATAAATAATCAGTACAGTGCGTGTGCAGCTTACTGTACATGTATTTAATTATTAAATGATTATCTTTCTGGAAAAAAAAATGGCATGGGCTCCCATGTAATTTTCTTAACCACGGCTGTATACGTCACCTTTACTGGCTATTACAACGGGGGACTCACCCCCCCCCCAAAAAAAAAAAAAAATTTGTAGGATCCCCCTATAAATAATAACCAGCAAAGGCTATACGGACAGCTGCGGGCTGATATTAATAGCCTAAGATGGGGGCATGGATACTGGCCCCCCCACACCGCAAGCTAAAAACATCAGCTCTCATCCGCCCCCAAAAAGGCACATCTCTAAGATGCGCCAATTCTGGCACTTATCCTCGATCTTCCCACTTGCTCTGATGCGGTGGCAAGGGGGTGATAGTTGGGGGGGTGATGTCACCTTTGTATTGTCAGTTGATGTCAAGTCTGAGGTTAAAAATGGAGAGGTGTCAATAACATGCCCCCATTACTAACACCATAGTCACATTGTATGAAAACACACACCCAGAATAAAGTCCTTTAACTGAAAGAATGACACAGACTCCTTTAATCAATCTTAATTAAACCATACTTACGATCTCGCCCATTTCAGAGACGCCATTGTCTCCTGCAAGAGAATTAAAATGTCAAACAACCATATTCCACCCCTTTCCACTGAGAAGTTGATAATCCATTTGTCCCACAACAGGTCTAGCTCTGCTACATCTAGATGGCAGGCTGCATGGTTGCATGATGCGATTATACAGCCTGTCATCCGGCAGACACTGAGCACCGTATGCTAATGCTGCTCAGTGTCCACGGTGAACTCCTATAACCTGTCTGAAGTCTTCGAGCGTGAGAAAGCTCTCACACTCGCGGTGCCGTCAGACAGGTCTTGGGAGTTCACAGCCAATTATCTCTTTTCACCTTTCTGCCGTCAATGCGAGCGCCGTGGGAAAATTTCTAACAGCATTTTGACGTTAGTCAGGTTATCCGAGTTGCCTCATCTGAGCACGTTAGCTCATCACTATTAATTAATACTTACGCTAGGCAGTTATGTTTTTTTTCCAAGGAAGAACAATTATATTTAAGGGGTGCAGACTGACTAAAGAAAAACAAAAAAGTAATATGCACCCTTATTGTTCCCCTGCCAGTCCCTTTACAAACCTTACCTGGACTGTGCTTGCCTTTACCTCGTGATCCCTTCTGAACAAACAGGACATTTGTTAGAAAACATTTTCACCTGCTGGATTTTTTCACCACAAGATGCAAACATAGTTTCCTTTATCTAGATTAGCAATTGACATCATAAGCCCCCGTTACACATAGCGATATCGCTGGCAATATCGCTGTAACATCACCGATTTTGTGACGTTATAGCGATATTGCTAGCGATATCGTTACATGTGATACTTACCTCCGACTGGCTCCCCCGCTGCTAATCGCTGATCGCGCGAGAAGGTCCTGGATCATTTCTCGTCGGGCGCTTCCTGCTGGGCTTCCTGTGGCGCCGATGAGCGACGCGTGGAGGCGGGCGGGGGATGTCTGAATCGCCGTGTCTGACAGGTAAGTAGCGACCCCCGACCCCTGCGATGTCGCTGGTGAGATCTGCCTGTGTGGCAGCTCACTAGCGACCACTTAGCGATGTACCAGCGATCCATATCGTTGTCGGGATCGCTGGTGCATCGCTAAGTGTAACGGTACCCTTAGGTATCATAGTACAATGGTAAATGCTACATCCTCTCATCTGTGCTGCTCCACTGATTCTGGACCAGTTTTCCATTTTTTTCTGTGTTTCTCCCTTCCAAAGTTATGCGTCCCCCAGTAATAAAGATGCAAATTTTACCTTCAGCTCATCTGGGAGTCATTCTAGTTTCCAGGACGTCCTATCCTGACAGCACCATGGGGTTGTCCTTCCATCCTTCCAGGGACAGGAAATGCACGAGAGGTTAAAAGGTCCCCTCCCACACCACACTCCAGTGTTTTTCCTGTCCCTGTAAGGACAGGCACGGGAGCGCCGCAGCCGCGGCATACAGGAGAAGAGAGAGGATCTTACCGGGGCCAGGAGGTGCGGGGTCCTAACCGCCAACTCCTCCGGGTCGGACGATGTAAGCGGCACCCCCCTAAGGGGGGTTCTCCGCTGGGTGTCCCGTTAAGCGTCGCTCCGGGACTCATCCCCGCTTCCCCAGCGCGGCTCCCGCGAGGCCCAGAATGCAGAGCGGCGGCGCGTCACTTCCGGGCGCCCAGGGATGACGACTTCCGGTCGGGGCACGGAGGACGCGTCACAGGGCGGCAGAAGGAGCGTTCCTGCGCAAGACAAGGTAGGATAAGAGCGGGGGGAAGCGGGAGACCAGCGCACCGGCTCCAGGCAGATTGAGAGGTGACAGACGCCTAAGTTCTGTCAGGCGCCGCCAGCATGGACACTAGGACCAGTGACCAGCCAGAACCAGCATCCGTGAGTAAAGGGCACAGGGGCAGGATGGCCAGAGACAGGAGCTTCTTTTAAAGGGAGGACTCCTGTCTTTCTAGGATAAAGCGACACCAGCGCCAGCAGCAGCCAGGACATCAGGCAAGCCTAAATGCCACATCTGTGCCAGCAAACTGCAGAGCGCATGCAAGGTACAAGGCCTCCTCCGCTGTCCTCTCGCCGCTCGCCCTATTTTCCTGCCTCTCATCGGCACCTCCTCTGTTTCCAGAAGCCCCTATGCGAAGATTGCACACTCCGAATCGTCATAGGCGAGCAGGCGGCCTTTCTCACGGAGATGCGCGCAGTTGTCAGAGATGAAGTTCAAGCCTCGGTCTCCGGAATACTACCTACTCAGTCATCCGGCCGGTCCCAGTCCAAAAGACCTAGATGGGAGTCCGACCTATCATCGGAAGAAGAGATACGGGGCACGGACTCGGAGGAAGAGGGCGAGATTACCTCGGAACCCCTAGAAACAGGGAAGAGGTACCTCTTCACATCAGAAAACATGGAAGAGCTGCTCAGGGCAGTAAGAAGTACGATGCAGATCAAGGAAACCCCGAAAGAACAATCCATCCAGGACACTATGTTCGGGGGACTTAGAGCCAGGATTCGTCAGGTCTTCCCAGTTAATGACCATATCCGGGCAATGATCCTGGAAGAATGGGAAGATGCGGAGAAAAGACTGATCGTGCCACGAGACTTTAAGCTGCGACTTCAATTTAACCAGGAGGACATCAGCACTTGGGACGAGGTGCCTAAGATCGATTCACCGGTGGCCAAGGTGTCGAGGAAAACTTCGATTCCTTTTGAAGATTCTTCCAATCTTAAGGAGCCCATGGACAAAAAGGCCGACATGCTCTTAAAAAGAGCTTGGGAGGCCTCAGCGGCAGTGATAAAAGCAAATATTGCCGCTACATCGGTCGCTAGATCCATGCACTTATGGATCGACCACTTGGAACAACAGTTAAAGGATAAAACCCCTAGGGGTGATATCCTTGAGAGTATTCCCCTGTTGAAAATCACGACCGGTTTTCTGGCAGATGCTTCTGCAGAATCGGTACGGTTTGCGGCCAGAAATAATTCCCTATCCAACGCGGCCCGTCGAACCATATGGATGAAAACCTGGTCGGGGGACTACCAATCTAAAAATAAGTTATGTTCCATACCCTTCTCAGGCGGGAAGGTATTTGGGCCAGCTTTGGATAAAATTCTAGAGAGTGCCCCCGACGACAAAAAAGGTTTTCCAGAGGAAAAACCAAAAAGGCAATTTCCCTTTCAGAGATCCCGCCCATACCAGAGGCAGGAATATAGAGGGAAATCTTCTCGCTGGGAGTACTCGAAGGGGGGAAGAAGTAGAGCTCCCCCATCTCGCTCCGGACAAACTTCCAGGAGCAGAAGGCAATGACGCCATGCCGGTAGGGGGGCGCCTAAAACACTTTGCAGGGGCATGGCAGCGCATCTCCCAGAACCCATGGGTCCTCAGTACAATTGCCCAGGGCTATACCCTCGAGTTCACAAGATCCCCTCCAGCACGATTTGTGGTCACAAAACCCCGTTCCGAAGCCATGGTAGACCCTATATGGGCAGACATAAAACTCCTGTTAAAAACGGAAGTAGTAATTCCTGTCCCAAGGGTAGAAAGAGGTCAGGGCCACTATTCTACACTCTTCACAATAAAAAAACCATCGGGGGAAAGCCGAACTATCATAAATTTAAAGCCATTGAATCAATGGATTCGTTACAAAAGGTTCCGAATGGAATCCCTGAAAACCGCCATCCCGCTAATAGACCAGAATGCGTCCATGTGCACTATAGATTTAAAGAACGCATATTATCACGTTCCCATCCATCCTCAATCTCAGAGGTTCCTGCGTTTCGCCCTAGAGGAAAGAGGCAAACACTACCGCTTCCAGTTTCAGGCTCTTCCGTTCGGCTTGGCATCAGCACCTCGTGTTTTCACAAAACTGGTGGCCGAAGTCGTGGCAGACTTAAGACAAAGAGACATAATCATCGTGCCTTATTTAGATGACTTCTTGGCAATATCCCGGTCAGCGTCCGAATTAAAAGAACAGCTCAGCTCAATAATTTTCAGCCTCGAGAGCCTAGGTTGGATCCTAAACAGAGAAAAATCAGATCTGCGGCCCAGCACCCAGAAAAAATTCCTAGGGGTAATGCTAGACTCCAGAAAAAGGGTCTCATTCTTGCCGGAGGTGAAGAAGAAGCCCATCATGGACAAGGTGCGGCAGTTCGGACAACACCAGATTTCGATAAGGACCGCGATGGAAGTCCTGGGCACCCTAACTGCATGCATACCCTGTGTCATGTGGAGCCAGGCTCACACAAGAATCCTACAAAAGGAGATCCTTACGAAATGGGACAGACGGCAGTCCTCGCTGGACAAGAAGTTCCGACCGTCTCCGGCGCTGAGATCATCTCTGAAATAGTGGATCAGCAACAGAAACATCAGCCGGGGAGTTCCTTGGATCCTGTCTCCATGCGTGACCATCACTACAGATGCCAGCAGGGAAGGATGGGGAGCCCACCTAGAAGGAAGATTCTTACAAGGGACGTGGCCCAGGAATATCAGCTTACAGTCCTCAAACTACCGAGAGCTGCGAGCAGTCTGGGAGACTCTGAAGAGAAGCGAGTCAAGACTACAGAACCAACATATAAAGATCATGTCGGACAACGTGACCACAGTAGCCTTCCTACGCCACCAGGGGGGCCCAAGGCACGGGAAACTTCAGAAGCTAGCAGCTCGCATCCTCACCTGGGCAGAAAATAATTCTCGCTCCCTATCAGCAGTGCACCTGGAGGGCTCCCAAAACAGGATAGCCGACTATCTAAGCAGACAAGAAGTCCGAACCACCGAATGGGAGCTAAAAGAGGAGATCTTCAAGGATCTTTGCCATCGCTGGGGGACACCCCAGCTAGACCTCTTCGCGACAAGGAAAAACGCCAAGCTGAAGAGGTTCTACTCCCTCAACCCGGCAGATCATCCGGAAGAAATCGACGCCCTGGACCAGAATTGGGGAAGGGGATTCCTATACGGGTTTCCGCCGATTGCCATAATACCGAGGGTCCTCAGGAAGATCCAGGAGGAAGGAGCTCGGGTGATGCTGATCATACCCTTTTGGCCCAGGCGGAGTTGGTTTTCCATCCTCAGAAAGATGGCTCAGAGGGGGCCACTCCACCTACCAACAATTCCAGACTTACTCTCCCAGGGTCCAGTGTTACACCCAGACCCAGGAAGCCTGCAACTGGCAGCATGGATCCTGAGAGTGACATCCTAAAGTCCAATGGCCTCTCGGACCAGGTGATCTCCACATTGCAGGCCAGCCGAAAACCGGTGACAAGAGCAATATATTGTAAAATCTGGAAGAGATTCTGTACAGAAAGTGGTAGTGCCCCTCTAGACCTATCTCGGCCTGATATCCCTCGGATCCTGGACTTCTTACAGGCCGGATTCGATAAGGGCCTGACCCCGAGCACACTCAAAGTCCAGATAGCAGCCTTGAGTACCTTCTTTAATTTCTCCCTATCCTCCAATCCTTGGATAGCGAGATTTACTAAAGCCACCCAGAGGCTAAGACCCACATTGAGGAAAACTGTTCCCCCATGGGACCTAAATCTGGTACTCAACACGCTGTGTAGGCCCCCTTATGAGCCAATTTCAGGAATAGACATTTCAAAGCTCACACAAAAAACTGTTTTTTTGGTAGTTATCACCTCAGCTAAACGTTTAGGTGAGATCCAGGCCCTCTCAATCCAGAATCCCTACATTCAGATCTTCGAGGACCACATAACGCTCAAACTAGATCCAAGGTTTCTCCCTAAGGTAGTATCGCCGCAGAATCTAAACCAAGAAATAATCCTGCCCTCGTTTTGTCCAGCCCCAAAGAATGATAAAGAAAAATTGTTTCATTCTTTGGACGTTAGACGCACGGTCGCCCGTTACCTGGAAGTCACCCGGGACTGGCGACAGGACACAAAACTATTTGTCCAGTACGGCGGCAAAAATAAAGGTAGAAGTGCGGCTACACAGACGCTAGCGAGGTGGATAACAACAATAATCTCTTCGGCGTACGAGGCAGAGGGCTTGCCGGTACCTGAAGGGCTTAAGGCTCATTCCACCAGAGCGATAGCGACTTCATGGGCAGAGAGGGCGGGTGCCTCAGTAGAACAGATATGCAGGGCCGCCACCTGGTCTACACCAAATACTTTCTGTAGACACTATAAGTTGGACACTCTATCAGCTAGCCAGGCGACCTTCGGTCGCAAAGTGCTACAAACAGTAGTCCCACCCTAAGCGAATTCCTACTTTGGTATTCCCCATGGTGCTGTCAGGATAGGACGTCCTGGAAAACGGAGATTAGACCTACCGGTAATGTTATTTCCAGGAGTCCATCCTGACAGCACTGGTAGTTCCCTCCCTATGATTGGTATTGGTATCATTATGCTTGTACTAAATCTAAATAAAATTTAATTGCATCATTCTGGTATGGTACTTGGAAAAATCACTGGAGTGTGGTGTGGGAGGGGACCTTTTAACCTCTCGTGCATTTCCTGTCCCTGGAAGGATGGAAGGACAACCCCATGGTGCTGTCAGGATGGACTCCTGGAAATAACATTACCGGTAGGTCTAATCTCCGTTTTTTGGATGTAGTTTGGGATGACAAAAACGTAAAGGAAATTATTAAGTGCAAGATACATTCAGGGGAATGGGGACATAAATGTCTTAAAATGTCATGCAGTTCACTGCAATCCATTTTTTAGTTGGCTCAAAATACGTAATCTGCACAACTTTTTTGTCTGGCCCTCGAAAAGTGAAAAAAAAACCCACATAATACCAGGTCTCAGGACTAAGAACGCTACAGATTTCAAAATGTAAATTTAGACCAAAGAAAAGCGTATACTAAACATGCAAAAAAACAACTTTATTAACATTTATAGAAATATTCAATTACACATAATACATCTAAATGTGCGAAAAAGTGCTAATAGTGCATGATCATGAGCCCAAAGGACCAGAAAACAAGCGGCACCAACAAGAAGCAGGTAAAAATTCATATATCATTAAACATCATTAATTACAAAAGATGGTGTGGCCATGAATAGTAATCATAGGATAGGATAGTTTCCAAAATGGTTACAACACCAAATAGCAGCAAACATAATTACATATAATCCCCATATACAGGCATTATTTAAAGTAAGCCACTAACCAAACAAATCACATTAAATGACCATAATTGTAGCCTACCAAAGCTCCAGTGATGGTGCCACTTCTCCAATGCGCGTTTCGGCAGCTGGGGAAGTGGCACCATCACTGGAACTTTGGTAGGTTACAATTATGGTCATTTAATGTGATTTGTTTGGTTAGTGGCTTACTTTAAATAATGCCTGTATATGGGGATTATATGTAATTATGTTTGCTGCTATTTGGTGTTGTAACCATTTTGGAAACTATCCTATCCTATGATTACTATTCATGGCTACACCATCTTTTGTAATTAATGATGTTTAATGATATGAATTTTTACCTGCTCCTTGTTGGTGCCGCTTGTTTTCTGGTCCTTTGGGCTCATGACCATGCACTATTGGCACTTTTAGATGTAGTATGTGTAATTGAATGTTTCTATAAATGTTAATAAAGTTGTTTTTTTGCACGTTTAGTATACGCTTTTTTTTGGTCTAAATTTCAATTATGTTTGAGTAGAACAGCTCTTTATATTAATTACTGATCAGATTTAGTTATTTACTAAGTTTGGTAGTATGCTGGCGAAATATATTTAATTTTCTTTGCTAGATTTCAAAATGTGTTGGTTGTTTGTGGAGGGTATTCACTTCAACTTTTTGCTAAGTAGTTCTTCTGATTCGCAATGTCGATGTCTCCATGCAGGGCACTGCAGTAGCTTAGGTATCCATGGTTACAGCTACTGATATAGTGACAGTTAATTAAATGTTAGTGCTCGTAAACATGGATACCTAAACTACTGCAATATATGGGGAAAGCGGCAAAGCGAATCATAAGAATTATACTACATTTCTAACTGGAGGTATTATTAAAACAGTTACTACGTATAGGGATAGGATCTTGGAGATGGGAATACCCTTTTAAGAAGGGCTCTCGAGTCGGTAAGCCAAACCTGCGACTCCTCAATTTCCCTTACACCAACTCCAACTCCCGACTCCACGACTCCGACTCCTACATATATTGCTTATATTTAAGTGTAAAATTTATTGTAGTACAATGTGAACATCAGATATTTAATCATTTTTATGATACAATAATCAAGATATTTAGCTAGAACATAATATTTATTGGAATACAACTTTAGAACACAAAAAACTGTAATAAATTGTAAATATGTAATACACTATATAATATTGATTACATATGTACAGTACAGACCAAAAGTTTGGACACACCTTCTCATTCAAAGAGTTTTCTTTATTTTCATGACTATGAAAATTGTAGATTCACTCTGAAGGCTTATATTCTAGGTTCTTCAAAGTAGCCACCTTTTGCTTTGATTACTGCTTCGCATACTCTTAGCATTCTCTTGATGAGCTTCAAGAGGTAGTCACTGGAAAAGGTCTTCCAACAGTCTTGAAGGAGTTCCCAGAGATGCTTAGTACTTGTTGGCCCTTTTGCCTTCACTCTGCGGTCCAGCTCACCCCAAACCATCTCGATTGGGTTCAGGTCTGGTGACTGTGGAGGCCAGGTCATCTGGCGTAGTACCCTATCACTCTCCTTCTTGGTCAAATAGCCCTTACACAGCCTGGAGGTGTGTTTGGGGTCATTATCCTGTTGAAAAATATATGATGGTCCAACTAAACACGTCCCTTAGTTGGCCGATGTGTACGTTAGTTACCAGCTGATCGCTAGTCTCCCGCCTGTCACACGCAGCGATGAGTGATGGCCAGCGGGAGACCAGCGACCAAAGAAAAGCCCTGGGCTTTCCTACAGCGATCAGCGATACCGGCAGGGGGGCCGGCGGTCGCTGATCACTGTCACACACAGCGATCTCGCTGGTGAGATCGCTGTTGTGTCACAAAACTTGTGACTCAGCAGCGATCTCGCTAGCGAGATCACTATATGTGACGGGGCCTTAAAGAATCCAGAGCTATCTCGCCATCTACAATGAACTCAAGAGTTTTCTCTTTCAGTTATATTTTAAAATGTTGTTCCAGCCACATATATTTAACACTTGTTCACCAAATAGGTGTTTGATAGGTTGGAGGGCTGCCACATTTCTAGGTCATAGGAGCGTGATTCCCCCCATACCTCTCTCACTGTACAGTTGGAATTGAATGGTGATCGAGCATACACTCAAATGCTCCATTGCAGCTGAATTGGACCTCTAAATATCTTATATGGTCCACCCAAATTACACCCTGATTTGAAAGACCAGCGTCAGTATCATTTCATTATGATCACTTTTTATTATTTTTTCATCTCCGTTATTTTGTACAAAAACAGATTTGGCTCATAAAAAGGAAAATTGCTGACCTTAGAATTTATCATTTGTGACCAGCGCAATAAAAGAAGGAAAAGGCCACCACCAAATCTGACAAAGGAAAGGGTCTCGTATCTAGTAGTATATATGCTAGCAAGACACAACAGCTTTTGTATAAATTCACCATGCTCTTACCGGCCATTAGCAGGTTACTTTCAGCTCATTCCTATAGTACGTAGTGTGAATTAAGGCTATACAACATTGCAGTGCATATCCTTGTGTTACATGGAGAATATTTTACATCTTGGCCTACAAATATATAACGTATCTGAATAAGGACTACTTCATATAACAAATTTAATTTCTTGAAATCAATACATGTACAACACAGTGTGTCCCCCAGTTGACCTCCACCACATGTGAAAGAATTGACAATTAGTTTAAAGCGGCCTGTTTTTTTCTGACAAAGTGTTTGATTCATTTTTCATTACTTATTAATAGAGGTGTAAAAAATGCATGCCCCTCGCACTTACACAGCCCGGCAATAAACTTTTGAACTATCCATTGTGAATTTCCTGAACTTGTGATCGCTATACGTATAGATGACCCTTAATTGACCTTACTGGAAATCTGGAAATATCTTATTCAGTTGCTGAATTTTTTTAGTAATGTACTGTGGAGCCGAGTGTTATTATAGATTGGGTAGAATGTTCAAAATGCCTTGTAAGTTTTCAGTGCTGAATTTATAGTCAAGGACAAATTTATCATTTGTAGAGCCCTGTCATGAATGGAGTGGAGGTGTACATGCTCAGCCTCCACTCCATTCATTGTCATTCAATGTGGCCGGTGGAGTTTGCCAAGCACTCTACTCAACGTTCTTTGGCAAACCTTAAATGGAGACAAGGCCGAGTATCCGCACCTCCATTTCATTCAAAACGGGGCTCTATCTTTTATCCCTTTTAATAAATAAGATAATAGAAAAGAATAATGATCAGACGGGTTTGAATGCCAACTATGCGTGGTTTACTATGCCTTCTAATACGACTCAACTCAAATAGTCTTTATTGGCAGAACCAAAATACATTTAGTGTTGCCAAAGCAAGGAAAATAGATGTGACAGGGGAGGAGATCGGGGATTATGGCAATGGGGTGTTGGGGGCACAATCTGGGAAATAATAGTCCATCTGTAGGTTTTAAGTTCCTCTCAGCTTATGACATATGGTAACGTATTGGGCGGCAATCTCCACTTTAAATAACTCTTCCCCCAGTAGGATGCAGAGTTTCCTCTTTTCGTCCATGGATGGGAAGTCCGGGTTGTGAATGGAAAGTCTCTGGAAGTGGGAGGCCCTCATTGCTGAGTATTTGTTGCACTGAAACAGTAAGTGCGCCTCGTCCTCCAGTGCCCCCTGCTGGCAGTGCTGGCACTGGAGGACGAGGCACACTTACTGTTTCAGTGCCACAAATACCCAGCAGTAGTGATGAGCGAGTATACTCGTTGCTCGGGTTTTCCCGAGCATGCTCGGGTGGCCTCCGAGTATTTTAGCGGGCTTGGAGATTTAGTTTCTGTCGATGCAGCTGCATGATTTGTGTCTGCTGGACAGGCTGAATACATGTGAGGAATTCCTGTTTGTTAGGGAATTCCCACATGTATTCAGGCTGTCCAGCAGCCATAAATCGTTCAGCTGAGGTGACAGAAACTAAATCTCTGAGCACGCCAAAATACTTGGAGATCACCCGAGCATGGTCAGAAAAACCCGAGCAACAAGTATACTCACTCATCACTACTCAGCAGTGAGGGCCTCCCACTTCCAGAGACTTTCCATTCACAACCCGGACTTCTCCTTTATGGACGAGGAGAGGAGTACAGATTACATAAATACAGTTTACATAAATGTACACAGACACATGCTGATCAACTATATACCAAATGGATGATTTTTTTGGCATATGCTTAGCTCATAATAGTATAGGGGCTTGTAAGAAGTATAGGTCAAGAAAATCTTTCTGTCATACATGCCAAACGTATAGTTAAAGGGAATCTGTCTGCAGGATTTTACAAACTTTTTATATGCACACATAGCTCTTTCAAAGACAAGTCCAGCAATACCTTAATGTGGCCAGTCCTTCCCTTTGTTAATGAGAAATACATGTTTCAGTTGATATTCAAATGAGGTTTATGTGCTATGGTAAATTTGAAGCCTTTGTCATTCCAGCTATATTCCATGACCAGCGCCACTGCCTCCTGCTTGGCTGATGGCTCCTTTGCCTGAAGTCACACACAATAGATGCTGTCAATCAATCGAGAGGTGGTGGCACTGGACAAGGTATAGAGTTGGAGTAATAAAGGCTTCAGATCTACCATAGTCCTTCAGCCTCATTTGCCCATCAATTCTAATACTGATTTCTTAGTAACAGAGGAACTGACTGGCCATGTAAAGGTATTGCTGGACTTGTCTTTGAAAGGGCTACATGCTAACAAATTATATTGACTTTATTTCCATAATGGTTTAAGAAGAAGAGAGAATTAGTAATTGCTTATTCAATATTCTGTTATGTAAGTAATGATTCATGCATCTGTTTAAAATGTTATTCCCACAAACAAAAGTTAATTTTTATCATTAAATCTTGGGATTATAATAATTCCCACAATTGGATGTGTTTAAATAAAATCTCCCTGTGCTGAGATAATCTTATAGATGTGCCCCTGCTGTGTACTGTGTAATGGCTGTGTCTGACCATACAGGGACAGAGTCTGATCATACCACAGCTCCTGAGCAGGGGGAGAAACAAAAGAGTATACCGATATTACAGTATGGGATCAGAAATAATCCTTTCTTTAAAGTAAAACATTGTTTAGAAACAGGCAGGGAAATGTTTTAACTCACGAAAAGAATCGGCTGTGACTCGATGCTGTCCTGTCTGTATACTTTCTTTTGCTTCCTCCCCTGCCCAGGAGCTATGGTATGATCATACCATGTCCCTGTACGGTCAGACACAGCCATTACACAGTACACAGCAGGGGCACAGGTATAAGATTATCTCAGCACAGGAACATTTTTATTAAACACATCCAATTGTGGAAATTATTATTATTCCAAGATCTATTGATTAAAATGAACTTTTGTTCATGGGACAAACCCTTTAAAGCTCCTAAATCATTCTCCACAGAAAATAGATCATATAATAAAAAATGTTCAGCCACTCCTGCTGTATGTTAAATATTAGAGCTTCCTCTGCTTTATTACACCTATGGTATATTGTTGGTAAATACATATCTTTTTACTGATATTTATTGTATAGCACCAAAAGGATTGATGGTGCATTTTATATGTATATTGATCAGTTTAAAATATGAAATTATATTCATTGATATTACTAATACAATGCAAATTTATTGTAGATAAAATGTGACCAGTACTGGCCAAGCAGAGGTACAGAAACATATGGCCTTATCCAAGTGACTCTGTTGGACACGGTGGAGCTTGCCACTTACTGTGTCAGGACATTTGCTCTTTACAAGGTAAGTCTGATCATAAAGATTTGCCTTTCTAAATGACTCTTTATAAGGACTAAGGGTTTAAAGGCTGTATGTGACGTGGCATTAGAGCACTCCTGATAGCGACAGACCTATAATTGGTGGTACGTGGGGCAACTGGAATCTATGGCATTAATGCCATTAATTATAAATGTAAAGGCGTCTCCACAATCTTTCAGTCTTGATTATATGAAGTTTATAAATTCAATTTCCGTTGTGGGTTTAGGTTTTTGTCTAAAACACAGTGATATATGCCCGTAAAATATTGTGATGAGATTGATAGTTCATGATCCCTTCAACATATCCTCACCATCTACTTATTTCTAGTTATTAGCAAACATGTTGCATGCTTCGGCTGCTTATGTTTTGTTAACAGTTGGAAATACTGTAATTGATAAGTTTTATGTCTACCATCTTAAGATAGGGTTTTCTGGTTTCAGAAGCGGTCAGTGAGATCAGCGGTTCTGAATGGCTCATGCTGTGAAGTCAGGCAGAGTTGCTGAGCACAGTTATTGGCAGCAGCGCTGTTGATGTGATGACAACGCTGCAGACAATAACAGACACCAGGAACAGTGGCAGAAACTCAGTGCTGGCCCTGGGGTTGGTGAGTAAAGCACAGTTTGTTTTAGTAAACTGCACCACGGGAAATTTCTGAAACTGGAAAACCACTTTTGTGATCCACACCAACAACACAACAAATGTTATATTGGTTTAAGCAGACTATCAATGGCATATTACTATTTAAGTCACCTTTTTTACTTCATTAAGGAAACTGTTGCATAGTAGCATATGTATCAATATATACTGTATATATACACTGCTCAAAAAAAATAAACTGAACCCTAAAATACCATATCATAGTTATCACTGAATGAAATATTCCAGTTGCAAATCTTTATTTATTACATAGTGGAATTCGATGAGAACAATGTAACATAAAAACATAAAAATAATCAATGCAAATAAAAATTAATAACCCAAGGAGATTTGGAATTATACTCAAAATCAAAGTGGAAGATCAAATTACAGGCTGATCCAACATCAGTGGAAATGCCTCAAGGCAAGAAAATTATACTCAGTAATGTGTGGCCTCCACATGCGTGTATGACCTCCCTACAACGTCAGGCATGCTCCTGATGAGACAGCGGATGTTCTCCTGAGGGATCTCCTGCCAGTCTTGGATTAAAGCATCAGTCAACTGGACAGTCTGTAGTGCAATGTAGCGGATGGAACGAGATATGATGTCCCAGATGTGCTCAACTGGATTTAGGTCTGGGTAACTGACAGGCCAGTCAGTAGCATCAATGCCTTCATCATGCCAAAACTGCTGGCACATTTCAACCACATGAGGCCTAGCGTTGTGATGCAGCAGAAGGAACCCAGGGCCAAATGCATTTGGATATGGTCTCACAAAGGGTCTGAGGATCTCATCCCGGTACCTAATGACAGTCAGGGTACCTCTTCCTATCACATGGAGGACTGTGCAGCCCTCCAAAGAAATGCCTCCCCACACCATTACTGACTCACTGTCAAACTGGTCATGCTGGAGGATGTTTCAGGCAGCAGAACATTCTCCGCAGAATCTCCAGACTCTGTCACGTCTGTCACATATGCTCAGTGTTAGCCTACTCTCATTTGTGAAGAGCACAGGTAGCCAATGTCGAATCTGCCATTCAAGGTGTTCTCTTGCAAATGCCAATCGCCCTGCACAGTGTTGGGCTATAAGCACAACACCCACTTGTGGATGTCGGGCTCTCATACCACCCTCATAAAGTCTGTTTCTGACAGTTTGAGCCGACAAATGGATGTGGCCTCCATGTTGCATAATTCTAGCACTGCTCTTCCTGTTCCTTCTTGCACAAAGGAGCAGGTAGCTGTTCTGCTGCTGGATTGTTGCCCTACTACGACACCCTCCACATCTCTTATTGTGCTGGCCTGTCTCCTGGTATCTTCTTCATGCTTTGGACACTATGCTGACAGACACAGCTACCCTTCTTCCCACAGCTCGGATTGATGTGCCATCCTGGATGAGCTGCAGTAAGTGAGCAACTTCTGTGGGTTGTAGACACCGCCTTATGCTGCTGTACAGTACCTCTGACGAAATGCAAAAGTGACCAAGAGGGATGAGAACAGAGAAATGGTCTGTGGTCACCCCCTGAAGAACCACTTCTTTATAGGGGTTGTCTTGCTAACTGCCTATCATTTCTACCTGCTCTCTGTTCCATTTGCACAGCAACAAGAGAATTTGATTTCACAATCAGTGTTGCTTCATCACTGGACAGTTTGATTTCACAGAAGTGTGATTGACTTCGAGTTACATTGCCTTGTTTAAATGTTTTAATTGTTGAGATGTGTGTGTATATATACAGTACAGTCCAAAAGTTTGGACACACCTTCTCATTCAAAGAGTTTTCTTTATTTTCATGACTATGAAAATTGTAGATTCACTCTGAAGGCATCAAAACTATGAATTAACACATGTGGAATTATATAATTAACAGAAAAGTGTGAAACAACTGAAAATATGTCTTATATTCTAGGTTCTTCAAAGTAGCCACCTTTTGCTTTGCTTACTGCTTTGCACACTCTTGGCATTCTCTTGATGAGCTTCAAGAGGTAGTCACCAGAAATGGTCTTCCAACAGTCTTGAAGGAGTTCCCAGAGATGCTTAGCACTTGTTGGCCCTTTTGCCTTCACTCTGCGGTCCAGCTCACCCCAAAGCATCTCGATTGGGTTCAGGTCTGGTGACTGTGGAGGCCAGGTCATAGAATCATAGAATCGTAGAGTTGGATGGGAACTCCTGGGCCATCTGGTCCAACCCCCTGCTCAAAGCAGGATTCGCTAAATCATCCCAGTCAGATGTCTGTCCAGCCTCTGTTTGAAGACTTCCATTGAAGGAGAACTCACCACTTCTCGTGGCAGCCTGTTCCACTCATTGATCACTCTAACTGTTAAAAAGTTTTTTCTAATATCTCCTCCCATTCAGTTTCATCCCATTGCTTCTAGTCTTTCCTTGTGCAAATGAGAATAAAGTTGATCCTTCTACAATGTGACAGCCCTTTAGATATTTGTAGACAGCTATTAAGTCTCCTCTCAGTCTTCTCTTTTGCAAACTAAACATTCCCAAATCCTGCAACCTTTCCTCATAAGACAGGGTTTGCAGACCGGTCACCATTCTGGTCGCTCTTTTCTGAACTTGCTCCAGTTTGTTGATGTCTTTTTTAAAATGTGGTGCCCAAAACTGGACACAATATTCCAGATGAGGTCTGACCAAAGAGGAGTAGAGGGAAATAATGACTTCACGTGATCTAGACTGTATGCTTCTGTTAATACATCCTAGAATTGCATTTGCCTTTTTTGCTGCTGCATCACACTGTTGACTCATATTCAGTCTGTGATCTATTAGTATACCCAAGTCTTTTTCACATGTGCTGTCACTTAGCCCTATTCCTCCCATTCTGTATATGCTTTTTTCATTTTTAATGCCCAGATGTAGTACTTTGCATTTCTCCCTGTTAAAAACCATTCTGTTAGTTGCTGCCCACTTCTCCAGTTTATTTATATCTTTTTGAATCCTCTCTCTCTCTTCTCTAGTATTAGCTATCCCTCCTAGCTTTGTGTCATCAGCAAATTTAGTCAGTTTACCCTCAATTCCTTCATCTAAATCGTTGATAAAAATGTTGAACAATACAGTGCCCAGGACAGAGCCCCGTGGTACTCCACTTGAGACATTCTTCCAACTGGATGTGCAGCCATTTACGACCACTCTTTGGGTCCGATCACTAAGCCAGTTATGAATCCACCTAACAGTTGCCTTGTCCATTCCATACTTAGTCATTTTTTCAATAAGGATTGTATGAGAGACTTTGTCAAATGCTTTGCTGAAGTCAAGATATACTATATCTACAGCATTTCCTTGATCCACCCAATCAGTGATTCCATCATAGAAGGAAATTAAGTTAGTCTGACATGACTTATTAGTTACAAACCCATGCTGACTCTGTTTAATCACTTCATTCTTATCCAGGTACTGACATACATGTTGTTTAATAATTTGTTCAAAGATCTTTCCTGGTATAGAAGTCAGACTCACCGGCCTATAGTTGCCTGGGTCCACCTTCTTCCCCTTTTTGAAGATAGGAACAGCATTTGCTCTTCTCCAGTCTTCTGGGACTTCTCCTGTTTTCCAAGAATTTTCAAAGATTATGGAGAGGGGTTCAAAAATTTCTTCTGCTATCTCCTTCAGTACTCTGGGGTGTAATTCATCTGGACCTGGAGACTTGAATTCATTTAGGTTGGGGCAGCACGGTGGCTCAGTGGGTCCTGGGTTCGAATCCCACCAAGGACAACATCTGCAAGGAGTTTGTATGTTCTCCCCTTGTTTGCGTGGGTTTCCTCCGGGTTCTCCGGTTTCCTCCCACACTCCAAAGACATACTGAAAGGGAATTTAGATTGTGAGCCCCATCGGGGACAGTGATGAAAAATGTGTGCAAACTGTAAAGCGCTGCGGAATATGTTAGCGCTATACAAAAATAAAGATTATTTATTATTATTATTTATTTATTTAGGTTAGCTAAGTGTTTCCTCACTATCTTTCTGTTTATAGATATCCTGGATTCTTCTATTCCCTTAATAGGACAGTGAAGAACAGTTGATGTTACATTTCCTTTCTGAGAGAAAACAGATGCAAAATAGGAATTTAAAAGTTTGGCCTTCTCAACATCCTGTCTTACCATTTCATCATTTTCATCCTGTAAAAATCCTATAGCATCTTTGACTTTTCTTTTACTTTTGACATATCCCCAAAATCCTTTATTATTGCTTTTGACATCTCTTGCAAGCCTCAATTCATTTTCAGCTTTAGTTAATCTGATTTGTGCCCTGCAGGTTCTGCAGACAGCATTATATTCTTCTTTAGATATGCCTCCCTCTTTCCATTTTATAAACATTTTTTTCTTCCTTTTTAGCATGTGCTTAAGTTCTGTGTTCATCCATCCTGGCTTCCTTAAATGCTTCCTATTCTTCCCTCTTTTCGGAATTGTTAACAACTGTGCTTTGAGAATTTCATTTTTCAAGATTTCCCATCCTTCCTGGACATTTTTGTCTTTAAGGATATCCAGCCATTGGATCCCTCCAATTCTCTTTCTGAATCCCTTAAAATCTGCCTTTCTGAAATCTATCCTTGACGTCTGAGTCTTCACAGGTCTTCCGCCTCTAGTTATCCAAAATTCTAAAATAGCATGGTCGCTACCTCCTAGGGTCCCAGCCACTTTTACCTCCTCAACCATTTCCTCCCTGTTTATAAGGATTAGATCCAAGGTAGCAGTTCCCCTTGTTTTCTCCCCTACCTTTTGGAAGATAAAGTTGTCAGCAAGAGAGGATAAGAATTTCCTTGACCTGTTTGTTTTGCCTGAGAGAGATTCCCAACAAATGTCTGGATAGTTGAAATCTCCCATGACAACTATGTCATATTTTTTGGATAACTTGGCCAGTTGATGCATAAAGAGTTCATCCATATCTTCAGCTTGCACAGGCGGCCTGTAGTAAATGCCTACAATGGTGTCCTTTCCATTGTTCTGTCCTTGTATTCTTACCCATACAGTTTCCACAGAACTCCCAGTCTCTGAAGCTTCAATCTCTGTGCAGATATATACGCGTTTCTAACATACAATGCGACACCTCCTCCTCATTTATCAAGTCTGTTTCTTGCAAATAAGTTGTATCCTTCTAGTCTTGTATTCCAATCATGTGTATTGTCCCACCAAGTTTCAGTGATTCCAATGACATCATATTTCTTTTCCTGTGTTAGTAGTTCCAATTCTCCTTGTTTGTTGCCCATGCTATGAGGTCATCTCGCGTAGCACCCCATCACTCTCCTTCTTGGTCAAATAGCTCTTACATGGCCTGGAGGTGTGTTGGGTTCATTGTCCTGTTGAAAAATAAATGATGGTCCAACTTAACGCCAACCGGATGGAATAGCATGCCGCTGCGAGATGCTGTGGTAGCCATGCTGGTTCAGTATGCCTTTAATTTTTAATAAATCCTCAACAGTGTGTCACCAGCAAAGCACCCCCACACCATCACACCTCCTCCTCCATGTTTCAAGGTGGGAACCAGGCATGTAGAGTCCATCCATTCACCTTTTCTGCATCGTACAAAGACACGGTGGTTGGAACCAAAGATCTCAAATTTGGACTCATCAGACCAAAGCACAGATTTCCACTGGTCTAATGTCCATTCCTTGTGTTTTTCAGAGTTAAAAGTGCCTGTTGGTTTACCAAGCTTGACCTCAGGGGGGCGTATAATCTTATTCTCATCAAGCACGGGGATGAATGGAAGACGGCGTTTAATACTCCGGAGGGACATTTTGAGTACCTGGTGATGCCTTTTGGGCTCACTAATGCCCCTTCTGTTTTCCAGTCTTTTATGACCGATATTTTCCAGGACTTTGTGGATAAGTTTTAGATAATTTATCTGGATGATATTTTGATCTTTTCCAGTGATTGGGATTCTCATGTGGAACATGTCAGGACTGTGTTCCGGATTTTGAGGGAAAATTATCTGTATGTTAAGGGATCGAAGTGCCTTTTTGGTGTACAGAGGATTTAATTTTTGGGATTCATTTTGTCCCCGTCTGCTATTGAAATGGACCCCGCCAAGACACAGGCCATTTATGATTGGGTTCAGCCCACTTCTTTGAAGGCTCTCCAGATGTTTTTGGGTTTTGCTAATTTCTACCGTAAATTGGTATAAGTAATTTTCCTGGTGTTGTTTAACCACTGACTGATTTGTCCAAAAAGGCGCTGATGTGGTGAATTGGTCTCCAGGGGCAGTTTCGGCATTTCAAGAGCTTAAGCGGAGATTCACTTCTGCTCCGGTTCTACAGCGACCAGATGCCTCACTCCCATTTCAGGTGGAGGTAGATGCTTCTGAGATTGATGCAGGAGCCGTTTTGTCCCAAAGAGATCCGGTGACTTCTAAGATGAATCCCCTGTACCTTCTTTTCTCGAAAATTCTCCCTATCTGAACGTAACTATGACGTGGGAAATCGGGAATTGTTGGCCATGAAATGGGTATTTGAAGAGTGGAGACATTGGTTGGAGGGAGCTAGACATCAAGTTGTGGTCTTCTCCAACCACAAGAATTTGATTTATCTTGAATCAGCCAAAAGTTGAATCCTAGACAGGCTAGGTGGGCCTTGTTTTTCACGCATTTTAATTTTGTGGTCTTTTTTCTTCCGGGCACTAAGAATGTTAAGGCGGATGCCCTTTCTAGGAGTTTCTTTGCGGATTCTTTTGATGTGACCGAGCCTGCTACCATTCTAAATGAGGGTGTAGTTCTTTCTGCCATCTCACCCGATTTGAGACGTGCCCTGGAGGAATTTCAGGAGGACAAACCTGAATGTTGCCCTATGGGAAAATTGTATGTCCCTGATCAATGGAAGAAAGAGTAATGTCTGAAATTCAGTGCTTCGCGTTAACTGGTCATACAGGTATTTTTGGTACCAGAGATTTGGTGAGTCGGTCTTTTTGGTGGCCTGCCTTATCTCATGATGTCAGGAATTTTGTGCAGTCTTGTTGGACTTGTTCTCGGTCCAAGCCCTGTTCTCGTTCTATTGGGTTGTTGATGCCCCTGCCGGTGCCCAGGAGGCCATGGACTCATATCTCACTGGATTTTATTTCTCATCTTCCAGTCTCTCAGAGGATGTTATATGGGTGATCTGTGATATATTTTCTAAGATGGTCCAGCTTGTACCACTCCCAAAGTTGCCATCTTCTTCTGAGTTGGTGCCCTTGTTTCTACAACAGGTGGTTCGGTTGCACGGGATTCCTGAGAACATTGTGTCTGACAGAGGAGTCCAGTTTGTTTCCAGATTTTGGAGAGCTTTTTGTTCCAAACTGGGAATTCAGTTATGTTTCGCCTCTGCATTTCATCCTCAGACCAATGGGCAGACTGAGAGAACAAACAAGACTTTGGAATCCTATTTGAGATGTTTCATATCTGCTGATCAGGATGACTGGGTCTCATTTTTGCCCTTGGCCAAATTTGCGCTAAACAATAGGGCTAGTTCTGCCACTTTGTCGCCCTTTTTCTGTAATTTTTGGTTTCATTCTCGATTTTCTTCAGGGCAGGTGGAATCTTTGGCCTGCCCAAGTGTGGACTCTGTGGTAGAGAGAATGCAGCAGATTTGGGACCAAGTGGTGGATAAGTTGTCCCTCTCTCAGGAAAAAGCCCAACGGTTTTCCAACCGGCATAGGACCATTGGTCCCCGGTTTAAAGTGGGTTATATGCTTTGGTTGTCTTCAAAGAATATTCCTATTAAGGTTGCGTCTCCAAAATCCAAGCCAAGATTCATTGGACCTTATAAGAGTTTGGAAATCCTTAATCCCATTTCTTTCCGTTTGGCTCTTCCAGTTACGTTTAATATTCATAACGTGTTTCATAAATCTTTGTTGAAGAGGTTTTTAGAGCCAGTAGTTCTCATGGCGGCACCTCCTGACCCTGTATTGGTTAAAGGTAATTTGGAATATGAGGTAGAGAAAATATTGGATTCTCGTTTGGCTAGACGGAGACTCCAGTACTTGTTCAAATGGAAGGGATATGGCCAGGAGGATAATTCTTGGGTCTCTGCTTCTGACATTCATGCCGAAAGATTGGTTCATGCTTTTCACCGGGCCCATCCTGACCGGCCTGGTGGTGTGGATGAGGGTTCGGTGACCCCTCCTCAAGGGGCGGTACTGTTGTGAATTCTCTCTCTGGCTTCCCTCTGGTGATTATTGAAGGTACTGGAGCTGGTCAGATTGACAGAGGGGTTGCGATTTCTCTTTCTGGGCTCCCTCTGGTGGTTACTGGAGGTAGTGGAGCTGATCTGATTGACAGAGGCTTGCCACTTGATAATGAGGAAGACGATTGGAGATCTGGGGTTTCAGATTGGAATTTAAGACAGCCGACTCCCTCTATCCCTGCTGGTGATTTTCTTCCTGTGCCTCCTGAGGTCTGATGTCTCCTGCTCTGTCCCTGCATGTTCAGCTAAGTGGTTCATTTGCTACTCTGTTTGCATTTGATCTGGTTTTGTCTGTCTCTGCTTTGTGCGGGTCAGCCAGCTCCGGCTGGGGCTGTGCTGAATCACTGCCCATATGTTACTGCTTGTGCCAGTTTGTTTTGTCCACTGTTATATTGGTCTCTTTTTGCTTTGCTTTCAGAATATATCAGAGTGCTGATATAGTGGGGGCGAAGTCGTGCAACTTCAGTGTTTTTTGTGCATCAGACATGTTGGACTTTTGCAGGTTTTTTTGCGTGTTTGCAGACAGTGTCTTTCCTTTCCTGTCCTGTCTAGTCAGTGTGGGCCCCATCGTTTGCTCAGTCTATTTTTCTGCCTGCGTTTGTGTTTTCATCTTGTCTCATTGACAATATATGTTTGGGGGCTATTTATTCCTTTGGGGTCTGCTCCGGGGCAGTTTAGATTTCCCCTTTCTTGCTTTAGGCTTCGTTATCTCTCCGGCTGTGCCAAGGCATCTCGGATCATCGTAGGTACGCTCCACGGCTACTGCTAGTTGTGTGGACAGGATCAGGGGTCTGCAATCCGCTTAGTTACCAACCTCTCTGGTTTTCTGTGGCTTAGCCTGGGCCTGCTGTCCTCCTCGGTGATCCATTCATAACATCTCCCATTCTTCTCCGGCTGCAGAGGAGGCTGCTCAGCAGACTCGTCTATCCCGGCGCTCTGCTCAGACCAGCTCTGTGGGTTTGGTTGCTGCTGCCACCTCTGGTCCAGCTATAGCAACGCATGCTGATCAGCAGCGAGCTACTCCAGGGAATAAGTCCTCCTTTCGGTCCACTGAGCATGCCCGTGGGACGATCTCTGATTGGAGATCGGAGGTCACATGCTCAGGTCCTTCTCCAGCTCGGATTGGACCATCAGAAAGGTCAGGAAGGTCCCAGAAGAACGCTGCTATAAAAGGTTTGTATGGCCGCTCAGCCATGCACTAGAATAGACTGCATTACCAGACTATGAGGAGTGAGTGTTGTATGCATGTATGAATGGCTCTGGTGAATGACTCATTAAGAAACCCCTGCCCTTGGTACACATGTGTTGTGCAGCCTAGCCTGTTGAGCGCCCAGGCTTAGGTGTAGGTAGAGGCAGAGTCTGAGACTGGCATCAGTGTCCACCGGTGGCACTGCACGCCATGGTGCACGTGCTCGACACTCCACCATAGTCAGCGTCTATAGTGGCATCCGCAGGTGCGACGCCACGCGCCCAGAAGGTCTAGAGGAACTCTGAACCCGTGTCCTTGGGGCAGAGTTCTGTGACAGCATTCTGTGCACTCCCTTGCCGAGCTCTGTGAGCTTTAAACAGGCTCTGGCATTTATGCTGTGCGGTAGTGCGGCTCTGTGAAGCAACAGAGTCTGCCCCTGTTCACACGGGTGACGCTAACCCGCGTGTGTTTTTCTATTGTACCGCCATATAGCGTCCGCCATTACTGAGCAGCAGTTTACCACCCCTGCACGGTGGACCCCGGTCTGCGAACGCACCTTATTACCATCCTTTAATATTTGGTGCGTTCCGCCAGCCCTAACAGTATCCACCAGACTTTTGCACAACACAACTGATGGTCCCAACCCCATTTATAAGGCAAGAAATCCCACTTATTAAACCTGACAGGACACACCTCTGAAGTGAAAACCATTTCCGGTGACTACCTCTTGAAGCTCATCAAGAGAATGCCAAGAGTGTGCAAAGCAGTAATCAAAGCAAAAGGTGGCTACTTTGAAGAACCTAGAATATAAGATATATTTTCAGTTGTTTTACACTTTTTTGTTAATTATATAATTCCACATGTGTTAATTCATAGTTTTGATGCCTTCAGAGTGAATCTACAATTTTCATAGTCATGAAAATAAAGAAAACTCTTTGAATGAGAAGGTGTGTCCAAAAGCACTGTGTATATATGTGTGTGTGTATATATATATATATATATATATATACTGTATATTGTAACACATCTCCACTATCTGTGGACGGGGAGTACTCACTTGGCTGGGAGTCCATTCAGTTTATTAATACACAGCATAAACGGAATCTCAGGTACTTGGTAACATGCATCACTCTGTGCACCGTCCGGCCACCTTTTGGCCTCATAGAAACCACGGTCCTTGCTGAGCCCGGTGTGCCTAACACAGATTAGTGTCCAATGACTCTCTGTGACGACTGCACAGGTTCCTGGATACCTCTTATCCTCAGAGGCGTCCTCTCCGGAGGTATATCCCCCAATCGTCCCCACTCTGGCTCAGACTATCCAGCACTGCCGCCCGGACACAAACACACAGGCGCCATCTTGGGTGTTCAGACACACCCCCTTGACTGGAGTATGTAGGTGACTGAACCCACCTATCTCTCCAAGTCACCTGGAAGCCTTCCCAATGTATAGCAAAACCCTCAGCAGCAGAACTGCTGAGCAAAACAAGCCAAGGCTTCCATCACAGGGCCACCCATCTCTGTGATACTTACCGCCCTTTAACCACATTACCAGTCGCCATACCACTAGAGATATATATATACACACACACACATATATTGTGACGTAGCGATCACTAAGCGGGTTGGGATACACTCACTTGGCAGCGATATTTGAACAGCAACAGTTTCTTCCATGTAAACATCACATAACTGACATACAGTCCATTCTCTTAGCAGATACATCTGCACACTTTGTAGAAACGTGTCTGACCATTTCAACTATGGTTATGTCTGACACCCATCGGTCCACACAATTCCCTCTGGGTTACCTACTAAACAGATTTTCAGGCTTCACAGGTTGGCTTTATGTTGGTCCTGTCACTTGTCCAGACCCTCATTAGCTTCCTGGACTTTCAGGGCTTCAGCCAGCTCCAGACTCACACATGGCCCTTTTTTCCCCCTCCATATGGTGCAACCAGGAAGCATATAAGACCTTTCTGACATCACAGGAGCACAACCACTGGGAGGTATGTGGTTAACCAGCCCCACCCATCACTTTCTGGTTAACCCTTAAATTCAGCCCTAATCAAATATACAGCTTTGTGGGACAATAAGACCCAGCAAACTGTCCTGGATTTAGATCGCAGCAGACCTCTGTCTGTGCGATACATACCTGTCTCTCACGATACAACTAGTTGGTACATCAAATGCATGCATATACAGTGTGTATGTGTGTGTGTGTATATATATATATATATATATATATATATATATATATATACATATTAAAAGGAATGTTATATATTTTCTCACTCTTCATACAGGGGGAAATAAGTATTTGATCCCTTGTGGATTTTGTAAGTTTTCCCACTGACAAAGATGTGAACAGTCTATAATTTTAAGGATAGGTTAATTTTAACATTAAGAGTAGAATATCAAAAATAATGCAAAAAATCACATTTTATAAATTATATAAATTTATTTGCATTTTGATGTGAGAAATAAGTATTTGATTCCTCTGGCAAACAAGACTTAAAGCTTGGTGGCAAAACCCTTGTTTGCAAATCATCTCTAAATCATTAAGATTTTGAGGCTGTTGCTTGGCGACTCGGAGCTTCAACTTCCTCCATAAGTTTTCTATCAGATTAAGGTCTGGAGACTGGCTAGGGCACTCCATGACCTCAATGTGCTTCATTTTGAGCTTCTCATTTGTTGCCTTGGATGTATGTTTTGGGTCATTGTCTTCCTGGAAGACCCAGCCACGACCCATTTTTAATGTCCTGGCAGAGGGAAGGAGGTTGTCACTCAGGATTTTATGGTATATGGCTCCATCCATTCGCCCACTGATGCGGTGAAGTAGTCCTGTGCCCTTAGCAGGGAAACACCCCCAAAATACAATGTTTCCACCTCCATGCTTGACAGTGGGGACGGTGTTCTTTTGGGTCATAGGCAGCATTTCTCTTCCTTCAAACACGGCGAGTTGCGTGAATGCCAAAGAGCTCAATTTTTGTCTCATCTGACCACAGCACCTTCTCCCAATCATTAACAGAATCATCCTGGTGTTCATTGGCAAACTTCAGACAGGCCTGCACATGCGCCTTCTTGAGCAGGGGACCTCGCAGGCACTGCAGGATTTTAAACATTTATGGCGTAATGTGTTACCAATGGTTTTCTCTGTGACTTTGATCCTAGCTGCCTTGAGACCATTAACAAGTTCCACACGTGTAGTTTTAGGCTGATCTCTCACCTTCCTCATGATCAAGGATAGCCCACGAGGTGAGATTATGCATGGTACCCCAGATCGATGTCGATTGACAGTCATTTTGTATTTCTTCCATTTTCTTACTATTGCACCAACAGTTGTCTCCTCACTCAGTGCCTTACGTATAGTTTTGTAGCCCATTCCAGCTTTGTGCAGGTCTATGATCTTGTCCCTGACATCCTTATAAAGCTGTTTGGTCTTGCCCATGCTGTGGAGGATAGAGTCTGACTGATTAACTGAGTCTGTGACAAGGAGTTTTTTTATAAAGGTAACTATGTAAAACAACTGTTGTTAATGCAGGTAAGGAGTTGACTACGAGCGTCTAACTGGTCTGTAAGAGCCAGAACTCTTAATGGTAGGGGATCAAATACTTATTTCTCACTGCAAAATTCAAATTTATATAATTTATACAATGTGATTTTTTGGATTTTATTTTTGATATTCTATCTCAATATGAAAACGAACCTACCCTTTAAATTATAAACTGTTCCTGTCTTTGTCAGTGGTCAAACCTACAAAATCAGCAAGGGATCAAATACTTATTTCCCCCTACTGTACACGGGCACTATACATTTAAGAAACTTTGAATAAATTGATAGAACAACTGAATAATCTATTTTATCAGAGAATTACACTTCTTTCTCCACTTATGAGCCACTTCTCCATCTGGCTCCTCAACTCGTTAGTCATTCTTGAAAAACAGCAAATCTCTGTCTTGCTCAAAACAAAACAGAATGCCAGCATAGTAAGGTGTCACTTTACAGTGCATACTGAACTTTATAGAGAGGGAAGAATGAGGCAAAGCCAATGACAGAGCCAGATCCAAACACAGAAACACATTGTGGTTCAGCTTTTAAGCAGGTATATTGGCTAATGCTAGAACTGGATTCATAGCAACACTGCTCAGTACTGCTGTATAAGTAGGCTAAAGAGACAGGAAAATCATAAACAGTCAAGTGACCCTGTCTACAGTCACGATACTAAGTATAGATTATGTGCAGGAAGAGCAAACCAGAACTTATGAAGATTGTGCAGAGCTTAAATTACCTGAAAGCTGTTGTGCCTTTTACTATGTTCATGTGTCGGTTTCCCCCTGGTATTTTGGGTAATTTTACTCACCAGTAACAAGTTCAGTATGTATTTTTTCACACATATGTGCACAACTCTTTATAGTTATGTGTGCATCTTTATTTTTATAGTTACATTTTTTTGTCCTGTAAGCTGTGGTACCCTCTCTATTTGACTGGACACTGTCTTCACCATGCATTCCTTATAAGTCAAAATCCGCCAAAAGGACGAAAGAATTTCGGGTTAAATCAGTGTCTGGAGGATCCGCCAGAGAAAAAAACGTTGCAAGCTCCGTTTTGAAATCTTTGAGGATGGTGACGGACAGCAACTTTTGGCGGATCCGCAAAAAAAACGGATGCAACGGACGGCAATCCGCCTATAATGGAAGTCAATGCGGAAAAAAAGGATCCTCAAAAGAAAATTGCGGATCCGTTTTTTTCAAAACCTGGCGGATTGTGACTGATTGTAAAAAACTGAAGTGTGAAAGAGGCCTAATATGCACTTTTTTGTAATTTTTTATTTATTATTAATAAACATCATGTTTTAGAATGAAATGGTTTTCTGTGCTTCTTCTTCTCTTATAAGTTGTGGTCAATACTGCTGTGTAATTACCGCCATGACTTTGCTGTTTCTGTCTGTGTCCTACTTATGGAAGAATAACAGGGCAGGAGTCCCTTTCTTTGTGTGCATTACATGAGACCAGTTACTTTTTCTCCAACTAGCTCAGTTAGTCGCAAACCTGCAAAGGGTAAAACAACGCATTGATACAAGTCATATCATGGCCAAAACTAGTGTTATTCCTTATGTACTTCCTTATATTTGACAATTTTTTCTAAGAGGTTATATGAAAGCATAGATACCTTTTTATTGTTAACACGCAGTATGTCATCTAGTGTAATCAAAGATGCTCTTCAACTTTCAATCTATAGCATTTTACTTTCTCACATACTGGGTAGAACACTCTTAACGTTATTATTATTCTTTTGATAATCTATGTATCTACAGTAAAGCTTTTGTCTCTATTTTACAGAATGGATCAAGTGAAAAGCGAGAAGTCAGACAATTCCAGTTTACGGCATGGCCAGATCATGGTGTTCCAGAGCATCCAACACCTTTTCTAGCATTTTTGAGAAGAGTGAAAACATGTAATCCTCCAGATGCAGGACCCATGGTTGTACACTGCAGGTATAATGCTTGATCATTAAAGGAGTTAATGTAATTTCCTATATTTTGCCTACAGGTAGACCATCAAACATTCTACCAATTGTCTGCAGACTAAAATGTGACTGAAATGCAGTGCTCTTCATGGAAGGTATATTCTATACATATCACATCTAAAGCGTTTAAAGCAAACCTGTCACCTGTTTTGGCCGCTATAAGATGCGTCCTACCTTTCAGGGCTCATCTACAGCATTCTATAATGCTGTAGATAAGCCCCCGATCCGACCTGAAAGATAAGAAAAATAAGTCTTCTTATACTCACCCGGGGGGGGGTGCAGTCTGGTGTGGTCTGGTCTGATGGGTGTCACTGGTCCGGGTCTAGCGCCTCCCATCTTCTTGCAATCCTGCCCTCCTGTTTGCTTCATCGCTCCCCGGCATTGCGCTCCTGCGCGCACGTACTTATCTGCCCTATTGAGGGCAGAGCGAAGTACTGCAGTGCGCAGGTGCCAGGAAAGGCTAGAGAGGTCCAGCACTTGTGCACTGCAGTACTTTACTCTGCCCTTTTGTGTTATATGGGTTCTCTTTAATAAATAACCCCTTTTATGGCATCTTAAATTGTAGACATTTATATATGTACCTAATCAGAGCCCACGGATGACAGTTCAATTTTAAAAATATGCAGTAAAATGTATACTATTATAAGAAGATGTGTCCAGCTCAAATTTCCTGTATAACACCAACCAGACAAAGAAGCCATGAAATATTTTTTTGAGGTTGCATTTTTTTTAAGGATTTTGAAGCTGTTTTACAGTTAGGGCAAGTATTATCTAAAGAATAATATCACAGTTTGGTGAGAGTTTGACTTTCAGCTTCTTTCCAACATCTGTTTTTACTTTGACTGTACAGTATGGCTGTGCAGTAAGCTGTGTCGTCTGCATGAATTCATGTAATGGGCTATTATATTTGTGGGCACACACGGCATCAGCGAGCCTTTGTTTACCGATCAGATGTTTGTATAAGGTAGATGAGATCTTATGGCTGCACTTCTTTTGTGTGCTAACGGATTTTGTTATATGAAAGCCAGCAGCTGTCCTCAGTGAATTCTGAATGAAAATTACTGGTGGAGAAAAGAATTTGACCATCTGCAGGAAATGTAAAAATGTTTTTATAACCCAATAACGGGGATCTGGACAGGAGTACAACTGAGCTTTCCCAGCTGTACCTATATCCCTTACACTTATATGTCCATACAATATCCTGAAACATGTCATGCTCTGCTGGGATTGAAACTATTTGGGCTGAGACCAAAATCAGGTCATTATTTTCAACAAAAATAATCATCACACAATTGTTTAACTGTATTAAATTGCGTAAAAGCAACACTATGTAAGATTTGGTAAGTGTGTTAGCAACAGATGGTGGATACAGCAATCCTTAAAATACACATGCAAAGAAAGCAAGTAAGAAAGCTGTAAAGTAAAATATGTTCCCTTAGAGTCCCCTAGACGAGATCTACGTTAGTGTTGGCCCGGGCCAGTCTTTAAAGGGTAATGAATATTCTCTGCCTCCCCAGATAACGCTAGCAGTAACTACACCACAGAGGAAATGCTGATGCAAGTGGCCATTTCTGATTGACAGTAGGACTTAAATGAAATATATCTGATTTATGACTTCACTGACTTCAGAATATTACATCTGATAAATAAAGTGAGAATTAACCAGCTTTCCTACGTACAGTAACAGCTCAGTATTATTTATGGAAAGGTTCAGATGTAAGCTACATCTGTTAACTGTATTCATTGTATTGTTTTGGATCTATTTTTGACCTGTACCATGTGTAACTGTTGATTTACGATAATACCACTATGGATTCCGACTGGACCACTTTGTTGAAAATTGTACATCGATCAAAAAAGAAATCTTATTGAGGAGGCGGAAACAGAAAAAATGAGAAGTATTTTATAGTCTGGCCATTAAAAAGAACATACCGTACTTCCATATTAAAAATCCAAATGTGCCCCCTAATAAGAAAGGTGCATATGACCACACTACAGTTCTAGGATATACACTGACAAGCAAAAATGGTAACTATATTTTGAACATTTGAATGTCAGTGTCATGATCCAGGATGGGGTTTGTCTTTGGCCCGTCCTGGTCAGACAGGGGTTAATTGTTTCTGCCTCTCTCTGGCAGAGGGTGGCTATTTAATGCTCACTTGACCTAGGTCTGGTGTCAGTTATACTCCTGCCCTCGGCTGAGTTAGTTGACCTCGTGCGTACGTGTGCCTTGTGCCTGATATCTTGCTTGCTTGTTTGGTTTTGATCTGGTTCTGTCCCTGTTACGAGTTCTGCGTGTCCCTCTTGTACTGCGCTACCTCTCTGTGTATGACCCTCTGCCTGTGACTTGACTATTCTCTGCTCGTCCCTCTGGTACCGCACAGCCCTCTCAGTGTACGAACACTCGCTTGTCTGACCTGCGTTTTCCTCTCCTCTACTACAGTTTCCCTGCAGTAGGTACATTACATCATCTACAGCAGTAGGACGCTAAGCCCTGCCCCCTGCAGTCACATGATAGTAGGTCCTGGGACTCCTTACTATTTTCAGTGCCGCAGGTCCTGTCTGCTTGAACCATCACTACAGTGTTGGACCACGTGCTCTCCCATAGTGTGGGTAAGTCACCCTGCTCTGCGTGGCAGTTTGCCGACGCTGACAGGGTCCTGACATTAGAGTCCTGACAGTCAGGCTCCATATCTCACCATCCACTACTGCTTTGAACTTGATACTAACATCATTGTATAGACAATCATCTTGAGTATCTCATGCATAAATTTGACTTGCAATTATTTAGCATATGATTAGTTATGCAGAATCTTGCTATGTCACTGCGTTGTTACTGTTTTGATCCCGGTGGTGGAAAAATCTTTTTCTTCCTGTATACTACAAATTACATCGTGTTCAGACATTCCATAATAGCTCACTGTGTTATTAAGTTGATTCCCAAGCGAAAGGTCACTGGTTCAAATTGAAGAGCAGGCATGAAGAAAATTTCCCAAGAAAAGGGAAACAGCATCATCCAGCTCATTGATAGCGGTCTCTCAGCCACGGAAATTGCCAAACTATATCATGTGAGTTCCATGACAATTGGAATAATATGAATTGAAGTATGTCCATCCAGTCAGAAGCCAAAAGGTGGACGCCCACGCAAAAGTCAACAAGTTGGCTCATCGCAAGGTCTATCAGTTCTGGCGCGACAAACAGCAGAGGTAGCTCGTATGCTTCGTCATAGTGAGATCATGGACATACATGCAAGCCCCGTGCAATGCATGTTACACAAGCTGGAATTGTGGCCCCCAAAAAGGTGACAATACCTCAACTTCAATATCGTCATAAGAAGCGTTGGCTCGAGTTTGCGAAAAAGTTCAGAAAATTGGAAACGAGTGATTTGGAGCAATGGGACGAAAGTCAATAGACTAGGCTCTGATGAGTGCAATTGGGTCTGGAAGAAACAAGGAAAAAGGGGCTATTGGATCGAGAAATTGTGAAGGAACTGTCAAGTTCAGTGGAGGAAGCCTGATGATATGGGGTGGTTTCACAGCCAAAGGCATTGGATGGATATTTGACCAGGATCGATGGTGGTCTCAATGCTGAGCTATATATGAGTATCCTACAAGACAAGTACACTCGAGTACTATGGGTATGAAAAGAGAAGTGAAGAGAGCTGGGATCAGATTTCGGTAGAGACATGTTTGAATCTGATTGAGAGCATGCCCAGAAGGATTCAGGTGGTGTTGAAAGCTAAAGGTGGATTTACAAAATACTGACAAAATAATCCAAATTTAAATTTAGATTTTTAGGAGCAAAACAGTAAGAATGCAGTGACATGACAAGAATCTGCATAACTAGTCATATAATAATTAGTTGCAAGTTAAATTTATGTATGATATAGCCAAGAAGATTGGCTATAAAATGATGGCAGTCTCACAATCGAAGCAGTAGTGGATAGTGAGATATAGAGCCTGAAAGTCAAAAGTTCAAAACATTGTTACCTATTTGCTTGTAATGTATAGAATTTGCTTACTTACCTGCTTTTTTCAGGCCTGTAATAAATGACTACTTCAACCTTGGGCCAGTGTTCCGCTCCATTTTTTTAAATAATGTACAGCATGTGAAGAGGGCTGTTCTTTAGTTTCAACCAGGCAGTGGAATATCTAATGGGGTTGTAGAGGTGATAATTTGGGCCTGCTCAAGGTTTTCCTCTGCCTGATAAAGAAATGAACAAGTGCTACTGGAACCACTTCTTTGTGGTGCCCATTACAGCTTTAAGAGCTTCCTTTTCTTTAACATGCCTTAGAAATTAAAAAAACTGTATGGCTTCCCCAAAACTGATATAAAAAAAATATTGACTTTATTCAGTGGAAACAGATGCTTGAAAATTATACTAGCCTAACTGGGCTTCTAAAGGGAACCTGTCACCAGGTTGAAGTGGCCACTTTTTGCTCATATTTTATTTCTGTTGCTCTTTTAATTATTCTTTTTTTGCATGTTTGTTCTTGTTTGTTTTTTATTTTAGATTTTAAATCCGCCATACGGTTCCAGACATATGGACCTTTTTTAGTGCTAAATTTTCTTGTCTTTTTTGTCTTTACCAAAGGGTTAGTGCTCATATGGTAATAATGTTGAGTCTCCTAAAAACACTCCCCTGGAGAATCATTTGAACCATGCCCCGTGGAAAAGCACAAAAATTAACACTAAATAAAAGGGTCCATATGTCTGGAACTGTCTGATGGATTGAAAAAAAAAACAAATTATTCAGGGGAGCAGCAGAAATAAAATAAGAGCAACAACTGGCTACTTTTTACCTGGTGACAGATTGTCGTTAAACACTAGCGAGCTATTTGAAGACCATGTTTCAAAACTTACGGAGCTAAAGGGATTGTTGTACACAATATGTCCACGTTCTATCAGCTGTATAAAGATGGCGAGAGTTCAGTACATTAGTAAAGTATGAGCATTGTTGCTGAAGATTCTCTATAACGTCTTGCACTTTATATACAATCTTATTAGACATGCGTGCTTAGTAGGGATGAGCGAGAATAGAGTAACATAGTTTTGAAGGCTGAAGGAAGACCTTATGTCCATCTAGATCAGCCTATTTTTAGTGCAGCTGTTCTGCATTGTTGATCCTGGGGAAGGCAAAAAACCCACAGAGTAGAAGCCAATTTTCTCCATAGGGAAAAAATTCCTTCCCCTAAGCTGGGTCAACCATCTACCTATAATATTCTGTTTTTCGTTACCTTCTATACTGTTACTCACAAGAAAAGCATCCATTCCTTTCTTAAATTCATTCAGTGAGTTGGCCATCACCACTTCCTCAGGAAGAGAATTCCAGAGCCTCACTGCTCTTACCGTGAAGAACCCTCTTCTATGCTGATGCAGAAATTGTCTTTCCTCCAAACGAAGAGAATGCCCCCTTGTTCTTGTCACATTCCTTGGTACAAACAGTTCATTGGAGAGATCTCTGTATTGCCCTCTGATATACTTGTACATATATATTAAGTCTCCCCTAAGTCTTCGCTTTTCTAGAGTAAATAGACCTAATTTTGATAACCTTTCTTGGTATTGTAGTGAACCAACTCCATTTATCATTTTAGTAGCCCGCCTTTGAACCCTTTCAAGTTCAGTAATGTCTTTCTTGAGCACTGGCGTCCAAAATTGCACACAATACTCCAAGTGTGGTCTGACGAGTGATTTGTACAGAGGGAGAATTATGTTTTCATCTCGTGTCCCCAGACCTCTTCTAATGCATCCCATGACCCTATTTGCTTTGGTGGCAGCTGCCTGACACTGGGCACTCCAATTTAGTTTCTTATTGACTAAGATGCCCAAGTCTTTTGCCATGTCTGATTTCCCCAGCAGTTTCCCATTTAGTAAGTAATTCTAGCATCTGTTTCTCCTTCCCATGTGCATAACCTTACACTTATCTGTGTTAAACCTCATTTGCCATTTTTCAGTCCAATTCTCCAATTTACTCAAATCTGTCTGTAGTTGCAAACTGTCCTCCTTTGTGTTAACTGCCTTACATAGTTTTGTATCATCTGCAAATACTGATATTTTACTGTGTAAGCCATCCACTAGATCATTAATAAATATATTAAATAGTAGGGGGCCCAATACAGAACCCTGTGGTACCCCACTAGTAACCCTGGCCCAATCTGAGTATGCACCATTAATAACCACCACTGTTTGTTTTCTATCACTAAGCCAGCTACCTACCCATCTACACATATTTTTCCCTAGCCCAAGCTTTCTCATCTTACTTACCAATCTTTTATGTGGGACAGCGTCAAATGCTTTAGAGAAGTCGAGATAAATGACATCCAATGATTCTCCTTGGTCCATTTGAGAGCTTACATCCTCATAGAAGCTGATCAGGTTAGTTTGACAGGAGCGATTCTTCATAAATCCATGTTGATATGGAGTTAAACATTTATTAACATTGAGATATTCCATAATGGTATCCCTTAGAAACCCTTCAAAAATTTTACCCACAACAGATGTTAAGCTTACCGGCCTATATTTTCCAGGTTCCCTTTTACACCCCTTTTTGAATATTGGTACCACATTTGCTTGCCGCCAAATAAAAGGAACAGACCCTGTGTGATGAAGGTCAGCATACGCTGAGTCGTTCTTCTTAGAAAGAGTGGACCCTCTGGGCTGTGGCACCCACCCACTTAGGGCGAGCTGACCTAATGAGAACCACCCCCTATACAGGGAGTGTCAGGGGCAAGACCAAGGGGGTGAGCCACCACGGCAGCTGGACCAGACGGCCGGCTCAGGGAAACAAGACAAGGCAAGACGAGTCATTAATTCAAAGACTTCAGGTACAACAGGTGCAAAACGTGAACACACAGAACATAAGACAAGGTGCGTGCAAGGGCACGCCGAGGTCCAAGACTTGAGGAACTCTTCAGGGTGCAACAGGAGCAAACGTGAACACACAGAGTTCATGAAACAGGGTGCGTGCAATGGCACGCCGAGGTCCAGGCATGGAACGTGCAGATGGTACACGGACATCGGACTCCGGACAACAGTCCACGATCAACCAGGGCATCAGGGTCTGTAGCTCAGAGGGTAATCGGCAGGATCCGGACATCCGGAAGTTAGCCAGGATTCCATGCAAGGAAACAAGAGAGTTAGTGACATGGTGCGTGTCAACGGACACGCCAGGATCAGGTTCACAGGACAGAGACCTATGCATGCCGAGGGGCATGCCAGGGATGGGTCAGGTTCACAGGACGGTGGCCTGCGCATGCCAAGGGACATGCCAGGGACGGGTCAGGTTCACAGGACGGTGGCCTGCGCACGCCAAGGGGCATGCCAGGGAGAGGCACAAGGTACGGTGGCATCGGAATCCAAATGCTGGCATCGACCGACAGGGTCCAGGTATCTGGCTACGGACATCAGCTCCGGACATCAGGCCGCAGTCATCTAGGTCCGGACCTCTGGCAGCAGTCGGCAGGTTATGGAATCCGGCAGGCAAACTAGGGTACAGAAAGGAGCAAAAGAGAGAAAAAGGCTTTGTGCAAGAGTAGCACGAAAAGGCACAGTGCGAGAACCAGCGTGATTGCAAGGGAGCACAGAGACCACGGCTGGGAGCACCGGCAGGTGGTACTGACGATGGCAGTTGCAAGCGGGCACGACTAGAGGCAGCACCGCTGCGGGGCCACGCAGCCAGACCACTATAGCACTGGACTGGGCACGGCTGGGGCACACAGGCGAGCACGGCTAGAGGCGGCACGGCTGCGGCACACCAGGTAGGCACAGGCGACCAGGCACGTGCACAGAGGCACTGAGCCACAAGGCAGGGCTAGGCAAAGACACAGAACAGAGACGCATACAACCAGTACGGCAAAGCCTAGTGCGAAATGTGCAAGGCGCACAAAACATCAGGGACAATACAAAGAGCGAGGCAGAGACCTGCGCATGCAAAGAGCAAGACAGGGACAGTCTAGCAGCGGAGCGTAGGCCGAAGCCCAGAGCCGGGCCAAGGAAGGACCTTGGGACTAGACAGGATACACAGACGAGGCAGAGTCCTGCGAGTGCAGAGAGGCACGCCAGGCACAGGCGAGGCAGAGTCCTGCGCGTGCAGAGAGGCACGCCAGGGACAGGCGAGGCAGAGTCCTGAGCGTGCAGAGAGGCACGCCAGGGACAGGCGAGGCAGAGTCCTGCGCGTGCAGAGAGGCACGCCAGGGACAGGCGAGGCAGAGTCCTGCGCGTGCAGAGAGGCACGCCAGGGACAGGCGAGGCAGAGTCCTGCGCGTGCAGAGAGGCACGCCAGGGACAGAGACGGAGGCAGGGTACCTGAAGCCACAAAGCAGTGCAAGACATGACACAAGGACAGAAACACGGAACAGAAGAAGAGCAAACAAGGACTACAAGGCAAAGCAGAACAGGGACAGAACATGGCACGAAGGACAAACACTAGATAAGACAAGAGACAGAATACGAGCACGGAGCGTGTGCAGAGATGCACGACAGAGCAGAGTGCAAGGGCACAGAATAGAGGGAATGCCCCACAGACCAAGCAGCCATGCAGGGACACCACACAATACTCAGGCCCAGAGCATAGGAAGGGGCGGCTTGATATAGGGCATAGCACCTCCTCTTCCAGGTCAGGACCAGGGGAGCACTTCCGGGTTCAGATCCACAGGATAACAGCGTAGTCACATGATTGGAGTTCCAGACATGACAAGACGACTGCAGAATCCGTGCTGAAACCTAGACAGGTCACATGATCAGAGTTCTAGACATGACGAGATGATTACCAAACCAGACAGTGCAGGATCTTTAGGAAACGTCACATGATCAGCGTTTCAGACATGACGAGATGATTGCAGAACCAGACAGTGCAGGATTCTAGGAAAGGTCACATGATCAGCGTTTCAGACATGACGAGATGATTGCAGAACCAGACAGTGCAGGATCCAGGCAGGGACACATGAGCAAGGATTCTAGACAAGACGAGAAGATCACAGAAGGCAGAGCAGAAACGCAGGCATCCTGCAGCTCAGACATGAGGTGAGTGTGAACACTGCTCTAGGGAACATGCAGGATAGCAGGCAAGATATGCGCATGCACATCGCTCCAGGAGTTCTTGAGACAAAACAGACATGGCAGACATGACACCCTGTTTCTATAGAGTCTTTAAATATATGGAATAGAGGCCTGTCTGTCACATTACTTAACTCCCTTAATACCCGAGGGTAAATGCCATCAGGGCCTGGTGATTTGTCAATTTTAATCTTACTAAGGCGGTTCTGCACTTCTTCCTGGGTTAGGCAGGTAATACTTAATGGGGAGTTTACATGATCACTCTGCATTTCCCCTGGCAAATCCTTTTCCTGTGTGAACACTGTTGAGAAAAAAGTATTTAAAACATTTGCTTTTCCCACATCGCTCTCTATGATTTCACCCTCATTGTTCTTTAAAGGGCCGACACCATCAATTTTAATCTTTTTACTGTTTATATAATTAAAGAATAGTTTGGGGTTTGTTTTACTTTCCTTAGCAATGAGTCTCTCAGTTTCCACTTTTGCTAAATGTATTTGTTTTTTACACATTTTATTTTTTTCTCTATAACTTTTTAATGCTTCTTCATTGCCTTCTTGTTTTAGCTTCCTAAGTGCCGCCTTCTTGTTATTTATTGCCCTTTTTACATCCTTATTTAGCCACATTGGTGTTCTCCTGTTCCTAGCCCTTTTATTTCTGTACGGTATGGCTAGCTCGCAGTGGGTGTGTAAAACTCATTTAAATATTTCCCATTTATTTTCTGTGCTTCTATTTTTGAGGACATTGTCCCAATCAATTCGGCGAAGGTCCTCTCTAAGCTGATCAAACTTTGCTTTCCTGAAATTCAGCGTTTTCATAACCCCCTTCCAGGGCACCTTACTGAAGGACAAGTGGAATTGTATTATATTGTGGTCACTGTTCCCTAGGTGCCCATCGACTCGTACTTCTGTTATTTTATCTGGCCGGTTGCTTAAAATTAAGTCCAGAAGGGCTTGGGCCCTGCACAAGTTGTGGCAGATAATTATCCTTGGTTACTGACAGAAATTGGTTTCCTTTCTGAGATACGCAGGTTTCAGTTTCCCAGTCTATGTTGGGGTAGTTGAAGTCATCCATAATAATCACCTCATTGTGATTTGCTGCTTTGTCTATTTGTTTCAATAATACATTTTCAGTGGTTTCTGTTATATTTGGTGGCTTATAACAAACTCCTATGAGGATTTTATTACTTTTCTATCCTTGTATCTTCACCCATAGAGACTCCACCTCTTCATTTCCCTCTTCTATATCTTCTCTTAGTGTGGACTTTATATATAGACAGACTCCACTCCCTTTCCTTTTTTTTACGATCCTTCCTAAACAAATCATATTCTTGCAAGTTAGCCGCCCAGTCATAGCTGTCGTCTAACCATGTCTCAGTTATTTCTACTATGTCGTATTTTTCCTCATACTTTACCAACTCCAGATCTTCAATCTTATTGGTCAGGCTTCTTGCGTTGGTCAGCATGCTGGAAAGAAGTTTTGCTTCATTTTTTCTTAGCTTCCTTCTGAGTACCCTGTCTTGGGTCCTCTTTACCACATCTAGTATCCTTGATTAGTTTGTCCTTCTGCTGCATGTTCTCGTCTGCTGTTTTTCCTCCCATCCCCTCTTCTTCTAGTTTAAAGCCCTCCTGATGAGTGTGGCAAGTCTTCTGGCGAATGTGTGTTTCCCAGGTTTTGTGAGGTGTATCCTATTTCTTGCGAGAAGTCCATCGTAGAGGTAATTCACGCCATGGTCCAAGAATCCAAATCCTTGCTGCCTGCACCACCGCCGTCGTAGCCAGTTGTTCACCTCTAGTATCCTATTCCATCTTCTGATGCCATGGCCATCGACTGGGAGGATTGATGAGAAAACAACCTGTACGTTCCATTCCTTTATTTTCTTCCCCAGAATTTCAAAGTCTTCGCAGATAGTTGGTAGGTCATTTCTTGCCGTGTCGTTTGTGCCTACATGTATCAGTAGGAAAGGGTAGTCATCCTTGGATTTGAGGATAGTTGGTATCCTATTGGCCACATCCTTGATTTTTGCTCCTGGGAGGCAGCATACTTCTCGTGCGGTTATGTCCGGCCTGGGGATAGTTGCCTCCGTGCCTCTTAGTAGTGAGTCGCCCACAACTACCACTCTTTTCTTTCCGGACGCACTGCTTGTTGCTCGTGAGTGTTTTTGAGTGTCATTTGTTTCCGCTTTTGTTGACAGAGTAACTTTTGTTGATAGTGTGTCTTCTCTTGTAGATACGGTATCATCCTGAGCCGTGCCATTTTCGTTCTCCAGCATGAGGGCTTCATATTGGTTGCTAAGCTGTGTGGGTGATGACCACTTGATCCGTTTGCTTCTTTTCGTCACATGGCTCCACTTTTCAGCCTCTGTATGTGCTCTGAAGCTTTGAAGTATACTTGTTAGGATTCGGCACTCGGCGAGTAATGAGGTACTCGAATCCTGGCGAGTATTTCACTACTCTCCTCGCAATATTCGGCACAGCCTGCACAGTCCCCGCACAGTCGCCGCACAGCCCAGCACAGTCCCGCACAACCTGGCACAGTCCTGCACAGCCTGGCACAGTCACCGCACAGCCCAGCACAGTCCCGCACAGTCCACGCACAGTCCCGCACAGTCCCCGCACAGCCTGGCACTGTCCCCACACAGTCTGGCACAGTCCAGCACAGCCTGGCACAGTTCAGCACAGTCCCGCACAGCCCATTACTCACATTTCCCGTAGACTTACATTGGACTCGCTACTCGTTACAAGTACCCGAGTATTAGGAGCTACTTGTAACGAGTACAGCGAGTCCGAGTATTTCACTATTCGCTCATCCCTAGTGTTTAGTTTTTCCACAAATCTACAGTATTCAAAGACATTTAAAGCCGAAATATGTAAACTACTAATCCCCTATGTACTGTATTGATTTGCCAGAGTAACTTTGATATTTATGTTGTTTTGCGCTGGACAATTGACAAAGCCTGGGCTGTATATGAACAATGCGAGATTCCTCCTAGAGAAAGAATCATTACTATGCATACCAGACTTCGGTGAGACGACTTGTTAAAAATGATTACTGTGTGAAACAACAGTAATTCGAAACCCCAATCCCTATGGTTTTCTCCCTTAATGATCAGATAACAGTGACTAATGCCATTTCTGGGTTACTGCGGAAAAAGTGTAAATGTCATCCTGGTATGTCACATCTTATTATGTGAGATCTCTTTGAAGCCATTAGCAAAGGTATCAGTTAGCATTTTCATGGCTGCGCCAAGCAGTCTTAATTATGACACTGACTTGCGTGAATTCATATTAGAGCACTCGGAGGATCTGCACTTAATTAAGATGCTATTCTTTTCAGCTCCTGTTATCGTTTGATGAGTCTCTTTATTGGCCAAGTAACGCAAAGTAGTATTTAGCTTTGAAATTTCGAGTAAGAGTAAAAAGCATTTCGTTATGGAGGTTTTTTTTCTGATTAGCAAATTCCTGTCCATATGTTTTATGAGATCTAATAGATAATTAATGGAAAAGAAAATCTGGGAGTATTATAATAACCTATTACGTACACAGCTTTGTCAACTTACCACTGAAATAACAATGCTTCTTTGGAGGTGGAAATGGAGAATGCTTATTAAAATATGATGCATAGTTCATTCATTCTCCGTAGGATTATTTGTAAAGACGTTTGGCCCAGGCTCAAATTATTATTATTGCTAGGAGCTAGGGCTGTATTCATTTACAACATTTCAGCAATTCTACTGTAGGATATAATGTACATAAAAATCATGTTCTGAGCGACTGGTATATCCCCAATCTTTCATCTTTATGTTTTAGTTATGTCTTTGTGATATTCCAACAGTTATATTGCCCCCACCATAAAATGTCACTTGCCCGGTTTTATTTACTTTTGGGGCAAAAATATCCAGTTTTTGAAGGGTTAATCCAGTAACCAGAATCTCCCTCATTCCAGGTTCTTTGCAAGGCTCATCAGTGGTACCGGCAGTGGGTCAGTCTTCAGGCCTAGACTAATTTTCTGCACAATTTTTCTCAGATAGCAGAGCTATGTATTCAGAGCAGCATCACTCCCAAGTATGATGCCAAATAAGATTCCGTAATATGAAGCCTCTCTTTGCTGCAGTTGTATGTATAACGCCCAATTTTACCAACCCATAACCCCCCATCACACCCCTTCACCATTCTACTGAATGAGCATTAGTTATAGTCTGAAGGAAGAAATGCTTTTCCAATAACCTAATCCTGTCTGTTCCTATAATAGATGTCCACCTATATTTGTCCTTACCATAGCTCACTTCCAGTAGAAAAGAAAATAATACTTAGCACATAATATCAAGAAAATATCTGTTGGAGAACTTAGACACAGGATATATAGAAATAGATCTACCTACATATGATAGATTTCATGCACTATGACCACACTGTCGGGAGTTCATCATGGTTCTTGGTGTTGCCTCCTTGGGCTCATGCGCATGAGGTTTATATGTTAGCTTGGGTCATTTTTAATATTCATGTTTTATCTACACCTCATAAATCCACAACGTACTTGTCCTATAACTACAACTTATTTATGTATATTCTTTTAGAGCTTACAGGTGTTATACAGATAGACTCAGTGACGCAAACAGGGTGCAAAAGAATTTTGTGGCCGCTACAACTTTCCTTGACAGCTGAAAGCTGAGATTTTAACTAGCCAGACTTGGGACAATAAGTTGATAGCTGTGCGAAAAAGATTTCTTATATGTGTAGATTTTGGGAGCCAATGCAAAAATCTCCAACAGAATCCCCTATTTCATAATTAATAGTAGCAGTCTTTTCATATGGGCCAAAGAGACCTTTTGGGCCCACCTAGACTCCAGGGCCCATTTACAACTGCAACCATTGTAGCCACTTTGTCTGTGGCTCCAATAAATCGTTGTTTTGTTGATGTTGACCCATTTTTTAAACTATTTTTTTTACTTTAACATAAATATTAAATTGATCGTGCTTCAATTTACTCCATTGTCAATTTTTGCATTTGTCTTCTTTTCTCTTCTAGTGCTGGAGTGGGCAGAACGGGCTGCTTTATTGTAATAGATGCCATGCTGGAGAGGATACGGCATGAAAAGACTGTAGATATTTATGGTCATGTGACTTTAATGAGAGCTCAGAGGAATTACATGGTTCAAACAGAGGACCAATATATCTTTATCCATGATGCCCTGCTGGAGGCAGTGACATGTGGAAATACCGAAGTGCCGGCTAGAAACCTGTATGCATATATTCAAAAGCTGACACAGATAGAGTCTGGAGAGAATGTCACAGGGATGGAGTTAGAATTTAAGGTAACTATTATGTGGGTTGAATTCAAATGCTTCTATTGTCCATGAGATGAAACGATAGAGGCGTTGCCTGACGTGAGAGGGTTTGCTTCTTATTCTCCTTTCATAGCACCATCCTGTCCATGCTTTAGGTCTACAATTGCAATTCAGCCCCACTCGAGGGAAAATTGTTGAAGGGAAACTGTCAACTTGGAAATGCTGTGCAATTTATGAATATCATGTTAAAGCTTAAGATTGAAGAGCGGAACAGGTTGATTTATACATTAAGTTTATAGGCTAACTTCACACAAAGATATAGCATCTGTACTTTATCATCCCTGTTTCGGTCACAATTCCAAGTGCTATTTGGAGGCTCCCTACCTGAACTAATAGCGGCATGAGCGTATACGCTGTTAATTCAAGATAGTTCTAAGAATCAGATGGGTGGACGGTGTGTAGCTGAATTACTTATGAAAATAATTGTGATAAAAATGTTATTTTTTATATGTATTTTAAAAGTTGCTTAAAGTTGTTTTTTCTCAGATTGTACGCAACTTCTCTTTTACAGCGCCTCGCAAGCTCGAAAGCTCACACGTCACGGTTTATCAGTGCCAATCTTCCATGTAATAAATTCAAAAACCGCCTTGTTAATATTATGCCATATGAGTCCACAAGGGTATGTCTACAGCCGATCCGTGGTGTAGAGGGCTCTGACTATATCAATGCCAGTTTTATTGATGGATATAGGTAAGTGTGTTAGTAGTCAATTAAGCTTTGCAGTTGTCGGCCAAATAGAAATTGTTTGATTTTGTTGTGCATAAGCAAATTTTAAGACTTTGGTTTTACATCCCATACAATTGAAGTATTTGTAGCTGTCTCCTATGAATTTCACTCATTTCTTCCTATCTCTATTTGTTTAATACTGTGTACTCATTTATTTGAACATATACCGTATTTTTCGGACTATAAGACACCTTTTTCCTCCAAAAATGTGGAGGAAAATTGGCGGTGCATCTTATAATGTGGATGTATCAGCATTGGTTGTGGTGGGGAGGTGGGGGAACGGCATCGGTGGATCAGCGGGTCACAAAGTCTGGAGCCGGCAGCTGTGGCTAACTCCTGTTCCCGCTGCTAAAGAGAAATGAACATTCACTGTATTGCATGCCCATGGGCTTGGAGGGCAATGAATATTCATTTTGCTTTAATAATAGTATATTGATATGATTTCTCCCTCACCTTGGTCCTGGTATGCATGGCCCCATCCTTATAATTGGCCCCCACCCCCATCGTGGTATTCATGGCGCCAGCAGAACACATTAAAGAAACAAACTATTACACTTACCTACCAGGTGTTCTCTCGCAGTATCCTGCTCCAGTGCCAGCAACTGCTTTATGCTTGTAAGCAGCCCATGGCAGGGATGTCATGCACTGCTCACAAGCAGAGCACAGCTGCCGGAATACTTGGCCAGGACTGCTCGCAGAGAGCAGTGAGTATTTATTGCTCTTCAGTAGCGCGCAGTGTCAGCCACTCACTGCTCTGCGCGCACAGTTCCGGTGAGAATTCCAGCAGCTGTGCTCTGCTTGTGAGCAGTGCATGACATTCCTGCCATGTGCTGCTTACAGACATAAAGCAGTTGCTGACACAAGATGGGGGCCCTGAATACCAGGATAAGAATGGGGGCCATGCATATTAGGACGAGATGAGGGCTCTGCATACCAGGATAGGTATGGGGCCATGCATATCAGGATAATGATGGGGCCATGCATACTAGGATGAGATGGGGGTCCTGTATACCAGGATGAGGATGGAGTCATGCATACCAGGATAGGGATGAGGGTTATCATTCCTGCCAGGATGAGGGATCCATGCATACCAGGATAGGGATGAGGGATTCTTGCATACCAGGATAGGGATGAGGGAGCCATGCATACCAGGGTAGGGATGAGGGGGCCATGTGTATCAGGATGGGGATGAGAGGACCATATACTGTATACCAGAATAGGGAATATTAAGTACAGAATATAATTTTGTAAACATTTTTTGGCAATGTATTTTGTTTCATTTCCTGATCTTTATTTTTAAAAAATAGTTAGTAATCATGCAATATTTATACTAACCACTGGGGAATTTTGTTAGACTCTAAGGTTCAAATTACCCAAGGTTTCCCCCCCAGAATTCTGTTGGAGAAGCTTTGTTTGAAAAGTTGCAAAATTCAGGCACGACTAAATTTTGCAACTTTTGCCATCTTCATGACAGTTTCTCTCATCTCTGCCAGAAAGGACAGAGCTTGGGCAGGCAGGATAGGTGTGCAGCTTCTAATTCATGATGAGCTGTCGTGTTCTCTGTGTCAGAGGTTTCACTCCAGTACCCAACCAGTGAAGAGAGCAGACTGTCTGTCATTACGTATTTCACAGGAGAAAGACTGTTCTTAGCTATTGTGGGGGGGGGTTCTTTTTTCCCTTTTCATATCGCTGCCTGCTCATGATTGGTCATCGTAATATAGGTGAAGAAGTACATACCCACAGAGAAAAATCTATAGTAGCTCTCAGTATATCTTATCCTAAACTATATCCCACATTTTAGGACGATGAGAAATTTAAAGAATAAAAAAGTTTTATTCACCTCTATTCCATGTTGTGGCAAGTTTATCATGCTCAAACTGGTTAAAGGTCTTTTTGAAAATTAAATTGCAGTATATTTATGTTTTATAATATATACTATTGTTAGCATTATAATTTTGTAAAATCTATACATTTTGGCTAGGTAAAAATGTTAATAAATCTCACAGAGAAGCTATGAGTTTTCACGGGATATACATTATGTAATTATGATTTTAAAACTGGAGTCAATCCCAAATATTAGAGAGGAAAATGAGCATAGACCCTCTCTTCAGTCCATTAGTGAAGGTATTTTACAGTATCAGATATCTTTACATTTTTTGCAACCTATAGCATAGTCTGAAAACTAAGATCTCTAATGTCAAACACAAACCATTAGACATCACTATTAAAGGAGTTTATCCAACTGGCAACAGGTAAGCAAATATCAGATACCTGCTTGTTAGTTTTTAGGCCCTTAGTAAAAAAAAGAAATAATCCTGGATAAAGTCTTTAAGTTAATTAAACAGAAGTTTTCAGGTGTTGTGTAGGTAATCTAGATCATATTCAATGCACTCTCAAAATTTAATTGGCATTACTTTTTAATATGTATATGTTGGTACAGTTTTCATCCTACTGTCTTTTAGCGTATGACTACCTGATAGATTTTAATTATCAACATCACATTCTGTGACATTCAGACCCTTTTTTAACTATCATTTATCATCCTTTGGACAGGTCATTTCAAAGTCTCTTTATAACTCTACAATAAAACTTTTGATCATTCTTGCTACCATTGATCTTATTGGCAATTAAATAAGATACCGAGATGAAAATATGATAATGAATTGAGATAAGATTTCATATATAACCCTAAGCTCTAACTGTGGTCTCTTTCTTCATAATACATTCCAAATGTTAGTTAGAAGTTGCTGTGGAGTTACACACATAGACAGATAGAAAAAAGAGCAGCACTAGTATATACTATTCGCGTGCCAAGTCCCCAGATAGCCACCAAACCTTCAATGTACCGTACTTCCTGCAATTGGAGTCAGCACACCATTCAAAGTGAAAAAACTTCTGTTTAATGGCCTATCATGGTGAGGTTTCAGTTCTTTAATGAGGGCTTGAGGAAGGTTTTCACTAAAGAACCAAAATGTTGCCATGATGGGCCATTAAACAGAATTTTTTCACTTTGAATGGTGTGCTGAGTCCAATCTCTGGTAGTAGATAGAAACACAAGCTCAGACTGGCCCACCGGGGAACAGGTGAATCCCTCGGTGGGTCGCTGTGAGCAGCAACTGGCACTTGATTCACTATGTAACATATCAACTATTACATTATTATGTAGGAGCATAGATACATTTGTGAATGAGGGTAATGACCTGTAGAAGCGCAATGTAGCGCGAACCGATCGTCGTCTTGTATGTTTTCAATTTAGACGCCTGCCTGCTGTGTTTTTTAATGACTCCACAATAAAAGACAAGTTTGTTTATAGGACGGGGAGGGCCTATTCCTTTCTTCAACACTGTCATCTGGGATATTTGTTTGTTTATACTGTATATATTTATTTAAATGATGGACTTTGTGGGGGGGGGTTACCATTTTTGTCACCTTTTATTGATTTCTTTGTGAAATTGCCTTTACTCTTTTATTTTTTTAGATTTATTTTTTATGAGTTTTTTAATGACATATTTATCACACTAGTGATCTTGGGAATAAAAAACATCCTGTGATTTTATAACTGGAATTAAGAGGTTCTGAAAGATAAGGCTTTAATAACAACTTGAATAAAAAAAAGTCCCTCTCGCGATTTACAGATGCTTAACATAGTTTTTTTAGATCCTGACTTGATTAATATGATTGATGTGGTGACAGCCATTAATCCTCTGACATTTCTCAAATAAGTAGTTTATTAAGTGTTTTATTTCATATGGAGTAAATCTGGAAAGAACTCCCTTTCCAGGCAGTAAGGGATAATGAGCACATTCTTATAAATCATTGTTTTAACAATGTAATAAATGGAAATAATTTTATATGTGCAGTTGTCTATAAATCTTGCTTGATATTTTGCTTAGATTTTGTGTGAATTTTTTTTTCTAAAATGTCTACTTTCACTTGGTATTTGAACTCAAAGCAGCTTTTTCTGAGTTACTTCTTTTTTTCTGTCTGAATCTTAACAAAATCTCCTAAAGGTCAAACCCTCATTACTAGATTATTTTACCCTAATTCATAATTATTGCAATGTCTCATTGCTAGGAATAATAGCAATGATTTAGTATAACACACCACCAAGTCAAAATCTAAAGGTGCCACGCACCAGAGATAACTGCGCTATCTCTTCTATCTGGCCCTTCTATCTGGATCAGCTAAGCATGAATTTGTTATCTATGGGTAGAACAGAATAAGCAAGCTGGCAAGGTCATGTAGCAGAGGATTACCGACCTGGAGAACAAAAGGACTGCTTATTTATATTTAAAGGGAATCTGTCACCAGTTTTGGCTGATATGAGATGCGGCCACCAACTTTTGGGGCTGATATACAGCATTCTATAATGCTTCATATAATCCCCAAACCCGACCTGTAAGAGAAGAAAAAGACCTTTTATTATACTCACCTGCGGGGAGGTCCAGTCCGAGGGCTCTCGCTCTTCTTGGCCCGGCTCCTCCCATCTTCTTACGATCACCTTCCTCCTTGGTTCGTGTGGATGATGCATCCTAGCATCATCCACACAGTCTTCTCGGCATCGCGCTCCAGCGCTTTCACACTTCTCTGCCCTGTTGAGGGCAGAGTAAAGTAATGCAGTGCACAGACACAGGGAAAGGTCAGAGAGGCTCAGCACCTGCACACTGCAGTTCTTTGCTCTTCCCTCAACAGGTCAGAGAAGTGCGCCTGTGCAGGAGCGCGATGCTGGGGAGAGTGTGTGGATGATGCAGGGATGCATCATCCACACGAACCAAGAATGTGGACAGCGATCGTAAGCAGATTGGTGGCGCTGGACCAAGACCAGAGGACCACTAGACTACCCCGCAGGTGAGTATGGTAAAAGTTATTTTTCTTCTCTTTCAGGTCTTTTGGGGGACAGATATGCAGCATTATAGAATGCTGTATAGCAGCCCCGAAAAGTGGTGTCCTTACTTCATATCGGCCCAAACTGATGACAGGTTCCCTTTAAACCGTCCGATCCTTATCTTCTCCAAAACATCTGTTGGGGGGGGAAAGTTGAAAGTCCTCCATACACATTAGATGGTCAAACAATCCCACCAAAATCATCAAGTTTGGCCCTCTTGAATCTAATGTCTGATTTTTTTTTTGTTACTGTATACATACATGCTTTTGGCTTTGCCCTTCATGGTGTATAAGTGAGACTTGTACTAGAGTGTTACTGCTCCGTTTGTAATAAACAGCATATATTTAGACAAGGCATAATAGTGTCTTGTACAGTTTTGCCTCCCAAGTACTAAACAGTATTGAGATAACAAGTACTGTATGGTATTGCATTTCAGCTCTATTGACTTAAAATAAGCCTAAAATCCAACTGGAAAACTACAGACCCTATTTGTTTTTTTTATCTCCAGTACACTTTAGTTAGATCCCCTCCCATAATTGGTATCACATTGTGCATGATTTATCATAATGCAGTCTATACAGCTATGTCCTAGGTCTACTTTGTGGACACTTTAACAGAGTTTTCTCATCATAAATTGGTAGAATTGCAAAATTCTTGTGAAATTAACCACCTTTGTGATTGACTTCTTTTTTAATAGACTTTTAATTCTGTTTGCTGCACATTGCATAGGTTATCAGTGACCAGTGTATATGGTTGTTGGTCTCCTAGGCAAAGAGCACAGCGCTTACAAGCTCTTTGCTATGTAGCTTGCAAGCACCACTCTAAAGCTGGCCAGATTTCTCCACTCCTCTGTTTCTGGAGAGGCAAAAGTGCTTCTGTTTACAGCATAGGAGAGGACATATTTCTGGAGGGGAGTGCGCTTGGTTTGCAATCATGAGATGCTACCTTTAATCCGTAATGTTGCATAAAAATATGGGATATACATTTGCAAGTTCTATACTGGCCCCTCATTTCTCATCAATGTTACGATAGGGGGTTATGACCTTTGACCACACACGACTTTCACATGTGCAGGGGGCTTATCTTAGTTATCCCACCACTGCCACAATGTGATGAAAAACAGAAAGCTAGTCTTGACCTATCAATTTACCGCAGGGGGGCTTATTTTAGTTATCCCACCGCTGCGAACAATGAGTTACAAACTGCCAGGATTCATGTATATCCCACTTTTCAGTTCCGCTTTGGAACTTGCAGCTCTCCGGCACCCCCTTGCCATGATCAAAAGTGATCAAATTATCCAAGTCATGAGCTTTCCTGGAACCTGATCTCGAAGGAGAGAGGAAGCTAATATGTAATGGGAGCTAAAATGAGTCATTCCTGCCCCCCTCCCTGTCTGCCATTTTAGCATACTTTGCTCTCATACGGCTGTGGCAAAGGAAAACCCTATGTAGATTGCAACAGAGAATGCAAAAAAATAAAATTGCAGTCTCTTGAAGACCAAAAAATTTCAAAATGGTTGCCAAACTTGATTGTCACGACAATGGAAAATATCATGTATGATTTTCCCTATTATCACATTCTCCGGAACATTCCAGAATCTTCTATTCACATTATATATTAGCTTCCTCTCTCCTTTGAGATCAGGTTCCAGGAAAGCTCATGACTTGGATAATTTGAGCACTTTTGATCATGGCAAATTAGTTAAAGGGAATCTGTCGTATATGACCTATTGATATGGGCATACATGTAATAGAAATGTATTTCTGAGGGAGTGAAGGGCGCAGGCGCAGAATTCCAGGGCCATAACTGACGCTGATGAGAGGGAATAAGTGTTACAATGAAGACAGGAGGCAGGGATTTTTTCCCAGACACCGCATGCCCCGGAGCCTGGAAGAAATTATTAGCATAATGAAAGCATTTAACATTTGTCAGCAACAAGACCATTAATATGAGGTGTATTGGTAAGACCAGTGTAACAATTCTATTACCTGTATGCCCATATTAATAAGTTATATAGGTCTCAGTGGGTGACAGATTCCCTTTAAACAAACGGAATCGAAATAAACAGTCACCTGGCTCCAGTGGTGATCACTCAGACACAGCTCTTGTCTTATAACTATCACCATAACATCGTTTTATATAAATCCACAGAAATGACTGGCTTACCTTGAAGGAAAGTAGTTTATTGAATATAATATGTAAAACCAGAAAGATTTTCTTAATCAAATAGTGCAAATATAAGGCTTAGTTTCATTTACCTGACTAATGTACAATTTCACTCATAAACTTGCCCAAGATGTAACCCCTTTACTCCCAAGGGTGGTTTGCATGTTAATGCCCGGGCCAATTTTTACAATTCTGACCACTGCCCCTTTATGAGGTAATAACTCTGGAATGCTTCAATGGATCCCGGTGATTCTGATATTGTTTTCTCGTGACATATTGTACTTCATGTCAGTGGTAACATTTCCTTCATATAACTTTCGTTTATTTGTGAAAAAAATGGAAATTTGGCGAAAATTTTAAAAATTTCGCAATTCTCCAACTTTGAATTTTTATGCTCTTAAATCACAGAGATATGGCACTCAAAAAACTTAATAAGTAACATTTCCCACATGTTTACTTTACATCAGCACAATTTGGGAACCAAAATTTTTTTTGTTAGGAAGTTATAAGGGTTAAAAGTTGACCAGCGATTTCTCATTTTTACAACACCATTTTATTTTTAGGGACCACATCACATTTGAAGTCACTTTGAGGGGTCTATATGATAGAAAATACCCAAAAGCGACACCATTCTAAAAACTGCACCCCTCAAGGTGCTCAAAACCAGATTCAAGAAGTTTATTAACCCTTCAGGTGCTTCACAGGAATTTTTTGAATGTTTAAAAAAATGAACATTTAACTTTTTTTCACAAAAAAATTACTTCAGGTTCAATTTTTTTTATTTTACCAAGCGTAACAAGACTGGACTGGAAAAGTTATTGTGCAATTTGTCCTGAGTACGCCGATACCTGATATGTGGAGGAGAACCACTGTTTCGGCGCATGGCAGAGCTCGGAAGGGAAGGATCGCTGTTTGACTTTTTCACTGCAAAATTGGCTGGAATTCAGATCGGATGCCATGTCAAGTTTGGAGAGCTCCTGATGTGCCTAAACAGTGGAAACCCCCCACAAGTGACCCCATTTTGGAAACTAGACCCCCCCAAGGAACTTATCTAGATATGTGGTGAGCACTTTGAACCCCCAAGGGCTTCACAGACGTTTATAACGTACAGCCGTACAATTAAGATCATTTTTGTGGAAAAAAATATTTTTTTTTCACCCCCAATTTTTATTTTCCCAAGAGTAGCAGGACCCCAAAAGTTATTGTGCAATTTGTCCTGAGTGCGCTGATATCCCATATGTGGGGGCAAACCACTATTTGGGCGCAAGGCAGAGCTCGGAAGGGAAGCAGCGCCATTTGACTTTTTTGGCTGGAATTGAGATCGGACGCCATGTCACATTTGGAAAGCCCCTGATGTGCCAAAAGAGTGGAAACCCCCCAATTCTAACTCCAACCCTAACCCCAACACACCCCTAACCCTAGCCCTAACGGGAAAATGGAAATAAATACTTTTTTTTATTTTATTATTTTTCCCTAACTAATGGGGTGATAAAGGGGGGTTTTATTTACTATTTATAGCGGGTTTTTATTTTTGGCAGCTGTCGCACGCTAAAAGACCCTTTTTATTGTAAAAATAGTTTATGCATCACCACATTTTGAGAGCTATAATTTTTCCATATTTTGACCTCCGAGTCATGTGAGGTCTTATTTTTTGCAGGACAAGTTGACGTTTTTATTGGTACCATTTTTGGGCACGTGACATTTTTTGAAAGCTTTTTATTCCGATTTTTGGGACGCAGAATGAACAAAAACCAGCATTTCATGAATTTCTTTTGGGGGGGGCCTTTACACCATTCCACGTGCAGTAAAATTGATAAAGCGGTTTTATTCTTCGAGTCAGTACAGTTACAGCAATACCTCGTAGTTTTTTTATGTTTTGGCGCTTTTATGCAATGAAAACAGTTTTATATAAAAAATAATTATTTTTGCATCGCTTTATTCTGCGAGCTATAACTTTTTTATTTTTTTGCGGATGACGCTGTGTGGTGGCTCGTTTTTTGCGGGACAAGAAGACGTTTTCAGCGGCACCATGGTTATTTATATCTGTCTTTTTGATTGCGCGTTATTGCACTTTTTGTTCGGTGGTATCATAAAATAAAGCTTTATCATCATAAAGCTTTATTTTTCGCTTCATTTTTTATTTTTATTTTTTAAGGTATTCAATAAAGGGGTTAACCAGTGGGACTGTTTTATAGGGTGGGTCGTTACGGACGCGGCAATACCAAATATGTGTACTTTTATTGTTTTCTGGGTTTTTTTTATTTTCAAAAAATGAATTTATTAGAGAATATTTTTTTTTTTTTTATTTATTTAGCGATTTTTTTATAAATTATTTTTACACTTTTTTTTTTTTTTTTTAACTTTATTACATTGTCTCGGGGGACATCACTGTCATGTGACCGCCCCTGACACACAGTGCCGGGTGTCAGCTGTGATAATCAGCTGACACCCGGCCGTGATCAGCTGCGCTCCCCCCGTGAACGCAGCTGATCGCGCTAGACGTACTATTCCGTCCTTGGGACTTAGGTCCCAGGTCACATGGACTGAATAGTACGTCTAATGTAGGAAAGGGGATAAGCTTTAAATGATAATACCAGAAAAGTCAACATAAGATTCCTGTTTAACAAATTTGTAACAGAAAACTAAGAACGTTACCAGAATAAAGTCTGAACACAAGGATAAGTGCATCCGATTAAAGAATGTCTAGTTTCAATTATGTTAAGCTTACACTTGAATATATTACTTTAAAGTTCAATGTAGAAAAATATTACAATAGAAACATTGTTATGATCAAGATTTTTCTGTTCAAGACAGCATTAAGTTATTTTATTTAATATTAATATTTTTTATGTATTAATGTTTCCTACATCTGTCTCACATATGTTCTTCTTTTAGTCCTGGTATTAAGATTTAGGTTTACAAATTCTGATTTTATCTTCGTCTTACAAAACCAAATTCACTATAGCACTCTATGGTTATTTATGTTTGATATCATAGATCCATGTATCGGTATTGGGAGTTACACCAAGTAAAAGCACTATAAAAGCCTGTGATTGATTTCATAGATCAATGGGTGGGTATTGGGTATTACTACAAATAAGGTCACTATAAAACTCTATGCGGATTTATGATTAATATCATACATAGATTCATGGGTAGGTACTGGGTGTTATTCCAACTAAGGTCACTGTAAAACTTTATTCTGATTTATTATTGATATCATAAATCCATGGATGAGTTATTGGACATTACTCTAACTAAATTCACTATAGAGCCTTATAGTGATTTAGGATTTATTTCATAGATCTGTGGATGGGCTGTTGGGTGTTTCTCCATTCATAGAGATCTTGACATACAGCCATTTTACTACCATGTGAAATTAGTTCACTTGCCTCCACTGTATGTTTAGCTGTTTGTCCTGGCTTATGTAGCGTACATTCTGCAGATAAGCAAGCATTTAATATACAGTATAGCTATATGTCTTAGGTGTAACAGCATTATGTTCTATTTTTTTCTTTTAGACAGCAAAAAGCCTATATAGCAACTCAAGGTCCCTTGGCAGAGACAACAGAAGACTTCTGGAGGATGCTATGGGAACATAACTCTACCATTGTGGTCATGCTCACAAAACTTAGAGAAATGGGCAGAGTAAGTATCAAGTTTATTGTCACATATTCAGAGTCAGTGGTCTAAACTTACTGATGTAAGTAGATGACAAATTTAAGATCTCTACCATGACTACTGTTTCTACATGTCTTTGCCTTTATTAGCCAACAGAACTTTGCTTAAAGGAGTGTACTCATGTTGTATTTTCAGGAGCCCACCCATCACCTACTTCACGGCTTACTCATTGCTAGGGGAAGTAGGTGGTGCGCTCATGAAGATTCACAGTTTGTACCAGCAGAATGGTCTCGTCGCCACTAGTCCCGAATTGAGCATTTTCTCATGTTTCTGGCATAGGCAGCTTTGCCTCTGCAGGATGAGAGAAGCTGGAGAGAACCAGTTATCTGGACAGCTCCAGATTGGAACGAGCAGGCTCGAAGCATTGAGCAAGCAGGCACCATACGCTCCTTGTTTGGGAAACCAGCCATTCTGGGACCACAGGGTGGTCTGTAAGCTTGGCAAGCTGCTGTGCTGTGTAAAATTAAAATTCTTTTCATTCTTGTGTTATAAGCACTTTACAATTTTACCCCTTTAAGAGCTTGAGACAACCCCTTTAATTTTAAAAGCTGAACATGTATGCAGGATATATAGCTTTATAATGTACAGTGCTGTGCAAATTAATTGGGACAAAGCATTTTTTTTTAACTAAAATCGTAAGTTGGTTACCAGGAAATGATTCAAACCAGTTTTTACTGCTTTGAACAGGCACTCACACCTGTTCAAAGCAGTTAAAACTGGTTTGAATCACTGACTGGTAACCAACTTACAATTTTACCTAAAAAAAATGCTTTGTCCCAATTAATTTGCACAGCACTGTATGTTATACTACCCACTGTATATAATAGTAATTATAATCTTATAGCTGTTATAGAAATAGTTTTTTTTGATAAAGGATACCTGTACATTATGTGCTGTGGTAGAGCGGTTCGCTCGGCTGCTCACAGAGTTAGACACGGAAACCTTTTCTGTTTGACTCGCCCTCTGGTTTGTTAAAAAGCTACTGCATAAACCAGTGCAGAGTTAAGCAACATATACATGGCCTTTTGGGCATAATGGTAAATCACAAGGAATAACATATAGCACTGTGTGTCTTCGGGCATCTGCCCACTCAGGTAAAAAAAAAACAAGGTTCAGCTCACTTTATCACAAACACAGCTCTGGAGATCTCTCCAGAGACAACGCACATTGAATGAGTCAAAAGGCTGTATATTTACCTGCTGGATCACACCCTGGGGTGGAGATATGTTGAACAGCCTCCCACCCATGCTTCAGATGTTCACAAAAACCTATCCCTTAATGTGGCCAATTAACCCCTCTCAGCACTTAGTGTGCTGGAGCATTTTCCTAGGTTCACATCACTGAAGCTAACATCCTCAGTAATACATATCTCCCCTCCAGTATTTTTTCAGTGACCTTGTCACAGTACGCTATTAATAGGTATGTGAAAGATCCTGATTAAATCTCTGCTACTGCTGAATAGGTAATTTGGCTACACTAAAACATTCAATTATTGGTCATGAAATAACAATTCTGAAACATCTTCTCTTAGGACTCTGTGTTGTACTGTTCCTCTCTCTCAGGAATGTGTGATTAAATTGACAATTGGGTGTTACCACTTAGGGGTGTGTCTGTGGATACACAGGTCTGCGACTAAAAAGCTGTTTGATTATTTTCATCTAATTTCCATGTATTTTGGTGTGCTGAAAATGAAACAAATATTGAAAAAAAATCCTGGACATCAGGAATTGCCACAAAATGCAAAATTCTCTTCAAATGTAGTAAATTTTTCTCAATTTTTGTTTTTTTTTATCTTAGGGTTTTGAAAGTCAAAATTACTATTAATTAATTCACATTAATGCATTGAAGATATACAATACCAAAAAAATATAACTTTCAAAGAAAAGAACTTGCAGATTGAGCTAATGAAACCAGCATCAACATGTTGCAAGCTGAACGAGCGGGCTCTGACATGCCCGGGCTTGTTTCAATTGTTTTATCTTGGTTCTCGCCTGTTCACACTTTTTAATCTCAGTTCGTGTTAGCTCGTCATATTCAACCATGTTTTCCAAAATTAGCATTATGGCTCAGCGGAAGTTTATTAAATCGCCTGACAGTTTCTGTTACATTTGTGGTGAATATACAGTGTTGAAGCAACAGCTGGATATTACAGACTTTGTGAAAAAAGTATACTTCGCATATTTCGGACTAAAGCTTGGAGATCAAGATAAAGCTTGGGCGCCTCATAAAGTGTGCAAACGGTGTGTTGAGGACCTCCGAAATTGGTTTAAGGGTAAGAAAAAAGCTTTCCGTTATGGGATTCCTATGGTATGGCGAGAGTAAAAGAACCATAGTGACGATTGTTACTTTTTGTTCATGCGATGTGAAAGGGTATAATTTAAAATGGAAGCATTACATTTCACACCCCAATATTCACTCAGCAATTCGTCCCATCCCCCATGGCACAGATATACCAGTACCCAAGGCCCCTGCTATCTTGGAAGAGATAACTAGCTCCGATGAAGGTGGAGTCATACCTGAACCAGATGAATCAAGTTCTGACTTTGAAGATGATACTAAACCAAAATTGTTTTCCCAGGAGGAGATAAACGATTTGGTAAGAGACTTGAATCTTCCAAAGATGCCGCTGAGTTACTCGGATCAAGGCTCAAAAGCAAGAATTTATTGTTGCCAGGTGTGTCTTTTTCATGGTTCAGACATCGTGAAGACGAGTTCGTTCCTTACTTTGCCCAGGAAGATAAGTTGGTTTATTGCATCGATGTCGAAGGTTTGATGGGTCAAATCAAAATCCAATATGATTCAGCGCAATGGCGTCTTTTTATAGATTCTTCAAAAAGAAGTCTCAAAGCAGTTTTACTCAACAACGGCGGTTTTTATGCTTCCATCCCTGTAGGTCATTCAATACACCGCAAGGAAACCTACGAGAACTTGGAATTGGTTCTTCGTAAACTTAAATATGAAGACCACGGTTGGCAAGTGTGCGGGGATTTGAAAGTCTTGTGCATGCTGCTCGGGCAACAAGCTGGGTATACCAAATACCCTTGTTTTCTGTGTCTATGGGACAGTCGAGACCGACAAAATCACTGGACCAAGAAGAATTGGCAGCCGAGGGTGCTCACAGTTGGTGAAAAAAATGTCCTCCGAGAAACTTTGGTTCCTCCCCATAAAGTTCTTCTACCATCTCTCCACATCAAATTGGGATTGATGAAGCAATTTGTAAAATCACTTCCAAAAGATGGAGAATGCTTCAAATACTTGGTCACCAAGTTTCCAGGCCTCTCGGAGGCAAAATTAAAGGTAGGTGTGTTTGTCGGACCAGACATTAGAAGGCTTATAGCTGATCAAGAGTTTATCAATACCATGACGCATCCTCAAAAAGAAGGGTGGATTGCATTTAAAGAGGTCGCAGAGAAATTTTAGGCAATAACAAAGACCCTGACTACAAAAAAATTGTCGGACGAATGCTGAAAGCATTTCAAGCTTTAGGTTGCCTGATGAGTTTGAAAGTGCATTTCCGCCATTACCACCTTGACAACTTTCCTGAAAATTTGGATGCTGTGAGTGAAGAGCAAGGTGAACGATTCCACCAGGACATTAAAGAGATGGAAAGAAGATACCAGGGAAGATGGAGCATTACAATGATGGCAGACTACTGTTGGACGCTTCAGAGAGACATTACAGATGCTACTCACAAGCGTAAATGTACCAAGAGAAGCCTCACAGGGAAGAAGAATTGATTTTAGTGTGTGTTAGTGAGCTCATTGCAGTTAAAATTGATTTTCATGAAACATTTGTAATAAAAAATTAATTTTATGAGTCTATTTTCATTTATTTTGAGGTATTGTCTTATTTAACATAGTTACTTAAATTGTCAGAAAACGTGATGTCCTATGACAAAACGCACTCAAAAACATAAAGATTACGTGGAATAACCAAAACAGCTCTTGAAAAAATTTTTTTTGCAGACCTGAATAATCTGCTATGGTCCAATCAGTGACCACGTTGCCAGACTGCGCAGTGACATACCCCTTTGTCAGGAAAAATGCTATACTTTTCTGCAGTGCGTTCAGGGGTTCCTGCTTGAATTTTGCTAAAAATGCAAATCGGATGAACCCTCATTGAGACCATTTTATTGACACAAATGGAGTTTGTGCAAACTCTGTTTTTTTCCTCAAAGCATCTATTATTTTAGACAGGTATAGGAATGTAGTAGAGTACCACTTTGGGGATTAGTCTGAATCCTGATTTTAGTGAGATTCAGGTGGAACCACAGAACACACTGCAGTAAATATTGAGTAGGAATAGAAGAAGAATAGCCTAACCATTGTTATTCAATGGGAAACAGGCATCTGCTTCTACTACTACAATACACATGTTTGGCATGGTGACTGGGGTTAAAGAAAAATGTGCCCAATTGCTTATTTGGCTTTTCTAGTTTAATTATTTTTTCCTTTTTTTTTATTAGGAAAAATGTCATCAGTACTGGCCGGCTGAACGTTCTGCCAGATATCAGTACTTTGTTGTGGATCCAATGGCTGAATATAACATGCCACAGTATATCCTACGGGAATTTAAAGTAACAGATGCTCGGGTAAGATACCCATTAATCTGCTTTATAGCAATAAGTGCTGCTAATCTTCTCTATTAATTGACACTGGGAATAATATACACTCATATAATTGTTATATTCATTACATTCGTAAGTTGGACAGAATGTCTGAAATTTCAAATTTTATATCCTGTGACCCAATTAAGTTGAATCGTCTCTTCCCTGCATTGTGGTGCAGATAAACGTTACAATTATTTATTTTAGCCTTTTCTTACATTTATGGAATTTTTCTGGATAAATCTTTCTGTTTATGTAAGGAAGTTTTATGATCTACTATATTTTGTGTTAAAAAAGTTGATGAATCTAATTGTATGACATTAGTAAAAAGGGGGCCCTCCTCTTTTCTAGACACAACCTCTCTCTAGTACATGGAGCTGTGTCTAATATTGTGACTTACCCCATTCAAGTAAAGTAACCTTTTCCATCCAAGCCTCTTAACTGTGTTCATATGTCTGAGTTTTCGATCTGAGTGCTGTCAGTGGAAAAAATAGAGAGCACTCAGACAAATGTTATTCCATGGGCTGTGCTGATCAGAGTTTAAGGGGAGTGTCATTAGCAAAATGGGCTCGATTCTCTCTGATGAGAGACTATGGTCATGTAACCACATCCTAACAGTGTACATTGGAAACAATAAGGGATTAAAGCACAATGTATATTGGAAAGTGGTGTAAGGTTTCCTTGTACAGTGAATATTTTTTAGCTTGACTAAGACCAGAAAGCTCCATGTAAGAGGTATTGAATGTGTTACGTACTGTGGGAATATCCAGCGGGAACCCTGTGATTTACATCTGGCTGCAAACAGTTGACTGATAATGCAGCGGAGTCTCCCACTTTATATTTCTGATTTGGGCTTTGCTTCATTGTCACAAGAGCAGTACTGTAGTTCTGGCTGATATACCACCGTCTCTATTAATAAACATGGTCCAAGTTGTCCTCATGCCAGATTTATCATACTGAGTAACTTGCGCTCTTGATTTTTCTACCAGCAATGTTTTCTTTGCAGCATTCGGATTCAAACCAACATCCAATCTATCTACTATTAAATGGTATAAACTACCGGTAAAAACATAATATCCATTTTTTCTACCTAAGGATAAGATTTTACAGAGCACTGAGATCCCCATGCTCTATGTAACAGTGCACAAATACTTGGCAATACTGCTGGGACTCAACACAACTTCATTGTGTTGGATCATTCTAAAAAATTTATTTTTTTTATGCGCGTTATTGTCATGCCTTGCATATAGTTATTATGACTAATAAACAGATACACCTAGTAATGTAATAAGCTGCTTTTTTTGTTCAATACATTTATTAAACACACAAGTTTATGTGATCATAGGAGTTGAAAAGTGATGAGCGAACGTGCTGGAATAAGGTGTCACCAGAACATGCTCAGGTGCTAATTGAGGTTCTTCGGTGTGCTCGAAAATATGTCCCAGTCCCCGCATCTGCATGTAGGGCGGCTGTTAGGGATGCACGCCAAAGACACTCGGTTAGCACAAAAGCATGCTCCTATAACACCTTATCCCAGGACGTTCGCTCATCACTAGAGTTGACATGACATATCCTTTTGCAAAACCGTGACAGTGTTAGTTTGTTAGCTTTAGTTCTTTTTCAAAGGTTTAAACAGTAAAAAAAGAACTATGTAAATATGTGAACCCTCCCATTTAGAATTCTGCATTTTTAGGATTTTTTTTTGCAAGACATTTGAACAATTAGCAGTTTTCTCGATTAAAATAGGATGATTTATTTTTCTTACGCTCATCTGAATCCAGTTAATAGTAGACAGATTGGGTGTTGGTTTTACAGTGCAAACCACATTTATAAATTAATATATCCTCTTACACCTGATGGGGCTAGTATGGTTGGGATAGAATGGGTTATTTATGAGTCCAGCTAAAGAGTGAGTCATGATCAGTTCAGATCAGGACACACTGCAAAGTGATCGAAGATCTGCTCTGCAGGGAAAATATTGGAGCTACAACGTTGTACTAGTTCTTTTATTTTCAGACCAATTTACAGTTCCAAACATCTACAATATACTGCTCTTCAAGTAAAATAAATCGCATCATCACATTGGAAACACATTACACACGGATGACCATGCGGAGAACACTTTGTGCAACTCTCAGCAGGGCGACGCGTACTGATTTTCCATACGTTTAGTGTGACTCTGACCTTAAATGGAGCCTTTGCTATTGTGCACATGCATTGGCTTCCATGGGTTACCTGTGTAACTGGAGGTATGCCTACACTGCCATCTTGGTATTCCGGTGAAGCTATATAATATGGTATTGAAGTATACAGATGACTGCAAGTTACTTTTTTCTCTAACCACACCTCTCTAAAAGAATGCAATAAAAAACAATCAAAATGTAGTTTGTGCAACGAAATGGTGTCAATAAAATTGCCAGCTTGCCAGGCAAAAAACAAACCCTCACACAGCTGAAACGACAGAAAAATAAAAACATTACGGTTCCCAGAAAATGCCGTCACAAACCACAATTTTTTCGTTTACAAACTTCAAAATTTTTTTCAGCACAGTAAAAAAAAAAATAGATTTATGTAATCATGTTATCTTCGTAATCATACTGACCTGGAGAACTGTTTCTGGGTAATTTTTACTATAAGGCCGGGATCACACATGCGAGGAATACGGATGCGTCTCGCATGTTAATAACACTGCCGCCGGTCCTCAAGTGCGGAGCGTGCGGCTCCATGTATTGCTATGCGGCCGTACGCTCCAATCCGAGTGCCATGTATTAGCATGCGAGACTCGGAGGTATTCCTTGCATGTGTGATCCCGGCCTTTATTGAAAATCAGGAAAAAATATAAATGCTATGATTGATAACTATTAAATACATATTTGTATATACGGTACATATGTCTCCTGATATGAACCAAAGTGAAAGACCCGTGATTATTTCTGAAGAGACAAGTTGAGCATCACTCTCCATCCAGCATGCAGGATGTAAAAGAGGTAATTCTTGAAGAATGGAAAATGATAGATTTTGCAATATGCCTCCAACTTGTTTAATCTAGAAGACTTGGTGCAATCCTTAAAAAATATGGAAGTCATGCAAAATACTAAATGTAGTAGCTTTTGCTGTGAGGTGTACTCATTTTTGAATCAATCAGTTTTACAAAAACTGAAGATTTTTTTCAAATTTTTATTGAAATGTTTAACTTACTGAGGAAAATATAAATTCAATAAACATATTCAAGACATTTAGAAATACAGGTGACCTAATCTCCAAAGTACACGACTTTAAAGATAAGGTTAAAAAATCTAGAAGTCATTATACAGCCAATACTTGCAAAATTGAACATTTTATAATGAAAGTTATTTTGTCAGCCTTACTTTTATGTTATAAGTTTACAAATATTGTATGAAACTGTCTTGTCAAAATTTTGGAAATTGTTCTTGTATTCATTGATTAAAATATTATGTTTCAAATGGGGTGTACTCCCTTATGCTGAGCACCAGAGGTCGCGCTACATATTTTTCAGAGGAGTAAAAATACTCCTCCCAATATTTTTGAGGAGTATTTTTCACCACGGAGGAGTACACACACACACCATTGCACAGACCACCCCACACACACACACCATTGCACAGACCACCCCACACACACACACCATTGCACAGACCACCCCACACACACACACACCATTGCACAGACCACCCCACACACACACCATTGCACAGACCACCCCACACACACACCATTGCACAGACCACCCCACACACACACACACCATTGCACAGACCACCCCACACACACACACACCATTGCACAGACCACCCCACACACACACCATTGCACAGACCACCCCACACACACACACACCTTTGCACAGCCCCCTCAGTGACATAATCCATTTGTTACACATATGATTGCTGACGCTCAGGAGCCAATTGTACACATCGTCCATGATAACAATGGAAACAAATCAGTGCCCCCAGACACCGGTGGTTGGCTCTGCCTATAGCAGTCCGGCAGATGACAGCATGCACATACAGGTCACTGGCCACAGGCCTCAGCACAGCGGCAATAACAGCCACCCTCCCCCTGCGAGTCCCCGGGGATTAGTACCGTACAGGCGACCTTGCTATGGATGGAGGGCGCCCTGCGCGACCACTTTCCCAATGTTCCCATGCAGTACACTTACCACGCACCGTGCACGCAGCTGCAGTCCCCGGCCGCGCTCTCCCGCCTCACAGAAGGATGATAACGGTGCAGCCGTCAGCGTCCTCCCCCCCGGTAATCTCCATCACTGTCCTCACTCCTCAGCTCTGGCCGCACACACAGCGCTGTGTGGGAGGGGCTAACACAGCACCCGTGACGTAATCTGGGAGACTCCACCAATCCAAAAACGAGGCGGGGAATCACTATACAAACCCCGCCTACTGACGTGAGTCGCTCCGCAACATCTGATACTGCCCTTTCCCCAGCTCCGTCCAACTTGCTGCCACTGTAGCTTAGAATGATGCGTCCCGTGGACGTATCGTACTAATCTGAAGGCGTTTTTTCGCCTGCCTGTGCGTCATAGACGCCCAGACAGGCGTTAATGCGACCTCTGCTGAGCACTATATATATGGAACAATGGATGGTTTGGTGTTATATACTGGCAAACTACAGTAGTCAGTTCCATATTTTTACTTTTAATTTTTCAGATGTAGACTTGGATCTAAAATAATATACATTACTGTATCTCTTGATAGGATGGCCAATCACGGACAGTCAGACAGTTTCAGTTTACTGACTGGCCAGAACAAGGGGTGCCAAAGTCTGGAGAAGGATTTATTGACTTTATAGGCCAAGTACATAAAACAAAAGAACAATTTGGACAGGATGGCCCAATATCTGTTCATTGCAGGTAATTCTCCCATTTTCACTCAATGTTTTTTACATTAATTTCATTTTTTCATTTAAAAAAAGAATATTTCTGCAAAGGTTCTTTGCAATCCATCAAGGCCTCTTCATTCTATTCAAGGATGTTATCTTTTCACTGTGACATAGAGGTCAAAAATCAAGTAAAGGTCAAGAGCTAAGCATTGGAGTAGATTGTTTTTTTTGGATGAAAAGGCCCTTTGTTCAGTAGTAATCATTTGGCCAGATATGAGCCTGGCATATACTACTTTGATATAAGGACTTTTTTCTACAAATGAAATGACATTATATATTTATCTGTTTGTCATTGTTCTATAAGCACAATAAGTCATACATTTGGTTCGATTGTGATCACTGTCATTCTATTTATTGAAAAATCAACAACTTTTAGTCCTTGTGGTCAGAATATATAATATAGCGGCCCATCACTTCAATGATCTACTTATCACTATATAAATTTTTTGAGGAATGACATGGATCATTGAAGTTGTTGCACTTGATTATGGCCTATCAATCAACTTAAAGATATCAGTTAACTTACAGGAGCCGTGATAGATTGTCGTACTTCCATTTCCATATTTCACCATGATAACAGCTTCAACAACTCTGCTTTCTTTACCCTATGTAATTTTGGAAACTCAGGAATGCAATCCTGTTTTCAGCTTCACCAATCATGGCAGTCTTAAATCTGTCTATCATGTATAATAATATTGTGAACTCACTGTTTGCTAATCAACCAATATTTCATCACTGGCCTCTCCGTACAAATTGGCCTTGCACATTATGCAAAACTTTTACAGTTGACGGTATTTAGTTTAGAAAAAGAATAAATATTCATGCTTGATACTTTTTCAAAGCTTTTATTTTAAATCCATTAGCACAGTAACACGCTGGATATTCTCCTAAGTAACAGGTGCATCATTAATATGCGCAAATTAAAGTCATTGCATGCGGTTTGCACATTAGGGGTACCCAGCTTCACACAGTTTTCTTCCCCATTTGAAGATGTTTTGAAATAGTTACCTAGGCTCTAAACTAATGATGAAATGGAACCTAATGAAAATAAAGAACACTCCATGATACATAACTAATAAGTTTTCACTTTTCCTCTACTGTGTGTACTATGATTTGCAGGAAAAAACATTGTTCTCGTCATGGGTGAACATGACCTATGCTGCCGAAAACAATGTTAGCCTATCCAACTTATATGAGATGATAATTAGAATTCTTGACATCATCAAACCCTGATAACCAAGGAAAAAACCCTATAAAAATACCTTTTACTTCCATTCATCATTAGACACCCTTATCATTCTTCTATTTTTATAATAGTGCTGGAGTTGGAAGAACTGGAGTATTCATTACGTTAAGTATTGTATTGGAAAGAATGAGATATGAGGGTGTTGTAGATATCTTCCAGACTGTCAAAATGTTGAGAACACAGCGACCTGCTATGGTACAGACAGAGGTGAGTAGAATTATTAACAAGATATCCAGTAGTCAATAATAATAGTCCTTATGGAGCCATTTTTGTGTACGTGTTTAATTCTTAGAATTGTTATTGTAGTGGTGTTAAAGGAATATACAATAAAAAAGCATAATTTCAAAGTATATCAAGTAAATCCTTAGCTTGTTCTTTATTACTATGGGCATTCAAAGGTAATTTAATACAATAAATTAAATCCTTCCTCACTCCTCATAGGATGGGATCCATTGCTGTCGCTGGTATTTAATACACGGGTCACACATGGAGCTGTACTATAGACATGTGCATTGAGAGCTACTATTATATTCCAATGGCATATAACTTTTAAATCATAAAGACTGAATAATACTTATTTTGGGCACATGTTTGCATTTATATGGAACCTGTCATGTCTCCCATGCTTTCCAACCCAGTGTCACTAAATTCCCTGCCTAACCAGCCCTGTATATTGTTTTCACTTAAATCCATGTGTAAAAAAGTATTTATAAGGTCCGCTTCTCTTATGCTAATTAGGCGTTTAGTCTATGGGGGGGGCATGTGTTTCCTTTAATTAGGAAAACAAGCCAAGAGCCGGCATCATCATCAGCTCCCTGCAAATCTCGCGCATGCGTGCGTCTTTGTTTGACAACGTCATTGAGCCTCTGAAGCCGCTGTGTGCCTCCCGGCTTCAGAAGCACCCTGCGCATGACTGAAAGTGCAGAAGATTGAGCCGCCATCTGCACTTTTGCAAGATGTGCAGGGAGCTGGCAATGACGCAGAATCTTGCATATTACGTTATCATGCCAACAGGGGCATGATAGCATGTCCGGAGGGCTGACTAGTCTGGGAAAACTAAAGCTCCATTGACTAGTGGAAGGCCTAATTTGTATAAGAAAAACTGAGTTTATAAATACTTTTTTTTAAGCATGGATGTAAGTGAATAACATTATGAACAATTGGTTAGGCAAGGAATTTGGAAATACATATGTAAATGCTGCTGGGTTGGAGGGCATAATGGACCTGACGGGTTCCCTTTAAATATATTTGTGAACATTATTAAACCACTAATTAGAAAAAAATAGATATTTGCCTGTTGTCACCTTGATAGCCAACAGTTTATATTTTCATACATTTTCTACTCAGAAATTATGTTGGCACACATGTTTTACCTAATGATATGGACAACACATGCTCCATATAGCTAGATCATAACTTCAATTATATTCCTATTAAATTAAGTTATTCCTCACTTACAAGATAGAGGATAACATGCTGATTGGAAGGCATCTGACCTAAATGAACCTGAGGTGCACTTGATTGGCCCCCACTCCCTAAATCGCTTAGCTTTTTCTGGCAGTCCCATATGCATTTATTGTTTGGGGCTCGTATCCTCAATTTCTTGCTGGAGTTCCCAGCAGTTGGATCTCCAACAATCGGCAAGTTATTCCCTATGCTATGGGTAAAAAATAACTTGAATTGTTAATGCAGGTAAGAATCTATGTGACCTCAGATGTCTAAATCCTGGTAGCATGCGCAATGCACGCTGTCCGGTTTTTACATTATTTTAATCCTTCTGGTCATTCTCCAGTTCAATGTGCCTGTCTTCTCTCAATACATGTGAATTGACATAAGCCGAGTATGTATAGTCGGCACATTACTGCAGCAAATTGCATACTTGTCAAATGACTACCCGTTCTCACGAGCAATACCTGTCTGTCTATCTATCTATCTATCTATCTATCTATCTTTCTATCTAGACAGTGTGCAATACACACACTGTCAGAATTCAGGAGTCTGCAGCAATCACATAAAGTGACAACCCATTTAAAGATTTACCTAGATTAACCAGTTATTTTTTTAGACTGTAACTGAAAAATATATGGGTTTTAGATTTTACTTTGTACTGTTCATTTAAAGATTATTAGGTCACATCTAGTTGTTTTCCATTTCTTTTTCAGGACCAATATCAGTTCTGTTACCGAGCAGGGCTTGAATATTTGGGCAGCTTTGATCACTATGCAACGTAGAAGTTTTGGACCATCCTGGAAAATTCCTGCAGGCCCTTCAAGATCCAGAGAGCCTCTTCTGAGCCATACGGTGTGCTTGGGAAGCATTTCTTAACTCCTAGCTAAAGACCAATCACAGCAATTGGATAATTATTAAAAAAAAATCAAAAAAATTAATAAAAACATTTTTTTTCTGGATGGACCAAGAATACACAGATAAATAATCTAACCTAAGCAAGTTATATCAATCCTGACTGGTGAGACATCTGAAGGATTCTTTTCACCAACCAACATGTCTCAAGGAATAAGCTGGCAATGAAGGAACAATGTGAAATCCACAGAGAAGCATTATCCATGTCTGAGACTGCATGAGTGTTCTACGATGAATCTTAGGAATACACAGCAGGATGTTTACTACGTCAGCTTCGGCTTCCTAAGACAAATGCAACCTTTGCAGCGATATCGACCCTTCTCCATCAATGATCACGAAAACATGTTAGTGAAACGAATGAGTGGGAAGTGTCTAAAGAAAATCAAAGTCATTTATTTAGTTTTTTAGTATTGTAAAGATACTGCTGACCTGTGCTTCATTACTAACTGTGTAAACTAAATTTTGTTTTTCTTTTTTTTTTTAACAAAAAGTTTATAAGGAAGTGAATAAAACATTGCATAACTGTTAATTTTTTTGATCAAGAATTGTATTTTTTTTAATGCGGTAGAACTGTTATATGTAATAATTCTCATTAGAAATAGTCAAACATTAAACATTTTTGCACAAATTTGTGCAGCGCTGACATTTAACCATACCATAATTTTTATCATGTATTTCATTTACACTTTTTTTTGCCATTCTTAATATATATACAATATATATATTTGTTTTTGCATCAAGACAAGCTATTTTTTCATCTGGTTTGGAATCAACAGGGAGTCGCAAAGTATAAAGCTGCTGCAAACATATATAGAAGTATATATAGATATACACTCACATATCTATCTGTTTTTCCGTTATTTTCATGATATTGATCAGTGGGAAGATATTTAAGACCCATTTCATCAATCGGAAGGTTAGCATTTCCTGTGTGTTTTAATTTTTTATTTTGCTTTTAATCATAAAGAAATGAGGAATGCACATCAGTGATATTCTAGGTTCACCGCCACTCACATTTCCATGTGCTCACATACGTATGTACTTCGTTCCGCCTCCCAATACTTTTAACACTTTAGTGCAATAATGAACCATCTTGTATATTATACAGGATATGTGCATGCAAGAAATGTCAGTGTTTATCAGAAAGAAACTATTGTATTATACGATGTATGAACAGGTTTTCAAGCAAATTGTATCTAATCATTTATTATACGTGGTATATGATTACGTATGTCATTTGTAAAATATGTAAAAAAACAAAAACAAAAAAAACGAATAGAAGAAAAAAAATCAAATCAAGGGCAAAGCCAAAAAATTTTCCCCTGTCCTGCTTAATGAAAATAATGTAGAGTCACAGCAGTTTATAAATGCTGCTTACTTTCTTTTTATTTTTTTTCCTTGCTTTTGCATTTAGAGTGCCTTATATTTGATGCTTTTAAGCAACCTTTTGTTTCACCGTTGCCAGTCTATTTCCCCATGATAATATTATTTCTATATGTTCGGAAAAATGGAATTAAAATCTGCTTTTATGCGATATATATAGATATATACACAGCTATTTTTTTAACCAATATCATTATGCAGGAGCATTCTTCCATGCCCTTCAATATTAAAAGCAGCATATTATTTTAAGTAAATTGTCTATACATTTTATAATCATTGCAGATCTATACATCACTGCACGGCGCAGGCAGGCTTTTTATAGAGCAGTGGGTGAAATTACTAAAAGCTCGTAGTGTTGCTAAAAACACAATGTGCACAAGGACTGAGTGACAAGCTGGCGGCTAATTTTTAGACTGCACAAATAATATTGGTAAACATAAAGAATCAGAATACACATAGGCTCTATCCAGCCTTATAAATGGCTGCCTCTCTGAGCAACACCAACGGATACTCATAAATGGTCATCTACACCAATATATGACATTACTACAGCACATTAGGGCACTTATTGATGCCTAATCATGTTAACTTACTTGCCCATTTTTTTTTTTAAACATTTTATCTCCATTCGCCCAGTAATATCAACAATTGTAAATTATTCAACAGAGACAGAAAAGTCTAGAAATTTGGACTCTTATCTGCATTGTAGTGAGGTTTTTTTTAAATTTTTTTTAACATGTGTCTTTTGTTTGGCAGCCATTTTGAAACTCATACTCTGAACGGTTGCGTCATAGCACTTTTGTATTAATAATAATAATGATGATAATAATAATGGAAGGCTACCTCTGATGAAAAAAATATCAAAACAGCATAAAAAGAATGTGCTTTTCTTGGGGTATCTTTGCTATTTTTCTCATGTAGACAGTATTCTTTATACATGAATTGTTCTAAATTTGTCTGTTAAGTATTTGCATTTATGAACAGAAGTTGTGATGATCTCTGTTATCGGACATATCATATTTTTATAGACGCGCATACTTCATCAAATGTTTTCAAGCGTTGTGTTACGAGGATTTGTTTGGTAGCCACTCATATATAATGTAGTTTCCGTTCCAATCAATGATGTGCATTCCACTTTCTGTTATTAATTGTACATGGTTCTTTATTAAAGAAGCATCTCATCAAAGGCAGAAAATGCATTTCTTAAGCATTATTGGTACGGTGCTATTATTTACGTATATCAGTATAGTTATGTATAATTTTGTAATTAGTTACATTGAAAAAAAACATAAACATGATTTGTATAGAACTTCATATTAGCACTGTATTTTTGTCTTATTTTTTCTTTTCTTCTTTTTCTTTATGTCTTTAAATCTTTTTTTAATGCATGACAGAGTATTACAAAAGTATGACTTAAAGATGGCCCTTTTAGGGAGAAATGCACTTTGGAAAACCTTTGTACTATGCACTGCCCTATTGATTCTACACCCAATGTTATTACTTGAACCCATCTTTAAATAAAAAAAACCACAAGCAATTCTGCAATGAAATTCACATTTGTGTAAATAACACAATATAATGGAAGAATACATTTGCCTTGAGAAAAGTGCAGATGCAGATATATTTTTCTCCCTTCGCTTCCGCCGTGATGGCAGATCTTGCGTCTATTAAATATTTTTTGCCCTGACGCTCCAAAAAGAAATCTGAATAATGTTGATGACTCCACCTTTTACATATGTTCTGTGGCTTTGCCATTAAAGATTTGGAGTGTCTTTACAAGAATAAAACAAACTGTGTTCTTTGCTCTCGTTTTTGGATGCATAGAGTGGAAAAAGTTATAAAAATTAAACTTGTAAAATGGCTTGTTAAAAAATACAATTACCTCTACTTAGTAGTACGCGTAAATGTTTTACAAGATGAAAGGCGTGCTTTTTATTTTCTTACTTCGTTACATCGGTGGCGAAAGAAGTCTGTCTGAAAATCAGTCCTTTGCTGACACAAGTTCCATTTGTTACAGATGAATTCTAATAAAAATGTCAGTGTTATGCAGTCCTGGTTATCTTTTCTGAATCTTGGTCTACCACAGTGGGGAAAATCCTGGGTATCAAACATAACCTACGAGAACCTCTGCTATTTCAGTGCATCAATGAAGACATATACAGGTGCTTCTCACAAAATTAGAATATCATCAGTTATTTTATTTCAGTTCTTCAATACAAAAAGTGACAATTATATATAGAGTCATTACAGAGTGATCTATTTGTGAGAAGCATCTGTATATAATATGATGAAATATAACATATATGTGATATAATTACATGAATGCATGAGCAAGGGCAGGGGGAATAGTTGGATCACAGAATGTTTGGATGTCATTGTTCCAAATTCATGACTCAAAACTGCAATTTATCATCCCCATTAAAACGTTGACATGACCCAAACTCAAATGGGTCACATCTCTTCAAGAGCTTCATAGCAGCTGCTTAGTTTACCTTTATGACCTAGTTTCAAATTCATATTGGCACTATAGTGTAACATTTACTTATATTACCTTTTTCATTTAAATAAAGAGTCTTTATGCTAGGCACTTTCAACAAACTTTGCATAAAGCTATAGTGGAAATGAAAATAATAAATTTTGTAATAAATCTTATCAGAAAAATCTGTTTCTTTTTCCACTTATGAGCCAATTCTCCCCTTTTTCTTGAACTCATCACCCTCTTTTAAAAACTGCTTAAATTTGTTCAGATTAAGACATACAGAATAGAACACAAATCCCTCTCGGTGTGGGAGACATCGTAGAAGCTGGTCTACACTTACTAGCTCAACTGTAAGTTAGAAATAGAGCAAATACAATGGAAAACTTATGAAAATGCAGGATACAAGTCACATAAAAGTATAGCTACCGTTTAGACCGACAACATTGATGTGAATGAATTTGATTTGTCATCAAATATGCAAAGTGTTTTAACTTTATTTCTTGTTATGGGAACCAGCAATTAAATATTAAAAGAAATAGATATTCCCTTAAGTTCTACTTTTAAATTTTTTATACCCAATAGAGGTTAGTGTTAAAGGTCATCATCGTTTTCCAAAGTCTCCACTCTGTGGTATTCATTGCCGTAGAACCTTGAAAAATTGTTAGAAAAAGTGTTTTGGATTAAGATTTTCCTTAATTATATTTTACTAGATTATGGCCCTATGCTATCGCATCGGGAGGATGCGATAGCATCACACCTCTTGCCATGTTAACCCTCAACACACACACTCCTCAACACACACTCCTCACCTTTCACCATCTCCACTCACTCTTTCACTCCACATACGACCCCTTCTCTCACTCTGTCTCTCATACTCACGCCGTCATCGCCGCTGCTCCTCGATCCCCGACATCTTCCGCCGGCGCCATCCTGGATCCAGACGTTGTCCACGCCGGCGACATGTTCTTGCGGCGACGCCATCTTGACTATCGCGGGATTTCGCCGATCCAAAATGGCGTCGCCGCAAGAACATGTCGCCGGCGTGGAGGACGTCTGGATCCAGGATGGCGCCGGCGGAAGAAGATGTCGGGGATCGTGGATCAGCGGCGATGACGGCGTGAGTATGAGAGACGGAGCGAGAGAAAGGGTCGTATGTGGAGTGAAAGAGTGAGTGGACATGAGTGGAGGTGGTGAAAGGTGAGTGGAGTGTGTGTGTTGAGGGTTAACATGGAAAGAGGTGTGCGGTGACGTCACCGGTTACAACTGGACGGAAGTTGTTACAACCGGAAGTTGCTTAGGGCATTTATTATTATTTTATTATAATAACCAGTCAGGAGCTTAAAAATCAGGAGAATTGAATATTATTGTTTTTTTATGAAGAATTGTTATTTTATTTTTTATTGCTCACTGGGATTTATCCGTTTTTGCCATGTTACAACTGTGAGTAACTTTCCCTGGAACAGCTAACATAATTTATTCAAACCTCATACCCTTTCCTGATCTTAGACAGTTTTGCATACATTTCATGTATATACCATACATTGTATTGAATTCTGAGTTATCTGTTCCGGATCATCATTTCTTGGCAAGAACAGGTTGGGGTTACAAAGAGCATCTCTCACTCTCTGCCATCCCTTTCTTGTTCTCACCACACAACCATATTAAAGGGAATCTGTCAGCATGACTTCACTCCCCAAACTATGTATATGTGTAGCTAGTGCTTTCAAAAACAAGGCCAGCAATATATTTACATTGACAGTCTGTTCCTCCATTACTATCTTTCCTGTACTTATTGTTTTAATGAGCGCTCTCCAAGACGTCCTCAGAGTAGTACTATCTTAATGGACCAATGTATGCACTTTAGGTTGTGGAAATATAATTACATTGTAGATATTAAGTGGCTATTTACTAAAAGTTATACAATATATTTGAACTTGAAGAGCATAATTGTAACTTGGCTTATGGTAAAGACACTCCACTCCTTTTATTGATGTTTCATCTCATTGACTTTCTACCAAAACAGACTCATCTAATTAAACACTTCTGTACATTTTGTTAAAAAAAACAACAACCTTATTAATACTTTGTAATGGTTTATTTGTTCTCTAAGAGATGCTGCGACTAGAAATGTCTGACAGCTGCTTTCTCATAAAGAACAAAAGAGCGGGCGCTCCTGTGTATGGGTGAATCGGGTGGGATAACAATCTGCTAAATCATGTAATGTGTAAGGCGGGCTTATTCTAGTACAAACAGATGCCAGATACCAATGTAATGACCCTGAGATGTTGGATTCAGTGCTTTCTGCTGCAAAGATTGACCTCCACAGTAATTTGTTGCCCTCAGGTGGCAGCAACATTTTAGGACTACCTTGATCATCTTACACGTTCCGAGCAATTGATTGAAATAAGCCCATGTTTAAAGGGCCTGTCACACAAAGCGATATCGCTATAACGTCACTGGTTTTGTGACGTTATAGCAATATTGCTAGCGATATCGCTATGTCTGATACTTACCTCCGACCGGCTCCCCCGCTGGTTATCGCTGATCGCGCGAGAACGTCCTGGGCCGTTAGCTTCCTGCTGGGCTTCCTGTGGCGCCGACAAGCGACGCGGGCAGGAGGACATCAGGATCACCTCGTCTGACAGGTAAGTAGCGACCGCCGAACGCTGCAATGTCGCTGGTGAGATCTGCCTGTTTGGTAGCTCACTAGCGACCATTTAGCGATGCACCAGCGATCCTGACCGCGTCATATCGTTTGTCGGGATCGCTGGTGCATCGCTAAGTGTGACAGTACCTTAAGTTTTATTTTTTGTTTGTTACTGTAACCTGCACAGGACAAACAGTAAATTACTGCAAGTATAGATGTTAGGTGTCGGGTTCCTGTCGCTGCACAGCAGGAATCCCGAGCCTTGCCTTGGGCGGTCTCCCATTCCTCTCCGGCCACAGAGGAGGCTGCTCAGCAGACTCGTCGATCCCGACGCTTTGCTTAGACTAGCACTGTGGGTTTGGTTGCTGCTGCCACCTCTGGTCCAGCTATAGCAACGCATGCTGGTCAGCAGTGAGCTACTCCAGGGACTAAGTACTCCTTTCAGTCCACTGAGCATGCCCGTGAGACGATCTCATTGGAGATCGGAGGTCACATGCTCAAGTCCTACTCCTGCTCTGATTGGACCATCAGGAAGGTCGTGGCTATAAAGGCCTCGCATGGCCGCCACACCATATGCTATGATAGCGATTAATTCTCATGGTTATAATGGTGTGTGTGATGATGGATGTATGAGACTGGTGAATGACTCATTATGACTCCCCTCCCTCGTTTGTTGAGCGGTCAACCTCAGCTGCGGATGTCACTACAGTCGCTGTTCAGGCAGCCGCAGAGGCTGTCTCTGCGCCTCCATGTCCATTCCTGCCCTGACATTGTCCCGTCTCCCGCTGCCAAAAAAGTTCTCGGGTGATAGCACTTCCTGCAGGGGTTTCGTGAGCCTGTACTCTATTCAGCTTGAGCCGCTGGCTACGCCATTCCCCTCAGAGCGGACTAAAGTGGGATTTATTATCTCCCCCCTGTTGTGCAGGGCTCTGGAGTGGGCCACTCCACTGTGGGAGCATGGTGTCCCCATGGTACAGAGTGCCTCCCAGTTCCCGTTCTCCCTGAAGCAGGTCTTTCTGGGGCCACGGGCACACATGATACCACGCTCCTGTTGTTGGCTCTGGCGCAGGGACCCTTCACAGTCAGCCATGATGCCGTCCGGTTCCGGACACTGGCTTCCGAGCTGGAATAGCCGGACAAGGTGCTTATACCAGTGTTCTGGAGAGGTTTGGCAGAACATGTCAATGACCCTCTGGCCACCAGGGAGGTTCCCTTTACTCTGGAGGAGCTTATCACCATCTCCACCCGCATAGATCTCCATTTCACGGAGTGAGGGTTGGAGCGCTCCCAGTCCAGACCGATGTTTAGGTTGGCCCCAATCCTCTGGAACCTTCCGACCGGGCGATCGAGCCTCATGAGGCCATGAAGGTGTCTCACACGGGTTCCAAGTCCCGCTTGGTGCGCACCCCCATACTATGTTTCCTATGTCGACAGCCTGGTCACCTGGTTAACAGGTGCCCACGGTGGTCGGGAAACTCCTGTGTCTAATGGTAATTGGAGGAGGCCTACTAGACAGGAATTCTCTCCTCCAAGCTGTCCTTTAAGGAGACACTAGAGTCTGTTCCCTCCACTTTGGTGGTAGAGGTTTGCATGGACTCCGGATCGGAGGGCAATTTTATGTCTTCATCCTTCGCTCAATGGCACGCAATCCCCTTGGTTTTGCTACCATCAGAGTCGTGAACGGCTCGACACTACCCTCACAAATCACCCATCAGACTGCTCCACTAAGGCTTTCGCTGTCTCTGTCCCACCACAAGACATTGTCTCTCCTCATTATGCCCGAGGGTATCCATCAGGTTCTCTTAGGGGTTCCCTGTTTGCGGTGCCACTCTCCTCATATAGAGTGGTCCTCGGGGAGAATTTTTGGTTGGAGTGATTCCTGTGAGGGTAGATGTCTGAAGGAGCGCATACAGGTTGCCTCCACTGTGGTCCCCGCAGACCTTTCCTCGCTCCCTAAGCACTATCAGCAGTACGCAGACGTGTTCTCCAAGAAGGCTGCAGAGACTCATCCGCTGGATCGCCCCTATGACTGTCCTATTGACCTCTTGCCTGGTGCTGAGCCTCCCCGGGGTCGAGTCTACCCCCTGTCTCTCCCATAGACAGAGGCTATGTCACAATATATCAGGGAGAGGGTTCATTAGGAAGTCGGTGTCACCAGCGGGGGTGGGATTCTTGTGCAGAAGAAGAGTGAAGAGCTGCGTCCTTGTATCGACTACAGGGGTCTTAATGCCATAACCGTTAAGAACAAGTACCCTCTGCCCCTGATATCAGAACTGTTTGATAGGTTGCATGGAGTGAGGATTTTCTCCAAGCTAGATCTGTGGGGGGCCTATAACCTGATACGTATCCGTGAGGGGGATGAATGGAAGACTGTTTTTAACAACAGGGATGGCCACTATGAGTAAGTGGTCATGCCCTTCGGCCTCTGTAATGCCCAGCCGTCTTCCAAGACTTTGTAAATGATGTCTTTCAAGATATGCTCTCCACCTCGGTGGTGGTCTACCTGGATGATATCCTTTTCTTCTCTCCAGATATGGGCTCCCACCGGAGAGAGGCTTGCAAGGTCTTCGACCACTTACGGGCAAACTCCATCTATGCCAAGCTGGAGAAGTGCCTGTTTGAGCAGGAGTCCTTGCCTTTCCTGGGCTATATAATCTCGGCCCAGGGTTTGGCTATAGATCCTGCCAAATTGCAGGTGGTAATGGACTGGCAGGAACCACACTCCCTTAAAGTGGTGCAGTGCTTTTTGGGGTTCATTAACTACTACCACCAGTTCATTCCCCACTTCACCTTGATGGCTCCCTTGGTCGCCCTCACCAAGAAGGGAGCCATCCCCAGTGTGGTCAGAACAGGTCTCCAAGGCCGTCTCCATCAAGAATCATTTTGCTGGTGCTCCCATCCTCCACCGTCCTGATGTGGATAAACCCTTTATCCTGGAAGTAGATGCCTCTTCCGTCAGTGCAGGAGCGGTCCTTTATCAGATGGACGCTCAAGGTCGGAAGCATCCATGTTTTTTCTTCTCTAAAGGGCCTTTCACACAGCGATATCGCTAAAGTATCACCGATTTTGTGACGCACAGCGATATCGCTAGCGATCTCGCTACATGTGACACTTACCTCGGACCGGCCCCCCCTGCTGGATATCGCTGATCACGCGAGAACGTCCGGAGCCATTTTCTTCTCGCTGGAGTCCCACTGGCGCTGATGAGCGACGCATGGATGCAGGCGGAAGACGTCATTGCTGCCGTCTGACAGGTAAGTAATGACCGCAGAGCATCGCTGCGTTGATGGTGAGATCTGCCTTTTTGGCAGCTCACTAGCGACCATTTAGCAATGCACCAGCGATCCTGACCGGGTCGTATCGTTGTCGGGATCACTGGGGCATTGCTAAATGTAACGGAACCTTAAGACCTTTTCACCGGTGGAGAGAAACTATTCCATCGAGGACAGGGAGTTGCTGGGGATGAAATTGGCCTTCTCGGAGTGGAGACATCTTTAGGTCGCCTGGTTTCCCTTCCAGGTATTCACCGACAACAAAAACCTGGTATACCTGCAAACAGCCCAGCGACTAAATTCTCGCCAGGCCAGAAGGTCGATATTTTTCTCCCGCTTCCATTTCACCCTTCATTATCTGTCCGTTGAGAGGAAAATCTGGGCCAATGCTCTCTCTCGCTCCGTGGTGTCATTGGAGGAGGAGGAGACTGAGCCTCGGCTGATTGTCCCATCCGAGAGCTTGAGGTCCGTGGCTCCGGTCGCTCTTGAGTCAGTGCCCCGGACAAGACTTTTGTCCCTGCCCATCTGCAACCGAAAGTTCTCTCTTGGGCTCACGCATCCAGGGTGCCTTCCGGGCCTCCGAGGAGAGAATGAGGATCTCTGCTGACACGCATCGGTGCCCCGCTCTGACCTTTGCTCCTGGTGACTTAGTGTGGCTCTCCTCCCATAACATCAGGCTGCGGGTCGAATCCACTAAGTTTGCACTTCACTACATTGGCCCCTTCAAGGTCCTTGAGCAGATCAGCCCTGTGGTCTACCATCTGGCCCTTCTGCCACACTTGGCTATCACTGACACTTTCCACGTGTCCCTCCTTAAGCCTGTCCACATGTCCTGGTTCGCCGAGTCATTTGCCGGGACATCAGACCTGTCCTTGGACAAGTTTGAGGTTAAGGCCATCATGGGATGCAGGGTGGTACGTGGAAAAAAGTTTTATTTGGTGGACTGGAAGGGTCATGGTCCAGAGAATCAGACCTGGGAGCCAGTGGAGAACATTCGTGCTCTGCTTCTCATTGCAGCATTTGAGCATAGCGAGGCTCAGAGAGGAGGGGGCCCTAGGAGGGGGGTAATGTTAGGCATCGGGTTCCTGTCGCTGCACAGTAGGAATCCCGAGACTTGCCTTCAGCGGTCTCCCATTTCTCTCTGGCCGGCGCTCTGCTCAGACTAGCACTGTGGGTTTGGTTGCTGCTGCCACCTCTGGTCCAGCTATAGCAACGCATGCTGGTCAGCAGCGAGCTACTCCAGGGACTAAGTACTCCTTTCAGTCCACTGAGCATGCCCGTGGGACCATCTCTCATTGGAGATCGGCAGTCACATGCTCAGGTCCTCCTGCTCTGATTGGACGATCAGGAAGGTCCCGGAAGGTCGTGGCTATAAAAGCCTCGCATGGCCACCCCGTCATGCGCTATGATAGAGATAAATTCTCATGGTTATAGTGGTGTGTGTGATGATGGATATATGAGACTGGTGAATGACTCATGACTCCCCTCCCTCGGTTGTGTATGAGTTAGGGTCGCAGAGTTGGAGTCAGCACTTAGTACTGGTACTGCTTAGCACCGCAGTGCAGTCAGCTCTCTTGTGTGTTAGTGCCAGTGGTCCCCAGTCAGCACAGGCATCACTGCCGCATGTGTCACAGCATCCATCTGTATGGTGCCATGCACAGATTGTGTGCTTTCCAGCACTGAGCTCAGGCTGGTTAGTGGCAACCGCAAGCACAGACGCAGTGCATGCTCAGAGTGGTAGATTAATGTTTGCTGCGCCCTGTGAAGGTTAACAGGGCACAGTGTTCCAAGGGGAACTTTCCCTGGCTTCGCAGTGGCGGTTCTGGACGCTAGTGGGTCTAGAGGTGCACTGTTCTCATGTCTTGGCAGCAGTGTCCTGTGACCACATGCTAGCGCTCCTCTATCCGTAGCTTGTGAGGTTTAACAGGCTCCGGCATCGGTTCTGGGGACTCTGCGCAGTAACAGAGCCCGCTTCCTATCACACCAGGTCAGTGGTTACCCGCCGGTGTCCAGCAAGCATCTTGCTACACGTTGTCCGTTGTTGTATAGCAGCAGTATACCACCTCTGCACAGTGGACCCTGGGTACCGATTGCACTTACCTATATTTTATATTCAGTGCGATCCGCAACCCTAACAATAGATGAGTTATTATTGAGATATGAATTTACCAAAAAGTGAAAATTTTTCTGGGAAATCCAATTCGCAGCTAATTTGTTTACTGCAAATTGAATATCTCTTATTATACTCTGGAGTCTAGAAACATAAGGCATAATAATGATAGTAAATGAAGCTTTAGGAAAAAACAGCTAACATTCCGCTCACCACTCACCTCCGTTGCTTACTGTCCCCTGTATGGCCTCTGCACCTCTTCTTATTGCTGCCATGCACTGAAACCCCAAGGTATCTTCATACAAGACCTAGACTAGTCGAGGCTGAAAGTTCCAGCCTAGCATGAAGATGCCTTGAGTTTTAGCATGCGGTACTAGTGAGAAGAGGTGCAGAAGATCTACAAGGTCTCTGCAGATTGGCTCTTATGTCACTGCAGGTTGGGGGCTGCTTCCGTGTAACTAGAGGTTCGGGTCTAAATTTTAAAAGCTGTACATGCTCTTAAGCCTTTTATAATGTGTCAAAAAAATTCAGGCTATGTGCCCACATAGCGATTCTCAAGCAGAATATTCCTGAGCAGAATCGCACACCCTGCTCCCAGGAAAACGCATGCGGTTTTTTGATGCGCTTTTTTAAGCGTTTGTCAAGCGTTTTAGCATGCGTTTTCCTAAGCTCTTTTGCCCATACAATCGATGGTATGCGGAGTCGCGGGCAATTCCGCAAAATTACTGAACATGCTGCGTTTTTTACTGCTAAGCGATTCCGCAGCGGTAAAAAAAAGCACCATTGGCACGACATGTGCATTTTCTATTAGGAATGCATGGAATGCTTCTTTTAAGCTTTTCTGCGGCAGAATCGCGTGTTTAAAATTGCAGCGGAAGCGCTTAAAAAACGCTACATGGGCACACAGCCTCAAGCATAATTTATTAAATATAAATAAGAAAGAAAAGCACATATACTGTACCTAAATAGTCATCATGGCCACCTCAATCACCTAGCCTAGATTTTGAATATTATATATCAAAATAACCACATTAAATTGATAACCCGTTCTAATACTTTTTTTTAGTGTAAATTAGTACAAGGAAAAAATTAAGAACTTTATGTTAAAATCTAAAAGAAAAAATATACAGTGTTACAAAAAAATAAACAAAAAGCAACAAAAATCACAAATAATGATAAAATTTATAGATGTGACAGCATGACACCTCAATGCAAAGTGTAGTGTTGTGGCGCTCTACATTTTTAGCTACAGTACTAATGTTTTACTATCATGTTGGCTGCTGCTACATCTGTGTTTAAGCCATTTCTTCTCATTCAAGAGATCATCTTCATAATTTATATTAGCACATGAGAGACAAAAAATGTTTTTCAGTCTCTAAATGGAAACAAGAATGTTGTTTTTCAATGAAAGGAAGCAGAGCATTATGAATTGTCTCAAATTAACAGCAAAGTTTGTAGCTGGATATTTCTTCCACTTGTGAATTCGGACTTCCTTGGGGTGGGTTTACTTTGTGGTCTCCTTGGTTCTTATGAACTGGTCCCTGACCTTTCAGTCATTCAATGCTTTCTCTGTGATGCAAAGTGGCTCAGTAGTGTAAGTGTCCTATCTGTGTGTCACGCCAACCTGGGAGATCTGGGGTAGAAGATCACTGCGTATTGTAAATTGCAAATCTTCTACTTAGCCTCTGTGTTTAGATCCCATATTAAATTAATTTGGTTTCCTTCGGTGCTGAAGAGGTTAATGACCCTTTCTATGCTGGTCAAAAACAGGCATCTCTATTTCAGCTGCTTCTGATCTTAAATGCTTCCTATTGTGAGGTGAGCCAGGGCCATAGTCGTGGCTGACATAGATTGCTGAAACGCGCCCTGGTCTCCCACCACATACATATAATGTCCCCTTTGCAGCGTACCTTTTGTCACGCCTTCTGTACCATCAGGGTCCCATCTGGTCTGCTCTGGGTTCACTCCTACTGTGGTTTCACACAAAGAGAGACAGCCAATTTCAACTTGTAACAGACAACTTTACTTGTATTCTTTCGCAGTACATCCAGTTCAGTTACAGCATCCTTGTCTATTCCTGTGCTTTTCCCTATTTCTTCTAGAATGCTCCCGGGTTGCACCGTTTCATCCGGTACTGCAGCGTATCTTCGACTGTCCAGCTTCTGTTAGGAACGGCGGAACACACTAAATAAAAATATAAATAAAGTGTGTTCGCCGCTCGGGGTCCACCGTGTGGTGGATGGAAAAACCGCAGCTAGGTGATGACAGAGCAATATGGCGGTAGTGTGCACAGGGTTTGACGTCTCCCAAGTGCACAGAGCAATCTCTGTTGAATCACAGAGCTGCAACACAGAAATAAACACAATAAGTCTGAGCCTGTTAATGTCACAGGTACTCAGAGTAACACACGCGATAATGCGGTCACAGGAGTAGCCCTAGATGGCGGTACTACGTCCGTCTTGACCTACCGTAGCTATTCGTGTGTCGAGCGTCGCAACCGCAGACGCCCAAGTAGGCTGCTACTGCAGCGCGGCTTGGATAGTGCTGCAGAGTGACACCGCTGAACAGCAGGCGTGATGTCTGATGCTAGCAAGTGTGCCTGGAGCAATGGCGTGCTGGCGCTGGTACTGGCTAGATAACTCAATCCCACACACAGTCGTAATATCCAAGGAAAGGGGTTTCAAATGAGTCATTCACCAGATCATGCATCCATCAGCATACACACTGCAGCAAGTATGACTATACTAGCGCATGGCGGAACAGCCATGCGCACTTTTTATAGCAAACGGGACCTTCTGGAAGTCTCCAGAACTCTGAGCTGAGCCAATGGGATCAGGAGCAGGACCTGATCACCTGACTCCCGAACTCCAATGGGAGATCGTCCCATGAGCATGCTTAGAAGATGGAACGAAGGACTTGGCCTCTGGAGAGAGTTGCTGCAAGGCAACCTGCTCTGCAGCAGACAATGAGCAGGAGACTGCCGAATGTGAGGGTCTAGATTCTTGCATAGTAAAGGCAGAAATCTGACTCCAAACAGCTTCACTACCTTCAGGAGTTCCCCTTTCCGTTTAACCCCAGACATCTGCCCATGTAGTAAGCTGCCACATCTTGGTGCTGCCCTCCATTCCACTGTTGCTGAATCTTCCAATAGTCAAGCCCTGGACGACTGGGCTCCTATCTTTTGAACGTTGTGGAGTCACTGTTGTCCTGGGCTCTAAAGCCTGTCAGGACTGTCAGGGCTCCCTGGCATTACTAACTATAATCAGGAAATGCTCCTGGCTTATCCACAGTAGGCCCCTCCTAAATTAACTATTTGTTATCCTATATTTATATTCTTACGCTACTATACCCCCCTCTAGTGGCTAATCCTATAAACTGCACTGTCCCTATCTACACAACACATATACAATTATACAAACAACATGAGGAAAGGGAGTGGAGCATCATGTGAACCTGGTACACACCTTCCAGTATAAAACTTGGCCAGAAACTCTGTCTTGCCAGTGAAAGCTTTGCTTCCTTGCTCTTAGGAGATGCTGTAGTGGATATGAGTTAGTTGTTGCTATTAGAGATTTGTCTTCCTGTGCTGTGTACTTAAGCTAAGTGTTTTGGAGAGAAGATGTTGTGGAGGTGTTCTGTAGTATGTGTATGTTTATCTCCTAGCCCCTGTTTCCCGTATAGTTTATTCCGCTCTGTCCCCATCCTCTTGTCTATTGTTGATTAGTGATTTTTTTTATGATAGATGGCTTCTGGTATCGCTGCTTAGTCTTGTGTGTCTTGTTTACATTACATTTCTGTCCTATGCCTCATGGTGTGAGTGAGAGTCTGTCACCAAGTATTAGTAGGAGCATAGTGAGATTGGAGACTTAGGCCTCTCTACTATCAAGAGTATCCTTGGGACAGGGATAGTTAGGCTCCCAGCTCCAGGAACATTTTGAGGCCTCCCTCCCCTACCTAAGACTGTTACAGCATGACACTGTGTCTGCCTTATACTGTGTAGCTGGATAACAGGATACGTACATTTTGTCAGTATGCACACTGGCCATTTATTTTATGTGGTACAGGGATGTTCTGGCAAATTACATTTACTTCTGAATTTTTTAAACAGAAACATTAGTCAGAGCAGCTATTGATATTCATTATTTATCACTACTTAATCATTAGACAATTTCTTCAGTCCTTGTCTGTCTTTCCTAATGATATTTTTCTTCTGCACCAGTCAGACTACAATAAGTATGCATGTGACCCCAACCTCAAGGCTGATAAACAAACACAAACTCTGTCCTAGAGTCAAAAGTACTCCATGTCCCGCATCTATAAAACCCTGTATCCAATGAAACATGGTGTATTTTTATTTCTTTGGATTTGATATGCATATTTCTTTGTAGGACTCTTTGTATCCCCTAATCAGAGACATATAGAGGCACAGTATGTATCACCAAATAAACTGCTATGGGTAATGTATTACAGCCCTATATAACGCATAGTTCTTACAGATCTGTATAATGAGCCTGTCTGCACGATTACAGACAGGTATATAAAGATGCTTGTGTGGGGTGCTGGGTGTCGCACCCCTACTCTTCAGACATTTATCCTAAGTATAGACCCACGCACATAAGAAAAAAATTCCCAAAAATTAAAAAAAAAACACATTTGAAAGGTTGACTCACTAAAACCCTGACTAATGCACTAGCAGGATGCAGCAGACCTCCACTGATATAGGCGGGGGCAGCACAGATGCAAACCACTGATGAGAACAGCCAGTAACCCAAAAGGGTCTGGCTGCCTAGTGGAAAAAATGCACACAAATAGGGCTTGCATAGGACATCAGTCACACAGATAAGTGTGGTGTAAAGTGTCTGAACAGCCTATTAATGATGCCCATAGTATTAGCAGGCGGGCTGCTCAGCACTATATATATGCATCACACAGAAAAAACCAAGCCAATATGAAGAGGTCTAGCTGCGTCCTGCAAAAATGATAAAAAGTGCAAAAAGATCAAAAGATATGGGGTATTAGTTACTATTTTGGCCAAAGCAGATAAGCTCACAACCCAACGTCAAGGGTCCCCAAATTTTGTGCGTCCCTGAGACTAAATCTGAACAGCGCACATAACGAAAAAATTCCCAAAAATTAAAAAAAAAACACATTTGAAAGGTTGACTCACCAAAACCCTGACTAATGCACTAGCAGGATGCAGCAGACCTCCATTGATAAAGGCTGGGGCAGCACAGGTGCAAACCACTGATGAGAACAGCCAGTAACCCAAAAGGGTCTGGCTGCCTAGTGGAAAAAATGCACACAAATAGGGCTTGCTGTTATGATTGGGTCACTGAGGAGGAGAGCAAGACAAAGCTAAGCCACAGAAAACCAGAGAGGTTGGTAACTAAGCAGATTGCAGACCCCTGATCCTATCCACACAACCAGCAGTAGCTGTGGAGCATACCTACGATGATCCTAAACGCGTCGGCACAGCTGGAGAGCTAAATAAGCCTAAAGCAAGAAAGTGAAAATCTAAACTGCCCCAGAGCAGACCCCAAAGGAATAGATAGCCCCCAAACATATATTGTCGGTGAGACAAGATGAAAACACAAACGCAGGTAGGAACATAGACTGAGCAAATGATGGGGCCAACACTAGACAGGACGGGAAAGGAAAGAGACTGTCTGCAATCATGCAAAAAACCCTGCAAAAAATGTCCAACACGTCTGATAGAAAAATACTGAAGTCGCACGACTTTTCCCACTATATCAGCACTCTGGTATATTCTGAAAGCAGAGCAAAAGAGGCCAATCTAATAAGGGACAAAAACAAACTGGCACAAGCAGTAACATATGGATGAAGATTCAGCACAGCCCCAGCCGGAGCTGGCTGACCACACAAAACTGAAATAGACAAAACCAGATCAAATGTGAACAATAGCAAAAGAACATTTAGCTGAGAAAGCAGGGACTGAGCTGGAAACTAAGACCTCAGGAGGCAGGAAAAAATCACCAGCAGGGACAGAGGGAGTTGGCTGTCTTAAATCCAGTCTGAAACCCCAGATCTCCAATCGTCCTCCTCATTATCAGGTGGCATGCCTCTGTTAATCAGATCAGCTCCATTACCTCCATTAACCAGAGGTAGGCCAGAAAGTGAATTCACAACAGTACCCCCCTTGAGGAGGGGTCACCGAACCCTCATCCACGCCACCAGGCCGATCAGGATGGGCCCGATGAAAAGCACGAACCAATCTATCGGCATGAATGTCAGAAGCAGAGACCCAAGAATTATCCTCCTGGCCATAACCCTTCCATTTGACCAATTACTGGAGTCTCCGTCTAGCCAAACGAGAATCCAATATTTTCTCTACCTCATATTCCACATTGCCTTTAACCAATACAGGGTCAGGAGGCACCGCCATAGGAACTACTGGCTCCACAAACCTCTTCAACAGAGATTTATGAAACACGTTATGGATCTTAAACATAACTGGAAGAGCCAATCAAAAAGAAACAGGATTAAGAATCTCCAAAATCTTATAAGGTCCAATGAATCTTGGCTTGAACTTTGGAGACGCAACCTTCATAGGAATATTCTTTGACGACAACCAAACCATATCACCCACTTTAAACCGGGGCCAACTGGTCCTATGCCGGTTGGAAAACCGTTGGGCTTTTTCCTGAGAGAGGGACAACTTATCCACCACTTGGTCCCAAATCTGCTGCATTCTCTCTACCACAGTGTCCACACTTGGGCAGGTCGAAGATTCCACTTGCCCTGAAGAAAATCGAGGATGAAACCCAAAGTTACAGAAAAAGGGCGACATCAAAGTGGCAGAACTAGCTCTATTGTTTAGCGTAAATTCTGCCAAGGGCAAAAATGAGACCCAGTCATCCTGATCAGCAGATATAAAACATCTCAAATAGGACTCCAAAGTCTGGTTTGTTCTCTCAGTCTGCCCATTGGTCTGAGGATGAAATGCAGAGGAGAAAGATAACTGAATTCCCAGTTTGGAACAAAAAGCTCTCCAAAATCTGGAAACAAACTGAACTCCTCTGTCCGACACAATGTTCTCAGGACTCCCGTGCAACCGAACCACCTGTTGTAAAAGCGAGGGCACCAACTCTGAAGAAGATGGCAACTTTGGGAGTGGAACAAGATGGATCATCTTAGAAAATCTATCACAAATTACCCAGATAACAGTCATTCTCTGAGAGGCAGGAAGATTGCAAATAAAATCCATTGAGATATGGGTCCATGGCCTCTTGGGCACCTGCAGGGGCATCAACAACCCACTAGAACGAGAACAGGGTTTGGACCGAGAAAAAGTCCCACAGGACTGCACAAAATTCCTGACATCACAAGATAAGGCAGGCCACCAAAAAGACCGACTCACCAAATCTCTGGTACAAAAAATACCTGGATGACCAGCTAACGCGGAGCAATGAATTTCAGACGTTACTCTCTTCCTCCACTGGTTAGGGACATACAATTTTCCCATAGGGCAGCGTTCAGGTTTGTCCTCCTGAAATTCCTTCCTTCGTTTGAGTACCCTAGAGTCTGCGGTTTAGGCTGGTGATTCTGTTATGATTGAGTCACCAAGGAGGAGAGCAAGACCAAGCTAAGCCACAGAAAACCAGAGAGGTTGGTAACTAAGCGGATTGCAGACCCCTGATCCTATCCACACAACTAGCAGTAGCTGTGGAGCATACCTACGATGATCCTAGATGCCTCAGCACAACCGGAGAGCTAAATAAGCCTAAAGCAAGAAAGTGGAAATCTAAACTGCCCCAGAGCAGACTCCAAAGGAATAGATAGCCCCCAAACATATAATGTCGGTGAGACAAGATGAAAACACAAACACAGGTAGGAAAATAGACTGAACAAACGATGGGGCCAACACTAACTAGACAGGTCAGCAAAGGAAAGACACTGTCTGCAATCACGCAAAAAACCCTGCAAAAAATGTCCAACATGTCTGATAGAAAAATACTGAAGTCGCACGACTTCGCCCACTATATCAGCATTCTGGTATATTCTGAAAGCAGAGCAAAAAGAGGTCAATCTAATAAAGGACAAAAACAAACTGGCACAAGCAATAACATATGGATGGAGATTCAGCACAGCCCCAGCCGGAGCTGGCTGACCACACAAAACTGAAATAGACAAAACCAGATCAAATGTGAACAATAGCAAAAGAACACTTAGCTGAGCAAGCAGGGACTGAGCTGGAAACTAAGACCTCAGGAGGCAAGAAAAAATCACCAGCAGGAATAGAGGGAGTCTGCTGTCATAAATCCAGTCTGAAATCCCAGATCTCCAATCGTCCTCATTGTCAGGTGGCAAGCCTCTGTTAAGCAGATCAGCTCCATTACCTCCAGTAACCACCAGAAGGAGCCCAGAAAGAGAACTCGCGACCCCTCTGTCAATATAACCAGCTACACTACCTTCACTAGTAACCAGAGGTAGGCCAGAAAGCAAATTCACAACAGCTTGCATAGGACATCAGTCACACAGATAAGTGTGGTGCAAAGTGTCTGAACAGCCTATTAATGACGCCCATAGTGTTAGCAGGCGGGCTGCTCAGCGTTATATATATGCATCACACAGGAAAAACCAAGCCAACATGAAGAGGTCTTGCTGCATCCTGCAAAAATGATAAAAAGTGCAAAAAGATAAAAAGATACGGTGTATTAGTTACTATTTTGACCAAACCACTTAAGCTCACAACCCAACATCAAGGGTCCCCAGCCTTTATCTGTGGAGGTCTGCTGCATCCTGCTAGTGCATTAGTCAGGGTTTTGGTGAGTCAACCTTTCAAATGTGTTTTTTTAATTTTGGGAATTTTTTCCTTATGTGCGCTGTTCAGATTTAGTGCTAGGGACTCACAAAATTTGGGGACCCTTGACGTTGGGTTGTGAGCTTATCTGCTTTGGCCAAAATAGTAGCTAATACTCCATATCTTTTTATCTTTTTGCACTTTTTATCATTTTTGCAGTATGCAGCTAGACCTCTTCATGTTGGCTTGTTTTTTCTATGTGATTCATATATATAGTGCTGAGCAGCCCGCCTGCTAATACTATGGGCGTCATTAATAGGCTGTTCAGACACTTTGCACCACACTTATCTGTGTGACTGATGTCCTATGCAAGCCCTATTTGTGTGCATTTTTTCCACTAGGCAGCCAGACCCTTTTGGGTTACTGGCTGTTCTCATCAGTGGTTTGCACCTGTGCTTCCCCAGCCTTTATCAATGGAGGTCTGCTGCATTCTGCTAGTGCATTAGTCAGGGTTTTGGTGAGTCAACCTTTCCTAAGTATAGACTCAACAATGTTAAAGTACCTGATTTACCCTTTAAAGCCTTTTTTGTAATGACACATACTGTGCCTAGGCATATAGTGGCAAATTCCCATATGTTCCCATGTAAAAAAAGTACTATATCTTGCTGTCTGTATTGTGGGATGCTTCTGTACGAAATAGTGCTGCAGACTACATTATTTCATGCAGATAAATAATGTACTGTGGTGTAGTAACCACTGAGTCCGCTAGGGGGCGCTGTGTGGATGTCCCAGGAGAAAGGATGAATGGCAGAATATGGAATGGCCGTTATGTATGCCAAAGTGGGTGGCTTTGGGATGGAGACTCATGTGTTGTTCAGCAATGATATTGCTGAGGTGTTGCTTCAATGTATAAGGGAGAAGTATCCAGGTAACTAGAGAGATGGGCAGGCCTGGTTACCTACAAACCCACCCAGGGGTGTGTTTAAGAGTGTCATAATAAAGTATATGTGTGTCTGTGTGTAATAGGACCTTTAGTGAGGTCATAGCCATGTGATCACCTGTGGGTGTGGTTATGGACCATATAAGGTACCTGTGGACCGTCACATGAGAGAGAGCGCATGGATCTGATTGAGCCATGTGGAATGTCCCGGCAGGCCTAGGTGGAAGAAGGTGTGCTACCTTCCTGAAGACCATGTGCTGAGGCTGCTGACCCAGGGAGGCCTATGTATATTGGCTGTATGTGAGGACGGATAAGCATCCTGTGTTTGTTGAGGCTCCAGGACTGGGCCTGAAATCATGGACACTTATACTTGCTTTCGCCTGAGCTAAAGGCTATTCCTTATGTTATGTGCTGGTTTATGGGTTATGGAGCAATAAACCCTATGAACTTTTAAAGGAACGTACCTCCTGGTTCTCTCCCGTCGCACCTAAGCAAGTTAAATCCCTACAATTGGTGACAGACTGCAGGCAGCGGTTCCAAGAAGCACATGTTGCCGTACTGGCGGTTCTGAGCCAGGAGAGCAGACTGTCTGGAAAATCGTGAGTAATACTGACCAAGGTCAGAGAAAGTGACTGTATTGATATTGGTGGGATACCTCTGAGGAGAAGAGGCGTCCAGGAACCTGTGCGGCCAGCAGGTGACGGTTGTGAAAACCGTGTTGTACTGACTGGGGTCAGTGAGAAAGAGACTGGTGATTGCTATAGGGTGCCTCTGTGGAGAAGAGGTATCTGAGGACCTGTGGGGCTGACACAGGTAACAGACAGGAGTATGTGTTGCACTGACCAGGGTCAGTGATAAAGACTGTACCTAGAGGGTTCTAGGAGAAGAATCTTCTCCCTGGAGCACGTGGTATGACCTTGGACCTGGTGAGGCGTGAGTGTTAGGCAGTCTCAGGCGGAGACGGATGTCCTGAAGAGCACCCGCTGAGCCCCTGGACCTGGTGAGGCTGGTGTGTTGGGAAACCCTGGGAGGAGGGTCGGCTCCCTGAATAGCACCCAGTGCGCCCTGTGTGTTGGATGGTCTCAGGCGGAGACTGTACGTCCTGAATAGCACACAGACAGGACACCTGAGTTTTTTTGTGGTGTTTTTTTTCTTTTCTCAACTCAGCCTGTGGTGGCTCAGTGGGAGTCACGAAGGTGACAAGCGGCTTGCTGTAACTCGGAGGGGTTACGAAGGAGACAAGCGGCTTCTGGTAACTCAGCGGGGTTTCAAAGGGGACAAGCGGCTTCCTGTAACTCGGCGGGGTTATGAAGAGGACACCAGCTGGTGTGTGTGAACAGCAACCGGTGGTGCCGGTGATTTGTGACAACAGGAGCTGTGGCAGCGCCAGAAGGAACTGGTGTGGTGTCGTGCTTGAAGGGCCAGTACCAGCCCAAAGAGACATAAACTGTACTGTGAACTGTGGCATAAGAAGTTCTGCAGAACGGACATAGGGAAATCCCAAAAGGGGGTGGTGGCCCAAATCAGGGTGGTGGCCCAGAAAGGGGTGGAGTCCCAGAAGGGAGAGGTGACCCAAACGGGGGTGGTAGCCCAAATGGGGGTGGAGTCCCAGAAGGGGGCGGTGACTCAAATTGGAGTGTAACCCAAAAGGGGTGGAGTCCCAAAAGGGGGCGGTGACCCAAATTGGGGTGGTAGCCCAAAGGGGGTGGAGTCCCAAAAGGGGGCGGTGACCCAAATTGGTGTGGTAACCCAAAAAGGGGTGGAGTCCCAGGAGGGGGCAGCAACCCAAATTGGGGTGGTTTAGGAAATGTCAGCACTGGTTGCCTCAGTGGGTATGTCTGGGGAACCGCAGTGTGTGTGTATGAGTTGAGGAGTGCGGCATGTATTTTCCTGATAACGATGGGCCACAGGTGTGTACCGTGATGCTGCACCGGGAAGGAGTCCCTGGTAGGCTGGACTCAAAGAGTCAGGTGACTCTGACTGGAACTCCTCTTGTTTTATCTCTGACCGAGAAAAACGTCAGGGTCCGCTGCGACTATGGGGTCATTGTGAATTATACGGTGGACAAAGTTATGATTGAGATGACAAAGGGGAAGTGTCAAGGTGGTAGTATGCCACTAAACTTAGTGCATACCTTTGAGAGGGGCCGAGACTTTGTCGTGTTTGATGACGTATGGTCGGACGATGAAGACGTTTCGACTGTGGGGCTAGCGGACACTGAGACAGTGACGCCTCCTAAAGAGGACAGGTCAGAGGTAGAACCGACTGGAAGAAAAGGTACATCTGCCCAACTTACGGACCTGACGTCTCGTGACATGACGGATGGTGGGCTGGGAGATGAGACGACTGGACTAGACACATTGGTGCTGGATGGTAACTGGAGGGTTCACTCAACTGGTTGTGACTGACCCAGTGGTACCCTTTGACAATATAATCAAAGAAGTAGTGGTGCGACACGTGCTGCCAAAAGAGAACAAGATCGTGAGATACAGTTAATAAAAGAGACAGTGGAATAACATCTCGAACGAGAAAGAGTCCTGAGACAAATGGCCGAGCACAGGGTGGAGGGGCTCGAGAAAGAAGTCTTGGAGCTCAGAGGTCACCTGTCCACCTGGCAAAGTGTGAACAAGAACCTCAAGGAAGAGATGGAGGAACTCAGAGGAGTAGTAAAAAGTCTTGCGGGAGAAGTTGGATGAAGACTTACCACGGGTGAGCGCGAGTGATAATGAGACAGAACTGCCAGTAGCCATCGTGGCAAAGGGTCATGAAGTGATCAAATTGTGTGAAGTTGGTGAGTTAAGAACTGAAGAAGACAGTCACCCGGTCGGGTCAATGGTAGTGAGGGTTAAGCTAGAGCCTTCGGTCCAGGAAGAGAGCAAGACCACGACCTTCCAGTCTGTGGTTGATGTACCAGAGTACATGCAAGAAGCCTGTGCTGAGGAAGGTGTGCATGAGGCTTTCAAAGAGGCGGTGAAAGTGTGTAAGGTGCGCTGGGCACCTGAGACTTGGCAGTTGGTGATAGTATCAGCCAGAGAAGATACATCAAACCGAGGAGCTGTCCTGAAGGAGATGCATCTACAATGTCTCCACGCCAAACAGCTGGTCAGGCGGAGTAACATGAAGGCTGCTCGATGCCTAGAGTTAGCAAGGGAGGCTATGGATTGGCTGGGTTTGTGGAAAGATGTGGTTCCGGTACCCAAAGCTCTGATTGGGAGAATCATTGGAAGATCCGGGAAGGTAATGCAAGACCTTGTGAATATCTCCGGTGTGGTGAGGGTGAGGATCCCTCCTGATGATGAAAACCAGGTATCCAGTGAAAAGGGTAGGATTCCCATCATGGTGGTTGGCTCCGTGGAAAGCCTGAGAGACTTTCGGATGCTCGTGGAGTATCGAGTAAGGTATCTGCAAGAAATTGAGGAGTTGAGGCTGGACCGTCGGCGAATTAATAAAGAGGTACAGGAAAGATGTATATCTTTGTACCGTGTTAGCCAGTAGATAGAAAAATATTCAGGATTGAGAGTCCTCAGTAGTTGATACCTTTTAATGGCTAACTGAAAAGATGGTAACACATTGCAAGCTTTTGAGACTACTCAGGTCTCTTCATCAGATGCCCTGTGGGGCAAGGTGTAGTGAGTGCCCGGTTGCGAGACCCTGATGTGATCTTCATCTGATGAAGAGACCTGAGTAGTCTCGAAAGCTTGCAATGTGTTACCATCTTTTCAGTTAGCCATTAAAAGGTATCAACTACTGAGGACTCTCAATCCTGAATATTTTTCTAAAGAGGTACAGAATACCAGGTGGCAGCCGCCTCCAACCCAACATGTAAGGACCCGAAGGGTTCCTCCAAGTAGTGACATGGCAAATGGCCGAAGAATGTCAGCAAGTGGCAGTTCGACGGGCCGTACAAGGATGAGAGACATTAGTTCCTGTGAGATGCTGAATGGGTCAGACTCCGGCCAGACAGTAGGCCCAACTAAGACTGATGACAGTACCAACATGGGGAGCTGGTTGGGGAACGGAACAAACAGGGAGAGGAATGTGGTGACTAACCAGTGTCTGACGACGCAGACAGACCATGACTGGAGGGTCAAAGCCAATGACCGATATTCTGACCGCTGGAGGTGGGGGAGGTCTAACGTAGGAACGAGGCCATATGACAGATGGAGACAGTTCTCTCGACCTGTGGGGCAAGGTGTAGTGAGTGCCCGGTCGCGAGACCCTGATGTGATGTTATGTGTTCAACCCCACAAGTTTGAACGGAGGGGGGAGGTATGTGGTGTAGTAACCACTGAGTCCGCTAGGGGGCACTGTGTGGATGTCCCAGGAGAAAGGATGAATGGCAGAATACGGAATGGCCGTTATGTATCCCAAATTGGGTGGCTTTGGGATGGAGACTTATGTGTTGTTCAGCAACGATATTGCTGAGGTGTTGCTTCAATGTATAAGGGAGAAGTCTCCAGGTAACTAGAGAGATGGGCAGGCCTGGTTACCTACAAACCCACCCAGGGGTGTGTTTAAGAGTGTCATAATAAAGTATATGTGTGGCTGTGTGTAATAGGACCTTTAGGGAGGTCATAGCCATGTGATCACCTGTGGGTGTGGTTATGGACCATATAAGGTACCTGAGGTCCGGTCACATGAGAGAGAGCGCACGGATCTGATTGAGCCATGTGGAAGGTCCCGGCAGGCCTAGGTGGAAGAAGGTGTGCTACCTTCCTGAAAACCACGTGCTGAGGCTGCTGACCCGGGGAGGCCTATGTATATTGGCTGTATGTGAGGACGGATAAGCCTCCTGTGTTTGTTGAGGCTCCAGGACTGGGCCTGAAATCATGGACACTTATACTTGCATTCGCCTGAGCTAAAGGCTATTCCTTATGTTATGTGCTGGTTTATGGGTTATGGAGCAATAAACCCTATGAACTTTTAAAGGAACGTGCCTCCTGGTTGTCTCCCGTCGCATCTAAGCGAGTTGAATCCCTACAGTACATTATGTGAATGTAGAACACACAACCCTATGATCATATTTGCTGTATGCATCGGATGCTTTCTGAATACACACTTACTGATTTGTGATAATGCATATTGTGTCTATCCCTCTATCCCTCACTAACACAATCACCCACAGCTATCATTTAATTCTCTGCTTAGTCTTTGTCTCTAATTACACCTTCTTATTTCCAGCTGTAGTAATCTGGTCTAAATAATCATATTATGACTGCATAATCTACATAATCAGCGTCTCATATTTATATAAATCCTGCGCTGAGCATCCTAACCAGCACTATCAAATGCCAGTGAAGAATATCCTGATCAAACACTGCAGTTTAGTTATTCCAGACAATTCATGGTCTGGAGGGGAGATTGGACTAGTTCACCATGCATCTAGCTGAAGTCGAAAACAGACTGTGATACCTACAGATATTTTTAAATAGAACCTATCACTTGCCATAAATATATAGTTTGGCTACCTGTTGTAAATGACACTATTCTCCTGAATATGGCCATGTTTTTATTTTTATACTGCGCCTTTCCATTCCTGGGATATGCCTCCCCCGTATTTCAAAAATGTAAATCCTGTATATACAGTCATGGCTGAAATTGTTAACACCCTTGAAATTGTTCCAGAAAATGAAGACTCTCTCCCAGAAAATAATTTAATTTACACATATTTTGTAATACTCATGTTTATTTCCTTTTTGTTGCACTGGAACAACTAAAAAAATGAAAATTGTTGGCACCTTTTGCAAAATTGTGGGTAAAAGACATTGTTTCAAGCATGTGGTGCTTGTTCTAACTCTCCTGTGGCAAGTAACAAGTGGGAACAATATGAGAATCACACCTGAAGCCAGATAAAGGGGAGAAGTTAACTCAGTCTTTCAATTGTGTGCCTGTATGTGCCTCACTAAGGCTAGTTTCACACTTGCTTTTTTTTGCAGCGCGTTTTTCCCGCAAAAAAACGCATTGAAAAAACGCATACAAAAGCATACAACTGCTGCGTTTTTTTCAAGCATTTTTATGAGCATGCATGAAAAAAACTCAGCGTTTTTATGCGTTTGTATGCGTTTTTAGTGCGTTTTTACCGCGTTTGCGTTTTTTTCCAACATTTTTAGGTGGCCCCTCACACTACCCAAACCATGACTTTACTAACCCTAACCCTGACCCTAACCCTAACCCTAACCCTGACCTTAACCCTAACCCTAACCCTGACCCTAACCCTTAACCAAATCATACTTAACCCTAACCCAAACCCTAAACCCTAACTAACCCTAACCCTAACCCTAACCCTGACCCTAACCCTAACCCTAACCCTGACCCTAACCCTTAACAAAACCATACTTAACCCTAACCCTGACCCTAACCCTAACCCTGACCCTAACCCTTAACCAAACCATACTTAACCCTAATCCTGACCCTAACCCTGACCCTAACCCTAACCCTGACCCTAACCCTTAACAAAACCATACTTAACCCTAATCCTGACCCTAACCCTGACCCTAACCCTTAACAAAACCATACTTAACCCTAACCCTGACCCTAACCCTGACCCTAATCCTTAACAAAACCATACTTAACCCTAACCCTGACCCTAACCCTAACCCTGACCCTAACCCTAACCCTAACCCTGACCCTAACCCTAACCCTAACCCTAACCCTGACCCTAACCCTTAACAAAACCATACTTAACCCTAATCCTGACCCTAACCCTGACCCTAACCCTTAACAAAACCATACTTAACCCTAACCCTGACCCTAACCCTAACCCTGACCCTAACCCTTAACAAAACCATACTTAACCCTAACCCTAACCCTAACCCTGACCCTAACCCTTAACCAAACCATACTTAACCCTAATCCTGACCCTAACCCTGACCCTAATCCTTAACAAAACCATACTTAACCCTAACCCTGACCCTAACCCTAACCCTGACCCTAACCCTAACCCTGACCCTAACCCTAACCCTAACCCTGACCCTAACCCTTAACAAAACCATACTTAACCCTAATCCTGACCCTAACCCTGACCCTAACCCTTAACCAAACCATACTTAACCCTAACCCTGACCCAAACCCCAACCCTAACCCTGACCCTGACCCTAACCCTAACCCTAAACCCCCTTAACTAACCCTAACTCTAACCCAAACCCCTAAATTCCATGGTTAAAAAAAAAAACGCATATGCAAAAAAACGCATACATGAGCATGCCAGTGCGCACATATGCGCATCCATAGGCTATAATGGCCATTTTTAGCGTAAAACGTGCGCATATGTGCGCATGCGCTTTTTTGCAGGGCCAAAAAATGCAACATGCTGCATCTGGAAAATACAAACGCACACCCCAAAAAAACGCAGCGCATGAAAATCGCATACATGCGCTTACAAGCGCGCAGGTATGCGCACCCATGTTAAATATAGGGGAAAAAACGCATGCGCACATATGCGTTTTTTTCCAGCGCTAAAAAACGCAAATGTGAAACCAGCCTAAGCATGGAAAACAGAGGAGTCGAGAACTGTCTGAGGACTTGAGAACCAAAATTGTTGAAAAATATCAACAATCTCAAGGTTAAAAGCCCATCTCCAGACATCTTGATGTTTCTTTGTCCATGGTGCACAACATAACTAAGAAGTTTACAACCCATGATACTGCAGCTAATCTCCCTGGATCTAGACAGAAGAGAAAAGTTGAAAGGTTACAGGCTAAATCGGATGGTGGATCAGCAACCCTAATCACGTGCCAAAGAAATTCAAGTTGTTCTACAGGCTAAGGGTACATCAATGTCAGCCCAAAGTATTCATCAGCATTTGAATTAAATACAACACTATGTGGCAGGAGACCCAGGATGACCCCACTGCAGACAGAGACATAAAAAAGGTAGACTGCAGTTTGTAAAAATGTATGTATGTAAGCCAAAATCCTTCTGGGAAAGAGCTTTGTGGACAGATAAAACCAAGATAGAGCTGTTTGGTAAAGCACATAATTCTATTGTTTGCTGAAAACGGAATGAGTACTCAGTACCTAGAGTCAAATATGTTGGAGGATCAAAGAATGGGTTGTTTTGCTGTCTCTGTCACTGGGTGCAAGGCATCTTGAAATCTGAAGATTACCAATGCAATGAAGTGCCCATTGTCAGAAAGCTGGTTTGCGTCCTAGGTCATTTGTCTTTCAGCAGGAAAATAACCTCAAACATACTTCAAGAAGCACTGAAGTAGATGGAAACAAAGCATTATAAAGTTCTGAAGTGGCCAGCATGTGTCCAGATCTAAATGCCATTTAACATCTGTGAAGAGATCTTAAAGTTGCTGTTGGCTGAAGGCACCTTTCAAATATGAGAGACCTGGAGGAATTTGCAAAAGAAGAGTGGTCCAAAATTCCAGTTAAGAGGTATAAGAAGCCTGTTGATCGTTATATTAAGCAATTGAGTGCAGTTAGGCTGGTTTCACACTTGCGTTTTTTTGCGCTGCGTTTTTCCGCAAACATGCGCATGCGTTTTTTCCTATATTTAACATGGGTGCGCATTGTCATGCATTTGTACGTGTTTGTATGCGCATGCGTTTTTTTGTAGTGTGCACCCAGGTGCACAAAATGCAGCTTGTTGAATTTTTTGTGCGTCCGACCTGTCTCAAAAAACCGCATGCGCACGCAATGCGCCCGGAATTCACCGAAAAACACATTAAAGTCTATTGGAGCGATGACGTGCGCATGGTCATGCGCACGTCAGCATTTAACAACGCATGCTTTTTTTTGTAAAAACCATGCGCAAAAAAACAAAAAACGCATTAAAAACGCATGATGCGTTTTTTATGTGCGTTTGCACTGCGCACGCAGCACAAAAAAATGCAAGTGTGAAAGTAGCCTTAGTTATTTAAAAGGGTGCGCACTGCGCAACCAGATAAAAAGTTGACGATGTCAACAATTTTGCCTGGGCTATTTTTGGGGTTTTGTGGGATATTTTGTCCAATTTACTTTTTTTCTCAATTTTTTTGAGTTGTTAGAATACACAGAAAGGAAATAAACATATACTGTATAACAAAATATGTAGTATTGCAATAATTTGGGAGAAATACTGTATTTCCTGGAACAATTTAAAGGGTGCAAACACTTTCGGCCACGAATGTATAGCAAAGTGTGCATGGTCTTCAGCTCTTCTCTATAGGACACTTCTTCAGGTGGTTGGCAAAAAAGGCTGGGTTTTTATGCATTGGAAAGAGGACTGTTTTTCAAGACCAGAGGGGCATAGGAAAAAAAAAATGCCAGTAAAACAGCATTTTCACAAGGCACTTACTGACCTTGGATGTAGGGATACATCTATGCAATTTTGTGCACACAGTGGCTGTATGCGCGCGATCACTGCTAGGTGTCAGCTGATTCTGACAGCTGATACCCATCTCTCAGTGCCAGGAGCGGTGCCCGCAACTTCCTAAATGCTGCAATTGCAGCCTTTAGCGAGCAGTCAGCAGGAAGAAATCACCTCTGCCCTTGGATCAGCGACCTCACAACATCATCGTGGGGTCCCAATCGTTGCCATGGTGACCCGATGTTGTCATAGGTCACCGGGCACTAGCAAGTTAGTTAGATCATGTGCAATTCATGATCTAACTAAGTTGCGTCTGCAGGGCTTACAGGCTATAAGGTATGGCAATGCTCCAGCATTGCTGTAGCTTATAACTGCAATCAGACTGCAAAAGTGAAATTCCCATAGTGAGACTAAGTAAAAATCACAAAATAATTTATATATATATATAGAGAGAGAGAGAGTACCCATGAAGAAATATTGTTCTGAAAAAAAACAAAATAATAAAAGTACACATATTTGGTATTTCCATGTTCAGAACGATCCTAGCTATAAAACTATCTGAGTAATTAACCCCTTTAGTGAACACTGTAAAAAAAAAAGGCAAAAAACTATGTTTATCATTATACCGCTGAACAAAAAGTGGAATAAACGCCATCAAAAAGACAAATGTAAATAATAATATCTGTAAAAATGTCATTTTGTCCTGAAAAAAGAAACCACCATACAGCTCCATCAGCCAAAAAATAAAAAAGTAATAGCTTTCAGAATAAAGCAATGCAAAAATAATTATTTTTTCTATAAAAGTTTTCATTGTGTAAAAGCGCCAAAACATAAAAAAATAAATATGGCATCACTGGAATCGTACTGACAAAAAGAATAAAGCTGCCTTATTAGTTTTACCATACATGGAACAACATGAAAAAAAACAATTCCTGCATTGTTGTTTTTTGTTTATTCTGCCACCCAAAAGTCGGAATAGAAAGCGATCAAAAAATTTCATGAACTCGAAAATGGTGCCAATGAAAACATAAACTCGTTCTGCCAAAAATAAGACCTCACCTGGGTGTGTTGGCTGAAATATGAAAGAATTATAGGTCTCAAAATATGGTGATGCAAAAATTAGTTTTTGAAAAAAAAAGCATCTTTTAGTGTGTGACAACAGCCAAACATAAAAACCTGCTATAAATCTGGTATAGCTTTAATCAGACCCAAAGAATAAAGTTGTCTAATCACTTACCACATGAGGAATGGCTTACAAACTAAATAAAACCAATTCTTCACCTGCTGTTGATTTGTTAATTCTGCCTCCCAAAGATCGCAGTAAGGATCAGTGCATATTTATCCTGAGCTTTTACACAGGGTGTCAGAGACACCGCACTACACTCACTCACAGAGCCAGTGCGCGTGTCCTGAGTACAGAAACAGTGCTAAAAGATACCTGTGGAGCAGGGCAGCAGAGGTGACAATGTGTGCTTCAAACTATTAGTGTCAGGGTCCAGTCAGCGCCGGAAAGTAAAGAGGCACAGGACCTGTGGACACTGAAGTTAGCAAGCTGGCACAGGACCTATGGTCAGGTGATTACAAGGGGGCGGGGCTTAGCATCCTGCTTTCAGAGATGACGGGACACCATACAACAACTCAGAGTCAGGCAAAACGGAGGTCACAACAGTACGGGCAAACGAGGCACAGGAGGGACAAACAGACAGGTATGCGCTGCCGAGATTCACAAATCACCTGGGATACAAGATGTTGTAGCAGTGTACTCCTTTATTTCCTCCTACACGTTTCGGCACCCTTCCTGGCACCTTCCTCAGGGTTATATCCCTGAGGAAGGTGCCAGGAAGGGCGCCAAAACGCATAGGAGGAAATAAAGGAGTACACTGCTACAACATCTTGTATCCCAGGTGATTTGTGAATCTCGGCAGCGCGGACTGCAACACACCCTGCTTCCCACAACTTTCTGAAGGTTTTTCCACGTGTGAGTGGTTGGTGGAGGTCCTGCAGCAGCTGATTCTGTGATATGCTCTCAAGCCAGTTGTGGGTTACACAACTGGAATAGGTGAGTGGAACTGTATTATACCGCTCATACTTCAAGTGTCACTAGTGATAGGGCACTATTGCGCCTCTTGTTCCACCCACCATTTTTTGTATTGAAACAGATGGGTAGTCAGACAAAGCCAAAGGTCATACACAAGAGGGCGACATGGTACCAAGGGGACGAGCAGAGAGAAGTCGGGTCAGAAGCAGAGAGTCATACACGAGAGGTAGCGCAGTACAAGAGGGGCAGGCAGAACTCGTAACAGGGAAAGAACCGGATCAAAACCAAACAAGCAAGATATCTGGCACAAGGCACACGTACGCACAAGGTCAACTAACTCAGCTGAGGGCAGGAGTATAACTGACACTGGACCTAGGTCCAGTGAACATTAAATAGCCACCCTCTGCCAGAGAGAGGCAGAACAATTAACCCCCAGTCTGATCAGGACGGGCCAAAGCGAAACCCCGTCCTGGATCATGACACAGGGGTTTCCGTGTAAATTTATGAAATACGTGATTCATATGGAACCCCCTTTGGAAGATTCCCTATCATGAGGCAGATGGAGGCACAGTGGACACTGTCTGAACTATGATCTATCGGTCACTTGGAGATTTAAACGGAAACTGCGATATAAGTGCTCAGCATAGAGCGCCTGATAAATATGAACCCAAATGTTATGTAAAATCTTCCCAATAAAATTTTCAACTCAATCCACAAGAAAAGCAAGACCCCACTCAGGTCCGTTATCTGTTAACAGAAATATAGGGGGCCTCCATGTTACTGGTAGGACAAAGGCTCTGGAAAAGCAAAATGTCTCTTGCCCCCCAAAATAAATTAGGCAAATTCTGTGCTCCCAAGTCCAAATGTCCTCCTCCCTTCTGAGCCCTCACAGTTAGTGTCCACAAGTTTGGCATTTATGTAGCAATTAGAGCCTGCCTAATTTACGGGTGCATTAGCTGGGCACAATGTACTGGTCACTACAACGGCATTTTGCAGTTTTCACTCAGCAATATCTACTGCTGCTTGTTTCTGGAAAACACCCATGGAGTCAAAATCCTCACTACGCCTGTAGATAAATTCCCAAAGGGGTATAATTTCCAAAATGGGGTAACTTGGGGTGATTCTGCTCTACTAGCCCTTAGGGGCTCTGTATATGGAGTACACAAACTATTATAGAAAATTCTGCACTCCAGGATGCCTCCTGTATAACAGTACTGCTTAGCCATACGACGAGACTTGGGAGGGTTGGATCACTATTTCCAATAGAGCTCCATCCCGCCCGAGTCTCGCCGTATGGCTAAGCAGTACTGTACAGCCACATACAAATTTTGGTGCCATTTTTACCTAATTCACAGTGTGAAAATGTAAAATCTGAGGTTAAAACAACATTTTGGTGGTAAAAAATGTAATTATTTTTATCTTTATTGCCTAATGTTATGCAACTCTGTGACCCACCTGTGGTGTCAATTTGATCACTGCACTCCTAGGTGCTCATCACATATCTAGATAAGTTCACTGATTGGTCTATTTTCCAAAATTGTGTCACTTGTGGGGTTTTTTCACTGTTTTTATGCCCATCAGGGGATCTCTAAATGCGACATGGCATCCACTAATTATTCCAGCAAATTTCACATTCAAAAAGTCAAATAGTGATCCTTCACTTCCAAACCCTGCTGTGCTCCCAAGCAATAGTTTTTTCCCACATATGCATATAGGTGTACTCAGGAGAAACTGCACAACAATTTTTATTGTGCCATTTCTCCATTTACTCTTGTGAAAATGCTAAATTTGGGTCAAAAATTTTTTTGTGGGGATAATGTGATTCATTTTATTTTCACAGCTCAAAGTTATAAACTTCTATGAAGCATCTGAGGTTTTAAAGTGCTCACTAGTACTGTAGTGATGGGCGATCACTGAAATGCTCAGGTCAAGCAAATTGAAATGCTCGGGTGTTCCACCCGAGCAATGAGCCCAATGTAAGTGTATGGTAAACTCTAGCATTTTTCTGGCGGCCCCTCCGGCGGTCTTTAGAGGGACTAAAAATTGCAGAAATCGATGGGAACAGTGCTCAAATGACATGGGAACACCATGGGGAAGACCCCCTCTTAGCATTTCTGACTCTCAGGTCACTGCTGTGAACAATGTTGTCAAAGTCTTACTCCACTTTTACAGACTCACAATAAAACATACAAAAACAAAACCAAAATTGATTTTCCTGGGAAATATGTTAAGGAACATCCTTTCCAGGGTAATGACTTGTATAAGGCAAAATAAATAACCAAAAACAAAAATGCTCCTCTACACCTTGGGCTATGTGGCCACATAGCATTTTTGATGTGTTTTTGAACTTTAGCATTGCTTTCAACCAAGACAAATGCATTCACTGAGAAATGTCATTTTAACATTTTACAACCTTAGCTAGTCATGTGGTGTGTGTGACACATCATCAGACACATCCTGTTTCATTTATGAAGGAGGGACTCCAAAAGTCACAAAGCCTATTTTTATAGGGCCATCAGGCGGCCTTTACTATTCTTAAAGGGCCAGCAGTCGGCCCTCACTATTCTTAGAGAGTCATCAGCTGGCTATGTTTTGTTGTACCCATTATTAAACAGTGGGTCTCCTATATTGTTATTGCCTATGCAGTGAGTGGCAGGGCTCCCAAAATTTAGGATGCATCCCAAAACCCCCTTGATGAGAAGTACAGGAGGACCTAATGAAAAAAAAGTTCCCCTAATTAGCAAGTGGGTCTCCCATAGTGTTTGCCTATTCAGTGAGTGGCAGGGCTGCCCAAAGTACGAGTCCACCCCAATACCCCTTTGAAGAGATGTACAGGAGGGCCTCCTGAAAACAATGTTCCCATTATTAGGAAGTGGGTCCCCCATACTGTTTGCCTATGCAGTGAATGCAAGAGCTGCCAAAAATTTGGATGCACCATAATACTCCTTTGAAGAGATGTACAGGAGGGCCTCCTGAAAACAATGTTCCCTTTATTAGGAAGTGGTTCTCTCATAGTGTTTGCCTATGCAGTGAGTGCAAGGCCTGGCCAAAATTTAGACGCACCCCAATACCCCTTTGAAGAGACGTACTGGAGAGCCCCCTGAAAACAATGTTCCCATTATTAGGAAGGGGTTCTCCCATACTGTTTGCCTATGCAGTGAATGCAAGGCCTAGCCAAAATTTGGATGCACCCCAATACCCCTTTGAAGAGAAATACAGCAAGGCCTTCTGGAAACAATATTCCCTCAGGGCCTGTGCGATGAGAGCGTCCAAGAAAACTGTCCCAGAACATTGACAGTATTCCCCTGCCTCTGCTGGATTGGAGTTGCGTCTCTCTCGCCTGTACTCTTTGGTTGTCCAAAGAACTGTGACCTCTGCAGCCATATGGGAATTTTTTTAATAATGCACAACAAGGGCAGTACCAGAGGGCCCATTTTTTTGTAGACCTCTCTATTTAGTTCTCCGGCTGTGATCGAGGGGTCTAGGGCACCGTAGGAACCCCCCACGGCTACTGCTAGTTGTTGTTGATAGGTTCAGGGGTCTGCAATCCGATAGCTGCCAACTTCTCTGGTTTTCTGGACTTAGCTAGCATTTCTGTTTTTGCCTCCTACGGTGACTCCTTCATAACAGAATCACCAGCCATACCGCAGATCCTAGGGTACTCAATAGCAGGAAAGAATTGTTAAAAAAAAAGTGTGTATATTTTTTCCTCTATATCTCTGAGGCTATAGGGGGAATTTTTTTTTCTCTCAATGGAGATAAATCAATTGTCTGATCATGTGGAGCAGCTCGCTGCGGAAGTGCGGGGAATTTCCGCCTACTTTGCTCATTCACATGCTGCTGAACCAAAGATCCCTACTCCTGATGTGTTTTTTGGGGATCGGTCTAAATTGTTGAATTTCAAAAATAATTGTAAATTATTTTTTGCCTTAAAGCCTAACTCGTCAGGGAGCTCCGCGCAGCGGGTTAAAATTGTCATCTCTTTGCTGCGTGGCGATCCCCAGGATCGGCTCTTCAATTTATCTGTACCCGAGCACGAGGTTATGCGATCCTATATTAAGGAGGCGTTGGAGAAGGATCATATTAGACCATCCTCTTCACCCTTAGGTGCCGGGTTTTTTTTCGTGGCCAAAAAGGATGGTTCATTAAGGCCTTGTATTGATTATCGTGCCCTCAACAAAATTACTATTAAATATCAGTATCCGTTACCCCTGATTTCGGATCTATTCTCCAGAGTTAAAGGTGCTTGCTGGTTTACCAAGCTTGACCTCAGGGGGGCGTATAATCTTATCCGCATTAAGCATGGGGATGAATGGAAGACGGCGTTTAATACTGCGGAGGGACATTTTGAGTACCTGGTGATGCCTTTTGGGCTCACTAATGCCCCTTCTGTCTTCCAGTGCTTCATGAACGACATTTTCCGGGACTTTGTGGATAAATTTTTGATTATCTATCTGGATGATATTTTGATCTTCTCCAAGGATTGGGATTCTCATGTGGAACATGTTCGGACTGTGTTCCGGATCTTGAGGGGGAATTCTCTGTATGTCAAAGGATCGAAATGCCTTTTTGAGGTACAGAGGATTTCATTTTTGGGATTTATTTTGTCTCCGTCAACTATTGAAATGGACCCGGCCAAGGTACAGGCCATTTATGATTGGGTTCAGCCCACTTCTTTGAAGGCCCTCCAGAAGTTTTTGGGTTTTGCTAATTTTTATCGGAAATTTATAGCAAAATTTTCTAGTATTGCCAAGCAAATTGACTGATCTGACTAAGAAGGGTGCTGATGTGTTGAATTGGTCTCCGGAGGCTGTTTCTTCCTTTCAGGAGCTGAAGTGAAGATTCACTTCTGCCCCGGTTTTGCGGCAACCAGATGTCTCACTCCCGTTCCAGGTAGAGGTGGACGCTTCTGAGATTGGTGCAGGAGCTGTTTTGTCCCAAAAAGATCCTGTAACATCTAAAATGAATCCCTGTGCTTTCTTTTCCCGAAAGTTCTCTCCATCTGAACGTAACTATGATGTGGGGAATCGGGAACTGTTAGCCATGAAATGGGTATTTGAGGAGTGGAGACATTGGTTGGAGGGAGCTAAACATCAAGTCGTGGTCCTCACTGACTGATTTACCTGGAGTCGGCCAAACTCTTGAACCCTAGACAGGCTAGGTGGGTTCTTGTTTTTTACACGTTTTGATTTTGTGGTCTCTTTTCTTCCTGGCACTAAGAATGTCAAGGCAGACGCTATGCTCTCTCTTGGAGCTTCTTTGCTGATTCTCCTGTGGTGACCAAGCCTGCTACCATCTTAGGCGAAGGGGTAGTTCTTTCTGCCATCTCGCCCGATTTGAAACGTGCTCTGGAAGAGTTCCAGGAGGACAAACCTGAGCATTGTCCAAGTGGAAAGTTGTATGTTCCTGACCAGTGGAAGAAGAGAGTGATGTCTGAAGTTCATTGCTCTGCATTGGCTGGTCATCCAGGTATTTTTGGTACTAGAGATCTTGTGAGTCGGTCTTCTTGGTGGCCCACCTTGTCTCGTGATGTCAGGAATTTTGTGCAGTCCTGTGGGACTTGCTCCCGGTCTAAACCTTGTTCTCGCTCTAGTGGGTTGTTGATGCCTTTGCCGGTCCCCAGGAGGCCATGGACCCATATTTCAATGGATTTCATCTCTGATATGCCTGTCTCTCAGAGAATGACTGTTATTTGGGTGAATTGTGATAGGTTCTCTAAGATGGTTCATCTTGTACCACTCCCTAAGTTGCCCTCTTCCTCTGAGTTGGTGCCCCTGTTTTTGCAACAGGTGGTTCGCTTGCACGGGATTGCTGAGAACATTGTATCTGACAGAGGAGTTCAGTTTGTGTCTAGATTTTGGAGGACTTTCTGTTCCAAGCTGAGAATTCAGTTGTCCTTCTCCTCTGCTTTTCACCCTCAGACCAATGGGCAGACGGAGAGAACAAACCAGACCTTGGAGTCATATTTGAGATGTTTTATTTCCGCTGAGCAGGATGATTGGGTTTCATTTTTGCCCTTGGCCGAATTTGCTTTAAATAATAGAGCTAGTTCTGCCACTTTGATGTCACCTTTTTTTTGTAACTTTGGGTTTCATCCTCGATTTTCTTCAGGGCAGGTGGAGCCTTCTGCCTGCCCAGGTGTTGACACTGTGGTGGAGAGAATGCACCAGATCTGGGACCAAGTGGTGGATAAGTTATCTCTCTCCCAGGAAAAGGCCCAGCGGTTTTCCAACCGACATAGGACCGTTGGTCCCCAGTTTAAGGTTGGTGATATGGTTTGGTTATCATCAAAAAATATCAATATCGCTATGAAGGTTGCTTCTCCTAAGTTTAAGCCTAGATTTATTGGACCTTACAAGATTTTGGAGATTATTAATCCGGTCTCTTTTCGTTTGGCTCTTCCTGTCACATTTAAAATCCATAATGTGTTTCATAAGTCCTTGTTGAAGAGGTTTGTTGAACCAGTTGTTCCTGGGGTGGCACCTCCGGACCCTGTATTGGTTGAAGGTAACATGGAATATGAGGTAGAGAAGATACTGGATTCCCGTCTGGCTAGACGAAGACTCCAGTATTTGGTTAAGTGGAAAGGTCATGGTCAGGAGGATAATTCCTGGGTCTCTGCCTCTGATATTCATGCCAAAAGATTGGTGCGTGCCTTTCATCGGGCTCACCCTGATCGCCCTGGTGGCGTGGATGAGGGTTCGGTGACCCCTCCTCAAGGGGGAGGTACTGTTGTGAGTTCATTTTCCCCTTCACCATTGAGGTCTGATGAACTCCCTCTTCTGGTGAAGGAAGGTAGTGAGGCTGATTACCAAGCACCTGAGCAGGATGATGATGACTGGGTGACTGGAATTGCTGACTGGATATAAGGCAGCCGACGCCCTTCTGCCTTGCTGGTGATTTCTCAGAGGGATTCTAGGAGACCAGTCTGATTCCTGCTCCTCAAAAGCTAAGTTTTCTGCTCTGCTTTTTGCATTTGTGTTTTGGTTTTGTTTTGCCTTGTTTTTCTGGATTTCTGCCATTCCCTGCTGGGGTGAGCTGAATTCCTTTTTGCTCTGTCTTCAGAAAATACCTGAGTACTGATATAGTCTTTTTGAAGCCTAGCGTCTTCAGGGCTTTTTTTCCTATCAGTCTGTTGGCTCTTGTTTTGATAGGGTTTTGGCGGATTGCAGACAGCAGCTTTTCTATCCTGTCCTATTTAGTTAGCTTTGGCCCCATCATTTGCTCAGCCTATCTTTCTATCTGTGTGAGTGTTTTTTCATCTTGCTTCACCGTCATTATATGTTGGGGGCTGCCTATTGCTTTGGGGTCTGCTCTGGGGCAATTTAGATTTCCCTTTCTGTCTTTAGGCTATTTAGTTCTCCGGCTGTGATCGAGGGGTCTAGGGCACCTTAGGAACCCCCCACGGCTACTGCTAGTTGTTGTTGATAGGTTCAGGGGTCTTCAATCCGATAGCTGCCAACTTCTCTGGTTTTCTGGACTTAGCTAGTATTTCTGTTTTTGCCTCCTACTGTGACTCACTCATAACACAGGCCATCCACGCTGAACAGAAGGTATGACAGTTGTGCCGGTAGTACAGTCTATTTCAAATGAAACTAGCTCCTGTTCCTCCTCCTCCTGCTCCTCTTCCTCATTGTCACCCAATCTACGTTGGGATCAGATGAGGTTGGGTTGTGTGTAATCACCCTGTATGGTTCCTTGCTCCATCTCATCGTGCTTCACCTGCAATGCCTTCTCTTTGATTGTGAGCAGAGAGTGTTTCAGAATGCAGAGAAGTGGGATGGTGACACCAATTATGGCGTCATCGCTGCTCACCATCTTGGTGGAGTCCTCAAAGTTTTGGAGGATGGTTCATATGTATGACATCCATGTCCACTCCTGATGTCTTATGTGTGAAATCTGAACTGAATACCGACGGCCTTGTTGATGCTGGTTGTCAACAACTGCCCTCTTCTACTCACAAACCTTTCCAATATCTGCAATGTAGAGTTCCAATGTGTGGGGTCATTACACACCAGTCGGTGAGCTGGAAGCTGCAAACGCTGCTGAAGCACGGCAAGAGCAGCGGAAGCTGTAGCTGACTTTCTAAAAATTGCACACAGGTAGCTTATTTTGACAAGCAGATCTGTCAGCTCCGTGTAGGTTTTGAGAAACCAATGAACCACGAGGTTAAGCACAAGGGCCGTGCATGGTACGTTTATGAGCTCGCCTCACCTCAGAGCTGCCACCAGGTTCCGGCCATAGTCACACAAGACCATGCCTTGCTGTAGGTTCAGCGACATCAGTCATAGATCTGCCTGCTCTTTCAAAGCTGTCCACAACTCTTCAGCATGGTGCTGATTGTCAGCTAAGCATATTAGCTTCATCACAGCCTGTTGCCGCTTGGCTGAGGCAGTGCTGCAGTGGTTTCAGCTTGTGACTGATGTTGTCATTTTGGAGATGGAGGCTGAAGAGGAGGAGGAGGATGAGGTGCAGGAGCTGTAGACTGGGGGGCAACCCTGATTGACCTATGGCCCGTAATCCTCGGTGTCAGGAGGACATGTTCCATCCCAAGGTCCGACAGGGTCCTGGCTTCCGCTATGTTAACCCAGTGTGCCATTAGCAAGATGTACTGTCCCTGCCAACAATCACTTGTCCACGTGTCCTTGGTGAGGTGGACTTTCCCAGCTGTAGACTGGGGGGCAACCCTGATTGACCTATGGCCCGTAATCCTCGGTGTCAGGAGGACATGTTCCATCCCAAGGTCCGACAGGGTCCTGGCTTCCGCTATGTTAACCCAGTGTGCCATTAGCAAGATGTACTGTCCCTGCCAACAATCACTTGTCCACGTGTCCTTGGTGAGGTGGACTTTCCCAGTAACGGCATTGTTGAGGGCACAGCTAATGTTGTGGGAAACGTGCTGGTGTAATACGGAGAAGGCGCACCAGGAGAAATAGTGGTGGCTGGGGACTGAGTACCAAGGGATGGCTGCCGTTATCAGGATGCAGAAAGCTTCCTACACAAGCCTAAAAGGCAGCATTTCAAGCGCAAGCAGTAGCGAAATGGAAGAATTTAGTAGTGTGGCCTGTGGGGCGTTGGCTGCGTATTTGCTCTTGCATTCCAAGGACTGGGGTATGGACAACTGAACACTGCGCTGTGACAAGGACATGGACGTGCTTAATGATGGTGCTAGTTGAGTGTGTGTAATTACAGGTGCAGAGCAGGAGGCATCTTCGCATGCAGCATGGAGAGGGGATTGGCTTGCACACATAACAGCGGAAGAAGCAGTGGTGTCACCCACAGACACTGTTCCTGGACCCTGGGGTTTGGCCCACAAAGTAGGGTGCTTTGCTGCCATGTGCCTGATCATGCTGGTGGTGGTCAGGCTGGTAGTTTTGCTACCCCTGCTGATGCTGGCCTGGCAGATGGTGCAAATGACTTTTTTGGGGTTATCGGCTGAGTCTTTATAAAACAACCATACTCGGGAAGACCTAACAGTTAGAATGGCAACTTCCATTGTGTTGGTATTATGGGGAACGGTTGCCCGCCTTCTGTCTGCAGCCACCACACTGCTTCTTCCTGCCATTGGGGTGCTATGCCTCCCTTCCCCTGTGTGCTGCTGTCCTCGCTCTGCATGTCATCATGCCAGGTTGGGTCAATTACTATATCATCCACCACCTCGTCTTCCACTTCTGCACCCTGGTCCTCCTCCTGACTTTCTGGCAATTGTGCTAAGTGTGGGATCAGTTGTCTCTTGGCACTCGGCATGGAGGGAGGAAGGAAGATCAGGGTGAGCAATATACGGTCCAGACTCACGGCTAGTGAGATTTGACCGTATGGAAGATAGGGTGGTGGTGGTGGCAAAGTGACTTGAAGCATTATCCGCTATTCAACCATCAACCTTTTGTGACTGCTCTGTGTTCAATAGTGGTGTGCTGCGGTCCCCTAGTAATTGGGACAGGAAGGTTGGGCGAGAAGATGTGGGTGTTTTTTGTGGCACAATTTCATCTTGCCCAGTGCCTCGGCCTCTGCATGCACCATCACCATCACATCCACTTTCCTGTCCCTTGCCACGCGCCTTGCCCATTTTAAATGGAAGATAGTAATTTCCACGTAAACTACAAATAGTTGAATATGAAGTGCACTTATATGTGATCCATGTGACGGACAAGCCACAGTTATAAAGAGCTAGCCTGTAGGTAACGATTTTACCAGAAAACTGGTGTCAAAAAGTTCACTAACACACTGCAAAAAAATTTAAAGGGAGTGCACAAATAGCAGAATTTGGAGCACACTTTTTATCTTTGGTCCATGTGACAGACAAACCACTGTTTGAAATAGCTAGCCTGGAGGAAACTATTTTTACAAGCAAACTGGTGTCAATAATTTCAATAACACACTGCAACAAATTTTAAAGGTAGTGCAGAAATGGCAGAATTTGGAGTGCACTTTTTATTTCTGATCCGTGTGATGGACAAGCCACTGTTTGAAATACCTGGTCTAGAGGTAACTATTTTTGCAAGCAAACTGATGTAAAAAAAAATTCGCTAATACACTGCAACAAAATTTATAAGGGAGCCCAGAAATGGCAGAATTTGGAGCATACTTTTTATCTCTGATCCGTGTGATGGACAAACCACTATTTGAAATAGCTGGCCTGGAGGTAACTATTTTTACCAGAAAACTGGTGTCAAGAACTTCAATAACACACTGCAACAAAATTTAAAAGGAGCACAGAAATGGCAGAATTTTTAGCCCACTTTTTATCTCTGATCCATGTGATGGACAAACCACTGTTTGAAATAGCTGGTTTGTAAAAAAAAAAAATATTCCTGCCCCGACGCCTGGGGCTATGTCTACAAATATCTGTAATAGCAGCAGCAGACAGAACTGGAATGGACCCTCTTGCTATATGCACTGCAGTCTGCACATACACTGACTGCTTGCCTAGCACTGATATCCATGCAGCTTTATTAGTCCTCAGAAGGACTGATAGTTGAGATGGATATTTGCATTAGATATAGTATATACACACTAAGTTAGAACCAAGCAAATCTCTCCCTAGCTAAGCAGCAACTCTCCCTACATTACCTGATTCCAGAGCAGACTGTGATGAGCAGGGTGTCGCCAAGTCTGATATAGACCTGATGACGCTGTGCGGCCAGCCAATCACTGTAATTCCACAATCAACATGGCTGCAGCATTACAGTGTATGGCAGACAATCCCTGCTTGTTCATTGGCTCTGTAAAGAGCCCCAAACAAACAGGACCTAGACCCGAGCTCCCACCTAGCAACCCCGGAAATTCTCGGCAAGCTCTGAGCATCTCAAGCAGTGAGATGCTCAGATGAGTCCATGGAAGGAGAACTCACCACCTCTCGTGGCAGCCTGTTCTACTCATTGATCACCCTAACTGTCGAAATGTTTTTTTTCATTAGAAAAAACTTTTTGACGGGGTGATTAATGAGTGGAACAGGCTGTCACGAGAGGTGGTGAGTTCTCCTTCCATGGAAGTCTTCAAACAGAGGCTGGACAGACATCTGTCTGGGATGATTTAGTGAATCATGTTTTGAGCAGGGGGTTGGACCAGATGACCCAGGAGGTTCATTCCAGCTCTACCATTTTGTGACTCTATGAGTAGTGGCGAGTAGAGTTGAGCGAAACAGGTCGGTCAATTTCATAAATCGCCAACTTTCGCCAAAGTCGGGTTTGATAAAACGAAACCCGACCATAGCGTGAGGTCGGCCATGATGTCGGCGACCCAAGCGCCAAAGTCGCGTTTCAAATGATGCTTCCAGCGCCTTTTTTCAGCCAATGAGGGAGGACGCACACTGTGGGCAACGCGATGACATAGGCAGCAGCCAGCACCATCTTAGAGAAGGGCATTGAAGTGATTGGCTGTCTTTTTGTGGCATCACAGGGGGTATAAAAAGCTGTGGCCGCCGACCGCCATCTTACTTCTGCCGATCTTACAATAGTGAGAGGTGCTGCTGCTGATTCTGAACAGGGAGAGCGTTAGGCATGGAAGAAGAAAAAAAACTGCTTCTGCTGATAGCGCTTTTCACTGTACAGTTAGTTTGCAGTGAAAGGGGAGGATTTTTGTTATGTGCAGCAGCACTGGTGGTGATTAGGCTGGCTTTTAAGGCTACCTGCTAGCTGCATTGATGTGTGCACACTGCTGTTCAAACTGCTTTTTTCAAAGCACTCCAAATTTTATTATTTTGTCCTGGTGTGTTACTGAGTGTTCATTTTTTCACACATCGTCTACCGTGTATTCCGACTGGTATCATGGACAAATAGAAGTTATCTGGGTGTGACTCTGGAAAAAAAAAGCGAGGAGTTTGTCCGTTTTTCCAGACCTACACCTTAGAGTTGTGTCCGATTTTCAAACAGCTTTGTATATCTGCTGTTTGATTACAGTCAAAACTAAACAGAGAAAGCGTGTGTCAGTCCATATACAAATACACGGAGCTTGATAATTTTCCATACAGACACCGTCTAGTGGTGTACGCCCCTCACACACTACCGTGTATTCCGGCTGGTATCACGGAAAAACAGAAGCTACCTGGGTGTGACTCTGGAGAAAAAAAACGAGGAGTTTCTCCGTTTTTCCAGACCTACAACTTAGAGTCGTGTCCGTTTTTCAAACAGTTTTGGATATCTGCAGTTTGATTACAGTCAAAACTAGACAGAGACAGCGTGTGTCAGTCTGTCTACAAATACACGGAGCTTGACAATCTTACATACACACACCGTACAGCGGTGTACGCTCCTCACACACTACCGTGTACCACCTTCTAGCACGGACAAATAGAAGCTACCTGTGTGTGACTCTGGAAAAAAAAAACAAGGAGTATGTCCATTTTTCCACACCTAAACCTTAGAGTTGTGTCCGTTTTTCAAACAGTTCCATATTTCTGCTTGTTGGATTACGGTCCAATATACTGTGAGAGCGTCTGTGACTAACATAATATATACGTTGATTTAATTTGTTTAATACACCTTTCACAGCTGGACGCTCCTCATACAGTACCATCTCTCTGCTGGTATTTTTGGTAAATTTTCCCAAACATGAGGAAGTATGGTGGAAGAGTCCGCGGACGTGGGCAGGGGGACGCAGCTGGTACTGATGGTGGTGGTGCATCGTCTGGTTCTGGCAAAAGCACAATAGCAGCTAAGGCAGGAGGTGTTGAGCCTGCGTCATCCTCTGGGCCAAGAAGGCCTGTAAGGTTGCCTTTTCTTGGAGTGGGAAAAGCGCTTTTAAAGCCGGAGCATCAGGAACAGTTTTTGGCGTACATTGCCGAAACAGCCACCGGCTCTATTGCCTCCTCTTCTGAACGGTCAAAAACAGCAAGCACGGAGTCGTCAGTGCAGGGTTCTGGTCATAAAAAACTCCTTTCCTTGTGTCCTTTGCCCCCACCAAAAGTTATGGATGCGGCAGCCCACACTTCAGATAACTCTATGGAGCTCTTTTCACATACCATGCCTGGGTTATCCAGTCAAATCCTGAATTCCCCAGTCCAAGATGAATCTTACATGGAGTGCACTAATGCATAGCCACTGCTAGATGATTCTGCTGGTACATTGACCCACAGCACTACATTGCCCTCGCAGTCTATTGAGCCAGAATCTGACCCTGATGAAACCCAGGTGCCCCTTCCCGCATACCATACCACCTTACACGGTGACACAGAGGAAGGTAAAGAGGAAGGTGCAGATGACTTTGAAGAGGAGGTGATGGATGACCCAGTTCTGGACCCAGATTGGCATCCACTGGGGGAGGAGGGTGGCGCTGGCAATAGTTCAGATAAGGAGAAGGATCCACAGCAGGCATTGACATCGCAGCAGCAGTTATCTAGCAGGCCCGTAGCTGTCCTAAAACATGGAACAAAAACTATAAGAGTTGCAGGACAGCTTGACCAGACGATCAACTTAGCACAGCGTGCAAGGCCAGAAAATGTTTACCATAGTAGGAAGAGTGCAGTGTGGCACTTCTTTGTCCAAAATCCTACTGATGAGGCAAAGGTTACCTGTAAGAAGTGCGGAAGGACCTTTAGCCGAGGTAAACAACTCAGAAATTTAAATACCAGTTGCATGCTTAGACATTTAATAAACATGCACTTGCAAGCATGGACGCACTACAAAACCTCAGGTAGCACATGTGCACCTGCTCTGAATGAAGGTAGCCAACAACGCTCCATCGCTACCCCCACTGTAAGGCCACCGCCACCATTAAGCACACCACCAGCACTAAATGTGGAGGTGTCGTCGCAAGGCCAAAGCACTCAGGGAATCACAATGGTTTTGCAACACAACACTGAATCTAGGCCATCACCACCAATACCATCACCAACCCCCTCTCACTCCATCCGGTCCACTGCTACTTCCCCCATATGCAGCTCTCCAGTCCAGCTCACCCTCCCAGAGACTCTGAGTAGGACAAGAAAGTACTCATCCTCTCTTCCGCGTACACTGTGTTTGAATGCCTATATTGCCAAAATAATCTCATTAGAGATTATGCCCTACTGTTTGGTTGAAAGCGAAGCTTTCTGCGACCTCATGGCCTACGCTGTCCCACGCTATGACCTACCCAGTCGGCACTTCTTTTCTCAAAAAGCCATCCCTGCCCTCCACCGGCATGTGAAAGACTGCATTGTCAATGCAATAAAACAGTCAGTGAGTGGAAAGGTGCACCTCACAATGGATGCATGGACCAGTAGGCATGGCCAGGGCCGTTACGTGTCCATCACTGCGCACTGAGTTAATGTGGTGGATGCAGGCTCCACTGGGGACGGCGGCGATTGAACAGTGCTGCCTAGCCCACGGTATAGGAAAGAGTTGGCTGTAGGCTTTCCCTCCTCCTCCTCCTCGTCTATCAGTGAAAGCTCATCCACAGAGCACAGTCGCACGGGCACTACATCCACAGCTGGCAGTGTTGCACACGATGTGTCCCACTATCGAACAGCTAGTGGGAAGCGTCAGCAGGCTGTGTTAAAGATGATGTCTTTGGGCGACAACAGACACACCGCGGAGGTACTGGCCGACTACTTGCAGCGACAAACAGTCATGGCTAGGCAGTCTACATCTTGAGGCAGGCAAGGTAGTCAGTGAGAACGGCCGTAATTTTGTGGCAGCCATAGCCTGTGCAAAACTCACACACATACCTTGCCTGGCTCACACTTTGAACCTGGTGGTGCAGTGCTTCCTTAATAATTATCCGGAGTTAACATCCCTGCTCCATAAGGTGCGAAGACTGTGCTCGCACATCCGTCGCTCGGCCGTACACTCCAGTCGTTTGCAGAAGCTGCAGCGATTGCTCCACCTCCCCAAGCACCGCCTAATCAAAGATGTTGCAACAAGGAGGAAAAACCCCCCTGCACATGGTTGAGAGGCTGTGCAATCAGGGGCAGGCTGTAATGCATTTGTGGGAGGATACACGGGCAGGCAGTTTGAGGGAAGACATGGAATTGTCGGGTGTGCAGTGGTCAAAGCTGAAAGACCTCTGTAAAGTCCTTCAGTGTTTTGAGGAATGCACACAGCTGGTAAGCGCAGAGGATGCCATCATAAGCATGAGCATCCCACTTATGCGTCTGCTCATGCAAAGTTTGACGCACATTAAGGATCAGGCGTCTGCAGCGGAGGAGAAGGAGGAGGACAAGCCACTGTTTGAAATACCTGGCCTAGAGGTAACTATTTTTGCAAGCAAACTGATGTAAAAAAAAATTCGCTAATACACTGCAACAAAATTTATAAGGGAGCCCAGAAATGGCAGAATTTGGAGCATACTTTTTATCTCTGATCCGTGTGATGGACAAACCACTATTTGAAATAGCTGGCCTGGAGGTAACTATTTTTACCAGAAAACTGGTGTCAAGAACTTCAATAACACACTGCAACAAAATTTAAAAGGAGCACAGAAATGGCAGAATTTTTAGCCCACTTTTTATCTCTGATCCATGTGATGGACAAACCACTGTTTGAAATAGCTGGTTTGTAAAAAAAAAAAATATTCCTGCCCCGACGCCTGGGGCTATGTCTACAAATATCTGTAATAGCAGCAGCAGACAGAACTGGAATGGACCCTCTTGCTATATGCACTGCAGTCTGCACATACACTGACTGCTTGCCTAGCACTGATATCCATGCAGCTTTATTAGTCCTCAGAAGGACTGTTAGTTGAGATGGATATTTGCATTAGATATAGTATATACACACTAAGTTAGAACCAAGCAAATCTCTCCCTAGCTAAGCAGCAACTCTCCCTACATTACCTGATTCCAGAGCAGACTGTGATGAGCAGGGTGTCGCCAAGTCTGATATAGACCTGATGACGCTGTGCGGCCAGCCAATCACTGTAATTCCACAATCAACATGGCTGCAGCATTACAGTGTATGGCAGACAATCCCTGCTTGTTCATTGGCTCTGTAAAGAGCCCCAAACAAACAGGACCTAGACCCGAGCTCCCACCTAGCAACCCCGGAAATTCTCGGCAAGCTCTGAGCATCTCAAGCAGTGAGATGCTCAGATGAGTCCATGGAAGGAGAACTCACCACCTCTCGTGGCAGCCTGTTCTACTCATTGATCACCCTAACTGTCGAAATGTTTTTTTTCATTAGAAAAAACTTTTTGACGGGGTGATTAATGAGTGGAACAGGCTGTCACGAGAGGTGGTGAGTTCTCCTTCCATGGAAGTCTTCAAACAGAGGCTGGACAGACATCTGTCTGGGATGATTTAGTGAATCATGTTTTGAGCAGGGGGTTGGACCAGATGACCCAGGAGGTTCATTCCAGCTCTACCATTTTGTGACTCTATGAGTAGTGGCGAGTAGAGTTGAGCGAAACAGGTCGGTCAATTTCATAAATCGCCAACTTTCGCCAAAGTCGGGTTTGATAAAACGAAACCCGACCATAGCGTGAGGTCGGCCATGATGTCGGCGACCCAAGCGCCAAAGTCGCGTTTCAAATGATGCTTCCAGCGCCTTTTTTCAGCCAATGAGGGAGGACGCACACTGTGGGCAACGCGATGACATAGGCAGCAGCCAGCACCATCTTAGAGAAGGGCATTGAATTGATTGGCTGTCTTTTTGTGGCATCACAGGGGGTATAAAAAGCTGTGGCCGCCGACCGCCATCTTACTTCTGCCGATCTTACAATAGTGAGAGGTGCTGCTGCTGATTCTGAACAGGGAGAGCATTAGGCATGGAAGAAGAAAAAAAACTGCTTCTGCTGATAGCGCTTTTCACTGTACAGTTAGTTTGCAGTGAAAGGGGAGGATTTTTGTTATGTGCAGCAGCACTGGTGGTGATTAGGCTGGCTTTTAAGGCTACCTGCTAGCTGCATTGATGTGTGCACACTGCTGTTCAAACTGCTTTTTTCAAAGCACTCCAAATTTTATTATTTTGTCCTGGTGTGTTACTGAGTGTTCATTTTTTCACACATCGTCTACCGTGTATTCCGACTGGTATCATGGACAAATAGAAGTTATCTGGGTGTGACTCTGGAAAAAAAAAGCGAGGAGTTTGTCCGTTTTTCCAGACCTACACCTTAGAGTTGTGTCCGATTTTCAAACAGCTTCGTATATCTGCTGTTTGATTACAGTCAAAACTAAACAGAGAAAGCGTGTGTCAGTCCATATACAAATACACGGAGCTTGATAATTTTCCATACAGACACCGTCTAGTGGTGTACGCCCCTCACACACTACCGTGTATTCCGGCTGGTATCACGGAAAAACAGAAGCTACCTGGGTGTGACTCTGGAGAAAAAAAACGAGGAGTTTCTCCGTTTTTCCAGACCTACAACTTAGAGTCGTGTCCGTTTTTCAAACAGTTTTGGATATCTGCAGTTTGATTACAGTCAAAACTAGACAGAGACAGCGTGTGTCAGTCTGTCTACAAATACACGGAGCTTGACAATCTTACATACACACACCGTACAGCGGTGTACGCTCCTCACACACTACCGTGTACCACCTTCTAGCACGGACAAATAGAAGCTACCTGTGTGTGACTCTGGAAAAAAAAAACAAGGAGTATGTCCATTTTTCCACACCTAAACCTTAGAGTTGTGTCCGTTTTTCAAACAGTTCCATATTTCTGCTTGTTGGATTACGGTCCAATATACTGTGAGAGCGTCTGTGACTAACATAATATATACGTTGATTTAATTTGTTTAATACACCTTTCACAGCTGGACGCTCCTCATACAGTACCATCTCTCTGCTGGTATTTTTGGTAAATTTTCCCAAACATGAGGAAGTATGGTGGAAGAGTCCGCGGACGTGGGCAGGGGGACGCAGCTGGTACTGATGGTGGTGGTGCATCGTCTGGTTCTGGCAAAAGCACAATAGCAGCTAAGGCAGGAGGTGTTGAGCCTGCGTCATCCTCTGGGCCAAGAAGGCCTGTAAGGTTGCCTTTTCTTGGAGTGGGAAAAGCGCTTTTAAAGCCGGAGCATCAGGAACAGTTTTTGGCGTACATTGCCGAAACAGCCACCGGCTCTATTGCCTCCTCTTCTGAACGGTCAAAAACAGCAAGCACGGAGTCGTCAGTGCAGGGTTCTGGTCATAAAAAACTCCTTTCCTTGTGTCCTTTGCCCCCACCAAAAGTTATGGATGCGGCAGCCCACACTTCAGATAACTCTATGGAGCTCTTTTCACATACCATGCCTGGGTTATCCAGTCAAATCCTGAATTCCCCAGTCCAAGATGAATCTTACATGGAGTGCACTGATGCACAGCCACTGCTAGATGATTCTGCTGGTACATTGACCCACAGCACTACATTGCCCTCGCAGTCTATTGAGCCAGAATCTGACCCTGATGAAACCCAGGTGCCCCTTCCCGCATACCATACCACCTTACACGGTGACACAGAGGAAGGTAAAGAGGAAGGTGCAGATGACTTTGAAGAGGAGGTGATGGATGACCCAGTTCTGGACCCAGATTGGCATCCACTGGGGGAGGAGGGTGGCGCTGGCAATAGTTCAGATAAGGAGAAGGATCCACAGCAGGCATTGACATCGCAGCAGCAGTTATCTAGCAGGCCCGTAGCTGTCCTAAAACATGGAACAAAAACTATAAGAGTTGCAGGACAGCTTGACCAGACGATCAACTTAGCACAGCGTGCAAGGCCAGAAAATGTTTACCATAGTAGGAAGAGTGCAGTGTGGCACTTCTTTGTCCAAAATCCTACTGATGAGGCAAAGGTTACCTGTAAGAAGTGCGGAAGGACCTTTAGCCGAGGTAAACAACTCAGAAATTTTAATACCAGTTGCATGCTTAGACATTTAATAAACATGCACTTGCAAGCATGGACGCACTACAAAACCTCAGGTAGCACATGTGCACCTGCTCTGAATGAAGGTAGCCAACAACGCTCCATCGCTACCCCCACTGTAAGGCCACCGCCACCATTAAGCACACCACCAGCACTAAATGTGGAGGTGTCGTCGCAAGGCCAAAGCACTCAGGGAATCACAATGGTTTTGCAACACAACACTGAATCTAGGCCATCACCACCAATACCATCACCAACCCCCTCTCACTCCATCCGGTCCACTGCTACTTCCCCCATATGCAGCTCTCCAGTCCAGCTCACCCTCCCAGAGACTCTGAGTAGGACAAGAAAGTACTCATCCTCTCTTCCGCGTACACTGTGTTTGAATGCCTATATTGCCAAAATAATCTCATTAGAGATTATGCCCTACTGTTTGGTTGAAAGCGAAGCTTTCTGCGACCTCATGGCCTACGCTGTCCCACGCTATGACCTACCCAGTCGGCACTTCTTTTCTCAAAAAGCCATCCCTGCCCTCCACCGGCATGTGAAAGACTGCATTGTCAATGCAATAAAACAGTCAGTGAGTGGAAAGGTGCACCTCACAATGGATGCATGGACCAGTAGGCATGGCCAGGGCCGTTACGTGTCCATCACTGCGCACTGAGTTAATGTGGTGGATGCAGGCTCCACTGGGGACGGCGGCGATTGAACAGTGCTGCCTAGCCCACGGTATAGGAAAGAGTTGGCTGTAGGCTTTCCCTCCTCCTCCTCCTCGTCTATCAGCGAAAGCTCATCCACAGAGCACAGTCGCACGGGCACTACATCCACAGCTGGCAGTGTTGCACACGATGTGTCCCACTATCGAACAGCTAGTGGGAAGCGTCAGCAGGCTGTGTTAAAGATGATGTCTTTGGGCGACAACAGACACACCGCGGAGGTACTGGCCGACTACTTGCAGCGACAAACAGTCATGGCTAGGCAGTCTACATCTTGAGGCAGGCAAGGTAGTCAGTGAGAACGGCCGTAATTTTGTGGCAGCCATAGCCTGTGCAAAACTCACACACATACCTTGCCTGGCTCACACTTTGAACCTGGTGGTGCAGTGCTTCCTTAATAATTATCCGGAGTTAACATCCCTGCTCCATAAGGTGCGAAGACTGTGCTCGCACATCCGTCGCTCGGCCGTACACTCCAGTCGTTTGCAGAAGCTGCAGCGATTGCTCCACCTCCCCAAGCACCGCCTAATCAAAGATGTTGCAACAAGGAGGAAAAACCCCCCTGCACATGGTTGAGAGGCTGTGCAATCAGGGGCAGGCTGTAATGCATTTGTGGGAGGATACACGGGCAGGCAGTTTGAGGGAAGACATGGAATTGTCGGGTGTGCAGTGGTCAAAGCTGAAAGACCTCTGTAAAGTCCTTCAGTGTTTTGAGGAATGCACACAGCTGGTAAGCGCAGAGGATGCCATCATAAGCATGAGCATCCCACTTATGCGTCTGCTCATGCAAAGTTTGACGCACATTAAGGATCAGGCGTCTGCAGCGGAGGAGAAGGAGGAGGGAAGCCTTGATGACAGTCAGCCATTGTCTAGTCAGGGAACTGTTCTGGACAAGGTGGAGGAAGAAGAGGAATAGGATGAGGATGAGGGGGATGATTATTTTGGGTAGGAGGATGTTTCTCAGGGGGCAAGAGAAAATGTTGGCGTTCGAAGGTCAGGGACAGTGTATGTGCGTGACTGTAGGGATGTGGATTTGCCAGAAACTGCTCCTCCACCCACCACGGGCAGTGCATCATTGACACCTGGAACATTGGCCCACATGTGCGATTATGCCTTGCGGATCCTAAAAAGGGACCCCCGCATTGCCAAAATGATGAGGGATGACGACTACTGGCTGGCCAGCATCCTCGATCCAAGCTACAAAGGCAAATTACACAACATCATGCCACAGGAGAACCTAGAGATAATATTGGCAAACAAACAAGCAACTCTAGTAAACCGTTTGCTTGAGGCTTTCCCAGCACACAGCAGCGGTGCTGATTCTCCCACGAGCCGTAGTGGGCACAATGGAAGAGGTGTTCGTGGTGCACACAGCAGAAGTGGCGTTGGAGACAGGGGTTAATGACCATGTTGTGGAATGATTTCTCAAGTACCGCTCACACCACTGCTAATACAGCATCGATTAAAAGTGACAGGAGGCAGCAGTTGTCAACTGTGGTTACAAACTACTTTTCCTCCCATATCGATGTTCTCCCTCACAGGTCATTCCCCTTTGACTATTGGGCCTCTAAACGGGACGCCTGGCCTGAATTTGCACAGTATGCCTTACAGGAGCTCGCTTGCCCTGCTGCTAGTGTGTTATCTGAAAGAGTCTTTAGTGCTGCTGGATCAATCCTGACAGAAAAAAGGACCCGTCTGTCAACCCAAAATGTTGATGATCTACCCTTCATTAAAATGAACCATGCATGGGTTTCAAAGGATTTTGTTGCACCTTCCACTGATGACACATAGGTTACCAGAAAAGTGCCTCGGTTTTTTCCTCCTCTTCCTGGACTTGCCCAATTACGCCCTTTGCAGCAGCTGAATGTCCAGCCAACACATCTACATATGCCAATTTTTAAACCTCCGTAACTGGGCTGCCCACCCCTCCCGCAACGGCTGGGGTCAAGACCTGGCGCACCCGAGAAAGTGCCATTGCTCTTAACAGGTGGATGGGCCCACTGATGGCCGACGGCAATGGCACAGGGCCCCTCATAGTACAATACAGTGTCTCAGACGGTGGGAGGGCCCACTCGCTGTCAGACACACCAGCGTACTATGAGGGGCCCTGTGCCAGTACCGTCGACCACGATTGTGCCCCCCTGATTGGTCATGGCCAGAGCACTTGAAAGCAAACATACCTCTCCCTGCTCCACCACTGTGTAGTCTGGGCAGTTAAATCCTTCACAGGGACAGCCACTCGAAATTTGGTGTATTGATCAATGATGGTTAAGATGTAGCTATGGCCTGTCCTGCTGGCCTCTACCTTCAGATGATCAGTGGCTACCATTTGAAATGGACATCAACTTACAAGCGGATGCAGTGGTGGTTTATGATCACCTTTCACAGTTATGATAGTCACAGACGTGTGACATTCCTGTCACCATTTTTCAATGTCTCCTCTCATGCCAATCCAATAGAATCGTCTACGGCCTGTGGCTTTTGTCTTTTGCACTCCAAAATGACCAGACACATCATGATAGGCAGTGAGGACCATGGGTACATCTCTCCCTGTGATCACAATTTGATGGAGACGAGCAACGGTGATGTAATCCACGCTACTGCGATAAAGCAATCCTTTCTTCACAAAGAACCTATTTCGCTTTCTCCACAGACACAGTAATTGAGGGTCTGCATCGCCTCTGCAACATATACAGGGAGGTTTTCCCGCGATGAGTAATTCCAAAATTTCTGCTAACACTCGACTTTGCGTCTATACTTGTATCCATGTAGTTTCCAGTTGCGGAGATTCTTGACTGGCTTACTGAGATTGAAATATATACGAACATTTAAAAGTACCACAACACTGTATACTGATGTATGCTATGAATACCTTTCCCTTTTTCTACTTTTTTAATTCTGGTGTAATACATATTGAGCCTGTGAGTCTCTGTGTCTGACTCCGAAAGTATAGACGGAAATTTAACCCTAGACTGGACACACTTGGTATGTGCTGATACAGTACCTTGTTTCAAAAATTTGTATTAAGGTATCATCTGTAGGATAACCAACTGTGGGGGGGACCCTCTTCTTGCCGCATACAAACACGAGACTGAGACACAGTTTGTATTGAACAGGTCCGTTTTAGTGCCCATCCTTCTGTCAACAACAGCAATTCACCACAGCCGTTTCACATTTCTCTGTACACAGGCCCCATTACCTTCACTTCCTTTGTAACTATAATCTTGGCGTCCTCTGTGGCTCTTCCACTGTGGCTAGCCTAGGCCCAACCACCACAGTGATGCACCAGTCTGAGCACACCGTCTGTATGATAGCCCCAGGCCGCCTGCGTGTGCGGCTACCATCCTCTGGCCCACCCCCCTTGACCGCCTCAACTGTCAGTCCTCTCTGGAGCCTTTCCACTTTCTCTGCTTCCTCAGCAGAACTTCCTCTTTACAGTGCTCCCTTCACTGACTGACTCCAGAACCTTCCCTCAGCCTTTAATACTTCCAGTTCTGGTAACTCCGCCCACCATCACCTAACAGTTTCTCAGACCAATGTCAGTTATTCAGTCCCACTCCTAAACTCTCCACTGCCCTCCTATGGGCAAGCTAAAACACTGCACCCTTGCTCTTTATCTTAGCGGTTTCACACCTACACTGCGCTACACCTCTGCTTCTCACTACAGACTGGTTTGTCTGTCAGTCCATCTTCCCTACATCATCCATAGTGAGTGAGCGTGTGTGGGTTACGCCTTCTATATATATGGTGAATCGGAGAAACAAATTTTTACACTATACTCGATACAGCTTGTATCTTGTTATACAGTACTTTTGTTCGACATTTGCATTACAGTCCAATCGATACTGTGTAAGCGTCTGAAAGTGACTATGGGACTATTTATATGGAGATTTCAATTGTCGCCTAAAAATATATATACTTGCCATCTTGTCATCCAGGAACTTTTTTACAACATTTTTTATTATGGTCAAAACCAAACTGAGCGAGCGTCTGAGGGTGACTACGGAAATATATACCGATATTTTCAATTTGGCCAACACTGTATACAGCAGAACACTTGTGATATAGTAACCTTTTTAGCTATTTAGATTCTGGTGTAATCCATAATGAGCATGTAGACGTCTTTCTGTTACTCCGGCAATATATTTGGAACTTTAAGATTACCCCAACACTGTATACAGCTGTACGCTTGTGTTGCATAAGCCATTTACAGCTTTTCATATTCTTGTGTAATCCATACTGGGCCTGAGAGCATTTGTGTCTGCCTCCTGAAATGTATACGGAGAATCAGAATGTTTACACTATACTATATATATACCTTGTATCTGGTGATACTATACCCTTTATCAACTTGTTATTTTATTGGGTAATTCATACTGAGCCTGTGAGCGTCTGTGTACGCCTCATGAAATATATACAGGGATTTCCTGTTATCCATAGACTGTATAGAGCTGTACGCTTATGATACAGTACCATATATCTGCTGGTATTTTGGGTCTATTTTCAAAAACATGAGGAAGTATGGTGGAAGAGGTCGTGGATGTGGGCGTGGAGGGCAACCTCATACTGATGATGGTGGTGGTGCATCTGCTAGTAGTGCCAAAAACACAATAGCGGCTAAGGCAGGAGGTGTTGAGCCGGCGTCATAGTGTAGCTCTGGAAGGCCTGTAAGGTTCCCTTTTCTGGGAGTAGGTAGAATGCTTTTAAAGCCGGAGTATCAGGAACTGTTTGTGGCTTACATTGCTGAAACAGCTTCCAGCTCTATCGCCTCCTATTCTGAAGTTGTAAAAAATGCAAGCACTGAGTCGTAACTGCAGGCTTCTGGTCAGGAGCAACCCCTTCCTTGTGTCCTTCACCCACACCAAAAGTGAAGGATGTGGAAGCACACACCTCAGATTACTCCATGGAGCTCTTTTCACATACCATGCCTGGGTTAATTAAAAATGGGGCCCATCATGTACTGGAGCAATGTAAATGAGGTAGATCACACACTGGAGCAGCATCTAAGGGGCACATTATACACTGGAGCATAACAAATGTGGCCCATTATATATGGAGCATTATTGGAGCCCATCAGACACTGGAGCATCATCCATGAATCAGTGAGGCCCATCATGTACTGGAGCAATGTAAATGGGGCAGATCAGACACTGGAGCAGCCTCTAAGGGGCACATTATACAATGGAGCATTACAAATGGGGCCCATTATATATGGAGCATTATTGGAGCCCATCAGACACTGAAGCATCATCCATGAATCCATGAGGGCCTTGATGTACTGGAGCAATGTAAATGGGGCAGATCAGACTCTGGAGCCGCATCTAAGGGGCACATTAAACACTGGAGCATTACAAATGGGGTCCCATTATATATGGAGCATTATGTGGAGCTCATCAGATACTGTATGGAACATTATATGTGAGTAATAAATTGGTATGGAGAAATATATGGGGCTCATTATTCTATATGGCGCACAATGAGGTGGTCATAACACTGTATGAAGTAATATTCTGTCCTGTTTTTGAGCTATTGTACAATTTAAAATAGTTCAGTCATGTTATGTAAGCAGTGAAGTATTTGTCATTGTACTATACATATATTTCTGTGCCGTATCGCAGCATCATGAGTTGTGGTATGTGTTAAAGGGGTGCACTGACACTCTTTGGCCCAGGGCACACAAAAACCTGGAGCCAGCCCAACCCCCCCACAACTTTAGCCAAATAACCCCCAGTTTTCAATGCGTAACTATTATTAGAAAGTAAATTAAGGTTGACAAGCTTCATTTATAAGAATTGATGTTTTTGGCATTGAAATGGGCACTGTAGGTGTGTTTACTGTCCTCCACTCCCTGCCGACTTTGCTTCCCCATTGACTTGCATTGGGTTTCGTGTTTCATTCGGCCTCCGACTTTTCCCTATAGTCGTCCGATTTCGTTCGACCCGACTTTTGCGAAAGTCGGGTTTCATGAAACACGACTCGACCCGAAAAAAGGCAAAGTCGCTCATCTCTAGTGACGAGCAAGCTCGCTCATCACTACTCACTACACATCTATATAAGTTCCCTCAGGGATCTAGTTTACAGAATGGTGTCACTTGTGGATAGTTTCCACTGATTAGGCACATCAGGGGCTCTGCAAACACAACATGGCATCCGCTAATTATTCTAGCAAACTTTAAATTAAAAGAATCAAATGGTGCTCCTTCCATTCCGAGCTCTGCCGTGCAACCAAACAGTGGTTTTCCCCCAAATATGGGTTTCGGTATGCTTAGGAGAAATTGCATAACAAATTTGGGTGTCCATTTTTTCCCGTTACCCTTGCAAAAACAAAAAAATTGGGTCTATAATAACATTTTTGGGACAAATGTTCATTTTTTCCTTCCACATTCCAAAAATTCCTGTGAAGCACTTGAATGGTTAATAAACTTCTTGAATGTGGTTTTGCGCACCTTGAGGGATGCAGTTTTAGAATGGTGTCACTTGTGGGTATTTTCTGTCATATAGGCCCCTCAAAGTCACTTCAAATGTGATGTTGTCGATTAAAAAATGATTTGGTAAATTTTGTAGTAAGGCTGGAGTCACACACAACGTAGAAAAATACGGACTGTATTGTACGGCCGTAATACGCATAAATGGTCCCTAAATAGTGCTCCATATGTCATCTGTTGTCAGGGTGTGGTCGCGTATTTTTCTCATTTAAGCATCCGTATGTAATCCGTATGGCATCCGTATAGCGTTTTTTTCTCGCAACCTTGCAAAATGACATTTAACGGTTTTGAGGCCTGCACATAATTTAAATCATCAGCACCAACCCTATTTATTGCCTCTACACCAGGTGCCAGCCTCCAATCTCCCCATTTTGGTGCTGTGCTTGTGTTGGTGTATTGGTGGTTGTTAGCAAACATGTCATACACACTTCAGTTCACCCCAACTGACCGTGTTCTCTTCAACTGGGTTTTGTCCTGCTGCTTTGGCCAACCATACACAGTGATTGTGGATCCGAGGAGGAAGAGACGCATGTGGGTCCATCCACTATTGAGGCAACGACTCACAAGATGTCATTTTCACCGCCTCTATTCTTCTCTGCGGGATCATCCTGAAAAATGTTACCAATACTGTCACATGAGCCTTGCAACATTTGATCTACTCTTGGAGACAGTGCACCCTGGGATAACCTTTCAGGATACAAGGATGCGCAAAGCTATATCTGCAGAGGAGTGACTTCTACATACATGTACTACACAACCACATTCTCTATGTTCATGATTAGAGATGAGCGACTTTGCCTATTTTCAGGTCGAGTCGGGTTTGCAAAAGTCGGGTCGAACGAAATCGGCCGACTATAGGGAAAGGTCGGAGGCCGACTGAAACATGAAACCCAATGCAAGTCAATGGGGAAGCAAAGTCGGCAGGGAGTGGAGGACAGTAAACACACCTACAGTGCCTATTTCAATGCCAAAAACATCAATCTTAGAACTAAAGCTTGTCAACCTTAATTTACTTCCTAATAATAGTTACGCATTGAAAACTGGGGGTTATTTGGCTAAAGTTGTGGGGGGGGGTTGGGCTGGCTCCAGGTTTTCGCGCGCCCTGGGCCAAAGAGTGTCAGTGCGCCCCTTTAACACATACCACAACTCATGTGCCCCTTAGATGCTGCTCCAGAGTCTGATCTGCCCCATTGCTCTAGTACATCATGGGCCTCATGGATTCATGGATGATGCTCCAGTGTATGATGAGCTCCAATAATGCTTCATATATAATGGTCCCCATTTGCAATGCTCCAGTGTATAATGTGCCCCTTAGATGCTGCTCCAGTGTCTGATCTGCCCCATTTACATTGCTCCAGTACATCATGGGCCTCATGGATGATGCTCCACTGTATCATGGGCTCTAATAATGCTCCATATATAATGGGCCCCATTTGTAATGCTCCAGTGTATAATGTGCCCCTTAGATGCTGCTCCAGTGTCTGATCTCCCCCATTTACATTGCTCCAGTACATAATGGGCCTCATGGATGATGTTCCAGTGTATGATGGGTTCTAATAATGCTCCATATATAATGGGCCCCATTTGTAATGCTCCAGTGTATAATGTGCCCTTTAGATGCTGCTCCAGTGTCTGATCTGCCCCATTTACATTGCTCCAGTACATCATGAGCCTCATGGATTCATGGATGATGCTCCAGCGTATAATGTGCCCCTTAGATGCTGCTCCAGTGTCTGATCTGCCCCATTTACAATGCTCCAGTACATGATTGGCCTCATGGGTGATGCTCCAGTGTATCATGGGCCCTAATAATGCTCCATATATAATGGGCCCCATTTGTAATACTCCAGTGAATAATGTGCCCCTTAGATGGTGCTCCAGTGTCTTATCTGCCCTATTTACAATGCTCCAGTACATGATGGGCCTCATGGATGATGCTACAGTGTATCATGGGCCCTAATAATGCTCCATATATAATGGGCTCCATTTGCAATGCTCAAGTGTATAATGTGCCCCTTAGATGCTGCTGCAGTGTCTGATCTGCCCCATTTACATTGCTCCAGTACATCATAGGCCTCATGGATGATGCTCCAGTGTATCATGGGCTCTAATAATGCTCCATATATAATGGGCCCCATTTGTAATGCTCCAGTGTATAATGTGCCCCTTAGATGCTGCTCCAGTGTCTGACCGGCCCCATTTACATTGCTCCAGTACATGATGGGCCTCATGGATGATGCTCCAATGTATGATGGGCTCTAATAATGCTCCATATATAATGGGCCAGATTTGTAATGCTCCAGTGTATAATGTGCCCCTTAGATGCTGCTCAAGTGTCTGATCTGCCCCATTTACCTTGCTCCAGTACATGATGGGCCCTATTTTTAATTAACCCAGGCATGGTATGTGAAAAGAGCTCCATGGAGTAATCTGAGGTGTTTATGTTCTACATCCTTCACTTTTGGTGTGGGTGAAGGACACAAGGAAAGGGGTTGCTCTTGACCAGAAGCCTGCAGTTACGACTGAGTGCTTGCAGTTTTTACAACTTCAGAATAGGAGGCGATAGAGCCGGAGGCTGTTTCAGCAATGTAAGCCACAAACGGTTCCTGATACTCCGGCTTTAAAAGCAGTCTACCTACTCCCAGAAAAGGGAGCCTTACAGGCCTTCCAGAGCTACACCATGACACTGGCTCAACACCTCCTGCCTTAGCTGCTATTGTGTTTTTGGCACTACCAGCAGATGCACCACCACCACCATCAGTACCAGGTTGCCCTCCATGCCCACATCCGCGTCCTCTTCCACCATACTTCCTCATATTTTTGAAAATGGACCCAAAATACCAGCAGATATATGGTACTGTATCATAAGTGTACAGCTCTATACAGTCTATGGATAGCAGTAAATCTCCGTATATATTTCATGAGGCATACACAGACGCTCACAGGCTCAGTATGGATTACCCAATAAAATAACAAGTTGAAAAAGGGTACAGTATCACCAGATAAAAGGTATATATAGCATAACAGAGAGAAAAAGGAGTACGCGGTGACAACAAAAGAAAAAATATTTCTATGATATAAATATGAAAAGTTTATTGTACATACAAAATATATAAATAGTAATGCATAACAAGATAATAATAGTGCACCAAGGAGCATGCGGGCAAAACACAAGGGCCACCCCTCTGGCAACGCAGTCCCGTGTAAGCAAGTACTCCGGTCAAATGACCAGAAGAAAAAATGTATAAGGGCTGGTCAGAAGATTCCCATCATGGATCACAGTAATAGCGTAATATATCTTACACAGCCACAGTTTACAGATTAGCAATGCAGCTTACCGGGATCGAGGAGGCCAGAGAGGGAGCCCCAGGGCCAGATGTCCACCCCCGACGCGCGTTTCGCAAGCGTTGAGGCCTGCTTTCTCAAGGGGATAGTGCATAGTGCGGAATAGGACCTTAAAATAGGTCATATGGTAGGTCACGTGATGTAGGAGAGCCAATGGCGGTGGTTTGAAACGGCGCATGCGCGGTGTGCGCGCCAGGTCCTCCACACAGCCCGGGCGTCATGCCATATCATGCACAAACAGGACAGGAACTATCCCGGTGTGCATGAAGACATAAAGACGCCCCGCAGCCAGAGAACACAGGCGCCCACCACCGCGGACGCGCACAGCCACCTTGGCTCAGTAAAGTTTGCCACCATAGAACATAATAAATATGTATCAACATCTAAGGTACATAGTACATATGAGGACAGATAAGCTGCCCCAATAGTAATATAACAAATAAACTACAAAAAATAAAAAGGTAGAAAAGGAAAACATTAAAGACAAGGGAAAATACAAATATATCCACCACTATGGCAGAAATACATTATAAACAATAAGCAAATAGTATAAAGTGATATAAAACCCGATATAAAAATACATAAATGAATAAAACAAGCTGCAGAGCAAATAGGGAAGAGATCATCACGGTGCGCCCATCTGTTTGGTATCCCTCCAAATTTCTGCAGCCGTTTCAAGTATGAGGGTTCTAAATATATCACCAAAAGGAAGGAAAGGATCCTATAATCACACAAAAATTGAAAAAATGAAAAATTAAAACCATAAAAACAAAATGGAATAAAAACAAGGACATGTGGCAGTGATAGAACCAACGAATGATGAATATAAACCATTTAATCAGGGACAAGATCTCATAGGAAAGGTGCAAAACTAAGAAGTTCATTTAGGCCCTTGGGGGCAATAGTATCCAACAGCACAATCCAACGAGTCTCCATCTGGGCCAAGATCTTTTTATAGTTACCCCCTCTAATCCCCAAGTGAAGGATGTCAATGCCACGTATTCTGAGAGACCCAGCATCACAATTGTGATGGGTTTTAAAGTGGCGAGGGATTGTTTTGAGTTCCGAGGGGTCTATAACTGCTCTCGCAGCGCCAATATCACGGACATGTTCACGCACCCGTACACGCAGCTCCCTTGTTGTCAAACCCACGTATATCATGGGGCAGCCACAAGTGGCATAATAAACCACATTGGTGCTGCCGCACGATATACGCTGGCGAATATCAAAGGTGCGGAAACCGTCTGAGGTGGTAAAATTAGTACTTCGTTGGACATTGGCGCATGCGAGGCAGTGGCCACAAGGAAAGAAACCTGGAGTCGGGCCACGAGAACCAAAGATATTGCGAATTGCCGGAACATAATGGCTTTTAACCAATAAGTCACCCAGAGTCTTAGAGCGTCGAGATGTCATAGCGGGGAGGTCACCCAAAAAGGACTCAAGAACCGGATCAGCCTTTAAAACATCCCAGTGTTTAATAAGAATCTGACGCATGTTTGTCCATTGATGATTAAAGGTGGTAATAAACCGAATAGGACCATCAGATCCAACCTTGTCTTGACCCTTCTTGGAGTGCAATAAGGTATTACGTGGAATTCTCCTCGCCCGATCATATCCTTGTTTAATGGATCTACCACTATTACCCCGGGCCCAAAAGCGTTGTTTAAGATCGGCAGCCTGGGCCTCAAAAAGGACATCAGAGGAGCAGATGCGCCTCACTCTTAGGAACTGTCCGATCGGGACAGCTCTAATGGTGGCCGGATGGTGTGCAGATTCCGCATGAATCAAAGAGTTAACCGAGGTGGGCTTCCTGAACACATCCGTCCTGACCCAACGCGAGGGGTCAACCTCCAGGGATATGTCCAGGAAGTCCACTCTAGTACTACTGTGATGGTAAGTTAACCGAATATTCAGAGAGTTATGGTTGAGTTGATTCATGAAGTCCCCGAGCTGCTGCACCGTCCCATCCCACAACATCAAGATATCATCAATATAACGAAGCCAGCACAGCACATGGGAAGCGGCCGGCACGCCCGCGTCGCCAAAAATAAATCTCTCCCAGGAACCCAGGAAGAGATTTGCATACGCGGGCACACAGGCCGCGCCCATGGCTGTGCCCCGCTTCTGAAGATAAAAAACATCTTTAAATACAAAGAAGTTGTGGGATAAGACATAGTGCAGCAGCTTGAGAACTAGCTCACACAAAGGGCCATCCAGACCGGAGGCCCCCAAGAAGAGGCGCACCGCATCTAGGCCATGGGTATGGTCGATGCAGGTGTAAAGTGACTCCACATCAGCAACAACAAAAATGGCCCCATGTTCCACAAGGATGCCGTCAACCCGTGCCAGTACGTCCGTCGTGTCGCGGACAAAAGATGGCAGGGTCTCCACAATGGGTTTCAGGTAAAAATCAATAAACTTACAGACCACATCACATAAGCCACCAATTCCCGACACGATAGGACGCCCTGGAGGGTTGAGGGCATCCTTGTGGATCTTAGGTAACAAATAGAACATCGGCACCTTTGGATTAGAAACAACCAGACCATCAAAGACCTTCTTAGAGATAATATTGGATTCATAAGCCCCAAATAAAATCTTTTGAAGCTCAATTGAGAAGGAAGCCATGGGATTTGATGTTAATTTAGTATAAGCACTTGAATCCCTAAGTTGCCGAAAAGCTTCGCGTTCGTACTTTTCACAAGGCCAGACAACAATGTTCCCTCCCTTGTCTGCCAATTTAAAAACAACGTCAGGAAGAGTTTGCAATTGTTGGATAGCCTGACGCTGTTTAAAAGTTAAATTATCAAATCTCTTTCTAGTGGATAATTTCTTAAAATCATCCATAACGAGTTTTGTGAAAATCTCGATAGCTGGACTTAGAGACAAGGGAGGGAACTTAGCTGATCTGGGCAATAGTGCAACAGGGAGCCTACTTGTCTGAGGTGTTACCTGTTCCTCAAGTAGATCTTCAAGATTACGTAAGGCTTCCATCTCAAGAGTATTCAAAGGTGCCGACGTTTGACCACGGTGATGTAATTTTCTCAATAATAATTTGCGAGAGAATAATTGTAAATCTTTCAAAGCTGTAAAGAAATTAAATTGGTTAGTAGGTGAAAAAGAAAGAGCTCTACTGAGTACGTCAATCTGTGCCTCGGTCAGAATATGTTGAGAAAGATTCAATACCTGTGGTTTATTATGAGATCCCGTTTGAGTAGACCTCCCACTCGACGTCTTGCTCTTTGTAAATTGTCGTGTGGCTATACGTTGACTCAAAGAATCAGTGGGTGACAATCCCTCATTAGAAGTAAATTTACCAGAAGATTCACCCTCAAATGACTTATTGGAACGTATTGAAGTAGACCTTGATCTAGAGAAAGATGTATTTCTATATCTCGATCTTGAACATTCATATCCATGACGCCAATGATAAACGCGGGACTGCTGTTTATCCAAAATGTCCCGTTTAAACTTTTTAGATTTAATTACTTGTATGTCATGGGCCCATTTTTGTAGTTCAATATCGGTTTCCTCATTAAATTTTTTTAGGGAATCACTTGTCATATCTTTACGCAAGCCAGCCTGTATTTGATCGATCTCAGCTTCCAAGGTTCCCAATGTGTTATGGTTCATTTCTTTTAATAGGATCATGAACCCTTTGGAACATGTATTTGTTAATTCTTCCCACCTGTTTTTAAAGTTTTCATCAGATATAGGGAAGGAAGGGAATACCTGGACACGTAGTCCCCTTGGAATGAGATCAGACTGAATATATCTATCTAGAAACTCGTGGTTCCACCAGACCTTTGTCCGTTTTTTAAGAAGATCCTTAAATTGAGAAATAGATTCCTGTATGGCTAAGTTGGAACCATCACTAGAGTTGCCCGTACTATCCTGGAGCACTTCATTTATTTGGGCACGCCATGTACTGTCACGTGCACGGAAGTCCATATTGACACTGAAAAAAACTGTGAAAAACACAGAAAATAGCATTAAGAACAAAGCCAGTGTGCATAAAAATGCACTGGATGACATCACCACCTGGTGAGCCTCCCAGCAAACAAATTCACCAACTCCAACAAAAGAAAAAATATTTCTATGATATAAATATGAAAAACTTTTCATATTTATATCATAGAAATATTTTTTCTTTTGTTGTCACCGCGTACTCCTTTTTCTCTCTGTTATGCCATAATACATTGGAGTTGGTGAATTTGTTTGCTGGGAGGCTCACCAGGTGGTGATGTCATCCCGTGCATTTTTATGCACACTGGCTTTGTTCTTAAAAGGTATATATAGTATAGTGTAAACATTCTGATTCTCCGTATACATTTCAGGAGGCAGACACAAACGCTCTCAAGCCCAGTATGGATTACACAAGAATATGAAAAGCTGTAAATGGCTTATGCGTACAGCTGTATACAGTGTTGGGGTAATCTTAAAGTTCCAAATATATTGCCGGAGTAACAGACAGACGTTTATAGGCTCATTATGGATTACACCAGACTCTAAATAGCTAAAAAGGTTACTGTATCACAAGCGTTCTGCTGTATACAGTGTTGGCCAAATTGAAAATATTGGTATATATTTCCGTAGTCACCCTTAGGCGCTCACTCAGTTTGGCTTTGACCATAATAAAAATGTTGTAAAAAATTTCCAGGATGACAAGATAGCAAGTATATATTTTTTAGAGGACAATTGAAATCTCCATATAAATAGTCCCGTAGTCACTCTCAGACGCTTACACAGTATGGATTGGACTGTAATGCTAAATGTCGAACAAAGGTACTATATAACAAGATACAAGCTGTATCGAGTATAGTGTAAAAATTTGTTTCTCCTATTCACCGTATCTATAGAAGACATAACCCACATACGCTCACTCTCTATGGATGATGTAGGGAAGGTGGACTGACAGACAAACCAGCCTGTAGTGAGAAGCAGAGGTGTAGCGCAATGTAGGTTTGAAACCGCTAAGATAAAGAGAAAGGGTGCAGTGTTTTAGCTTGCCCATAGGAGGGCAGTGGAGAGTGTAGGCGTGGGACTGAATAACTGGCATTGGTCAGAGAAACTGTTAGGTGATGGTGGGCGGAGTTACCAGACCTGGAAGTATAAAAGGCTGAGGGAAGGTTCTCGAAGAGTCAGTCAGCGAAGGGAGCACAGTAAAGAGGAAGTTCTGCTGAGGAAATAGAGAAAGAGGAAAGGCTCCAGAGAGGACTGACAGTTGAGGCGGTCACGGGGGGGTGGGCCAGAGGATGGTAGCTGCAGACGAAGACGGCCTGGAGCTATCATACGGACGGTGTGCTCAGACTGGTGCAGTGGTGCAGCGCTGTGGTGGTTGGGCCTAGGCCAGCCACAGTGGAAGAGCCACAGAGGACGCCACGATTATAGTTACAAAGGAAGTGAAGGTATCGGGGCCTGTGTACAAAGAAATGTGGTGAATTGCTATTGTTGACAGAAGAATGGGCATAAAAATGGACCTGTTCAATACAAACTGTGTCTCACTCTCGTGTTTGTCTGCGGCAAGAAGATGGTCCCCCCCACAGATGGTTATCCTACAGATGATAACTTAATACAAATTTTTGAAACAAGGTACTGTATCAGCACATACCAAGTGTGTCCAGTCTAGGGTTAAATTTCCATCTATGCTTCCAGAATCAGACACAGACACTCACAGGCTCACTATGTATTACACCAGAATTAAAAAAGTAGAAAAAGGGAAAGGTATTCATAGAGTACATCAGTATACAGTGTTGTGGTACTTTTAAATCTTTGTATACATTTCAATCTTGGTAAGCCAGTCAAGAATCTCTGCTTCTGGAAACTATATGGATTCAAGTATAGACGCAAAGTCGAGTTTTAGCAGAAATTTTGGAATTACTCATCGCGGGGAATCCTCACGGTATATGTTGCAGAGGTGATGCAGACCCTCAATTACTGTGTCTGTGGAGAAAGCGAAAAAGGTTCTTTGTGAAGAAAGGATTGCTTTATCGCAGTAGCGTGGATCCCATCACCGTTACTCGTCTCCATCAAATTGTGATCACAGGGAGAGATGTACCCATGGTCCTCACTGCCTATCATGATGTGTCTGGTCATTTTGGAGTGCAAAAGACAAAAGCCACAGGCCGTAGGCGATTCTATTGGATTGTCATGAGAGGAGACATTGAAAAATGGTGGCAGGAATGTCACACGTCTGTGACTATCACAACTGTGAAAGGTGAGTATAAACCACCACTGCATCCGCTTGTAAGTTGAAGTCCATTTCAAATGGTAGCCGTTGATCATCTGAAGGTAGAGGCCAGCAGGACGGGTCATAGCTACATCTTAACCATCATTGATCAATGCACCAAATTTCGAGTGGCCGTCCCTGTGAAGGATTTAACTGCCCAGACTACACAGCAGTGGATCAGGGAGAGGTAAGTACTGCAACTTGCAAGTGCTGTGGCCATGACCAAGCAGGGGGGTACAATCGTGGTCAACGGTACTGGCACAGGGCCCCTCATAATACGCTGGTGTGTCTGACGACGAGTGGGCCCTCCCACCGTCTGAGACACTGTATTGTACTATGAGGGGTCCTGTGCCATTGCCGTCGGCCATCAGTGGGCCCATCCACCTGTTCAGAGCAACGGCACTTGCCGGGGTGCGCCAGGTCTTGACCCCAGCCGTTGGGGGAGGGGTGGGCAGCCCAGTTATGGAGGTTTAAAAATTGGCATATGTAGATGTGTTGGCTGGACATTCAGCTGCTGCAAAGGGAGTAATTGGGCAAGTCCAAGGAAGAGGAGGAAGACGAAGATTAGGTGTGCTTAATGGTGGCACTGGTCTTACAGTGGGGGTAGCTATGGAGCGTTGTTGGCTACCTTCAGTCGGAGCAGGTGCACATGTGCTACCTGAGGTTTTGTAGTGCGTCCACGCTTGCAAGTGCATGTTGATTAAATGTCTAAGCATGCAACTGGTATTCAAATTTCTGAGTTGTTTACCTCGGCTAAAGGTCCTTCCTCACTTCTTACAGGTAACCTTTGCCTCATCAGTAGGATTTTGGACAAAGAAGTGCCACACTGCACTCTTCCTACTATGGGAAACATTTTCTGGCCTTGCACGCTGTGCTAAGTTGATCGTCTCGTCAAGCTGTTTTGCAACTCTTTTAGTTTTTGTTCCATGTTTTAGGACAGCTACTGGCCTGCTAGAGAACCGATGCTGCGATGTCAATGCCTGCTGCGGATCCTTCTCCTTATCTGAACTATTGCCAGCACCACCCTCCTCCCCCAATGGATGCCAATCCGGGTCCAGAAATGGGTCATCCATCACCTCCTCTTCAAAGTCATCTGCACCTTCCTCTTTACCTTCCTCTGTGTCACCGTGTAAGGCGGTATGGTATGCGGGAAGGGGCACCTGGGTTTCATCAGGATCAGATTCTGGCTCAATAGACTGCGAGGGCAATGTGGTGCTGTGGATCAATGTACCAGCAGAATCATCTAGCAGTGGCTGTGCATCAGTGCACTCCATGTAAGATTCATCTTGGCCTGGGGAATTCAGGATTTGACAGGATAACCCAGGCATGGTATGTGAAAAGAGCTCCGTAGAGTAATCTGCAGTGTGGGCTGCCGCATCCTTAACTTTTGGTGGGGGTGAAGGACACAAGGAAAGGGGTTTTTTATGACCAGAACCCTGCACTGACGACTCCGTGCTTGCAGGTTTCGACCGTTCAGAAGAGGAGGCAATAGAGCTGGTGGCTGTTTCGGCAATGTTCGCCAAAACCTGCTCCTGATGCTCCGGCTTTAAAAGTGGTTTTCCTACTCCAAGAAAACGCAACCTTACAGGCCTTCTTGGGCCATAGGATGATGCAAGCTCAACACCTCCTGCCTTAGCTGCTATTGTGCTTTTGCCAGAACCAGCCGATGCACCACCACCATCAGTACCAGCCGCGCCCCCCTGCCCACGCCTGCGGCCAGTTCCACCATACTTCCTCATGTTTGGGAAAATGTAACCAAAATACCAGCAGAGAGATGGTACTGTATGAGGAGCGTCCAGCTGTGTAAGGTATATTAAACAAATTAAATCAACGTATATATTATGTTAGTCACAGACGCTCTCACAGTATGTATTGGACCGTAATCCAACAAGCAGATATACGGAACTGTTTGAAAAATGGACACGACTCTAAGGTGTAGGTGTGGAAAAACTGACAAACTCCTCGTTTTTTTTTTCCCAGAGTCACACACAGGTAGCTTCTATTTGTCCATGCTAGAAGGCGGTACACGACAGTGTGTGAGGAGCGTACACCGCTGTATGGTGTGTATGTAAAATTGTCAAGCTCCGTGTATTTGTATGCAGACTGACACACGCTGTCTCTGTCTAGTTTTTGCCGTAATCAAACAGCAGATATACAAAACTGTTTGAAAAACGGACATGACTCTAAGGTGTGGAAAAACGGACAAACTCCTCGTTTTTTTTCCAGAGTTACACACAGGTAGCTTCTATTTGTCCATGCTAGAAGGCGGTACACGGTAATGTGTGAGGAGCGTACACCGCTGTACGGTGTGTATGTAAAATTGTCAAGCTCCGTGTATTTGTATACAGACTGACATACGCTGTTTCTGTCTAGTTTTTACTGTAATCAAACAGCAGATATACGAAACTGTTTGAAAAACGGACACAACTCTAAGGTGTAGGTCTGGAAAAACGGACAAACTCCTTGGCTTTTTCTTCCAGAGTCACACCCAGATAGCTTCTATTTGTTCATGATACCAGCCGGAATACACGGTAGTGTGTGAGTAGCGTACACCGCTGTACGGTGTGTATGTAAAATTGTCAAGCTTCGTGTATTTGTATACAGACTGACACACGCTGTCTCTGTCTAGTTTTTACCGTAATCAAACAGCAGATATACGAAACTGTTTGAAAAACGGACACAGGTCTAAGGTGTAGATCTGGAAAAACGGACAAACTCCTCGACTTTTTCTGCCAGAGTCACACCCAGATAGCTTCTATTTGTCCGTGATACCATCCGGAATACATGATAGTGTGTGAGGAGCGTACACCGCTGTACGGTGTGTGTATGTAAAATTGTCAAGCTCCGTGTATTTGTATACAGACTGACACACACTGTCTCTGTCTAGTTTTGACAGTAATCAAACAGCAGATATACGAAACTGTTTGAAAAACGGACACAATCCTAAGGTGTAGATCTGGAAAAACGGACAAACTCTTCGGCCTTTTCTTCCAGAGTCACACCCAGATAGCTTCTATTTGTCCGTGATACCAGCCGGAATACACTGTAGTGTGTGAGAAGCGTACACTGCTAGACGATGTGTGAAAAAATGAACGCTCAGTAACTCACCAGGACAAAATAATAAAATTTGGAGTGCTTTGAAAAAAGCAGTTTGAACAGCAGTGTGCACACAACAATGCAGCTAGCAGGTAGCCTTAAAAGGCAGCCTAATCACTACCAGCGCTGCTGCACACAACAAAAATCCTCCCTTTTCATTGCTCACTAACTGTACAGTGAAAAGCGCTATCAGCAGAAGCAGTTTTTTTTTCTTCTTTCCTGCCTAATGCTCTCCCTGTTCAGAATCAGGAGCAGCACCTCTTCCTATTGTAAGATCGGCAGAAGTAAGATGGTGGTCGGCGTTCACAGCCTTTTATACCCACTGTGACGCCACACAAAGCCAGCCAATCACTTCAATGCCCTTCTCTAAGATGATGCTGGCCGCTGCCTATGTCACCGCGTTGCCCACAGTGTGCATCCTCCATCATTGGCTGAAAAAAGGCGCTGGAAGCATCATTTGAAACGCGACTTTGGCGCTCGGGTCGCCGACATCATGGCCGACCTCACGCTATGGTCGGATTTCGTTTCATGAAACCCGACTTTGGCGAAAGTCGGTGATTTTTGAAATTGACCGACCTGTTTCGCTCAACTCTATTCATGATGTGTTGCCCAAAGTATGTTTTTTTTTTACTAAGTTTAATACTGCGATTGGCACGGACCATGTAAAATCCGTGACAAAAATACGGCTGATGGGAGCTACCACATAGAGAATCATTCGTCCGTGTGCAATGCGTTTTTTTAACGCCTCTCACTCGTCTTCAGATATCGTATGGCTAAAAATATTAGGCACTTTCTATAGTGTCTAAAATCAACCACTCACAATAATAAAAACAAAAAGAATACAGTTTCAATCAGAAGACAGTAATGATGTGCATAGATTTTACAATGTGGGATGCCTCTCAAATGTCATAGGGTTAAATTGCCTACTAAAGAATCTAAAACTAGCAGATGGAGCATCATTTTACCACTTAGCTTAAAAAAATAATGAATAAATATTAAAAATTTGCTAATTCTGAAGTAGGAAAAAAAACAAACCACCATTTTAATTACCAGTGATTTTTTTTGCATTTCCAGTTTTTTCATCCCCTTTTCCCAAGAGCCATAACTTTTCTTATTACTCCAGTGACTTAGCCATACTAGGGCTTTGTTGTCGTGGTGTGAATTGTACTTTTCAGTGACAAAATTAATTTTATTATACAATGAACTAGAAAAGGGGAAATAAACTCTAAGTGTGGTGAAATGGTAAAAAAATACAATCCTACCTTTGTTTTTGGGTTTTATGTTTACGGAATTCATTCTGCAATAAAAATCACCTGTCAACTTGATTCTCCCTGTTAGTATGTTTACAGAAATACCAAACTTGTTCAGGTTTTTTTTAATTAATTTAGTGATTAAAAAATATCTTTTTAGGCTGTGTGCACACGCTGCGGAAAAGGTGCGGATTCATCCGCGCGGATTTTGTACAATCCGCAGGTGAAACCGCAGGTCAAAAGACCTGCGGTTTTACCTGCGGATTGCTCTGCGGTTTTGCCCTGCGGTTTTTCATCTCCTCAATGGAGGAGATGGCAAACCGCAGGAGAATCCGCAGAAAGAATTGACATGTCAATTCTTTCTGCGGATTGAAAACCGCAGATAATCCGCGCGGAAAATTCCGCACCGTCTGCACTGCGGTTTTTGATTCCCATAGGGAATCATTGTACTGTACACCGCAGCAGAAACTGCTGCGGGTCCGCAGCGGCCAAAACCGCTGCGGAACCGCAGCAAAATCCTCAGCGTGTGCACACAGCCTAAATATCATCCTAACATTTTTTTCTGAGGCCAAATCAAGTTCTTGCTTTGTCCCAACCTGTTGTACTTCTCATCAAAATGTCAATATCATTTCATGGAAATGAGTGGAGATGAACGATGTCCGGTGCTGAATTCCGAACACGGACTTGGGTGGCACCGCTATTCTTCTCTGATCAGCATAAGGACAGGATGCAGCTCCTATGAGGGACAGTGTTCTGTGTATTTACTCTGCCAACAAACCTGCATGGGTGTACTCTGCAAAATAGCCTCTGAGTGTGTGCTCTGCAAAATACCCTCGTTGTTTATTTTTTTACTTGTTTTTATTTTAATTTGGGGAAGCCCCAAAACATTAGGAATGGCAAATTGAATGAACAAACTGCGGTGGAGTGTAACAATGGGTGAGTGCAACTGGCATACTCCTATATTCAGCCAAAGGTACAGACAAGTCCTGTGAGATCCACGCTTGATCAATTTTAAAGAATGGTAGTTTGCGGATGCGCCTGTCTTTGATCACACCCCCTGTGGTGATAAAGACATGTTCCGACAGCACATTTGCCGCAGGGCATGCTGACACCTTCAAAACAAAAAGAGCAAGCTGAGGCCATGTATCCAATTTATAGACCCAGAAATTAAATGTGGAAGACTCATCTCTCAGTACATGTAGACATGTGGCCACATACTCTTCCATCATATTGTTCTAACCCTGGCTCCTGCTAATACCAACCCTATGATATGGTGGAGCTGAATGCTGTGACATGCTCATAAAATTTTGTGGCATTTCAGCCATGTTAACGCCTTCTGAGGTAGTGGGTTCCCCAGCTGCATTTGCGACTCCCTCCTCCTCCTCTGCCTTGTGCTTCCACTGAGCACCCACTGTCAGTTGGGAATGCCGTCAGCAGTGCATCTACAAGTGTGCATCCTGCTAATACAGACAGTATCAAATTGTGGTGCTGAATTTTGTGGCATGCTGAGGAAGGTTTTTCACATTTCGGCAAGGCTAACCCTGGCATTTTCCGATCACACTCCAGTGATGGAAGTAAGGATGGCACCTAGTCCTAGTAGTGGGGATACAGCAGGGTGGCCACCCAGTAATCAGCACTGGTAACTAGCGCAGGTACCGCAGCATGTATTCACTCTTGTGTGCCAAGCTGCCCAGAGGCAACGACAAGCTGTCCTCAGTGGGAGGTATATCATCTGTGTCCTCTGTAACTTCCCAGGTAGGCACTTGTGATGCTTTTGAGCCGCTTTGAGTGCCACTCTGCTGTGAACATTGTTCCTCCTTCTCATTCTTATCCTACAAAACTGTCCTCTGGCTGGATACTTGTATACCTGGCCACTGTTGGTACAGGAACCCAAGTGGGCGACTGGCCTGATAATGGTGTGAAAGGTCTCTGTTCCTCATCCTGTGCCACTGCCTCATTCAGCAGCGCCTGAAGTGTTTTTTCAGGAGGCTTAGAAGAAAGATAGCAACACAGAGTCTCTCCAGCATATGCAAGGTTGAGTTCTACTTTATTGATACATTTTATATGAGGTGGTGATCGAAAAGGCAGAAGTGATGCTGCAGTGCAAGCAGGCGAGTAGCAGTAGAGTTAGAATGCCAAAAGTGTGCAAAGACGGCCCAAACTTTCTGCAGCAGCTTTGACAACTAGGGGTAATTTTTTAGGAATGCACCTTTGAATTCAGCATATGTGCCAGGCAAATGATGTGCATCAAACCAGGTAAGCCCAGCGCTGCTACAAGATTTTTCCAGTTATAGCACACCACCTGACCGGGCTTGAGGTTCAGCGGCACCAAAACTCATTGGTCTGTTGTTTGATCCTCGTCCACAGCTCCTGGGCAGTGTGGGATTCCCCCCCCCAAACAGATGAGTTTCAGTACAGTCTGCTGTCATTTCCCATTGATAGGCTGTGCTGAAGTTGGTGGTGCAGGTGTTACACTGACTGGATGAGGAAGCAGTGGAGGAAGTGCAGTAGGAGGAGGAGGCAACATGGACAAAGAAACAAAAAAATCCATCAATCTTCAATGGTGGTAGGACATGGGCCAAAATGCTTTCTGCCTCAGGACCAGCAGCCACTACATTTACACAGTGGGCATTTAGAGAGATATAATGTCCCTGCCTGTGCTTACTAGTCTAAGGGTACCGTTACACTAAGCGACGCACCAGCGATCCCAACAACAATACGACCTGGTAAGGATCGCTGGTGCGTCGCTAAATGGTCGCTAGTAAGCTGTCAAACAGACAGATCTACTCAACTATGCAGCAACGATCCGGCGATCCATTTAACGACCTCGGCGGTCATTGGCACCTTGTCACACTGCAGCTATTCTGATGACTCCCGGCTGCGTCCGTGAGCTCTGCGTCACCAATTAGGTCTCTCATCGGCGTCAAACACATTGATGCATGCTGGCCAGTGGGACGCCAATGATCAGAAAATGGCCTGGGACATTTGAGCACGATCAGCGATATCAAGCGGGGGGCCGGGGCGCGAAAAGGGGGCTTTTGACGGGTACCCAGTTTATGCTCCAGGAGAAGGTTGACTCCGTTTCCGCTGACGGATGCCAATCTACAGGCTGGAGTTGCACCCTTCCATCCCCCATGCAGACAGACTGGGTACTTGCAGAGACTGTTTCCTCACTGACCTCTGACTTCTCCAGCACCAACCGGTCTGAACTGCTAACAACTACTGACATGCTGCACAGTACTAATCCTCCGGTGCGTGTTGTCTGTAAGAGTGAGACTGCGGCCTTCACCCTGGCATTTTGTATGCCTATTGTGGAGCTTCAGCCCTACTCTCAGCCAGCAGCTTGTTCAAGGACCACAAGTCCACTTGTGAGGGAGCCAGGACACTTCGCTGTCACTCAGAGACTGTGCAACACTTTCCTCCGGGATCGTATCAGAGACTCCTCACGACACCTATGGCGCCATCGTGGGATTTTCCAGCCTCCGCCAACCAGGAACCAGAGACTTATAAGTTAACTCATTATTTGACCCTCTGTTGTTGCTCTGTCCCTGTTTACTCTGTGTGTTCCTAAATTCCTTTACCCCCTCACTCCCTGCATGGAGTATTCACTGCTGTTATCTCTCTACATAAAATACCCGTTAACTATTGCTCTGTCTCCTGCTCGTCACTGTATCCTGCGTTCCTGCTAGTACCTTACAAGTACACACACCTGATTTTCTCTACAACATGTTCATGCAAGGAAGGAATGGCCTGTGTGGAAAAGTAGTGGCAGCTGAGAATGACGTATTGTGGTTCCCATGATCTCAACTTATTGTTACTTATTTATAAATGACTTGTGAGTGGAGGAAAAGATTAAGACTGCAGCAGAAGAGGGAACAGAAGGCGGCTCAGATCTTTCCTTATTTTTCAGGTGTGTACTCCACTGCAGTTCGTGCTTTGCAGATTAAGATGCCTCATCATGCAGGTGGTGGTCAGGTTGAGAACATTTGTGGTTTGCTTCAATCTCTGCTGGCAGAGTGTGCAAACCACCCATGTCTTATCAGGGAGCTCATTGGAGCTGGCTTTGGAGTGCTCAGTTTGTCAGCGCAGTGATCAGTAGCTGCCGGCATACTGGCTAGGGGCCGGACGCTGTGCTTTAGCACCCTGCTCCCTCTTTTTGCTGTGCAGCTTGGGCAGCGTGACCACCACCTCTTCCTCTGAACTGCCCAAATCACTCAGATGGTCTTGACTCCATGTGGGGTTTAGGACCTCATTATCCCCCATAACACAATCACATCATTGCATCTCTCCAGTCTGTCCTTAACTCTGCTGCCTTACTAATCCACCTCTCTCCTTACTACTCCTCCGCTTCTCCCCATTGGCTCCCAATTCCACACCGTATCCACTTTAAGCTGCACTGAACTACAAAGCCGTCCATAATGTGTCTCCCCTGCATATCTCTGAACTGTCCTCCTGATTTCTCCCACCATGTACCTCCTTCTCTCCTACAAAATTGTACCTTTCTCATCCAATTCCCTGAAAGACTTCTACCGAGTATCTTACATCCTCTGGAATTCTGTGGCCCAGCCCGTCTGATTATTCCCTACATTTGGAACTTTTAAGCAGAACTTGAAAACCCATCTCTTCAAAACATGCGTTGTTCCTGCCCCCTGATAGCGCCCCCTAGGCAGCTCCAGTGACACCATTGGTGTCATCACATTATCACCGACCCATACAATTTTTCAGTTTTATTTTGTGTGTGTGTTTGTTTTGGACCCACTGCGTGCTCTGTCAGATCAGGTGTCTAACCTGACCAAGATGATGCAGAACCTATCTGTTGAGCAAAGAGCGTTGGTTGTTTCTCACCAACAAGTACAGAGGGAGTTGGCAGAAACAGTTAATGCTGTTCGGGGTGTCTCTTCCTCGTCTGGCAATGGGGAGGGTACTGTGTCTGATGTTTCCTTATCCTCTCCTGAACCCTCTGTCAAACTTCCTTATACCTTTTCTGGGGATAAGAAAAAATTCTGGGTATTTAGAGAGAGTTGTAAATTACTTTTTCACCCTGTGTCTTCAGTCCTCGGATGATGAGAGTCAAAAGGTGGGGATAGTTAGTTCCCTGTTACGTGAGGGGCCGCAATCCTGAGCTTTCTCCCTATTTCCTACCTCCCCTGAGAGAATGTCTGTTGATTGGTTCTTCAAGGCCTTGGGTCTTATTTACGATGAACCTGATCGAGTGAGATTGGCAGAGGACACAATTATGTGTCTGACCCAGGGAAAGTGCTCAGCTGAGTGGTGCTGTTCCAAGTACAGGTGATGGGCACCCGAGGTTTCCTGGAACGGCACTCAAGGGGCTATTCTGATGGGGTCTCTTCGAGCATTTAAAGGATGCCTTGGCCCTGCACCCACTGTTCGAATCACAATATTGGTGCTCTGGAGAAAGGATAAGTCTATAAAGAAGATAAACTCCGGCACTCATATGATGTCACAGTTTATTGGTGTGAAAAAATATAACAAAAATGTTATAGTCAGTAGACCCAAAAAGCAAAAGAGATACGTGTAAATCTCAACCTTTCAGCATGATGTTACCTCTTTCAAGAAATGTCTGTTTCTGGGCAGGTGAGATTCTCCGGGTGGAAGAGTATGGGATCCATGTGGACCCTCACCTGCCCAGAAATAGATTTTTGTTGGAAAAGGCAACATCACGCCGAAACGTAGAGATTTACACGTGTCTGTATTGCTTTTTGGGTCTACTGACTATAACATTTTTGTTATTTTTTTTACACCAATAAATTGAGACATCATATAAGTGCCAGAGTTTATCTTCTTTATTGTAGGTTATAGCTGCCAAACAATGCCTTTATCTATAAAATAACTGACATGACAAAAACATCATCTTAGGGCATGACCATATGGTTTTGCTCACATTAGCATATAAATTGTACGGCATGTGCAATACGAGAAAAAAATCACATTGCACTCTGACCAATGTTATTCAATGAGTCAGTGCTGATGTGTGAGTTTTTCCTCAGCTGTAATCAGGATGAGGAAAAAAGATCACACACTTGCATAGATAACACTTGTGTGACATACGCTTGACACTTTTCGGCTGGAACATCGCAGTAATTTTATGTATGCAGATGTGAGCAAATCCCATAGGACACATTACTTCTCAATTGTTACAGAGTATGTAAAGTTTCTCACACACTGGCGGTATGTAACTGTATGCAGATCACTGGATCCAACATGCAGTTTCTAATGAGAACAATGTTCACAGTAACAATAATATCTCTTTAACGATCCACTTTGTCTTCCAGGCTTTAGCAGGAGTCTCCAATCCTTCACTCCCTCAAGATGGCTGGACCTTCATTGTAAATATACAATTGTAAATACACACCTGTACTTTGTATCTCCCTCACCTCTTTGTAGATTGTAAGCTCTCACGAGCAGGGTCGTCTTATTTAATCTTATTTTGCTTTAATTATTGTATTATAAGCGTTGTTACTTATGACTTGTGTTTTGAAACTGTAAAGCGCTGCGGAATATGTTGGCGCTATATAAATAAAGATTATTATTACAATTCTTTCCAATAGGCCACAAGTCCTTTTGACAAAGTCAATCAATGCTCTCTGGGCCTCCCACACTATAGTAGGCCCTTTCTCTGCCTGTTGCTTCACCCCAGACTGTTCCCTATACCGTATGTCAATGTCAGAAGTAACAGCCCGATTCAATCGTGCCTCCTGGTCAATGCCACAGATGTTCACTTCTGGATTACAGGGTTTGCCAGATGTTCGGGGCTTGACCTGCAAAGGATGTCAGTAGAGTGAAACACAGAAAAGCACAGTATAACAAACGCATAAAAATACTCTGTTGTAAAAAAGTAAAAGTAAACAGCAAGTGCTAGTAAAAAGATGATAACAAAACAGGGTATTTGGTTGATACGTTTTTTGCAAAAAATGTATACTAAGCCACTCTACCAAATGTCAAGGTATACCCATATCAGAGCAGTCCCTAACCGATGTATTTAAAAACCTGAACATGTGTATAGTACCTATATGAGCAGGATTCAGAAAGGTAATGTCCGATGTAATAAAAGAGGGTGCTGTAAATAACAAAAATAACAAGAATACACTATGTAAGAGACAGCACTGTACATAACAGCAGAGGAAGCTATATAATAAGGGATGGCACCATATATAACTAGAGAGGATGGTATGGAATAAGGGATGGTGTTATACGTGATAAAAGAGGAAACTATGTAACTAAGGATGGTGTTATACATATACTAAGGGACTGTGTTAGACATAATAAGTGAGTATACTATATACTAAGGGACTGTGCCATACATAAAAAGTGACTACACCATATAATGAGGGATGGCACTATACATAATAAGCAAGTACACTATATACTAAGGGAATGTGCTATACATAAGTGAGCACACTATACAGTGGGTATGGAAAGTATTCAGACTCCTTTAAATTTTTCATTCTTTGCTTTATTGCAGCCATTTGGTAAATTCAAAAAAGTTAATTTTTTCTCATTAATGTACACTCAGCACCCCATCTTGACTGAAAAAAAGCAGAAATATACACAATTTGGCAAATTTATTAAAAAAGAAAAACTGAAATATCACATGGTCATAAGTATTCAGACTCTTTGCTCAGACATTCATATTTAAGTCACATGCTGTCCATTTCCTTGTGATCCTCCTTGAGATGGTTCTACTCCTTCATTGGAGTCCAGCAGTGTTTAATTAAAGTGATAGGACTTGATTTGTAAAGGGGCACATCTGTTTATATAAGACCTCACAGCTCACAGTGCAGTGAGAATCATTAGGTCAAAGGAACTGGCCAAGGAACTCAGAGAAAAAACTGTGGCAAGGCACAGATCTGGCCAAGGTTACAAAAGAATTTCTGCAGTACTCAAGGTTCCTAAGAGCACATTGGCCTCCACAATCGTTAAATGGAAGAAGTTTGGGACTACCAGAAGTCTTCCTAGACCTGTCCGTCCAGCCAAACTGAGCAATCGTGGGAGAAGAGCCTTGGTGAGAGAGGTAAAGAAGAACTCCTAGATCACTATGGCTGAGCTCCACAGATACAGTAGTAAGATGGGAGAAAGTTCCACAAAGTAAACTATCACTGCAGGCCTCCACAAGTCAGGCCTTTATAGCAGAGTGGCCCGACGGAAGCCTCTCCTCAGTGCCAGACATATGAAAGACTGCATAAAGTTTGCTAAAAAACACATGAAGGACTCCCAGACTATGAGAAATAAGATTCTCTGGTCTGATGAGATGAAGATAGGACTTTTTGGGGTGATAATTCTAAGCGGTATGTGTGGAGAAAACCAGGCACTGCTAATTTCCTATCCAATACAATCCCAACAGTGAAACATGTTGGTGACAGCATCACGTTATGGGGTGCTGTTTAGCTGCAGGGACAGGATGACTGGTTGCAATTGAAGGAAACATGAATGTGGCCAAGTGCAGAGATATTCTGGATGAAAACCTCTTCCAGAGTGCTCTTGACCTCAGACGTGGCCAAAGGTTCAACTGCCAACAAGACAATGACCCTAAGCCCACAGCTAAAATAACAGTGACTTCAGAACAACTCTGTGACCATTCTTGACTGGCCCAGCCAGAGCCCTGACCTAAACCCAATTGAGCATCTCTGGAGATACCTGAAAATGACTGTCTACCAATGTTCACCATCCAACCTGATGGAACAGAAGAGGATCTGCAAGGAATAATGGCAGAGGATCCCCAAATCCATGAGTGGAAAACTTGTTGCATTCTCAAGAAGACTCATGGCTGTACTAGTAGGGTGCTTCTACTCAATACTGAGCAAATGGTCTGAATACTTATGACTAGTGTTGAGCATTCCGATACCGCAAGTATCGGGTATTGGCCGATATTCGTGGTATCGGAATTCCGATACTGAGTTCTACTTTTAGCATATCGAATACCGGAATCGGAAGTTCCCATAATGCTATGAGCCAGTTTGATTTGCTTCAGCCAATGACAATCCTCAGAAGTGTGGGCACATCCTGTTAGGCATGTAGGCATGTTACGTAATGGCATGGCTGTGATTGGCTGCTGAAATGATGCACTATAAAAGCCGCCACCATTTTGGGTTCACTCTGCTGTGAATTCAGTTAGGGGCAGGCTGCTGTTCAAGACTCTGAGGGACAGTTAGAGATAGCGATTTTCCAAATCATATTGTGCTTTACCCAGACTACATAATAAACCACTGTAGCTTTCTTTTGCCTTGCAGCAGTGTTCACAGCTGTCTGCAAGGTCTGTGTGAGTGCAGCTCACGCTGTGTAGTGTGTCCTGCAGCCACGTCTGGTTGTAGGCCGCTCAGCATGTGTCACTGCCTCACACATATTTTTCTTTTATTACAGCTCATTTTTCATTCTCCTATTAGTGTGCATCCATCCTTATCCATATACGTTGGTTGCAAACACTATAGGAGTAGACAGCGGAGCCTTTCTGCAGCCTTTCAGTGCTAGTGCCCACTTATCTGCACTGTTCACGGCTGTCTGAGAGGTCTCTGTGTGTGAGTGCAGCTCACGCTGTAGTGTGTCCTACAGCTACGTCTGGTTGTAGGCCGCTCAGCGTGCGTCACTGCCTCATACATATTTTTGTTTTATTGCAGCTCATTTTTCATTCTCCTATTAGTGTGCATCCATCCGTATCCATCTACATTACACTATATAGGAGTAGATAGAGGAGCCTTTTTTCTTGCTGGTGCCCTTCAGCCGCAGCCAGATTAGCATTACCCTATTTTTTGGAGCCTCATCTTTTGCATTGTAGGTTACCTTCCTGCATTGTAATAGCTCCAAAAAGTTTATGATACTATCGCTTTCAAATCTTTGGTCACATCCTTTTTGCTTTTATGAAAAATCAAAAACAAAATAAAGTTCATCAAACACTCCATTTGACAGTTGTGTAGGCCACATTAGCTCATTTTAAAGTGTAGTCCACACACTTTATAAAATTAGTGTTTCTTATACCTGTTAGCAGCTGTTCAGGAATAAGCACTCTAAGCCCCCCTTTGTACTTTTCTGTCTATCTTTATCAGTCTACCAAGATGAAGAAGGCAGGGAGTAAGGCACATGGGCGTGGGCGTGGAGTTGCAGCAGGGAGAGGACGTGGGGATTCTGCAGGGAGAGGACGTGGTGATTCTGTGCCTGCTGCAGGCACCAGTGAGTCAGCATCCCCCAGTTTTACCAGGCAACAGTCCTTTATGCACAGCTTTGTAGGACCTCGCCGTACCCCACTGCTGCGGGAGGAACAAATTGAAGCCGTTGTCGGATGGATGGCAGCTAACGCATCGACTTCAATGACTTCCACATCCTCTCAGGGCCAGAGCACTGAAGAGCAACCATCTGTCTCTTCACCACCTGCCAAATTGCCCAGGCAGTCAGAGAGCCCTGGACAGGAGCCATCACAGTCTCTACTTCTGTTCTCTGAATCTGTTGGTTTGGAAAGAGGGGGCCAGCCAAGCAGCATTCAAGAATGTGAAGAAGAGGGAGTATGCAGTGATGCACAACTGCTTTGTCCCTCTGAATCTGAAGAGGCGGGTGGGCCAGTGCCTATGGTCAGCACACCTCTGTACGCATCAGATGATGACGAGACTCAGGTGCCTCTTTCTGGTGCGTACGGTGCTGGCGAGACTACCCAGGAGAAGCAGGTGTTTGAAGAGGGGAGTGTAGATGATGAGGTTCTTGACCCATCATGGCGTGAGGAACAGGAAGATGGTGGGAGCAGCTCTGAGGAAGAGATTCCCCGAACGGCCAAAACAGGAGGGAGAGGGAGGGGGCAGACTGGGTTCCCTGTAGCCTCCACTTCGGCACCCGTTAGGAGCATTCCTCTTCCAAAAGACAAAACGGGCACTCCCAAGACTTGCAGTGCGTGGTCCTTTTTTGACACAGTTGTAAATGACATTCGCTTTGTCAAATGCAAGCTGTGTCATCAGAAAGTCAAAAGAGGGAAAAGTGTCAGCAACCTCAATACCACAAATATGTGGAAACATGTGCGGACCAAGCACGTGGTGGAGTTACAGAGACACACTGAAGACGTAGGCCAATCTACAGCACCACCTACCACCTCTTCAGCTCGTGTTGTAGCTTCTTCCTCCAGCTCACACACAGCTGGTTTGGCTTCCTCACAGGATCACCATGGAAGAACCTCTGGCACTGTTGTCCAGAGATCCAGTGACATTCCACCCACAGCACCACGTTCCCGTTTATCCTCACACTCCCAGGCCACTCTACAGCCATCGGTAGCACAGGCATGGGAGAAAAGGCGGCCATACTCAGCAAACCATCCCCAAGCACAGGCTCTGAATGCTGGCATTGCCAAATTACTGGCCCTTGAAATGCTCTCATTCAGGCTGGTGGAGACTGACACCTTCCGGAACTTCATGGCATTGGCAGTCCCACAACACACCATGCCCAGCCGCTTTTATTTCAGCAGGCAAGCCGTCCCTGCCCTGCAAAAGCATGTGGAGGGAAAAATTAAACATGCGCTACTAAACGCCATCAGTAGCAAGGTCAACCTGACCACTGATGCGTGGACCAGTACTCATGGACAGGGACGATACCTTTCCCTCACTGCCCATTGGGTCAATGTTGTGGAGCCGGGTACAGATCTTGAGAGTGGTGCTGTACGTGTTCTGCCAACTCCAAGGATTGCAGGAATCCAGTCTGTACACATTGACTCCTCCTCATACTCCAGTTCAGCGCTGCAGGAGCCTGTTACGACCGATATGAGCACAGCCGTGGCTAAACGTCAACAGGCCGTACTGAAATTAATTTCTTTGGGGAATCGAAGCCACAGAGCGCAGGAGCTCTGGAATGCCATCAAGCAGGAGAGCGACGTGTGGTTTCTGTCAGCGAATCTCCAGCCAAGCTTGGTAGTGTGTGACAATGGCCGAAATCTGGTGGCAGCTCTGGGCCTAGGCAACCTCACTCACATCCCATGTCTGGCACATGTGCTAAATTTGGTCGTGCAGAGCTTTCTGAGGGACTATCCGGATCTTGATGCACTTCTGCACAAGGTCTGCATAGAGTGCGCTCACTTGCGGCATTCCACCATGGCAAGATCGCGCATTGCAGCTCTGCAGCACCGATTACGTCTTCCGGAACATCGCATCATATGTGACCTACCCACCAGGTGGAATTCAACGTTACATATGTTGGAGCGGTTATGTGAGCAGCAGGCAGCAGCAATGGAGTACCAGCTGCATCAGGCGCAAACAAGTCGCACTGTGCGCCGGTCACACTTCAGCACCACTGAGTGTGCCTCCATGAAGGACATCTGCCTCGTTTTGCGTGCCTTCGATGATTCCACATGGATGGCGAGTGCAGATGAAGCACTAGTCAGCATGACTGTCCCCCTTATCTGCCTGCTTCAAAAAACACTGCAAGCACTAAGGGAGGAGGTTTTGGAAGAGGTGGAGGATGAGGAGTCACAAATGCCATCTGCTTCTGGACAGTCTGCGCTACATGGTTCCTCACAAAGGCCTAGGCAGGGGACACTTTGTGTGGAGGATGAGGAGGAGTCAATGGAGGAGGAAGACATCTCTCCAGAGAAGGGAGGTACACAATGCTCTAGTCAGTATGTACAGCGAGGGTGGGGTGATGCAGAGCAGGCAGAGATGACGCCTCAAGCAGGGGACAGTGTTTCTTGGGCAGTTGGGAGTCTGCAGCACATGGTTGATTTCATGCTGCAGTGCCTGAGAAACGACCGCCGCATCGCCCACAGTCTCAACACGGCTGATTATTGGGTTTACACCCTCCTAGATCCTCGCTACCGGGACAACGTACAAAGCCTCATAACACCGTAGAATCGGGAGAGTAAAATGCGGGAGTACCAAGACACACTGGTGCAGTCCATCATGTTCTCCATTCCACCCGAGAGCAGTGCTGCTATTGCTTTACAAAGCAGCTCTGTGCATCGAGGCAGTGGAGGAAGCTCTGCACAAAGAGGGAGCAGAGGCAGCGCCTCAGCACAAGACAAGACCAGTATGGCCCAAATGTGGCAAAGTTTTGTGTGCCCGCCACAAATGTCTACACCATCACAGATGGCTCCAGTCAGCAGGAGGCAACGTTTCCGTCAGATGGTGACAGACTACATGTCTTGCCCTGTCAGTGTACTCCCAGACGGCTTTTCCCCCTTCAAGTTTTGGGTCTCTAAGCTGGATACATGGCCAGACCTTAGCCAGTATGCATTGGAGGTGCTGGCTTGCCCTGCTGCCAGTGTATTATCGGAACGCGTCTTTAGTGCTGCAGGTGGTGTACTAACAGACCGTCGCACGCGACTATCCTCCGATAACGTTGACTGGCTTACTTTTCTGAAAATGAACAAGGCCTGGATCTCACCAGAATTTGCCAGTCCTCTTCCAGAATAAATAATTGGTTGGCAACAGTATCCAGGTCTCCTTTTGTGTTCATGTTTCTACCACCTGAACTGTAATCCCTGGGCTTCAACACAGCCAGTTGTTGCTCAGAAGTGCCGTCTGCACAGAGAAAAACTGTTATGAATGAGTCACCGGAGGAGGAAAAAACAAAAATGCAAGCTAAGTCCAGAAAATTGGAGAGGTTGGTATCTAGCGGATTGCAGACCCCAGATCCTATTCACAACAACTAACAGTAGCCGTGGAGCGTTCCTACGGTGGTCCTAGACGCCTCTTCACAGCCGGAGAACTAAATAAGCCTAAAGAAAGAAAGGGGAAATCTAAACTGCCCCAGAGCAGACCCCAAGCAATAGACAGCCCCCAACATGTATTGTCGGTGAAAACAGATGAAAACACAAACACAGACAGAAAGACAGGCAGAGCAAATGATGGGGCCCAACTAACTAGATAGGAAAGGACAGAAAAGATGCTGGCTTCAATCCGCAAAAACCCTACCAAAAATGTCCTAACACGTCTGATAGGAAAAATGGCCCTGAAGTCACTAGACTTCAAAATCCCTATATCAGCACTCTGATATATTCTGAAGACAGAGCAAAAGAGATTTAACCGATCAGGGACAAAAATGGAAATTCAGCAGAGCCCCAGCCGGGGCTGGCAGAACACAAAACTAAGCAAATCAGACAAAATCTCATGGAACAATAACAGAGCAAAACTTAGCTTTAGAAGACAGGAACTGAACTGGAGGCCAGAGCTCAGAGCAGAGAAATCACCAGCAACCCTACAGGGCGTCGGCTTCCTTTTATCCACTCAGGGATTCCGGATGTCCAATCGCAATCCACCTGTTCAGGTGACAGGTTTCTCCCATCCAAATCAGTTTCACCACCTCCTTTCACCAGCAGAGGGAGTTCATTGGACATCAAAGATGAACGAGAAAATGAGCTCACAACAAAAACACTAGCTCCTGTGTTAGTGGGGTTCAGTAACGCAGCTGCTCCCCAGCTGTGTGGACGGCAATGTCTTCTGCTGCCTCCACATTCACACTACTACTGATTTCAAACTTGCTCCAACTAGGCCTCTGGCTCTACTCTGTTCCTAGTATTTCCCCTGGCCTCCAATCCCACCAGTTGCTGCTCAGAAGTGGCGTCTGCACAATCAACACTTGTTCCTGTGTTACTGGGGTACAGTAACGTCAGCTGATCCCCTGATGTGTGTCCGGCAATGTCTCCTGCTCTGTCCACATTCCCACTACTTGTAGTGGAAATGTGGACAGAGCAGGAGACATTGCCGGACACACATCAGGGGATCAGCTGACGTTACTGAACCCCAGTAACACACTTCTGAGCAGCAACTGGCGGGGTTGGAGGCCAGGGGAAATACTAGAGACAGAGTGGAGCCAGAGGCCTAGATGGAGCACATTTAAAATCAGTAGTAGTCTACAACAGATATTAAACTTGATGAAATTAGGCCTCAGCCTACACACTGATTTACCCTGGGCTCCAACATCGCCAGTTGTTGCTCGGAAGTGCCGTCCGCACAGAAAAAAACACTAGCTCCTGTGTTAGTGGGGTTCAGTAACGCCAGCTGCTCCCCTGCTGTGTGGACAGCAAAGTCTCCTGCTGCCTCCACATTCAATCTAGATCATATTTTGAACTTGCTCCAAGTAGGCCTCAGCCTGCTCCATGATTGATCCTGGGCTCCAACATCGCCAGTTGTTGCTCGGAAGTGCCGTCTGCACAGAGAAAAACATTAGCTCCTGTGTTAGTGGGGTTCAGTAACGTCAGCTGCTCCCCTGCTGTGTGGACGGCAAAGTCTCCTGCTGCCTCCACATTCAACCTACATCACATATAAAACTTGCTTCAATTAGGCCTCAGCCTGCTCCGTGATTGATCCTGGGCTTCAACACAGCCAGTTGTCGCTTGGAAGTGCCGTCCACACAGAGGAAAACACTAGCTCCTGTGTTAGTGGGCTTCAGTAACGTCAGCTGCTCCCCTGCTGTGTGGACGGCAAAGTCTCCTGCTGCCTCCACATTCAAACTACATCCGATTTTCTACTTGCTCCAAGTAGGCCTCAGCCTGCTGCATGATTGATCCTTGGCTTCAACACAGCCAGTTGTCGCTTGGAAGTGCCGTCTGCACAGAGAAAAACACTAGGTCCTGTGTTAGTGGGGTTCAGTAACGCCAGCTGCTCCCCTGCTGTGTGGACGGCAAAGTCTCCTGCTGCCTCCACATTCAAACTACATCCGATTTTGTACTTGCTCCAAGTAGGCCTCAGACTGCTGCATGATTGATCCTGGGCTTCAACACAGCCAGTTGTCGCTTGGAAGTGCCGTCTGCACAGAGAAAAACACTAGCTCCTGTGTTAGTGGGGTTCAGTAATGCCTGCTGCTCCCCTGCTGTGTGGACGTCAATATCTCCTGCTGCTCAGCCTGCTCGATGACTAATCCTGGGCTTCAACACAGCCAGTTGTTGCTCGGAAGTGCCGTCTGCACAGAGAGAAACACATGCTCCAGTGTTAGTGGAGTACAGTAATGCCTGCTGCTCCCCTGCTGTGTGGATGGCAATATCTCCTGCTGCCTCCACATTCAAACTACATCACATATAAAACTTGCTGCAATTAGGCCTCAGCCTGCTCCATGACTGATCCTGGGCTTCAACACAGCCAGTTGTTGCTTGGAAGCGCCGTTTGCACAGAGAGAAGCACATGCTCCAGTGTTAGTGGGGTTCAGTAATGCCTGCTGCTCCCCTGCTGTGTGGACGGCAATATCACCTGCTGCCTACACATTCACATTACTACTGATTTCAAACTTGCTCCAATTAGGCCTCTGGCTCCACTCTGTCTCTATTATTTCCCCTGGCCTTCAACCCTGCCAGTTGCTGCTCAGAAGTGGCATCTGCACAATCAACACTTGTTCCTGTGTTACTGGGGTTCAGTAATGTCAGCTGAACCCCTGATGTGTGTCCGGCAATATCTCCTGCTCTGTCCACATTCCCACTAATAGTAGTGGGAATGTGGACAGAGCAGGAGACATTGCCAGACACACAGCAGGGGAACAGCTGACGTTACTGAACCCCAGTAACACAGGAACAAGTGTTGATTGTGCAGACGCCACTTCTGAGCAGCAACTGGCAGGGTTGGAGGCCAGGGGAAATACTAGAGACAGAGTGGAGCCAGAGGCCTAGTTGGAGCACGCTTAAAATCAGTAGTAGTCTACAACAGATATTAAACTTGATGAAATTAGGCCTCAGCCTACGCCCTGATTGACCCTAGGCTCCAACATCGCCAGTTGCTGCTCAGAAGTGTCTTTAGCACTGGTGCTCCCTCCTGCCCAGCCTGGTTCCAGGACGCCTTCTGTTTCTGGGTAGTGTCAACATCACTTTGCCACCAATACGTTGTCCTGTCGTGTTGCGGTCGGGTTAGCCGAGTCTATGGTGCCTGCAGTTTAGGTGCTTCCTATGTGGGCTGCGGGTTCTGGTAATAAAGGCTGGTTCTGTAGTTCCAATAGGACAAGCACCCCCTGTAGGACTGTGGGTTTCGGTATCTGTGGCCGGCTCGCGGCCTTGCAACTTTGTTTATCATGGGTACCTTCTGCTACCCATCTGGGTTCCAGCACCATCAGCTGGTTCTCGGCAGTGCCTTTGGCCGAGGTGCCTCCTTCTCGGTATCCAAGATCCAGCAACGTCTGCTGGTCCTTGGTAGTGCTTTGTAGCACAGGTACCTCCTGCTTAGTAACCATGTTCCAGCACCGTCAGCTGGTCCACAGTTGTGCCATTGGCTCTTGTTCCTTCAGCTGCCACTCTGGGTTCCAGCACCATCAGCTGGTTCTTGGTAGTTCCATTGACTCTTGTAGCTTCTGCTACCCATCCGGGTTCCAGCACCATCAGCTGGTTCCAGGCAGAGCCTTTGGCCTAATTGCCTCCTTCTCGGTATCCGAGTTCCAGCAACATCTGCTGGTCCTTAGTAGTGCTTTCTAGTACAGGTACCTCCTGCTTAGTAACCGGGTTCCAGCACCGTCAGCTGGTCCTCGGTAGTTCCATTTGCTCTTGTTCCTTTTGCTAACCATCCGGGTTCCAGTACCATCAGCTGGTTCTCAACAGTTCCTCAGCCATCATGTACCTTGTGCTACTTTTCCAAGTTGAAGCTTGTGGAAATGGTTTTTGGTTCTCACTCTGGATCTCCCTGACGACGACCCTGAAGACGACGACCCTGAAGACTACACCGAAGAAGACCAAAAAGATGACTCTGAAGAAGATGACCAAGAGGACAAAGAACATGAAGACAACCACCAAGATGTATAACAACAAGAGACAGAAGACCAAGAAGCAGAAGAACAAAAAGCAGAAGAACCAAAATCAGAAGAACATTAAGCATAAGACTAAAAATCAGAGCAAAAGATGTTATCTAAATTATAAGCAGAAGAAGACTAAGCAGTGTAAGGGGGTGAGTCCTTTCCTCCTCGTGGTGCCCCTGGAAAATGCCTGCTGCTGCAGGCCAAACTGAACGTGGACAAATCCTGTTGTAAATCTTTTGTGACAGGCAGAACGGAAGGTGTAATCTTCAAACTTTTATAGATTACAACTACAGGAATGACTGTCAAAAATAAGAATATGATGAAGAAGAATAGGAAGAAGATGAAGAAGTAGAATTTGAAGAAGAATGATAGTTGAAAAAGAAGATTATGAAGAATGTAAAAAAAAAAGAATATGAAGAAGGTGAAGAAGAAGATGAATAAGGTGAAGAAGAAGTTGATGAAAAAGATGCTGCTGCTGCTGCTGAGGATCATGAAGGAGAAAGTGTGGCAGAAGTAAAAAAGAAGGTGAAGAGCATAGAACTAGTGAAACATACATATCTGACAAAATATAAAAGAGGTTAACATAGTCAATATCTTTGTAACTCCGAACGTCTTAAAAAAAAAATTAATTCCTGCTAAGCTATTCCATTTGATTGGGCTAAACCTCTTTGCCTTTAATGTCTCCTCCACCTCCCCAATACTTTCTACATTATTCTTAGTTGTTTTTCTTCATGTAGAATTAACCTACACGGAAAGAAAGGGTTTTTTTTAATTCCGATATTTCGGTCCCATTGACTAGAATGGGACCTCCGGGATCGGAATCGGCGATACCCGATACTTTTTGGATATCGGCCGATCCAATCCGATCCGATATTTCTCAATATCGGATGGTATCGCTCAACACTACTTATGACCATGTGATATTTCAGCTTTTCTTTTTTAATAAATTTGCAAAAATTTCTACATTTCTCTTTATTCAGTCAAGATGGGGTGTAGAGTATACATTAATGAGAAAAAAATGAACTTTTCTGAATTTACCAAATGGCTGCAATGAAACAAAGAGTGAAAAATTTAAAGGGGGTCTGAATACTTTCCGTACCCACTGTATACTAAGGGGCTATGCTATGTATAATAAGTGAGGGACTGTGTTAAACACAATAAGAGATAATAACATCTTCCTCCACCTCCCCCTGTTCCTAAATCCATTATAAATCCCCCTTCCTCCCTTCCCAATCCTCCACGCCCCTCATTGTCTTCCTCCCCCCGCATCCACCATTTTTGTCCTTTCCACTACCACCATCATTGCCTTTTCCCCCACCATGCCCATCATTGCCAATTCCACCACCTCCATCATTTCTTCCTCCCACAGCACCCCCATTATTGCTCTTTCCACAATGACCATCATTGTCCTTTCCACCACCACCATTGCCTTTTCCCCACAACCCCTATCATTGCCCATTCAACCACCCCATCATTGCTTTCTCCCCCACCACCCCTATCATTGCCCTATTCCCCACCACCCCATCATTGCCTTCTACCAAACTACCTCCATCATTGCCTTCTTCCCCACCACCCCATCATTGTCCTTTCCACTGCCACCATCTTTGCCTTCTCCCCCACCACCCCATCATTGCTCATTCCACCACCTCCATCCTTTGCTCCTCCCCCACCATTCCCATCATTGCCCTTTCCACCACCACCATCATTGCCCTTTCCCCACCACCCCATCATTGCCCTTTCCACCACCTCTATTATTACCTTCTCTCCCACAATTCATTGCCCATTCCACCACCTCCATAATTTCCTCCTCTCCTAACACCCCCATCATTGCCCTTTCCATGTTCATTTTGCCCAATCGAATGCTCAATGGAGGAGTCACGAAACCATCTCAGACAGATGTCTGTCCAGCCTTTGTTTGAAGACTTCCATTGAAGGATAACTCACCACCTCTCGTGGCAGGCTACTCCATTAATTGATCACCCTCACTGTCAGTAAGTATTTTCTAATATCTGATTTGTACCTTTTCCCTGTCAGTTTCCTTCAATGCTTCTCGTGTTTCCATGTGCAAATGAGAATAATGATGATCCCTCTACACTGTGACATTCCTTCAGATATTTGTATACAGCTATTAAGTCTTCTCTTAGTCTTCTTTTTTACAAAGTAAACATTCTCAGATTCTTTAACTTTTCCTCTTAGGATGTACTTTGCTGTCTGCTCACAATCCTGGTAGCTGTTCTCTGAACTTGCACCAGTTATTCAATGTATTTTTTTATAATGTGGTGCCCAGAACCGGACACAGTATTTCATATGAGGCCTGACTAAGGAGAAGTAGAGTCGGATAATTACTGGTTGCAGCTGTTACTTAACTCTGCCATACATATGACATGGATGTCAAACAGACAATGCTTGAGCTGATTGATCTGTCCGCAGCCATCTTAACAGACTCTCCTATACACAGGACTATTCATTCAGAAAATTAAAGGAACAGCAGTCTGAAACTGGACACGTTGGAGAGGTATCTCCTGTGGAAATTAATTTTTAAGCACTTCCATACAAATTAGAGTGGCAGTGTCAGGAAATATGATGTATTTTTGTGTGGGATAGCCACACATACCGAGCTCTGCTACATCTCCTTGGTTTTGTGAATGACCTACTCCAGCCATGATCCCCCTTGCAGCTTCCCCTTCACAACTGCATGTGTGTGATTCTAGCCCCCTCCTTCTCCCCTGCTGTACAGCTGTAATGTGAGACCAGGGTGCTAGCAGCCTCACTGTGTAGTTTTATGGCCCTAAACTGGTTGAAAGCAGCCTGAAGCACATGGCAAACCAAGACGTCTTTGTCCTAATACAGTGCTCATTAAAGATCAAATATAATGGCACCAATTATTGTTATAGGTGAAAATCTTACATTTCTGGCAACTACATTGTTAGAACCACCACCCAGTGAGTTTTCTAAGCTCCAGCACCAGCAGAATTTGAGAAATGGATTTCTACTTAACCTGGTCATACAGCCACTTCATGTTTAGACTTAATAGAAAACTAATTCCAGAACAAGAGTAATGATGGTCCTGCCATCGCTCTATAAGGTTTCCAGCCAGACATATGAAATTAATAAGGTTTAATTAGGTTTAATAAGGTTTTAACTTCTGGACAAGGGGAGTACACTCCATAGCTCCGCCCACTCAGTGTGGTCATGAACATAATGTATAATATTATGAAGCACAATTAGGATGGTGTCTTTTGCCGGGGATCCAGCTATGAGAGGCTATCCATTGTTACCTGATGAATTGGGATGGTTCCCCTGCCCCACCAACCATCTCCACATGGCGTGCCAGTTACTGAAACATGTAAGCTCATCTTCAATCCATCTTTATTTTGTAATTGCTTGTACATACTGTAGATTGTCTCATTTGTAATACTTTTTTATATTTTTTAAACACTGCCTATTTCTTTTTGGAGTAAAAGCTATAATATTTACTAATTTGGTTCTCCTTGCTCTAATAACTTATTGCCATGTCCTCCCAACTAAGTCTGATACAAAACAGATGAACGGAGGGCACCGCTAAACTACAAAAAGAAAAGAGAGGGGTTCTCCAAAGGCATGTCAATTAAACAATAACATGGAATAGAAAAAAGCGACTTACCCATAGAAGGGAACACCACAATTATAAGTTTTATGGCAGACAAAAATTTATTTTATTTATCACAAGAAGGCACAAACATGGAACAACACTTGACCGATAAAAACAATTAAAAACATGCAAAAAAATGCAAACTGGTCATGTCATATAATAATGATACAATGACCCTCCCACATCCAAAATCCCACAAATAGAAACAAATGTATTAAGAGAAGGTATACTCCACACATTTAGTGTATAAAAGTCAATGATCTATAATACAATTTCATATGCATAATAAAAAAAATGCATACTACAAGTAGGGTTATTCACAGCACCATGCACCTCCAAACTAAATCAATGCTACTGATTGGGTTTGCTCTTGACCCAATATTAATCATTGAACCAGGAGCTGGTGGCAGCGAAGTGTTCTGGGCTTTTGGGGAGACAATGGCAGTGACAGACGGAGTTTTATAAGTGTATTTCCCGCCTGAGACTGGGAATAGTTTTATTGCCCTCACTGCAGCGTGCCCAATCGCCAGTACACAGCAAGGCGGCCCTTCTAGTGACCATTTATCCTAGGTGTAGTTCCCTGACTGACCTGAAGGTAAGGGGACACCAGAGAGCTGCTGGTTCCAAACCGGAGCTGGAAAGTGGGATATAATAATTCCCATGACGAACTGGGGGCAACCAAACACAATCAGTTCATGACAGGCAGGATCGGCCGACATTAGTCTAATGTGTACTTGGGCCTTAACTCTTTTTTGCTGCTACATCCAGGAATTGACCACAGTGGTCAGTAGCCTGTCTGTACTAAAGGAAGTAAAGAGACCAGTAGAGGAGCTGAGCACCATTGAAACAAACACGACCAATGCATTAATTTTTTTTATCATTTTAAGGCTTTTTAGAAATTATTCAATTGCTGGACACCACCTTTAACATGTAGTTTTACTAATGTCACTAAATTAACCAAATTCAGAAAGGGATATGGATTTTTTAAGCAGCAGCAATAATACCTACACCAAAATGAATGAGGTTTGTCATTATTCCCATCAGCAGAACTGATGTTTACTGCTATCATTATAATGCAAATGAGATTTTATAGAATGCTATTAGGCTAACAATTTTAGGAAATGTTAGTATGCAACAAGCTCAAACAATTTCAATTGCTAAGCTCCATTTTTATATTAACCCTCTTCAGAGTGCATCCCTGGAAGCTAGCATGAGCTGACTACACAACAATCGTATCATTATCTTATCCACACAAAAGTTTAACATGATGCATAATGTTGAAACCCTCTGCCAAACCACATAAATGGATATTGTTGGCAAGAGGTAATAAAAATAAACAGAAAAAACAATGCATAATACACTCACAACAAATGTGAAAGTCCAGTGTTGTGCTGTGGAGAAATGCAGCAGAAGATCCATTCTCTATGCTTCCATGATGTTGAAGCAAGATGCGTTCTGGAAGAAGACAACTGCTGAGCATGTCACTATCTCTCCTGGGGTACCAAAATGGAAAAAGAAGTACATATTGAACCTTAAATGAGTGTCTCAATCTTTAAAGTAATATGCATTAATTTATTACTAGGGATGAGCGAACATGAGTAGTGATACTCAATTATTACTCAAGAATCACAGTACTCAGATGTGCTTGTTACTAAGCGAGCAATGGGCAATGCTCGATGTGAAACTCAAATCCCCGCATCTTTGGCGCCTATTACACAGCAAATAAGCATGTGGGGATTGGCTGAGAGTTACTGTAATACCATAGCCATTTTGGTTGTGTCATTACTGTCAGTGGGTGGCACAGTGACGCCATTGCACAGCTCTGTGACACGTCATATTTTATAAGGAGAGAGTGCTTGCCTAGGCTTATGTGCACAGTATAATGAATCAGAGGCCTGTAGTGTTGATACTGGTGCTGAAGCTGAGCCATCATAGCAACAGCCCTTCTAAAGGCTAATCATTTGCTTTTCTGCTTATGTAACAAGGGCAACCAAGGGGGTTTAATTGTGGCCGAGTTATTTAAAGGCACAGTTCACAGACAGAGTCCACTGAGCACACTATCAGTGAGCACCCCTGGTCCCTTGCACATAGATAGACGTGACCAAAACAGCTTTTCCCCATAGGTTACCTTCTCTTTCGCTGGTCACAGCAGTCCAGGCAAATAAGGGTCCAGAAGGCAGCTGTACTTTAACAGGGAAAGTAACTTTAATGAACAGAGGTAAAGAAGAAGAAGGAGAAGAGCACGAGTATAACACTGGTTTTCCGATTCTCTCCCTGTCACGCTCTCCAACTGCACCCACAGCAGCTGCAGCAGACAAAGATTAGAGGAAATCCACATGCCGGGATTACCCCTTCAGAAGCAGGGGCCTTTTCGGAGTCCTGGGCCCGTGTTGCAGTCGTTAGCCCTTTTGTCCAATCCTTGGTCCTTAGCCCAGGGCAACAGACCTCTGCCATCAGGGGGGTCTGGCAGTGCCCCGTCTGAAAATCACATCTGCCCTGGCCAACGTATCTGGGCAGTTCTGAGGAAGCAACAGCTTCCTGTCTCCTTGTGTCTGCAAATCCAGCCCCCAACATTAACTATTCACTGTCCCTAACTATATACAAGCAGCAGTGAATACAATGAACACATTAGCATGTAAAGAGAACATAGACATTATAATACAAACACAGCATATACATTACATTAAGACCAGACAATCACAGCTCAACATCATACATTACATCACAGTACATAAAGTGCACGGGGTCTTATGGAAGGAGGAGAGGGTGCAACTGAGGGGAACTGCCACCCCCTTACACTCCCCGCCTCCTTAAACATGCCACCCCCAGCCATGGCAACCTTTGTATAACACATAACCTCAGAGTCTCAGTCCCTGTGCATATGAGTTCATATTCCACAAGAGCCAGTTGGCCCTTTAACACGGGTGGCCAAAGTCTTTATAGTGGGCCTCACTCAGACCCGACAGTCCTCCTGTGTAGTGGTCCGTGTGACCCTGGTCCTTCTGAGGACAGTCTTTCCCTCTCTCCTCTCGGTGGATTACGGGCCCTTTAATGGTGGTGGGCTGCTTTTATAAACATGGAGCTTGTCCAAGGGTTGAAGTGGGGGCAAAGTTCAGGAACATGCAGTCCAGCAGCCGCATCTGGATTCCACCGCTATTAATCCTATGGGGCCCTGGTCACGTGATCCAGCAAGGGGGCACACCAACGGGTGTAAACAAAACTGGGAGGAGGGAAAAAAACAAACAAATATGGCCGTTCACGGGTGGCCACTACAAATGCCATTGTCCTCAACAGGTCCATTGTCCTCTGAGGGATGCAAAACAGTCTCTCATTTTTGCTGAGTGCAACCAGCACCAATTAACATCAATCCTTAAAGGGGCAATTCAGTCTGTACATGGCCGCTGAGCTGCATAATGGGCCACATTTGTTGGCTCCTGTACCACCATGTACACTTGTGATGCAGACCCATTGGAGGAGGAGTTTCCGCTGTTCCTCCAGCTCCGCACTCTCTCCAGTGGTGGTCCTGTAGCTCCTTGAGCCTCTGGCTCTGTGAACACATTTGAGGCCTCCTCACTGCCCTGAGGCACCACTCTCTCCTGTGCGGCTGGAGCAACTGCGGCCATAGAAGCCAGCCGTTCTGCATCTGGGAACCCCTGTGATGGGCCGGTGTCTCGATCAGGGGCCAGTATGATGGCCACTGTGTAGGGCCCCCAGGGTCCTTCTTCCTTTATGAATGACACGCAGTCCCCCTCTCGGAGAGGAAAGCGAAATATGAGGGACCCAGCATTTATGTAGACCTTGGCCCTGGTCTCCAGCTCCTGTACAAATCCATAGCCCTTGTTGCAATTCAGATATCTGATGAGGCCATGGGTCATCCGGCCTGCTGCGGTTCCTCCACCTGGGCTTTGTAGTTCTGCAAGGATGCGGTGCTCTCGCTGCTTTTTCTGGCATATCACTTCATGGATCCACTCGGCCGCCGTAGGCACCTGGAGCTCCCTGCACGCAGGTCACAGATGTCAGCTGGAGCAGGTGCTGCCTGGGGAAGCACGGGCGCCGGCACAGTCAGGGACAATGGCGGAGCTGATAGCCACGGCACCTCTGGGGAAGAGGGCAGGGTCAGCAGCTGGAACGCCTCTGGGGACAATGGCGGAGCTACGGGAGGTGAGTAGGCTGAGGGCAAAGCAGCAGGGTGGCTGGGTAGGGGTCCCTTACTCACCACCACAGCCATCAGTAGTCCTCTTGCATGGCCGCCAGCATCGGTGATTGCGGCCATCATGATCCCCCTGCAAGGCCACCTCCAGGATCCTCTGCACTCCTTGGCGTCATCAGGTCCTCATTCTCTGCTGGTTGCTGACTTGGCTGCTGCCATCGGGGTCACTCCTCCAGCTATTCTGACCACCAGGCCTCGAACCTGAGGGCCGCCTTCACTTGGACCTTGGAAAGCCTCCAATCCTGGCGGCCAATGCCGCCAAGGTAAGACATGCTGCTTCTCTTCATTCCTTCAGGTGACACCCACTTGTGGGTGGGGTCATTCCTTGCTGCTCCACCTGTTTCTCTTGATCAAGCTGCAAGGGTGGCAGCCCCTTCTTTGCCTACACCCATTTAGGGTGGGCATCTCTCACAACAGGGCGCATCTTTTTTCTGGCGCCAACTCTCCTTGGTGACACCCATGACAAGCAGTCTTGTCTTTACTTTTCGCACCAACAGCCACCATTTTTTTGGCCATAGTAAGTGCCATTTCTGAGTTCACAAAACTCGCCATCCACAATCCTGTCAAGGCGGACAATACAGCACAAGTCCCAATTTCAAAGTCACAAATCTCAGGATCGCTGTCAGCCGACAGCTCCCTTTCTTTCAGTTCAGGCAGCACATCCATATTTCAGATTTACAGTCCCGGACAGCTGCCTTCTCTAATCCTTCTATGTCAGACACTTCAAAATCAGAAGTCTCACATATTCCATCCATCAGTCTTTAGGCTGTGCGGGTCCATCCTGCCGCACTATGCCAAGTGTAACAAGGGCAACCGGGGGAGTAGTTGTGGCCGAGTTATTTAAAGGCACAACTCATAGACAGAGTCCACTGAGCACACTATCAGCGAGCACCCCCAGTCCCTTGCACACGGATAGATGGGACCAATACAGCTTTTCCCCATAGGTTACCTTCTCTTTCTCTGGTCACAGCAGTCCAGGCAAATAAGGGCCCGGAAGGCAGCTGTACTCCAACAGGGAAAGTAACTTTAATGAACAGTGGTAAAGAAGAAGAAGGAGAAGAGCATGAGTACAACACTGGTTTCCCTAGTCTCTCCCATGGAATTCCATGCACCAGGATTACCCCTTCAGAAGCAGAGACCCTTTCGGAGTCCTGGGGCCCGTGTTGCAGTCCTTAGCCTTTTTGTCCAGTCCTTGGACCTTAGCCCAGGGCAACAGACCTCTCCCTTCCAGGGGATCTGGGCAGTTCTGATGAAGCAATAGATTCCTCTCTTCTCATGGCTGCAAGTCCAGCCCCCAACATTAACTATTCACTATCCCTAGCTATTTACAAGCAGCAGTGAATACAATGAACACATTAGCATTTAAAGGGAACATACACAATACAATACAAATACAGCATATACATTACATTAAGACCAAACAAACACAGCTCAACATAATACATTATATCACAGTACATAAAATACATGGGAAGTCATACCAAAGGAGGAGAGGGCACAACTGAGGGGACCTTGCACCCCCTTACACTTATATAACATACAATCTGCATTTAGCCTAGGGAGAGAGAGTCGGCAGAGTGAGGGAAAGTGACAGAATGTAGTCTGTAGACAGGGATTAGGTCTGTGTAGTCATATAGTTACAGCTTTCTTTGTAGGGGCTGAAAAAATTGAACATACAGTGGGGCAAAAAAGTATTTAGTCAGTCAGCAATAGTGCAAGTTCCACCACTTAAAAAGATGAGAGGCGTCTGTAATTTACATCATAGGTAGACCTCAACTATGGGAGACAAACTGAGAAAAAAAAATCCAGAAAATCACATTGTCTGTTTTTTTTTCATTTTATTTGCATATTATGGTGGAAAATAAGTATTTGGTCAGAAACAAGCAATCAAGATTTCTGGCTCTCACAGACCTGTAACTTCTTCTTTAAGAGTCTCCTCTTTCCTCCACTCATTACCTGTAGTAATGGCACCTGTTTAAACTTGTTATCAGTATAAAAAGACACCTGTGCACACCCTCAAACAGTCTGACTCCAAACTCCACTATGGTGAAGACCAAAGAGCTGTCAAAGGACACCAGAAACAAAATTGTAGCCCTGCACCAGGCTGGGAAGACTGAATCTGCAATAGCCAACCAGCTTGGAGTGAAGAAATCAACTGTGGGAGCAATAATTAGAAAATGGAAGACATACAAGACCACTGATAATCTCCCTCGATCTGGTGCTCCACACAAAATCCCACCCCGTGGGGTCAGAATGATCACAAGAACGGTGAGTGAAAATCCCAGAACCACGCGGGGGGACCTAGTGAATGAACTGCAGAGAGCTGGGACCAATGTAACAAGGCCTACCATAAGTAACACACTACGCCACCATGGACTCAGATCCTGCAGTGCCAGACGTGTCCCACTGCTTAAGCCTGTACATGTCCGGGCCCGTCTGAAGTTTGCTAGAGAGCATTTGGATGATCCAGAGGAGTTTTGGGAGAATGTCCTATGGTCTGATGAAACCAAACTGGAACTGTTTGGAAGAAACACAACTTGTCGTGTTTGGAAGAAAAAGAATACTGAGTTGCATCCATCAAACACCATACCTACTGTAAAGCATGGTGGTGGAAACATCATGCTTTGGGGCTGTTTCTCTGCAAAGGGGCCAGGACGACTGATCCGGGTACATGAAAGAATGAATGGGGCCATGTATCGTGAGATTTTGAGTGCAAATCTCCTTCCATCAGCAAGGGCATTGAAGATGAAACGTGGCTGGGTCTTTCAACATGACAATGATCCAAAGCACACCTCCAGGACAACGAAGGAGTGGCTTCGTAAGAAGCATTTCAAGGTCCTGGAGTGGCCTAGCCAGTCTCCAGATCTCAACCCTATAGAAAACCTTTGGAGGGAGTTGAAAGTCCGTGTTGCCAAGCGAAAAGCCAAAAACATCACTGCTCTAGAGGAGATCTGCATGGAGGAATGGGTCAACATACCAACAACAGTGTGTGGCAACCTTGTGAAGACTTACAGAAAATGTTTGACCTCTGTCATTGCCAACAAAGGATATATCACAAAGTATTGAGATGAAATTTTGTTTCTGACCAAATACTTATTTTCCACCATAATATGCAAATAAAATGGAAAAAAAACAGACAATGTGATTTTCTGGATTTTTTTTTCTCAGTTTGTCTCCCATAGTTGAGGTCTACCAATGATGTAAATTACAGACGCCTCTCATCTTTTTAAGTGGTGGAACTTGCACTATTGCTGACTGACTAAATACTTTTTTGCCACACTGTATATTGATCCATGAAGCATTATGTCCTGTGAGATCCTTTTTTGTGTTATACAACACACACAAAAATCATTGAAACATTTTCCTGGGCTACATTTCTCAGCCATACACTATGGAGTACATTTACTTCATCTACAAAACTTAGAAAAAGCTTTTAAAACTTTTGTAGGCTTCCATTTGTCAGCCATACAGTGATACATGGTCTATGAACATTTCTGTGATCTCTAAAACAAAATAAAACTTTTAAAAATGTTGTAGACTTTCATTTGTTAGCCATACAGTGTTAAGTAGTCTGTGAACATTTCTGTAATATTTAGAACTGCAAAAAAAGCTTTTAAAATTTCTGTAGGCTTCTATTTCTCAGCCATAAAGTGTTACGTGGTCTGTGAACTTTTCTGTGATCTCTTAGGGTGGTTTCACATTAGCGCTTTTTAAGCGCACGCACGGCCGGGGGTAGCTCCGCCCCCGAGCCGGCTCTCTGCCCGGCGTGCCCGCCCCTTGCTTGTAGCGCCGCCTCCTAGCGCACAGCGGCACCTGCGATCGGCGCACCCTATCTTTAGCATAGGGTGCGCAGATCGTGCGCAGGCCGTGCGCTAGTTGCGCTTTGACCTGCGCTGCGCACTTTTGACGGTGCGCCGTGCGTGCCAAAATCCGAAAAGTTTGATTTTGGCGCGCACGGCGCACCGTCAAAAGTGCGCAGCGCAGGTCAAAGCGCAACTAGCGCACGGCCTGCGCACGATCTGCGCACCCTATGCTAAAGATAGGGTGCGCCGATCGCAGGCGCCGCTGTGCGCTAGGAGGCGGCGCTACAAGCAAGGGGTGGGCACGCCGGGCAGAGAGCCGGCTTGGGGGCGGAGCTACCCCCGGCGTGCGTGCGCTTAAAAAGCGCTAATGTGAAACCACCCTAAAACTGAAAAAAAAGCTTCTCAATTTTTTTTTAAGAATTCCATTTCTCAGCCATGCAGTGTTACATGTTCGTTGTACATTTCTGTGATCTATAAAACTGAAAAAGCATTGAATCATTTTTCTGTATTGAATTTGATTGTCAGCCATACACTTTTGCATTCTTTATGTTACGTTACGGTGGATTAAACTATGAAAAACACTTTGATTGCTGCAAGTGACCAATTGTTTACTTTTATTAAAAATAAACTTTGTTTCAAGAGACCTAGCAATTCCAAAATGCATAACATGTGCATTAAGGGACAGGTATGTGGAAGTCCTGATGATCGTGCATGCAGAGGATGTGGCGCAGTTGCGACTACGCCTGTTGCTGAAGCACAAGAAACACGACCATCCACTACACATAGGTTCCTGTCCCAATTTTCATAGAGGCACAGTACACCACTTCTGAAGTGAACAGGTGGTTGGTTGGATAGCAGATAGTCTTTCCGGCAGACTTGACAACATTACACAGTCTTATACAAGGTCCAGTTTCACCAGAGTAAAGTCTGGATCACTTGATCCTCACCATGGTCCTCTTTCCTCCAACCATGTTGAGTCCCAAGAGACTAGTGGTCACTAGGACACTCGAAGGAGCTCTTTACTTTACCTTTCTCGATTGTGGCCTCTCAACCTACATGCTCCAAGAGGGACAGGAGGACATGCTGTTTAGTGATGCAAAAAAATTGCAGCCAATGCCATAAGAACATGATAGTGGGAAACGGCAAATTTGGGATAAAGATGAAGATGATGAGACGCAGTTGCCGCTAAGTCTTGCTGTTGTTAAATTGCCTGGAAGATGAGGTGGTGGATGATGAAGTCACCGACCCAACCGGGGAAGCTGGCATGCAGAGCGAGGTCAGCAATGTTGATGGGAAAAGATTGGCAGCACCAAAACAGACAGGAAGAGGCAGTGTGGTGACCAGTGGGAGAAGGCAGGCAATTGTTTGGCAGAGTATTGAGCCTTCTGATTTACTCCATCAAAGAGTTAGATGTTCCTGGTCAGGGACTTTTTTTTAAAGAGGTCTGAGACAAACAAAATGACCTTTTGCAACCTGTGCTGTGCCATGCCAATATCAGCAAGGGCTTGACTTCTAAGAACCTAATTACCACAAGGATGATTAAGCACATCTCATCTAAAAATCCAACACGGTGGGCTGAATGTCTGGGTCAATGATTGGTGCCATGGGGTGACCCCACTGCCTCTTCCCCTGTGCTAGGTGCTTCCCAATCCCCTGTCAAAAACAAACACTGGTGAAAATGCCTCCTGCCCTACACCTAAAAGGAGAACTTTTCTTCTCTTCTTCCAAAGGTAGAGAGGTCTTCTACAATGGTGCTATACCGGAAGGCCATTGTGGAAAATACGTTGAAAAAATTCCCATCAGACAACGCTAGTGGCATGGGACAAGCTTCGCTGCCCAACCAAGGAGGAGAGGCCAGGGAGACACACAGCACAGGCAGGGGTACACTTTCAATGGCATGGACCAATTTCATTACATCAGCCCAGCTAGGACCTCATGATCGGGTATTTTTGGCAAGTAGGGAAAAGTTTTAAAGATGGTCTAGCAATACCTGGCCAACCAAACCAGTGTACTCTCTAATTTCCCTGCAACTTTCATCTAATGGGTCTCAAAACTGGACATCTGGCATGAGTTGTCCCTCTATACCTTGGTGTTGTGTTGCCCTGCCGCTAGCATCTTGTCTGAGCAGGTTTTTAGTCCTGCTGAGGGGGGCTGTAACAGACTGTACCCGGCTGGGTGGTGGAACCACTTTGCCAAAGCCCTAGGAAGACCTGAAGGGTCAGCTAAGTGTTCTTTTGCTATTCTGTTCACATTTGATCTGTTTTTGTCTATTTCAGTTTTGTGTGGGTCAGCCAGCTCCGGCTGGGACTGTGCTGAATCACCATCCATATGTTACTGCTTGTGCAAGTTTGTTTTTGTCCCTTAGATTGACCTCTTTTTGCTCTGCTTTCAGAATATACCAGAGTGCTGGTATAGTGGGCGAAGTCGTGCGACTTCAGTATTTTTGCATCAGACGAGTTGGACCTTTTTGCAGGTTTTTTTGCGTGATTGCAGACAATGTCTTTCCTTTCCTATCCTATCTAGTCAGTGTGGGCCCCATCGTTTGCTCAGTCTATTTTCCTACCTGCGTTTGTGTTTTCATCTTGTCTCACCAACAATATATGTTTGGGGGCTATCTATTCCTTTGGGGCCTGCTCTGGGGCAGTTTAGATTTCCCCTTTCTTGCTTTATGCTTAGTTAGCTCTCCGGCTGTGCCAAGACGTCTAGGATCATTGTAGGTACGCTCCACGGCTACTGCTAGCTGTGTGGAAAGGATCAGGGATCTGCAATCCGCTTAGTTACCAATCTCTCTGGTTTTCTGTCGCTTAGCTTGGGCTTGCTCTCCTCCTTGGTGACCCAATCATAACATCGGGCCTTTCTAGGGAAGGACGGATATTACCGTCGCTTCGTAAAAAACTTCGCCCGCCGAACCCGAGCCCTGCAAGACCTGCTGAAGGGAACCCCTGCCGGAGCCAATAGCTGGAAGGTCCAATGGCTTGAACCACAGAAAGAAGCTTTCCAAGACCTCAAGACCACACTCTCGGAAGCCCCAGTGATAGCCTGCGTGGATCTCTCGCAACTGTTCATCCTGCACACCGACGGGAGCCTGCATGGGCTGGGAGCTGTGTTGTCCCAAGTTCAGGACGGCCGGGAGAAGGTGATCGTCTACGGTAGCCGATCACTTCACGACTTAAAACGCAATCCTGACAAATGCTCCTTTAAGCTTGAGCCTCTCGCAGTAGTGTGGGCCATGACGGTGTGGTTCACAGAGTACCTGGCAGGTTCTGAGGTAATGTTACAAACTGACAACAACCCGCTGGTCCACCTCGAAAATGCCAAACTGGGGGCTTTGGAACAACGGTGGGTGGCCAGGATGGCCAAGTTTAAATACAAAATCATTTACAAAAGGGGAGCGGAGAATCTACACGCCGATGCCCTCTCTCAAATTCGACGCACGACTCCTGGGCGGAGCCGTAATGAAGAGCAAGAAGGAGAAGAAACGCCATTTTCCCTAGGCCCTGCCGAAAACACGGCGGTGACATGAGAACAGTCCCATACAGGACCCACTAGGGGCATCTTAGAACAGTCCCGGGATGAATGGATCCAACAGCAGCAAGAAGATGGAGAAATCGGTCCTCTATGTCAATGGGTAGCCATGAGACAGCTGCCCAACGACGCCCAAAGAAAGACGCTGTCTAGAGACACTTTGCTAATGCTACACCAGTGGGAGAAACTGATAATCAAAGGTGGATTATTGTACCGAAAGACAGTGCTACGCATGGCAGGTAGTGGTGCCGGGGGCCCACCTCACTGAAGGGGCTCATTTTGGGGCACAAAAGACTTTTCAGTGGCTACAACAGATGGCCTACCATCACTGTTTGCAAGCCAAAGTGGAAGGAGTTTGCCGTGCATGCCGCCTGTGTGAGCTAACTAAACCAACTGAGCAATGGGCTCCTGTACAAATGTTAATAACAACAGCACCCCTCGAACTACTGATGATAGACTATTTAACCATCAGTCCAGCTCACCAGAGGTACGAGCACTATCTGGTCATGGTGGACCATTTTACCAAATATGCAGTGGTGACCCCAACCCGAGATCAAACAGTGGAATCAACCGCCTACGCGATCTGTAGGAACTTTACTCAAGTATATGGCTGCCCCCAACAAATTCATTCAGGCCAAGGTTCCTGCTTCCTGGGGAAAGTAATGGAGGAACTACATCATCTATACGGCATCGACAAGTCCCAAACCACACCGTATCATCTGCAGGGGAACGCCAAAATCCGAAAAGTTTGATTTTGGCGCGCACGGCGCACAATTCAAAAGTGCGCAGCGCAGGTCAAAGCGCAACTAGCGCACGGCCTGCGCACGATCTGCGCACCCTATGCTAAAGATAGGGTGCGCCGATCGCAGGCGCCGCTGTGCACTAGGAGGCGGCGCTACAAGCAAGGGGCGGGCACGCCGGGCAGAGAGCCGGCTCGGGGGCGGAGCTACCCCCGGCCGTGCGTACGCTTAAAAAGCGCTAATGTGAAACCACCCTAAAACTGAAAAAAAAGCTTCTCAATTTTTTTTAAGAATTCCATTTCTCAGCCATGCAGTGTTACATGTTCGTTGTACATTTCTGTGATCTATAAAACTGAAAAAGCATTGAATCATTTTTCTGTATTGAATTTGATTGTCAGCCATACACTTTTGCATTCTTTATGTTACGTTACGGTGGATTAAACTGTGAAAAACACTTTGATTGCTGCAAGTGACCAATTGTTTACTTTTATTAAAAATAAACTTTGTTTCAAGAGACCTAGCAATTCCAAAATGCATAACATGTGCATTAAGGGACAGGTATGTGGAAGTCCTGATGATCGTGCATGCAGAGGATGTGGCGCAGTTGCGACTACGCCTGTTGCTGAAGCACAAGAAACACGACCATCCACTACACATAGGTTCCTGTCCCAATTTTCATAGAGGCACAGTACACCACTTCTGAAGTGAACAGGTGGTTGGTTGGATAGCAGATAGTCTTTCCGGCAGACTTGACAACATTACACAGTCTTATACAAGGTCCAGTTTCACCAGAGTAAAGTCTGGATCACTTGATCCTCACCATGGTCCTCTTTCCTCCAACCATGTTGAGTCCCAAGAGACTAGTGGTCACTAGGACACTCGAAGGAGCTCTTTACTTTACCTTTCTCGATTGTGGCCTCTCAACCTACATGCTCCAAGAGGGACAGGAGGACATGCTGTTTAGTGATGCAAAAAAATTGCAGCCAATGCCATAAGAACATGATAGTGGGAAACGGCAAATTTGGGATAAAGATGAAGATGATGAGACGCAGTTGCCGCTAAGTCTTGCTGTTGTTAAATTGCCTGGAAGATGAGGTGGTGGATGATGAAGTCACCGACCCAACCTGGGAAGCTGGCATGCAGAGCGAGGTCAGCAATGTTGATGGGAAAAGATTGGCAGCACCAAAACAGACAGGAAGAGGCAGTGTGGTGACCAGTGGGAGAAGGCAGGCAATTGTTTGGCAGAGTATTGAGCCTTCTGATTTACTCCATCAAAGAGTTAGATGTTCCCGGTCAGGGACTTTTTTTTAAAGAGGTCTGAGGCTGGTTTCACATTTGCGTTTTTTAGCGCTGGAAAAAAACGCACACCTGCGCATGCGTTTTTTCCCCTATATTTAACATGGGTGCGCATACCTGCGCACTGGTCAGCGCATGTATGCGATTTTCATGCGCTGCGTTTTTTTGGGGTGTGCGTTGGGATTTTCCAGACGCAGCATGTTGCATTTTTTGGCCCTGCAAAAAAGCGCATGCGCACATATGCGCACGTTTTGCGCTAAAAATGGCCATTATAGCCTATGGATGCGCATATGTGCGCACTGGCATGCTCATGTATGCGTTTTTTTGCATATGCGTTTTTTTTTTTAAACCATGGAATTTAGGGGTTTGGGTTAGAGTTAGGGTTAGTTAAGGGGGTTTAGGGTTAGGGTTATGGTCAGGGTCAGGGTTAGGGTTAGGGTTAGGGTCAGGGTTAGGGTTAAGTATGGTTTTGTTAAGGATTAGGGTCATGGTTAGGGTCAGGATTAGGGTTAAGTATGGTTTTGTTAAGGGTTAGGGTTAGGGTTAGGGTCAGGGTTAGGGTTAGGGTTAGGGTCAGGGTTAGGGTCAGGATTAGGGTTAAGTATGGTTTTGTTAAGGATTAGGGTCATGGTTAGGGTCAGGATTAGGGTTAAGTATGGTTTTGTTAAGGGTTAGGGTCAGGGTTAGGGTTAGGGTTAGGGTTAGGGTCAGGGTTAGGGTTAGGGTTAGGGTTAGGGTCAGGGTTAGGGTTAGGGTCAGGATTAGGGTTAAGTATGGTTTTGTTAAGGATTAGGGTCAGGGTTAGGGTCAGGATTAGGGTTAAGTATGGTTTTGTTAAGGGTTAGGGTCAGGGTTAGGGTTAGGGTTAAGTATGGTTTTGTTAAGGGTTAGGGTCAGGGTTAGGGTTAGGGTCAGGGTTAGGGTTAGGGTCAGGGTTAAGGTTAGGGTTAGGGTCAGGGTTAGGGTCAGGATTAGGGTTAAGTATGATTTTGTTAAGGATTAGGGTCAGGGTTAGGGTCAGGATTAGGGTTAAGTATGGTTTTGTTAAGGGTTAGGGTCAGGGTTAGGGTTAGGGTTAGGGTTAGGGTCAGGGTTAGGGTCAGGATTAGGGTTAGGGTTAGGGTTAAGTATGGTTTTGTTAAGGGTTAGGGTCAGGGTTAGGGTTAGGGTTAGGGTCAGGGTTAGGGTTAGGGTCAGGGTTAGGGTTAGGGTTAGTTAGGGTTTAGGGTTTGGGTTAGGGTTAAGTATGATTTGGTTAAGGGTTAGGGTCAGGGTTAGGGTTAGGGTTAGGGTCAGGGTTAGGGTTAGTAAAGTCATGGTTTGGGTAGTGTGAGGGGCCACCTAAAAATGTTGGAAAAAAACGCAAACGCGGTAAAAACGCGCTAAAAACGCATACAAACGCATAAAAACGCTGCGTTTTTTTCATGCATGCTCATAAAAATGCTTGAAAAAAACGCAGCAGTTGTATGCTTATGTATGCGTTTTTTCAATGCGTTTTTTGCGGGAAAAACGCGCTGCAAAAAAAAGCAAGTGTGAAACTAGCCTTAGCGCTGGAAAAAAACGCACACCTGCGCATGCGTTTTTTCCCCTATATTTAACATGGGTGCGCATACCTGCGCACTGGTCAGCGCATGTATGCGATTTTCATGCGCTGCGTTTTTTTGGGGTGTGCGTTGGGATTTTCCAGACGCAGCATGTTGCATTTTTTGGCCCTGCAAAAAAGCGCATGCGCACATATGCGCACGTTTTGCGCTAAAAATGGCCATTATAGCCTATGGATGCGCATATGTGCGCACTGGCATGCTCATGTATGCGTTTTTTTGCATATGCGTTTTTTTTTTTAAACCATGGAATTTAGGGGTTTGGGTTAGAGTTAGGGTTAGTTAAGGGGGTTTAGGGTTAGGGTTATGGTCAGGGTCAGGGTTAGGGTTAGGGTCAGGGTTAGGGTTAAGTATGGTTTTGTTAAGGATTAGGGTCATGGTTAGGGTCAGGATTAGGGTTAAGTATGGTTTTGTTAAGGGTTAGGGTCAGGGTTAGGGTTAGGGTCAGGGTTAGGGTTAGGGTTAGGGTTAGGGTCAGGGTTAGGGTCAGGATTAGGGTTAAGTATGGTTTTGTTAAGGATTAGGGTCAGGGTTAGGGTCAGGATTAGGGTTAAGTATGGTTTTGTTAAGGGTTAGGGTCAGGGTTAGGGTTAGGGTTAGGGTTAGGGTCAGGGTTAGGGTCAGGATTAGGGTTAGGGTTAGGGTTAGGGTTAGGGTCAGGGTTAGGGTTAGGGTTAAGTATGGTTTTGTTAAGGGTTAGGGTCAGGGTTAGGGTTAGGGTTAGGGTCAGGGTTAGGGTTAAGGTTAGGGTTAGGGTCAGGGTTAGGGTTAGGGTTAGGGTCAGGGTTAGGGTTAGGGTTAGGGAGGGATCGTTACAGAAACGATATGGATGATCCTCAACCGTATAGGCGCCACCGCTTGGGATGTGTCAACCGCCGTGATGCCACGGAAGTGATCATGACAGACGGCTCGAAGCGGAGATCTTTGCCCCAGCACTATTGGTGCTCGGCATCCGTAGAGGCATCAACCATGTGGCTGGTTCACCCCCCGTGATGAGGTATGCGGATTTCCGGCAAGTTATTTCCGATCACCTCCGCTGGCGTCTTTCACGTGTGGCTGACTCACACCCCGAGGTGCGCACGGGTTACCGGACTGTTATGCTGGACACTTCAAAATGGAGCGGTGAGTAGAAGACATTCGTCCACCACATATAGACATATGACATACGTGCAGGGAAGGTGACCGGTTCTATTGCTTGTATCCCCGCAGTCACCCCCGGACTCCACTTACATGTCCCGTATGCCACAGAGCAACGAAATACCTTTCCACACATCTTAGGAGGACATGTCTGAGGACCCAGAGTGATTCTGATATAAAAGCTGCCCTTGCATCAGCCAAGTTTCAGCTCAAATGCATTGCCGAAAGAGGTACAACTATCCGCTTCAATGACCTCAAGCCTCTCCAGTCCTTGGAGGAGACTGTATCCTTCTTAGAAGGTCGCGGATTTTTAATAGCCAACAAGCCTAGGTTTGAGCATCAAATCCCGCCACTGATCTCTGAAGAGCCCGCTCAGGTACCACCAGCCATTTTGGAGCTCTGCCCAGGCACTATGCCCCTGACGGAGCTAGATTCGGATGAGATCGATATCCCTTTGCTTTTACGGCCTGCAGAAAGCCCCCTGCCCCTGGCAGAGCTAGCTTCAGATGAGATCGATATACCTTTGCTTTTACGGCCTGCAGACAGCCCCCTGCCCCTGGCAGAGCCAGATGCATCGGATGAGGCTTCACTTTTACAGCCTGTGGAAAGTTTTCAAGAAAGCCCTCGCTCAGAGACTGCCCACACAGGGGCCTGTTCTGACCCCATGGAAGATGAGGAGGTCACTGACGGTAGCGATTTAAGAATTCAGAAAAGGCAGTGGAAGGACAAAAATCGCACCGCTACAAAGATGGCCGGCTTGTATAAGCGACACTCAATGAACGACGCTATGTTCAAAGGTTTCCGCTCATACCTAACCATTACACACGGGGTGCCAAACTGCCAACAGGAGGTCTCAAATGTTTCCAGGTTCCTCTTCTTTGTGAACCCGAGAAGAGTAACCCTGGAGTACCTACTGAAGCCAAATAAAATCAATGAATTTTTTGAAAAACTCGGAAACCTCCAGCTATCGAAACAGACCTCCCTCAGAATGCTGAAGCATATACGGAGATTCACTGTCTATCAGATGAGGGCCACGGGACTGAGAATAGAAAAGCCAGAACTCTACAAGGCCTGTGAGGTATTCATGAATCACACTGAGGACCTACAGAAGACATTGTACAAGGGCGCCTGCAAGGAGTCTGTTAGTAAGCGGTACACACCCTTCAAAGTATCGCATATGCGGCTTGATTTTTGCCATGTATGTTCAATAATTCCTCTTATTTTTCCCCAGGTACGATCTACTGAGGAAGCCGCTAAAATCGCCCGTGGACTGCCAGATTATTCTGGAGGAGGCAAGGCCAACTTTTCTAGCCAGCATAGCCTCTGTGGAAGAGGGCGGATCAAATGAAGAACGCCGGGAAATTGCACTCTACCTCCAGGCCCTGCTGGTTCTGAAAAATCTCCAGAGACCAGGTGTCATCCGTAACATGACGGTAAGTAGTCAGACCCTGTGGGTCAGCGGTCTCCCATGCACCAGTTCAATAACTTTCCACATCAGGTTTCAGAGTGGACCGAGAGGATCCATCACGTGTACCACGACAGACAGATGACAGTTGTCGGTGTGAAGACTCACAAATGTTCCACCACTCAGGTCGCAGTGTTCGTACTTTCAGAGGAAGAAGAATCGGTAAGGGACGCAACCAGTCAGGGAGCCCAGGCAACACCACTCCACATGGGGAGCAAACCCCTCTCTTTTTCCTTTTTCAGTGGTTCAAAGTGTATGCAGAACATGTCCGACCTGTCTATACCGCTGGCCGAAGGAAGGTCACTAATTTCTTTGTGACGTGTACGGGGAAGGCCATAGCAAATCCATCCGTGGGCCTCAGGCAATACCATTCGAGGTAAGACGGCCACGAGCCGAATGATGCATGGGCATGTGTAGAAACAGGTACTGACATTATGATTTCCTCCATAGCTACAACCTCCCGAACATCACTAGCCACCTAGTGCGACGGGTATGTGAAACCTGGACAACTTCACAATACACGGACTGTGAAAAGCGACTGTTTGCACGGTACTTGGCACATACAAATGACATGGCTGAGAGAGTGTACCGGGAGAAGACTCTGACAGATATGTGTCATGCCCACGAGCTGGTGGTAAATGCAGGAAAGAAGGATGAAGCCGACAATCAGTCACCAGTGATGCCTTCAAGCAGTGCATCAGAGAATGAGCAGGGAGGCAGTATGGAAATCGATCCGGAGGGTAACAAATCATACTACCTAAGAACCATCAAGCCTGCTCTGAGGTGACATAGGCAGAAAGGGCGTCCACCTACCAGAGTCCCCCTTCCCACAAGGACTCCAGATTTGCCCCCACTGACATCCATCACCTCCAGAGAACCAGGGACCACCGAGGGAGGGTCTGGTCAAGCTCAGGTACCCCATGATCACTTCTCATGCTTGGGCATGGACCACCAGCCATTGCCGGGGACTGAGAACCATCGAGCCTGCTCTGAGGGGACATAGGCAGAAGGGGCGTCCGCCTACCAGAGTCCCCCTTCCCATAAGGACTCCAGATTTGCCCCCACTTACATCCATCACCTCCAGAGAACCAGGGACCACCGAGGGAGGGTCTGGTCAAGCTCAGGTACCCCATGATCACTTCTCATGCTTGGGCATGGACCACCAGCCATTGCCGGGGACTGAGAACCATCGAGCCTGCTCTGAGGGGACATAGGCAGAAGGGGCGTCCGCCTTCCAGAGCCCAAGCTCGGCTATGGACTCCAGATTTGCCCCCCTGACAGCGATCACCTCCAGAGAACCAGGGACCACCGAGGGAGGGTCTGGTCAAGCTCAGGTACCCCATGATCACTTCTCATGCTTGGGCATGGACCACCAGCCAATGCCAGGGACTGAGAACCATCGAGCCTGCTCTGAGGGGACATAGGCAGAAGGGGCGTCCGCCTACCAGAGTCCCCCTTCCCATAAGGACTCCAGATTTGCCCCCACTGACATCCATCACCTCCAGAGAACCAGGGACCACCGAGTGAGGGTCTGGTCAAGCTCAGGTACCCCATGATCACTTCTCATGCTTGGGCATGGACCACCAGCCAATGCCGGGGACTGAGAACCATCGAGCCTGCTCTGAGGGGACATAGGCAGAAGGGGCGTCCGCCTACCAGAGTCCCCCTTCCCACAAGGACTCCAGATTTGCCCCCACTGACATCCATCACCTCCAGAGAACCAGGGACCACCGAGGGAGGGTCTGGTCAAGCTCAGGTACCCCATGATCACTTCTCATGCTTGGGCATGGACCACCAGCCATTGCCGGGGACTGAGAACCATCGAGCCTGCTCTGAGGGGACATAGGCAGAAGGGGCGTCCGCCTTCCAGAGCCCAAGCTCGGCTATGGACTCCAGATTTGCCCCCCTGACAGCGATCACCTCCAGAGAACCAGGGACCACCGAGGGAGGGTCTGGTCAAGCTCAGGTACCCCATGATCACTTCTCATGCTTGGGCATGGACCACCAGCCAATGCCAGGGACTGAGAACCATCGAGCCTGCTCTGAGGGGACATAGGCAGAAGGGGCGTCCGCCTACCAGAGTCCCCCTTCCCATAAGGACTCCAGATTTGCCCCCACTGACATCCATCACCTCCAGAGAACCAGGGACCACCGAGGGAGGGTCTTGTCAAGCTCAGGTACCCCAGGATCGCTTCTCATGCTTGGGCATGGACCACCAGCCAATGCCGGGGACTGAGAACCATCGAGCCTGCTCTGAGGGGACATAGGCAGAAGGGGCGTCCGCCTTCCAGAGCCCAAGCTCGGCTATGGACTCCAGATTTGCCCCCCTGACAGCGATCACCCTTCAGAGGACCAGGGACCACCGGGGAGGGTCTGGTCAGGCTCAGGTACCCCGAGATTGCTTCTCTCACTTGGGACTCACGACCAGCAAAAGTCCCTCCTGGAGCTGTGGAAGTTCAGTCTCGGCCGTATTTTGCAACTTCCACAACAAGAGGGACCACCTTCTAAAGTCGCCTACCCGAGCCGGAGAACCAGAGAAACAATCGCCATCCATCGGGGTAGAGAGAGCACTCTCTCCTGTATTCTGCCGCAGGTGCGCATTCCTATGTATATGCATTGCGGGACAACGTCCCCACTTTAAGGGGATGAAGTCAGAACTGTACCCGGCCTCCAGTCACTGTAGGGCGGATGCGGCACCCAGAAAATTCCTCATTCCGGTTCTTTTTCACTTAGTCGTTTTTTTTTTTGCAAGAATGTACCCCAGGGATGGCCCACAAGCCAAAGCCAGGGACTGAGAACCATCGAGCACGCTCTGAGGGGACATAGTCAGAGGGGGCGTCCACCTTCCAGAGCCCTCCTTCCCACGAGGACTCCAGATTTGCCCCCCTGACGACAGCCATCGCCTCCAGAGAACCAGGGACCACCGAGGGAGGGTCTGGTCAAGCTCAGGTACCCCAGGATCACTTCTCATGCTTGGGCATGGACCACCAGCCATTGCCGGGGACTGAGAACCATCGAGCCTGCTCTGAGGGGACATAGGCAGAAGGGGCGTCCGCCTACCAGAGTCCCCCTTCCCACAAGAACTCCAGATTTGCCCCCACTGACATCCATCACCTCCAGAGAACCAGGGACCACCGAGGGAGGGTCTGGTCAAGCTCAGGTACCCCAGGATCGCTTCTCATGCTTGGGCATGGACCACCAGCCAATGCCGGGGACTGAGAACCATCGAGCCTGCTCTGAGGGGACATAGGCAGAAGGGGCGTCCGCCTACCAGAGTCCACCTTCCCATAAGGACTCCAGATTTGCCCCCACTGACATCCATCACCTCCAGAGAACCAGGGACCACCGAGGGAGGGTCTGGTCAAGCTCAGGTACCCCAGGATCGCTTCTCCAGCTTGGGCATGGACTACCAGCCAATGCCGGGGACTGAGAACCATCGAGCCTGCTCTGAGGGGACATAGGCAGAAGGGGCGTCCGCCTACCAGAGTCCACCTTCCCATAAGGACTCCAGATTTGCCCCCACTGACATCCATCACCTCCAGAGAACCAGGGACCACCGAGGGAGGGTCTGGTCAAGCTCAGGTACCCCAGGATCGCTTCTCCAGCTTGGGCATGGACCACCAGCCAATGCCGGGGACTGAGAACCATCGAGCCTGCTCTGAGGGGACATAGGCAGAAGGGGCGTCCACCTTCCAGAGCCCAAGCTCGGCTATGGACTCCAGATTTGCCCCCCTGACAGCAATCACCCTTCAGAGGACCAGGGACCACCGGGGAGGGTCTGGTCAGGCTCAGGTACCCCGAGATTGCTTCTCTCACTTGGGACTCACGACCAGCAAAAGTCCCTCCTGGAGCTGTGGAAGTTCAGTCTCAGCCGCAACTTCCACAACAAGAGGGACCACCTTCTAAAGTCGCCTAC